>NC_134249.1:15860000-17110000 GCF_965152275.1 Natator depressus | reverse complement strand
AATACTATGTGAACTTAATGAATCATACAATGAGTGAGGAGGAAGATGGTATATAATCTTCAATAGGAATTGGAAGTGCAGTCAACTGAAAGATGGCTTTATTTGCAGTTTCTCATATTCCAAAATCTTCCATAAATGTAATATTTTTTTAAACTATCCAAAATTAGGAAAAAAGTTAATCACATAAATGATCTAAAATATGGCAAAATAGAAATAATCTGGATACATTCATTTGCATTTAGCCAGTCCCCAGCTCACTGCACCCTAACTTTATGTATCCTATAGAAATGTTAAGAGATCAGCTTTCTAGAAAAAAGGTGAACCACCAGGCAATAAGAACTAGGCATTTAGAGCCAGACCTTGGCCCATGCTATGACCCCATTGTACAACTCTGCTGGCATAAAGGGGCCGTAAAGCTGCCCTAAAATGACATCTGAAGATTCCCCCCAGCAAAGAGGAATTCCAGACTGGTTTACAGCTAGTCTGTTTTAACATCTAAAATCCACCCCCACCCCCATATAGGGTCATGTCGGGGCAGTGCGCTTGGAAAGAACATGGTATACCCCAAATATCCCCACCTGGCATTTACACCATAAACTAGAGCAGCTGAGGCTGCTCTGACACATGCAGAGTATGAACTGGCCCCCATTTGCCTCTCCACCTTCTCATGTCCTGTGTTGAGCATATCTCAGTCAGATCCAAGGATCCAGGCTTTATCCAGATAAATATTCAAGAGGTAATAACTTGATGTAACTAGCAATATTACCAAGGGCTCAATCCTGGGGGAGGTGTGTGTGTGTGTGTGCTATGTCCTTAAATCCCATTGATTTGAATGGACTGAGAATCAAGTGCTCTTGACATCTTACAGAATTGGGTCTCCAGTGATCTGTAGATGTAATTAAATCTTCTTGACACTCAAAAATCTCAAAAGTGCCCAGTACTGAAACTATCAAGCTTTCAAAACATCAAACTTATAACTACCTCCACTCACTGGATGTGATTATGATATTCCATAGATGAGCTCAGTGTTGGAAGAGTCTTCATCAGTCATTCATTTAAGAGGTTTGTACAGATTGTACTAAGCAATTTCTTGGATGAGTACTCTGAATATGTTCATTATCCAAATCCTCCCCTTGTTTTAGGGTCAGTATAAGATTATGATCCTAAATCTCTTCTAAAAATATTTCATAGGTTGAACTTGTCCACTAGGAAAGAATGAAATGAGGTTACAATTGTTTTTGTCTGAGCAGGTGAGATAACTGTGTTTCAGAGAGGTAGAAGGAGATTCAAACGTTAACTGATATTTTAGTCTGGGAAATGGGTACATTTTCTGGAAACATTTGGGAAGGCCTGGTCTAAATGCATGACTTATTCCTGATTTACACTGATATGAGATCAGAATCAGATAGTCTGTGTTCAACAAATGGGATTTTTAGTCATAGGATTTAATTGTTAAGATTCCCTCTGTTTAGATCAATAATTCTTTCATGTTTTTTGTGGAATAGGGTTGGATTTTGGAAGGTTTTCCTGAAAACCGGGACCAAGCATGGATGCTGCAGTTAGCTGGCATCACTCCGAGACATGTTGGTAAGAAATACAAGATTGTTTTGTGTGCCAGAGGTGAAAGCCACTACTGACCTAAACAAAAACACCTTAAAATGTTAAAACCAGTATTTCTTAAATGCGTATAACATGCCCAAGAGATCAGAGCAAACCAGAAACAGTCACTGGACTGGAGAAAATGGCTAAATGGGCCGCCCCCCCCCCAACTTTGGGGCAGTCTGTTGAATTATTTACCCCACCTTACCTAGATGAACCTTTGTCTTCTTACCACTTCGGAGCCCACTACCTTCCTCTAGTCCAGAAAATTCAAGCCTCTTCTGGCAAGTGACTGCAAACAGCTGTGCCTCTCTGCCTCTCCATTGAGTCTAAACCTCCTCTGACCTCAGGACCCAAATCTCAAGGATTCTGCTTTAATTGATCCCTGGGAGCAAAAAGGATCTAAAAGAGCCCCCAAGCCATTCCCTCTGTATGATAGAATAATAAATACAATTTACTGAATACACACAAAATGAAATGGAAACACCCAGGCCTTAAGCCTGACCTTTCATGCCACAGGTGGAATCTTGGGTAAGTCAAAGCAAAGATAATTCTATAGTGGCAGGGCCTTGAAGGACAAGACCCTAGCACCTGCCCTGCCCACCTTCGGACTGTCTGCATTTCCAAGTCATTATTAAATAGGGCCCTATCCAAAATGCATGAAAAAAATGAAAATTGGGGTGGGGGTGGGGCTGGTGAATATGATTTAAAAACTGCACAGCTCAAGTGTGAGTAATAAACCAGCCCCAGTTGTAGTCAGCAGAGACAGGATAATTTGCTACTTTGGATTTGATTTGTACACAATTCCGCTGTTAGTAAAGGAATTCAGAATCACTGTGATAGTGTTTAGAAAAATATGTATATTGGATAGTACTTGTATGTAGTACATGTGTTTAAATGGTCATTTCTGAAGGTAGCTAACAATATTGAAGGTCAAATTCTTTCCTCAATTTTATCGGTATAATCAAGAACAAAATAGCACCCTTAATTAGAATATAAATGAAGAAGAACCTTGCAAGATCGAATGCACATGCCTAAATTAGTTGAATTTAGTAAGTGAATGACCATAAAAGAAGCAAGATTATTGCATCACAGAATGTACTAAATTGAACTATGTATTTATCACAATATATTTCTTCCTAAAAGTGCCACCTGACTGATAGTTTTGGCCAAAATTTTCCCCCAAAATCAAATGTTCATAGGTAAAATACAGGCAAATAAGGAAAAATGCTACAAATGGGGAAGATAGCTAAATGTACATGAACTGCATCAATCCATCCTTACTTGCAGAGCACACTTGGAAGCATCTCCAAGAAATGAAATCAGTAACTAACTGAAAATGCATTTCTATTCTGTTTCTTCTATGCTTAGTCGTGCTGTATGCTCCAGACACAGTGCTTATTGAGAGGAACCTTGGGAAAAGGATTGATCCATCCACGAAAGGTGTAGTATGCTTTTGTTACTGATCCCATCAGGAGAACATTTTTGTGTCAACCCAAGAGACACTGAAGTGTTGATGCTTTTAAAGTTGATTTTTACTGCTGTCCCTTTACGATGTGAGTAGGCAATGTAATTCTGAATCAGATGTTGTTTTAAATTCAACTTGTATCATTTTCTGCACCAATTTAGTGGGGAATGTATTTGTAAAGACCTGTTTTGTGGCAAGCAGCACTGCTGTATTACAGCACAGGTCACCCTAATGTGTAGTCACACCATAAGAATTTTACTGTTTACCATGGCATCTTTGATAGACCTTGAATGTCTGCCTCTCCATAAAAGGCAGTAACACCTTTGGATAACCTCCACTGTGTGTGATGCCAAGTGGGAGAGTCAACAGGAAATGGCAATGTTGCAGGTGGCACGCTTTGGATGTTCCACAGGAATCTATGTCAGTTGTTTCAGGAGTAGCACTGGGAGGACATGCTGAATTAAAGAGATGGCTTTTATTTGCTTTTCTACAAAGGCCTTGGTTAAAGTTCAGGGTAGGAGCCAGGAAATCTAAGTCCGATTCCCAGCTCTGCCACAGACTTCTCGTGTAACCGTGGGCAACCATTCTGCACCTCCATCTCCCCATTTGGAAAACAGGGATAATATCCTACCTTACAGCTGTGCTATAAGAATCAATATTTTAATGCTTAAAAAGTGTTTATTGATCATTAGGTGGAAGGTGCTAGGGAAGTGCGAAGTATTATTCGTATTCTTAATTAAAGGCTTGATGGTACCAGATAGGCATAGATCTGTTCTGGAGATCCCAGTGTGTAGTGGTAGCGGGCACACTGCTGCACCCCACTAAGGGACACAAACATACCTACCCCCCACTGTCACATGGCTGGCTAGTTCTCTCTGCCACTATCTGTCTTCTTTGTGGAGCTGTGCAGTAGTAGTTAGGAAGGAATCATTGTGCTTCCCCTCTCCTTATGCCCCAACCTAAGGTCTTGGTACAATCTAGACCTTGATTATGATGAGGAACCTTTTTGCAAACTGAACAAGTTCTATCAAATTCTTTTTCGTAATGGGTCCTAATTACTGTTTAACTTCTAGAGGTGTACCATACCACCTTTGACTGGCCAAGCGACCCTCTGGTGCAACAGCGTTTGGTGGAGGCAGAAGGCATATCTGAACAGGAGACTGCAAAGCACCTGCTGGAATATCATAGAAACTTTCCCAGAGTTTTCCAGATCTATCAGCACATATTAAAATCGATCAATGCCGACCAACCTTGTGCAGACGTATTCTCCCAGGGTAAATATCGATTATGTACAATTAGAAGGAAATTTGATAGCTGACAAATTCTCATCTGAAAGATTTCAGAGAGGTAGCCGTGTTAGTCTGTATCAGCAAAAACAACAAGGAGTCCTTCTGGCATCTTGGAGACTAACAAATTTATTTGGGCATAAGCTTTCATGGGCTTTAGCCAGTGGGTTTTATAATAAATTTGTTAGTCTCTAAGGTGCCACAAGGACTCCTTGTTGTTTTTTCATCTGAAAGAGTGATTCCCAAACTTTAGATAGGTTTCAGAGTAGCAGCCGTGTTAGTCTGTATCCCTAAAAAGAAAAGGAGGACTTGTGGCACCTTAGAGACTAACAAATTTATTAGAGCATAAGCTTTCATGAGCTAAAGCTCACTTCATCGGTGTAGCTCACGAAAGCTTATGCTCTAATAAATTTGTTAGTCTCTAAGGTGCCCCAAGTACTCTCGAACTTTAGAGACAACTGTGCCGAGTTATAGGACTAAGATCTCACCTGTATCAGTCAGTGTTGATTTGCCTCTAATTTGATTGTGTTCCCTGTAACCTGCTGAGCTTGGGCTGTTCCAGACAGCTTCTTTGCTGGTTAGAACAGGCATGGTTGAATGGGAGGTCATCTTGATTCTGTAACCCTTACTCACAATGAATAGCAATTCCTCATAAGAGTAGTCCCATTGGGGATGCAATGTGAGTAAGGGTTACAGAATCATTTCCTAAGTGATGGGGAAGCCTAGAGCTGCAGTTATAAAAGCCTGCAGTATCAATATTGGTACACATACTGGAAACACTGCTAGTCTCCTGTACAGGTACAACCTGCACAAGTCTATTAACAAGTAGTAGTCGTTCAAGGCAGGTTGTATTTCATTATATAAAAGTTGCCTGCACTGAAAGGTTTGCTATGTGGTAATGCTTTGTTTGCTTTTGTTCAACTTTACTTTGATGCATTCTGATATTGCATGTCGATTCTTCATGAAAAAATGAGGAAACTGTCGGGAAGACCAAGTGATAATGTACTTTGTATCTGTCAGCCTGTTGATGGTCTATTATAGCCCTGTAATTTTGCATCTCAAAAAGGTCTTTTTTTAATGACAAGTGCTGCACTTTTAAGATAAACAACTAGGAAGTTTATATTTGGAATTTACACATTAATTACCTCTAAATTACTTAATTAAATTTAAAAGTTCATATCATAATTCATAAATAATTCATGCATTGAATTGTAAATAAAAATTTGAGTGCCTGAATATTAATTATTATTAATTAATAATGTAGTGAGATAAATTGAAAACTGGAATGAAAAAAAAATCCTCTCTAGATCTTTTTCTGCAGTGCATCAAGCAGCCAGATATTTTTTAAAGGAATAATTAGATGTGGAGACTGTCTGGGGGATCATTACTCCTAATTAACTTGGTTATTTACTGCAAATTAAGCATCATTTGTAAGCAGGATGGTTTGCCAATAATGTTTGTGCTTTTGGATACCCTGGTTGTGGAAAGTGCTTAGAATAACTAGAGCCCTCCTTGGTTAGCTGACATTTGTTTTTGGATAAATTATGTGATAGACAGACTATGATTTTCAAGATTTGTATGTTTAATTTGTATGTTTAATGACAGATATGGGTGAGAAAGGGAGTCAAGAAATTGCAACTTCATTACATTTTTAGGAACTGAGGGTCTGGTTCTGATCCCACACCAATTAGACACCAGTGCAACTCCAATGACTTAATTGGAATTGCTCCTGATTTATTCTGGTGTGAGATCAGACTCACATCCAATATATTCAATGATCTCAGCTGTACAGCATTCACCATGGTTTGGGAGCAAGGAATGTATCCCATGCACTTGCAGTATGATTCAAGTGCTCCTTAGCAACTACTCCCAGTTCAGGAGCTAGAAATATCAGAACTGGAATGTGCTATTCTGACTTTTTTCTACAGTAGGAGGTACAAGGATCTGGAAATCAGACACAAAGGGGGATCGTTAAACAAGTATATGTTAGTGTCTCAAAAACACGTAAAATGCTAGATTAAAGCGCCAATCCCTTAAAGTGCCAAATGGAGTGAAGGAGAACTTGTTTAAAATACGGGATTACTCTTAAAGGGAAAATCAGTGTCTAAGATTTGGATTCTTGTACCCATTTTATTAGACTATTATAGTGTGTATCACAGAGAGTCCATTGCATCTTCATAGAATCTATTTGAATTTAAAGTTGTCTGGACTGAAATAGTCATTCAGACATTCAGTTGTGTCTTCCATAGACCATACAGTATTGTGTAACATGGGAAATTTAGAGTCTTGCTTAAATGTTTCTATTTCTCTTTAGAGAGACAAGATAGGACAGGTAATATCTTACCTCTCTTATATCCTGGGACCAACACGGCTACAACAACACTGTATATCTACTTCGTCTTGTTCATCAAGGGCCTGATCCTGAAGGGAGTATTGGAGTTGAGGGTCTCAACACGTTGGCAGACTGTGTTCCAAATATTCTGATGATAAAATATCTTCATTATCAAGTTTCAGAGTAACAGCCGTGTTAGTCTGTATTCGTAAAAAGAAAAAAGAAAAGGAGTACTTGTGGCACCTTAGAGACTAACCAGTTTATTTGAGCATGAGCTTTCGTGAGCTACAGCTCACTTCATCGGATGCATAGCATATCGTGGAAACTGCAGAAGACATTATATACACACAGACCATGAAACAAAACTTCCTCCCACCCCACTGTCCTGCTGCTAACAGCTTATCTAAAGTGATCATCAAGTGATCATCAAGGAAGGCCATTTCCAGCACAAATCAAGGTTTTCTCACTCTCCCCCCCCCCACACACACACACACACAGACACACATACAAACTCACTCTCCTGCTGGTAATAGCCCATCCCTCTTTGAAACCTCTCTTTATAATGCGCATGATAATCAAGGTGGGTCATTTCCAGCACTAATCCAGGTTTTCTCACCCCCCCCCCCACACACACACCCCCTCCAAAAACCACACACACAAACTCACTCTCCTGCTGGCAATAGCTCATCTTACAATGTGCACAGCAATAATCCAAGTTTAACCAGAACGTCTTGGGGGGGGGGGGGGTTTGTAGGAAAAAAACAAGGGGAGATAGGCTACCTTGCATAATGACTTAGCCACTCCCAGTCTCTATTCAAGCCCAAATTAATAGTATCCAATTTGCAAATGAATTCCAATTCAGCAGTTTCTCGCTGGAGTCTGGATTTGAAGTTTTTTTGCTTTAAGATAGCGACCCTCATGTCTGTGATTGCGTGACCAGAGAGATTGAAGTGTTCTCCGACTGGTTTATGAATGTTATAATTCTTAACATCTGATTTGTGTCCATTTATTCTTTTACGTAGAGACTGTCCAGTTTGACCAATGTACATGGCAGAGGGGCATTGCTGGCACATGATGGCATATATCACATTGGTGGATGTGCAGGTGAACGAGCCTCTGATAGTGTGGCTGATGTTGTTAGGCCCTGTGATGGTGTTCCCTGAATAGATATGTGGGCACAGTTGGCAACGGGCTTTGTTGCAAGGATAGGTTCCTGGGTTAGTGGTTCTGTTGTGTGGTATGTGGTTGTTGGTGAGTATTCGCTTCAGGTTGGGGGGCTGTCTGTAGGCAAGGACTGGCCTTTCTCCCAAGATTTGTGAGAGTGTTGGGTCATCCTTCAGGATAGGTTGTAGATCCTTAATAATGCGTTGGAGGGGTTTTAGTTGGGGGCTGAAGGTGACGGCTAGTGGCGTTCTGTTATTTTCTTTGTTAGGCCTGTCCTGTAGTAGGTGACTTCTGGGAACTCTTCTGGCTCTATCAATCTGTTTCTTCACTTCCGCAGGTGGGTATTGTAGTTGTAAGAATGCTTGATAGAGATCTTGTAGGTGTTTGTCTCTGTCTGAGGGGTTGGAGCAAATGCGGTTGTATCGCAGAGCTTGGCTGTAGACGATGGATCGTGTGGTGTGGTCAGGGTGAAAGCTGGAGGCATGTAGGTAGGAATAGCGGTCAGTAGGTTTCCGGTATAGGGTGGTGTTGATGTGACCATCGTTTATTAGCACTGTAGTGTCCAGGAAGTGGATCTCATGTGTGGACTGGACCAGGCTGAGGTTGATGGTGGGATGGAAATTGTTGAAATCATGGTGGAATTCCTCAAGGGCTTCTTTTCCATGGGTCCAGATGATGAAGATGTCATCAATATAGCGCAAGTAAAGTAGGGGCGTTAGGGGATGAGAGCTGAGGAAGCGTTGTTCTAAATCAGCCATAAAAATGTTGGCATACTGTGGGGCCATGCGGGTACCCATAGCAGTGCCGCTGATCTGAAGGTATACATTGTCCCCAAATGTAAAATAGTTATGGGTAAGGACAAAGTCACAAAGTTCAGCCACCAGGTTAGCCGTGACATTATCGGGGATAGTGTTCTTGATGGCTTGTAGTCCATCTTTGTGTGGAATGTTGGTGTAGAGGGCTTCTACATCCATAGTGGCCAGGATGGTGTTATCAGGAAGATCACCAATGGATTGTAGTTTCCTCAGGAAGTCAGTGGTGTCTCGAAGGTAGCTGGGAGTGCTGGTAGCGTAGGGCCTGAGGAGTGAGTCTACATAGCCGGACAATCCTGCTGTCAGGGTGCCAATGCCTGAGATGATGGGGCGTCCAGGATTTCCAGGTTTATGGATCTTGGGTAGTAGATAGAATATCCCAGGTCGGGGTTCCAGGGGTGTGTCTGTGCGGATTTGATCTTGCGCTTTTTCAGGAAGTTTCTTGAGCAAATGCTGTAGATGCTTTTGGTAACTCTCAGTGGGATCAGAGGGTAATGGCTTGTAGAAAGTGGTGTTGGAGAGCTGCCGAGCAGCCTCTTGTTCATATTCCGACCTATTCATGATGACAACAGCACCTCCTTTGTCAGCCTTTTTGATTATGATGTCAGAGTTGTTTCTGAGGCTGTGGATGGCATTGTGTTAAACCTTACTGTACCTTCTTTCAGACCTATCTTATCAACTTTTCTTCTAGGACTGCAGCAAAGTTGGGATCACTGTAATGCAACAATTTGAATTATTCTTTACAAGGTCTATGGTCTTTTCAGAGTTCCCAGGAGATGGGCCTCTAGACTGATATAAAATTAATAGTTTCCTACCCAATACAAAGCAAGATCAGCAAAAATTAAGCCGTGTCCAACAGGGAGAGTGGAGCTGGGCTGAGAACATCAAGTTGTCTTTACCCTTCATGCAAAAATTATGTGCACAAGAATAAAATCACATGTAATTATATGGCATCAATGCTATATTGTGTCATGACTTACTAGTACCACAAAAATTTAAAACATACTAAATAGGGGGGCATTAATCACATATGAAGCTGGGGAAATGTCATGACAAATTGATATCCTGCCTCTTTCATAATTACCATATCTATTTGTTTAGAAACTACCGTAACTATTAAATGTAATGATATCCCCCTGCAGCTTGCATGGTAAGTGTAGCTGAAAAGCAAAGCTGGTTTCTGTTAAAAATTGCATGGTAAAAGTGCAGTTAGTAATTGAATCTCTCCTTTAAAGTGCTTTGAGATCCACTGATGAAAGGCACAATATGAGTGCTAAGTATAATTTAGCTATACTAGGATTCCTAAAATGCCTGTCACCATAGTACGGTAAGTTACAGATAGAGTATGTCAGGTATGTTGGAGCCCTGATCTCAATTCATGTAATACAAATAAATGATGATAATGTCATAGTTATAAATAAAGAAATTCATCAATTATTGTTTCTGTTAAGAAAGCAAAAGTAAATGGATTTTAACTCTTTATATAGGCTTCTAACTTTCTTATCCTTCTGTTATCTTTCTAGCTCTGACCTATGTCCAAACGTGGTGCCGATCAGCTGCCCCCTTTACACCACGGATTCTCTTTTGTGGACCCCCAGGCAGTGGGAAGAGCCTGCAGGCAGCACTAATAGCTCAGAAATACAGCATTGTCAACAGTAAGTTCTCAGTAAATATGCACTTTGCTCCATTCCCTCTTTCTCTCCTTTTGATCATTTATCTTTTGCTGTCTTTCTTTCTTACTCGCTCGTAAAATTTCCCTGTTAGTCCATCACTGTGGATGTCAAACTTTTTGCGGGGGGGCTGGAAAATCTTGCAATAAAAAAATATTAACCAATAAAAACATATATCCTGTGCCAAACTAGCTCCAACATTTTTTTTAGTCATCATTTTTTATACCCTTTAGATCAGTAGTTTTTCATGTGTTATACACCAGAGGTACTCCTGTGAATAGTCTGTAGTGCTCTGAATTCTCCATCGCATCAGTGGGTCTTGCATAATGACTTTGCACTTTCACATGTCTACTCAGTATTGGGAGGCTTTTAAAAGAAAAGTGGTTTTGAAATGGGAAGAAGACTCTTAGTGTCTTATTATGTGTAATAATGGTGTAATATTATGTAATACTGGAAAAACTGCAGATATTTTGGAATTGTGATGTAAAATTGCATAGCTGATCAGCTCTTCTCCTTCAAGTAATATTTAAGCAGATTTCATTAGTGTGCTTTAAACACACAAAACCCTACAATAATAACCAGAAATAATAAGTTTTAGGGAAAAAAGACAGCAGTAGGCCTGATCCTGCCTCCTATATTGATGTGACGAGTCCTATGGACTTAATTGAACTCTTGCTGAAGTCAACTGAAAGAATTCAATGAGAGCTGGATCAGGCCCTCAGCAAAGCAATCCTGTGAGATTACTCTTGTGAATAAGAACTGAATGATCTTACCTGTGTTATTACAGATCAGAAAATGTCATTAAAAATGTTGATGAAAACAAAAGAACACATTTGTCTACATTGCTGTGGAAAATTTTGGCTTTTTGTCAAAAAACAAACCAAAATTTTAGACAGAAAACAAATAATTTTTAGATTTTGATTTTTTTGACAAAAACTCAAACTGTTCTGCAGAAGGCAGACACCTTTTGCAAAAAAAATATATATATATTGTTGAAAAACCCACTTTTCTGTCAAAACTGTTTCGACAGAAAATTTTTGACCAGCCCTACATTTACAGTAGTCCTAGTCATGGCCCAATCCTGTAAGTGCTACGTGCTCAGAACCTGCAATGAGTTCAGTGTGAGTTCCCTGTATGGATTGCAAGAGTGGGCTCATACGTTCCTTAAGCTCATTGCCATTAAAGGAAAACATTTTCAATCCAGATCTTTAGCAGGTATAAATTGGTGTAGCTCCACTGAAGTCATGAAGCTATGTTGAAATTATGCCAGTTGGGGATCTGGCCCCTGTATTTTTTATTTTGAACAATTATCATTTTACTTAAATGCTTCTGAAAATACACTACAAATAATTAACAAACATTATCTAATAAAGTTAAAAAAAGATAAGAATCCTTATTTTTAAATCTGTATAATAAAAAAATTAAATCTGTAGATAGAATTAGTAAAACCTTACTGTACCTTGAAGTATGTTAATTCCATTATGTTACATTGTATCTTTATTTTTTAAAATATTTTATTAATTTTAACAAAAGCTTTATTCTTTAATGCAGTAATGACTGTCATTTGACTAATCAAAAATAAAATTGGTTGGTTACACTTTCTCTTTAAATTCTTCATACTTTGTATATTTCTATACACTTTTCTGAACTTTATAAGAATAGACTAAAGTTTGATTTAATATTTTAATATTTCATCTAGATATACAATTTGCATTTTATTTTCCATAAAACAGGCCCATCATCATGTACTGAAAGACCATGCCATAGTGCAGGGGTCGGCAGCCTTTCAGAAGCAGTGTGCTGAGTCTTCATTTATTGACTCAAATTTAAGGTTTCACGTGCCAGTAATACATTTTAACGTTTTTAGAAAGTCTCTTTCTATAAGTCTATAATATATAACTAAACTATTGTTGTATGTAAAGTAAATAAGGTTATTAAAAGGTTTAAGAAGCTTCATTTAAAATTAAATTAAAATGCAGATCTTATCAGTTTAGTGTGATCCTTGCCCTTGCTTTTCCTTGCTGAGTTTTCCAATATCTGGCATGTATTTGGATACTTTAAGCTGCACACAGCCTTCTGAGTGATCAGTTGTTAACCGGCTCTGAGAGGGACAGAGAACAGATTTCATGTGTGAAAATACCTGTTCAACACAGGTTTGTGGATCCAAATGCTGAAAGCATTGCAAACACAATTTTCTTCAAACAGTTAAATTTCACTGGCAGGGACGTCCAGCAGGTCAGAATAGAAGCCTCATGATCTCTCTCGGTGGCTTCAAGTGCACTCCGCAGATCTCCAATCTTTGATGCCTACAATTCTTAGCATTTTAACTGAATGAGCTGCATTTCGAAATTTTCAGCACCCATCCACTGAAATAAAATCGCTTTCGTTGAACTTTTCAGGTTTAATCAGAAAAGAAAGCATTGGGTCAAATTGCTGGAAATCTTGAAATCTGTCAGAAAATTCTGATTCCAGTTCTTGCATGTAGATTCTAATCTCAACGTCAAATGCAGTGTGCTGTTCCACATGGTGTGATAGTGATGTAAGCAGCAAATCAAGACTTAAAAATATCCCAGCACAGTGGCACTGGAACAATTTTTAAGGTGGGGGTGCTAAGCTGTGCTCTCTCTTTCCCCTGTCTGAATCCCTCACTGCCCCAGGCTAGGGCCAGTGGGCCACAGCTGGGGATGGCTGCAGAGCCCCGGCTCAGCAGCTGGGACCCCAGGCCAACAGTGGAGCCCCTCGAGTCGGGACCTGGGGCCAGCAGCAGGCTAAGTGGGGCCGGTGGATGGAACCCTGGCTGGCAGGTGGCTGGCGGCCAGTACCCCAGGCCAGCTGCAGAGCCCCCAGGACTGGTGGCCAGGACCTGGGGCCAGCAGCTGGCTGAGCAGAGCCAGTGGACGGAACCCCAACTGGCATGGGGCCGACAGCCGGTACCCCGCCCAGCAGCGGAGCCCCCGGGACCGGTGGCCAGGACCCGGGCAGTGTGAGTGCCACTGAAAATCAGTTCGTGTGCCGCGTTTGGCATGCGTGCCATCGGTTAACTACCCCTGCCATAGTGCATACAAAGGGATTGTTATCTAGTATTTAGCACAGATGATTGGGAGTCAGGAGTTTGTGTGACCTTATACAAGTCAGAACGTTTCCATGCCTTAGCTTACCCCTCTGTAAAATGAGGATAATACTTATCTAACTCGCTTAGGGGTAATTAGGCTTAATTAATTTGCTGGGATGAAATGTGCCATACAGGTACAAAGTATTGTTATTTAATATGCAGTGGGCCTGATTTGGTATCTTAATTCTAAATTTCATGATGTTCTGCTTATTTGAACTTTGAACCATCATGTTGCATTAATACAGTTTCATGAACATAATTCTTACATGATTGTTAAATGATCCAAGGGGCCACTTTCTTGAACTGCATATTATCCAGTACCTCCAGCAGAGCTGTTCAGATGCTGTTCAGCAACTGTAACTTTATTCAGTAATTATAAGTTTATAAAAAGTGAAAACCCCACCAGCTATCCCTTGAGTTATTATTTTAGTAACGTATTTGATTAGTATCTTTCTCTCTGCGTCCGTTTTTAATATGTTCATTGTCAAAAGTATTCTTTTTTATTCAGTATTCTCCCTTGCTCAATCTCTTTGCTTTTTGGTTTGCCTGGCCAAAAAAACCCAACCCCAAAATCCAAAAAATCCCACAACTTTTATTTTATTCAGTGACCTTTTTCCAATATGCAGCTTCTTGGTTTTTTTCCCTTTCTTGCTTGCTTCCTTTTTAAAATTTAACCTTGTGTCTTTTTGTTCCTCCTTCCTCTCAGTTTGCTGCGGGCAACTGCTAAAGGAAGCTGTTGCAGACAAGACAAAACTTGGAGAACTCATTAAGCCTTATTTTGACAGCGGATGGCCAGGTAGGGCATGTTGTTGTCTTACTGCACTGTAGTTACAAGTTCGTGGGAGAAAATAATCTGTAGGAGAAATTCATACAGCCAATGGTGTAAATATGAAGTTACTTCATTGATGCAGTTTAGTTATTCCAGATTTACACTGGAGTTAACTGAGATCAGAATTTTCAGTTGGTAAATCTCTTCAGGGTAACTGAGACTGAATACCTATGTGAGTGAAGCCCAGACTCTTTACTTCCAGATCCCATATTTGAATTCTAATTGTTGTCCCTAAATTAAAATTAGGAATCTGGTTTTGTTTTTTTATCACTGGTAGTTTGTAAAACACAACAACCTTTTGATTTTCATTTGAAGCATGCTCTGATGGAGATTGTCTGTCTGGTTTGACGCAAGTATTTTAACTTAGCAGAAATGCTACTGCAAGATTTGTCCTATAGGATTTTTTGGTGAGGGGGCACCATAAGAATTTAACAGTTTTGCCTTTGGGAGGCTGATGAGTGATTATATTGAGAAAAATGGTAAAGATTGTAAGCTTCTCAGGTTAGCAGCCTAATCTTATTCGGACGTTAATTGCATTGCACACTATATATATGGCCATAACTGTGCAAGTCAATTAACAGCCGATTACGGCTAGGCTGCTGCCCTGAGAAGCTTACAGTCTTTACCATTTATTCTTATAGATATGAAAAAGACCCCACAATTCCAAAGGGTAGGCTGTATATCAGTGTGGTGAAGGAATGCTTGTATTTTGGCAAGTACAAGAACCTAGACGCTATAGGAATCTCCAGTCCTTTTTCTGGCACCATGCCAAATAGTTACCAGAGGAACAAGTATTACAGGGAAATAGTCTGGCTGAAGATGGAGAAATCTCAGTTAAGCTTTAGTATTAATGGAGTTTTGAGCAAACCCCCTCTGAGTGCAGGGAAAGCTGCATTGTCTTTTTTTTGGGGGAAGGAAAGCCATTTGGTGAATTGGAAAGCCCAGCAAGTCCCCTCTTTCATACAATAGCTTAATTCTGAGATTGAATTACATAGATCCGAAACGTGAGCCTATAAAATTAACTGATGTTCCCCAGATACCATGTCAGGAGACAGAGTACTTTTTGAAGCATTTCAAAAAGGCCTCCGGCAGCCTGCAGTATCCTATCCTCTGTCAATTTGTCAAACCACATGATAATAATTTTTAACACTTAACTTCAGCTCCACTGAATGGGTCATGTTCATTGCTGGTGCAATAACTCCATCTGGTTCAAGATATGTAATACAGTGTGACAGTCACCGTCTTGGCTGACATCAGGGATTGAACCAGGGACCTCCAGAACATGGAAGTATAAGCTTTTACAACTTGAGCCAAAGAGGGTAGGTTGTATTATTGGGGTCTGCAACAGACGCATCTCCTCAGTCGATCCAGCAGTGAGGGGGACACACAAAGGACACTGACCAAGTGGATTACAATAACTTTCACACGCCACCACCGCTTCGCCGCCCCTTTGGCTTGGAGCTGCCATTTTTAAGAGAAGGTTCTATATAGATCGAGCGTTAAGGTATTTTCAGTGCTAAACTTGGTGGTCATATAACTCAAGGGTAGGAGACCTATGTGGGTTATTAGTAAAAAAAAATCACAGAAAAAACATTTATGTATGGGACTCCTCATGTGTGAAGTTACTTGCATGCCTAAGTGGTTGCAGGATCAGGGCCCATGTATCTTTCACAGTTTATAATACTTTTAGACACTCTTATGCGTATTCCATTTTCACTTTCTCCTCAGCCCACTAGACTGAAGAACAACTATTGTAAAGACATGCCTCTCTAAATTTCAATTATAGCTGTTTTCAGAGTAGCAGCCATGTTAGTCTAACAGTCTCTAAGGTACCACAAGTACTCCTTTTCTTTTTGCGAATTATAGCTGTGTTGGGAGCCTGGGTGAATTATATCCTTATAGGAAAGTCCTTTAAGAGCTTTACCGTGAATGCTTCAAGTGTATTTTACAAACTTCTCCTTAATGATTAAGGTTTCTTTAACAAAGATGTTGGGAGCATTTCCAATATGTTAAAATAATTGGAAGGCTATTAATATCCTAGCCAGTCCAAAAAATACATCCTTCCTTAGTCCAAGTGAGCTGCTTTCACTTCAGCAAAATGAAATTGGAATTATAACTTCCCCAGAAAATTAGGAATTATTTCAAATTTATGTGAACATATTTTTATTGTAACATGTAATAATGCAGCTGTCCAATTCTTATGTGAGCCATGACTATTCCTGTGCATTGTGCTAAAAATTTTTCCCATAGTTTTTGCTTATATATACACTGTTTGTTTGTTTTTGTTTGTTGGTGGGGCACACTACAGAATTAAGGACTGAATAGCAATAAATATTATATAGCAGTACCAGGAATAATAAGTTCTGTGATTTCACTAATCCTCCTCTCCAAGGGATAACAAAGAATGAATATACATTAGTAAACACTAACAAGAATTCATTAGTGCCCTCACAAAGGCCTTGAGAAAATGAAAGAGCATAGCATACTGAGGAGGGAAGAAGGCAAAGAATTCCATTTAGAATGGTGCAAAAATGCAAGCAGGTTAAAACAGGAGAGAAACATAGATAATACTTGACCGAATTTGGTCTCGGGGTCACATGTCAACTGATTACTTAATTAGCCAGCAACTGGCAATATTTAAAATGTGAAAGGCAATTAATATGTGACTGACCTTTTCATGGCATCCCTAGCCCTCTGAGCCAACAAACCCCACAGGGTATAGACAAAGGGGCCCTATTCCTCCTTCCAAGCAATGGCTCATAAATGACATCAGCCACTACGGGGGAACCAAACATAGCCTCTGTGAAACCTAACCCCCAAGTTATTATCTCTCAGAATCATAATAGTCTTAACATCATGTGACTTCTCTGAAACTCTCATATAAAGCCAAGTTTTAAGACTGGCCTGAACCTGGCCACTCTTTTTGTGGGCATAAGTAATTGCACAGTTAATGTCAGTTAGATACTGAAGTACCAGATTGTGCCCATAAATGAGACAGTTCAATGTCTGACATTAACTGTACCCACAATATTGTACTTTCAAATTATGGGCATGAAACTGGAGGTCAGCTTTTAAAAATCTGACCCCAACACATAAACGCTGCAGCAATGTATGACAGTTTGGCATATGCCAATAAATTAACAACTAGCCCAGCCACAGAGCATAAAAACATAATGAAAATGCTTAAGGAAGCCAGTAACAAGCAGTAGTACTAAGATCTAAATGTAACAGTTTTATCACAGAGTCTAGAAGTGGAATAGCCCTGTTAAGGCATCATTTCTCCTCCTGCCTATTCAAGATTGTTCTACTATAGTACAATCCTTGAGTACTTTGTCCAATAGAGCTTCCACCACTTCCCTTGGGAAACTGTTTCATAGTCTGAACTTTACAAAGGCCTTAAGTAGCATTATCTGTATTTTGCAGATGGGGAACCGGAGATGCAGGGAGATGAGGTGAATTGCCTAAGGTCACTCTGCAGTCCAGTGGCAAAGCTGGGCATAGTGCAAACTCTGGAACTTTGAAGTGTGCCCATAGCATCCACATTGGGGAGTTACTGTGCAGCACTTTAGTGCACACTGCTATTCACAGTCTGAACTGAGGAGCAGTGTAGACATGCCCTAGACAGCGCTGTGGGGCTGTTTATGTTACGGCAGCCTGTCCCTGGCTGCCTATGGACAGCAACACTGCACAGAATCTTCACAGTTGTAGGTGCTGTAGCTCCATCCCCAACACCCACCTCCAGACCCACCCTGGCAAACCCCTTTATGTCAGACCTTGCGAAAGGGTCCTCAGATGACAGCCTGTGCCTGTCTTCTTCACTTCCTGTGCCAGAGGAATTCTCTCACAGTCAGGCCTTTTTGAGCCCCTTTGCATTGCTCCAGCCTTTTTACTGATGTAAAGGGGTCAGAGTGGGGGTGAGACACTCTATGCATTACGTGGTAAATTTGAGCCCTAAATCATATAGTTATGTGCTACCAGAAGAATCTTGATACTCTCCTTTCCAGCAATATAGTGGCGTTTATCTGGGTTCATACCAGTTCTTAAGTTCTGGTAGATAAGCACAGCTACTCTGTTAGCTTTTAAAGATTTAAAAACAATCAGAATTATTCTTGGTATTGCCGGGGGATGTTTTCCCTATGATTGTCCTTTACATAGATTACATGTACTACAAGAGGACCCCAATATAGTCAAACAATTCTATTATTCAAGCCACTAACAAACTCTGTACATTTCTATTCTGTGCATTTGCTTACAGTCACACTCTCCTGAAGTTCCTAACTCCTTGCTTTATCAGCCTCATCCATGTTGTTCATGGTGATTGATTTGGCTTAATGAAGGCAGCATAAATGTCCTTGAGTCCATGAATTTTTAATTTCCCAGGACACTTATCCTACACTTTGTGCCCATTGGATAATTAAAAAATGTATTTTCACTCAAAAGTTCAGCATCCAAATTCTTTCTGTTTGTCATGTCCATAGAGTCATCCTTTGGATAACCAGTCTGAAATGCACTGACTATTCCTTAGGGGTTCTTTGATCTTGTGTTTTCACCAAATGTTAAACATGAATTATTGCTAAATTTACTCTTGACTGTGTGTGAAAAGTGACAGTATTAGAGTTCGATCCCAGTTTTCTGGAGCTAAATCCAGTGAGTCTAATTCTCCATTCCCGCTTTTAGTTAACAGTGTTACTGGATGTTAGTGGTATGGTAATGCTGACCATTCTCACTCTTTGCACGTTTTTTGCTTGCTCCGTGCATTGGCTCATGCCAGAAAGCCCATAGTCAACAACAACACAAGGACCACATTAATCCAATCTATTTGATTCCCTCCAAAATATTATGGAGAGGCTGTTTTGCAGACCACCTCTCTCCTACATCCTTTTGGGACATAGTCAAGGAATCTACATGCATAGGGACCATTCATGTACACTCTTGACCTTTATGAACAGCTACCACCTACTCCCTAGATTATTATTAGTAATAGTAGGGCTAGATTGCACATGGAGCAGATCTCTGCCAGAGTACAGGTGCACAGTGATGCTGCTTTTGCAGCATATATGTTCACCATTTTTCAGATGCCTGTCAGAATATGATACCTTGGGAGGACATTAAAACTTCAAAAAGTGTATCAGATTTTTCAGTTGAAATCCTTCCTGTTCGGTATGTGAGGAGTGTGGTTTTATTAACAAAAATAAAAGCAATAACTTCCTGGGATGTGAGGTCATCACGAGAACACCAAGGTTAATCTTCACATGAGAAGGAATTCATGTGTCATTCTTTACCTTTCAAACATTTGCATGTGTTTATCAGAGAGATGGGATGGAAGAATCACTGCTAATTCATATACCTGTTTGGAATACTGCAATAAGCCGAGCCCAGAAAAAATTAAACAGAACCATGCAAAGCAAGCACCAAAATGTAAAAAACTAGATGCTTCTGTTCAGCTGGGAAAAGCACTGTTAGTTTGGATAATGGCTTTTCCACCAAAAGGGAAGATTCAGATGGTAAAGGTAGCTGATTCGTGGAAGATCGAAAACATCCTACTATTTGCAGCCTTTTAGAGTCAAACACAAACAATCTGTGTTGCTTTTTTTTTTCCCTTACCTTCTCTATTTATAAAATAGTAATATCTGAAGCTGTCCCCGATAGCATTCTACATGTGGGGGTATAAAATATGGGATTCCCTAATTTCTGAAATTACTAATACAAAGTATTGCTATACAAATGTAGCTTTTTTTTAAAATCGGCATGATTTTAAAGGGGTGCTTTTGGTGCAGTCTGTGAAAGTTGGGGTCCCCTGGCGATGGTGATCACAGCCTGCCTGAAGCACTTCATTCCTTTTGACAGTAAATTAATATTCTCATCACTAAGTGTGAGCTAAAGATTTAACAATAGAACAGCTTTCTCTTTTGTTAAAAACTTGGAAAGAGCTTGAGAGTTGAAAGGAGAAGTAAATCTTGATATCTAAGGAGGTAAGCTTAGCGTTATTTCTTGTTTTTAACAGCGTTGTATTGGCGAGCTGCAAGCTGTCTGAACATTGGAGAGAGACCCTTTGGGAACTCCACTGGTTTTCAGCAAGTCTTTGCATGCAGTGTGTTTGTACTAGCTGAAGACAGCGCATGGCTCTCTAAATAATTTACAAGTTGATTAATAGACTCACATGGGTATAATTAGAAGAGGGAGAGACAGCAGCTACAGTAACGGGTACAGTGCTTGGGGGAACTAGAGACTTTATTTTTTTTTAAAGAAACTTTCTAGGGTGCTGGGCGTTTGAAGATAAGTTGGGAAGAGCTCAGTGCCTCTTCTCTTTTGAAGTGGAAATAGGACAGTTTGAATCCGTCGAGTTTAATTTTTCACAAGGTTTAGAGGCCCTGCAGTGCAACTCCCTTTTTATTATTGAAAAAAACTCCACTTTTCTTTCATTTTTCACATATGCACGCACATACACATACAGTCCAAACAGATTGATTTCCTATTTTATGAAAGTTGTATTTATACCCAGGCTGTACATTCATCCGGACCTTCTGTACGCCACATCTATATCACAAACAGATGGTATAAAGTTATAGAGATATTTATTAACACACCACACTTAAATTTATACATTTTTAAGAACCCTTCACCTCTGCTTGACAATGCTTTTGAAGTGGCTCCGTTTTTCAAGTCAAACTTTTGACTTTTCCACTGGGACTGCTACAAAGATTTCTTTATGGAAAATAGGTAGGAGCCGTTTTTTTCCACTAGTAGAAAATTGGTGGTCAGAAGAACAAAATAACATTTTAAAATATAGATATTTTCCTTTTTAAAAGCTAATGTTTCAATAGAAAAGGAGAGGTTATAGACTAGTGAGCTGTACATCAACATATGTGGGCTATATGTTGTCCCTCTGCTTGTCTGAGTTTTGGTGCTATTTTTTTCCTTATGCGTTTGAATTGTCACAGTGATGAGAAATTACTGTCCCCTTTTCTTTTAATTTAATATCCTGGAATCTATTGGCTGTATTTCTGCTCAACACAAACCAGCTGAAATTGACAAATACTGTTACCAAATATTCAGATCAGAAATGGGCCGTGGTGAGAATCACTCGGCAAAGAAATAAAAATCCCAAAGACCCATCCTGTTAAAATGAAGATCCCATCTTGGAACCCAGATCAGAGGAAATAGATACTAGTGAGGGTATTTTCCAATGCAGATAGATGTGAGCATTAATTAGTTAATGGGCCTCTGATTGACGTAAATGAAAGTTTTGCCATTGGCTTAAGTGAAAGTATGATCATGACCTCAGGTCCTGATCCTCAACCCTTATTTAAAATCATTACTTGTATTTTGGTAGTATCTATTAATGGCCCTTACTTAGATGAGAAGTGCTATTCAAATTAATGGAATTATTCACATAAATAAGGGGTGCAGGATAGGACGCATGTTACAAGGTGATGTGTGTCCACAACTCCCATTGATATCAGTGGGCCCAATCTGCAGAGTGCTGAGTGCCCTAAATCTTGACTGATGTCAGTAGGAACTGAGGGTGCTCAGCACTTCATAGGATGAAGCCCTGTGTTCATAAAGAGCTTTGAAGAGGCAAAGTGCTACGTATTAATCATTTAAAATTTATTTGACTCCTTCTTGTTTACAAGAATTCTTGGGAAGCTGACAAATATCTTCTTTCCCTTCCCACTACTCTCCATCCTGCCCAGCTGACTAAACCAGTGGCTCATGAGCACTAGACTGCTAACTTGGTTTCTGTTTTGTTTTTGTTTTTAATAACAAATTTTATTTTCCCAGTGGGGTTAAGTAATCACATCAATTTATAAGATACCTATGAAGGGGAAAGCGTATCACATCTTGGCAGCCACCTTTTTTATTCTGTAAATACTAAAAATTAAATTCTGTGGGTATGTTTCATCCTTGTGGGTACGTTTCATTAGGAGCCATGTATATAGAATCAGGCCTTAATGCGAAACTGAAATGCTGCTTTTTTTTTTTAAGAGGTTTAAAAAACATACTTAGCTCTTACATAACGCTGTATATTTTCAAAGCATTGTATTAACATGAACAAGCTGTTCTGTTCTCCAAGCGACGGGAAAAATGGCCCGGTGGGGTTCCAGATTTATTGCCTTAATGACCCCTTATCAAGCTTGTTCAGTTTAGAAGTCAAAAGATATTTTTTGCAAGTGCTGGCCTAGGTGCTTTCCTTCCTGCACATCAGCAGCAGTAGGAAAGATTCTGCAGGCCAAATTCTTCCTTCAGTCACAAACCCTATGATCTTCAGTAAAAATGCACAGGTATAAATGAGGGAAGAATTTGTGTCTTCGGTTGCACAATTCCAGTAATTCAACATGAGCTGACATAGAATTCTGTTTGCTGTCCTGTAGCCATATTGGCTCTGCAGTAGTAGTACAAATGTATTTTTGTCCCTAACATTAGCAGATAGAACTCCGAATACACGTGGAGAGCAGAGGTGTAGAGTAAACTGATGCCATTTTAACAGAGTCACTTGTCAGATTAGACGCATCACTGTGAGGTAGGGAAGTCAGTAATATCTCCATTTCACAGATGGTGAAACCGAGGCAGAAAGCTTGAGTAACTCCCTTTAAAGCCACGTAGCAAGTCAGTGGCAGAACCTGGATTAGACCCGAGGAGCTCTGGTTCCCAGCTCACCATGGACTGGAAAAATTGAAATAATATTTTAGAAGAGCAACTAAGTAGCTTTTTATGCACCAGCCTTTGAGTTTGGACTTCTCTGTTTCTCCTGCTATAACTAAGGATATCACTAATAGCTACATCGGTATAGGGAGCTGTCTTAGTTCTTTAAGCGTGAAGAATATCATAACGTGTAATGGGGCAAACAAAGACTCCTGAAACTCACGCTTTGCAGCTGAGAAAAAGAATGGTCAACTCCTTTCATTTAAAAATATGTCTTGTAATTTTTAATTCTACACATGTTGTATTAATGATTTAAGTTCTTAAATGTCTTTTACAAATATTTTCACTTCAACTCTAATATAGCTGCTTTCTATTAAAAAAAACCAAAGCCCAAAGTTATACCATATTATCTCTGTAAAACCTTAGGAATCGAAATGCTTCTCATTTGTCCCAAGAGGTAAAACGTTGAGACTGTACAATGGAAATACTTGGATTATTATATTTTACTTTATTACATAAAAATAAGTATTCTAATTCTGATGACAAGTCCTACATCAGCATAGCTGGGGATAGTGAATATGAGAATACAGTAAGAGTGTTTTTTGGTTTTGTTTTTTATTTTGTTAATATTGCGCAGTGCTTTGAAAACGCTACATAAATACTGGTTATTATTTATTAAATTTTCTCTTAACCAGATTAAAAGTGGTTTCAGAATGAATAAATAGAAATGCTTCTAGAATCCCATGGGTCAAGTAGCTAAATCTCTGCACTTAAAGGAGGTTAACAGAGCAACTGAGAAGTATCTTCGACAGTCTCTGTAAATTAGCCAAAATTCTATGCTGTTGATTGGCATATAATACTGTGGAACTCTATTGTCAGTTGCAGTTATGGACAAATAAGAGTCTGCTCTATAGCAAGTCGTGTTTTCTTGTTCCAGCCTTCACCTGATGAGATTCTGCAGAAATGCATAATTGAAACTTCTATACAGGGTCGTCTCCATTTCATAATTTAACTTGCCTTTTCCCATACCTTGTCTGGAGTGATTAGCTTGTGTGTCAGTAATCTCATTTTACCAGCAGGTGGCAGTAAATAACAAACAACAGCATCGAAAAAAATCCTTGCCTAATGTGATCTCTGTTCTGTTTATTACTATCATAGGCATCTACAGTAGTCATGATTTCTTGTAATATCAGTGAGGAGCTTATGAAAGCACCAATTGAGGAGGCTCAAAACCATAAATGCAGTTTCTGTGTTAAGGAAATAATGGTTGCTTCGCTATCACCATACTATGTGTTAGCTGTCACTTGAAAAGTCCAAAGCTCAGTGTACAATGGAAAGCCTCATTTATATAAACCTCCTTGCAATATATTGTGGCCTTTATACTGCATGTAGTTTTGGGAGTCATCTTCAAAGCGTCTCGAGTTTCCTAGAGAGTCATATCTGAGTCCATGCACATACCCTGGAAGTCGAGGTAGGCTATATATGAGCGTCTGAATTAATAAATTCACATTCAAAGGAACAGAAGACTAGATGACTGCTGTTCAGTGATGTCTGAAGCCCCATGCCCCCTGCAAGTGCAGGGAACTGAACATATGTTACTCAACCATGTGTTCCTGCTCAATGTTCCAGGAGAAGGTGAAAACTCCCCAAGGCTCCTGCCAATAATAGTGTGGGGAGGAAATTCCTTCTACAATCAACTCTGTGCATGTGAACAAAAATCATCCCTCACTCCCATAGCTATTCCTTTTTGCACTGATTTACGATTGGAATCCTGAAGAATTATATTTATTTGTATGTATTTCATTAGGTGAAACACAGTGCATAATATATGGTGAGAAAATCCTTCTGTCATCACAAATCTGGTGCATTGGCAAGGCTGAATGAAGGTATTGGTCAGCCTACGCCACAGTGACCACAGTAAATCACTGTTTAAATCTCTCTTTAGCACATTAAAAAAACCCAAATGAATATGAACTCTAACAACCCTGAGGCCAGTGAGAAAACTGAAGAACCAAATAAAATTATCCAGTGTGGGTAATCTGATGCTCTTGGAAAAATAGGATATTCATATCTCACTCTTTGCTAAATTTATGGTTGACAGGACAATCCAGGGAAGTAGCCCTTGGCAGTGGTTTATACTCAGGGCAAGATGTTAACTGTCAAACATTGAGATCAGGCCTCAGGCATCTGAATTAACAGTGAAAGACTTAGACCTAACTGAAAAATCTCTGTCTAAGGAAATGATAAAGGCTATGTGGACAGTATTATCAAAGGGACTTTAAACTTTCTGCTGCTGCACAAAACTGACAGGACATGTTCCTGCAAATGCATTTGTGCTGTACTTGAAATCAAGGATTTATAGGTTTGGAGAAGTGAGTCAATATCTTTCAACATTGTGTTTTAAAGGAAAAGATATTGGGGAGGTATCATTTGAAATATGAGGTGTTCAGCTTGGAACATGTGAATTTTATCAGTTCTACAAAAGTATCCTTTGTGGATCCAGAGTCCTGGCTTATCCGCACCCTCTAGTGCAGTGGGTCTCAACCTGTTTATCAGTGGGGACCACATATGCGGCCCACAATGTGTTACCTGGGCCGCAGGTTGAGAACCACAGTGTCCCTATCCCCCCCCGAACCTTACAGACCTCTATACCCAGCGCCTCCTGCCCAGAGTCCCCTCCACAGAGTGGGGCCAGGTGGGGGGCCGGGTGGCAGGGACCCTGGACCCTGCCCTGTGGGGCTGGGCGACAGCTCCAACCTGCTGGACCCCACTGCATGGGGCCGGGTGGCAGGGCAGCCCCGGATCCCTGCCATGCAGGGCTCGCCGGCAGCCCCAGACGCCCACTGTGCAGGACTGGCCAACAGCCCCAACCCCAGACCCTGCTGCACTGGGCAGCCCAACTGCCCCTAGCACACAGCTGGACTGCGGGTTGAGAACCACTGCTCTAGTATTTCACTCTGGAGCTGACTGACAAGGTGATTTAATAAAGTTTACTGTATCTCCGAGAAAGAACTGGAACTTGCATGCATAGAGGGGCGTAGTACATTGTAGCCTCCCAAGTAATATATTTCCTTTCTTCCTGGTGTGCATGAGAAATGCTTGATTGCACTGCTCCTTTTTAGGTCTTCATGAGAGAAACCTTCTACCACAACTTCACTTACACAGCCTCTACTGAACCTCAGAGCCTCTGCCCTTAATGTACCACTTCTTCTTTGCTATCCTGTGTCCTTTAGCAGCCAATAAAGATAAAAAATTTTTAACTGATCAACATTTCTGTTCTCTTATTGTTTCTAGAGATTTTTTGTGAAGGGCGCAAGCTTATAGGCCACATTCCCATGAGTTTCATCAGTGGGGACTTTGTGGGAAAGTTTGCAGTCCTTTGGGATGAATGACAGGCTCATGACTTCCCTTGAATACCCATCAACTTTTCCTACTGTTTTGGCTACTTTACAGCAGACTGCTGCAAGTGTATGTTCATTAAATATTCTACATTATCTTCTGATCATGTGTGTCTGCACTGTACTCTAATGTCTGAAAACTAGTACTCATGAAAAGTGCTGATTGACTATCCTAGAGACTGAAGTTCTCTTGTTATTCAGAGAATGGTTACAGCACAAAGAGCAGCAGTTCACACTTTACCCACACCGCCCTGCCAATGTGCCTCATCCTTCAATTGATTGGATCATCTATTAGGTCAGGATGCTGATTCAGTCTTCGTGTCTAATTCAAGGAGTTCAGCTGTATGACACAGGTCATGTGTCCACTGTGTCAATGACTGTGAGATAATGGAGACATGCTAAGTTATCTGCCATGAAGCATTGATACTTATTTGGCAGGTATGCACAGTAAAGCAAAGAGCATACTTCCTTAGCTAAACATCACAATATAATGCAGATAATGCAATGTACGGTTCCGAGCCAAGGGACTCCCATTGGTACTTATCGTACATATCACGGTATTCATACATTCCAAGGCCAGAAGGGACCACTGTGATCATCTAGTGTGACCTCCTGTGTAACACTCCATAGAACTTCCTCCAAATAATTCCTAGAGCAGATCTTTTAGAAAAAAAAAATTCCAATCTTGATTTTAAAATGGTCAGTGATGGAGAATCCACCATGACCCTTAGTAAGTTGTTTCAGTGGTTAAATACTGTCTCTTAAAAATGTATGCTTTATTTCCAGTCTGAATTTGTCTAGCTTCAACTTCCAGCCATTGCTGGAGATCTTCTACATATGCTTTGTTGGAAGATATTAGGGATATTCCTCTATTCTTTCTTTGCACTTCTGTATGGGGCTGGTCTGGAGCCGAGCTCTGCCATGTATACAGATTATGGAGCACCGTTGGTTCCTTGTCCACAGCTACTTACCCCTGTCCCAATGTAGAGACATCATTGTGGTTCTGCTGCCTTGCGGACTCTGTGCTAGTGGCTGAACTTCATCTCTGTGTCTTGATCTCACTAGCTAATGGAGATATGTTTCCACGATACTTAATAGGGATATCCTTCTTGGCTAACAATCTCCACAAGTGGAAATCTCTAAAAGTCTTTTATATTTGGACTTCTGTAAAGATAAGAAACCTCTCTAGAGCTTCATTCGCCCAACTCTCAGAGACAGAGTTGGAAACTCACACAAGTTTAGGTTGAAAAAAAAAAAGATTATTCAAAGCTCATGTGCTTCATAATCCCCCTAAAGCATGTAGATTGACTGCCTCATCAGAACGGCTCTAAATTCTACTTTGCTAGCAAGCACTCTTGGTCGTACGCTTGAGGCCAGTGGATCCAAGGCTAGTTATCTAGAGACTGTGTATCACTCCAATTACAGGTTAGTAATTTCCCTCGCAGTCACCAGGGAGTTCCACATGAATGAAAAGGAATTCCATACCCCACAGTTCTTCATTATCTACTACTCTGTTTGTACCACAAGGAAGTAAGAATAATATGGATTTCCCCCCCCCCTTTTTTTTTTTGGTCTGCCAAGGATGTTACAGTTTTAAAGCAGCTGCTTTAACTGTGACTATTTCTGTTCAAGGGTGACTGATGTACTTTGTAACGCCATTGAACAGCCTATAAGCTATCTTCCCCTACTGTATAGAAGTGATAGTTATGTTTTCTAAACAGAGCCTGCTGTCTGACTTGTTTATGCTTCATTTCTCACCATCAAACTTAGAAACACAAGAAAACATGTAAACATATACACTGGTGTGTATTTATGTACACATGTACTGTACCGAATATATAAAGTGATGCATGGCTATCCATTTGTGTTGGTGTTATCTAGTGACACGGCATTGAAATTAGCAGCGTTTCATGATATACTCGATATATTCAGCATTGCAGATATGTCTAGTACATTGCATAGGAGTCACACCATTAACGGATGGATTATTGGTTCACCGTACAGTAGAATTTTTCCTTTTTATCTTATGGCTGCTACACTCTGGCCAGAAGAAACTGTCACCTAAGAATTGGAATCTGATCACTCACTCAAACTAAAGACTTGCGGAAGGTAGCCAGGGTCAGGAATAATTCCACAATGTCCCCTTCACAGTTTCTTTTGACTTTTTTGTTTTAGGGTTTGGGGGTTTTCCCTCCCACTATGCAAGAAGCAAAGACTTGGCACCTTAAATCTGAGGATCCCTGAGATCTGCTGGAGGGGATACTGTGTACCAGCCTCTTCCTCTGTATCATCTTCAGGGCCTTATGCTGCTCCCTCTATTTCCCTATTTCACCTTATTGGAGCCAGCAAGAGCTCTTGCCAGCTGCTGCCTCTGGAATCCTGCATGAAAGGGTATTCTACATCAGTAATGGGGCTCCAGTGAAGAGTCAATACAGTATCACTTAATTCCTTTATGAAGTAGTGGTGAAACATTTTAAGGAATCTTTAAAAATTTCCATTGATATGAATTGGGCATCTGTGTAAACTGTTTTGAAGATGATTACTGCAGGCATCATGAATATCAAGACAGAAAGTCCCGTCCTCGAACCGGAGATGAAGGGAACAGGAGGAAATTTCCACAGTTTCTCTTTAGTTGATTTCTTAATTTTTGTCCTGGGCTTTTTCAGTTTTGTGTTAATCTGTGAAACTCCTGGAAAAAATAAAGAATTCACCTTTATTCTCTCCCCCCAAAATAGCCAACCAGTGGGGGATCTCCTATTCCTTCTGTCTCTGGATGTAGCTCTGATCTTCCTCTTGTTATATATATATATATATCATCAGTCTGACAATATGGCTGCTTCTTTCTTCATGCTGGCATTTTACAGAAGTACCTCTTGTGATTTTGTCACTTCACATGGGATCAGGTGACTGGAAAAGATTATATTCCATTGCAGTTTTCTTTTAGCAGATGCTTTTTAGAGAAGAGTACTATCCTTAACTTGTTAGTGTGAAGTGGGTATCCTCAATTAATACACTAATCAGTTTTCTAATTAATTCCCTATGGTTTTCTTTCATTTTTGCTGGCACATTGAAGCCTGAGAGCAATTCTGTAAACTCAGTGATTCAATTCCAAAAGGAGAAGTGGTGAATTTCATGGCTGAGGGTTAAAGGCTCTGAAAAATGAGAGAATAAGCATGTACTGGTGCTGGAAATGGAGTGGCAGCTGTCATAGATTTCCAGGAATCAATAGAAACAAGACTCCCCAACAACTGGGACTGAAGGGATTTTTCCCTTGTGGATGATGTTGAAGTTTCGGGAATAGAAAGTGGGGGATGCAATGGAGATTCCATTCTTTAAAAATTGCTAGAAACATGGACTATTCAGTGTGTCCTGCAATACCCAGCACTTGTAATAGTATCATGTCAATGGTAGCATACCCAACTGAAATACATGTGTGCACCTGTCTATTTGCTGCAAAGGTGAGTCCCAGCATTACAGATCTGAAACACATACTCTGGTATGAAAACTTTCCACTGTACTATTGTATACAAATGCTATGGCAGGGTGAATAATAAAATGTCGACATTCCTTATTATGGATTTATGTGGCAATCCATTATTCTTCTTTGTTTCTGATAGGACCCCTAATGGAATAGATACTGTGCAAATACACGAGGAGGCACTGTCTCTGCTTTTTAAAAATTGTTTTAGATGTTTGCCCATGTAAGGACTCCTAGTAGGTCTTTCTGATCATGCTCCCTAACCACTTTCCTGGGGCTAGTTGAGTATTTGCTTCTAAACCTAATACATCAGGTCAGCCCTTGGAAGTTTGGCAATAGTCCTTGTTCAGTCCACGAATTTAATTCTTCAATAAATCAGTAGGAATAAACAATGATAATGGAGTATCTTGATTGAAGTAGTTTAGATTATGAAGGCTATAATGAAAACTGAGCCATCCCTCCATTCTCCTCTATCCTATAAAATTAAAACAAAGGTTTACTTGGTTCTAAATAGCAGTTGTGAAACCGATCAGAGCCTCGTAAACAGAAACAGCAACAGAGGTGCTAGAACTCTGTCTGCAAGCTAAGGAAGACAACACTGCAACAGTTTACAATTGTTCCACATTTGGAAATTTATCTCTCGGTCAAAGACTAGAAAATAATAATTATTTTTACAGGAAAGCTTAAGGCCAGAATATACACTAGGCACTGCTGGAGAGGAGCCACTATGAACTGCTATGTTAAATATGTTCAAATACCGTTTTGTTTTTTTTTCCACAAAGTAGGTATTTAATCCAATTTACATCATTGCCTATGTAGGTCTTTATGTAGTCATGTCACACAGTAGAGAGTTAAAATATGGATAATGTAGATATACATAGATAACTGTTTATGAGAAAAATTACTCTGTATGCTTATGTAGGCAGTATTTATTATTTATATTGTGATTGTCCTGAAGGCCTCAACAAGTTTGAAGCCCCACTGTGGCACTGTACATACACAGTAAATGATAGTCCCTACTCAAAAAGCTTACAGCTTTCAAACATTAATAACTTTTTTGTATCCAAGTTCACTTCATAGCTAACAAGAAGCATTCTGCTGTCTGCTTAGTGCTGAGATTTGACAAACAAAATAAGCGATGGGGTTTTTTTTTTTTCAAATCCTCTCCAGTCCCAGACAACATCATTTTAAAGTTACTGACAGATCGTCTCAACAGATTAGACTGCATGACTGACGGTTGGGTGCTACATGGTTTCCCAAGAGATTTAGATCAGGCAGAACAGATGGTAAAAGCAGGAATTATTCCAAACAGGTAAGACTTTAAAAAATGTTTTTAATAACAATATGTATTATTCTTGTTTATTTGTTATTCTTACCTACTTTAATCAAATCTGAGAGATAAAAAGGTCTTATTCTCGTAGAAGCATTTGATTCCCTTTATCCATTTTTTCTTGGCTCATTGAAGAGTCAGTTTTTGTATGGGTAAACACTCTTTTTTTTTTTTTTGATCCACTTTTTTTGATTGAGCCAGGAGTCTAAGGGAGGGATTTTCAAAAGAACTCTATGTTGGCCTCACTCAGGTCCCACTGAAGTCAATAGTAGTTTTACCATTGATTTCAGTGGAAGCAGAGTTAGGCCAATGATGAGGGCTTCAGAAAATCCCACCCTGCAAGTTTAGAGAAGACTTATACTTAGAACTAGGTGCATCATTATTATTCTGAGAACTTTAAACAACAGAGTCTGGCTGTTTATGCTAGTTATAACAGACTGGCAGACTCTAGGACCTTGTACAGGAATGAGGGCTCCCCTTTTGAATCATCCCAATAACAGGTGCTTGAACCCTGCATAAAGATGCAGGATAAATACTGTGGAGTCATAGTGACAGATGAATGTTGTTAACTCCAGCCAGAGATATAAAAAGGGTTTAGAGCTTCTCTGTTAGAGAGAGAGAGGCTAGAACAGAGATGTCCTGCAGGGAAAACCTAGGGACAGCCAAACTTGGGGAGCAAGCTGAGGTTCAGATTTGTTTTGTGGTGGTTTATCATTAAAGCCAGACCCCAAGAAGGGGTTAAATTTGGACTATATGCAGTACATATATTTTGTTAGAGCTGAGTGCAAATTACGGCTGCTTACATCTGTGTATGTGTGATCTCCTAGAATTATATTGGTATGGCTGGGACCTCACTATGAGATCAGTGTCTTTTTGTTTTATGTGGAATAATGAAAGACAATGTGATGTTTGTATTTGATTTTAGCTTATTAAAAGAATGTTCAGAAATGTAGCGTAAGGGACATGAGTTCTTGGGGTAGAAACTACTCAAACATCATAAAAGAACTGTTATAACCTCTTGAGAAAATAATCTATGGCACTTTCTGGGCCTGGTCCACAGAGGGTGGGAGTCTGTTACAGCTCTCAGCTAGAGTTCCTGGCTATTTAGCTCAAGTTGTTAAGATTCCTGCTTTCACCTCAGGAGGTCCCTGATTCCAGTACTTGGGTGTTGACCAAGATGGTGGCCATCACAAAAGCACGTTAGAAATTCTTAGCTCCTAGACTTCCAGAGCTAACCTTGAAAAAGGAAATTCACATGCCAAAATGTTTAACACAACACTAAACTGGCAAAATCTCTCCTTCCCCCAGCTGTTTTTCCATGTGACTGCTACCCAAGGCTACAGTGGAAGGAGGTGAAAGGGTAGGATTGAGTTGGGAGAGGAGGTATTGCGAATGTGGCAAGGAAAGAGAAGGGAGTGTGTTGTTTTTGTATAAAGTCTTTGGTATAGAAAAACTATTGAAAACAAATATTTTTAAAAGAGAAACCAGTTTCCTGATGACTTGAGATAAAGAGGAGAAGATGCTTAAACCTGTGTCAGATTAGGTTAAATAATAGCATTTCCTGGAAAGTACATTCATAAATAAAAAAAATTAAGGGACTGAGTCGGTATACATGACCATAAGTAAGGCTACAATTTAGTCATGAGTATTTTTAGTAAAAGTCATGGGCAATAAACAAAAATTCACGGGCCATGACCTGTGCATGGCTTGTACTATATACCTCTGACTAAATCTTAGCTGGCGGGTGGGGCGTGGTGGTACTGCTCTTGGGGGCCAGGGGAGGGGGCGGGCTCCACTTTGGGGGGGGCAAGGGAACCCCTGCTCTGGGGCAGGGACTGGTGGCCAGTGTCACCAACTGCTGGGGGCCACCGAGCAGCGGCTGCTCCAGCTGACCCTGGGGCTGCCCACCCGCCGGTGCTCCCGTCGCCCCCAAGACTGCTACTCAGATGGACCCCAGGGCCAACTGCACAGGCCACTGCTCGGGCGGTCCCCAGGGCCAGCTGCCCGGGGCTGCCCCATGCCGCTGCTCTGGCCACCCCCGGAATGCTGCCTCGGGGCCACTCCAGCAGCACCTGGCTGCAGAGCCATTCCGGCAGCAGCTGGTGTGGCTGTCCCTAGGGCCACCTGGGCCAGCTGCTTGGGCGGCCCTGGAGTCAGCCACACTGGCTGCTGCAGAAGTCACAGAGGTAGTGGAAAGTCATGGAATCCATGACTTCCACGATCTCTGTGACAGACACAGAGCCTACTCATAAATAGGTATATGCATGTGAATATTCCCATTGAATTCACTGTGCATGTTTGCAGAATCAGGGCATAATAATGTGCATAACAGTGGCTGGTGTATAAGGGCTTAGATGTGAAAATTCCACTCTGATCCATGCACTCAATTCCCATCGGCTTTAATAGAAGCTGTATGTATGTATTTCAGTACAGACTTTGGCCCTTTACTGTTTTACACAGGTGTTGAAGTAAAGGACAAAAACAGATATCATGCTAACCTGATTGATTCTGGAGTTGATTTTTTTCCGTGAAACTGAAGTACCAGGTATATACAGAAAGAAAAAGAGAGATTATAAACAAAGGACATATAGCAACACGGAATATAAGGGCTGTAATTTAGTTTCTCTTGTGATGCTAGTTATAAAACACTATCTGTGGTGGTGGTGTTTTTGACATCAGTAGAAAATCCTGATAGAATTATAGCCTTGAAATCAATCTGGGAATAGAATGCAGAAATCTATAAATCAGACACAAAACAACCTACAAAGTCTCATTTTAGGAGGGCTCTGTAGATGAAATTAAATTAAAATAAATTTACATATATATCAAGTTTATTATTAAAATCTAGTCGCATCAGTAAACAAAATTATTTGTGAAAGGGTACGTTACTCTGTGTTTTGAACTCAAAGTAGACCTCTTTGGCTGATCAGAAAACAGAGTTATTGTCTGGTTGTCAAGTCATAAATCTGTTCCTTAGAGCTAATAAATGGTTAGTGTTCAAATACTATGTTTTATCAGACTCCCACCTCATAAACCTAGTGCACATAATAGTAAATTATACACCATTGAGCGGGATCAGTCTCCTGACTCCTCTGTCTTATGGAAAGAGAAACAAACCTAGTAATTGATGGAAAAAAAGAAAGAAAATAAAGTTATTTGAAAACAAACAAAATGGGCTATAAAGTTTGTTAAAATGTAATAATAAAAAAAGGGCATACAGCATCAGCCACTGCATCCAAAGACCTGCCCTAGAACAATGAGGAAAATAATTCATTTTCACATTGCAAATCTAAGGTATTAGATTTTTTTTTAAAATTAGTATTTGCCATAGAGCAAGACTAGCCTGCAGACTGGTGCAGGGACACCAGTATTCTACCAGACAGAAATGTCCTCCTGTAGCACCAGTCTTTCTGTACTCTGAGAACACATGCGTTGCCTTCTACAGTCCTCCTTATGATGCAGGTGTAGCTTAAGTGGACAGGATCCTAATCGTGTTGAACTGTGGCAGCCTTTAGGGCAAATAAGAAGCTGAATCTATTAGTGGTCTCTCAGCCTCGTAGTAAAGGAAGACTGTTAACCCCTTTGCGTCTGCAGTAAATGAGAGTCCAAATATAGTTACAGGTTAGCATCAGATGCTCAGGACTGCTGGTGTTAGGGGTTCAGTGTAGTCCTTTATCAAAGCAGGTGCAAATGTCAGTTCTAGCTCTTGTTCTTTTATTACTAGAGCTAAAATAGAAAGTAGATTGTACAACTCTGGATGTTTCTAAGATACATTAAAACCTCTATAAAAATATGCTGTTCCACCCTACATATACAAGTATGGACTAGGTCGAGGGGCAAATTGTTCTCCAAACAATCTAGAGAAAACCACAGGCCAAATGAAAATATCAAGTTTGGATTTTTCTACAAAAGTACACATTGAGTAAAACAGAGCTACAGCTCTTTGCCAAACTTACAGCTGAAATAAAGTTCACCAGCAACAACGTAGGCTATTACTATTATACATCTCCTGTTATTAACTTCAGCTCCCAACTGGTGCACAGCTCGTCTCAGTCAATTCTGAATATAATGACAATGATCACAGTCGCATCAACTGAGTGTATGAGAGCACATTTGTCTACAAACTGACTGCATTTGTCTGCTTGCTAAGGAACAGAACTTCCCATTTCACTGAAGATGCACTGAAAAATTGCTTTGTGTCATGAATATCATATATTGATTCAGTGTATTTGGACTCAAAAAGAAGTAGCATAAGACCCTTTAGCTCAAGGCCCAATAAGCCTGTATTATATGCCTGTTATCAATGCCTCTTCCCCAACCCCTCAAAACTGGTAAAACAACCCCTCTTTTTGTTACCTTATTGTTATTGATCATACTGTAAATATTGAGCTGGTAAGTCAAAACCCCTGTATTCTACCATTCATAACTTTCCTAATAATTCATTTTTAGACTATATCTTTCCATGCGTGGACTCAATCCAAAATTGTCTGTTTTTATTTATTTAAGTTTGAGTATAATCCATAACCCATTTGATTTATCTGAGCAAGAGGAAACAAATTTTCTGTATTAAACACCACACTATTTTTATGCCCGGATAACTAAAATATGACTCCTGCTATAGTTCCTATTGGCATGTTAGCATCCGTCATTAAAGACATGACTTCCATTTCATTTCTGCTATGGGCTCTGTAGGAAGCATGCAGGACAAGCCAGGTGTAGAGATGCTCTAAATCATGCATCTTCTAGATTCCCTGGCCATGCCCAGCTTCCTAGTCTGGGCTGCTCACTTTTTGTGAGCTCTAGCTCTTTGTAAGTCCCTGAGAGAAAGGAAGTTGTGACCACCTTGTGCCACTGCAGCCTCCCTCTAGTGGACTTTCTACCACTGGTGGTCCTGTGGTCTGATTTATGTTGGCAGTTTGTTAAAGTGCCTGAGAATGTGTGTGCCTTGATACAGTCTCTCTCTCTCTCTCTCTAATGTGTCCACCACCAAGATCATTTGATTCAACATACAACCCCTTTCTCTAGCATTCTCTATCTTCTCCCTAGTTCTATGATTTGGTATCTTGGGCAGGAAGAAAGCTCAATCAGGTTGTCCTGTCTGTCAGATCCAGAGCATTCCAGAGATAATCTGGATCTTCTAGGAAACCTGAAGAAGACCATCAAGAACTTAACCTAAAAGCACAGTATTGGATTCACATCTTTAAAATGCTGTAATCATAAGGTGTGCACAAGGAGTAAACAAACCTGTCCTAATAGATCAGCAACATTAGTGCACAAGAGTTGGTTGTTATCTTTCAGACATGTTTGTTTTAAAAAGTTATCAGAGACCCACATATTCTTGTAAAAAAATTATTTAACTATACAGTACTGTCTACTCACAGGCAGCAAAAGCACAGACAGCCTTGTGTGTTGACCATAGTAGCCTTTGTCAAGGGACAGTTCCTCAGGAGTTCAAGTTGCTGGAGTTAATTACTATTATTTATAGAAGTGTCCATAAAGGGCGTCTAGAAAACAGGCAAACTGGCAGGTGGTTGAAGAGGTCTGAGTAGAGAGGCAAGCTGCTGTTCTCACAGATATTGGCCAGGAGCATGATGGAGGCCCTCTCATGGTGAATATGGGGCGTTGCTATGTTACTAATTATTGGCAGCCATGGCAACACAGTTTCATGTAAAGTCCCAGTAACACTGTGCATAGCTTTGTTAAGTTCTGCATCAACCAGGCTCCTGTGAGATGAGTGACACCAGACAGGAGCACAGTACTCTGCTGCTGAATAGCAGAGGGCAGGGGCTGATATTCTAAGCATCCAGGTTGAGCCAGCCAGTTTTCTGAGAAAATTGTTCTGAGTGCTAACTTTGGCTGCTGTCTTCTTAAAGTGGTTGCGGTACAGCAAAGACCTATCCAATGTCATGCTGAGGTAACCCAGGTTTGGGTTGTGCTGTAAGTGTTGGCTGTTTAAGAAAATATTTAACTCGTGGCTTGCGCTTACATTATGCAGATGAAATACGCTAGAAACCCTCTTGGAAAAGTTAGCTGCCGGTGCCATCAACGACAATAGTCTGCCATGAGCTTCATATCATCATTCAGGACCTTGTCAATTTCTGAGAAGGACTGTGCTTGATAGCTGCTGATGTTGTTGGCATAGGTAAACTTGCACGAGAGTGTTTCTGGCAAATCGTTGATATACACATTGAACAGTTTTGGTGAAAGAACTGAATCTTGCGGAAGACCGCTAATCTGACACTTCCAGGAACTGCAGTGGTCACCCATGTTTACTCTGAACTGCCTGTTTTGGAGGAAGAGCTCTGCTACTTCAACCACCCAACACAGTGTAACTCCAGAGAGTTTACACAGAAAACTTCTGTGCCAAGCCATGTCATAAGCAGCAGTCAAATCCGGGAAGATGGCTTCTGTCTTTAGATTTTGTTGAAAACTGTTTTCGATAAAGGTGGTCAAGGCCAAGACTTGATCACAGGTGCTGTGTCCTTTTCTGAACCCTGCCTGCTCAACCTGCAAGACATCATCCAACTCCGGAGTGATTTGTAGGAGGTTTAATTGGTCAAACACCTTAAAACACACTTACGGAAGGATATTGGGCGGTAACTCACCATGTTGTGGGGGGTCCTTGCCCAGCTTGAGAATGGTAATAATCTTTGCTTGACACCAAGGGTGTGGTAGCTTCTTTTCATTAATGACCCATATATAGAAATTAGTGAGCCACTGTGACACCGTTGGTCCAAGGTGCTTAAGGAATTCCAGCAAGATGTCATCATGCACTGCTGCTGTGCCTGGTTTGATGGAGTTAAGGGCCTTATCTAACTCAATGACTGTGAATGGTTCTGGTTGACTTCTGCCCATACTCTTATGTTGAAGATGACCCCATTTGACATATACTTTGTGTATAAATTGCTTTTCCAGAGGAACCTTTGCTACCTGCAGTAGATGACTTGCAACCTCATTGGGCTGAACCAGTGGGTGATTTTGGCCTGGAGGTCATTGGGCAGCACCCAGCCAGCCAATTAGGTTCCAGCACTTCCAGCTAGAATAAGTGAAGTCAAGCTTTGCCAGAAATTCCTTCCACCGAGTGCACCTGGCAGTGTCCAGAGATTGTCAGTAGGTCTGCAATGTCTGGGTTGCCAGATAATTCAAATTTCCTGAGCAAGGCTTGGTAATTGGCACTCAGGCAGGGAGTGTAAATTGGTCGACAGCCCCGTGGTATGACTGAAAATGCAGCTTTGTAAATGGCTCCTTGGAATTGGCATTAGGCTTCATCAACTGGGATAGAATGCGACAGAATGGTAACCACACTATGTTCCAAAGCATTGGAAAACTTTTTCCAGAATGCCTTACAAAAATTCCGCTGATGCTTGATTGAATGATGGGTAGCTGGAACCCAACGTGGATGAGTGATGGTCTATGTTGGCTGTGAGGGAAGTTATCAACTACTATATGACTCGCTAGTTGTGGATGGCCAACTAGTGAACTAACCCAACAAAGGTCGGGTGAGTACTCTTTCGAGAGAAATATGCCAAGTTGTTTTGCATCATGAATCAACACAAAGTTATTGTTAATTGTCCAGTCCTTGAACCATTCACCGTCGTCATCCAAATCCATGTACTCCCACTCAGAGTGATGACTGTTGAAATCTCCAATGAAGATTGATGGATGATCAAGTGTTGGGAGGTCCCAGTGCAAAGTTGGTGACTTATATATGTTCGCAATCAGAAAGCTGCCAACCTGGATTACATGATAAAAATTGGAGGAAGAGCATGGAATAGCATCAGATATGTTGGAAAGCACGTATGTTGCATGGCCAAGTTTAACATCTGAGAAATGTGAAATGGTGTCAAAGCCATCAATACCATAATGTTCTGCTACACTGATAGCTGATAAATGACCTTTATGGTCACTTATGCCACCACAGGATATGACGGTGGAATCTGCTTGGCATAACAAGTGGTCTGCAACAACAGTCATCAATCACTATCTTGTCATCAACCCAACCATCTGCCCACCAGGTTTTGACCTGTCAAGGCACCTGTGGTTATCTCTGAACCAGTTTCAAACAGGACAGGGCAATTGTGTGGCCAGTCTCTTCAAATGGGTTTTCTTTAATGACCCGTGATGTAGATCTGGTCAATTTAAGACTATGTTGCATATCCTTGATGAGTGCCAGCTGACTTACTTCAACAGCAGGCTACTGGCTTTTTACCTGGCTGATGATGATACTATCAAATGGCTGGGAACACTGCGCATACACAGAGAGAGAGATTTATATTGCTATTATATTTATCTGAATCAAAGATCAGAGCCCCATTGTACTACACAAGTAACAAAGCTGACAGTCCCTGTCCCAGAAAGCACACAATGCAGATGTCAGATAGAACACAACAGGTGGACAAAATGGACACATGAAGTGGGTGAGTTAGGAGGAGGAGCTAATTCTAAAATGAATAGAGGTTTATGGTATACTTCACCAAATTTCCAGTTCTCAGATCCAAAAGTTTCTTTACCAATGCAGAAAATACTTTAAAGATGACTCTAGAGAGTTTATTTTGGAGATCATATTGCTTCTTGATCGGACTTCAAAAGGATGTGGCTGTGTCTCCAATTATGTCACTTATCTAATATTTTTAAACTTCTTTTTCATCTGATTAATAATAGCCTGTATGCCAGTAACTTAGAACAAGGATAATGTTGTTTTTATTTCCTAAAATAGAATCTGGGAATATATTAAGAACAAAAGGAAAAAATTAGAATGCAAAAAAAAGATTTTTTTTTTATCATTTGGTCTTTACATGGAGCTTTCATATTTCTGCAGCTGATCCCAATGTGGATTAGGGATAATAAACAGCCTATTAATGGAGGCCTGAACTAGGAAATGGAGTTTGAATCAGCAGCAAAATTCAATGGCTGGCGAAGGTTAATAACTCCATTACTACCAGCTTTATTTTTTAGCCGTTTGAAGAGCTAGGTGTTAGCCTTATCTTACTCCTCGTTAATTGAGCTAATAGAATCCCTGTGACCCTACCATGCTGCCATTATCTGAGAGTTTACCAGACATGGTCTAGAATACTTATCACTGAATATGTATTTCCACAGATGCCTTTTCTTTATCAGAAGAAATATTTTTGTTAAAGATAAGGACTTCAAATTCTTTTTTTTTTCAACATTTCCTTGCTGTTCTTTGTAACTGACATAGGTATGGAAAAGAAGGTAAATGACTTAATATCTTGCTTCGTTAATGAGGAAAAAGGTAAATCCCAAAATAGTTGTATCAAGAACCCATATAATGACTGAATTATTCTGGCATGGAAAGTGTTACAAGGGCATTTTTTAAAACATGGGTCAAATTTAAATGCTGGATTATATGTATTTACAATAGGCATGCATTTTAACTGACGATATACAAAAATCTGTGATGAATGACGGAGAGGTAAATGTTATAACTTCTCTTCCGATTTGCTCCTCATTTTCACAAGAAAAACACAGAAAAAAAAAAAAGTTTGGTGATCAAGACATTTAAACCAATATAATAATCGTCACTAACATCAGGAATACAGAGAGAGGGATTGTAAGCAGGCACCTTTCCCAAACTACGCTTATAAATACAGGCAACATAGTATACAAAGTCCAAACATATCACTTTACTGGACTTTGGCTTTATCAGTAAAGAAAACAACAATAAGAATGATAAAGATCAGCACAAGCCTTTTTCCCAAGTTTGGTTGCTTCCTGGGTTCCGCACTCAGCACTACTCAGCCCACACACTAGATCCTCTTCTCCTAGAAATCTGCTTCCTTCTCCTTTATATCTGTGTTAGATATTGAGGCATCTGTCTCACTGAGTCAGCAGACCCCGCGTAATTCTTTTTCAGCAAGATCAACAGCTGCTAACTGTGTGTGATATTTCAAGCAAACGCTGCCAGCCTGTTACATATATAGGTAACTTATTTATATATAACTCTAGACATTGCTGTCACATTCAAGAATTCCTTTCGATAAACAGACCACTTGCATTCACAGAGGCAGCTCAGTTGGATACTTTTTGGCACCAACTAATCCCCTATATTTAGGGCCCTACCAAATTCACGGGCAATTGTGGTCAATTTGACAGTCATAGGATTTTAAAAATAATAAATTTCATGATTTCAGATATTTAAATCTGAAATTTCATGGTGTTGTAACTATAGGGGTCCTGACCCAAAAGGGAGTACTGGGGTTGTAAGGTTATTGTAGGGGGGTCATGGTCTTACCACCCTTACTTCTGCGCTGCTCCTGGTAGCTGCTGCTTTCCAGCCATCCGGGTCTGAAAGCAGTGCAGAAGTAAGGGTGGCAATACCATGACTCCCCTATAATAACCTTGCAACCCCCCCAGCAACCCTCTTTTGGGTTGGGACCCCCCAGTTTGAGAAATGCTGGTCTTCCCCGTGAAATCTGTATAGTATAAGGTAAAAGTACACAGAAGACCAGATTTCACGGCCCGTGACGTGTTTTTCACAGCCATGAATTTGGTAGGGCTCTACCTATATTTAATGCGGAGAACTGCACTCAAACCCCTTAACTGGCAGAAGTCGCTCCTTGCCCAGAGAGGTGTGAATTTCTGTGGCCTGGATGGCAGAGGGGAATCTTTTTTTCCACCCCTCATCTTACCTGGAGACTTGGGCACCTTAGCAGGAGACAACAAGAGTGTGGCAAGAGTGATGCCTCACACTCCCAGTAGCAATGAGGAACACTGTCATAAAGTCATGGAATTTAAGGCCTGAAAGCACCACCATATTATCTCATCTGACTTGCCGTGTACACAGGCCACCAGTACCACCCAGCACCTGCACATTAGACTAAGGTATTGCAGCCCCCAGGAGACTGTTATTTTGTGTCACAGGGAGAGCATAGGAGGGACCTAGTTACACCAATGTCTGAGGCCCCTGCAATAGCAGGGAAATATTAAATGAGATATACCCAGATAATCCTGGCAAGTGACCTGAATCTCATGCTGTAGAGGAAGGCGAAAACCCTACCAAGTCACTGCCAATCTTACCTGGGGGAAAATTCCTTCCTGAACCTCCATATGGCAATTTGCTAGACCCTCAGCATGTGAGAAAGCGCCAGCCAGCCAAGCACCAGGGAGAGAGAGAATGCTCGGTCCAAGCGATCTTTAATACAACATGTACTTAAATGAGATGATGATGCCTTCTCTGTACCTCTAAACCTGACAAACCCCACCTTGCTTTTGACCTTTCCTTCCTTCCTCTTTCCCCATCCATCACCAAGGATTATCCTTCTTCACCAGAGAACATTTGGAATTGTTTCCTGTCCTCCACAGCGTTTCCTCCTAAGAAAAAACAACAGACAAAGACAGAGAAAGGCAGCAAGGGTAGGAAACCAGTCAGAAAGATGATGCCTTCATCCTCATAGGAAGGTAAAGTCTCCTCCTCCTCTTTGGTTCCTCTAGAGACTGTGAGACTCTTTGACTCAAGTGACTTGGACAAGCTGATTTTGAAGATTGCTAAAATGCTGGAGATTGAGGAGACAGACAGTAAGTTACTTGATGCTCCCCAGAGGGAACCAGAGGATAAAAAAAAAGTCTGAGCATTCCCTCAAAAGAGATTGATGCTTTTTCTGCAGCTCTTGGTGCAGCTACCGTATGACCTGCTGTAATGGGGCTGTCACCCACCTCTTGCAGGTGCCTGCTCTCTGGCTGGTATGTGCCTGCAATCACTCAGTTTTGAATGGGGTGGCACCCCCCTCTCGCAAGCGCCCCTTCCCCCAGGCCGACAGTTTTCTGGGGGGGGGTCTTCAGTGACTCAGCCCTCCGGCCGAATCACACACACTGTCCCCCGCTTCCAGGGTATGCAGTCTCTAGTTCTTGTTCATGGCCCTGGTATGGGGCTGTAGTGCAAAGACTTCCTCCCTGGAGGCACTGCTTTCTTCAACAGCCCAGCAGGGGCCCATCTTGGTACACTCAGTTGATGTACTTTCAGCAGCCCTTGCCTGGGCTCAGTCTTCAACCAGACCAGCAGGGCCCATCATGATACCCTTACCTGGTCTGGCTACGTTCTGGGCTCAGTCCCTTGGGCTCAGCCAGCCTCCACTAACCTGTCCATGGTCCTGCTGCTCTTTTAGCCATCCAGCCACCCAGTCCTCCATTGTTGAGCTCCAGGCACCAACTGACTGCTCTGTCTCTGCTGCCTGGTTCCTTTTAAATGGTTCATCTGGCCCCTGATTGGTGTCTCCTGCAGCCACTCTAGGCTACCTAGAGGACTTCTCCTCTGCTCTTTCCTGGGCCGGGGTGAGGCAGGGCTGAGAAGTGTCCAGCAGGGAGCCTCCTGACCTAACCCACGTCACACCTGTGCTGTCCCCTTCAGGGCCTCTCTATCCTGGGGTAAAGCCATTAACTTATGTGTTGAGAATCTAGAACCAAGCATAACAAAATCAGCAGAGTCTCCCTGCATCTTCATAACACCCTTTTATTTATGGGGGATGCTGCACGTTATCATGAGATTCGCCTCTTGTTCTCTGCTCTGTTCCAGTGTGGCTAGAGGGCTTTGGTCATGGGAGGCAGATGCTGTTTTTGGAAACTCATCTGATACAGGCTCCTTTTGATGATAATGGAAAAGCAATGTATTCTTATTCAACTAGTCTAATCATCTGATTTGTGCTTTTCCTCCCATAACTCTCCTTGCTTAGGTCACCAGAAAATCAGGACAGACAGAGCCAGCAAGCGTACTCCTAATAGCTCCTTACTAACCCCACAGAACTTGGTTCACCAAAGTCTCCCAGTTTGCTCCACATTAATTCTAGTCTCAGTGACTTTTTGACTCAGAATCCAATAAGATGCCAGTATCCCAAGACGTTATTTTAGGCATTGTCATGTTGAAACTGTAAGTCCAGGCTGCAAATTTGAGCTGAGCTTACTTGCTACTTTTAATTAGCCAGTCTCAATAAAGTTTGTCCTATGTCCAATGTTGTCATTTAGCATCACTCCATTTCCTAAAATGTAGCATCAATAGAACTGACCAAGTAACATAAGATGTACTGAAGTCTTCTACTGTGATAGATCTGGCCATTTCATCTTAATTTCCTCATTCCTCTAGAGTTCACAAAAATATCTGTGTTCATTCCTCATTCCTCTAGAGTTCACAAAAATATTTGCTAGTCTGATTGTAGATGTTTTAGGAAGCTTTCATAAGGAAGCAACTGGAGGCAGGAATTGACTGGGACCAGAAAAACTTTTGGCAAATAATAATTGGGGTGGGGAAATATCAAATGTGTTATGATGTAGCATTCTAATCTTCTGGGGACTGATCCTGCAAGAGATCAAATGCTCATTGACTAAGTCGATGGGAGTTTTGTCTCTGTAAGAACAGGGGGATGGAGCCCATAGTAACTGAGAAACAGTAGTAGGAAAAGGAAGGCTATCCCATTAGTTTCAGCATATTGGACGGTTGACATTTTACCTTTTATTTCCAGTGTTTGTGCTAGAAAAAGTCTGGTGAATATTATTCTGAGTAAATGTGGAAGGGTCATCCTTGCTTCTGGGTGGGTTAAAACTTAGTTTATGAAAGTCTGTTACTACGTTTGCTATCTGCCTTTGAGGGCACAAGTGCAATTACTTTTGAAGCAACTACATCAGAAATGTACATTACCTTTGAACCTCATGGCTGCCAGCTCCTAGAACTTTGGGAATAAAAACATAGGGTCAGATTCTGCCAACTGTACTCATCTTGAGTAGGACCTTACTCCTCGAATACTCCTTTGGAATCAATGGGACTACTCCTAGAGGAAGGCACTACTCAAAGTGAGTAGTTCTGACAGAATCTGGGCCATAGTGAAATCCACGGACAGAGCAGGGAATATGCTGCTTTTACTTAGGATCCTAAAATCGTCTGTTTAGAGCTGAAAATTTGGAAAGTGAATGCATCCTTTTGCGACAATACAATCCAGATGGGGTGGTTAGAACTGTCAAGTGATGCTGCATGTTGAATGCAGACTAGTTTGTTATTACCATGAGGATTAACAATCTAATCTACATTAAAACTCCAATGGATTTACTGATGTTTGCCTTGCAACAAGATATTTGCTCAGTATTTTCTAGCAGGTAAGTGCAGGATAATTTAAGACTGAAGTCAGAAATGTAATATCATTACAGCTATTATTGTGGGGAAGATATTGTTGGAGCATTTTCCTCTTCTTACAGCCTCATTGGGCCTGACTCTCTACTACTTTGCATCTCATGCGGTCATTTACACATGTAAACTGCCACCATTCTAATTTGGTACCATTTCACACACACTTTGCATAGGTGATGCCAGGTGCAAGATTGTGGTATGTAAGTCTCATATTTTCTATCCTTAAATGCATTATATTTACAAGTTCTCTATTAATGCTGTTTTTCTCTCTTAGTGTGGCATAGGATAAATTTTGAACCAGGTTTGCTTCTTTTCCATATAGACCTACTATGATGCTAATTTTTTTCTAAAACTATTTGTTTCTGAGAAGCTTATGGGCTTCCTAAAAGCAGTGTTACACATTGCACAGATCAGCAAAACAGAGATAATTAAATTCCCTTTAGATTCTAATTCTTATAATATGAACTCTGATAAATGTCCCACTAATATGTGTTCTTGTAGTCTTTTTGGTCCCAGGATATATGAGACAGACAAGGTACGTAAGATAATAGCTTTTATTGGACATACACTGACCTGAAAAAGAACTTTGTGTGTAGTTTGAAAACTTGCATTTTCCACCAACAAAAGTTGGTCCAATAAAAGATATTACTTTACAAACCTTGTCCCACTGATATGTACTAAATTAATGCGTCTGAGACATCTCACAGTACATCAGGTTAATGTTTAGCAGAGAACAGACCACAAAATACTTGGCACTTGATTTAAGTATTGATGAATAAATCTCACCAGTTTTAGTAAATATAAGACCGAACAGTTAACAAACTAATTTCCAGGCTAAGGACAAAGGACCAACTTCCTCCCTAGTGTAACTGCAGTGAAGTCAGTGGAGTTGCAGTAGACAAGAATTCAGTCCCAAAGGTTCAAAAAACAGAGATGAACTTAAAAAAACTGTATTTTCCCTCATCCATATCATACTTTAGGAGTCTTCAGATTTCACTTCAATTATCTATCTTTCTTACTGAAATGTTGAAGCCTGCAGTACACTTAAGAATTTATGAGCTCAAATACAAGATGCAGGTGTCTGAAAGCTTTTAGAGATTTTTTTAATGCTCTTTCCCCTTCCAAAAAAGACAACTTTAGGACAGAATTATTTCTCCAGTTACACCTGTGTAACCTCTGTAACCAGGGCTGCATAGACATAACTGGGGCAGAATATAGTCATTAGTTTTTATAGCTTCGTCACAAATGTAAATACAGCTTGAAAACACACTGTCCAATTCTTTTAACTTCAGTTTGAGAACATTACTAGAAGCCCAATTATAGTGACATCAAAGAGCATGATGGTTTGAATTCCTGCATGTGGTATATTGAGTTTTATTTATTTAAAAAAAAGAAATTGTAAATAAATTTCTGGAATGCATCCTGCTCACTGGCTTTTAAAGAGCATTTTATTCTCTTAGACATGGTATCTTATACTCTGAGTCTGCAGTCCTTCCTATTGTTGAGTAGCAGTTACTCAGGTGAACAGTCCCATAAAAGTCAAAGGAACTTGCCTGAGTTATGGTTCCAGAATTGGGCCCCTAAACATCTTGACATGAGAAATTTAGGACCAAATCAGTTTTCAGGCTCTCTTTGGTGCACTCTATCTCCATATATTTGCATTACAAACATGCGGTGTTAAAAGGTCCAGCTTTCAAACCCTCCCTTCTAGGGGTACCTCATGTTAACTTCCTATGGTTTGTTAAGCATCATGTTATTGTGGTCTTAGGCATATGAGAGCTCTGTCTTTAAGCAGAATGATATTTTAAATTACTGCCTTATGGACAATTTCTGCAGCAGTTCCTATGTTTCTCATAGTGATATCTTCCTTCCCCCCCCCCCCCACCTGACCCTGCTATAGATTTCAACTGTTGTTTAACCTTGTTGATGTTTTGTCTATATTTGCTTTAACCAGATGCCCCTCTTTGCCTGCAGCACTGGGACTTGTCCCCTCTCTCCTATCAACAATAATTAGCCTTGTAAGACTAATGGAAGAAATCGTGTCTAATTACCCTGTTGAAGGCCCAATTATGTTATTAACATTCGTGGGCTATAAGCTAATGATGAAGAGAGCCTCTCATTTGCATAGCATTAAGGTAATTGAGCTGGAAGCTATGGGGCAGATAGTGGTGATGATAGCAGGATTCTGTTACAGAATGGATAATGATGACCGGAGCAGGACGATTCACCTGACAGGTTTATTAATTAACAGCTATCTGATTACCTAGAAGGAATGGCAAGTAGCAACCCTTCTGAAAGGCTTGCTTTCTATTTTTTTAATGAAAGATGCTGTATCAGTGCTAATATTCTAGTGTAATTTATGGTAATGACAGAGCAAGCCCTTTACTTAAGGCCTGTATAGAAACCTATTCTGGGACCAACCAGCCCTAGCAAAAATGGCTTATGATTTTTCAGTCCTTCTAAACATACTTTATTCTGCACAAACAAATACAATGCCAGTTACGTTGCCTAAGCTATGCACACAGTGCCCTTAGAATATTGAACAATTCAGTGTTTTCTGGGAGTTTTACTTTTGTAAGGGCTGCAGGAATTGGCTCTGCAAAAGTGTTGCCTTGATTATTGGTTTCAGAGAGAGAATTCTTGTGATTTAATTATTGTAAACTTAAGGCTCTGTGGATCATCCTGCTTTGTATAAATTGGGAGTGGAGATGACCTTATCCTACATTTAACCATAGATACAAACGGTTTTGCGAAGATGCTGAGCCTTTAAAGCATGTGGTTTTTCTTTCTTCAGAACATTCTTCAGGGTGAAACTCCACCTTTTTATTTTTTTCAGTAGCTTTCAAATTCTGTCCAGTTATACTCCAAACATAGATTCATAGATTCGAAGGCCAAAAGGGATCATTTTTATCATCTAGCCTGACCTGCTGTATAACATGAACTTTTGAACCATTGCCATTGAACTTCCCCAAAATAATTCCTTGAGCAGATCTTTTAGAAACACATCCAATCTTCATTTTAAAATTGCCAGTGATGGAGAATCCACCATGACCCTTGGTAAATTGTTCCAGTGGTTAATTATTCTCAACTTTAAAAATTTACAACTTGAATTTCCAGTCTGAATTTGTTCTAGCTCGATCATCCAGCCATTATCGTGTTATATTTTTCTGTGCTAGATTGAAGGGCCCATTATTAAATATTTGTTCCCCATATAGATATTATAGGCTGTAATCAAGTCACCCATTAACCTTCTCTTTGTTAAGCTAACATAATGTCACTCGCAATAAGGACTGGAGGTAGACCAAAGAAGTAGTATTGACCACCACTAAATTAGATGGGAACTTGGAGGGCTTCCATTTTAGACTTTTTTTAAAGGAGCTGTATTCTCTAAACACAAACATTGCTCCAGATTTAAAGTTACTTTTGTTATATTTCTGTTTCCTATTACAACTGTATTTTCTACTTTTACCAATTGATCCCTTCCAGAGGAAGTCTTCTAATTCACCATCTTCCAGAAAGGTTTGGCTGGTTCTTATATTTTCCAAACTTCAAATACCAAGTGTTCCTCTATCTGAAAACAAGATCTGTTCTGCAACCAACTAGTCCCCATCTTTGCTGCTAGCCTTTAAAATTCATGATGGGATCTTGTCAGTCTCCATTGGGCTAGCTGATATCTTTAAACCTTGTGATCTCCAGGCCTTCCCCAGTGGCCGAGTTACACAGTGCATCCTGAACAGCCTCTGACTGGACAAGTTTCAGAGAAGATTGAAGATTTTAAACTTTAAGCTCCGAAAAGCCCTATCAGTGAAGATGGCAGTAAACTAAGAAATTATATGAGGCCTGATGATTTGGGTCTCAGTAGTAATAGGATTAGGAAGGGCAGGAGATGTATTGACAAAGTACCTTCTCCATTATTTTACAACTGCAGAACATCCTTAAATCAGAAATTCTCCTTGGATTCTGGTTATGAGATTTGTTTTTGTTTGGTAAAAAGGAAACGAAAAATATCCAACCACATTAATCCAATTTGGGGTAACGCTGGACTTTCAAACTAATCAGGGCTGGTTCTGACATTATAAATGACCACTGAGGCTGACTAACTGGTCCACTAGATGCCTCTCTAATGGATCTAAATCATTAGAGGAGCTCATGATCAAAAGGAGGAAAGGAAAATGCCTGGATAACTAAAGATGAAACAAATGAGCTTGCAAAGAGCTCGTAGAAATGGCTAACAGTCTGATCATTTTATCAGTGGTTATGACTAGCAGCTGCAGCACAGAATAAAAGATCCAACTGTTAAAATGCATTGGGAGAGAATCCCTTTCTGTAGCTGTGCACATGTGTGGGAGATGTGAATTAAGTGGTGAGAAAAGTATATATGTAACATTTACAAGGTGTTTTTTCCATCTCCTCTTGCTGGCATGTGATGGTACAAATCCAAATGTCCATATTTGTGTGTAAATTACATAAAATGGTTGTTCAAGGATCACAATATAACAAGTGAGTAGTAGCTTAGCCTGAATTTAAACCCAGAATCTCCCTAGTTCTCATTATGTTGCTTTAATCACTAACCTGCACAGCCAGTGTTGGATAGAAATATCTTTACTATATAAATTAGTTTTCCTATAAGGCATTCTGTAGCTCACTACAATGGCTTACTGTATAATGTAGACAAACATAGCATCAAGCCAAGATTTGATAGATCAGGAATTATGTATTTAATTCAGAGTTGTGTACAGAGTGCTCATAAAATCTTGATCATGATAGAGGGGCCAATAAACATTTGGGAACATAAATATTTCTGTAGGAAATGGCTTTGTGAAACATTTAGTTGTTGAGTAATAAGAAGAACAGAGAAAATCAGATGAGTAGAAATCTCTAGGTACTAATCTGATGGGTTATATATGTTGCAATGATAATAATATTGAGAGAGAAATTTTATGGGACTGGAGGCATCAAATACATAGAGCCCTACACTTTTTACTAATGTCTTCATCTCCCTGTACTTCACCCCACATACAAGAATAGCACTCATTGCTGCCCCAAAATTTGGCTTTAAAGGCAGTATGGTAAAGGATAAGGTGGGAGTGCTGACTAATCACTGCTGTTTACATGACCTGGGGCAGAAAATCTGGAGTGAGGACAAAAGCCCCATGAAAACTCTGAGCTGTCTCTGGTATTTGCATGAAGACAGGCACATCCCTGATATCTTTAACAGGGGAAGGAAGAAGTCACGATCCAGAAATGCTGTCCTCAGTGACTGCTGAATTAAAGAACCCTCTCCTCCTCCTGACTGACATAGTTAAACTGACCTAATTTTCTAGTGTAGACCAGGACTTATTCCCATAAGGGAAGGGGAATAAGCTCCACTGGTATAAGGCTTCTTTATGCTGGTATAAGTGCACCCACACAATGGCTTGTACCAGTATAATTATTTAAGTAAGCAAATCACACCCCTAACTGAAATAGTTATATTGGTACAAATACTGTGTATCATTCAGGTATAATAAATAATCCAAAATAGAAACAATGGAGGCAAAATATGGATGTAGATTTATATCTGCTGCTCATAAGGAAATCTTTTTCTTTGAGAAACATTTCAGTGTGTATGGTTTCCTGGAATACAGCCAGATAGCAGAATATACTAGATCAGAAATTGTAAATTCCCCATGATCCAGGCCATGAGGTGAAGGGAAAGAATTAGGATTTGGAATGAGACTTTCGTCCATTAGGTGGTGCGGTGACACTGGTAGATGATATGAAGGTTCCCATGATAGATACAGGAGAGCTGTGTATCAGTATAATCTGATCTTTCTGATTACTAATGGAAGAGAAAGAATAAAAGGGGAAGCAGACATGATCTTGTCACACGAGGGTAGAGATCTCCTCTATAATTTCTTACTGTTCCATGACTTCCATTGGTGATCAGAAAGAACAGATAAGCCTAGACTAAGGTGATTTTGATCTCTCCAGGTTGGGCCAAGCAATGCTTCCAAGAATGCAACTCCCTCAACCCCATCCACCTCAAACTGGAAAAGGCCTGGGGCCCCAACTCATGTTCATGGGTAACAGTCCCTTTAGCAAGGAGTCTGTCATTCTTTCTGACTTTCCTTGCTCCCAAGAGGAGGATCTAGGCTCCCTCAAGGGCTGGATATGCCTTTGAATTTCATCTCCAGTTACATAAAGGACAACAAAGGCGGCACACATCAGTGCAGTGTAAGTCTCCAAAAAGGAGTACTATGTGGAAAGAGGGACCAATCCCCCCACGGATTGCGAGGTGTTACACACAGCAGTAACACTTCCCTAAGAAAGGGACCTGAAGAAAATAACGAATGAGACTTCGCTTGGCAAAATACAAGTTAATGCATGTGGGGGGAAATAATGTGAACTTAAAAGAAGAACAGGAGTACTTGTGGCACCTTAGAGACTAACAAATTTATTAGAGCATAAGCTTTCGTGGGCTACAACCCACTTCATTGGATGCATAGAATAGAACATACAGTAAGATATATATATATACAGATAAGTTGGAAGTTACCATACAAACTGTGAGAGGCTAATTAGTTAAGATGAGCTATTATCCGCAGGAGAAAAAAACTTTTGTAGTGATAATCAAGATGGCCCATTTAGACAGTTGACAAGAAGGTGTGAGGATACTTATGGAAATAGATTCAATATGTGTAATGACCCAGCCACTCCCAGTCTCTATTCAAACCCAAGGTAATGGTATCTAGTTTGCATATTAAATCAAGCTCAGCAGTTTCTCGTTGGAGTCTGTTTCTGAAGCTTTTCTGTTGCAAAATTGCCACCCTTAAATCTTTTACTGAGTGGCCAGAGAGGTTGAAGTGTTCTCCTACCGGTTTTTGAATGTTATGATTCCTGATGTCAGATTTGTGTCCATTTATTCTTTTGCATAGAGACTGTCCGGTTTGGCCAATGTACATGGCAGAGGGGCATTGCTGGCACATGATGGCATATATCACATTGGTAGATGTGCAGGTGAACGAGCCCCTGATGGCGTGGCTAATGTGATTAGGTCCTATGATGGTGTCACTTCATTAAATATGTGGACTTGGTGAGGCAAACTCTGACCGATGTCAGGCATTTGAACTCGTCTGTCAGGGGACCAGCTGGCATTGCAGGGCTTCAGTTAAAGAAGGGTACTGACTGGAGATAGTGATTCTGAGTACACTGTGGAAGGCAGTCTACAGACACCAGGCAGTATTTGTTACAGGGGAAGGTCTGCATGGTAAAATAATAGACACATGAGAATTTCAGGGGAAATGATGTTTTGTCTTTCTCTCGTTCCCCTTTCTCTCAGCTTTTCTATAATGTCCATTATGCTTGTGTATAGGTGCCGATCCAGCTAGGCAACATGGGGAAAGATATTTTTAAAGAATCACTCTTAAATATTTTAAATGACCAAATCGTAGAACAAAACATTCTGGCAACACAACTAGCACTCCTGTCAGTATGTAGGCTGAAAAATAAGAAAAGAGCCAATAAGAAACCCTCAAGTTGGGAATAGCTAATTGGGATAGAAGTAATGTTTTGGCTTCAAGGATTTTTCAGGGCTGTAGAGAAAAATAGAATAAGATTAGAAAATATTTGTCCATCTTGTATGACAGATGTGGGGGAAAATGCTGTCGCTCTTTACATTTCTTTTTTTCTCCTAAAACAGCAGCAGGAATGAGCTGGCAGGCACAGAGAAATGCAGTTAGCAAGAGTAATGGGAGTTGAAAGTTTGACCTTTGGTGATGGAAATTTGATATGAAAAAAGGGCTTTTGATAATTTCCCCATCCAATCAGATAAGGGAGACATCTTGATCCTGTTTCCTTATTTGCATGCTGACTGATCTTATTTGAAAACCCAATCATTCAGAAATATTGGGAAGTCAACAGAAGTGTTACAAGTAAGGAGCTGTTTTATCTAAAAGGTCTGCAGGATGTCATCTTCTGTTTTTCACTCCAGCGGGCTGATCTCTTCTTCTTGGTTCCATGTTTTTATTGGCAAGATGAGTCGAATATATTGAAATGCAAATAGTCTTTTCCATACTGACCCAAAATATAGGATTTTTTTTATGATTGATTGTATCGAGGGCACTTCAAAAACAACAAAGAAAATAATTTCTGCAGTGCTTCTGATTTCATGGCACTGTCATATTCTGATGTCTCCTGCCAGCAGTCATTGGTAGAGAGCAGTTTCTGTGCGTGTCCCATCTCCGTCTTTCACTGCTTATGTTGGAATCTCCAGGGCTACATGTTGATGCAGTTTATCATTTCTGGGAATGGTGTGTCAGGTCATTTAGCTTATGTCTAAAGGGTCTTGGAAGTTTCCTTCCTTGGATGTCATAAGGCATTGAAAGAGTAAAATTTGTATTTAACGTATCTTGGCAAGTTGCAGATCTGATTACCCCAGTAATGGGCTTAATTCTAAACCTACCCATACAGCTCCTAGGCTTTAAATTGTATACTTAACTAGCCAGCTGATCACCTAGCAATTCAGATTTCAAATTTTAGATGCTACTCACTTAAGGGAGTTTAGCTCCACCTTTATTCTCCCAAATAAACAGTTTAACCATGCATTCTTCCTAAACAGGCGATTGAATTTCCATTCTACTCAACTAGGCAGTGGGGTTAATGGGAAACTTTCCTGTTGTGTATCTGGTGTCATTATTCCTTACTCCAGAGCCCACCTGCTTAGTTAATGACTTAAACCTAGGGCTAAATTTGCATCGCTTGACTGACCCAGAAATTGAGGATAAAGTAACCACTTTGAAGTTGGCCTGTATTTAAATAGCTCTGACTAAAATGAATGGTCTAAAGTTTTCTTTGACATATAGCCTTGCTAACTTCAATGAGGCTATGTGGCGAGCAAGCCAGGACAGAATTTTGCCCTATATACTTAAAAGAAAAGTCAGCTGTTACATTAAAGTCTGCCCCGCAGTTATTTAAATCAAAGCAGCAAATGAAATCGCAAGAAGGGACACCAAACATACCTATTACAAAACAGGAGAGCTCTCTCCTTTGTCTAGTCAATGGGTTTGATTTGAGACCTCCAGATTCTATAGCAGGTTTGCCCACAAATCCATCTGACTAAATAGTGAGTGTGCAGCCCTACCTCTCCAAACACTGATTCTGAGTGCTGCCTGCACTCATCAGAACATGAATCTGGTTCACTTTATTCATGAAGGGCTCCCCAGTCCGCTTTTCTGAGTTGCTTTAAAAAAGTATGATTTATCCAGTTGTTTTTCTGCCGGGATCTTGTTCCACCCTTTCTTACTCTTGCAGGGCCTTTTTTGAAACGCCCCTGTACATGAGCTCTCCTTTGCCCTGCTATGTTGGAATAGAGTCCTTTTGATTAAATAATCCATCCTGAAATATAGATCTTGCATTTTCAATTGCAAATGTAAACTCCAGAATTCAGTGGTTTTGGCTGTTCCCCATTTCTCTAGCCCCTCAGCTGTCTGACACTTTCATTTTTCTCTCCATAATAGTATCTCCCTGAGGCTGGGTAATCATTAGTGAAAATTCTTTGTAGTTTCATGGGCAAGGGGAATGAGACATTAACCCAGGAGTCTTCTATCACCCCACCTTTGCTCTTGCATTGGCATATTTTGGCCAATATTTTGGCTTTCCAGAAGGAACATGTTTAGATCCCGCTACCAAATTCCACTGGGTGGCCTATGTCTTGTGCCAAAGACTTAAATCCCATTTACACTGCAAAATAACCATGTTTAAACATGGTTGTGGCCAAATTGTTACAAATTTTACTTCTTTTAAGAATTAGGCTAGATATCTACCAGGGTTATAATATAACTTTTTCTGTCTGCACAAGCAAGGAAAAAGCATATTATAGCATGTCTTGGACAAAACCATGTTTAGAGGGTATTTTTGTAATATAGATGGAGCATAAGGTAGAACCTCCATCCCTATGTAGCCAGTAAAGGTAACTCATACAGTTGGAGGAGTTTTCCTGAGGAATTGCAGCATTGCATTTCCCATCTCCAGCCAGCTTGGGGAGTGATGCATCAAGTTAATGTCAAAGTCAAATTCCACAAGACATGGTATTACGTTGTACAATTGTTAGATCACCAAGCAAGCCTGAGTTCATTATATCGAACACTGCATACTGTGGGTCCTAGATTGATGTGACCAGATTGTAATCCCAGCAAGAACCATCGTATTCTGGTGCTTCGAGCATTGGTCAGGAAACCAGGAACTCCTGTGTTCTAATCAGGCTGTGCCTCTGACTCACTGGCTAGACATGAGAAAGTCACTTAAACTCTCTTGACCATTGGTTTTCAAACTAGGGAGCTCAACAAAGTTATGAAGGGCTGCAAAGTAGGGCACAGAGCTGCAGTGGGCCAGGGGAGGGCAGAAGCAGAGAGAGCACACAGGGAGTACCTGGGGTGGGCGGGGAACACAGCCCCACTCAGCGCTGTCCCAGCACAGCAGCAGCCTGGTCCCCTCCTGCTCTACCTCTTACGGACTGCTGAGAACTCCCTGCATGCTCTCCCTATTACTGCCCTGCCCTGGGCACCTGGCCAGCTGCAGCCCCATGTATTTTAAACTCCCTGGAGCCTGCAGGAGCGAGAGGCTCTGGGCGAGGTGTAGGAGGGAGAGGATCCTTGGTCTGCTCTGAGCCACACTGCCTTTGGGCTCCAGCTGGGTTCCGTTGCTACCACGGGTATGAGCTGCCCAGTGCCTTTGATGAGTCACTTGCTGCCTCAGACAGATGGGAGTTGAGAGGCACAGCAAAAAAAAAAGTTTGGGAACCTCTGTTCTAGATCTAATACCGAGGTGATGTGTAAGGCAGTGTAATTTATGTTCCCTTACATTCCCTTGCAGAGCTGGCTGGCCTTGCAGGAATCAGGATCCAATCTTTCATGAGAAACTCCCCCCGCTCCATAAGATGTTTCCTCAGTGAATGAATGCAGAGGTCTTTCTCCACTCTCTCATATACTGAATCAGTCTTCTGTTCTGTCTTTATTCACAGACAGGGCGATCCCATCTGTTATAGTGTTCCTTTTTACCTCCACGTGGTGTCCATTGTTTGCAGTTGGCTTTGATGGTTTTCCATGGACTATTCTGGGATGAGGCAAGGGTAGGCAGTTGAATAATACATTACATAATCAGATAGCTAGGGAGGGGTGACAACATCCTCACACTTCAACAGGTCTCACTGAGACATATGATTCCCTGCTAACTAACTTATACTCCAAGACCATAAGGGCATCATTTTCAATATAGGTACATTATTCCTTAAATATTACCCATAAACATATCTCACAATGATTATATGTATTAATAAGTTACAAGCTTTCAGTAGAGACCTCACAAGTTACCCTTCATGGATAATACCATGAAAATGCTGTATTCGGTGTAGTGAGTTTGTCAGGTCTGAGACAAGAGTTGCTTGTAGAGAACATCGACTTCTTTGCCTGTTGGTACCAACAATGGGGATCTGTGTCATGGGTTGAGGTGGGGGTTGAGAGAGACCCACACTCATCTGGACATAGCAGAATGTTAGAGGAGGAGTCAGTAAGGGCTCTCTCTTGTGGGTTTGTCTGTGGGAGGAGATGATCCAGACCATAGTATCTCAAAGCGGGGTTGTAAAAATCATGTAGTTAATGTTTGTACAGCACTTTGAAAATATAAGGCATTGAGAGTATGTCTATGCTACAAACCTAAGTCGACCTATATTAGGTCGACTTATAGCCACTGCAGTAATTACTGCGGTGGTGCATGTCCACACTACCCTCCTTGGATCAGTGGTGCACATGCTCACCAGGAGCACTTCCACCGACCTAAGAGGGGCAGTGTGTGGAGCTGACAGGCTCCTGGCAGGTTCCTGCCCCCACACACTCCCAATTCCTCACAGGGACTGGAGGAAGCCGCCTGGGGCTTCTTCCCTACCTGTTCCCCGTCAGGGGCTTCTCGCCCCCGGGGAGCAGGGTCCAGCTGCCCCAGTTTCTTCCTCCCAGCTCCCACTCCCGCCATGAAATTGACAAGACAGCTGATGTAAGGGATACAGTGTCTGCACAGACACTACCTTGTCCAAACTACACCAACATAAGCCTTATGCCTCTTGTGGAGGTGGAGTTATTATGCTGGTGTAGTAGGGTACTTACATTGGTGGGAGGAAGGCTGTGGTGTAGACACTGACATAATTAGGTCAACATAAACTACCTTATGACAATCTTCCTGATTAGGGAACAGTTCACGATAGCAATCCTTGTTATCCACTTAAAATTTTGCTTATGTATTTACCTGGCTTTTTATTTAGTGGCATCAGTTAGTACCAATGATTTCCAGGCCTAGACATCAATATAAAGTATGTGAGATCCCAGGCTGAATGGGCAAAGGGTGACAAGGGTGACATTGGGCCCATGGTTTTAAGTCTGGTGTGTGCATTTGTGTGAGAGAGTTCCTTGACTTGCCACTTTCTTGTCTGTGATTTTATGTCCATTCACCAGAAGGATTTAAGGTGGTAACCGCTAATATCTTCAGGAATATAGGGTGTATGTGTGTTTGTTGTTTTGGTTTTGTACTTTTCATTTTATCAGAGAAATGTGCCTGGTTTTGAGAGAGGGCTGCAGTAGCCTGACTGATAGGCGGTAAGTGTTTTAGTGGATCTGTTTAATCAAATCCAGTGGCCTGTCAGCTAGGGGTGTGTACTTTGTAAAAGCAGAATTGGTAAATTCCCCCTCCTTGCAGAGTAGTAAACTGAAGTTGTTGGTATGAATAGCTAGCACGACTCAGCAGCTCTCTAAATTAGACATAGAACATTCTCCCAGAAGGGAAATCAGCCTCCTTCATCTCCCATGTATTTCAGAATATAGAACCATGTCAGTTAAAACATGATGTATATTATCTGTGATAATCATAGCAATTCAACTCTTTCCTTCTGGACCTTTTTTATTTATTTATTTTTTTAATCAAACCCTCCCTCAGCCTGCAATAAATAAAAAAGGCTCAAGTGTTTAGTTTCCTAATATTTTGTCTGCAGTGAAGTCAGCATAGAAAATTAGTGTCCAAAAAGTTGTAAAACAAAAGACTATCCTATGTTTCGCCTTTTAATCATGTAATTGCTGAGTGACATTTAACTCTAAGGCTTTAAATTACTCCTCTGTCAGCCAGCCTTCTCCTTCTGCCCCTTCTCATCCCTCCCATCCCCAATCAGCCTGCTTTTGCGGAGTAGTGCTTTAACTACACTGAAGTTTGGCTGGGCTTCTACATATTACAGCAGCGACACAAAAGCAAACAATTCAAGTATTTGAGAACAATGAAATATGCATGGCTATCTGTGACAGCCCTATAAAGCAGGGCAATTAGCCGCGTAATCCCAGAAAGCCAAGGCGACCGGCAGCCCATGGTTCCCTATTAGTTAAATGCTTTTTGTACGTCCTCATCCCATCAAATCAACTAACACTTCCTTTAATTGGTTCATGAATTATACAGCTCTGCTGCATTATAATTTAATCACCAGTAAACATTCCTGGGGCCCACTGTAAAGTGTATAGCGCTCATTAATTCGTTAATTTCAGCAGATGGAAGAGGAGATTGGATGAACGGTGGCAGTACAGAGTGCCTTGGGCAATGGAAGAAGGAAAAAAAGGTGGGGGGCCGTTTACGTTTTTTAAGAGCTGTCAGAAACTCAATCTGTGAGCTGTCAGCAGCTTGGACCCATTTCTTCCCCCTCCTTCCCATCCCTTCACCCCACCTACTGCTGAAAGTGACTGACGGATTCATATGGAGGCTTGTCAACCCGTCTTTAAACATCAAGCCAGTGGGTAAACCGAGCCCAATGTAAATTAATTCTTGTCTTACGGGCCCCCCTTTCTCTGTCCCCATGAATATTTCATGGCAGGAAGCATAAATATTAATTCTAATAGCTCTGCACAGTGGTTATTATTTCTGTTTTATGACAAATATTCATAAAATATTCAGGACCCTTTTTTAGAACATTTACACACTTGGTTGTGAAATTTTCCAGCTTCCTGGGGACACAGTAAACATATTGGGGTTCTCTTGATGGACCTTTTTCCCTCTTAATTAATACTACTTGATATTAATATTTAATCAGATTTAGTTTTTCTTTTCCCCAGAAGTGAACCCTATTAGATTTGAGGGTTTATCTGACAGTATTTAAACAGATAATTTTTATTCCCTATGATGAAATTAGTTTCCTTTGACACACATATATAAAATGACACATTATAATCCACTCTTTTATTTTTCCCAGTACACTTTTTGGTGTGAATTCTTTTGTATTTATTTATTTAATAACCAAATACCCTACCAATAACAAAAGCTAATGTTTAATGCTTTCTCCCCTCCCCCGCTCCCCAAAAAAATCATTCAATGCAATATTGCATAGCAGCAACAAGGATAAAACATTATTTTTGGTAAATTTGATTGTTTAAAAGGGGGAGGGGAATATAGCTTTTCTTTGTTAAGCACAGGTTGTGCTAGTGAAAAAGGTGCAGACAAGTAACCAGGACATCAATTGTGATATGAGTTTGTTGGTCCTTAACCCTGGAATTCTTGTACTGCTCAAAATTTGCTCTGGAGAATCTAATTATTGGAGGGGAGCACGGTCAGCTTCTAAGGAAACATTAAAATTGCATTTTTGGGAATGGATTCAGATTCCTGACCTCAGGCCTTGAGGAAGCAGAGGCTTTAGAATATCTGAGAGGGAATTCGATTAACCTTACAGGTAGGGGAAACTGTGCCAGCTACACATTACTCTGAAGCAGCCCTGCTGCCATCTTACTCTGTGATTCATAAAGCACCACGGGAATGAGCTCCAGAGGGAATGCAAAGATGCTAGAATAATAGCTGAGAGTAAGAAGGAGGGAAAGAATAAAAATGAGGGGAAAATGTAAAGCAGTTTTGGATGGAGATCCTAATGCATCCAAACCCCCTGCCTATTAAGGGTAGAAAGGGTTAAAACTGACTTCTCAAAAGAAGCTTTAAAAATGTATTGAAGACCCCAGAATGGAAACATTTGCTCTGTATTTGTGAGTGCTTTTCAATGTGCGTATGGAACATCTACACAACAGATAATTCTTCAGACCACTTTTGAATTGAGTAGCTTTCCCTGACACAATAAATAGGACCAGAACCTCAGCTGGTGTAAATTGATGCAGCTCTGCTGAGTGGAGATACACCAATTTATACTAGCTGAAGATCCAACTCACTGGTTTTGTAAAATAAATCAGCACTGATGGTAATTACATCGGAAAGTTATATTTGTTCTCTATGAAAAGATGGTCTTGATACCCACTATCAGTGATGCTGAGATAACAGAGTAGTGTGCTGTGATGTGGGTGGGCCCATGACATTTTGACTCCCTGGGCTGCTGGAGAATGAGCACCGCTCGGAAGTGATGCTCTTGATCTAGGGGAGGGAGAGCCATCTGACTCCGTCATGACTCTGCCCTACTGATTCATATATAGAGCAGCATGACTGCAGCCAGAGAGTAAGTTGTTCATCTTGTTCTCCTGGCCAGAGGCCAGGTACTGGGAATAGTGACCCACTTAGCTTCCTTTTGTAGCTATTTGACAGAAACATAGCTGTTGAAAAAGAAGAATCTAGTGTCTGGAAATAGCTTGACATCAAATGAATTATTATAGGATCTCGATGATAGCTTCACTTTCGTTGATTAACCTGTGTCTTAGATGTTATACAATGTATTCTTCCCTTATGGTTAAAGCCTAGAAGCTAAGATTGCTTCCCATAATAATACCCCACATCTTTCATTGAAGGATCTTGAAGGCATTAATTAATTAAACCTCCCAGCAGCCCTCTTAGATAAGTAAGGGATAAATACTTCACCCATCACTGAGCAGGATGCAGCAGCGACACTTAGGACAGGAAATAAAAAATACAGTGTCCGGTCAGTGGTTCAAGCACATTAAAAGATTGGTGGGATGTGTACCAGTAGTGGAAATATGTACAGCTCAACTAAGGGGGACATCAGCAAGACAGACAAAATGGGGGGAGGGGAACATATCCCTCTTGTTCCTCCTAGTGGGTACACCTAAGTATCCAATTGAACTTTCAGAGGAAATTTAGGGAAGCAGAATGTACAAAAACTGAAATATGGCCAGCCTATTTGAGCTAGCACCCTGATTCTTGGGGGGAAAAAGCATCATCTGACCTTTAATGACCACAAGTGGTCAGGACCTCATTTTTATATCTCAACCAGAAGATGGCATCCCATCCCAGACTAGTTTCAGAGTAGCAGCTGTGTTAGTCTGTATTCGCAAAAAGAAAAGGAGTACTTGTGGCACCTTAGAGACGAACAAATTTATTTGAGCATAAGCTTTCGTGAGCTACAGCTCACTTCATCGGATGCATTCAGTGGAAAATATAGTGGGGAGATTTATATACATAGAGAACATGAAACAATGGGTGTTACCATACACACTGTAACCAGAGTGATCACTTAAGGTGAGCTATTACCAGCAGGAGAGCGGGGGGAAAAACCAGTTGGAGAACACTTCAGTCTCTTTGGTCACTCCATTACAGACCTAAAAGTTGCAATTCTTCAACAAAAAAAACTTCAAAAACAGACTCCAACGAGAGACTGCTGAATTGGAATTAATTTGCAAACTGGATACAATTAACTTAGGCTTGAATAGAGACTGGGAGTGGATGGGTCATTACACAAAGTAAAACTGTTTCCCCTTGTTTATTCCCCCGCACCCACCCCCCACTGTTCCTCAGACGTTCTTGTCAACTGCTGGAAATGGCCCACCTTGATTATCACTACAAAAGGTTTTTTTCCCCCTGCTCTCCTGCTGGTAATAGCTCACCTTAAGTGATCAGTCTCCTCACAGTGTGTATGATAACACCCATTGTTTCATGTTCTCTATGTATATAAATCTCCCCACTGTATTTTCCACTGAATGCATCCGATGAAGTGAGCTGTAGCTCACGAAAGCTTATACGCAAATAAATTTGTCAGTCTCTAAGGTGCCACAAGTCCTCCTTTTCCCATCCCAGACTACTTACTTAGCCAGACCCTACTAAGCTACTTAGGCCTGACGTGACCCAACATGGGGTGGTATGGCTGTAGGCACTTCCCACAGTTATTTGACAGTATATATTTCAAAGATCTCCTTTGAAACTTTCTTCAGCTAGAAAATTAAGGCACAGGGCGTTTAATTTAGCTAAACCCAGCAGAAATGGCGCAGGGAGATAGAAAGTACATCAACCAGTGTCAACTGAGCCTATATTGCACCAGGGCTTTCTCACCTCTTTGGCTGGCCTATGGTGTTTCCATGCCTGCCTTTCAGAAATGTGTGTGAGCACCATCTCTGAGTTTTGCTGGTGGGGACTGCTGAATCAGCACTCTCTCCAAGAGCCCAGCCTCACCTGCTTTTTAGCCAGCACTGCCTCTTATCTCAGTTAATGGAACTGTGGCTATTACATTTCTGGAGCCAAGTCCTGCAGCAGAGTTCCTATCCCCAGGGAATTCTGCCACAGGTAAAGCCAGTGTAAGCTGCTAGTGAATTTAGTTCTTTGTATGTCTATCTGCATGTCCCATCAGATGTATGGTACTTTGCTAATGTCTTCGTTTTCTAACTTCCCAACACTGATTTTGACAAGCTCTATTTGTCTGTCTGCCTTGGAAAAGTTGGTTAGGTTTTTTTTGTTTGTTTTTCTCTGTCCTGAACGTGCATTTCAGACTCAACTCGGGGTGTTTAAATATCTGATAGTAAAGTTTGCTATAACTTTAAGATCACACAGGAATTTGATCCTTGCATCCTCCTCCTTAAAACAGACTGATGTGGTGCATTGTAAATTGCAAGGAGCGCTTGCTAATTTAGTAGTTAATGACAGTCATAGACAGTGTTCTTCTTGCCCCTGGAGAGGTTTTAGACACAGCTGGGGTAGATTTGCCACTATCAATTATGCACAGTTTTAAACAAGAAATGGCCAGCAGGGGCCTCTTTTTTGTGTGGAGTGCAGAGCGTGCAGAATGGGAATATTGCAGCTGCTACCTGTGTGCAAGAGGGAAGATGTATAGGATTTTTTAAAAAACAAGAACAAGATGAATAGCCCGCTATTTTTAAAGTTGCTGTTTCAACTTAAAAGTTAAAATGCTGCATTAAAAGTGGCAAAGAATTTTTTTAAATCTAGGCTTTCCAACTTCATTGCAGGAGAACTTGGTCCATCACCAAGGTTGTCACAAGAACACCAATGGTCTTGTGTCATTGGTCCTAGCCTGTCTGTAAATGGTACCCAGAAAGGTAGCATTCTGCGTGGATCTTTCTATCTGAGATTTCTTTTTATTTCTTAATAATGAAAAGTTATTTATTTATTTAGATCTGTTTTTAATGTGCTGATCAACACACTCCCAGACAGTAATTAAACAAAATGGGATAGATTTGGTCTCAATTCCACTGGGGTAAATCTGAAGTAAAGTCAGTGTAAATACTCTGCATTTACATCACTGTAACAGAGATCAGAATCAGACCCATGGTATATATAAAATGGCATAATACCAATAGTGGATTTTCCCAGCCATCAGCCCCAGAACCCCACTCAACCGCTTTGTCCCAGGAAAGCCTGGTAGAACAACTAGACTTAAATGCCAGAGCCAAAGACTGTTGACTGAGAACACATTGCCAGCAGCTCCCTCTTATTTTAAAGTAGGGAACTATTAGTCTCAGTGCTTCAGCTGACTGCAATGCACCATGGTATCACTCAAGAAGAGTAACTCTAGATAGGCAGGCCCAAGCTATTTAGTGTTCTGTAGGTTGAAACCAGCACTTTAAACTTCCCCCAACCATTAATGGTGAGTTAGGAAGCCAGGTGCAATGTGTTCTCTGTGGGAAACACCGCTTCGCAAGCAGGCAGCTTGTTGCCCTTTCCAAGTAGCCTTATGAGGTAGCTTCATGTAAACGCATCACAATAATTCAGTCCTGACTATATCCATGAAGAGGGAAAGGTTGCCACTTTCTTGGTAGCTGCTACTGCCTGATCATCCATCCCCAGAGAGGGATCCATCAGCAGTTGGAGAGCCAACAAGATCATCAGGTTGCAAAGCTTCATAGCAAATTGTGGGAAAATCTCCTATTGGGGGTGCTAGTAACAACCCTGTCAGTACTTATGGTTGCCTGTAAGAGTTAGCCAATATCTATGTGGTATGCTGCATATGGCACACCACATTAATATGTATTACATGCACAACATGAATATTGTACATACTCTATTCTATCTGACTGTTGGGTAGTTATGTTAAATCATATAACTGAATTTTATTATGCTTTCCCCATATTATGCTGTTCACGCATGTATCCTATAACACTTTGTACAGTTGAACTCTGTCGTTGGCACAGACAAACACAAAACCCATCAGAAACAAAATGTATGAATAGTATGTCCTTGTACATTTCGGAGGTATCTCCATGGCCCACTGACACCTGGAATGTGATATTCAAAACAAAGATAAGGGGGGAGGGATAGCTCAGTGGTTGGAGCATTGGCCTGCTAAACGCAGGGTTGTGAGTTCAATCCTTGTGGGGGCCATTTAGGCATCTGGGGCAAAAATTGGGGATTGGTCCTGCTTTGAGCAGGGGGTTGGACTAGATGACCTCCTGAGGTCCCTTCCAACCCTGATATTCTATGAAAGTGCAGGACAGTATAGAAAAACAAGATTAGAAACTGGTGGGTTGAGGCTGGGTGATGTATAGAGTGCTTTTAGCATGTAAACAATCGTATAAATATATGTAGTCTTGAATGCATATTTTTGAAGCAGAACTATCATCTAAGGTGAATGCTGCGAGACTGCTTCCCAAGAGGGCTTGTACGTATCACTCCTTTTCATGTTCTCCTGCTTTGTCTTTGACTAATAAACAGTTTAAGCTTGGCTATTTGGTCTCTTGAATATTTTTAATTTTGAATCCTGAGTATAGCCAAGCAACTGGCTATACCTAGTTTACTTAAATTTCTCTAGTACATATCTGACTTGAGCCTCAGACAGTTAACCCTCATCTGTGCCCCACTTTCTTCTAGACATGGGACAAGTTCTTCAATCACACCCACCACACTGGAAGAGATGGTGATATAAAGCTGAGTGTCGTCATCATCCTGAAGACAATGTACGCTGTGGTGGTTCACTAACCCTCTTACTGATTCCATATGCAGCATATGGTGCAGAGAAGCCAACCGCATAGAAACCTGCAAAACTCAACTTGAGGGCATCCTCAGGGCAGATGAACAACTACACAACACAAACCTCTGTTTGAGTTGCTCCACTCCTTTACATCTTCCTTTGCGAGGGTTCATAGACAAGTCAGTGGCACTTCACGCTCAGTAGTATTGATGGGAGTGTCGGTAGTGCTACTAGAGCTGCTGCTGTTGTGGCTCTGATGTCAGCTGCACCAGCAGAGAGCGCAGCGTGTTGATTCCTCATCCCTCAACGTTACTCAAAGAAAAAACACAGGCTCAGTTTGGTGGAGAAGGCACTCGGCCAGGTTTATTGTCGACAAAGCATGGTACTAGTGCCCTGGCTCAATGGCTATCGGTACCCGAAACACATGTATGCCTGTGACAAGGTAGCGGCTCAATCAGCATAACATAATGCTGTTCTGTGGGCCAATACAAAGATGCCCCTCCTTCGACTCTCCTTTTACACATTGATACAAACAAGTTACGCATTACCTTCCTTATGTTTTTCATTATTATCCTGTAACTTGTACCTGCTAATTTGAAAAAAAGTCCTCAACCATTAACCTGTCATTCCATCCTTATCTTACGAGGGGTCAGTGTGTTCCTGTACCCTTTTTTGGGAATTTGTATACGTAGTTACTTGAGAACTCTGGGTGTTCTTGTTCCAGCCTCTCAGGTCAGGAATGTGTTTACTTGGTTAGCTAATACCTGGTGTGTTACTATTCTGCTAAGGCCAGGCCTACTTTGGTTCACCCTGCCAGCTATGCCTAGGGCTCCAGCAAGGCCTACAGTAGTTGGCAGTTAAGATAAATTTGACATGGTGACCTCATTTTTGTTAGTCACCAAGAGAAGATCCACCAGCACAACCAGGGAGCCTCTAACATATGGCTAGCCTAAAACCAAAGTGACTGAGGGCAAGAAGATCTGAGGACTCTAGAGGCTGCTGGAGATGTTCTAGAACAATCTTCTCAATAATCTTCCCAAAAAGGGAAGATTTCAGCCAGAACAATAATTGGAGAGAACTTCCATGTCAAGAGATATTTCCTTGAGCAAGCAACTAATCACTTATTTAAAAGAAGCTGGTATCTTGCCTCCTGAAGAGGAGGTATTCACGGTCTATACCAACAATGGTCCCATTGCTTCTCCATTTGCCTTTGCTAGCCAAGAGGAACATAGATCTAACTCACAAGTCACAGCATAGAGCGCCCACAGCAGATCAGTGAGTGACTCCAGTCACAATTCAAGTATAGAACGTTTTGTTTGTTGTGCCACTAGTCATGACTGTACCACTGTAGAAACAGATTGCTTTGGCACAGTGCAGTTTTATCCACAAAACAGCATAAAAATTCCTCGGGATGAGAAAAACTTAACACTGTCACTAGATGCAAATAACTTGAATTAACCAGGTTGTTCACCAGCCAAAACAGGTGTGGTGATCACAGCAAGGTGGATGTAAAGAAACCTTCCTTTGCCTACTGCATGACTATGGCACATGTTTCCTGAAATGCTTTGTCGCAGTTGATACAGTTTGGAATGAAAATTCTACCACCAATGCTGTTGCCAGGATCCTTCTTACTCCATGAGTCACCGTGAAGCCATCAAAATACCATGGTGACTTATAAGGCTTCAGACAGCAAAGAGGTTGTATCAATAGCAAGAGCAAAAGATGACTGTGAGAGTCCTATTAGACAATCAACAGTAGTCTGTCACCAAAGCAGCATTCTTCCCCAGAGCCTCTGCAAAACCAATAGGTTCCCTCGAAGTCCCAGAATAGAGCAACAAAAAAGTCCTTTGCCTTGACAGGCAATGATGATTACCATCAATCTTATCAGTCTGTGGGACTTAACCTTACTGCTGTGCCCTAACGCTCTAAGAGATTAGATTGGTAATTTCAGATAGAGTGAGGAAGAGACAGCGTTCTGATATCTCTCTCACCTTGTTCCTTTTAACTGTTTTATTTATTATTCATTACTTAGGAAAACTGCTAGATTGACAGCACTGGATCCTTAAGTCTTCCTACCATCAGCGGTATATGTACTTCCCTAATATTGCCTGCCAACATGCCTGAACTCTGACATAAGGGACCACCACTAGAGGAGAGAGCATAGTGTAGTATCCATGACCCACTCGATCCTTGGCCTGTACACGAGACTGCCAACAAGACTGCCAGCCAGTGGTGGTAATTTTTGTGATGGGGATGTTTCCACTGGGAACTGAACTGAGACCCTACAAAGTTACGTCATGTAGGACACCGAACAGCAATAGATGCTAATAACTTTTGGTCACTACTGAGCTGGATGAGATTTGAATCAATGATGTAGAGGTGAAAGATTCTATGTGCTGCTCCCCCCAAGTCATCCAATCTTCTATTAGACATCTTATGCCATCACTGTTGGATGTTTTTCAATGACGTACGGTTGCATAGTTAACATAGCAGCTTGCCAGCTCTGAAATAGAAGCAGTACCAGATGCTAATCCATCACTATAATGTATTATTATTCTTTGATATTACGCTACTTTTCCTTGCCTTCCTGCCTATCAACCACAGTGCAAATTTCCTATGGATAGAAGATACAACACATTGCAACACACAAAGACATGATGATTCCTAAGGAGAGCTTTATGGAGTGTGCATATATAAAAGATATTACATTCTTCAAGGGTAAGGGGCCAAGCAATGGGCCCAATCCAGTGTCCTTTGGGAGTCTTTCCATTGACTTTAATGAATGCTGGATCAAACTCTGTGCTTTTTAAAATCTAAGGAGGACATAATGTTGTATCTGTGAAGTATTCTAGACAGAAATCTTACCAAAATATCACTCAAACGGTGGGCTGAGTTAAATTACCTAACCAAAATCATAGCCTCTTGAAGAAACTGACGCAGGGCTGGAGGTTGGTGGTGTTTTCCAGAAACACTTTCCTGAACAGAAAGAGAATGATTATGTGCCCAAGATGTGCATTATACAGTGGATTTATTTTAAAAGTCTCTCCCATATTCCCCATTAATGGGCTAGGTTGGACAGCCCTTAATCACATGAGTAAGCCCCATTAGGTTGTACAGGAAGACCCTATGTGTATTGGAAATATCTCTCAAACTGGTATAATCTTTCTAGTTAGAAGCATTTTAACTGCAGTCACTAGCTATATATATTTTCTCTTTTACATTTTTCCATTGAATATATTGCTTATGAGTGATGAGTCCTAGAGATTGATATACTCCTTATCCACAGAACATGTACGGTATGTACAGTTTGGGCAGGGCAATGCAGGCTTCTTCACACCACATGTGGGCCTAACCCCTGTTCTGAAAAGGCCGTCAGATTTGATTCTGTGATGTTGTATGGTAAATTCTGTCATGTGTTGTTTTGGGGGAAAAAAAAACATCTTAGAAAAGATGTCTGTAGTCTCCTACATCTTCCCCCTACACTTTTCTTTAATGGTGACACCAGACTGGATAATAAGAAGAATCTTGTATAAAAAAGATGAGTCTCAGACAAGGCTTTCAGAGTTCATTTTGTTGGCAGCTTTTTAAGTACAGTTTTTAGGCTCTTCTGTTTCAAATACTATAATATTTTTTGAGTTAGTAACTATGAATTGCGACAAGCTTTCTTGATATGCCAGGTTATAATCCTTTAACGGTTCTGTTTATTTCAGAATATAATAGGGAGCTGTATCAATTATCAGGGCTGTATAAACATTGTTCCACTCTACTAGAATATTCATCTCGAGATATATCATCAGATGTTACCTATTCTGACAATCACATTTTTGTGCCATTGTTGGGCAAGAGAAACAAAGAAAAACAAAATGTTAGAGTGTAAGGGATAAAAGAATGTTGGAACTATGATTCTTTTCCTGTCTTTAGAATCTCCGAGATCTTGAATGTTTTATTCCAGCCTGTTACTTTGTTACCACAACGTGAATAGAAGTCATTATCTGTAAACATTTGAAGAGAGAAATGATTTTCATAACTTTAAGTCCTACAGAGAATTCTAGTGATCTGTTATATGCATGCCAAGGTAAAGCTCAGCCTTTCATCTGGTCTGATTCCACCCAGTCAGTGTAAAATGTTTCTTTGGTGAATGTCTAAAACATACAGTATCTTTTGTGAGGCAGACAAAAATGAAAATAGGAAGTCTGCCCTCGAAGGCAGAAGTTGTTGTATTGTAAATAAATCTACATTTGAAAGCCCACAATCCTTTTTTTTTTTTTTTAAGTTTAGTTCCGTAAGTTCGGAAGGATTTTTTTTTTGTTCTTTTAAAAATTCCCATATGAAAAATCTCCCTTTATGTGACATCAGCACAGTCTGTGGAATATCCCACAGCCTAGTGATTTATATCTACTCTTCATAAATGTATTTGTGAGAATTTTCTGCTTAAGAGTTTATGAACTTGAATATAAAATTAATAAAAACATTACGGTGAGGTTAACTGACTTAGGAAGATAATTGTACGACCGGGGCAACTCTATTTGTTTCTTTCAGTTGATACAACAGTGTAGCTCAGGGGGTTGGTATTTGGAGCACGCCTTCCAGATTGGACCCCAGAGGTGACAGAGCTGCTCCTCCACCTATTTTGTCTTGGTTCATGGATCATATCAGGGCTTAGGCAGAAGATGGATGTCAGGGTATTGAGAGTGAAGCAGCACTGCACATGCCCAGAGACACAAACTTAGGTGCCTCGGGAACTTTGACAGAAACTTTGACAGAAATTGTAGGTGTCAGGTGAGTTTAGGTGCCTGTAGAGTTAGGTGGCTACCAAAGAGAGGTTTTGTGGATCACAGTGGTGCCTAAAAGTGGGACTTAGGTGCCAAAGTCTGGGGTTTAGGTGCCTAAGTACCTGTGTGGATCTGTATCTAGGGTCCGATTTTTACAAGTGCTGAGCAACTACATCTCCAGTTATAGTTAATGGGAGCTGCAGGTGCTCACCCTCTGAAAATCAAGCCCTAATTGTCTGTCATGTTGGCAGTCTCAACAGAGGAACCAAGTGTTGAAAGCACCATGGCAACCAAACTCCCATAGCAGTGGTCCCTCTGGGTCAGGTTTGAGAGAAAGGACAATTCTATGCTGGCACCAAACAGTGACAATTAGTATGTGATGGATTCCAAATCTGATTCCATACACTGCTACAGAAGGATGTCTGGGGATGGAGTTGCAGGAGTGGGATGTAGGAGGACTTGAATGCTGGGGCACTGGTTGAAAGTAGCCATACTGCAATAAAGACAAAGAGATAGAAAAGGGAGAAAAAGACAAACTGGGCTCTACTTAAGATGTCCACTGGCACAAGCACTAACAGTCATACAGTGTTGCTGGGGTTTTTTACGGAAGAAATTGTAGAATAAGGAGCAATCTCCATCCTGCAATTGGAGATGCTGTTCCAAGCCAAGCTATTTCTCTGTCCTTGAGAGTCCACTGAAAGGCTAGCCATTGGAATGATCTTCCATCTGGCTCTTGCAGAATATTAATATGACTTGAACTGTGAATTGGGTTTAGAGAATGGATTCTGAGAAGGTCCAGAGGTAGCACGGACTACTGGATGGCAAAGGAAATGTGAAACCCCCTGACGGATGTATGCTCAGCTTGTGGAAATCAAGTATGAGTCTGCACTGTATTATTTGTTATACACTGGTAATATGCTTGGTTCTGTACAGGACACATATCAAACAGTCCCCAGCCCAAAGAGTTTATAATCTAAAAAATATAAGAAAGACCAAGATGCAATGGCCAAACCGAAGAAAAGAGTTTCTTTACATGCATTATGCTTTTTGACATTGACCTCTGGGTTGTTCAAAATTATTTCCTTTCTCATTGTGTGTGCATTCCTGTAGTGTAAATATTAATTCATATTGTGAAGGCCACAGTTATTATTCTGAGGATGTTAATGCTGTTCCTTACTGTTTGTCTACAATTAGGATATTTTTCCTGAATCTCCCATCTGAATCTGTCATGGAACGTCTGGCTCAGCGGATGATTGATCCAGTCACAGGAGAAAGGTTAGCACTAATGTCCCGTGTTTAACAATTTGTAAGGCTGCCCAGGTGGGTGAGGTAATAACTTTTACTGGACCAATTTCTGTAACTTCGTAGGGCTGTCAGCAAGAAAAAAGCTTCTGACAAGCTTCGTAGAAAACTAAAGAAAATCAAGTGGACTGTGCTCTTGCTTAAGGATACCTGAAAAGGAAAAGGTCATTCATCGCCCCTCAGGTACCAGCTCTCCATGAAGGAAGTTCCAGACCTCAGCTCAGTGCAGTTTTAAATCTCTGATATCAAAGTCCATAGCAGCAGTTGATCTAACTTTTACATGTTCCATGAAAACTAAAATGGGTGGCAAAATAATGTTTAGGGATGATAATGCTATAAACCAGACTGCAATAATGGAAGGCTTTCTAACAAAGGTACCTGGAGATCTGGCCACATTTGATTTCCCCAGTCCCACTGATGGCTTCTTGTGTTGTGAAATATTAATGCATTTGTCCCTCAATAGATCAAGCTTTTATTTGAGCCACTGGATATGAGCTCAAGTTTCATATGTGACAGCTCTTCGTAGTGGCAGTCACTCCAGCTTGGTGGGGTCAGTGATCTTCAGGCTCTACTGATTGATCCATCCGAACTGTTCTAGGAATAAAGTAACAAGGAAAACTCTTCCTAAATTCCTTCCAGAAGTGGTACTTGAATTGCACCTTACATTTGTGCTTTATTTTTGTAAGTAGTACATCAATTTGTGAGCAATATTAAACCCCCATGCTGAGAAACAGCAAAACAATATTTTACTTTCCCGGTAGATTTGGATTGTATGTCTTACTGCCTTCCCAACACTGAATCAATGACAAATGCTGGGAACCTTTTAAATCCTAGTCCTAAAGGGTTAAAAGGCATAAATACTGTATTTATGTCAAAGTGGTACACTATTATTCAGACATTTCACTCTAGATGCAACATGTAATTTGCTGTAATTATTCTCCCTCCTTTTGTTCTAGTAATAAGTGACACAGTTGTTCAGCAGAAGTTAATGCTATGAAGCAAATCTTTGCATTTCTTATCATTAGGATTAGTCTCTACAGTATCTGCTCTAGTTAACACGCTTTCAGTCTTCAAGTCTTGGTTTTAGTTTTCCCAAATTCATTGTGAATTGATGGAGATATGTTTTAGATGCTACATCTAATCCTGGGCATTATGCTACTGCAGCAATGGATCCAATGAAGTGAAGGGAGTAGGCTAGCCCTCCATCGTATTCTAACTTGTACTAATGTAGGATGAATACACAATATCCAAGACAGTGTCTTAACTGGACTCTGCTTTTCTTCTTAGTTTTGTATTTATCCAACCATCTTATCTATGTGTAAGTCTTTTGCACATAAGACTTGCTTTCAGGGTGATACAGTGAGAAGGACGAAGTTGTTTCTTCATTTGAGGAAAATAAATAATTCGTCTGAAATAGGACTGTGGCATCAGTTCTGAGGGCCTGTTTACAAAGCAGTTTTTAGTGATCTTCACAAGGCTGTATCATAACTTTGCAACATGGGTAAAGCACATTTTGGTTCCAGCTACACAGGCAACCCAAACTCTACTACAGCATTGCTAGGGGGCTCAGGTTATAAAAATGCTCCTCTGGCTTACTAAAAATTGTGGTGTAGATGATTGGGCTTTTGCTATTAATTCCAGAAAGTCAAAATCTTGTGCCTTTGGAAGGCATGGTTAGAAATATCCACAGTCCAGCTCAGAAATGGGTTAACCGTCTTCCTCTCCCCTTAATGTACAAACATACGCTCTTCGAAGACAGATTGATGGTGATCCTAGAAAATCCTAACAGGATTTAATATATTCTACGTGGTACCCTCCATGAGAGACAGGATCAGGGGAAGGGTGGCTTGTGTCTTCTTTAGTTCAGTGGTTATGGGCTTTGGGCCAGCAGCATTCTGTAGAGCTCCTTCCAGCACGTCATAAACTTGAAACCCTTTGAGAACCAAGCAGCGGAGTACTAGGGCATCAGGAGGGGGAGACGGGTCCATGAGAGGGCTTTTCTTTTGGAAGACACAGTACAGAGCCATTGCTCTGGCCAACTGAAAAACAGCATGACCTTAATTAACATTGCTTGTTACTTTAAGAATCTTTTTAGCTGATCAGTTGTAGATTTGCTGTCAGCCAGCCTTGGGAAGCCCTTGTCCTTTATGTGCACATCCATGGACTTCATGGGCATTGCTCACCTAAATCCATTTGAACTCACCATTGCCAGCTAACTTTCCTCTGTGGCCTTTGGGACAGGTGGGTCTAGAGGGTTTGCACAAGTGAAGGTGGGGGTGGAGCAGAATCCCAAGATTACAATATAGAACTAGAACAAACTGAATCTGGATTAGGCTCTGCAACAGGCCAAGCTTGGTATGCCCTTGAAGTCTTCATAAAAATTCAAATTCCTGCTAACAGAGCCCTCAAATGGAGCATCGGCTGCTGTAGTATAGACTCCTGCTCAGTCACCTATGAGACTGATTGTGCCAAATCAATATTGAGGACTAGATCACTTCAAGAAAAACTCGTATCTTCAAGTATCTAGGATCCTTGACAGTCATGATATCAAATAAATCGGAAGTACCAACTTGTCCTAAACTTTCCCAACATCTTTTTGACAGAGCCTAACTGCCAAGTTAGTTGCACAGCAGGGGACACCTATTTGGATAAGCAAAAACAAACCATGTATTTGGTAACATCTGTCACTTCCCAGATTTTCATTGTGAACTGTGAACTGAAGTGGGGTTTGTGTCTTATCTCTAGATATCACGCCATGTACAAACCAGCTCCATTACCGGAGGTCCAAGCCCGTCTCAAGCAGAACCCTAAAGACACTGAAGAAAATATCAGGATTTGCCTGGAGACCTATTACAGGCATGCTGGCGACTTGGAGGAGTTTTATGACAATGCCTTCTACATCAATGCTGACCAAGACCCTTATGTTGTCTTTGAGTATATAGAAAGCTGTATTGTTAAGCCCCTTCCACACAAGTCCTGACATATTTAAAACAGCAGTTCCAGCTAGTCCAAAATGCTACCAGGCAATGTCAATTAGTTGGTGACTTAAGACTCAAATTTATGAGGCTAAATTTTTTTGCAAAAGCTAATATTAATGAATAGGGATGATTTCCCAAAACCTTGTAAAATGAAAAGCTTGTTTGGATTTAAACTTTCCCCTGCGGGGTTTGCAATCCAAACATTGCAGTATTGGGCTAGTGTCAGGGACCTAGAACTGGACCGGCACTGTCTGAAGTGAGTGAAGTGCAGAGAGTAAACAAACATAAACGGTGAAAAGTTTCAGTGGTTCAAGCTCTTTGTTTTAATAATCCCAGAGGGTGAGACAGGAAGAAAGTTCATTTTTTAGAAATGATGTTTAAACTGCCTCTCCTTGTCCAGGTGCGTGATTCAGGGAAATGTGGAATATTAAACCTATTTGAAGTGTACTTGTCTGGAGTCATACTCACTGCCACTAAACAAAACCTGCAGCCTGACTGCGTGTGTGCTGCGCAGCTGCAGTTCTCTGTACGGCGTACAGATAGGATGGTGGCGTTCATCATCATGCTAGTCTAGGATTTAAAAAATAGGGCACTAGGGCTTTGAAAATTAGAATCAGTGGTAGCAACAGGAGAGTCTGAAGTGTTGACAGGATGCAAGCACTGTTACCCCCATGTCACTTCAGCTTGCTCTGAGTAAGTGCAGATGAGACAGCAGTAAAAACACCCGCATGTTGTCTGCACAATAGCATCTACTACTGCAGTATTATAGGTCCTATAGAGTGACTGGGACAGGCTTCCCAAGGGATGCAGAGCAAGTGAAGCTAAAACAAAAGCATCTATTAACACACCCACGAAATGGGTCACAGATTCCTCTGTTTCAGAATTAAATTAAACAGATTATCTCCAGCTATTGAGACATGTACTAGAGCCCTCCTTCCTTGTGGAGTGAAAATCCAGGTTTCTTATCCTGCCTCATTCCTCACTGCCTGATCGCAGCACCTGTGACTGCCTTAAATTAGCCACAGCTGAACTGCCAGAGCCTAATAGTAGCCATTTATCAGGAAGTAGCAGATGATGAGTCACACACACAGTCTTTCTGGAGCAAACTAGAGCCAAGGAGCAGCCATGCCAGGTAAGTCTGTCTTCAATGGAAGATGCTTGACTTTAGCCAACACTTACCATACTGCACTACTGTTAACTAGATCACTCCATATCTAGGGCAACGCTGATTCCCTCCTGATCCTGGGAAAGGGTTGGAGAAACAGCAGTCTGCAGGGATTGGGAGAAAAGACAGGAGGAGAGTTAGACCCTTTATCTACTATCCCTAAGTGTTCTCAGTGCAGAGAAGGCACTAAAAAATGAAAGGGGAGCTTCCCCAGGGTCTTGAAGGAAGGGAGGCTCCTACCTTCTCCTTCAGGAGCTGTGTGTTCCCTGCCATGCAGTCCCCCAAGAATTCTTAGTCTCCAAACAACTTCTGCCTGGTCCAGATCCAGTGCTTAATTTGCAGTGAAAGAGGCACCAGGGCTCAAGCAATTTTTTTTATATTCATAACTGATGCCCCAAGCCAAAGGTGCCAGGGCTCAACCCTAGCAAGGCCTGGCACAAATTAAGCACTGTCCAGATCACAGTAAATAAGTTTCTATGCTTGTGGCTGTCATGATCATGTTTGTCCAAGGTTACACATAAATCAGTAGGAAAGCTCCTGTAAAATCCTCTCCCTGCACATACAAAATACATAGGTGAGCCTCTCCATTAGCCAAATGGCCCAGGGGACACTGAAATGTTTGGGATATTTGGGGTTCAGATAATCAGCCTTTAAAGCTGAGATTTTTTTCAAAGCTTCCTAAAAGATTAAAAAATGAGAATCAGGCATGCAAATGCTCTACACAATTTAGAAACTCTCAGCTTAAGTGTCTGTGTTGAAATCTAAGGAAACTAAAGCTACTGCCACCAGCAACGTGAATCACTAATGAATTTTGTGCCAAGAAATTCCAACCCACAGCACCAGGGGGCTAATGGTGAATGTGGTTTACACAGGGCTGGGGCCTGACTGCAATACCCTCTCATGAGGCTGGGCCAGTGGATTTGTAACAGTTCCCCAGTTACAAATGTGCTGTTTGGTAACCAAGTTGGACAGCCGTTTTTCCTCAATGGATATAAAGACATGCTTTAGCCCCTAGGCATAATTGGGAGCCCTTCTATTAATAATACATAGAAGCTCATCTTGCTAATATTGTCTCCATTTGAGTGTTCCTGCTAAATATTTTGATAGTTGAAATGGATCAGGAATGCATTTAAATACTGTTTGCGCTGCAACTAGGGTACAAAAGGGACAGTGCATCTTTAATTAGACAGGTACATCTGCTTAATTAATTTAGCTGTAAAGCCCTTTTTCCTCTCCATTCTTTCATCTACATGCGAATGCTATATTAGTTCCACTCTGCTGGTTCCATAGAAACTGAGAAAAAGAGCTCATCTCATTGAGATGCACTTGGCATGTCTGTGCATGGAGTCTCAGGTCAATGGTCAACCCCCAAGGGTTTGCAGCAGGCCTGAAGTGCAGCACATAAGGGTTAGCAGAACATGCTAATACTCTTGTAGAACTCTCCCTCAGAAACAACTAAAACAATTGACATTCATTTAATTACTGTAAATGAAACAGCTCCTTGCATCACTTTGCATAGTAAAGCCTGTTAATACCAAAAAGGTTCAGTGGATGGAAGAAGGAATTAGGCTTTTATAATTGGAATATGGCATTTTAAAACCAATTTGGAAACTATGCTTGATTTTATTAGCATCTTATTCTGGCCAAACAAACATTAAGCAACAAGAAAAACAAGGTAAAGAGGAGAAGGTGGCAGCACAGCAGGGAAAGAACTTCTTACTTATTTTGGAACGCTTGTACAGCTCTGAAATGTACAGCCTGGATCTTCCCACTGTGTTGCAAACACACTTTGCGGAGAGGGGTGTTCGGAGGTTGTACTGCACAGTGCATCTTACACTATTAATTGGGGAGCTTGGCAAAGAATGAGGTAGTCCAGTTGCTCCACAAACTTCCACATATACCCGTTGGAAAAAGGAAGCATTTCTTCACACAACACTTAGTTGGCCTGTGGAACTCTTTGCCAGAGGATGTTGTGAAAGCCAAGACTATGTAACGGGGTTTAAAAAAAATCATCAGGCAAGTTCATGGAGGACAGGTCCATTAATGGCTATTAGCCAGGATGGGCAGGGATGGGGTCCCTAGCCTCTGTTTGCAAGAAGCTGGGAATGGGCAACAGGGGAGGGATCACTTGATGATTCCCTGTTCTGTTCATTCCCTCTGGAGCACTTGGCATTGGCCACTGTTGGAAGACAGGATACTGGGCTAGATGGACCTTTTTATGGTCTTATAAAATGACACATCTTGGAGCAAATCACGCTGTAGGATGAAGTTTGAATGGCTACAGGCAGGAATGTTGTTCATTTGATACTGTGTCAGCAGTGGACCCCCACCTCTCTTGTAAATGTGAAACAAAACCTGGTGGAGGGGGAAAGGTACTTATCCCCACTAGAGGAATACAAACACTGATTCTGCAGTGATGGGTGCTGGTGCAAAACTGTAAAATAGGTAGACATGTACCTTCAGAAGTAAGACGCTATAGGAACAATAAGACTGTCAATGGGTGGAGGGAGAGGGACAAATGTAGTTCAAGAGATCAAATATAAACCAAGAAGCTCCCAAGAATCCTCCTATGCTCTGAAAGCCTTGTTAGGATAAAACTTGCATGCAGCTCAATGGGTTGAGACTATACATTCTGTCTACCATTTCTTGCACTCCAGGCCTGCTTCCCCTAGATGCAGCTGGGTTAGTCTCAGATAGGAACAAACTGAGGTCATGACCATGGATTGCCTCTGGCTGCATGGATGCAGCTACAGAAACAGGGCCCAAGACGTAATTTGTTCCTCATTTGTAGGTTGTTTTTTTTTTTTTTAAATGCTGAAATTGTTTCCCATCTAGAAAATGACTTGGGTTACTCTCTCCCCTCTACAGGAGAGGCTGTTTGAGTTTTGGGGGGTAGGAGAGGGAAAGGTGCATCAGGTCGCTTCATTCATATACAAAAAGGTGGTGCCCTGGTGTAATGGCTAGCACTCCCTTGGCTTTAGCTTCCCCATGCAGGGATAACATTTAATTTAACCCTCAGAACCCTAATGAGGTAGTTACCATTTGCAAAGCATTGTGTAATTCTTCCATCTACAGCTCTGCAAACATTTATTTTAAAGAATAAGTGCACCTATAAAAATCTTTGACAATACCTAGTTTTGGGGTGTTGTCTGCAGGTGGAAGTTAAGATTCCCACTAGCTGTTTGGAAGTGTTCTGTTGTTTTTCCTACATGAATTTTGTCAGAACAGAGTTGAGGGCACTGGAGTTCTTTATATTGCATCCTAACTGTGTGATCATCCTCTGAGGAGTTAGCAACACCACAGAATGTGTTTGCTGTAGAGCAACTAGATGGGTCATGAAGAAGCCCTAACCAAGAACATGGATCTAACACGCACAAGCAGCATTTGCCATTACAAGTTCTCTCTCACATAAGGCCTTGCACCTGAGTGATCCGATCAGATCAACTAGCATGGACCCCTCTGGCTAAGCAATGACCACACACTTACACTGTGGTGAAACCAATACAGCAACTTTACTTCTATTCCTTTCTTACTTCTGTGGGGCCCCAGAACCAGAGCATGTACTCGAAGGACTGGTGATAGTGAATGAAAAGATCTTACAGGCGTACCTTTTCACAGAGCAAATTCTATGCATAATAAAACCTAAATCCCTGCTTTAACTTTAAAAAAAATAAATGTATATATATCCCCCAATGCAACCTATAAAGCTGCTAACAAAACCTACATAACCATCACATCTGTATATTTGGAAGTGGATCACACATTTCATTTATATTTACTACTTTTAGAGTTGTTAGTTCTTTATCAGTTTTAACTTACAAACCTGCTGCCTACTCTTCCTCCCCCGCACCCCAGCCCTATTGGACCAAATATGGATGTATACCTTTCAGCAATGAGTCTTACCAACAGGAGAATAAATATAAATCAAAGAGCACATGAGTATGTTTCACACACACGACTTGTCAACCTCAAAGCAGGTATTTACTGAGTTAGGAACAGGAAAGAGGTCCAAAATTGAAGGTGGCAACATGAAGGCCTGTTTTCTTGTTGACATTCGAACTATCTGTATATTTTTCAATTATTGTCAATATGACAGAATACAAAATCAAGTCATTGTTAACAAATGGAAGAGAGGCAAGCTTCATAGTACATTCTCTCCCCCCACCTTCCCTGATTCCACTGTGCTGCCTTGAGAACATTTAAACCCTTATTTCTCTGTAAATAGACTAAGATACTGAGCTTGGTCCTTGAAAATAGCAGAGAACCCCCTTCTCTGCAAAGAAAGAGCTGATGGAGGGCATTTCAAAGGGAGAGCAGCACCCTGGCCCTGTTCAAAGCACAGAATCAAAACTATTCCTGTCAGTCGGTATTAGATGTATTCACTAGGGTCCCAAATTCAAATCAATCAGCTCTGAGTCCCAATATTGGAAGGTACTCAGGATCTTCAATTCTCGGACTTCTGTGGGAACTGAGGGTGTTCAATACTTTCCAAGATCAAGCTGTAGCATATTAGTTGGGGAGCTGATAGTACTGAATATTTTAGGCTACCAAAGGACAATAGCCTCCTGAAGCAAGTAGTATGGGAGATACCTGAACACCTTACGTTCTTAAAGTGTTCTCTTCAATGTCTTATCCTCCCCACATACAATGACTGTTTGATTTAGCCAAAATGTTCAGCCTTAACTCTGAATGTTCATGGGAAGTTAAGTGCACTGAAAAACATTATACAGGTTTTAGGGGCTGACTTTTTAGAAAGGGTGAAAAAAAACTCCCCAGTTTCTATACTGAGCTAGCACCCTGAAGGATTACAATGTGGTGGATTTTAAAAAATCCTTATTGTGTTTTCCTCACTCTGGTCAATCAGTTGCGAAGGACCACTTGAATTATTGATGCAAGGCTTATCTTTTCAACCTGCAGAATTGGCATCAGGCTGCCATATTTAAATATTTGTTTAGAAAACAATCAGAAAACCTGACGAATTAGATACATTAACTGCACAAATTCCTTCCAAAATACCAGGAGTGGCCAGCCAGACTCACTGGCCAATACTTCACCCTTCCTATGTCCTATAGAACATGTGAAGAGCCTTTCAAGTTTAATAATTGGGCTTTTGAAATGTGCTTTGATTTTACAAACCATAGGGGTCTATTCCCCATCCTGCATAGCTCCAATTTATGCAGGTAGAAGCTGTGGCTGTATCAAGAGGAGATCTCAGCCCACTTTATATTTCTACACCATGAAGGAATTCTGAAGAGCTATATTCTTTAAACCACCAGCCCCCTACTTCCCCCTCAAATCTTGGGAACCCATGTTTCTCCCCTAAAGCCATCCCCTTATAATGCACACATAATACAAGAACTAGGCTGTTTATTTGAAATAAAAAAGAGGGGTGGGATTACAATGCTACTGTCGCAGTATACAAAACACATCATTCAAGTTTGCTTCACATTTACAAAATGTGCCATATACACAGCATCAGTATTCACAGCAACTTTGTCAGACCCTCTTATGAGCTGAATTTGAAATACAAGGGAAATCCAGGAACTGAAGAGATTAACAAATATCCTTCCATTCAGCCTGGTAACTGAGTGGCCTGCCAGCTAAACTGTTTCCACCCCAGAATGCATTTAAGTGGCCTTTAGGCCTGAAAAGATCAATGAATAAATTAACTTCCAGCTCCATCATTAGGTCAAAAATGTGTCAAAACTTGAACTCCTCTTTGAATACTTCCATGGCCCTCAACTTTCCCTTTGCAGGACCAGTTAACTGCAGTAGTATTAAATAAAGAAAATACCACAGGACTGAACATGGCACCATCTGTAAGGGAAACAGCAGTGTGTTAGGTCCTCTATGAAGAGGAAACTCCACTGCCATCATCTACCTTCTGGCTTATCCCACTGAAGTCTAGGATAGCATAGGGAAAACCTTCACTTCTAGCCCTGACCTGCACTGTAGTTAGCACTAGTAAGTAACCCAGGTACCACCCAAGAGGTGGCTGCATTCAGCAGTGAAAGCAACACGGGCTGCGTACGCAGTCAGATGCCACATCAAGGGCAGTAAGTAGATCACACATACAAAATCTAAAGTGGCAGGGGCTCCGGATCTTTTGAATTAAGAATATAAGCTTTAGTTTTTAACACTAAGTAAAAATGGTGAAAAGCCCCAGGTCCCACTTGTCAAAATGATGTACAACCTGATGCTGAGGGTCTGGGAACATTTTCCCGTGTAAAAATATTCACACATACTTTGTACAATGTAACGCCGAACGTAGAGTTTAGGATTAGGATAGGTGTTAATTTCAGTTAAAACATTTACACATAGCCCTGCTTCACTACAGTTTAATGCAGACAATAGATCACTGTACATAGTTCTGGGTATACATTAGTTTGTGATACATGAAAGGAACTAGCCAGGCTTGAGGTTTACACAGCCTAAATTCCAGACGCACTCTGTATTAGAGCAGGGAATTTAGCGGAAACTTACTGGAAAATGCCAATTCCTCAAAACTGAAATGTTGTGGAGACATACCTGTTTTGATCAAACTTTCATTAGGTCTGATTCAGGCAGAGCAGGGACTTGAATCTGGCTCTCCCATAGCCCAACCATTAGGGTATTGCTTGTTCGGTAGTGTCTCTGTTTGACTAGAAATGCTATAACTGATGAACAAGTTTTATCAAAATCAGGAGAGGGGTCTGCTGCCTGAATTCAAGCCAGGGTTTGACCCTGGCTCTTCCCCATCCCAGTAGTGTACCCTAGCCACTGGGCTATAGAGTCAGTTTTTCCGGCCCAGTGAATAATTAGTCATATGAAGTGGAACCGCTTCAACAGGAGGTTGTGGGAGAGACACACTCTACACCTTAGTGATGAGGGCACCCACCTGAGATGTGGGAGGCCCAGGATCTAGGCCCTTCTCAATCCGGGTCTCCCACATCCCAGGTGAGTGTACTGGACCATTGGCTACACTGGGGTGTGTGTCATTTTCCGTGAAAAGCTTCGCAAGAACTAGATTTCATTCCCACAAGAACAAAAATTCCAAACCCTCCATTTTTCACAACATGGAAACCTTGTTCTCTTGTCAGCCCTACTCTGCATTTCAATTGGACTCTGGCATCCTTAAGGGAACTTTAGATTCCTAGACTACACAAAGCTGATGAAGGCCCTAGCTCCACATATAAGCTCTGCTTGTTTATGTAAAATCAGGGCAACTTTATCAGTTAAAAATGTACCAGTGTAAATCTACCAATGCAAGCTAAACCATTGGTTTGCAGCAGTTCAGCTGCATCAGTTTTTAAACTGATTCAATTAAAAACTGGTCCAATTTGTGTGTTTTGACCAGGCCTGAAAAGGAGGCTTCCAGAGATGCTTTAGACTGGAAATTTTAAAGGGTAGAAAAGAAATCCAATAGCTACTCAGACAATTTAATTTATTAACCAAGTACCTACAACTTTAAATCTATTTTACTTCTAAATTATTATTTAGGTCTTACCTCTAAATCTGACTTTGAGGGTTAAAAGGATGAGTAGGTTATTCCTATTACCAGCTGCAAAAAGATAATACAAACCAGATTTAGTGCTTGAATCTAGCAAGGTTTGCATGTTTACTACCTTCCAGGAAATATATGACCTTTTAAAGCAGAAGGTGGCTACCAGAATGAATGGACAATTGAAACTCATAATGAAGACAGTGAAGGCTGGCAGGTAAAACAAACTAGCAGCTGTTTCTTGATTCATTACAGCAAGCACAGGCATATGGCGTTGTTCCACTGAAACGCCTGGCCGCTCCATTCAAAAAAGGACACAGGATAGCGTGGTTAGGAGTGCCCTGCTCTCTGACTAAGAAGCTGACCAACACACAATTATGAGACCTGGGGTTTTGTTTTAGTAGACTTGCTTTTCGCTGTTTTTTCTGTGCCTCTACGAGATGTAGGATTGAAGTATTCGAGCCTAAAAATCCTACGTTTTGACATAAGAGCAGTAGTTTGGGTAGTGCCGGTCTCCCACCCAAAAGGATAAGGAACCCCCTTATGGAGAGAGAAGGTAGTTCACCTTCCCTGACCTTTCTGCAGAGGCTACACACAAGGGTGTCAACTGAGGATATTTGTGATTCTATCTATAAGGAATTCTACTGTTTCACAAACTGCAGAACAGCAGACAGAAGGACTGTGTGTTTAGGATGCTACTAATCTCTTGCACTAACTAGTCCTCAATTTTATTTTGGGCATAAGGGCAGCACAAAAGAGATCTGAAATTTGTAGAGGTATATAAATAAAGACATCAACTAGGACTATCAAAATTCACATTTAACTCTTCTCTCAAGGAATCCTTAGCAGTAATGACAAAATAAATGGGTATCAACACACTGAGTGTAAAGTCACTATATGATACATGAGCCACAAGGGAAATTCACATAATATGCTGAGAAACTCAAGGAAACGTTTATTGGGTTTGTTAGAAATCCACGAACAAGCACTAATATCGTCTTGCTGGAAAAACCAGTGATGTACAGCAGAACTAGCAGCCTGAAAGGGGGCATTTAAAAACAGGCTCTTTCTAGACTATTTTTTATTTATATTCAATTACTTTTAAATGTAAGGAAACAATGGAGAGAAGAATTAATACTCAACCACTGGATAGGGCTGGTGTAAAAATAAGTGCTTTCCATTGCTACTGATCCTGACATCCAAGGAATGGTTGGAGCACTGGAGCCAGTCACTGCCACTCCAGATTTCCACCACAACATGAGTGATGGTGCTTTGACAGCTACAAGAGAAGAGGTTTATGCACCAAATTATCACAAATCCGGACAGTCAGTGCCTTTCCAGAGCCCGTTTGTGAATCCATCATAGCAGTTTGGATTTCTTAGCTAGCACCAACAGAAGAGGATTTAGCCGCTCTGTAAGCTCCCGTTAGTCTTAGCACAATAAGAATATATTGTTCAGTATTTAATTACCCGTTTACACAGTTTTAATCCAATTAACCCAGTGCACTGTCTGTTATGTATTAAACTCACAGTACACCATGAATAGCCTCAAACCACAGGCAAGGCAAGGCTTGGGGAAAACAGTTGCACTAGTAACCACTAGCTTCTTCAGCAGTTCCAATAATTTCCAACAGTGAGAACACCCCAGTATCCTGGCATACACACCAGTTAGGTAGGAATTGCTTGAGGTCCGGATGGAAGATTGATGTCCCTATGAATCTTAGTAGTTAAAGGCATAAGAAGCTATTCCTTATCAAGGATCATGACAGATTAACTTGAGGCAGAAAGTAGGTGATATATATTATATAATCTCCCCTAATCAATCCCCAAACACAACAGCAAACAACTTAAGTCTGTCTGTGCATCACCTTCTGTATTGTATTTTAAGTGCAATGCAGTGACTCCAGCTTATAGTATCTCGGCTGGTCCTGAAATATTATTTAGTCAGTTTTAGATGATGGCAAGTTACATTTGAAATGGGCCTCTCAATTATAAGTCAGATTTGGGAGCTCCAAGTTTAGTGTCTTTATAACAAAAAGCTGGGAGAGAGTCTACTAGAACCTTCAAGCATCCACTTTCATTGCAAAGGCAGGTCCTCGCTTCAGCATTAGAGGTACAAATTTCAAAAGAACCTCAGTCCATTAACTTTCAAAGGGGCTTAGGTGCTTTTACAAATGTTAGCTTAGGACACCAAGTTTCTCACACAACAAAAATTGGGTGCCAATACCAGACTTTACCTTTAAGGCAGTGATTTTCAACCAGTAGTCCGTGGACCTCTGGGGGGCCACAACTACGTCAAAGATTTCCAAAGGGGTCCACACCTCCACTGAAAATTTTTTAGGGGCCAGCAAATGAAAAACGGTTGAAAAGCACTGCTTTAAGAAACCACAGATTGGTTTAAAAAACTGAAACCCCAAAGATAAAGCAGTACAAGAATCTGTGTTTTGTAGAGTAGAAATACCATCCTCAGACACAATTCTGCCAGGAGGGGGCAAATCCTGTCTCCCACCCCTGCAAGAGAACAAGGTGAGGGGATCTCTGCAAAGAACACCTTTCCCCTCCCCAACCCCTCCTCCCCACAGCTTGTATAGCATTTTTCCCCAAGAAGGACCAATCTAGCCTTATGAATCTACCACACTCATAACCATGGTATCTGGGTGCTAGCCCCATGGAGTTTCTACTACATTTCATTCAACTGGTAGTTAAAAAGGACGGTGGCTGAGTACTGATCATTTCAGCCATGTTTCAGTCAGACTACCATGATTTCATACTCCAACACATTTGCTCTGCTGCATACACATGCCTTAATCACAGAATGGTTCCAGAGGAATCCACTAAGACACCATGTGCCACAGCAAAGTTACACAGCCAGGTGTACAAGCCCCACACTGCTGACTGTATTTGCTACATGTCAGCACAATCACAGTATGGAGCAGAGAGATACATATGGCCTCTCCCAAGCCCCAGCTGCTTGCTCTCATCTTGCAGACTCCCAGGAAGGGCTCCTCAGACTATAGTTGAGACAATGACTGTTCCATTCCCCTGTGTCTCGTTTTGGAATTGTGTAGTGCTCCCATGAGCTGCTGGGGACAATGCCAAGCACCCTCTCAGAGGAGAGCAGTTCTTGTGCAAGACTGTTCCCTACTGAACTGGTACTCTGTCCAGTCTACTGTTAAATGTTCCAGGGAGAGAGACTATTCCACAATAATGTATTTAGGAAGAGCAATGCTTAGGGTGTTGATGTAGGTTCTGCAGGTTGTTTCAATGCTCTAGAGAAACAGGACTAAACCTATTCCTAGAATGGCAAGTGATGGGCACTACTCAACAGCTACAAGTTATTTCACTAGAGGGAAGTTCTGAGAAGGTAGGTGAGGGAGGGAGGGAAAAAAATCCAGTGGGACTCTACTGGTCTGAAACTTGCTATTTTATTCAGCTCTCAACTAATTGCCAAAAAAAATGAAATGGCTTTAAAACCCACAGTACCTCTTGACCCAGAGCAATAAGAAACAAAAGCTGTTCCCATAAGGAAATCTGAGACTCTCAGCTATCCAGTGGCATATAAACTGGCAGGTTGTGGGAAGACTTTAAAATCTCATCATCTCAACTGCCACCATATACCACCACCAAATTAATCTAATTTGAGTGTCCACTACCTTGAAAATTTCTGAAGCTAAACACCAATGCTGAAAGCAGCTTGGACTCTTACCTTCCAAGTATATAAAGCATTAGGTTCTAGCTAGGGCAGTTTGAGAGAACAGCTGCTAAAATGATACCATAATTAAAGCAAGTCAGTAATCAGAATAATGAGTTTAGGTCTAATACCTTCTGGTCTGCCAGACCTAGAAATACTTCAGTGGACCAGTAGATTTTACAACCACTAAGCCTGAAACAGAGATTAAAAAAACAAATTTATCAGAAAAATTAGATTTCATTTATATAATTTTTTAAAAAGCTCCTCTAACCCTCCCCATGATTAGGATTATTTCAGAAGGGCAACAGAATATTCGACTAGGACCAGTTGATTAGCACTGTTTTTTTACAAGAACCTATAAAGCTTTACTTCGCAAGGCCATTACCCACCACCAATCCTAGACTATCACAGCATTCAGATTGGATTAAAAATGATGCACTTGTTTCCCCAGGGAAGGGAGAGTTAGGTAGCATCTGAGAAGGGAAAGGAATCCTACCACAGGCACAACCTTGGTACTTGCCTCGAACTGTGCATACAACAGATGTCAGTGCAACTCTGAGCATTCCAACTGACAATGGTTTTCCATTGCTTGCTTTGCTAGCTGACACTGGGAGCTACAAACTCTCTTTGCAAATATACCACTAAGTTTATTTCAATTTGTAATGCACACCAATAAAAAACTAAACATTTCTTTAATACAAGTATGGTGTCGCTCCCAGGGATATTTACAGACAAGGCTATGGTTATTTTACAAATGAACCTATCTGTGCTTATGGTTTTCTAATCTTCTGAATTATTAGAATTGTCTATTGTAGGAGCACTATCATGCTCAACACATGAAACATTGAAATGTAAAGGCAGCTGGCTTGTTTGAATATGAATTGAGATGTGACTGCTCCTAGTAAGGGTAAAGGAACAATAAGAAAATGTGCATAGTCATTAAGTCAAGAAAACTTAAGCATCAATCCACACATGCATTTGTTGAATACTGTCTGGATAATTCCTTGCTGCTCTCAAATACCTAATATAGTATTTGTGCTCTGTAACAGAGTCCACATAAAATGTTAATGCATAAGCTGGTGCGCCATAGATTCACACTCTTGCTTCCCACACAATAAGAAGCCTGGAGAAGTGAATTTCACACATCATGCATTCCACAAACAAAACAACTAAAAATCTTTTTTTTCCAGGGAGCGTCTAGTGGACTGGCATTTTTAAGAATTTTGGATGGCCTGAGAAAATGGTTCTTAACCAGACAAGATGGATTCTAATGACAAACTCATTTTGGAATTATTATTCCTCTGGCACTTTGTAGAAAGTTGAAAAGGAAATGTCCCCCACATAAGTTGGATCCCAAAGGCAGAAAGGACAATTATCCAGTGGGACAGTCAAAGAAAACACTGTTTCAGTGACAGTGACAAACAGGGGTTCCACCAGGATAATTCACACACATGTTTCTGAATGCCTGATATAATCATCTTTCATTTTATAACTCAGAACAGCTTCACCAGACTCTGAAAGTTTTGGTTAGATATTTCCCATCTAATTTAATACTTCTCTTTTATACTCTATTTACTATAAAAAGCCAGTTTAAGAAAACCAAATGACAACCAGAAATGACTGGTTTTGGGCCAAGTTATTGCAATGTTTTTGAAGAGAATCCCACTGCCTGATTGGAGGGAAGGAAAAGTGGTGATTACTGGGTTATATAGGAGGGCAGCGTGGTACCTGTTGACAGTGTGTGAAATGAACTGAAGAGATCAGGTGTTAGCACAAGTGTGGTAAATGGTTAAAACGTATTTCAGAAAAGGATAAGGAGATTTGATCACTAGATATTATACATTTTAGAGTTGGGTCTCTGACATGGAATATATAAATGCTAATATTGTTTACTTATAACCATTAGAATTTAAAAACTTCCTCTTGATCCATATTTGGCACAAGCTGCCGATTTTAGCTTTCTGACTGCAATTTTTCCCCCCAAACCCTGAGAAATACCAGGAATTGTTTTGCTAGTTATGGAGTGAAACATCTAATGCAGTGGCTGACTTCTCTCAAGTGGCAAAAATTGACATGCAGGTCACTTAAGAAATATATTAGAATCACACATTATTTCTGATAGTTTAATATTCTGTGGTACAGTGAGTGCCACTACTCATTAAGCAAACAAACAGGAGCACTGGAGACTGAAGCCCTCTTCCCACTAAGACTGTTCAAGAAGTGCCTCCTGAATTCTACCTGTTGGGATGCTCTCACCCTTGAGAAAAGCATCCAGTTTTCACCAGAGATGGAATTCAGGCTGCATGCTTCTCAGATTTCTGATCTTTCAATAAAAGGAAATTTATCCAATCAAATGCTGATGCTTTAACAGGGTCCATGGTTGCCTCAAAATTGCTCCATAAATCTCTTGTGCTAGGTATTCAGAGGATGCTCTCACTTCTGGAGTACGAAATGGGTCACTGCACTACTGAGCTTCTTGAACGTCAAGTGCTCTATTTACAGGGTTAGGAACAGTGTCTTCTGCCTTCAGTAAAATGTATATACTCCTGCACCTTCTGCCTCTTTCCAGACTGAATGGAGTCTTATGCAGTAGAGAAAAGGTCTTCAAGCTTCCCACAGCTTTCTCTAGAACACAGGAGAATCACAGAAAGTACAAGGTCCTTGCAATAACCTCTTGATCCATTCAGGATCTGCAAATAGGAAAACAAGTGGTTTAAAGCCCAAGTTACACAGAAGAAAGATCACAATGATGGATGAATATTTTGCTTCACATCCTTTAACTGGACCAAACTTCTTCTACAAAAGTCTCTGAAATGATGTTTTGAGATGTACATCTGACAAGACTCACTGAAGATTTAGGATGAACCCAACTCCTCATATTAATTAATTTAAATGCCATTTCAGCAGAAAGAGACAAAGTTAAGGCTGAAGCTGTCCACACCACCCTATAGCTTGCCTAGGTATTGCAGCTTGTCTTTACACACAAACAAGTCTGCCATGCACAGACAAAATGGGTAGAGTTTAAGGACAATTTTCTGCTATAACTTAGTGATCTTGTTTTTGTGAGTTGAAATTAGATCTTTGAATTACTGCAGTAATTCAGTCTCCCATATGTAAAATGAAGCCAGCAACCCTTTCTCCAGCATTTTAGATCCATTTGTAGCTGATCTGATATCGATGAGAATTAGACCACACAAGTTCTAGGAAGGGAACACACATGCCTGTAGAATAAAACTTCCTTTGAGATCGCATCAGTTCTGCAGAAAAGTGCTTTGGAAAACCAGATAAGTTCATATCCTCCCTGAAGAACAGCATTACAAAAATACCTTAACGAACTGAGGTTTAATATTTTGCCATCAGACACAGTAGATACATTTTTAAATGTTAAAACTTGGACACATAAAAACACTGATTTCAAAGAACTATAAGGCATCAGCTGCAATTCAAAACAAGTTACTACAGAATTTCTGTCTTTTCAGATATAGGAAAAGTATGGAAGTTCAGAATCAAAAGACCTGCTCCTTCACTTTGATCACATTGTCTAAACAAGATGTATATATCACATTTCAGAGCCTAAGCCTGCAAGATGCCAAGATCCTTCTAAGCTTGTGCTGAGAAAACTCACCTTTCATTGAAATCAGTGGTGCTCAGCATTTTGTAGGATTGGGCTTGCAATTTGTACATGTAAAGAAATCTAATTAAATTAGTATTAATCTATCTGCTGTAACACTCCAGCACAGAGTGCATATGTACTTGGCTCATATTAAAATGCAATACATATTTACACATGACTTTCTCTAATTATTATATTCTAATTAGGGCTTTACAACTGTGACACAGACTACAGTCAAACATCATGAAGAGTAGAATGTTACTACTCCACTTGATAGCTGCCTGAAATAACAGTTAGTCATTGAGCCGGATCCATGTCACTATACAGATGACAAAGCACTCGGTGAGAAAATGCAATCTTGCCCTTTCAAGCCACGGAAGTAGCTCACCTTCTGGGGTTGGATGCCGTGCAATGCTGTCATGAAGCAGACACCTTCTGTATACCAAACTCTGGCAGGACTGGTAGGTTAAAAAGCACCTGAAAGGTGGTAAATTGCATCATCAAACAGAAGTTTCTAATTGTATGCTTTATGACAGAGGGATAAATTCTGTTCTCAGCTAACAGCTGTGCTTCTGTCAGGCTGTGTAAGAGCAGCATTTACCCCAATATCACTGATTACATCATAACAAAACCTTTAAAAAATATGAGTTAGCATTAAAATTTCATATCTAACTTAATTAGCCAAATTACGGTGGCTGGCATGAACTAATTAAGATTGCCTTGTAATAATATACATGTACAAGAGGTCAGAGGGCAACATATCAAGGATCAGGGAGGGAAGTATTTCCACTATTGGCTTTACCATTTTAAACAGAATACACCTGAAGAGACGAAGATTTTGAGAGCTATTTTAATGGACAGTCATTGAACAGCAATCACCATGATTTAAAGATGCATGCAGATTTTATGTACTATCTTAAGGGCTTACAACACTTAGAAAGGTCAAGGGACTCTTCAAGACAGTGGATTCTGTTATCAGAATAATGAATTCACACCAAAGGCTGTGGCCAAACCTCTACTGACAATCACCATTAAGTATCCAATTTCTTGGTCTTCAGTGTTAAAAGCTTTGAGTATTTTGCACTCTGGTCATTCTGAAATGATGTTAAAGTAACTCTGGGCATGCAAATTGACTGGTTTCATTAAGACCCAATCAACTGCCAGATTTGTTTTTGGCAACCAAGTAATTTGAGATAAGGAGCATAAATAGCCAGAAATGCACAAAATATATTTCCATAGGGACATTTTCCTCTTCTACCCTCCCATCCAAAAAGCTCTAAGCCATTTGATTTCCTTTGGGGGTGGGGAAAGGAGGAGAAGAGAAACAAAGGGTGAATTAGAAGCACTGAAGCATTAGTTTTGAAAATAAAATATTCAAAAGAATATAAATAAGGTCAAATCTAGGCCTACCTCCCTCCCTCTACAATATCCCTTAGTTCTTTCTCACTCTTACAAAGAGAGAGTACCAGACACCTTGTCTGCTTCCTCTCTTTCCTTTGCAGAGCATGGACAACATGCTCCATGCCATTAACTCATTCACAATATGAGAATATATTTTACATTAGCTACTGAAATGCCTTCCACTCATCCAAAACAGAAGAGAATCAAAGCAAAAGCTCCTTAACCACTTACCTGAGCCAAATGTGGCCATTGGAGCAGACCGCCTGTTTGCGATCTGTGAATGGCAGGATCTCTTTACACAAGCTGCAGTGCTCCGGGAAAGTCTGTTTGTTCATTTTCTTTAAGATATGTCCAATCAGCACCTGGGAACACACAGCAGTCAGCAGTGTTTACAGGAAAAGACTGCCTGTTGAAAGGTGGAGAATCTCCCAGGATGGCATGATTTCAGAAGAAAATACAAGATGCAAAAATCCAGTGCACTCAACTGAATTCAAATGAAAGAAAAGGCAACTCAAATACATAGTGCTGTAGTAGAGATGGATTGATTCACATGCTATTCATGCAATCGGATGGATTTAATTGCCTAACCCCACACATCACTGAAACGGATACAAAATTTGTTTTAAAATAACCAGGAATTTTGGTACTTAAACGCTAATGGTGACTGAAAAAAAAGCAACTTGGACTTTGAGACGCACACATTACACCACGTTACAGAACATCAAAGGCAAGACACAATTTTTTTTAAATAAGTCTCATGGCTGTGACAATGGAGGAGTTTAAAGTCCTGTTAATTATTTATGAATCTGATGCCGTTGTTTTAGCAATCACTATCAAACACAATACACATAGCTGTTCCACTGAAAACCTAAGTATTAGGTCAAATTTATTACCATATCTGTCATTTATAATTTACCTTTGACATTTCAACTGATACAAGCCATATCCCTAAATTATGCTGAAGAAATATTTTAGGCGGGTACAACAGTCATGACTGACAGAGGTTCATAACAGAATTCAAGAGTTTTTTTTAATATATATTATTTTAAATGCCAGAAAAAGAAGCTGTATTCTGTCTACAAGGTGTGAAGGGCAACTTCTCTCTGGCTTTTTCAATTCATAGTAATTTGAGGATACCAGTAGAAAATATCTGTGTTGACAGAATACTTTGCCAACGAATTACTAAAGGCCACTCAGAATCTTGAGCTGGCACACACTGTTTTGGGCTGCTTGTTTACCCCAGTATTGGAGACTGCACTGGTTTCCAGATGCAATTAAAGGGGTTGATTTTGATCTTTAAAGCCTAAATGATGCAAAGCTTCAGTTACTGGAAAAAGTGCACCTCTCTGTGCAGAACTGTAGGGATTATCTGACACCACCTTAGTCCGTCCCTAAGGGTATGTCTACACTGCAAAGAAAATCCCGTGAGTGGCTTGTGCCAGGTGACTCAAGCTTGGGCTGCAGAACTGTTTCACTGCAGTGTAGACTTCTGGGCTCAGGCTGCAGCCTGAGCTCTACCTCCCCCCACCAGCCCAAGCCTAGAAATCTACACTGCAACGAAACAGCCCCACAGCCCAAGCATGGCAAGCCTGAGTCAGCTGACATGGGCCAGCCGATGGTTGTCTAATTGCAGTGTGTGCTCTAAGTCTGAACATCTGGTGGCAGACCATTCTCAGTAGAGGGTCTCTTGCTTCTCTTCTTTGTCTGATACAGCACACGTTTGCTAACTTCATTACCCACCACAAGGAACATAGTTCAGAAAAAAGCATGAGTGAACAGAGTTAGCTGTGATGAGTATTTTTGTTTTCAGGATTGGTGATGGATTGGATGCTGCTCTTGTATTTAAGTTTTACTGCAGAAGGGAGAATTGTAAATCTGGGGCACGTCCTTGACATTGCTTGGATGCAACATTCTATTCAGTTACGTTTATTTTAATATTTTTAGAATATAAATGGACCCAGAGGTTCAGGCAATAATACATGTTTTATAAATCAAATTTTAAATTATCTCTTTAAGATACTTCAAGTCAATTGATTGGTTTTCCATTTACATAATTTTTTGAAACACTGACTTTTACAATGTTTTTTTTGTCATTTTAAAAAAAATCTCAAACCTGATGCTTTCCTTGATTTCATAACAGCACTACTAAAGGAAGTGTGTTTAAAATAAGCCAAATTTATCATTTAAAATGAACAGTGACAATGTTTTACATAAAATATTTGTATTCAAGAATTAAAATTTTGAAGATGTAATAACTGATTTTGGGGGAAAAAGGCCGCCTCCATTTTAGTGTAAATAGATGAAGTGATAGATAATCCTAATCACAGGGGAAAAAAACAAGGATGCCCCCTTCTACCACCACATTCTTTCAGATCACTTAAATTATTGTGAAAGTGATTACAGGTCTGTCGTCCTCCCCAGTTTACCCATCCCAGCAGAAATGTATACACAGGTTTGTTCTTTACTATGCCTGACCCAAATTCTAAGGTGTGTATTCAGATTTCCCACATCCAGCACCACCCACCATCCTCAGTTGGAGAGGCAGGCAACTAATCTCCAAAACAGATACAAGCCACTTGACAAGCAACCGTCCACCTTCTGCCCCCAAGGGAGTAAAGCTGAGAATGAAGAAAATCAGGAAATTTTGTAGCATGGAATCCCAAAAATATACATGTGCACTTACTCGTGCTGTTCTGTCATCATAGCCTTCGTCAGACATTAAGAAGTCACAGACTCCTCTGGTAGGAATGCTGGTGTTCTCTGTAATCCATGTATGCAAGTAGACTTCTCCCAACACTCGCTTCATGTGTTCCCGTGTCAAGTGCATTTCTACTGCTTCAATTCGTGCCTGTATTTCAAGGAGCTTCTCTTCCATTGGCTCATGTCCTCCTATGTCACTTGAGTGGGCAAGAGTGTCATCTGCTGGATCATCTGGATCTCTTCCTTTGCTCACTTCACACAAACTCTGCTTGCTGGCCTGTTCTGAAGTTCCCTCTTCTTGATGATCATCCTCAGTACTCCCCATCCCAGGGGAATCCGATATTAATACTTTTGTGTCCTCATGTGAAGGCCTCCACATGACCTCAGAGGGAGTTTTCTGCATTGACTGGTACAAAATTCTCAAGAGGAATAGTTTAAAACGCCAAAAGTAAGTAGATCCACAGCTCTCAATCTTTTTATCCAAGGCTTCTTGTAAGAATTGAGGGATATGCTTATCCTTCAAAATCTTCCAGCGCACAAGGTCTGTCAGGTCCACTTGTCTGAAAAGATTTTGCACAGAAGACTCCAAGAGCTGAGCAGCTGCCTCCTCAAATGTTTTGAGAGTTACAAATTGAACTTGATAGTTTTTGTTTACAGGGTGAAGGCCGTTGGTCATACCCTCTGTTGTAATAACTGCTAGGTATGCGCCACATGGGCTTACAGCTATCCCGTGAGTCCGCACAGAGCCAAACACTTCAGACAGCTTAATAAGCTGATGCTCAAACTTTAATGCAACATCTGTGAAGATGGGAATGAGTTGCCTTACCTTTCCGTCACTTGAGCATGTGTATACTGTGCCATTCTGTTTATCCGCAGTCATGGATACAATTGGTAAAGAGTGAAGCCCTGTCACATGGGAATTGTGGACATTCAGACCTGCTTTGGATATCAAGAGAAGACACCAAAACACATAAGATCCTCTTGCAGCCACTACTAAGCTACAGCTACATTTCTGGTAAGGATGGTAGAGAGGAATACATTTGATACTGTGTACTGGCAACTGGTCCATTTCTTGCCATAAGACAACAGGTTGCCTGAGCGTGAAGTAGCCTTTAACTGCTTTTAAGTTGACAGGAAGGATTTTAACTGGTCCAAAAGCACTCCCTACAATGAGTCCACTCATCTTTCGGTTGTTGTGTTCGTATTCCCACCAAGACAAGACGCTAGGGGAATTTATTCCTGACTCTATGGTATTGCAAGAAGTGATGGATTCCTTACCCACAAAAGGAAGCTGAAATTGCCAAACGGCAATGTTTCCGTTTTCAAAGAGTACGGCTAGGAGTACACTGCCAACATCTCGGCATTCATTGTTGTGTTTCACCTGCTGGGTGGTGCAGATACCTGACCACTCCATACGGACTGGAGTCTGCATGCTATGCCGTCTCTGAAATTCTGCAAAGTCCCCTAGTTCTCCTCTGGGGGTCTCAACCTTCGAAAGTTTGTAACTGGTTTCATACAGACGCTCCCCATAAATCTCTGTCAGATCAACCAGCTGCACCCACTGTAGTCTGTTAAGATTAGCATGGATGGTTAATCTATTGTCCATAGTTAGAGCAGCTAGAAGGCATCTTCCATTAGCATCACAGCCCAGTGGAGACCAGCTGGAATATTTGAATCCTCGCATAGGTGGTAGTGACTTTCCTTCAGGGTTGAATACTCTATCTAGCATAAAGGTTTGACTAACAGTTGGATCCTTAGAGCTTGCAAACTTTTCCTTACATTCTGCAACCTCCTTTTTTGAGCCAACCTGAAACAGAATAAGTACTGTTAAAACACAATTTTATAAAAGCATTTCCTAAAACAGTATTTTAGTTGTACTATAACAGAAATATCAATTTAATAATCTATGTGCTGTGTCCAATACAGGAGAGAGGAAGGACAGAAGGATTTTAGCTTCCATTAAAATCAATGGAAGACACGGCTGAAAGTATGGCCCCTATTCTGAGTAAATCTTAAGATGTGACCTTCAGCATTTGTGTCCAGCAGTTGAAAGGTACACACAACACTAAAGTGAAGCACTCCCTCATACTGGTGAAAAGAGGAAAACCCAATTGCAAATGTGTAATTTCTGCTACACTAATCATGGCCTTTTACACTTCCGAAAACAAACAAACAACCTGAAAAGTAGCACATAGTAATACACTCGGTTACTGTCAAAAGTTTTTAAGTATCCTAGAATATCAGGGTTGGAAGGGACCAGGAGGTCATCTAGTCCAACCCCCTGCTCAAAGTAGGACCAATTCCCAATTTTTGCTCCAGATCCCTAAATGGCCCCCTCAAGGATTGAACTGACAACCCTGGGATTAGCAGGCCAATGCTCAAACCACTGAGCTATTCTCCCCCCCCCCCGCCCCCATCACCATGAGTATGGATGCAACAAATGTACAAATAGCTACTTCCTCAACCAACAATAGCCCCAAATTTTGAGTATTCTTGTGAGATAGCATCTTCACACATTGTATATTTTATTAAAGAGACACACTAGAAAACTGAATCAAACCAATTAGTTTACGATCAAAAACTCCGCACGCCACTCTGTGCAGGCTAGACATCTTATTAAAATATTGCTTCCATAAACTTTCCTACTATAACCCTCCCCTCAACGGTCTATTCTCTCTCTACAAATTACAATGAAGCCTCCAAACTCACTTAATCCTGTGCATCATCTAACCCTGTTTATGGGAAGGTCACACACATAATTCTTGATCACCTGCAAAAGTTTACAATGACTGTCACTTTTGGGTTTGGAAGGGTCATAGTCTTTTAGCCTACAGGGCATATTAACTTATGAATTATTGCCTCTCTCCTGAGTACTGAGCAGGGGTCACATATATATTAAGTATCAGATGAGTACAACCTAAAATGTTCTAGTATTGCAGAGAAGCAGGATTTGGGAGTCCTCATATGACATCAGAGCTGTTCCAGGCTGAAACAGGCCTGGTAAGGCTGTGCTTACACTTTTCTATCAAAATCTGAATTATGAAGCTGAAAGATGCAAGTAAAACTCTTACTTCAAAAATTTCCTCTTTATCCCCTCTCCCAATTTGCATGCATTTGGCTTTTAGTAAATTTAGATCTATGCTTTGAGGCCTCTTAAAAATTGCCAACTATAACTGCATTTTGTGATTGTAAATTTCTCCTTTCCATTTGCAACCCAGCTGAGAACATAAAAATACTGACAAGTTCCCAAAACTGAAGTCTTCTGTTTATCCACAGAACAGATAAAGCACAGGTGCAAGCTTCATACTGTTCTCTCAATGTGTCTCAACTATGATCTGGAGAATCAATCCTAGGAACAGATGGAGAGTTCACTCTTCTTATCCCTTTTAACTCTTGTTTCTGTGGTGGAAGAGGCAACAGTGTGTTGTGAGCCAGGAACACCAGCCCATAAACTGAGACCACTTCAAATGAGATTACTGGTTATGTCTTTGTTACTAATATCCCTTCAGCAGATTTGAACTGGTTGAAATGCTCTGATATTTTGAGCCATCTAATTTAATATTTCTAAACTTACTGCTACTGGTAGCCATGTTGCTAAATGTGACACTGGCAGTGTGGAAGATCTTAGAACAGATCTGCTGCAATCTTATGAGTATTTCATATCTGTATCTCTCAGACATACTTAATCAGGATTGGGGTCCCTCTGTGCTAGGTTCTATATAAAACAGACACAGTCCCTGGCTAAGAGATCTTACAGTCTAAGAAACCTACATTAATAATAACTGAAGCTGCACCTGAGTTTACTCATTGTCAATCTGCAACAACAACCCTGAGTTTTACAACCCATGCCTTTTCCATTTAAGTTTAACCCAATTAGTTAAATGAGGGGTTTAAAAAGCCATTTAAGGGTTTGTTTACATTATGGAATTTTGCACCACTGAAGATACACTGCATCAGTGTAACTTACCTCTGTTTGAAACTGCTGCAAATATTGGGGCAGTGCATCTTTACTGGGAGAGGTTTGCACTTGTGTAGCTAGACTGGTGCAAAAATCTATAATGTAGACAAGTCCTAAAATCAGCCAAAGATTTCAGGCTTAAATCTTTATATGCTAGCAGTCAGCAAAAACAGGTTCAATGGACTCTTCGGTCATGCAGATATAAACACACTTAGGACACTCATACTAGTTTTTCAGTCAGCAAATAGCATACAACATAGGAAACTGCAATGAGACCAAACCGCAGTTTACACATCCACCCCAAACAAATCCCAAGGTAACATATCTGATATTAGTGTCCATATTAGATCTGACATTAGGCTCTTCTTAAAGTCTGGGAGAGGTACTAAGAATGTCACAGGTACAAGGCAGAATAGATTATTTAGCATAAGTAGTTAACACATCACCTTGAATGATCTCTTAAATTTAGGGTAAGTGGCCTTTTAACACCTCTGCAGTCAAAGAACAAAAAAGGGTGGTTGGTGAGTCAAATTGCTGTAATAAGTCATAAATGCAGTGTGTCTGTTCAGTGCATGATTTTAGTGTCTAGCAAAGTTTGAATTTAAGCTCCCAGACTTGTCTTTTGAAAGTGCTGAGGATGAGGACTGAAAGGTCAGATGAGTGATCATTTTATAAAACGTGTATGCCCACAGGTGATCAGGCATTTGTGTGTGTTATTTTCCTATGTGAGTTCATTTGAGAACATATGGATTGTCTGGTTTCACCCATATAGTTGCTATTAAGGTATTTAGTGCACTGGATGAAGTAAACACGGCTGCTACTCTGATATCTGTTTGGTACATTCTTCCCCACTGCACTTCTAAATGACAATGCATTTTGCTTAAATAATCAATACTCTTCTAGTTAAACAAATACTAGAGTAGAATGGAAGCTGATTTGCAGTCTCATACAAGACTGACACCAGCAAGAGTGTCAGGAAAACTTAGCCCTAATTAGAGTCTTTTTCAGATGCATGATAGTTGCACACTGAAACTGAAATAATTTCACTTGGACACTCCTGAGATAAGCACAGGTGTAGTTTTAGTTTGTGCTTTAGTGCCTAGAACTTTTTTCAAGAATTAGAAAGTCAAGTCGTTGCCTAGCCTACTTTACAAGAATACCTTAAAACTGAAAAAGTTTTGGGAAGTCTAATTTACTTGTAACTATTAATGCTTTTTTTACTTTCTGTATTTAGTTCCTCTTAGGAAAAGAAAACAGATGAGCAGTTTTACTTTCTGGTTTTCATGTACTAGGAATAATGCTTTAATCATGGTATAAACAAACTACAGGGAAATTTTAAAATCCAAAATAAAGTTTAACTTTTGAAAATTCTGTTTTAGTTTTCTTTTAAAGAAGAAATGGCTCTGAAAATAAAGAACTAGGAAGGCTCAGGATATAACCAAGATAAATGTTTTTATTTAAATAAATATTTACATTTAATGTATTATCCTGTATTACACCGTACAACAAGAACACACTGAAATGTGCCCTACACAAAATGAAAGTAGAAGAAAAAGGACAGGGGCACAGATAGCTCAGTGGTTTGAGTATTGGCCTGCTAAACCTGCAGTTGTGAGTTCAATCCTTGAGAGGGCCATTTAGGGATCTGGGGCAAAAGTTGGGGATTGGCCCTGCTTTGAGCAGGGGGTTGGACTAGATGACATCCTGAGGTCCCTTCCAACCCTGATATCCTATGACATTGAGTACCCTTCCCAGACCTGAAAAAAAGCTCAGTGTAAGCTTGTATCTTTCACCAATAGAAATTGGTCCAATAAAATATATTACCTCACCCACCTTCTCTCTCTAGTATTGGCAAAGATGCAGTCAGTCTACTCTAGGAGCTGTTCCAAGAAGCAAACCGAAAGCAACAAGCTTTTTTAAAAAGTAACGTTTAGAATGAACATGCTCCATACTATTATTTTGCGTGGCACTGATTGTGAACCCGCTACACATAGATGGACTCAGCGAATATACAGGCAATACTTTGTACTGTCACATACAAACGGATACTGGTCCAGACAAAAATCTGTTCTTGCTGTTGTGTACAATGGGTATTTATCTGGTGTGTCACCACAGATCCTGCACTACTGCTGTACTCATGAACTAAGAAATTATCTCCTAAAGTTTATCCCAGGATAGAAAATTCGTTTTCCAGTAATTAATCCTTATCTGGATTAGCCTGGATCTGAGGAACAGCGGAGGTGGAGTCAGGGTGAGAGAAACTCCACTAGTAAACAAAGCCACATGTACCAACAAAACACAGGCCAACCTCAGACAATAGCAGCAGCTGTGGGAACGGGACTGGACCAAGAGCAGGGCAGCCTTAGGAGAGGGGGGTCACAGCGCTTTGAATAATCAGTGGCGTGGCCAGGTCCAAGTGGTCTCGCCCTCAGCAGGCGGCTCCTGCCTCACGTCTGGGGGGACGGCTGGAAAAAGCGAAGGGCAGAGCCCCGAACTAGAGCGCAGGGACCGGGAGAAGACAAGGATGAGCGTGGGGAGGGAGCGGGGCTCAACCCTGCAGCTCCCGGTCGGGAGACGGGCACAGTCTCTCCCCGGCCCAGGGGCGCTGGTCCATCCGCGGGGCAGGAGAGGAGGGTTCCCAGCCGCCCTCCGCCGCCTCACCTTGAGCAGGCAGCCCGCGGCGGGCGCGGGCACGGCCGTGCGGTGGATGACCAGCTCCTGCCCGCCGCTGTGAATGTCGCTGAGCTGCTCCAGCACGGCGATGCTCCGGGCCGTGCTCACCGACACCCGGTGGTCCTCGGACCAGGCCAGCGGCTCCAGCCCGCTCACGCCGTGCTGCAGCCGCACGGCCGGCTCCCGCCGCACGGCCGTCAGCCGGAACCCCGTGCTCGGCCCCGCCGACACCGCCTCCTCCGCCGGCGACTCGAGGCCCGCCGGTGGCTCTTCCCCGCCCGAGGACAGCGCGGGACTCCCCCCACTTCCAGCTGCCTCTGCCGCCGCCATCTTGCCGCCGCCTCACACAAGCCGCGCATGCACGGCGCGCGGCGAGACCGCGACCATAAAGGACCCATGCCCGGCTTGGGTTAGGGGTGGCCTACCCACTGCCTGACTAAAATCCCTTCCTTCCAGCCGTGGATGAGAGCAATAACTAGAGTGGGTAGAACCTTGAGTCATGATCATGGTGCAGGAGGAAGAGTGATATTATCCATAATAGTGATCAATAATGATGTTGCACGGGGACTATAATTATAATAAACCACAACAATACTTATTAATATTGCATGTGAACTAAAATTATATTATCCTGTCATAACAATCATCCAAAAATGATGCAGGGAAGAATTTACAATAATGTCAACAAGTGTTATGACATGATGGCAGAGATTTAATGAATAATCATAGAATCCTAGGACTGGAAGGGACCGTGAGAGGTCATCTAGTCCAGTCCCCTGCAATAATAATACTGTGCAGCTGTATGCTAAATAATATTACTATATTCTACACATTGCATTGACAGTAATTACTGTTATTAAATTGAAGATGTGACATTGTAACCTTCTCGAGGCAGGGTCTATTTTGTTAGGTGTTTGTGTAGCAACCAGCAGAGTGGAGTCCTGGTATATGAGTGGATCACTTGGGTGCAATACCAAAAAAATAAATAATAATAAAACGAAAACACTACGTTCTCACTGGACCCAAGTGAAATCCAAATTAAAAGGCTTTGCCTGTGGAAACTATGCAGGATTTGTAACAGTTGGATCCTCAGCCCCTGGCAAGCTCACAGCCCTTACTGCAACCACTACGTCTGTGTAGCTACCTGACCTGCTGCCCATCCTCACCAAAGATACTTGGTGGCCTTACGCTGTATGCCAACCCATTGTCCTGGGGATATTGAAATCTGTACACATGGATATTGACAGTGAAATGCATTTTAATTCTCCTGAAATACACGGGATCGGGAGAGAATTTTGGAAGAATAAAATAGGGAAATGGCAAAGATTTGGAATAGGGATTGTAGAGTAATTTTTAAAGCTGCTTTCTTTGGAAAGAAGCATTTTTGCTCTACAAATGTAAAAGCGACATTTTAAGAATCTCAATCATTTATTTTGCAAAAAAAAAAAGAGCCTTCCTTCTTCAATTTCTTCCCCAGTTTGAGAGCAGCCCAAGTCGGTGAGATTTTAAATGTCTCATTGGTACTGCAAAAAAATCTTTCCTCCCAAAAGAGAGAGAGAGACTTTAAACATTGCCCTTCAAATTAAATCCCTCCTCTCTCAGTAAGAATGTAAGACCCTGAGCTGGTTGGCTCAAAATGAAATAATCTGTCCAGAAAAGTGCGTTTGCGATTTGTTGTTTAGGGGACTTGGGAAGACAGCTATGTTTGGGGTCCTCCCTCACTGGGCTGAGCTGGGAGTGGGTAGCACATGTGGGGTCCGGTGTAGCTGGCTGCTGCTAAGTTGAACTCTGCTTTGGAGCTTCTGGTTCTCTGCAATCGCATGGGTGTCTCTGTGGAGTAATATGCTTCAGGGCTGTGGTTTTATTGCAGATAAAGGCCCCCTTCAAAAGCTGTATATCAAACCATGGAGGCAGATGAGGGATTGATTCTCAACGTGAGTTCTCTGCCTTCCCCAGAGTCCCACCATTCTGCAGGACACAAGAGGTGCCGCAAGCCATTGCCCGGGAAGGACAAGTGGGTATGTTTAGTTCTTCATCCGAGTCTGATACAAACAGAAAAAAACTTTGATCAAACTATTCCAGAAAAGAATTCAAATGCAATATTATAAACCTAAACTGCTATGGCTTGTGATTTGCAGCAAGTCATTCCCTCTTGGTTTTTTTTTGTTTTTTTTTAAGATTTGAAATAAGCATTAGTTATAATTCACTTCTCTGTAACTGGGTCCACTGCACCCCGAATCCCTCCAACTTTAGTATGGATGATGGGATCTTGGTTCTGGGAATGAGGTGGTTCAGATAAGTGAGGTTTGAATCAGGGATCACATGCGAATTCTCCCAAGGCCAGGTGGCTCAACAAAATACAGTAGGACTTCAGTGCTCGGTCTCAGCAGTATTTCATTGTTTAATTCTGCTGAGCTGACTAGCTTTGAGGAAGCTATTTGGGTGTCTACAGTCTGGGGGGAAAAGGACATCAGAAGTAGACTTCGAATTCTGATCTTAGAGGATCCTGCTGGTTCAGCTTCCACTGATTACTCGAAGATTTTGGTCTCCCTGGTGTTTTTGGATAATTGAGGTTGCACTGTCGTTAAGGTTACATATGGACTTTCATGATGAATCTCTTTTTTTCAATCACTTGTAACTTTGTCAGAAACTTCGCTTTTGGGCTTGAGTCTTTCTATGTTTGGTCTCAGTCCAAAGGAGAGTTTTATATTATTTGTTTGATTCGGTGAGACTCACTAACACAAACCAGTACGCTTCCCTTATGCCTAATTTAAAAGCCCCCAACTTTATAAAAACTGCCTGATCCTGCAATGCTCACTGCTTACTCACTCAAACCTTCCCATTGTCTTTAGTGCAGCTACTGATGTGAAGAAAGACTATTCAAGTGAGTAAGGGTCTCAGGATTTGTTCTTTAGGCCCCAGTGCTGCAGCTGGATCTGCCTGGGCACATCATTGTGGGGCTCTGCACAGACACAGCGGTCTGCCCACACATGTATGTAATTGAAGGATTTTGTCCTGCTTCCTTGATCCTGCAATCGATCTGTGTGGACAGGGGCCTGGTCATAGCACCACTGACTTGGCTCTGTGCGGACGTAGAAGTCCTTCATTGCAGGGTCAGAGCCTTAGGCCCATTAAATTCAATGGGGCTGTTCACAGGGTTGAAGCTAAGCACATGCACATGTTTTTGTCGGATTGGAACCTTAGTTTGTGAACTCTTCAGAGTAGGGACTTTGTCATAGTCATAGAGGTTAAGGCCAGAGGGGACCACAGATCATCTCGTTTGACTTCTGGTATATCACAGGCCACCACCAGCACCCGCAGTCTTCATTTGTCTTGAATAGTACTGAGCGTAGTTAACAAATGATAATAAATATTGTTTTTATATATATATATATATATGTATGTATATATATATAGTAATCGTGTAGTCTGCAAAGAGATTCCCTTGGACAGGTCTTGATCAATAAATTAAATGCTGGAAGGGGTGCACAAGTATCAACATCCAAGAAAATTTATAGCGCTAAATCTTGTGCTTTGGAGTCTGTTGGTTTCCACCCCCATGGATGGAATTTGCACCCATGCTGAGTCCCATTGAAGTCAGTGTGTCTCTATGTGAGTGCAAAGGTCTGCCCATGTAGATCGGATTTTTGGATTAGGATCGTTGGCTGTGACTGTCGATGTGAAAGAATACATCATCTGATGGGCATGATTTTGAAAATGGCACGTGTGAGCCTCTTTGTAACTTAATCCCTTTAGAACTCTGGGTGCTAGGAAGATTCTCAGCAGGCTACAGGCTGCCGCTTTCTCAGTTTATAATTTGTTCTTGAGTCATTTGAAGATTGTTGAATTTTGTGTAAATTTTCAAAAGTACCTAAGTGATTTAGGCACTTTTTAAAATTGCATAATCAATGGAATTATAGGATTCAGTTAGCAAGCTATTCCCCAGTAGAGGAGAGAATTCTGAAAGAAGTTGTTTAACATCATGAGCAAATGACAATATCTTCTTAACCACTGTGAGAGCATGATGGTTTTTAAGCGGATGCAGACGTGTTAAAATTATTAGTAGTAGTATGAAAATGTGTGTGATGTAAGTGTTTGAGGGCACGGAGGTTATGCTGATATTAGAAGGGGCACATAGGGGTGCGTTTGGTGGCATCTTAACTGCCTGATTGGGGAACTTTTTTAAGAAAAAAGTGTTACATTGACAGTCCCCCTTTGAATTTCAGCACATTTTGGACGAATGTGTAAGATGTTGGACAAGATTAAATAAGATAAATCAATGGGGGAAATGACATGGAGGGATAATGAAAAATATTTAAAGAGAAATTGATGTGCGGTCTTCTCAAGACTTCTGTTAGCCATCTACGAAATAAGGGCCAGACCCTCAACTGGTGTAAATTGACACAGTTCCATTGATGTCACTAGCATTGCATTGATTTACACCAGATAAGGAGCATGCCCTAGGAGTTTGTTTTGTAAAGGCCAATATAATTGAAGAAAGAAAGGCAGAACATAATAAAGGGCTTGAAAGGCATGTGCTGAGAAGGCTGGAAAGATTGCAGAATGAAATCCAGAACGTGGAGGATAAGGAGGAAATATAAGGACAAGTAGAGAAAGAATAGAGGTTTGCTCAGTGAGTTAAGGTGATTCAGAAAGTTTTCAGGTATGTAAGCAAAACAACGTGACTGATGTAGGACATGCATGAGATGGTGAAGGACATTCAGCGATGGAAGAAAATTAAATTAATTGTGTGCCTCAGTATTGACAGAGGAATGTGGGGCGAGCAAAAACATTTCCAAGAGGAAGCAGAAGGAATTTCAAAAGAAATTAGGATCACTATAGAGCCAGGAATAGAGAGATCAGAATTCCTGAAGTCTGATGGAAGCACAGGTCAGAATCAAGGAGGATTCATCCCTGAAAGAGAGAAAGAAAGACGAGGGGTCGAGGTCTGGCTTCAATTTGATCATGAGATTTGCACAGCAATGCTTTGGATTATATATATTTTAAAGAGGGTACTGTTCAGTTACTATAGAAACTGGGCACCAAAATAAGAATTTAGATTGTTACTATTTGTATTATAGTCTCTGCTCTGAAGAATGTGAACAGGTCCAGTTGCAAAATCAAACTCTGTTCTCTATACGTGGGCATGAAGGTTCCAATAGGAAGAGATGCAACTCTCTAGGGCCTTAGGAAGGGTATAATATTGCATAGTTAATCCTTATGTATTAATCCATCCTGTTTATTTGCTATCACTGAAGCAACCTAAAGCTCTGAAAAGGAAGCTCCAATGGGCAGACGAAGGCGCACCTTCAAAGCAGAAACACAAGTTGTCAGTATCCCCAATCAAGAAATGCACTAAGGAGGCTAACATCTGCGTGAAGGGAAATTTGTCATCAAAATCTCCTCCAAAGAAGCACTCGGCTGACAGACAGAATGAAAGCCTAAGTAGCAGACCTTTCATTAAGACGTCTTGTCTGTTTAAAAACAACCCTGAGATTCCAGAAATTCGCAGGTATTTTAAACAAACAATCCCACACACCCCACTAAAATGCTATTGATTTCTCACCCTTATATGTACAAAGTATGAGGCTTTGCCCTTTTTCCCCCCATTGCTATGTACTTGCAGTCTCATCATCCATCTAGTATGGTGGTTTTCAGCCATTTCTAGACCAGGATCCCCCACCTATGTACCTTGGTTCTAGCCAGGCGCCTTCTCCCATTTCACAATCTGGGAAGGTATAAGAACCCATGTTGAATAGAATAGGAAGGGCAGGGTAGTTGTGACCGCCATGCTGAGAGCCTCTGATCTAATAAGGCAAAAATCCTGATTCTGCTTCCGCTGAAGTCAGTACGAGTTTTGTCATTGAATTAAGTGGCAGATGGAAGAATTGGACCTAGGGTTGGTTGGTATTTTCAAAAGACCCATGGCAGAGAGTGGTCTCAAACCACTCAAATAGACTGTACCTCTCCCTAGATTTATAACACTGTAGCCTGGAGACCATCCTGGTTTGCCCTATGGATTTAACCTGGCTCTAAATTGTTTTATTTCTTGGATGGTCCTTTATGAATCCCATGCCCTTTGGTGGGGTAGGCCCTCAGGAGCTGGAGTATTGTAATAGGTTCCCTAGCTGCTGTTAACAATGTACTGACTAGGTAGTTTTCCTTCATTGTCTGTTGTCGTGCTGGATCGTGAAAGGAAGCTTTAATGGGAGCCCCTGTAAAGAAAAACAGCTTTAAGTAAGGGGTCAGATTCACTTTTGCTGTCTCCAGAAGGTGCAAATTACATTAGGATTCCACCAATAATGGGGGATTCCCCTAGAGGGTGCCCTAGGGATGTGCTGAATCAGCATATTCCATGCTGGCCTGACCATGTCCCTTCCCCAGGCAGATGTCTTGTTCCAGGCAGACTTTCTGCCACTGGGATTTTTGCATTGGAACCCAAGCTTGACTCTCCTATGAATCTGGCCTGTAGCCTGTGGGTGTTTGGAACTGTCTCAAGTTGCTTTGGATTATTTCTCCTAACTTGCAGAGGTGGAGTGAAACAGGTGCAGGAAAAAGTTTTCACTTCGGATTCGTTCAGCCAGCTGGACCTCCATCCCCATCTGGTGAGTGCTAGACGGGCAACAAGGTCATTGTGTAGTGGTGTAAGGCTGTTTTACTGAGTTGTTTTTAATGGGTCTTTGTTTGGGAGGGTTTGTGCTTTTATACGTGGAGATGAACTTTTGGAGGATATCCCCCTGTGAAGTGAGACATGCTCCCTGTAGGAACCGCTCCTGGTGACTCTGATTAGTTCGCTAGTGATGTTGCCATCTGAGGGCAGCTTTTGCATCAACCTCCCAATTAGTACCCTTAGCTGTGCTCCATCCAACATCAGCAACCCACATCAGCGCTACATCCAGATGCCATTTCAACACCAGTAGCCCATACCCCCACCAGTCCCAGATCATCTTTCTCAGCTAACACCAGGCCCAGCTGGCACCCGATCCCACTGCATCCAAACACTTCCCATGGTTTCATGTGGGTTGCCAACCAAAATATGTTGAGGATCACTCTGAGGCCATGATTTGATAGCATGTCATGACCCGTCAGGATTAATAACATTTTGAGGGACTAGCAGGAATACTTGTAGGACCAGTGAACTTTTCCAAGCACTTGCCTGGACTAATGATCAGAGAGAGGGAGAGAATACCATGCTTTGGGGTTTCTCTCTCTCATGCATTGCAAAAGTCATGAAAGTGAGTACTATAGAATTAAAACCTTTTAACACTGTATTTATCCCTTTAGGTTTCCACAATAACCACTGTCTTGAAGCTGTCTAGTATGACCAGGTAAACTAACCTGTATAAAATACTTTTCACTTCTGTAGCACCTTTCACTGGATGATCTCCAAGCACTTTACAAACGTAATTAATTCATAAGCCCCCACAATTCCTGTGAAAGTCTACGGGAGCTGTGAGTGTGCCGCACCTCCAAAAAGCAAGCCATAAAGTAACTTGATGTAGAGAGTCATTGGTAGCGCTGGAAATGGAACCCAGGAGTCCTGGCTCTTGGGCTTTAACCAGAAAATCATCCTTATTTCTATTTAGCACAAATAACATTTTTCTGTTGCTCTATTTTCACGAATCCCCATTTCTGGTGTAGTAATTTTCAGCAATAACTGGGAGAGCATCCAGGTTGTGTAAACCCAGGTACATGGTTTTGAAACAATTGAAGGGTTTTAAAACCTCACATCTTTATTAATACTTTGAGACTGATTTGGTGTTTGTGTGTTCTTAATTTGTGTTCTTTGTTACGTAGTGTTCAGAAGCAAACTATTCCTGTGCTGCTAAAAGGCAAGGATGCACTGGTGAGGTCCCAGACAGGGTCAGGTCAGTATTTAATTGATAGTGTTCCTTACTCGGGCACAATATCATTTGGATTACGTATACTTAAACTAAGCGTTACGTTCACCTGTTACAGTTTGTGAAAATGACAGACCAACGACACTGGCTAGAGACAGGCACACTGTAGATACGGGGTGTGCAGATTTCTTCCATGCAGCTCCACCAGTGTATCTCAATCATGACATGCATCTGCCAGCTAGTCCCAAACCCAAGGAGCCCAGCAAAGGCCAAAGAGGAAGCCACGCTCAAGCGGACCAGTGGATCCAGGCTGCACGCAGTGTCATATTTTGAATACCTGCTCAGTCTTTTGTGAGCAGCATCAAATTTTGCCGATTCACATAGGTGGGGCTGGAAAGAGTATCACCACATTTTTTCTCCCAGTCTGACCCCATGACCCATCAAGCTTCCCATTTGAGGTTTCTGGCCTCTGACCTCAATTTAGGAGTAGTGGGATCTCTGTTTTTTCATGATTCACTTAAGAACATAAGAACGGCCATACTGGACCAGACCAAAGGTCCATCTAGCCCTGTCTTCTGTCTTCTGATGGTGGCCATTGCCAGATGCTCTAGAGAGAATGAACAGAGTGGGGCAATTTTGAGTGACCCATCTCCTGCAGTCCCACCCCAGCTTCTGGCAGTTGGAGTTTTAGGGACACATGAAGCACAGGGTTGCGTCCCTGACCACCTTGGCTAATAGCCATTGATGGACCTATCCTCCATGAACTTATCTAATTCTTTTTTGAACCGAGTTATACTTTTGGCCTTCACAGCATCCCATGGCAGTGAGTTCCACAGGTTGACTGTGCATTATGTGAAGAAGTACCTCCTTTTGTTTGTTTTAAACCTTCCTCCGATTAATTAAATTTGATTTCCCATCACTACTGAAATCTACAATTTCTACCAGTTTTAAAATGACATAAACAGCTTGTTGTTTTTCTTACTAAGGTAAAACTCTTGCCTATGGCATCCCCCTTGTGCAGTCCTTGCAGGGAATGAAGTCAAAAATACAGGTATGTACCATAGAAATAAGTGTGCTCTCTTTTTTATTTTCAAAGCAATAAAAATAAACTACAGCTGGTGCACTGAGGTCAGTAGTGTCTCTTCCTGTTACGATGGTTAAGCAATCTCTCTGCCTATTTAGTTATGACATTTTGGAATTTGGCCTACATGACCCTCGTACTCTGTAAATATAAAAGCAATATAAGAAAAATATTAAGGGCTATATGTTCCCCTACACTTAATGTAGCACAGAGGGTGGATGAATGAGCCAAAATCTCAAGGTGGGGAGTAGGGGAAGGGAAATATCTGTGTAGTGGGAAAGGTGGTTACATGGCAGATTTCCTCCACCACTCCTGCACAGCTACCTCTTTCCTTTCTGCAGCAATAAAGCCTGGCTCCATGTTCCTGAAGCGGGAAGAGTCGGGGAACAGCTGCTTTATCTTATACGTTCCCTCTCAAGTCCATCAAGAGTTGCCATACTTAAAGCATTTGGAGTTTGACACTTCTAGGAGCAGCATTAGCTCCCTCTCCATGTTTTTTCAAACCCTGGTGGGAGTGGTCAGTGCATGCCAGGAGGCTGGCTTCAGAGCATGGCAGTGGCTCAGAACTAGGGTGGAGGTCCAGAGACTTGCAAAGGCAGGTTCCTGGTATGCTTTCTCCTCTTCACATCCTGGCCTCCATATATTTCAACAGCCTCTCCCCATTCAGATCATCATGTTGACCCAGGGGATGGTGCTGCAGATCCGTCCTCCTGTTTTGTGCCTCTTTAGGATGTGACAAGGGGGATTTGTTCTGAAATTGTTTATGGGTTGAAATAATTGCAGAACAGCCTGGGTTGTCACTATCTGTCTCTTGTGTGTCTAATTGTTTCTGTGCATCAAATATTAGTGTATTTCTGCAGACTAAGAAATAATATGTGAAATTGTATAGATCATATATAACAGGTGTGTGTAACATAATAAAATCTTAGCTACATGATCAGCATGCTGGATTTCACAGTGCAAAAAAGAGAAGACCATCCTTTACTAACATTTAAAGGCTGTTAGCATCAGGGAAGGAAAAAATATTTGTTTATGATTATAAGTAGGAGTAATGGAATGACACTGTGCAAAAACAAATGTAGGTTGAATATCAGGGAACAACTTCCTAACGGAGCTCTGCCGTCTAGTAGAAATTCACTAGAAGCCTTAAGGAAAGTGATGGAATCTCCATTGCTTTGAGTCATTTCAAACTGGACTGGGCAACGCAGTGAGGGGGACAATCCTGCCTTGAACCTCAGTAGGATTGATTTTATAAGCGAATAGCCACCTCTGTCTTCTATGATTTTCTGAGTTCATGGTGCATTCTGCTCAATGGTACTCTGTCTCTTCTATTTGCAGCGCAGTGATGGGCCTTATGCACTTATATTAGTTCCAACAAGAGAGGTAAGTTAAGTCACCTTTTTTCTAAGGTTCATGCAGGCATTTTAGAGTTGTGGTTCTTGTTACTTTCTCGGGCCCTGAGTACTTGACCGTTGATTCCAGTAGGAGCAGGTTTGGGCTCTTGGCAAGCTCAGGAGTGCTCGTGAGATGTCTTAGCTAGTGAGAAGTTTACATGAAAAATTTCAATTGCAGGGGAGTTCAGTGCCTCCTGCCGTACACTCTAATTTCCATCCTAAGTTACATTATAACAACTTTCAGCATGGCAGTGCTTGCACTAGCTCTTGCTCTGTGATCTTTTAGGGATATCCTTGATTTTATTCCAGTGCTGAGGGGTAGATTTTCAGGTAGAGATTCGTGGCTCATGTCATTGCCAGGAGGAATTATTGGCCGAATTCACTCCTGGTATAAGCATTTGCAACTCCATTGCAGGGAGTGGAGTTGTGCTCACAACTACCAGTGGTGATCTTTGGCCCACATGGTCTCCAAATCCCCCACATGGAAATGTTTCTTCCCAGGATATCCCATACTACCAGCTGGCATGTTTACCAGTTAGTGGTGAACTGTAAAGAGAGGCAGTCCAATCTTGATTTCAGTTCTGTACCCCATGTGTTCCCTTCTATCAAAGTCTCCCTGTCATCTTTAATTTAACAAAAAGTAAGCATTTAAGAGTGAGAGATTTGGGATGCCCAGTGGGACAGTTTGGTGGTTCATCTCTTCTCTCCTTTCCAATCCTTCACTCAAATCTTCCCCTTCCAGTAAGAGTATTTGCTGTCAGTATGAAATGTTTTCGCTTGCCTTCAGTGCCATACAGAAGTAAGCTGGGGAGAAACATCCAAGTTTCCCCTTGTGTTTAAGAATTGGTGGCAACACTGAAAGCTCCTTGGCTTAATACATAGGAAGGGAGAAATTTGTCTAGCATGGGAAGGGAGAGTTTGTGAGTAAAATCAGTGCTGCAAACGCAATGGTTTATACAGACATTCCTGTTGATTTTTAAAGCCCCTTTTCAAATCCATCAGTGAATGTATGGCAAACCAGGAGTTTGTTTGTTCTCTGAACTCTTGTTTGATTTATTTTATTTGCCTTACAAAGGCAATTTCAGAGCAGAGTATCAATGTTTTCCATATCAAACGCTAATAACTTCCATGCGGAGAATTGATCACAGGTAACTAGTTTTGGGCACAATGTTTTATGCAACCTGCATTGCAGTATCTCAGCTCAATTCTGGGAAGGGAGAAGGCTCTGAAGCTATTTAAATTTTTTACAGTGGCAAACGTTCTGCTTCCCCAGGATGCTGCATAAATACTAAGCATGTTCATAAAATGGATTAAAGGGTTGCTGTTGAGTACATTTATAAAGTTAGTCTGTGATTACAGTTGGTATTATTTTTACTTTCCAGGGTTTGTAATGGCCTCTTTGAAAGTTTGGCAAATAAATAATATTTAGCACTTGCCCACGTTTCGTCAGAGGAATTCAAATCATTTTACCCACATAAATAAACATCACTCATATATATGTGCAATGTGTGCTCGGTAGATATTATCCCCACTTTGCAGGTGGGGAAATGAAGTTGCAGAAAGGTCACATGGCATGTCCTCGGTCACACACTGAGTCAGTGGCAGTGCTGGGAATGCAACCCACAAGTGCTGGCTGCCAGTCCACTGTTTTAACCCATGGTTTACACTCCCTTTCTCTAACAGTTTTCTCCTGGAAGACATTCCATATTATCCCACACTGGTTTTAGTGAAGGAAAACCCAGAATGCCTTGGATAGTTTCTTTCTTGTGCATCAGCGTCACCGAAGATGTCAACGGAAATGTGCACAGCTCTGAGAACAGTGTTTATTAATTTGAACCAGCAGAGGGAGCACAAGACATTGTTTTTGTATAGGTCCAAAGCAAATAGAGGTTTCTTCCTTTTTGCTGACTGTTTAATTGATAGGATACTGGGTGGGGTATATTTTTTTATTTAATAAAGATATTTAGAATTCATCACCAACATACATCACCAGTTTTTAAGAGTCTGCAGAAAAATCAAAATTTGATATAAATTGCGTGAAACTATCCTTCTAGTACAGATGTGTCAGACTTCCATAAAACTTTATTTTCCATCTGTTGATATCTGCAGCTAGCCCTACAGAGCTTTGATACAGTCCAGAAATTGCTGAAGGTAAGGATTTCATTCTTTGTTTCCTTTTCACTCCTTCCCGAGCCTTTTGCTATGAGATGCTAACCATCGTCACTTCCCCTAAGCGCAACAGGGAGTTGAGGGGACTCCGTACCTAACAGGATATCTGGCCCTTAAAGTACAGAATAAAACCAGTTCACTTTGTTTTTAACGTTCAAGGGAAAGCCGAGCACATTTAAGCTTGATTTTCCCTATTGGATGTTTTCAACTATTCAGTGACTGCTGTGGTGATTCTTTCTAATACCCTAGGGAGCTAAATACATATTTGTTAAAGAAGAGTAGTAGATATTAAAAATAGATTTGTTGCAATGTTTTGTTTATAGAGATGCCTGCCACTGCTTCAGAATTTCCATGGCTCTGAATGGGAACTCTTACCGGGACAGATACCACTGGACTCAGACTGATGTTAGACAGAGAAGGCTCTGATGTAGTAAAATGGGCCTCAGGGAATCAGATGGCCACTTGAATGTGTGCGGAAATTGGAGACTTGCAAAGTGTTGTGTTGGTACTTTTTTTTTTTTTTTTTTAATTTGGTTAAATTAACCCAAAGAAAATGACGGTAAGAATAATAGAACGTCCCTCACAACAGCTTTAGGCCATGGTCCTGCAAACACTTACTCATATGTTGAACTTTACTTCCGTGAGTAGTTCCATTGATTTCAGTGGGACGACGGCCAGTGGTAAAGTTATGCCTATGAATAAGCATTTGCAAGATCGAGGCCTTAGTCTCTGCCTTCCCATGCAGCCAGCTGGTTTCCCAAGTCCTACCCCATCACCCTGCTGTCAAGGTGTTTTTTTAAAAAAATTATACTAAAGACATTTTAAAAATATTTGTCATTTTTTCTTTGTAATTAAATGTCATAATTAAAAGATCTTTGATATTAAATTCAAGTCTTCCTTTTAACATTGGCCAATTGCATTCCATCAAGATCTAGAGCAGTTAAAGGTGACATTTCAATGAGGAGGGGAAAATTGGACTTGCGCTCTTGTTTTCTTCTTTCTTATGTGTAACAGGTAATATCCACACAAGCAAGACTAAACCTTGTTAAAATACAGTCAGGGCCACTGCTTTGTTATGGTATGATGGCCCAGTGTGGTAAAATTTGTAGTGCGGTGAGGCCTACATTTCCTCGTATAGCTAATTTGTTTGATCGGGTTTTTGTAAGGGCTTCCCATAATGATGAAGGGGTGGAAAGACATTTCTGTAAGGAGCTGGCTGAATTCCTGTTGAAAATATTAATGCTGCTGGGATTTTATTGTGTTTGTGTTAGGGCACCTAGAACCTTGAATACACTCCTTTTAAAATATTTATTTATTTATTTGATTTATTATAAGTTTAAATGTAATAAATTATTGGCGATGGTATGCTGGACTAGATGGTCCAATGGCCTGCTCCGTTAGGGCAGTTCTTGTATTGCTACATGGCATGTCACAAGCTGAGCAGTGTCCTGGCCTTTACATATCTTGTGGTTAATTATGTACCGTGTTAAAACTTATGTTCCATCTTTCTTCCATGCCCCCTCTTGAATGAGGTGGAGAGGGTCCATATTTTGTTTTCATCTGTTAAAAACTGGGCTTCGCTCTATTCTGCTGGAGATTAGGACCCCATTGACATCTATGACAGAACTCCTATTGACTTCAGTGGAGCTGGTATTTCACCTTGGGAGCCTTTATTAGCCCAATAACAAACCTATATAAAGGATCTTTATTATGTTTCTTTATATTTTGCTTGGCTATAGGAAGATTTTGCTTAAAAGGCAACAGGAAGAAATAGAATCGCAAATTGTCTTTGATCATTTAGGTTACACAGGGAGAAGGGGGAGACCTATTATACTATTGGAAGCGATGCAAAAATGATTGTATTTTCATCTTCCCAAACAACATTAGAAGCAAGTTAAATAGCTAGAATTAAATTTACCAGTGATATTTAGCTGCAGGTAGTACAGTGCATGTGGGCTGTATCTGTTAGATCAAATCAGAAGCACAGCTATAAATCTGAGTTGCCTATCTTTTTGTCAAGAAAAATCAGTTTTGGATTAGTATCAGGCCTCTTCTTAAGACTACTTCATATAGGTCTTGGTTTACCCCCACTGTAGCCATTTACCTGGATTGTGCCTGGCGTGCTAATGGGGGGAGAAAAGAGGAAGTCTGAAAAAGCCAGGTAGGAAGCCAATTTCTTAAAATTATATTTGGGTTCTACTTGTATCCTTTCATCTGTTTCTATTGCTGAGAATGCCTTTTTATTGGGAGAGATGCTTGTGGCTTGATCAAGGGATGAACACCCCCCCTCCCCCCAGTCTTACACAGAACTAGTGACTGGGTCAGCAGGGAGCATTCGCCTCCCTCAGTTAGCTCTAGTTTTAAAATGTTGATGAGCCTTCTGATGAGATGACCCCTGTCGATGTCAGTGTTTTTCTTCCTCTAACAAACACCTATATTTGCTTAGTCTACAGCACTGTCTGAAACAGGAATGTATTTGTCATGGAGAGAACAGCTGGATTTTTTCCCCCTACTGTTAAAATCTCACCCTTTTTATTTAATTGTAAGCAAATAATCCTAAACAGTGTTCTTGCATGAGTGGATATTACATATATAAGAGCTGTGTGGGAACCAACATTTCCATTTAATGGGAAATTCCATGATTTTGACATTTGTTTTAGTTCTGAATTGGAACAAAACCAAAGATTTTCTAAATATTCTGCAAAACAATTTTCAAATGTTTTTTGTTTTGATTTTGACTTTTTTAGTTTTATGTTGTAATTTATCATGTAAAATAGATTTAAAAACAAAAAATTGAAGTGTTCTATTATGAAGAAGTCAAAATGGAACTTTTCGACATTATCGAAACCTTTCATTTTAATTTTTTTCAAAATTTCCTCAAAAATCAGCACTTTCCCACAGAAAGTTTTGATTTAGATGAAAAGGCATTTTCCAATGGAAATCCTTTCCATTGGAAATTTTTTTTGCCAGTTCTAATATATACATGTACATCTTGTGTGGTTAAAAATCAAAACTTTTTTTTTTTTTCATTTAAATTATTTTTTTAATGAACCGTCTGTGGTTAAATTTGCTGTAAGCGATTAAAATCATTTAAATAACATTTTAAAAATATGATGCTTCACTGAGCCCTCCTCAACTCTGAGTGAGTTAATGCTGCTTTTCAAATTATATATAAAATCAAGAAGAAAATGCATTTAATTTTTTAATTTGCGTCCAATGAAGTGAGCTGTAGCTCACGAAAGCTTATGCTCAAATAAATTGGTTAGTCTCTAAGGTGCCACAAGTACTCCTTTTCTTTTTATTTAATTTTTTGTGATCCATTCAAACTTATAAATGTCACAGCCATGTTCAACATTAAGTATCCGTATTATTGTCCGTCTTTCTAATGAAGCAAATGCTGGTATTTACATTTTTTCGAAATGGAAGTATTTCCAGATTGTGTTGTGCAGAAAAGTTTTTGCCTTAATTGCTACTTAAACTGAAACTAAAAGTATGTGCAGAGGGAATGTTTTCTTCATTTGAATTAGTTCATTCAAAGTTGGGAAGCTGATTGGGAGTTGAAAAGGCAGGAAAGCTGGTTTTCTCCTCCAATCTATGAATAAAAACCAGGTGGAAGACAAAGAGGTCTACTAATTCTAAATGTTTGAAGGATGTGGTGTCAGATGTTCAAAGATATTACATAAGAATGGCCATCCTGGGTCAGACCAATGGTCCATGTAGCCCAGTATCCTGTCTTCTGACAGTGACCAATGCCAGATGCTTCAGAGGGAATGAACAGAACAGAGCAATTACTGAATGATCTATACCCTGTCATCCAATCCCAGCATCTGGCAGTCAGAGGCTTAGCTATCTTGGTTAATAGCCATAGATGGACCTATCCTCCAGGAGCTTATCTAATTCTGTTTTGAACCCAGTTATACTTTTGGCCTTAATGATGCTGATAAGTGCCTTTTGGGGTTTTCAGAAGTGCCAAAGCAGGCTGGGTGCTAATTCTCTTTAATTTCAACTCCCATTGATGTCAATGGGAATTAGGTGCCCAACCTGTGTCGGCACTTTTGAAAATCGTACGATGCACCTATCTGCATCTTTAGGTGCCTTTGGCAGTGCTGGGAGCTAACAGATGAGCCAGCACTCTGATCACTTATGTACCATCAGCCCTTTTCCCCCACACAAGGCTGAGCGGGGATATGTAAGATAATTAACTGGGAAGGCTGATGAACCAGTTAGCCCATCTATAAGAAAGGCACAGGGAGGAAGTAGTGGAGAGAGGGCCTGGGCTAGCTGAGGCTGGTGTGTTCCGAGAGCTCAAGTAAGGGAGATCTCTGTTCCTCCCTAGCCCTGTGTGAAAGGGCTAAAGGTGGCGAAGCGCTGTAAAAAATTTGCTGCACAAGATTGTGTTGGGGTTGGTGATGGGAATGTAAATAAATCACATGAAGTTGCCTCTTACTGGACAGAGTCTGAGAAGTTTCTGGGGCATCAGAGTACGGGGACAGAGCACATCTCGGTACAGTGCCTACATACCTTTGAAAGTCTGGCCTATGCTGACCAGAAATAATCCATCAGTTCACTAACTACAGTTAATATTTCCTTTGTTTTAGAAACCAGTTTTAAATGCAGAGCTTGTTTTGATAAACTTGCTTTTTTTTCTGGTACATCCAGCACAATTTGAAAATGCTGGTTTTGTGCAATTTTAATTGAATTCCAGTTTCCATCCAAATGCGGCTTGAAAAAAATCACAAATTATCATCTAGTAAATAAGAAATGCATCACTCGCCATTAGCTAACATTATAAACCATGTAAAATTCAATGAAATGTATGTCCAGCTATAAAATTGCTAAAGTAAATGTGTATAGATATAGTGTATCCTCCTGGTTAGCAAAAACAAGTACCAAATTTAGTGTAAAAGCTATATTTAGTTGTAAATCAAGATATTTTAATCATTACCAACCAGTTAAAAAAAAAATCATTCTAAGGAAAATAACTAAAAGGTACAAATGCAAGAGAAGATTTAAAATCAATTCTTTAAATTTAGGTTTCCTGCTTGCTGATTTAAGTCATGATTAACAGTGATTTAAATCAGTTCACCCAGATATAGGGGGTGTGTGGATATCTGTATTTTTATATTATTGTTTATATATAAGCAAATTGTGTTTGCGTGTGTGCACATATATTTATGCACACAATAGCCTCAAACCCCCGTTATCTAAATTTATCACTGACATAGGAAAACCCCCTGCATTTATGAGGACAAGACTTGAGAGCCAGGAATGCCTGTGTTTTAATCTCTGATATTGGCTCACTTTGTGGCCTTGGGAAAGTTATTTAATCCTGCCTGTGTAAAATGGAGATTAAAATATTGACCTGTCTCGCAGGGGGTTGCATTAATTAGCTGTATTTGTACAGCATTTTGAAGATAGTACCATGTATTATTTGTATTAATGATGGAAATGAAGAGCTAGTCTAGTAGATAACCTGAAGAGTGAAGTGAGCTATTATATGATAATACGCATGCTGCTATCCAAGAATGGGCACTTCTGCAGAGTAAAGCTGAAAACTCAGGTGCATCTCTTGCAAACTAGAGATGAGTTGTCCTTGGTTGCTTTTTAGCTGTGTGAAGCAGCTTCTCTTAAAGAACTAGAGTGAAATCCTGGCCCCACTAAAGTCAATGAGAGTTCTGGCATTGACTGTAGTGGGGATGGGATTTCTCCCCTGTACTCTGCGGGCTCCAGTTCCCAAGTCCAGATCACTGCTATTACCAGATTAAGGATAAACTGTGAACTCTTTATTTAATTTAATTTGAACAGATTACGTAAAGGAATAAATATTCTCATTTCAACTCCTGGCCGCCTGGTTGATCACATCAAGTCCACAAAGTGCATTCACTTCTGTCGTATTCAGTGGCTGATTATGGATGAGGCTGACAGGTAAACTTTTAAGTGTTTAGACATTTGACATGGATAACGAGAACCTCTACAGCTACATTAGATAATGTATTCAACATTTTAAAAATAAGAGATCTAAACCGTAATGCTCCAGGGCATAAACCAACCACTTAGCGCCTGGGGTTTGGATGACGTTTCCCTCTGGGCAGGTTATTCTACAGTTGTCCATTACAGGGATTCTTGCACCTTCTGACACATCTGGTGCTGGCCACTGTTAGAGATGGGGTACGGGACTAGACAGGCCACTTGTCTAATCCACTATGGCACGTCCTATGTTCCTAATTGGCTCATGTAACCTTGAGCCTTCTCTTCCTTCTCTTTTCCTCTCTCTTCCCATAATGTCTTCTGTGGTCTCCATCTTATTTGCAGGATCCTGGACATGGGCTTTGAGAAGGATGTGACCGTGATACTCAATGCTTTAAATGCAGAGAGTGAGAGGCGGCAGAATGTCCTGCTCTCAGCCACGCTCACAGAGGGTAAGTTATAAATTGGGGATTGGTCCTGCTTTGAGCAGGGGGTTGGACTAGATGACCTCCTGAGGTCTCTTCCAACCCTGATATTCTATGATTCTATAGACATAGTTGCTGGAACTAGGGATGCTGGGGGTGCTACTGCACCCCCGGCTTCAAGTGGTTTCCATCATAGACAGGGTTTGGTTCAATGGCTCTCAGCACCCCCACTATATCAATTGTTCCTGCACCTCTGATTGTAGAGCACGCCTAGACCATGCCTCTCTCTCAGGTCACACATCTCTCATGTATCAAACATTGAAGTCTGTCGGAATGTTTTGCCAATTTCTTGAAAACGTTACACCTACATCAACCTCAAGCTGACCTCTACTGCTCCTGTAGACCAGTATGCCTTGCTCTTGAGGTGCACATGTTTACCCTACTACATTAATACTCAGGGAGAGAAAGCGGAACAATTTCCTACAATTTACTTGCAGAGAAGCTTCTGCTTTGTGTGTAATGGATTTTGTTTGGTGCAGGAGTAACGAGGTTGGCCGATATCAGTTTGCATGATCCAGTGAGCATTGCCATTGTGGATGAAACCTGGGACAGAACCACACCAGAGCAGGAAGCCATGTGTTCACCAGCCCGCATGGTAGAGGAAGGCTTTGCCATACCGGAAAAACTCAAACAGCATGTGGTGGTGGTTCCCAGCAAACTGCGGCTTGTCACCCTAGCAGCTTTTATCCTGGGGAAGTGCAAGGTGAGGCTCCGTCTGTGTTGTATTCACACCTGATTGGAATGAAGTGGCTCATGAGCATTTCTGCCTCCTATTTTTCTATAGGGTCATGCAACTGAAAATGAAAGCGAGTAGCAGATGGGATTGTGTTCTGCTGCATAAAACCCAATGGCCGAAGTCATTCCATGGTAGCCTGATTTTGTCTGTGAACCAGATCCTGAGCTCCTTCCTTGGGCTAAACTTCCACTGAATCCAACTCTTGTGTGTGTGTTTTCAAGGGCTCTGGGGTTGAGGGCCAGCTCTCCATATATGGTGTGCACACACACACACACACACACACACACACACACACACACACACACACACACACACCCCCACCCCCCCCCCACCCCCCGTTTGGAAACACGAATACCTAAATTGCATTGTGTTCTGATGAAGGTCAGACTTGGGCTCAGTCTAACTTCCTCTGGTCAGGAGCTGTGGAACTAGGGGCCTTCCACTGAGAAATCCCTTATTTCAGCGCCCGAGGAGCCCGGCCTAGGCTCTGTCAGCTGTAGTGTTCCAGTGGCATACAGCTGTCTCAGGCAGGGGCATTGCTGGTCCGAGGCCATCAAGGGCCATGTGGCTTATATCTAAGACTTTGATCTGTGTTCAGAAGTGAACTAGGAGCCAGTGGAATGTGCAGGGCACCAGCGTGAGCTGTTCCCCTCTGTCTTCCTAGCTCAGCCGGGAGGCTCCTGTGTGTGGGATGTGAACTTTTGTTTTTAGCAGCCAGTTTATGTGTCAACATTTTTAATTGGTCTATCTTCGGATGTATTAGAAATTGAGGTCATTGGGGGATCAGAGAATCGTCAGAGGCTTATAAACATGGCCGTGTGCGTGTTCTTGTTCTCCCTGCAGTTTGAAAAACGCCACAAGATGATCGTTTTTTTCTCCAGCTGTGAGCAAGTGGAGTTCCACCACAAGGTCCTCCTGAAAATCCTGCTGGGAGGCCAAAAGGCTGAAGAACCTGAACGTTTGCCGCTCCCCTCTTCACACTTAAAGTTCCTGCGACTACACGGCAACATGGAACAGGAGGTGAGTACCGCTGAAGAGTGTATTAAAAGTGGAATGGGCTGAGGACTGTCCTCATTTGCCCCTCCACCCTAATCTCCTCCCCCACAGGAAAAGTGTTTTCACATCCTCTGTTTTGTTCCACCACCACATTCCAGTTACGTGACTGGGGTAAAACTGGTACATCATAATAATACCAATACCTCGCTTTTATATCGCCCCTTTGATCGGTGGCTCTCAAAGCACTTTACAAAGGAGGTCAATATCATCATCCCCTCTGGTACATGGTGCTAGGACTGGAAATTTGTCACTCACTGTGCTGTTGAATCTATGCAGCTGTGTTTCTAGGCATGTTATGGGTTCTTTATACCCAAGGGATCACATGGTGTGAACAGAACACTGGGGAAGGGGTCTACAGATGCTGTCTTGTAGCAGAAACTTCCTCTTCCTTCTCCTCCTCTTCTGATTCCAGCCTTGGTCAGCCCTCTTAAGTGTGGCAACATGGTCCAGCAGTTAGGGCACAGGTATGGGAGTCCGGAGACCTGGCTTCTATACCGGACTCGGCCAATGATCCATTGTGTGACTTTCAGTGAGTCGTTTCACCTTGTGGGGCCTTTGGTTTCCCCATGCATTAATACGCAGAGTGATCCACACCCGCGAAGCGCTACGGCAAAGCTGTGTTGTTGTTTCAGTGCGCTGATGCAGTCACACAATGTTTCCCAGTGGACAAACTTAAACCATTGTCCCTTCGTGAGCCTACATTTTCAGCTTTCTGAGCTAGGCAGGAAAGTTCTTTGACTAGCAAAGGAAATAATCATATAAAATAACATTTATTATGAATAACGTTCAGGACTCGGTCAGCCAGTGTATCGACTAACAAATTGCTGGCCCCATTATTATGGAGCTGAGCAGACTGGCTTTGGCTGCAAAGAACAGTCCCGTGGGAGGGAGTTGTCTGGCAAGGGATTGTATTACAGCAACCCAACGAAAGATCACCTAACAAAAGCGACTGGTGTGTTGGTGTTGGATATGCAGGGCCTGGCTGACCAGCTGATTAGAATAAGATTTGATCCAGAAGGAAGGAGAGGCCAGGAGAAGCGTGTCAGTTTCTGCTGTGAATGTTCATTCTCTCTTAGTAGGAGAGTGAAACGTGTGAGCCATTGTCTCTGAAAAGTCAGCAACCCTCTCCCAGGGGGAGAGTCCCTGCCCTGCCCTGAGCAGCAAGGCAGAAATGGCAAATGAACAGTGCTCATTTGATGAGGCAAGAGGTGAAGAGCCATTGTTTCTCTCGCTCATTCCCATTCTGCCAGGACCAGGAACATGTGTTTCACTCTCCTGTATGCTGGCCTTCCCTCAGCCTGCCCGCCTGAGAGCAAGCAGGCCTGGTCTGGTCCGACTCTACCCCGACCAGCTGTTAAGGCAACAGAACGCCACTAAGTAGCTGGCATCAAGGGAAGGGTTTTGCCTTTTTAGTACCCAGTGTGTAATTAGTGCTTGATGTCTTCAAATTAAGAGCATTAATGGAGCTAAATTGTGGATCCCATATGGTACTGCTGAGCACGGCTGCTGTCAGTGTCAACAAGATGCAATGCATTCTTTTCTTCCGTTTTTGTTGGGAGAAGGTTGGGCATGTCAGGGAGGCCCAGGCTGCTAGTGTCCTTCCTCGGAGCAGAATGATGTGTCCAGCCAGGGCGCAAATGGGTAAAGATTCCATAGACGCCTCTTTCATCTAGCCCCCTGCTAGAAATAGACCTCTATTGATAGGGATTGGAGTTGGAGCAAGGCTTGGAGAGTGAGGGGAAGGATACCTTGGGGGGGGGAAAAACCCACTGCCAATAGATACCAAAGAGACGTGTGATATTCTTGAGGCTAGAGAGAGCCTGAGCTAGAGAAATGGAAAGGGTGAGATCTAAGACAACTCAGGAAAGTAGATTGGGACGTGTTCACTGACTTCCCTCAGCTGAGCAGAGAGGAGAGGTGGCGGAGACCAGGTGGTACAGTAAATTAAAGCATTATCCTTTTGCCTCTGGAGACCTGGGTTCAAGGATTGCCTCATGTGGGTTTGATGGGGTGATGTAAGTCAAAGTCCCTTTTTATTTCACAAGAAAATACAGTGTGATTGGATGCAATAAACAGTGTCTGTTCAGGAAAGTCCCAAGGCTGGAATAGCAAAAGGTTCTGCAGGTAGAGCTGGAGATGAATTGGTGGAGCTGTGTCGGGTCTTGGCAGAGCTGTGCGAGGTGACGTCAGATGAGCCTATGTTCCAAGCTCTGTTAGGGTGAGAGACGTCTCTGGTGACAATTCAGTGTATATGGCCCAGGCCATGGTGACAAGGCTAAGCTGCTTCCCCACATGCGAGTGTCTTCCTGGGGATGCTGATGGGGGAATGGCAGGGAGGGTCTCGCTTTAGAGTGGGTTCGAGAAAATGTTTCATTCAGCTCAGCAGTTGATGATTCTGATACTTAAGCCCCCCAAGATGTGAGTGCTGCATGGACTGGGGGAGAGGAAAGCAGTGATTTTTTTTTTCACTGTCACAGTGCTTTAACCCAACTTGACCGCTAGGGGGAACCTCATAGACTCTCCCAGGCAGAGTTATGTCTAAGCCAGCAACTAGACCTGCCTCCTTCTAGTCCAGGGGTGGGCAAACTTTTTGGCCCTAGGACCACACCGGGTACAGAAATTGTATGGAGGGCCAGGTAGGGAAGGCTGAGGGAGGCTATGCCTCCCCAAACAGCAAGGCATGGCCTGGCCCCCACCCCCATTCCAGCCCCCAGGAACTCCCACCCCCATCCAACCCCCCTTGCTCCCCACCCCCTGACCGCTCCCCTGGGCCCCCCCCATCCAACCCTCCCTGCTCTCCCCACCCCACATTACCTCTGGGGTGGGGGAAAGGGGGGCTCAGTCTGTGCATTTCAGTCTGTGCCTGTGCATTTCACCTGCTCGTTTGGCTGCTCTTCCTGGCAGTCGGGCAAAGCTTGCTTCCTGTCTGGGCTTGGCTGCTGGGGACAGGGGCCAAGCATGCTGGAGGTGGAAGGGGGCCCTGGTTTGCTCTGCCCCTTTCCCCAGCAGCAGGGCCCAGGCTCCTTGACCACCCCCATGCAAGCCCTCCTGCTCCTTGCCTCCCCCCAACCCCCTGAACTCCCCCTGACTGCACCGCCCTGGAGCACCAGATCTGGCCGCTGTAGCCGTGCCACCTGGCCGGAGCTGCAGCCACGCTGCCAAGATGCTGGGGGAACTGTGACTGTGAGGGAGGGAGGGGAGCAGAATGGGAGGGGCCAGGGGCTAGCCTCCACCCCGCTCACCACGCTGCTGGGGAGTTGAGCTGGCTCCTTTGCAAGCCTGTCCTGACCCCGCTCCCTGGCAGGAGCTCGGGGGCCAGAGGGAGGGGTCCTGCGGGCCGGATGTGGCCTGTGGGCCGTACTTTGCCCCCCTCTGTTCTAGTCCAGCGTAAACTACCGTTTTCTTCTTTGGTGGGTCCTTTTCCCACAGATACAGGTGATTCTTTTCAGCATACTAACATCACCCTCCCGCCTGCGTCTTCACAGGCCCTTGGGATGTTGGCCATCTTGAGCTGGGCGTATGCATTTGGGCCAGCAACAGATGCTGCACCTTCCCTGATGGTGTGATAGTCTTTACTGTGTGGAGTGACACCACTATTGCCATAGATTTTTTTCTCACTTCCAAATCTCCTAAGGTGCTGGGATGGAGCCACAGAATTCCACCCACTTCTCGAAACTGGACAGAAATGATGGAAGATGAAGAGGGTTCAAACATAAACTGTTAAATTTTAGTTATTTGCTTTACAACAGAGTATAAACATGTGCTGTGTTTCTTTTATCCTCCAGGAAAGGACAGCGGTGTTCCAGGAGTTCTTACAATGCAAGACAGGCATCTTACTTTGCACTGTAGGTAACGTAGCATATAACATGCAAAAGACTATACGGGTCTTGATCTGGGAGTGGGACAGCAGATGACTTGGTGATAGGAGACCTTGACCTAATCCTGACTCTCTAGGGGAAAGGCATTTATCGGCTGTATGCTGTAGTTTCCCTCACTTGTAGAATAGGAACTTTACCGCTCTTTGTAAATTACTTTATGATCCTTGCATGTAAGGCACCATATGTAAAGTGTCTGTATACCTGCATGTCTTGGAAAATGTGTCCATTTGTGGCAACTTGCCCTACATGTGCAGTGAACGAAAAGCTGTCCTGACTTGATGACTATCCCAAGGTTAAAGACACAAACATGCAGGGATTAAAGGGAAGACCAACCAGAGGACTACTTCATTATAACTGTGTTTTGCTTTGTTGCTATCCATGGCTTGCCCTTCAAGCTTCCTTCAAGGGTGGGGAGGGAAATTGCCATGCTCTACTAAAGTTTGCTGGCACCCTTGTGTAGCTGTGGCACCTTCCACTTCTAGCTTCTGACCAGTCGGTGCCACAGCTAGCCTGCTGCAATGGTGCAGAAGGCTGCACGATTTGCTCTCTAATAGTGGCAGCTGTTGATCTGAAAACGTGTGAATCTTGGTGATTTCGACACACGGTAAACTTGTAAATTACAGTGATCGGGAGTAATTAGAGCTGAGAAACCCTCTCCAGCTCTGAAATTACTCTCTTTGCTGTGACATATTGTTCTTAAAGGGAAAAGGTGGCAGGTTTGTGGGGGTTTGTAGTTTATTGTATTGTATGTAAAAGCCATAGTTTGTACTGGGATTACCAAGCCTGAATAGAGGAGCCTTTGACTCAGAGTGTTGCTTCTCCCAGATTGTGACACCTGCAAAATGTGCCCATCTGATGCTAGTCCTGGCCCGAGGAACCCACTTCCGTTTGCTGCTTGACCTTGATCAAGTCACTGTGCCTCGGTTTCCCCGATAATATCAAGATAATATTTATCTATCGCGACATGAGGAGGGCTGTAAATCTTATTAATTCGCTGATGTTTGTAAAATACTTTGAAACTAATACTAAGGCCTGGGCTACACGGGGGGGGGGGCGGCGGGTTCGAACTAAGATACGCAACTTCAGCTACGCTATTCGCGTAGCTGAAGTCGAAGTATCTCGACTTACCTGGCCGTCCTCACGACAACGAGTTGACCGCGGCAGCTCCCCCGTTAACTCCGCTTACTCCTCCTGCCGAGGTGGAGTACAGGCGTTGCTTCGGGGATTGATTTATCGCGTCTAGACAAGACGCAATAAATCTATCCCCGATAGATCGATCACTACCCGCCGGATCGGCGGGTAGTGAAGACATAGCCTAGGTAATGTTAAATACTATATAACTGTTATTTACTAGAATCTGTGCTCGCGCTCTATATTAGAAGCATTTTCAGGGAAGTAGCATATTACTGTGTAATTATAGGCCAACCCCAATTTAGAAAGCAGCATGCAAGGCTGTGTGAAGGTTTGATGGGTAGTAAATGTAGGTTTGCTAACAACATATTGCTCCATTTTTCTGCAGAAGTGCAGATGGAACATAAACATGTTGTCTTTTCTGTGTGGCATATGTTCAAAGTTATCAAGTCTGTAGTTTTGGTCCCTCCATCTCCCATCAATGCACAAATTCAGATCTGCTTTAAGTAGATGGATGAAGTGCAAGGGGAGTGAGCCGCAAAATCCATCCACAGAAGTTAGGGAAAATTATAATGAGCACGGTGCAGCTGTGCAAATGCACCTAATTCCTGAATTTCAATACATCCCCACCTCTTCTGTGCCGGTCACATGGCACAAAGGGCTGGTTTGAAAATTCCTTTTCACTTGGAACTTGATCCAGGTTTGGAACCCAGAATCCGCAGAAATGAAAGGCTGGTGGCTTAACCCTCTTCCTCCTGCCTAATCATTGTGCCATGGTTTTAACTGGGTGATTCTCAACATCAAAGAACCGCAGTGCATAGTAGATGCTTTACCGGATCACACGAGGGAACAACAGTTGGTGGTGGGTGAAGCTTTCTGCTTCCTTAAACCAGCTTGTTGCTTTCTAGCTACGTGCCACGATCATCTTTAGCACAAATCTAGAAAAAGGCAGTTGGAGAACTAGCCTGTTTTATAAACCGGAGCTGCTCCTTGGTTTGTGCCCTGCTTTGTTCATTAGTCTCAAGCCATGACTAGGCGGCTGCAGGAGTATGTCTCTGGGCTGGTGATCTTTAGTTAAGTACATTTATACTCAGCATGGACCCTTTATAAACAGCTGGGAAGTTGGTGTTGGTTCCTTGGGCTCACAGGATCCAGCTGCAACGGGGCTGGGTGGGAAGGGAGAGAACGGGAAGACTTGGTTACCTTCTTCCCAGGTAGAAGTAGAGGGAGGAGACTGAGCCTTGGACAAAGAGATAGAGATGAATCAATTTGCTGCAATTTGCTGGGCACCTGCTCCTGGGAGAGACCATTCAACAGGAAGCTGGATTGGGAGAGGAGACGCAGTCTACGACAACCTCCTTTACAAGATACTCCGCTCTTGGGAGCAGGGTGGGGACAGACGGGAAGATAAATAGGATGAAGGGGAACAGAAAGGAAGATACTCCAGTGGTTAGGGTGCTAGCCTGGGACTCTGGAGACTTGGATTCTGTTCCCTCTTCTACTACAGCCGTCCTCTGCGACCCTGAGGATGTCACAGAGGGCTTGTCTGTATGAACACTTAGTTTGTGGCAAGCCGGGGTATAAATCTACCTTGCACTAGACTGCTGACTGTCCACGGGGACCCTGCTGCTGCACTCTTAACGGTTCCCTAGTGCGCTTTGACTTACCCCACCTTGAAATGGGAGTTGATTAAAGCACACAAAGGAGCTTTTAGTGTGTAGCTGCAGGATCCACATGGATCCTTAGTATGTGCGGACTAGTGCAGGGTCAAGTCACACCCCAGCTTACCACAAATTAAGTGTTCGCACAGACAAGCCCTTTGTCTCTCTCTGTGCCTCACTGCCCCGTCTGGAAAATGCAAGCCATATAAATACCTTAGGGAAAGAGAGACACTTAGCACTATTCCCGAACTGCAGGTGCCACCTAACACGGACGTCCCCAGGGCAGCCAGGAAATGTGCCTGCCTCCTGCCTACTAGTTCATTGCTCTGTCTGACAGCCAGTGTCTTCTATACAGTTGTCATTCCCTGACTAGCAGTGAAAATGTTTCACGTGGGGGAGTTCCCAGCCCCTTTACTACAAAGCCCTCTACGTGCTTTGTACCCATAAGGTATCAGGTCTTGCTCACTAAACGCAGGCTTCTGTTACTTAACAAAGAGCTGTGGAAAAATAAAAATCCCTCTTCCTTCCTATTTCTCTGTGACTCCGGTGTCTCTCTCACTCATCTTTCCATGGTGGCAGTCCCTGTGATGCTTTGTTTCTTTCATTATTTATATAATATAATTTTTTTTTTTTTTTTTTTTTTTTGCCATGCAAAGTAGGCTGGCAAACAAAGAATAAAGAGGCTGTGACTCTCCAAGGGTTTCCTGCAGCTGAAGTTCTGCGCAGCTTCCTTCGGGATGTGCCTTTTAAACAAGTTCATCTCTTCCAGGGAGAGAGGAAAGATCATTTGGAGATTGTTTGCTGTTTATTCAGTCACGCTAACTCATCTTGCCAGTTTTCTGGCGGCCCCAGCCAAGAGCTTTCGCCTCTGACAGCTTCTGTGCTCTCTCCTTCCTCCTCTGATTACGCAGCCCAATCTGTCACCCTGCCGGTGGGGGTCTCTACCCTGCTGATGGCTTTCCACACTCAGCAGTAATGACTTTTGGCAGGCCGGGTAAGCACGAGAGCGCCTTCCCCAGCTCGGAGAGCTGTTAGGCCCTCTCTCCCTGTTAGCTAAAGCACTTTGTGAGGTTCTTTGGTAAATAAATGAGTCATTTTAATCCAACTGACAGCCTGGCACCTGAGCAAGCTGCCTTCCATCTGTACTTCTAGGCCTCATGTAGGCAACCAATTGTCAAGCCCAGGATCTTCAAGACCTCACCATTGAGTGTCTTTCAAAAGCGACTTTAGTGATTTCTTTCACCGTCATTAGGTTGCACAAGAGCGACCAAGTGGACCGAGGCCCAAACAAAAGTTTCATGTCCGTCGGTAATGTTTTGTGGCAATTCACCTTGTTTAGCTTCTTCAGTCGCTTCCCTGACCCCACACCCTGCCACAGGCAACTAACACAATCTGGTGACAAGAATCGGTGAGAGCAGAAATTCCAACAATTTCAGTCGTCCCCCCGGCTAGATACATCCTGATGCCATGCCCTTCTGCAGCTTCCAGTCTAGCTGCAGATGGGATCAGATGAAACACGTGTATACGGCTTCTGCGGTTTTTTCCTCCTTGCTCTATCGCTGTTCCTTTCACATCATTCCTGTAAAATAGTCTCCATGTTCCTCCCACTCCCGGCTGGAAGGCCCATTGCTGTTGAGAGCTGTAGAGGGAGTGCACTCAGGCACCAGGGGGGAGGAGGAGCTCCTGGCTTGGGCCAGCAGGGATCCCTACAGCTGATTACGGAGTGGTGTTGATAGGCTGCAAAGGGCATTTTCTCGCTTTTGTCATGTGCCTTGGAAAAACTAAGGGGAGCATTAAATGGAAGATCCTCTGGACTTCCTCATGAATGCAGAATAGTCTTTTCTCACCTGTAATCTCTGGGTCTCTATCGTTTCCACTAAAGATGTGAAGTTAAGAGCCAGATTTTCAGCCCCCGCCTCTGTTTTTGCGGGAGCAGTTTTTGTGCCCACAGTTATCTGTGGGCACCTTTTTGCACTCACTGAGTTGCAGGCCTGGCTCTTCGTAATGAAGTGATAGCTACCTGGCTGTGTTATTGATTATTTATTGATATTTGCACCAGCAATTTCTTTGAGGCCACGTGCAAATCTGGCCCTAATTGTACTAGCGATGATATCAGCATGTTCATTACTGACATGCATCGTACCGTGCCTGGTGTGCTTCGACACACTGAGTGTGGCAGCGTATCTAGTTATAAAGTGGACTGGGGCGAGTCAGAGCTCATTCTCATATCTCTGCTGGGTGTGGTAAATCCCACTTCTATTAACTGGGTCTTTAGAATGGAATCGAATAGCTGGTCAGAACTGAAGGAGTTGGTCAAATCAAATTTAAACCTCATTGGCTTCACTGATACCAGGATGTCATCTCTGGAGCATTGAGAACCGCTAAATGTGACCATCTAGTCTAGTTGGTGCTTGTAAAAGGGATAGTTATCCCCGGATTCTGTAGCTCTGTCTGGTACCTTCCCAGAGCAGATTCCCAAAGAGTATTTTACGGAGGTTTATGAAGTAAGAATCTCATCGCATATGGGGTGTCCCAGCAGCAGAAGGCGAGTAGGCTCAGAGTTCTACCACCGAACTGCACTGTGCTGCTTTCACGCTACGCAGTTTATAGGAATAGGATCCACAAGAGACCCACGTGGGCTAATGTTGAGGAATCTTTGAAGGGTTGCAGAGCTTTCCAATTACCAGTAAATCACATGACCTTATTTTAAAAGGCTGGTATAATCCTCAAGAGAATAAATGTTAGTAATTAGCAAACTAAACTGAATCCTGCTGCTGATACTGAGAAGGCAGCATGGCCTAATGAACTGAGCAGGAGTCTGGGAGCCTGGAACTCCTCCTAAATTCTAATCCCAGCTCCTACCCCTGACTCTCTGTTAGGACAAGAATTAACCTCTTCATTTTTCTGTCTGCTTTCCCAAATGTACAATGGGGATAATGCTGTTTACAGCAGTGGTTCTCAACCTGGGGCTTGAGAACACAGGTTCAGAGGAATAGGGTGTATTGACCTCTCTGATCTTCCCATACTGCTGCAAAATTGATTTCTCCCTATTTATTTGCTTTAATGTTCTTATGTGACTTTTTGCACCTCTGCTCATCTGACTGTAGGAGTGAGCCGTTTCATAATGAGCGCTTCAGGTCAAAAGGATGTGTTGACTTCTAAGGGTATGTCTACACTGCAGTTAGACACCCGCGGCTGGCCTGTGCCAGCTGACTTGGGCTAAGGGGCTGTTTAATTGCAGTGTAGACATTGGGGGACAGGCTGGAATCCAGACTCCATGGCCCTGCAAGGTGGGAGGGTGCCGGAGCTCGGGCTGCAGCCCCAAGCCCAAACAATGACATCATAATTAAACAGCCCCTCAGCGCAAGCCCCATGAGCCCGAGTCCTGCTGGCACAGGCCAGCCGCAGGTGTCTACATACCCTAAGTGGTCTCTATGCAAAGTGGCTCCTGTTTGACTTCACTTGGAGCCACAGTGTAATCTGGCTGGCGTTCATGGGAAGGCCTTTGCTGCTGGAACTTCGGCTTCCTAGTCTTTCATGTGCATGGGAGTTGCTTGAAGACACTTCAGTGGGCGGCTGACACATTTTTAGCACATTAGGCTCCTACTTACATTCTTAATGTGTTCTGTTTTGCAACGAGCTGAAAGATACATGTGTTCCAAAACATTTCCCAGCAGAGGCAAATCTGCATACTGCCACTGTACTGAGTGGGGCGATTTCTAAATCCAAGGAATGTGTAAGGATGATAGTGATGCTGCAGGAAATCAGGAATGGGGATTTTGAAGCTATTTTGGAGGGTAATATTTAAACCTTAAGACCTGTTTGAAGAGGTTTGTTTGTAATCTTCACTGGCTGTGGGTATGTCAAAGGATCTCACTCAAAAGTCTTCTGTAAGTTGGTGAGCCAGTTCACTAGCCAGTGCTTTGTATAACTCTCCCAGCAGCGGCAGGATTTCAGACTGTTCTCTTCAGGGTTGAGTTTTATTGCTCCAAATCAAAACCCGTTCAGTGTAAATCAAATGGCTGGATCAGGTCCCATCTTCTGGAGGAGCCCACCTGCTCCCTGCAAGTCTTGGTCTCTACTGAAGTGCTTGTTGGCCTTTTAACTAAGAAGCAGGTGCTTGGAAAGTAAACTCAGGCAAGTCGGTTTCCACTCTTAGGTTCTCATGCATTAGCACAAGCTGAAACGTCCAGATTGCAAACATTGCATTGGAAGGCTTAAATTCAAACAGTAACATTGTTTTCAGAGGGCTACATACTGCCACCCTTAGTCATAGTCGATAGTATCTTACTGTCTGAGCACTTCCGTTTTCTTCAGTGGCACAAATCAAGAAGTAAGGCATCACGAGCATGAGGGTGGCAGAATCTCTCCCATAGAATTTAAAGGGCCAAAGACTCAGCTAGCATAAATCAGCATAACTCCAGTGAAGTGCGTATATTTACATCTGCTAGGGTCTGGCCCAGAATAATGAAAATATTTCTGGTTTTGTAAAAACCCTTTTTCGACTTTTGTTTTTGTTTAACTCATAAACATTGGTTTTAAACTTTCTATCTGTCTCTATTTAAACAAAGTATGTAAAACTCCCACAGCCTGAAACTCTGCATTTCCACAAATATCAGTCATTCTGAATGCATTGTATCTGCCTTTATGTTGTAAGCAGTTTTTAAAAATTGTGGTTTTTTTAAATTACTTTTAAAGGATGTCGCAGCACGAGGATTAGACCTGCCTCAGGTCACCTGGATTGTTCAGGTAGGTTTCCGTGTGTGCGCGTGTAAATAAATACTATATACTCGTGATCAGACAAGTGAAACCTTGTATTGATACTCTTATACCTGGATACAATCCCTGAAAGCCGGGGGTCCATGCTAGGTCAAGTCCTGCAGTCTCTGTGTAAGTGCCGTGGTCCACAGGTGCAGTAGATCCCACAGGATCGGGGCCCAAGCTTCCTTCTGGGTCACAGGATTCCCAGGTACCCTCTTTTTCCACAGCAGGATTTGCCCTTCTTTTGCATGGGAGCTGGATCGAATCCTGAATAAATGGCAGGTTGTAAGTTCAAGGACTGAGGGCGAGAGAGGAGTGTGTGTAAAATATTGTTTTTAACTTTAAAATAATTGTAAATTTTATAAGTTGACTTTGAAAAATACAAGGAGAAATATGGAACCCAAGATTTTCACCTACTAAGGGTCCATCTCCATTGCAGCTGTGGGGTGTAATTCGGGCACGCTCTAGCTTTGATCGAGCCAACATGTTAAAAATAGCAGTGTGGCTGTGATGGCAGCTGGCCCAAGGTGCTGCCACCTCCCAGCAGATGTGTAGATGGTTGGGTACTAGCATGCTACGTTCACCAACAAAAAAGCCTTTTAATTGCTAGCATGCCCCTCGATGTAATTAGTCTGATTTTAATTTTAGCTAAAAAAAAAAAAAAAGATTTTGTAGCAAATAGCTGGTCAGAGGAGGATGGGGGCAAAGTCTTTAGTTTGCAGGCCAAATTTATTTATCCAAAGATATAGTTGCCAGTGCTTGAACACAATGCAAATTATCTAAGGCCCTGGGAGGCTTGTGCTTGTCCAGAAGGCGAAAGCTCAGTTGTCTTGAGAACAGTGTCCATGAGCACTGACCTGCAGGGAGCAATTAGATTGCTCACAGCATCTTACTCAGACCTCTAGCCAGTGGAATTTTTGCCAAAGGGCGCAGATATAAAGACTAAAATGGGCTTTGGTCGTTGGGTTTTTTCCAAGTAAACTGCAGAGGGCTTACTTCTAAGCAGTATCTCCGTGCGTGTTGGTTTTCCAGGAAGATTTGGGGGAGGACATGTCCCAATTTATAGGACCTGATCCTGCAAATTGCTGAACACCTTTAATGCCTACTAAAGTAAATGGGTGTCACTGGTTTATTACGGGGGCTTAATCAAAATGTTAATAGTGTCTGATGAGTAGAGATGGAAAGACAATTGGTCTGTATCCATCACCTACCTCCTACATAAAGAGCTGTACACCTGTACTTTGCCTGTGGTTGTTTTCTGCCGAGTAACTGGCACTGATTCACTTTAAATAAACCAGAGCAATTTAGCCTGACTTTGAATTTGAATCCTTCTCCTTTCTCCTGGCAGCTTTCCTCCCAAATGTACTGCAGGCAGCTTATTGCTCTGTGTGGGCAATCTTGTTTTTTTAAAAAAAAGGCAAACAGATTACTGACAAGCCTGTGTAGAAATAAAATTTAAAAGGCGAAGAGAGACATTGAGATGGGGAAACTGTCCTATTATCTGAAACTTGGCCAATGTGTCACATTCTCATGTCAAAACCCTGCTATGGCTGATGAGGCTGAGCTGAGTGATGGTTCCAGGGATCAGTCCGATGGGTTCTTTATAAACAGCCCCTTTCTAAGGAAGGCAAGGCACCCGGATCCTCTCTAGGTTAATAGACGAGGTGCCTTGTTTATAATTAACACCACCGTGTTCTGTTAATTCCTCCTTTTCCCTCTCATGTTTCCTTCTGAAGTACAACGCTCCGGCTTCGCCTGCGGAATACGTCCACCGAATTGGGAGGACGGCTCGGATTGGCTGTCACGGGAACAGCTTGCTCGTCCTGACTCCTTCGGAGGCAGAATATGTCAACTCGCTGGCTTCTCACAAGATTAAGTGAGTCAGAAACCTGAACAAAAGTTTCAGCTCATCTCAGCTAATTAACCTCCCATGGCACTTGCAGAGGGACTGTGTCTTGTACAGGTTTTAATAAGAGTTATTAATTCTTGTGCTTCAGGACTAGCCACAGAATGGCAAAAAGAGGGAACTAAAACCTATAAAATCCTCAGTATGACAGATTTACTGTGTGGGGGATGGCAAGGAAGGGAGCTATTGTGCACAGTTGTTACCTTTAAAGCCCTGTGTTCAGACTTTGCCTACTGGAGGTCACAAGTCAAGTGAGCACCTCTAATGGCTACTGGACACTTGTCCACGTTGTCAGAGTTCATGCTGTCTCTTCACCAGAGATCCAGGACTGGCATAACTGGGGAGTTGCAGGTCACAGTTGAGAGAGTTGGCCAAGCCGTGCCATATGTTTGGGCTCAGGACTGCAATAGTAGAGACTCTTGCAAGTCCTACTTAAGAGAGGCTGGTAGAACTGTACAGGGCCCCGGCACTGGGATGGCATGAGTGTTGCAGGTGAAAAGTGAGGTGTATTGGCAAAGCCTGGGGAGGAGGCTTCAGTAGCGCTTGCCGGCTCTGGCTAGTCAAAGAATGTGGGAGTATGGCTGAGGAAGGCCAGACAGGCTAGTAAGGATGCCCAGAGCCTACATATGGATGGCTGTTCGGCAGTCTGCATGAAATGAGGTCTTAGTTCTCAATGGACAAGCATCCACACCACCCTGTTAGTCTCTCTCTCAGCTCCCTCCTGAATAAAACCGAGGATGAACGTGTCATGAAGACCAAATTGCCTTCTGACCCTTAGAGGTGACCCAACATGAGGTACATTGAGAGGTGGGGGAAGTTTGCATTGCCTCTGCCTGCTTTGTGTATAAATAGGAGTTCTGTGTCTGGGAGCCATCAGTCTTGAAGTTGTTGTGAACACTAAAGTCTTCTTCACAATTTAGGAGGGAAAGAGCCTACCTCTAACTAGGGCTGTGCATCCTAGAGTGAATCCTCCCCATCCTTGCTAATCACTGCTGTTTTGGAGCGCTTGTTACTCTGCCACCATGTCCCAAACCTCTTCACCAGCCATTTGGACGTTCACACCTTCCTGTACTCCTCGTATCAGTGTCTCTTGTCGTTCAGAACAACAGCCAAGTCACATCACTGCTGTGCTGCCCCATAAACGGTGATACACAATGAACTGGCTTTTATTTTGTGTGTGTATATATGGGGTGGAACTGCCCAGATTCTAGTTTGGTTTTGGATTCTTGAAATAAACTAACATTGGCAACCAATACCAGATTCTTCTAGGCAGTGAGCCATTTAGTGGTCTAACAAAGAGCCATCCATCATCCCAGGAAACAATCTATTAAGCAGACACCAGCAAGACATGGAGCGCAAAGCTGACAGGTTTTGGGGTTTTTTTCTTCTCTTCCATGTAACAAATAGCGCTGACATTTTAAAGGTGAAATCCCACATTATTGTGAGTTTTTAACTCCAGGTAGAAAGTGGTATTTTTGTTTGTGTGAGAGAGAGAGGTGAAACTGCATGTTTTTATTTTACTTTAATTTTAATTAGCAAAGTTTCAGCCTTTTGGGTCTTTTTGAGACGTTTAAGGAGCAGTGTCTCCTGAGCCTGCTAGCAGTTATAGCAGCTAAGGAGACCTCTTGTTGAGCTGGATGCTGATCATTGGGTGTCCTTAGATGTTATGTTCCACAGCTTGACCGGAGGAGGTGTATGTGAATGTATTTTAGCCCTTCTGAAATCAGTACAGCCAAATTACACTGAGTATATTGTCTTATTTTTCAATTTAATCCTCGTAATAAAACTTGCTTGCAATAGGATTGCAGGCCTCTAGAAGAGTGGAGTGTAATTCACCCACAGTTACCTGATCAGAGAAATGTGTGGCTAATTGGGACAGGCTGGTGATTTGGCTTGTATGTAGTGGCATATCTTGTTCTCTTCCAAATCATCGTGCCAGTGTATGTGAGGGGGCAACAGGCTAGAGAGGAGTGCTGATGAATTACCGAAAAGATTTGGAAAGGCAACTTGAAGCTCAGGGCAGCAAGTGCCATCCATACAAATTGTCGCCACACTTCATAAACTGAGCATTACGGTGATAATCCTGACCATTTAAATTAGGGTAGAGGGCAAAAGCCAGCAGGCGCTGGACTGCCATGAGAACTTTTGTTCCTGGATCTTCTTTGTATCTTTCTATGAAGCCTGCATAAGTTGTTTGGGTTTGTGGTTTGTTTCTTTGCTTAACTGAAAATATGCTTTTAATTAATTTCTAGGAAGACAAAGCACAAGACAGGTCGCTGGAGTTTTGGTGCAAATTAACAGCTATGCTGATTTATGCCAGCTGAGGATCTGGCCAGGAGGATTTTTTCCTCACCCAGTGGGCGTTGGGTTTAGGTTCAGAACTGTTCAGTCATAAATAATCAGAGCAGATGCAGCATGTTCCTGAATGAAAATCTCTTTCAGAATTAGGAATGATTACCTTTAATTAATTTTCACCTGTACCTGAAGTCGTTATTTGGCTTCTAAAATCTCAGAGCAGGGTTAGCCTTTGCCAAAACCATTCCATTTTGGCTTTGCTGAGAACAGTAATACCCAGTGGGTTCAGGAATGATGTATGGTTTCCTTTGCAACTTTGTTTTCTTGCTTTGCGTAATTTAATGTTACGTTTTCCCTCTCTAGCCAGAAATTCTCTCTCTCTCCCCCCACCCCGTCATTTCTTATGTATTTCCCTCTTTTTTTAAGGTTAGATTCCAAAATGGTCTGCCTCAGCCCTGTGTGTAACTAAAAGATTTTCCTTCAAAGGAGGGAAGCAAGAAGCAGAAGAAAGTCAGCAAGATATGGATATATATATTTTTTTGCTTATGTCTCTTTTAGTTCCTTCAAGTGTAATCTAGCCGCGCCTGCTTTGACAGCCATCAGATAATTTCTTTATCTCATAACGGCTGCCTAACTAATTTATGAAGGAAAGCGCATCCACGTGAAGGCACGAGTCGTTCCCCCCATTTCCCCTTTGCATGATGCTCCCCGCTGTGAACTGAGTTTGCATATCTATAAGGCTGTGAGCTGGCACCACGCCAGGAGAGGGGAGCGGGGGTGACATATCTCAGGCAAATCAATGTCAAAGGCTTGACGTGTTCATTCACAGCTTTGTCAAAGCAACCTTTGGGGGTATGGGGAGAAATGCATTTCTCTTGCTTAAGTGGTTGCCATTTATGTTTTAATTTACCGTTATGCTTTTCAAAAACAAACAGAAAAACCCTCAGTTGTCTTTTTATGCTCCATTTCCCTTCCTTCCATTCCCCCACCTCCCCTTTCCTTTCTCTACCTCTACATTCTCTATGAAGGAATCTTCTCTGTGCAGGATTTCCTAGCTGCATAAGGGATGATGCTTGCATTCCACATAGGTTGGGATCTTGGCCAATGCAGAACCATAACTCACAACCCTTTGGACCGAATCGTAACTTCTCTGGACTGTCTCTGCTCCTTCCTTGGCATGTCATGAACTTGATGTTTCAAGAAGTTGTGTTCACCTCAGTTTCTTTAACTGGGTATGACTGAAACAGCAGGGATGGTGTGGTACTGCAGGTCACAATCAAGGTTCATTAGCAGAACTGTAGGGGGAAGCTTTCCCATGTGCCATGCTTGCATTTAGCAGGGTGATTTAGCGAATAAATTGTGGAGCTGTCAGTATTTACTCTTGGGTTCTGTTCCTGGTTCTGCCACTGACTCCCTGTGAAACCTGGGAAAAGTTATTTAACCTGTCTATGCCTCTTTTTCCATACCTGCAAAATAAGTCACTACTGTTATCCCTGTCTTGCAGGGTATTGTGAGTATCGAGATCAATTCCTATTTGTAAAGTGCTTTGAGATCCTCAGAGGCAGGCACTGAAGTGCAGAGCATTATTATTAATCTCTGAATTCACCAAATTTAAGAAAACAAAAATAATACCTTTCAGAATCCTTACATTCCTATGATAACTTTGATCCAGAAAGATTCCTAAACAGTGGTCCAAACTCTGCTGTCCTGTAAACAGGTATAAATCCATAGTAACTCCGTTGACTTTGGTGGAGCTACTTTGGCTTTACATCAGTGTAACAAAGAGAAGAATTTGGTCTTTTGTATAGAGGGATCTATCTACCCACCTCTGAATGTAGCCTCTTGGAAACCCAGGCCCCATCCTTCAAATATTCATGCATGTGCTTTACTTTATGTATTACAACTGGGAGTGGAGAGCAACACATCCAGTTAAAATGACAGGAGAAACTGAAGTAGACAGCATGAAAATAAACACCCCTTGCGACACTTGGCTATGACACCAGATTGTCTCCTTTATTTCAAAAGGCTCCATGGAATTTTTAATGATCACAAACAGGCAGGGCATTGGTTTTACACGTAACCTGAAAGAGATGTTGAAGTTTCAGACTTGGTGAGTGAGCTTATCCAACAGGGAGACTGGGTCCGATCAGCCCTAACCCAAGTAACATTGCATTCAGTCGTAATGATTGCAAGATCTTGTGGGAAAGGGAAATAACTTGGCTGGGAAATGGATGCTGCAAGCTAGTAAAACAAAGTCCTATACAGTATTTTGTTTTGTAGGATGGTGGGGAATGGAAAAATCCTGGTGATCCCACTCTTTTCCCCTAGCCTCTAGACCCTTTGTTGCTGTCACCATCCTTCTGGGTGAGAATAGACTGATTTTAGGAGCTCCTTAATCACATGACGAGCATCATTGCTGAGTGACAGTGAGGCTGCTTGGTCCCTATTCCAGAGCTGTATAGGCTGCCTTTTACAGAATCATTGAAATGTAGGACTGGAAGGAACCTCGAGAGGTCATTTAGTCCAGTCCCCTGCACTCATGGCAGGACTAAGTATTAACTAGACCATCCCTAGCAGATGTTTGTCTAACCTGCTCTTAAAAATCTCCAACGATGGAGATTCCACAACCTCCCTAGGCAATTTATTCCAGTGCTTAACCACCCTGACAGTTAGGAACCTTTTCCTAATGTCCAACCTAAACTGCCCTTGCTGCAAGTTAAGCCCATTGATTCTTGTCCTATCCTCAGAGGCTAAGGAGAACAGTTTTTCTTCCTCCTTCTTGTAACAACCTTTTATGTACTTGAAAACTGTTATCATGACCCTCTCTGTCTTCTCTTCTCTGAACTAAACACACCCAGTTTTTTCAATCTTCCCTTATAGGTCATGTTTTCTAGACCTTTAATCTTTTTTGTTGCTCTTCTCTGGACTTTCTCCAGTTTGTCCACATCTTTCCTGAAATGTTGCACTCAGAACTGGACACAATGCTCCAGCTGAGGCCTAAATCAGCGTGGAGTAGAGCAGAAGAATTATTTCTCGTGTCTTGCTTACAACACTCCTGCTAATAGATCCCAGAATGATGTTTGGGTTTTTTTACGACACTGTTGACTCATATTTAGCTTGTGATCCACTATGAACTCCAGATCCCTTTCTGCAATACTCCTCCCATTTTGTATGTGTGCAACTGATTGTTCCTTCCTAAATGGAGTACTTTGCATTTGTCCTTATTGAATTTCATCCTATTTACTTCAGACCATTTCTCCAGTTTGTCCAGATCATTTTGAATTTTAATTCTGTCCTCCAAAGCACTTGCAACCCCTGCCACCTTGGTATCGTCTGCAGACTTTATAAGTGTACTCTCTATGCCATTATCTAAATCACTGATGAAGACATTGAACAGAACCGGACCCAGAACTGATCCCTGCAAGACCCCACTCAATATGTCCTTCCAGCCTGACTGTGAACCACTGATGATTACTCTCTGGGAATGGTTTTCCAACCAGTTATGCACCCACCTAATAGTAGCTCTATGTAGATTGTATCTAGGTTGACTTGTCTGCCTGGAAGTAAGCTTTGTGTGTTCCAGTGGAGACTTGGATGCACTCCATGCCTTGTTGAGCTGGGGAATGATATGATGGGTCTGTATGTTGACCCGGAGTCTTCCACATGGCAGCATTAAACAAAAGAACTTGGCCAAAAAAATCTGTTTGTTACATTTAGAATGCTGTGATTTAAAAATAAGAGCCCCTCTATGCTTTCACATGGGCACAGAGTTTGCTAAGGTAGAAAAACGTGGAGGAGCAACTGCATAATATTCCAGAAAAAAAATTTTGGCCCTCAAATTTTCCCGGAATTTTGGTTTAATTCTTAATACAGTACTGTTCATACAGCCAAATATTGGTCCTACTGAAGCCAATGGAAAAACTTCCATTGGCTTCAATTAGCACAAGATATGACCTATGAATGCTTATACCTGCTTTTCAAGCATTTGTTTTTCAACACAATATTTGGGCGAGGAGGTTGTTAACATGTGGGAGAAAACCTTTCCTATGCTAGAGTTAAACACGCTCTGCCCATGAAGGCTGAGAATGCTCCGTCTCACGTTCTGTAGTCTTCTGAGGAGTCCACCACTAAAACAAGGAAAGATGAGACCTAATAAAAAATAAGCAAAAAGAAACACTTTTTCTTTTCTGGGAGCAGGGGAAAAACCTTTATTGTGTCTCAAAATGTAATTGTAAATCGGGAGTATCCATCCAACAGGTGTGTCTCATTTTGTAAATCGGACGTATCCATCCAGCAGGTGTGTCTCCAGTGGGGTCCTGCGGGGGTTGGTTCTTGGCCCTATGCTATTTAACATTTTTATCAATGACTTGGAAGAAAGCATAAAATCATCACTGATAAAGCTTGCAGATGACACAAAAATTGGCAGTGGTAAATAATGAAGAGGACAAGCCACTGATACAGAGCAGTATGGATCACTAAATAAACCGGGTGCCAGCAGAGAATATGCATTTTGATACGGCTAAATGTAAATTTATACATCTAGGAACAAAGAATATCAGCCATACTTATGGGATGGGGGGCTGTGTCCTGGGAAGCAGTGATTCTGAAAAGGATTTGGGGGTTATGGGGGAACTGAGGAGGAGAAGAGAGACTATTTTACCTCTATATTGGGCATAAATGCGACTGCTGCTGGAATACTGCGACCAATTCTGGTGTCCACAATTCAAGAAGGATGTTGATAAATTGGAGAGGGTTCAGAGAAGAGCTGTGAGAATGATTAAAGAATTAGACATCAGAAAACATGCCTTATAGCGATAGATTCAAAGAGAAGGTTAAGGGGTTACTTGATTACAGTCTATAAGTATCTACCTGGGGAACAAATATTTAATTATGGGCTCTTCAATCTAGCAAAAAAGATGTAACACAATCCAGTGGCTGAAAGTTGAAGCTAGACAATATCAGACTGGAAATAAGACGGTACGAGTGAGAGTAATTAACCATTAGAACAATTTACCAAGTGTATTGGTGGATTCTCCAGCACTGACAGTTTTAAAATGAAGATGGGATGTTTTTCTAAAAGATATTGTTTTGGAATTATTTTGGGGAAGGTCTGTGGCCTGTGTTATATAGGGGTCAGACTAGATGGTCAGAATGGTCCCTTCTGGCCTTGAATCTATGAATTTCTCTCTCTCATATATATGCACACACAAGTGCACAAACTCAACTCCTTTCTTTTGCAGGTCACCTTAATGTTTATTAAGTCCTTTGAGTTCGTCCAGGTGTGTTAGAGGTTCATAGTCTTATCAATTATTACTGTAAAACTGACCAGTTCAAAATTACTGAGGATAGGAACCATATGAAAACTTTATCTGGTACTTTTTCCATAATACACTAATATTTCCCAGTTACTCTGCTTCTTTTCTCTAGAGCTAAATTAATAATTTTCAGTTAAACCTTAAAATTGGAAGTGCTAATTATTGAAGACTTTATGGTAGGTGAGAGCCAAGAATCTTCCAATGGACTATAGTGTTCTTCACTTCCCACCCATGGCTACTGTTATGTTAGATTCCGCACCATTAAAGTGTGTGAAAATTTTGCCCTTCAGTTTAATGGGAGCAAGATTATGGGTGAAATCATGGCCCTATTGAAATCAATATAAAAAACTCTCATTGACTTCAGTAGGACAAAGATTTCACTCCAGGTCTTCAGACATCTCCCAGGTTCCGTGTCCGTTATGGCAGTGTTGTAAATTGTGTCTGAAGTGAGACTTTTTGGGAGTGAGAAGCACTATAAAAACGTATCTGGCATCATCTCAGGATGAAATTTTAGGTGTTGGTCCCTTCTGCCCCGCTTTACCATTCTGTGGCGTTTTTGGGATCACTGGTTATGTCTGATCCCCTTGGTGAGGAATCGAGTCCACTTTTGAAGGCTATGTCTCCACAGCCATGCCCCTAAAAGTTACGCAGTGTAGCGGCTGTTTGTTGGCTCCCCTGCCGACAAAAAACTTCTACCCCCAACGAGCGGCGCTGTTCACACTGGCACTTGTCACGGCAAAACTTTTGTCTTTTGGGGGGGCGGGAGGGTTTACACCTCTGAAAGACACAAGTTCTGTCATTCAATTGCCGGTGTAGACACAGCCATATAGAAAGCTGTGCGTTGTCTTTGGGAAAAGAGGAGACATTACAATTTTCTTTTTCTTTTCTGCTGCCTCAGTGTCTCTGAGATGAAGATGGAGGATATTCTGTCCAGCCTGATGAAAGACGATCGTTTCAAGGGGCGCCAATGGGGAAACAAGGTGAGCAAATGTTCCGATTTGGAATTGCTTAAATTTTCGTTTCCTAACCAAGCATGACAAATAGGCTTTTCCTTGGCTCTGTTTCTTCAAGCCAAGGGATTAGCAAACCCATGATCTGGGCAGTGCAAAATGACAGTTGAACCTCGCTATTCCACACTTCCCTAATCTATGTCCCTTGAAAGTTTTGCCCCAAAATGTACCTCTACAATGCTCAGCAAAGATTTCACAGCAGGTCATACCGTAGTGGCAAAGAAACCACATTGCTCTTTTTACAAACCTACTGCAGACCATTAGCTAGCAGATTCTGACCTATTTTAAGTGATTACAAACTACACAACAGTCCTCCAAGTAAATAAACATTTTTTGTGATGCATTCTCCAGGCTTTTTTAATCCTCACCTTTGTTCGCCCAGGGCCTGATCCAAAGCCCATTGCTGCAGATGGGAGTCTTTCCACTGACATTGGAGGGCTTTGGATCAGCCCCTTCCTTGCTCATTCCCAGAATGTAGACACTTGCAATGGATCTTTCAGTCATTAGAGCAAACTGGAGAGTACTGCTGTTTTAAGAGCCCAGGTCTTAGATAGAATGTGAGTGAAAGTCAAGCATTATCCAGGTTTATTTTTCCACTCGCTCATTATTTTGCCAATTCACTCGTTCCATTACACCACCCAGCAGTCTTCAACTTGTCCACTGTCTTCCAGTTTCCTACTGACGGCTCTGTTGGGAACTGTGTGTGTTCCCATGGCTTTGAAAAATAGTCATCCTTCTGTTATGCCGTACATCTTCTACAATGAAGATCTGTAGATCATCTGACATTTCTATTCAAAACCATGTATTTCTGGCCCTTTGCTCAAGTCAATATATAGTATATACTTTTTTTTATTTTCTGTTGTATGTTGGCTGGAACAAATCCTTATTGTTCAGGAGTGTGGTCTGTAAAGTAGTCTAACAAATACATAGTTTAATAAGCGTGTGTGTTAGTATAAAGGCTTCATTGGTGTGAGTTTGGGATTGCTGCATTCTTTAAAAATGACCTAACGTACCTTTTCTGTGCATAAAAATGTCACCACTTTGAAGTCCAGTATCCTTGGAAGCAGGGGCATGCACAAGGGGGGACAAGCAGGGGCACACCTCCTCCAAAAGTGATCATATTTTATTCCTGTGCATGCTCCTGTCTAGAAGTAAGCTTTGTGTGTACCGTTGGAGACTTGGAATCCCCTTTCAACGATTATAAAACTCCCAATTTCTAGCCCTGCTGGCTCTAAAGATATCCCACTTTAAGTCTGGCACTGGCCCAGGGCAGAATATAACCCATCTTGGGCCAGTGTAATTGTGTTGTCTGGGAAGAGAAAATCTTTCTCTGGAAGGTTTTGGTTTGGTCTTTCAATTGCAGTTGTTTTGAAGCTTGTGAAAATCAGGGCCATGGTGCATTGAATTGAGAACCCAACGACTGAGGGCTCTCAAATCAGTGGCCACTTTTGAAAACATTGGCCTTAACAAACTCTTCGTACCTCATTTTCTCCATCTGTAGAATAAGGCTAACCACTAACCACACCAAAATAAACTGATATTTGGAAACTGGTTAGTATTCCCATTCATTACTTGTGGTAGTGTCTAGAGAACCCCATTATGCTAGGTGAGGTACGTATAACAAAAAGATAATCCCTGCCCCAGGGAGCTTGCCAATCTAAAGTTGAAATCCTGGCCCTTTTTAAGACAATGGGATGTTTGCCATTTAATTCAGTGGAGCTGGGATTCACCCTAACTGTGGGAAGTTGGTGGTGCTGCCTGACACAGGTTTAAAAGACTGTGACCAAGAGAGGAAATATCTTGTTACGAGAATGTCCTGAAAAATTTAATAGGGATGAAACCAATGTAGTTCTATGGACATTAAATAGGATTCTATAGACATTACTCTTTAAAAGCCTATAAAATGTAATAGAGGATGCAATCCTTTCTATGGCAGCCTGTAGCATTCTGTATCAGGGATCTAATTCTCTCTCAGATTCTATAGGGTGATTTCTAAAAGGTCTATGGAAAGGTTATCATCCCCTACTAAATGCTATAGGACTTCTCCATAGGGCCAGGACAGCGAACGAGGAACAGAATAGACTGTGTGTGGAACAGACAGCGACTGCAAGTTTTAATTTCCGCTTGTTATGAAGGATCTAACCTAACCCAGTCGTGACTTTGCTACTTGCAAGTTACAGAGTTCTCTTTACCTTATCAGCTCTCCACGCATGGAGTCATGTATACGTGAGACTTGTGCACACAGAGACCTCATTATAATGCTCTTTCGGCTTTCACCACCTTGACTGAAGTCCATTATAAATACCCCTTTGGAACACACATTTTTGGGCTCCTGTGAGCAACTGGGGAGTGAGCTGAAGTGCCTGTAAAATGTATATTTTATATTTAGACACATAAAATATATATGTGGCTACATCTGTTCACACACCTACAAAGAGAATAAATCTGATCTTTCAACTTTTATGGGGGGAGGGGTAGAAAAAAAATACCTCGGTGGGTTCTAGGGACTGTGCAGGAGGGTCAGAATCAGCCAGGCAATAAAAAGTTATTAAAACAACATCCTTCATTTTGTTTTCAAGTATCACAGAAGCAGGACATGTTATGGTCTCGCCCTTCTTTTTTTAACCATAAGAACATCCCTCCTGTTCTCGTTTCTATTAACCCTCTTCCTTAATGAACTTGGAGATTTCCAATATCCTTCCCCTCCTTCCAAAAAAAATTCCAGTCTTAATAGACATACATTTCTCTCTTATGAAATAGAGAATCTATCTTTTTTTTTTTTTTTTTAGCCTGCTTGCTTTTTCTTTTCTGTGATGTCATGAAATGCTCAAATAAAATTAGTTGCTCCTTGTGTATATTATTATTTATTAATTATGTTTATTATGGCAGTGCCTATGGACCAACCAAGAATGTGGTGCCATTGCGCAAGGCACTGCACAAACGCAGAGTAGTAGAAGCTTTCGTAAATGAGGCGGAGTATGTAACATAGTGTGCATACACGTACACACACGTTCACACACACACACACGTACACACACGCAGAGTTTAGCATCCGTTTGTTACAAAGGTTAGTTCCACTAACTGAGGCAGTAAATATATCTAGAAGGAGAAACAGCCAAGCAAACCAGTACTGCAATACATTATCTTTTGGGCCTTGGCATATGGTAGAAGGGCCTCAGATGTATTGTCTCTCTGACTTGAACAGGGATACTCTCAGGAATGAGATTTACTCGGGTGTGTAAAGGATGCAGACTTTCTTGTAGCTGCCAATCCACTCGTTTTATCTGTCCACAGCCTCAGACAGTGGTGTATGGTGGGGTTTTTTTTTTTTTACACTGCTCGACTGAGTCAGTTTTAAATTTAGATTTTTTTTTTTTTTAAGACCAACCTCCCTGGAAGGCAGGAATCAAAACCCAGATTTCTTCATGCCCATTAAGGGGCAACTTTAAAATGAAATCTTTCTGCGGGGTTGAGGGGGATAGAAGAGAAGGAAGGAGACAAGGGAGGAAGCCGTTTTCTAAGTACGCTATGTTTTCTTCCATTTGCTTTTTTTTATTTATTTTTCTTGGGCTGACCTCACACTTTGGAAATTATGCACCTAGTTTTTATCCCTCGTTTTAGTCTTACTCCCCCCCCCCTCCCCCACCAGCAAGAAGAGATGCCTCATTTTGAAGCCTAAAGGGGGAAATAAGAAAAGTCCTTTGTAATATATTGCCATATTATCACTAAATCCCCTGACAGTTGTGACACAGAAGCAAGTCACCTGTCACTTAAGCTTGAGGTCTCTTTAATTTTCTCCTGGAATTCGCACCAGGCTGTCTTTAATTTGAGGCCTTTATTGGAATTCTGAAACCTTTCTGCCTCCCCAGCGCTCAGATCTATTCTGAGTGCTGTTACAGAATGTATACAATAACCAACAGAGGGATTCGGAGAGGGCTGAAGCGCTGTTTATTTAACACTCTGGAGGGATTTTCGTGCTTATTCGGTCCTGGCTACCCGGCTTTCAATATCGCTTTGACAACTGTTATGCCCTTCTCATTAATTTTAAACAGTTAAAACACAGGAAAAAGAGAAAAAGTTTTCATTATTAAAGTGCTTTACTTTTTAATAACAGAGGATTCTGTCCGCCAGGGGAAAGGGCAACCTCGCTAATTTCACATTCATATTAAAAAACGCCGGGAAGGTGACACTCTATGCTGCCTGAGAGGCTTAACAAAAGAAAAAGTGGGGAGGGAGAGAAAAAAGTTTTATGTTTCACGTCAGTAGAAACTTGATAATGACAACGACAAATGTCCGCTTTCGTGAGGTGGCTCCACTTCTGGCATATTATATCCTTGCATGGACCCTCGACTGCGAAATAGCTCATCAGATTAGTTATTGTTAATAATTCAGTTCTCCACAGGTGTAAGCAGACATGACGGCATTTAAGTCAGCCTTGCACCCTGTGTCACCAGGAGTGAATTTGGTCTGCTGTGCTTTGTAGCTTGGAGATTATATAGAGACCTTTTTTTCCCCAAAAAATCCAGTAAAATGACTAGATCCCCTTGTCTGCCGTGCACTGATGCAATACATGGGACAATGGTTGATGCATGGGAAAGTGCAGAGACGTCATTGCATAAAGGGACTCTCTGGAAGGAAGTGAAGAGGGCGCTTAGGGTGCAGGAAGGAAGAGATTGTTCACGGTGTAGGAAGACAGTACGCCAAGAGAGGAAGAAAGAAGTGGAGAGAGCAGCTTGGATGGAGGGTCCTGGGAAGTGTAGGGAGAGGAAGATCAGTGAAGACGAGAATAAGGAGCAGGAAGTTGATAGGGAATGAGAGAGAATGAATGTGGGGGGGTTTAATTCATTGTCCTAGGGCAGGACTGGTTATATGGATGGATGGATGGATGGATTGATTTACTCCCTGTTTTACTTAGCATAACATCATTCTAAAACGCAAGAGAAAACTGGGCCCAGTGGTGTCAGTCTGGAATACCTCCACTGATCTGGATGGAGTTATTCCAAACTGACTCTGCTGTAACCAAGATTGGAAGCTGAATCGGTGAATCCAAAGTGGCTGCTAGCAGGAGAGGGGGGAAAACATACGTGATAGGTGTTAGAAAACACAAAATTAAACCTGATTTGCTCCCGTCACGAAGCAGTGCTCACTGGTTGCTTTGACTTTAACATCTTTATCTATACATATTTTTTTCCCTAGTAATATTGAGAGGATTACCCTTGTTGGCCCTGGGGTGGTTACTGTGTGATTTTACTGTTATTAAATCTATTCTAAACTGCTTCATTATTCCTGACTCAAACTCTGTCTTTCTTCTAATCCTCCCACCGCCCTCCTAGAAATCCCGTGGCGTGAACCCCCAGGAAGTGCGGGAACGGGCGACGGTCTTGCAGACCGAATTTGAAAATTATGTGCACTCCAGTGAGGGAACTGTCCGGTGGGCAAAGAAAGGTCAGTAGGTTTCTTTAAACTTATTACCGAATGGCTGATACAAACTGAAAGGGTTCCCCTCTGATGGGGAAGTCTTTGGGGGAAAGGCCTAGCAGAAGCATTCGGGGCCAGTGTCTCTAAGAGGGGTTGAAATGGAAGCAAAAGGCTTTATAACGATATTAAATATTAATTTCTTATTTTCACGTATTACGCACAAATGAGGTTCAGTCTTGGCTTTCATTAGGATTTGCATCCAGGTGGCTCTGACCTAGTCACGTGAGTGTCTAGGTTATGTGTTACAAGGGGAAGGTCAGAGGCAACCGGCTAACCTCATCTTGGTTGTAACTGCATTGAATCCATTGTTCACACCAGGGGTGCATTTGACCCAGTGAGACAGAATGCCTTGGAAGAAATGCCTAGCAGCCCTCAGCCAAGGATATATTTCCATTTGATGTGTGTACGTGTGTGTACATGTGTGTACGTGTGTACATGGAGGAAAGCACACCAATAGCAGAGGAAGCACAATCACTGATGACTACAATGATTATTGAATCTTTATGTACAAATCTGCAGTTTCATCTTCTGTTTTTGCCAGGTAGGATATGTAAAGTATGGTACAGAGCAATGCAGTGAGTTTTTACCATCTATACCTAGATTTGAGAATATGGAAGTGGGACAGGGGGCAAGAGATTGCATCTGCTCTGGGGGAAAATTACCAGGGGAGTGGCCAGAGATCCTGTACTGATGCACTGCCTCCTGGCAGAAACCAAACCAAACAATATGAACGGTTAGAGCCCTCCTGTTCTGCAAGGCTGATCTGGGGCACAGGGGAATGTGCATGCAAAAACAAAGTACCTGTTGTGAAGACAGTATCCAAGGCAAATTACTAAGTGTTACCCAAACTTAATATTGGATGCCCTTTCGAGGACCCCAGTCCTGCACCCAAGGAACTGAACCATCTATGCTCTAGGGTAAATGTATAACTAGATTGTTTTCCTTTTAACCTCTTCCTTCCATCTACTTCGCCTCCTGGTCAATTTCTTCCCATCCCACTCAGGTACGGACTAAACATTGCTGTCCTAACTTCAGTAGAATTCCCATTGGCTTCAGTTCTTCAGAACTTCCCATTGACTTCTAAGAGAGGAGGGTTCTTTATGAATTCACTCTGTGTATTGAGTTATTAACAATCTGAATCATCCTTACCAAAACAAAAAACCCACCATAAAAGCGAAATACTTTCCTTGTGGATGGTAATGTCTGCCAGAAAAGATCATTCTGTTTTAAGGTACAAATAAAGAAAAGGACCACAGAGCACCATCTTGTAATGGTACATGCTGGGGAGGGAGAAGATGCGCCCAATATATCATGTAAATTCAGGATTCAAGGCTGTTGTATTTAAATGTAAGACAAATGGCTGGGTCTGTTGCCAAGAGGGCTATTTTCTGAATGTCGTGCTAGCTTCTTGAGTAAGGGTATAGTGAAGGAATCATGCTTAGTAATAGATCTTCCTACCCTAATCTAATTTGTACATTTCAAATGGCGTGCATCAAGATGATGATGAGCAAGGAACTGGGAGTCAGAATTCTCGGGTTCTGGTCCTGGCTTTCACTTTGGGTATGTCGTAGAATCTCTCTCTGCCTCGTTTTCTCCTTTAATTCTTGCCTCCCTCCTCTGGAGGCCTGGGAGGCTTAATTCATTCATGTTTTAAAGTGCTTTGAGCTCCTTGGATGGAAGGTGCTAGAGACTTGCAAAGTATAGTAGCCAAACCTCACTGTCGTGGGTGTTGCTATGCATTGCTTAATTGATGCTATAGTACTTTTATGGTTTTTTAACCAAGTACCTCAAAGCTGATTACAAACACAAGGGCCAAACCCTCCTTCCTGATCAAATTCTTGCTCCTAACGAACTAGGCTTCTTGACATTCCAGTGAGTGTCCCCAGTTATCCCCATTTTACAGCTGAGGAAACTCTGAGGCTGAGAACCGTTCCATGACTTGCAAGTGGTCATGCAGAGTCAGCAGAAGGGCTGGGAATAGTCCTGGGCCCTAGTGCCCTGCTCATGTCTCCAGACCACACTCCTTTTGTTGCTGTGACAAAAGGAAACAACTGAATGGGCTTGAGTCCTGTACAAAACATATCCATGTCTGTGCAGGCACAGTGTAACTCTATACACACGCTCTTGTTGCTGAGCTACATGCTGATGACTTTTGATGGCTGCTGTGGGGAAATGCGTACAGAATGTCATGAAATGTTGAAACATGATGCACCCACTGTTTGTCTTGAACCAGGGCTGCCCGTCCCCCCTTCTCCGGTTCCGCTATCTGCATATGCAAATTTTCCATCATTGACTGGCTTCCATAGACTCCCTTCTTCCTCCCCTTCCGAGCCAAGAATCATGAATAATTAACATTTGCAGCTGGCTTTTGCCTTCATGGCAGACAAGCCATTGGAAACCATGCCAGCAGTGCATTTGTTTCCCTTTTCTGCATTTTCTCACCAAGTCAGTGGTAACTTCCAGTGTTTGATTACAGGCTGCTTCCAAAAGGATTGGCTCCCCAAGGTCCTTGGGATCCAAGCGTTTTAAGTGCTGTAAGGGACTTTATAGCTTGGATGGAAGTGAAATAGCCAGTGGGCCAGATTCTGAGCTGATGCAAGTGGGTGCAGCTGCCTTAGAATTTTTCATGGGAGTTACACCTTACAGCAGGAGTGAATTTGACCCCATAGCTTTATAGAGAGAAAGCAGGAGTACTGGGATTTTGAGAGCATTCAAGCTGGGTCCTTATTGCTCTTGGTGTCTTATTGAGGGCCTCTCCAGCAGACTGCGCCTTTGAAATGTTAAGCATCCTCTCCGAAAACACTGGTCCCTAGTTGTTCAGATATCCCTGAAAGACTCCCAGTAGGAAATCAGGGGAGGGGTGCGAAAGGATTCACCTGAGTTTCTTCTCATCGATTGGGAAAAGGCTTTCGCTTTACTCAGTAAACAGAGCTTTGATGGATTCCCAAGGTCCTTCCAGGAGCTGAGCTGTTAAAATGACATTTTTATTACTGTTCATAAACTCCACGCTCCTGCTGCTGCTGAGAGATTAGATTTAAGCTGTGGGCAAACTTGCTGGTCCAGTGGCTCAACAAGCAAGGGCATGGGAGGTTAGAATTTAGAGCTTGCTGCTGTCGGGAACTGTGAGAGGGAGCTGTAGGTGCAGGTCTGAGTGGGAGGCACGAATGGGAGATTTAGTGAGCCAAGCAGGGGATTTTGGAAGTTGGGGGTGAACATCAGTCAAAGAGTGTCCCAATAGCAGAGAGGAAAGCTGCAGCCTGAAGCGTGGGTGCGGTTAGCATTCTGGGATCCCCTCAGGTGTGGTTCGCAGTGTTGCCATTCATGAAACTTGTCCTTAGAGCAGTAAGATCTGAGGAAGACATTAGAGGGGTAAAGACTCAAAGGAAATATACATGCTGCTGGGTTTTTTTTCCCCCCTTTTAAAAGGTGAGCTCTGTTCTCAGCCTGGTGATGAAATGGAAAATCCATGTGTCTCTCAGGTATTTCTAAGGGACTAGCTGGTGACTGGCGAAGAATTTATTGGCTGCTGGGATTGTGGTACCGGAGGAGTCTGCCCCCCACCCTCCTCACAACCCCTTCTCTGCTTCTCTTCATCCCACTTCCTTCCTGTCTTCTTCCTCCTCTTTCCTCCCCTTTTTCCTCTCTCGAAGCTTCTACTGGACAAGGGCACCAGCTCAGTTCCTGAGCAGGTGGAAGACCACCACCCTGTCGGGCAGGGGGGCAGTGTTTAGAAGAGGCAGACTTGTGCAAACCTAGTGTATCTTCATGTCGTTTCTTTTCTGCTCCTGACCTCTCTCCTCACAACATCCCTCCTCCCACAGGATTGCACTAGTACTTCACATATTTTTAATATTCCAACCATTCCTAGAGCTGATATCCAGGGTGTCACAAATGGCTAGGCAACGTCCTTTCAGCTGAGACAGGCAGGATGGAATAGGTTTTAAAAAAAAATCCACAATGCGGTGGAAAGAATAACTCTCTCTCTCTCTCTCTCTCTGTCCTTCGCAGCACTGCAGTCTTTCCTTCGCTCCTACACCACCTACCCCAAGACCCTGAAGCACATCTTCCACATCAAATCCCTCCACCTGGGCCATGTGGCCAAGAGCTTTGGGCTGAGAGACGCCCCTCAGAACCTCAGCACCTCCATGGCTGCCAGTCCAGGAAAGAAAACCAAACTGAAACCAAAAAGGTAGGAAGGTCCAGCTCTCTGGAGCCAGGGCCATGTCATGTGCATGCTGTTTTTACCCCTGGTTTGAATGTTTTCTACCGACGGGACTGAGAAATAATGGGAGAAAACTGGGATAAATTGAGGATCAGAAAGATGGAGATGAGGACACAAAAACCACCTGCCCCTCTGGGTCCACTGTTTCTACTGTCAACACAATATCCCACCATCCAATCAGTCAGGAGCCTCCCCCAGGAGAGAGAAAAGAAAAAGGCCTGATAGTTTCTGTTTGCAGTGGAAAGAGCTACTTCAAGAGGGCTAGCGTTTTTTGTTTGCCCTATTGACTTCTGCTTTAATAACAGCCATCCTCCTCTTTACACGCTGTGCTGGGGTCTGGGGTCATGGAGAGGCCCTGGGGTTTTGAATGACTTGCTACCCAAAAGTCACTCACGAGACCGTGGGATACAGTGGGTGGCTCTCAGGAAAAGCATTACCTGCTCTAAGAGGAGGGCGACTCGACTGCTGCCGAGTGCCCACATTGAGTAGACGATACACTGTGCTCCTGGCCGTCCTCTGGCCACCTGTTAAGAGGCAGAATTTCTGTGCCAAGCACCTTTTGGGACACATACACACGCCATACAGTGACACTACACTCACACACACCTGCCTACAAGACTTAACCGTGTCACATCTGCCTGGCGCTGAGCTGCACTGAGGCGTGGCTGTGTGGCATGTTTCCCCACGAATCTGCTAATGAGCATGCGGGGGGGAGAGGGGTGCTCTTTCATTTGGCCTGTTAGGGTCTCTGGCTCGCTAATCTATTTCTGTGAATGAACACGCTTCCCCCTTTCAGATTGTATTCCAAAATAAATCCTTGTGCGTTCACTGTGCAAAGCTATTCACTTCTGCTGCATGATCCGAAGGGCATTGGCAAACCTGGAGCTGGTCTATGGATGTGTATCAGTGTAGCCTGGCCTACTGTAATGTCACTGCTGCACATGAGACCTGGACAAGAGAGTGACCTTGAAACCTGATGTGGGAGAGTGGGCATGCCACTGAGGTGAACTGCCTGGGATGTGGGCAGATAAGGGAGAGCAGCGTTTGACCAAACGAACCTCATAAATACAAGCAATGCTGCTGGCTAATCTAATGATCCTGAACATAGGACTGGGAACCGGAAAATTCTGGCTGTGATACTGGTTTGTTTGATTAGGCAAGTTATGTGATTTCACTGTGCCTCAGTTTTCCGCCATGCTAATTGCAGTGTATACTTAATTAGTTTATTTTCCCAAAGCCTTTATTACTCCTAAGTGTTATTTTATATGCTTTATTACTAAACGCAGCTGAACTGGGTGTTTGAGTGGGAGCTCAGTCTTAAAAAAAAAAAATAATAATAATTTTTTTTTAATTACTGTGTATTTTGGCTTCCAGTAAAATATCACCTTTTCTGAGTTCAGTTTAGAAGCACAAGATGCTCCTGTGTGGATCAGCAACTCTGCATCCAGTAGCTCTGAGTTTGCTGCAGTTCTATTTCTATCTTCTGGGCACTTGTTACCTCTGTGAAAACACCATCTCCAGTAGGCCTTTTAAACAGGAAGGTCATGGTTTGATTGGGAGTTTTTTCTCTCCCCTTTGAAGAATTCATGTGAGGAGGAAATCAACCTGCCAGAAGTGTGTGTGTCAGGGGGCAGAGGGGCAGGCAGGGTGGACGGGATACAAAGGATGCTGTGAACATTCCAGGACACAGTGCAGAACGTGACACATTTCACAGCTTGGAATCTCTCTCTCCCATTGACAGTTATTCCGTCTCCATCGCTGCCATGCTCTAGCACCTCCTAGAGCGATGGTTCTCAACTTATTTACCATTGTGGGCTCCATCCGGTACTACCTGTGTGGCCCTGAGGATGTCACATGGGCCGCAGCTCTTTGCTGATTGGGCCGCAAACAGCCTGTGGGCCGCAGGTTGAGAACCACACTGTCCCAGAGGCTCACTACCCCCTTCTCCCTCCTGGAGGTATGTTCTCTGGGACATGGCCCTTCATGCTAAATGTTTGCAAGAGATAATTGTTTTCACTTGAACTGATTCCTGAAGAATATCCCCAAGTCAGCAGGGTGTTTAGAGCAATTGCTTTGCTTTGCATGTTACGTCTTATACAGTGCAAATACTACGTTCCACAATACACCTTCCCAGGCTGGCCCTCTGGGCATTCAGAAGCTGAGACCATGATTTTCCCACACGCTCAGAAACAATTCTGCTATAGCCTCTCCCCGACCTAGTTTAATGTAGTCTCTCATGGCTGGTATTCCGCGTTGGATGGGGAAGCACTGGCATCGAAGGCATGGTGAGGAGATGAACGCTTTCACTTTCAACTTTTTAAATAGTGACTCTCCTGTTCATTAGCAGTGGGGCTGCATTAGCGACCATCGATATCACGGCAGCCTCCTCCTCTCTGGCCTCGGCAAATGCAGCCTCCTCTCCCACAGTTGCTGCCGCAGAAAGCTTTTTCCTGGCTCGCTTTGAGACTGTAGCACCCCCTCTTTGCACCCTCCGCTGGCTCCCCTTTTTCCACCACAACAAGCACCAACAACTAGTCTTCACTTTTAAGGCCTTTCACGGCGTATTCTCGTCCCATTTATCCTCTCTTCTGTGCTACAGAAATGTAAACTCCCACCTGCGCTCTGCCGGTGATGCCTACACTGATTGCCTATTTGTCAGATTTCCCTGCAAGTGGGGTTGGTGCTTTCCCCCATGCACTGTCCCTTACGCATGCAAGGAGCTCACTTCATCTGCAAGGCATTATCCTCCCTGACGTCTCTCCGCAGAACCCACCGAGACCTACAAAACGCTTGACGGTGGGTAGGCAGTAGGTGTGCTGCGACCGTGGCTTATCACTCTCGTCGCATTGTTACCTTGCATTCCGTTCCACCCATCTGTTTGTCAGATCTACCTCTTATCTTAAACCTGGACTGTAACCTCTTCTGGGCAGGGGCCGTGACCTCCTGAGGTCCCTTCCAACCCTGATATTCTATGATTCTGTGATTCTACATGTTTGCACAGCACCTAGCATTACTGGCCTCTCAGCACTACCGCAGTGTAAGTAACACATCGTCATCGTCAAAACAGAAGAATGGAATTCAGAACTCCTAGATGTTCTGTTCCCTTATCTGCTACCGTGCGGCCTTGGGCGTGTCACCAAAGCTCACATTTCCAACATTAGGCCCATAAACAACAGCTCTGATTGTCCGAGTCACAATACCCAGTGAATTCAGCTCTGAAAATCAGGCCGCTGAAATGGTTTCATACAAATTTGGGTGTCTGATTTTAGGTACCCAGGGCCAGGCGCCTAGCTGGTGTCAATAGGCCCAGCATCATTGGAAGCCTTGGGAATTATGCCCATTTACACCATCTGAGAATCTAACCCCCCAGATTTGAAACTGTTGACCTTTGCTTCTCCGTATCACAGCTGGTCAAATGAGGATGATGCTGGTGAGACGGTTGTGAGGCTTAATTAATGTTTGTAAAGTACTTTATAAATCTGATGGTCGCAAAGTGTTACTTGTCATTTACAACTAACAGTGTTCTTGGGCCAGATCCCTAGATCCCCAGAGGTGCCCTGCATCTGCACTTCTGCAGTTCCTCTTCTTTCGGGATTTGCCTCTTTACCATTACCCTAACAATCCCACCGTTCCGACTACAGGCAGTGCCTCATTGGTGCTCGTGCACCTGCAGGAAATTAAGGAAAATGCTGGTGCAGACAAGGTTTAGTGGTTGAACTACAACCAGGGCTTCAAACGCTCCAAACGTTCAGCGGGTTTGAATCAATCCAAATGACTCACTGTTACTAAATAGACTGATAGTTGTTTGTCAGCAAATCCAGAGTTGCACAGACCTGTTGCGTTACCTCTGGGTTTAGTTGCGGACTCATCCTGTAACGCAGACTGGGCTGATGAAGTCTCTCCTGGGTTTGCTGGTGAAGGTTGAATTTGTCTGCCAGACTGGGGAAGGATGGAACAGCCACCTCTGCTTTTTAGAGAGCTGGCTGCAATTTGTGTTTGATCAGACCCAGGCAGCTCTGGCTCATCCAGTGCTTTATGCATTCCTGCCCCTGCTGTCTGCCGCACACAAAGCCCGTTCTTCCCAAAAAAGTCTGCAAAGGCCTGGTCTGTACACAGTTCTTGTACTGCTATATTTATGTTGGTTAGGGGAGTGATTTTTCCCCCAACGGTTTTATGCCTTTAATAGCTTTTATTCCCCTTCCCTTACAGGCATAAGCTGTAAGCTCCTTTACACCAGGACTGCTGCATCCACACTAGGGGATTCATACCAGTACAGTAAAAGTGGTGCAACTTTTGTGTGTAGACAGGGCCTAATGTGGGCTGTCTTGGTTCTTGTGTGACCAACCTGAGACACGGTGGGCTTGGTTTTCAGCGGTGCTGAGCCCCCATAGCACTCATTAACTTGCAATGTTGTGGGTGCTCGGCACCTCTGAAAATGAGACGGTTGGTGTTTCCAGTTGCTCCCACACAAATGAAGGCCTTTCTGCTTGGAAATGAGGCAATACGGGCGCCATGGTCCTGCTCAGTAGCCAGAGCAGAGGACTTGCTCCCAGTAATCGCTTGCCACTAAAATGTAGCTGTGTGTTTAAAAGGAAGAAAGTCTCTTTTCGTTAATAAATGTCTGTTGGACTCTTTCTGTGTAATGGTTGCTGCAAACTCGTATTAGCAACCATTTGCCATGCATTTAAAGTACTACTCCGCATAATGGTTTATAGGCCTGTGACACCTCCAGCTCATGCACAGACCCTGGAAAAGGCAAGGGGGGAGGGGAAAGAGATGCGGGGGGCGGCGGGGCTCGAGAGTTGGAGACAGCATTGTCCTTGCTTTGAGAAGCCACCGGGGATAGGCCCGGGCTCTGCCTCCTGCTTCAGCTGACCCTCGCCAGCAGATGGGCAACAGGACGGGAATGCCCTTGTGAGCCAGGGATTTAACAGGGCTTTATTTAGGGAAGAATAGCCTGCTTAGCCGATAAAGAGCATGTAAGATGGTATGGGGCGGGCTTTGATGTCTTGCTGGCCCAGCAGGGAGCCAAGTGATGACTGACAGCAGTGTGTCACAGGATTACTCGGCCCCTGACAATGCCTCTCTCTGTTCCTGTGATGTTGCTACTCTGTTACAGCTACTTTTTCTGTTGTTATGTGCCTCTTTAGGTGGCATTCCTCCTCCCCAAGCCTCCTACCCCATTAGAGTACAGACAGGCTGAAGATACGGTAGGTAGCATGAGGCAGTGGGGAGGCATTAGAACAAATGGCGTAAGAGTGACTTGAACGCTCATGTGTACATGGATTTGTATAATTGCAGGTCAGGGAAAGTGAGCAGGCTTTGCACAGGCCGGTCACGGCTCAGACTCCAGATTTCAAACTTGGGGCAGCTGGAAAATAAAGACTCCACAAAGTAACCAGAGTTGCCCTGTACAACGATTGTTGTTCTGTGCAGAGCCTTGTTTTTTAATTAATTTTCTCTCTGTGTGTATGAGAGAGAGAGAGAGAGGCTATGTTAGAATTTATAGTGAAAAGGTTATATTTATAGTGACTATAGGTTCAAATTCTGCTCTCAGTTACATCAGTGTAAATCCAGAGTAACTCTCTTAATTTCTGTAGAGTTACTCTGGATTTACACTGGTGTAACTGAGATCAGAATTTGGCCTGTGATTTTTTTTTTAATTACTTGTAAAATGCAGGCTTGAAATAATAGCAGCACAGCCATGGAACAGACTTTCTTCTTCATAGCATTTATCATGCGATACTGCAAGCGTCGGTTGTCATATGGTAATTACACATTGTGTCCAAACACCCGATATCTTTTTAATAGTCTGCAAACCGAAGCCCCATCTCTCACCACCTGCATGGAGAATAAAGAGCAAACAGCCCAGAGAAAAAGAAAGAAATAGAGAAATAAAATGCCGGGGGTGGAGGTCATTAAACGGACAAAGACCAAGTTGTTGGTTTTTTTTTTCATTTTTTCAAACATCCTTCCTTAATCACCCTTAGAAAGTCCAGGTAGAAAAGCCAAAAACTGACAACATGGCAGCCAGGTGTTTGTTTTGTTGTAAATGCTGAAACGCTGTATCACACCCTTTCTATCCTGAATACACACGTTTGTTTTCTCTGTCTCTTATGCTTGCTAGTACTCTTCATAAACTGTTGGGTATAAACTGAATAGCCCCTTAGCAGTACCGTTCTCTGCAAGACTTCATTTGGAAGATAGCATGTTGTATTAAAATAATCACTTAGGATCTTCTTAGAAGGTTGAAATGCAGCGTTTATTTAGCAGTTGTGTAGGAGGAGTTGGCAGTTTTCTCTCTTCTCTCAACGACAGTGGAACTCCTTGCCACATGATGTCATTGCGGTCACAAACTTACCGAGCTTGAAAGAAAGATTGGATGTTTATATGGTTAACAAGAATAGCTAGAGTTGTAATTAATGCAGCAAAAAAAAAAAAAAAAGGTTTTGGAAGGGGAAAATACCTGACATTTTAGGGTTTAAGCCAATCTCTATTAGGGATCTGGATGAGACCCTTTGTGGGCGGAGTGGGGGGGACAGATTACACCCCATCTGTGTATTGAGGGGTTCGTACACCTTCCTCTGAAGCAGCTGGTGCTGGCCACTGTCTGACACAGTACACTGAACTAGATGGACCTCAGGTCTGATCCAGTCTGGCAGTTCCCATGGTCCTTTGTGTCTGAATGCTGTTCCAGATCCATTCAGTTATTTTCTCTGTGTGAGGGGCTGTACGTGAGATAATCAGGATGGGGAGTGCTGCTGCTTGATTGCCAAGCTGGACTGGGAATTCTCTGCTTCTCTGAAGCCATTTTTCAGTTACAAAAGCACCAAAAAATCTCGGGAACCACCAGCTTCTAAGTCAATTACAGTGATTCCATTTAACATTAAAGGCTGATGTTTTAATATTGTCTCTTTTCTGGGAGGGAAGGAAAGGGGATGTTAAAATAAGGAATAGAACATAAAGTAACAAATGAAGAGTTATAAAGAACATAGGACTTACCTGATCAGCCTACTCGTCTGTGTTACCTGCCTCACAGGGGTCTTTATGAGGCTTAATTTAATTAACTGTTCTAAAACACATTGAGCAAAGTGACATCACCAGGGCCTTTGGCAGTGTCCATTAATTGTTGCTTCAGGGAAAGGGAAGAGGTATGGCCTTGTAGTTAAGACACTGGGCTGGGGTTCCAGCTGTGCTGCAGACTCCCTGTATGACCTTGGTAAGTCAAGTCACATCATCTCTCTGTGCCCCTGTTCCCCATCAGAAAAATGAAGATGATAATCCCTCAGAGGTGATGTAAGGATAAATGCATTCATGAGTTTGATGCACCCAGGTATTACAGTGGGGCTATCTAAGTAGCTAGCTAGATAGAAAGGTTTAAAAGCTCTTCTTTAGATGACCAGCTTTTTAGTGTAGAGGTCAGACTTGCAGGTCTGTAAGGTGCCTAGCACTCTGGCCAGTTGGATGGTGAGTCGGTCTGTTACGTTTTCCTTCCCCACTAATGGCCCAGACCGGGGGGTGTGCTCAGTTCCCTCCACTCCCATTGACTTCAAAGTGAGCTATGGGTGTTCAGCACCTCAGTGGTTTGGGCCATGTGGCTTTGTCTACATTAGGAAAATTAGTACCTGTTTCTCAGCAATGCTGCATCTGTACCTGTGCTACCAGAGATGAAAGCATTGGCACAGACCGGGCTCAGGTGTTTTATCCCACAGTGTCATGAAAGCCTTCTCAGAATTAGATGAGACAGTGATGAAAATGCCTGTGCCCATGTACATCACCATTGCTGCGGAACATTGATCAGCTGATCTCTCCTCTGTCTCCCCTCCTCTAAGTAGTGACATGGCTATGCTTGTTCATCTGATGAGCACTTTGACATGGACTACTTAGTGGTCAGTTATACTAACGCTCCTTGGAGTGATATGTTATACCCCAAATCATATCCTTCTCCTGATTGCTAGACAGCACACTCTCACGACTGCCCCACACCCAGGCACTGCTGGAGATGCAGGGGTGGGGAGCAGAATGGGATGCAAACTGGTACCCTTTTTTTTTTTGGTATCCTTGGTGTGACATCTTTGAACTTTTCTTTGGCATTGACAACCTTGAAAAGACTGACTCCTCTAACAAAAGGGCTCTCATAGCAAGGCTGCAGCTGTATCTCCCTGTGAAGCAATAATCTAATCATTAGAAGCAGCTTGCCTGCCAATTTTTGTGTGGCATTTACAGCTTCCTTAATATCACTTAATTAGTCAAAGGCAAATCTGGAGTTTTGCCCATTGAGGGATTTGACTCAGTTTGGTTGATGGACTGTCTACTCTGCAAAAAGGCAAACAGGGCCAAATGTTAGATACAAGAGAAGGGCTGGAACCACACTCAGAAATTCAAAGTTGATCCAAAAAATGCAGGAGGAATGGCCGGGAGAAGAGGAGCTAGTCAATAGAGACAAATGCACAGTAGTTCCACACGGTATTTCAAGCAAAACAGGCAAGTCCTTTTACCAGCATCATGATGCTACCAGAAGGTTTGTCCTGAGAGCAGAGTATGCTTTATATCCATCATATGCATGCAAGGCAGAGGAGGTTCTCTTTGAATGCCTGTCTTATCCCACCAAAGCCACAATACAGAATCTTTGCTCCATCTTTTGGCTTTGCAATGTTCTAAGGCAAGCAGGTGGAGCCAGAAAATCGCAATGACCAGTGCTGGAATTGAACACTTTTCTCTATTTGAAGAGTCTCTTCTGCCTGTTAGGCCAAGGGAGTGAGTAGACATAGGCCAGGGTGCTGTGGGGTGAACAGCTCTCCAGTGGCATTTTTCATCCTGTCTCCACAGGGAGATGAACAGTGGGTGGTTGGTAAGTGAGAGATCTGTCCGTTCTCTTCTGTGGAGCTATAGTGTGATCGACCTAGATAATTCTACGGTTGGGTTCTTTATTGGCTAACGTTTTCTGCAGCAGAGCAACAGTCGATGCTCCGTGTCATCCAATGATATTTTCCCTTCATCTTACCAAGCTTGTTTGCATCAACCGATGACATTATATGTAAGCCATCTGTTGACGTGTCGAAAGGCACGCGGCACCGTTGATGAATTCTTTGCCCCCGAAAGCCTGGGTTGCGTTGGCTGCAGATGGCTTGTCCAACACGATAGGTAAAAAAGCAGGTGTTGCATCAGCCTTGGCCCACAGGTATCCCAGCCCTGTTGCCTGGCACAAATTCAGCCGCAGGATGAAATTAGCTGTTGGAGATGCTGTCAAGCAGATTGATGGCGTGATCCACATTGAAACGTTCTCTGATAAATTATACAGGCCGCTCAGTTCTTCTCCAAAGACACACCAGGAGTTCTAGGTCTGTGCATCAGAACTCGATACGCTTTCTAAACCTGGCGCAATTCTGGGAACTCCTTGGGTTGTTACAACCTACACGTGTTGGTTAAAGGTCATTAGGACTTGTTGCGTTGCATTGCATTGCACAAGGGTTTCACACAGCTGAAGACAAAGAAAGAGCAGGCCGTGCTGAACAAAGATCGCTAAGAGTGAGCTTGTTCACAGTTAAGGGGTGATAAAGACATTATCAGAAGGATTTCTTGGAGTTATCAGATTTCTCATTATGGCCCCAAAACAAGAGTATTCTCCCAAATATGTGCCTTTGAACTAATCCAGCACATAGGAGTTTTTGAATCCAAGATGAGCGTTCTGCAAAGCTCTTCAATTAAACAAAAGTATCAGTGAAACATAGCATGTTAGAATTTTAGTGTGCAAATTAAGGATAGCTTCAGATTTTTTTTCTGTCTGTGTCTCTTAGTCCTTTCCAACAATGAATGTTTGATAGTCTCAAACCATGAGCGTATTTTGCATATTCTAGCAAATTGAATCTGACAGAAGTAGCCTTCTCTGTTGGATATTCAGGACTTTGATGCACAAGTTTTAGAACCAAATAGGGAACACTAGAGTTACTACAGAATTTACTACTCCAGGGTTCAGTGAGAGCAAAGCAAAGTGTGGAGTTAATGTTCCACTGAGTTCAGAAAGCGACAGTGGGATTTTCAAAAATGCCTAGAAGGTTTGGGAGCACAAGTCTCATTCAGTCCCATGGGACTTGTGCTTTGTTTTAGCTCTTTCGAAAATCCCACCCCAAAATTATAATCTTAGATTATAAATTTACTTATAGTTTAGTAAATATTTTGGGAGCAGGAATTGTGTGTTCCAACGAGTAAATGGACAGCAGTAACGTCTAGCGCTCTCCGTCAAGAATCAGGGCCCAGTTGTGCTAGGTACTCCTGGACTAGTGGTTCTCAACCCACGGCTTGCGGTCCATTTGCAACCCAGTCAGCACACAGCTGCGTCACATGTGACATCCTCAGGGCCATACAGGTAGAATATTTATTGTGTGAATGTATGCCATGTAACACACAGAGAGCTGCATATGTGGCCCACAGTGGTAACTAGATTGAGAACCACTGCTCTAGAAATACAATGAAAAAAACAATTGAGCATATTGTTGATGCTACCATAATAAAAATAATAAACAATAAAATGGCAACTCTTTGCAAACCTCTGCTAAAGTCCTTTTCTCTCTCGTCTTTTAATTTTATCCATCCATTACTGTGCTTCCAATAGGACCCCATTTATCTGAACTCTGAACAACCAAAATGTTCTCATATCTGCATCACAGTCATGTCCCCCAGACACCAGCATTTGGACTTCAACTCCTCTGCCATTTCTCTAAATGCTTTACGTCCCCAGAACACTTCTTGAATAAAGAGGTCGCACGGTAAATCAGAAAGTTCTAAACCCAAAAGAGGTGTGCATGTTGTCACGGTGTTCCAGGTGACTCTGCCATGGTGGATGTCTTTCAGGGAGCACAGCGGCAGCACTACTAAGAATTAGTCTCTCTGTTGTGCAAAACAATAATGATTCTTTAAACCGGGGTGCTGGGGGGAAGAATCTGTACAACAGCCATGAAACCTCTGTTCAGTTTGGTATTCCTTTTTTATCTTGTGTTTGGACCAGCCAAAGCCTTGATTGGGAATGAGAAACAATGCATCATGGAGAACATTGAGGGGGGAAAAAACATTCTTCTTTAGACTCGCATCATCTTAGTTCTCTTGTTGAATTCCCAAGACTGACTGACTTGATCCATATTTTTTTCTACTTCATGAGGTCACAGGTGGATCTTATGACTTGGAGACTGAGAACAAATCTCAGGAGCAGATGATCGCTTCAAATGGGCAGATAAAAAGCAGAAATTATAGAGAAGCAGAACAGTTTCTGGGTGTTTGTCTCACTCCTGTTTCTTCCTCTCAGTTGTCCAGAAGGTCTCAGCATCTGCTGAAATGTTCCGAAACTTGGTTTGGTGCAAAGCATCAATAGCTCTAGTCTTGTTTTGGATCTTGGCTGTCATAGAATATCAGAGTTGGAAGGGACCTCAGGAGGTCATCTAGTCCAATCCCCTGCCCAAAGGAGGACCAATCCCCAGTTTTTGCCCCAGATGCCTAAATGGCCCCCTCAAGGATTGAACTGACAACCCTGGATTTAGCAGGCCAATGCTCAAACAACTGAGCTATCCCTTCCCCCTGTGTCACACGTCATTTTATGTTGAATGTTTCCCTGGTTTTCCTTTCCCTCTGCATTTTACCATCAGTTGTCTTGGAGTCTAGAAGGTGATAAACATTTGAGTCCACTGCACTTGCAAAGCCATCAAGTGCCCAAGACAGTGTGAAAGTGGTGATTCATGCCTGGTACGGTCTGCTGGCGTTCTCAAAGTGTGGGTTATATTTCTTGCACCACGCAATGGTGCTACAGGCTTCAGAGCAGCTAGGCTGAAGGATGGTGCTTGGAAGATACAAGTCCAAGAACAGGCATTGGATTTTGCTTTGAGGGGAGGAGAGGTTGTTGGGAAAGGCACCACCATTCCTTTCTGGTCAGTCTGCATTTAGGAGCTGCCTGACCTCCTGCATAGTGATAGCATTCTGGGGTGGTGACTCTCAGATTGTGGGACAAGGTGGGGATGGGAGGAAACTGTTATTTTTAAGAATAGTGAATACTGGGAAGAAAAAGAGCAAGTTGCCTCATTTTTCCACTCTAGTATGTTCTTTTCTCTTGTCTTTTTTTTCCTGCCAGGCCCCATCACTTTTCCATTTATTTTCTGTTGTGTCAGTTCTACATTGTCTGTCTCTCTTTTGGAAAGAGAAACCAAGAGGTAGGGATGGGGATGTCCTCCTGAATTCACACTCCAGCACTTGGCACTTTACAGAGACCTCAGAAATGTTTTGTGCCCGGGGCGGGGGGTGTGGTTGAGGTTGACCTGGCTGCCAGCTTCTTACACTGACAAGCCCCTCTGGATACTAGCCTGGTTTTGTATTCAGCGTGATGTGGAAATCGCCTGTTGTACTTAATGTGAGTCAGATGACTCCAGGTTATTTTTTCCCCAGGAGTGCTGAGCTTTTTCCTCTTTTGAAAACTGGCCGCATCCAGCCGCCTTCATCTTTGCTCAGGATAAAACAAACCATTTTAGGCTGTTTCCTCTGCTCCCGTAATTGTCTCTCTTCAGAGGCTCCTGGTGCCCTGTTCTCCAAGGCTGCAATTTAATTACAGGTGTGCGCAGGCAGCTTTAAGTGTGGTCTCTTATTCCTACCAGTGTGGAGGTTTATTCCCCAAATGACACCACGCAATTACTGGCTTCTATCTCTCTCTCCCCACCTTGTCCCCCCACCCCTGCCCCACTGCACAAACACAGCTTTGTCCCCACCCTCTTAATGAAGTGATTAGAGGGACTCCAGAGGGACTTTGATCTTACCTGTCACCTGGCAACACTAAAAACATCTTCTAGATTTCTGACAAGAAAGAACAGGAACCAGGGCTGTCTCTGGGTAGAGGGTGCCAAGTTTCTAGCTGTGTATCCCAGAGCAATGCGTAGACCTTTAACGGGCCTGGCACTGGAAATCAGGGTGTAACTGTGCCCCTAAAATGTAGATGGAGCGTGCTCTTGACATCTGTCCCAGTTAGTGCCTCTGATCCAATATTGCTTTAGGTAATTCTTCACCGGAGTCCAGACGCTGCAAAGATCCGATACAGTAGGAACATAGGAATTGCCAGACTGGACCAGGCCCATAGTCCATCATGAACGGCATCCTGCCTCTGATGGCAGCCAGGTCCAAATGCTTCAGAATACAGTACAAGGAACCCCATAAGGAACAGTTAATGGAATGTTTCAGAGTAGCAGCTGTGTTAGTCTGTATCTGCAAGAAGAAAAGGAGTACCTGTGGAACCTTAGAGACTAACAAATTTATTTGAGCATAAGCTTTCATGAGCTACAGCTCACGTCATTGGATGCATGCAGTGGAAAAGTTAATGGAATGACTTGCTTATAGGGGAAGTTTCTTCCTAACCCCTGACATTTAGTGTCTATCTTGTGCCCTGAACTTTGACTTTTTCTGACCCTTTCACATTTTACTCCATCTAATGAAAGAGAGGATGGGTTTTTTGTATCCATTTAAATGTTTGCTCCTCCTCTGAACTGTGCTAAAATCTTGGCATTTCAGAGTCGGGCTGGGACTGTGTGTTGAGAAACCTTTTTCCTACCAGTGCCCCTAAGTTACCTGGGTTTGCAAAACTCTACCTCAAACGTGGAGGGCTGCTTTTGGAATGGCTCTTCTGGAAGGAAGAATTTAACAGGCTGTGGATTTCTCTGCCCATCATAAGTGCTGGTTAGGGCTCAAGAGCCTGTCATGTCTAGGTGCTAGATCACAGAAAGAAACCTTGGACAGTCCCCCAGTTATGGGGACATGGTTAGGTTCTATCTGTCCTACAGCTGTGTTATGCATTTGTAAGCCTTTCTGCAGAGCCCCTTACCATAGTATCTGGGGGCCCCACAAACCTTCATGAATGTGGCTGTACAACAGGGTGTGGAGTGGCAGGGGGCATACTATCATCCCTGTTTTGCAGCTGGGGGAGCTGAGGCGCAGTGAAATTAAGTGACTTGCCCAGTGTTGCACAGCGAGTGTGTGACAGAGTCAAGGACTGAATCCAGGTCTGAGCCCACAGCCCAGTGTCATAACCACAAAGCCATCCTTCCTCACTGTGGTCATCTGTAGACGAGACCCTAGAGATCTACAGTAACTCAGAAGTCAGTGGAGTTTCCGGATTTTACTCTGGTGTAACTGAGATCAGCATCTGTCCCAGTGATCCTGACCTACCAAATTTACTATTGCTATAGATTATTACTACTGCCTAGGACTCTTTTACCTCTTGTTTCAATAGGGTCCCGACACCAACAGCAACGCTATATTTGTCTTAGGTTTCAGAGGAGCAGCCGTGTTAGTCTGTATCCGCAAGAAGAACAGGAGGACTTGTGGCACCTTAGAGACTAACCAATTTATTAGAGCATAAGCTTTCGTGGGCTACAGCCCCCTTCATCGGCTGCATAGAATGGAACATATAGTAAGAAGATAGATATATACATACATAAAGAGAACATGAAAAGGTGGAGTAAGAAGCTAATTAATTAAGATGAGCTATTATCAGCAGGAGAAAAAAAAACTTTTGTAGTGATCATCAAGATGGCCCATTTCGACAGTTGACAAGAAGGTGTGAGGATACTTAACATGGGGAAATAGATTCAATATGTAGGTGACTTCTGGGTACTCTTCTGGCTCTGTCAATCTGTTTTTTCACTTCAGCAGGTGGGTATTGTAGTTTTAAGAATGCTTGATAGAGATCTTGTAGGTGTTTGTCTCTGTCTGAGGGGTTGGAGCAAATGCGGTTGTATCTTAGAGCTTGGCTGTAGACAATGGATCATCGTGTGGTGTGTCCTGGATGGAAGCTGGAGGAATGTAGGGAAGTATAGCACTGAGTATAGGGTGGTGTTTATGTGACCATTGCTTATTAGTACATTAGTGTCCAGGAAATGGACCGCTTGTGTGGATTGGTCTAGGCTGAGGTTGATGGTGGGATGGAAATTGTTGAAATCATGGTGGAATTCCTCAAGGGCTTCTTTTCCATGGGTCCAGATGATGAAGATGTCATCAATGTAGCCCAAGTAGAGTGGGGGCGTTTGGGGACGAGAGCTAAGTCAGCCATGATTAGTGTAGATTCCACAGCACAGCTCCATCGATTTGTGGCACTGGTTACAGGAAGCAGCCTTTCCTCTCCTGCATCCCCATTCCCTGCCTCTCCCTCTACAGCTGATCACTGTAGCAGGGGGTATTGATTTACTAATTGCGCAGTGATTTCACCTGATTGATAATAAAGTGGTGTACAACCTCCCTGCTGAGCTGAAATTCAGCCTGGCAGATACTGATAGATTACTTGTCCTCAGCAGCAAATAGTTCTGTGTTGTTAAGTAAACTTATTTGTTGCCCAGTAACCCTCAAATTACGGTCGTAAGTGCTTGAAGACGCAATGAAAGTGTCCGTCTGAAACTTCATCATATGTTGAGAAACTCACCTAAATAAGTAAATGGTGACTAAAATTACTACCTAAATAAAAGTAGGTGACTGCTTGTCAAGACTCCTAGGTTCTATTCCTGGCTGTTCCCCAACTCATTATGTGACTTTGGGTGGGTCATTTCACCTCTGTGCCTCAGTTTCCCCCTCTGCTAAATGACCTGGCACTTGGTAGACAATATAACACAAAATGCAAGACCAAAAGCCTGTGGTTTCTAAGGCTCTAGTCTAATGCATACCCGTGTATATAAATGAATATCGCTGCTGGAGCATGCTCAGGGCTTTTGTTGTCTACCATCACCTCATGTAGAGGAGCAGATACATTCTTACCTGCTTTGCAATGGGCTTTGAGATCCATTATTGCCATTTATTACTTATATCACTATAGCACCTACAGGCACCTACCACAGCTGGGGCTCCACTGTGCTGGGCACTGTGCAGATACATAGTGAGTGATGGCTCCTGCACTGAAGAACTTACACTCTAAACAGACAAGACAGCCTAAAGGCTGGGAGGGTAAACAGAAGCCCCAAGAGGGGAGGTGACTTGCCCAAAGTCACAGACCAGGACCTTGTGGCAGAGCCTATAGAACAGGGGTGGGCAAACTTTTTTGGCCCAAGGGCTGGGTAGGGAAGGCTGTGCCCGCCAAACAGCCTGACCCCCTCCCCCATTTGCCCCCTCCCATTTCCTGCCCCCTGACTGTCCCCCTCAGAACCCCCGACCCATCCAACCCCCCTTGCTCCTTGTCCCCTGACTGCCCCCTCCTGGCACCCCCCACCCCAAACCGCCCCCCATCCCACCCCCTATCCAACCCCCCCCCCCCGTTCCCCAACCCGTGACCACTCCAGAACCTCCACCCCATCCAACCTCCCCCTGTCCTCTGCCTGCCCCCCAGGATCCCCAACCTACCCAACTGTTTTCACCGCAGCGCGCGCGCCGCCCCCTCACCATGCCTCTCAGAGCGGCAGGAGCTCGCAGCCCCGCTGCCTGCGCATTGGCGTGGCTGCGGGGGAAGGGGCCGGGGGCTAGCCTCCTGGACCAGGAGCTCAGGGGCCGGGCAGGACGGTCCCGCAGGCCGTAGTTTGCCCACCTCTCCTATAGAACCACTAGAAGATCCATTTTGGAATGTAGCCGCCAGTCAGAATACAGTTGTCTTTGCAACAGACTCTGGTGCGGAAGCTGTCACAGTTCCAGGCAACTGTACCTGTCTTCCCCCTCAGAGGTCTGGCTCATCAGCCATCACCTCTCTTGGGGGGAGACCTGCATCTCTCTTCTTCCTGACTGGGGTTTTTCCAGGCTGCACAATTCCGTACCTACACTGTGTTGTTTGCCCGCAAGCCAGAGTGCCTAAACAGGCCAGCGTCGGTGGCTCTCTCTTCATGAGGCCATAAATGCCCTCATGAATACAGCAAGCAGATGTATTCTTAAGGTGGAAGAATCAAAGAGAAAACGTACTAAAAGAATAAAAGAGCCTATTCACATGCTAATAAACTTACTCGAGATCACCCTGCCTGCCAACTCCTGCGCGTGCTCTGATAGGAGTCAATCCTTCAAACCCTTGTGTTTACAAGTTCATAACAGCGATAGCTCAGAACAAGCACACTCATGCATACTTTTCCCTTATACAACTTGATCTTCCTATTCCAGGAATAGATAATCCATATGGTCCCTTCCTCAGGGCATAGCTTCAAAAGGCTGGGGTTTTGCATACCTGGGGAGGAGGCCAGGAATTTGTATTCACCTCCCCCTAGATATTTCTCAGGAAACCCACTTCATACGTATTACCCCAAAAGACCATTCTTGTCTGCTGCATTGTTCAGTATGGTCCTTTGGTCAGCCAGGCCCACAGTAATACAGAACCTTTGTATCTCATACAGTGGACTCCAAAGATACTTAAACTTAGTTCAAGAAGGTTTTTCCAGGCTATTGTAGGCAATTGCCGTATCTGCCACAAAAGTCGACAAGTTGTATGTGTTGTTTGCAGGCTACTGGCAGAAATAATTGACTTGGGTTGGGGTATTTGTTTTTTAGCACAGGGTTTAGTTCTGTTATAAAATGTTTTCACTGCTCAGTGTCTTAAGGCTGGGGGTTTTTTTATTTGAAAACTGCTGTGTCACACACTTCATCAGCCGTCAGCACACAACCCCTCCCCCCCCCCCCCCGCCAGAGCATTTGTTCAGAACAAAGGTTCCCTTTTAAAAATGGCATGATATTTTGCCACTTTTATGAAAAACCTGTCACAACAATATCTAATTCTGCATGAGACAGAATTTCAAAACAGGCATCAAGGAGAGGAAGCTGCTAATGCGGAAATGTCACTTGCACAGCTGTAGAATAAGTAACCCACCAAACTGGATTTCAAAAGGAAAGAAATGTAAACCCCTTCTCTTTGCTCTCTTCTTTTCAGGCCTGACCTTCGCAGGAAAACCCAAGGCAAACGCCGCCTGGCTGAAATCTTGCGATCTGAATACTCTAGTGGGATGGACTCTGGTGTATCCAAGGTCAAGAGAAAGAAAAAACATGGAAAACCTGGCAACCAGAAAATGCTGAGCTGAACTGGGAGTTTCCAGCCCTTTGCTGCAGAAACTAGTTCTGGAGAATGCATGGGGCAGAAGGCAAAGGGACATGCAATGCAAACTGAGGTGCACCAGAATTTAATAGAGAATTTTTAAAAGGCTAAACCCTCAGAGAGCTGAGCCTCCAGAAGACCTGAATGGGGCTGAAATCAAACATGTCATGTTCTCAGTCAAGATTGCTCCATTGCAAATAAACGCAGCTTCATGAAGATGCACAAAGTTTCTAAGTTTTGCAGTGTTAAGCCATGACCATTGTTTTTGTAAAGAAAATTTGGAGCAGTCACATGAAGTGTAGGGGGAAATGTGCAACCACCAAAATATAAAGTGACCATCAAATGGGTTAAGATAGGAGCGGAGTTCATTGGGGCGATTATGATGTTTAAAAGGTCTATAGGAACCAATTGTTTAATTTTTTTTAATAGAGAAAGCTGAAGTAGTGCAGTGGGCATTACTACCTTAGTTGCTTATTCTAAGGTTAGCTACTATTCAAGCCTTAGTCTGACCTGAACAAACTGTGGCATTTGGGCCAGATCTCAATGGCATTGAAGTGAATGGCAAAACTCCCAATCACTTAGGAACAAGATTGTATGTAAATAGACAAAGGACCAAATGCTCTGTTCCCTATTCCTGTCTTGGGCAAAATTTATAGGTAAGATTTGTCCCTGAATCCTTCAGGATTTAGCCACATGTAATGTCTTGCTTCTCAGCACAGAAAAGTCTGAGAGGAGCATTTCTAACACTTAATGATACCATCATTTTGTAGCGCGCTTTGTTGCTCATTCTGAAAAGCACATTGACTTTAGCTGTTCCTGGCATCGGTCAAGCTTATTTATTTATTTTCTTCTCCTTTTCAGGAGCATATTGTAGGCTAATTGATTTGTCTCCTTGTGTTCCCCTGTTTGCCTTTGAAGTGGAAAGACCCAACAGCTGGAATTTCTTCCTTCCTTTATTTATTTTATTCCTCATCAGAACCCAGGAGGGAGGGGACTCCTGGGAGTTCTTTGTGGTGTGATCTGAGAGAGGCTGTGATTGGGCCCGTTCATGATTGCCTTGCACTTGGAACGAAATCCTAGCCCCTTTGAAGGCAATAGCAAAACTCCCCGTGACGTCAGTCGGGCCAGGATTCTGTTGGGTCGTCATTCTGTGCAGGAGATGGTGCTTTCTCAAGGCCTGGTCTGAGATTATAGAATGAGTTTCCCACTGGAACTACGGACCTTCACAAATTTCACCACCTTCCGCTCTGAGTGCAAGGCTCACGGCGTCAGTCTGCCTTCTCTAAGAAAAGGACAGAGCAAACACACATGCTAAAAAACAAAATAAACCCCAACCAAAACACAAACCCTACCAAAACAGTGCGCTCCACTGCACACACCATTCTCCCCTGGGGAGAGGATGAGAGAGAGAGAGAACAAACTACACATGACAGCTGTTAGTCATGTCGCCTAATGCACGACCGTAAGGGGCTCAGATAGAACAGCAAGGAGGGTGGGATAAGAACGTATATGAAACCGAATTCACAGCAGTGCAAAGTGGGCTTAAAATTTGCCCGAATCAGCATGGTATCCACTTGGCACTGAGATAAGTGATGACACACGATGCGGAGTAACAGTGAGTTGGGTCTCGTGTTGCAGAAGGGGAGCAATCAGTCCAAAAGTGTGTATTTTGTCAAGTGAGTGTAACTCTTGAGAATCAGAACAATTCTTCCCTTCTCCCGGGCGATCACTGAACAGCGACTTCCTGGTTTGACAGCAGTAGTTTTTGAGAAAGAAGGATGTGGAAAAACTGAAGGGCAGAGAGTAGGAGGGTAATCAGCATTTATTAGATTAAAATTAAATAAAGAAACCACCCTCCTGGTATTTGTGGGAGGGGAAGGGGATGGGAAATCAGGTTTAAAAAACAACCTGAGGCTGAAAATGACTCATCATGTGATGCAGAAAGTGTAAGCTTGGGGAGAATTGATCCTGTGCATGAAGGGTGGGAAAAGTATGACCTTCTCCAAGCTGATTGTCATATGAGAATTAATAGATACTATTGGTGAATTTATAATACTAAAGACCAGACAACACATGTCAGTCAGACATTAGGAAATCTCTTCGCTCTCTGTGTTATTGGGGCATGTCATGGGCTTGATGAAACAGTGAGCCATTAAGCTTTTTTACCTGTATACTTTTCTCTGTGAGCTGCACCATCTTTTAGTTGAGAGCTGCGGATTAATGCTGAGTGATTCTGGGAAGGAAGGTGGGGGAGATCATCAGGAAAAATGGTAAAGGAAATAGATGTATAGTTAAAGAAAAGTCAAACATCTGATCATGATGTTGAGGTCCCTTCTGCAAACCTCTGGATTTATGGGTGGGTTTATCTGTAGCTAAATTCTGCTCTCAGTTACACCTATGCAGCCGAACTGATTGCATTGTCTGTCCCAGAATCTGTATTCTGATCTAGTTTATCACTTTACTGCCCAGATAATACAGGAAGGAAGATGTAGCAGCTTTAGCTAAATTTAAACCACATTTAATATAAATCATACAATATAAATATTGAGTGTTGCTCTTGGTATAGAGATTCTATCTCGGTTGTGTGAAAACCTCAGCATAATTCTACTGTATATTTGTCTGTATATTTAAATTTTAAAGAGCCCCTTTATTGTCCCATTGACTTTTCGTTTGATTTCAGAGCAGAGTTTGGTTTTAAAAGTGATAACACCTTTTGTTTTTAATTTTCAGTTAATCCCACCTGTTCTGATATGCTGCACTTCAGATTTCCATTCATATATACCCTTACAATCAAGGAATTCTATTCCTGGTGTGTGGATGGAGCCTGGAATTCTCATTCCAAAAAATGCTCCTGCACCTTCTCGCTTACATCTTTGGACTCATGTTTATTTAGATTGTAAGATCCATGGGGCAGTGACCATATCTTTGTCTGTGTCTGGCGTAGGGCCAAATCCTACTCTCTTTTCAAGGTCAGAAAGGGCCCTGCCTGGGTGGGACTGGTACAATTGTGCTGCACATTTGGGGCAGACTAGCAACTCTTGCTCTCCCAGAGGCTAAGTGGAACCATCCCAAGAAAGCTGAAGTTGGTGCATCATCCCGTGGGTTGATCTCCACTGACTCCCCGTTTGCTTCAGAAGAGAATTCAAGGTTCTGCTCCTAATGTACCTTTGGGCTGGGGCCTGGTTCCTGCAGAGACTGCCTCTGAGACCCTCCAAGATAGCTACGCTGCGCAGGTGTTCGAAATGCCCCAGATTTCACCTCTCAGATGCCGGCAGGGGGAGGTGCTGTTGGTGGTAGGGCTCCACTTGGGGCTTCCTTTCCAGAAGATCAGGCTGAGCGTGTTCAGATCTAAGTTGAAGACACACCTTTGCTATTAAACCTTTCCCCGGGGCCAATGCCTGTAATCAAAAACAAAACAACAAAACTTCCCTGCCCATCCAAATTCTCATTCCTCTGTAACCCAGGGGAGCAGAGAGAGAAACACCATTTGTTCAGGACTCGTGCTTCAGCATAATTTGTTCAGTGCTTAGATGCTAGGGTAATAGGTGCCTTATAAATACCTTTGATGGAGAGCCGCTGCAGCGTGATGATTCTGCTGATCTGTGGTCTGGAATGGAGGGGAGGGGGGTATTCCTTCAGCCTCTGCAGAAAACCTCACTCTGCTGCCTGACCACTCAGGCTGTGACCTTGTTCCAGCATTTGGCACAATGGTTGCACCTGCTTACACCTGAAGTCAACGGTTAGAAAGGATCATTGACAGCCCCTGCATTGAGAAAGGAACAGACTAGCGATCCACAGGCATGTATATGTCCTTAAGTGAATCACTGCTTATACAGTATAAACAGTAGGCCAGATTCTGATCTCACATAGACTGGTTGTGATGCAGAGTAATCTTACTGACTTTCATGGAGTTGCTTTCATGAAGTTGCTTCAGATTTACCATGTTCTAAATAGGAGCTGGGGTTAGCCCCCCTTGTCATCCATTCCTCCTGCAGACAGCTCCCTTAAAACCGAAAGAGCAAAGAATGAAGATAGACCACAAAGTTGGACAAAAGATCCTTTCTGTGCTTGGAAACCTAGATTGCACTTTATAGTGGGCCTGGCAATTGTACTAATTTGTTGATGTTTCAGAACCCAAACTGTGAACAGAAAGCAAAAGATTAATGAAATGTTTGTCAAGGAAAATCTTGACCCTTGGGGGAAAAATAATCCTTGGACTAGAACAGTTGTAGTCTTGTAGCTGGTTTCTTTCACATGACTGATACATCTCATCCAGCATTTGATTTCAAAAGTTTTTTTGTTTTGTTTTAAAGCCATTGCACCAGGTTTAATTCCACTAAGAATTCTCCAGGGATTTTATTCTTTGCTTTAGAGTAGAGCCCAGGATTGCAGCTGCACTTGGCAAGATGTTGTACAAACAGCTATTAATAAAGCAGGCCCTGTCCTGAGGACCAGTGCATTCCAATTTTCAGTATATTGGGGAAAGATAGTCTTGTGGCTAAAGCACAGAACTAAGACCTGATGCAGCTGAATTCTGTGTCCACCTCTGACACAAACTTGCCCTATGATATCTTTGGGCAATCTCTTCCCCCGCCCAATGCCTCAGTTTCCCCATTTGTAAAATGGCGATAATACCCTACCTCAGAAGGGTAGTGTGAGGTTAAATATTTTAATGGTTTCAAAGCACTTTGGGATCCTCTTACAGAAGGTGCTATTTACATGGGAAATATACTTCATTATTATAAAGGGCATATACTCAGTGTGGTGTTTTCACTAAATTGTGATTTTAAAAAATAAACTGTTTCTTTTACTGTGACTATTAAAGCTCCCTTAAGGAAACAGCTCTAACCTTCAACACCTCTCCACTTTCTTTACCAGAAGAAAGTTTGGTTTCTAGTTCTAGAAAGTTCTAGTTTGGTCAGTTCCTATTCCCTAAGCTTGATATTTCTTTTGGACTGTAGCCTTGGTTTCTCCTACTGCAGTAATTTTAGCACAAACACTGTGCTAGTTAATATTTTAATAGGCTGGTTACCTACTTTACCATGGAGGTTTCCAGCTTCTTCCAGGTGTGAATTAGCAAAACAATTTTAAATATTGCCATCCTAAACTTGTAGGGAAGGGTTGTACTTCATTAATGTAAGAGATGCAATCTGCTAAGAGGTACAAGGACAATTAAATATTAGAGAATGTCTTTGATTTACATTCCTACTGGGTAAATGTAAGAAAGGTTGCTGTATTTTCTCTGCCTTCACTCTCACAAAATGAAAAGCACACCCAGTGCAAGTTGTCCTTTGATAGATTTTTAATATGATTTTAAAGAGTGTTGTTTGGCCTCATTCTTATTCAATGAGATTAATTTAAAGCACTTATCCCCTGGGTTTAAGTCAATCCATGTAGGATTTTGGACTGGGTTTGTTGCATGGGGGGTTTTGTTTGCATGCTGCTCTGAGAGACTCCTTTCCCACTTCATTAACCCTGAGCTGGGGACAATCCCTCCCACCTAGAGCTGGGGATTTACCAAACCCCACCATTCAGATGCAAAGAAACAGCACCCTCCACAAAGGCAAGGGGGCTGCTTGACTTAATTAGTTGCTGTGCATTTTGCAAAATTATAACAATGCCGACATACTGTCAGGAAGAATACAAAACAAAATAAATAGAAACAGGGTCAGCTCTGGATCTGGCGTTCCTTAGGCCTGGGAGATTCTGGGTGTTATTTCTTCGAAGGCTCTTTCCACCACCCCATCCTCCCCGAGATCTCTCCATTGTTGCCATTTACATGGAGATCCCTGGCCTAGCCGGGTCCCCCCCTTTCCCAGCGTCCCTCGCTGTAGTAATCACTCCTGCTGCAGGGGCTGGTCAGGGGCTAGTTGTTTTTGATTAGCAGCAGTTCGCCCTGCCCGAGGTAGGGTCCCATCACGGCGCCCCCCGGGGCGCGGTGCTAGCGGCCGGGGGAAGGCGTGGGGCCCACCACGCTGCAGCCGGGGGTCATTGGGGTGGTCAGTGGTGGGGGTGACAGGTGATGGGCGCTAGACTTGGCCTGAGCTCTGTGCTGAGAAGTTTGCAGAGCTGGGTTGGGGGAGGGGATGGCCGGGGAGCTAGGACCTGCTGCAGTCTAGGGTCCCGTCCCCCCCCTGCACGGGAAGGGCAGCGTGCGCTCAGACGGGAGTTGTGCAAGGAGCCTGGCCCACAGGTTGGCCGGGGGGGCGGCCCAGGGCTAAGCCTCGCAGCCCATCTGTCGGGTCCCCGGGACGGTAGCCGCTCCCAGCCTGTCCCGGTGACCAGCTGCTGGGCTAGCTGGCTGCAGCCAGATGAGCGACACTTTTAAAGGGTGGAAACAATCCATTTTCCAAAGCGATCATTTAAAGCACTTAGGCAATTACACACTTAAGATTAGCGTTAATAATTCACCAGGACCGCGGCTAGCCCTGCGCCAGGGCTCCTCCACCCACCACCCCGCAAGGTGCGAGGGGCCGGGACAAGGGGGCTGCCAGGGATCGCGGGGGCTGCCGGCTCTGCTCCCCACATGCCAGCACTGTGGCGCTGCTTGGGTTTCCTCTGGGGCTGATCCTGCTGGAGTCTAAATCGGGAGTGGCTCTGGAGTCAGAGGGCCTGATTCCCCTCTCCCAGGGGTAGAAATCAGGAGTGACTCCCTGGCAGTCAGGGCTGAGTCTCCTTTCTCTGAGACACGCGTGTAAATCAGCAGTGACTTCTCTTGAGCGGGTGGAGTTACAACCCAGCAGAATCAGGCCCCCTCTTTGAGTGGCCAAAATACGTTTGCTCGTGGGTGAGAATCGTGGAAACTTCCCCCCACCCCCTTCCCTTCGGCTTCTTTGATCAGCCAGAGTAAACAGCATAAAAAAGGCCGAGAATGACTGGATCTGCTTGTTTGTAAAGAAGTTTATTTCCACATTTAAAAAAAAAGAGAGAGCGCGAGCCAGAGTTTTGTTTTGTTTTTCTTTTCTGATCTCTTTAAAGCCGAATTCTCCTTCGCTTCTTTTCCTTGCAAAGTCCAGACAGGAGAACCCGGGAATACAGACTTACAAGAATCACTTACACAAATACGTCCTCGGGGTTCACAAATAAATAATTCATATACATTTTGCACACAAGTATTTACAATTTTTTCTTAGTTACATACTCTCGGGTTAGCATGAAAGGGCTCCTCTTACGCTAGGTAACACTGCGACCCAATGGGTCGGTGCCATGGGGCGAGGTCCAAGCTGTTCATTATGGATCTAATGAGGGTCCAGATGTTGTATGTTTCATGTCAGCACACGCGGGCCATCCACCTACCTACCCCCATTTCTGCACAAGTAGAATTGTTACTTACAAAGGCCAGGAACGGATGCCCTATCGCAAAGCGCGGCCTGGGGATGGCAGAAAGGAGAATGGATAATACTTGGGAACAAACAAACAAACAAAAATGAGAAGCCATGCTCAGGTGAGCTAGTTTATTGGCAATTACCTTTGCCTCATCCTCCAGTCCTTGCTCAGGCAAAAACCACTGAAGTCGGGCGCGTGTTTAGCATGAGGGAAGTCTGTCTTTCTTTCTTTCTTTCTTTCGAGGAAGTGTGTTTGGAACTGCAAGGAACTGGAAACTCCAGCCTGAAGTTAGCCAGGAGCTGGGCCTGCTGGTGAAATAGAGCTTCAAGCCGATACATAATTGGAACGCAGTGAATTCTTTGAATGGAAACAAAACCTGAGATGTGTTTAAAGGTGTGTCTCCTACACCCAGAATCCTCGGGCCTAAACCTCGTCTTGTTATTGATCCTTTAAAACGTAATACGGCTCTTTAAAAAAAAAAAAAAAGGCTTATTTAGCAGATTAATTCGGTTCCTCTCTTCAAACTAACTCTGTCTGAAGGGGGAACGTTTCTGAATTCTGCAACTTGTGGAGATTCCTTATTTGATCTTTGGGTATTATCTGTCCCCAAGTCTCCTTTAAAAAGAAAAGGAGAACTTGTGGCACTTGAGAGACTAACCAATTTATGAACACCCATTGTTTCATGTTCTCTGTGTATATAAATCTCCCCGCTGTATTTTCCACAGTATGCATCCGATGAAGTGAGCTGTTGCTCACGAAAGCTTATGCTCAGATAAATTGGTTAGTCTCTAAGGTGCCACTGGTACTCCTGTTCTTTTTGGGGATACAGACTAACACGGCTGCTACTCTGAAACAAGTCTCCTTTGTGTGTGTGGCAAAGTTTAGTGCTAGAAAGCGGGGGAGGGGGCAGAAAGGCCTCAATGGGCAAAGAGAGAAGGGCGGGGGGGTGAAGCCGGAAAAAATCTGTGTTGTGTGTGTGTGTGTGCGGGAGGGGGGGAATTATATCCCCTCAATGTTTTTAAGGAGGATATTTTTCAATACTGAAAGGTCTTTCGGAAGTGGGCTAATCGTCTGTGTCTGGGCGATCACAAAAGATTTGTCTATTTCTGTGTTTCCTCCTAGCTCCTCCGTGTCTCCCGCCCACCCCAGAGTTGAACAGATGCTTTCCAGGAAGTTTGAGTTGTTTGTTAGGTTCCCTTTCTCCATTGCTAGGAAGGCGATCTCTCACCCCCTTCCAGGTTAGGCAGCGCGGATCACCAACCGCATCGAAAGAGCGGGCCAGATTTTCCTTTGATGTGTTTTTTTCCTTTCCAGGTTCCTCTTGCTCCGTTAGGGTGAACGATGGTTTTGTGTGGTGGCTAGGCGGGGGTTGAAGTGCCAAGGATCCGGCCCGCCTCTCTCCCTCCCCCCCCCCCCGGCTCGGTGTACAGTTTCTGATGGTCAGGGCGGTCTACGCAAGGGAGCAGAGGGGGCCTCTTGGCTTCCTTGGCAGCGGGCTTTGCTGCGAACTCGGCGCTTCACCGCGGTTGAGCCGCTCGCGGGAGGACGCCTGCCAGGGGGGGCAAAGGTGGGGGCGGCTCGCTACCCCCCTGCAGTCCGTGAATGAGGATCCGGGGTACCAAAGGTCTCTGCAAGGCCGGGGGAGGGGCGCTGGGACCCCGGTACAGATAGAGGGCCGCTCCGGGGTCCAGGTTGGAGACCAAGCTCTGCGGGTAGAAATAGGGAGATGGGAACATTCGCTGGAGGGCTGAATAATTCCCAGCTTCTGCCAGTAGCTCCAGTCCTACTGCTGTCTGCCTCTTCCACTTGGTCCTGGGGAGGGAAGCCAAGATACGCGGGTCAGGAGAGAGCCAACATGCTACAGAAAAGCAGCCCCGCAGGCCTGGGCGTGCACCCCCACTCCTCCGACTGAGCGGACGTGGCCAAACCGCCGGCCTTCCATGGGCAAGAAACCTGAGCACCCTTCCAGAGTTTGCAAAAAGAAAAGGAGTACTTGTGGCACCAAATTGGTTAGTCTCTAAGGTGCCACAAGTCCTCCTTTTCTTTTTGCGAATACAGACGAACACGGCTGCTACTCTGAAACCTTCCTGAGTTTGCAACGCTCCAGCCCCGGCTCTCTCAGGAGCAGCCAAGCCCCTGGAGACCCCTGCAGCCCCTCCTGCAGTCACAAGTGGGAGAGAGTTGCAGCGCCCACACCTGATATAGCTCGGGTGAAAGCTGTGGAATCTCTCACACCCACTCACACGCCTGTGCTGAACCGCAGGGCAACACGATCATTGATCTGCATGTTCCATTCTATGCAGCCGATGAAGGGGGCTGTAGCCCCCCCAAAGCTGGTGCTCAAATAAATGTGTTCGTCCCTAAGGTGCCGCAAGTCCTCCTGTTCTTTTTATTGAGCTGACGATTGTTTCCAGAACCCAAATCCTCTTCCCGCAGCGATATATTACCCCGACGGCCAGGAACGAGGGTGGACTCTCTGGATGTTAACTTTGCGAATATTAACGTGAAGTGGGGGAGGGGAAGGGGAAATTGACAAGAGTATTAATTGCCCTCTATTTGTGCAAGCCCACGTATAGCATAGTATGTTAGCAGTGCAATGCCAGCTATGCCCCACGGGCAAAATGTGTATATTTTATTGCGTGTTGTGATCATGAGAGAGGTATTATTATTTATTAGTTACTCACAAGTATATAATGTATCAGATAGTATGTCTGATACCAGTTGCCTGAATATATTTTTTCAGCTCAGGCAAATGGCATGAGACATATACTCTCTGCTATATTGTGTGTGTAATAATAATTAATAATAATATGTGATCACAACACATGGTAACATGTAACTGCACATACGCTGATCTACAGTGATTGGAAACATCCATCTCTAATTTGCCAGCTCAGGCAGGTGATTATCTTTCTATCTGTCTGATGTGATCATATATGATGATCACATGCTAAGACAGAATCACACGCTCTCCTGAAGAGTTCGGCCCTCTCAGACATTTGGATTCTTGTTGGTTTCTAATCAGTGCGCTGGGTTCTTAAAACGTTCACACAAGCCCCTGAAAATCACTTAAACCAAATTTAAACCGGTGTTTAAAAAGTTCAGGTTTCAGATGAAGCTAGAAAGAAGACTGAATTCGTGCAAGGCCTTTTGGAAATCTGGGGAGAGAAATAGCACCTGGAATTTTTTATCGCGGCCTTAGGAGTTTAGTTGAAACCAAATAAATAACCCTAAACGGGGAAACTAAACTCTCACCAGATTTGTTCCCGTTCCTTCCCCCCCCCCCCCGCAAAAAAGCGAAATGTTGTGATCGGTTTCTAAATGACAATATTAAAGCATTGATCAGACCCGACCTGAGAAATACCCACATCGCTTTCTCTCTGGGGGTGGGAAAGAGAGAGAATAAACTACCCCAAGGAGCAGCCTCGTAGCTGGGCGATTTTATTTTGCGTCCTCCGAATGTCAGACCAGAGCCGCCCCCGCGCCCAGCAACAGGGTGAACTTTACTGGGCAGCGGGTCGTGCCGGAACCCAGACGTGTTTGCTGCTCCTTTTGTTGCGATGACGATTGTTCTCCAGACAATGGCCGGAGCAGGGGGTCAGAGCCCCGGGATGCACGTCGGGGCAGGCGGCCGGGGATCAGCCGAGCCTTTGACGGTTTTGTCGCTGACGCGCTAGGCCCATTTCCACCCTTAAATTATTCATCATCATCATAATTGTGTAATTACTGTAACTGGCGTTAATTATGGATGCCCGGGATTTATTATTAATGGGCCGATGTGTTATGCTGTTGTGTTTATCGAAAAGGACATTTCTTCCTTTTTCCTGAACGGTTGTTGGGGGGTGGGGGGGGCTTCCTGCTACCTGGATGGGGGGGGGGGGCTGGGAATAGGAGACCCACAAGGATAGCACGGGGGGGGGGGGCATTGCTGCTGGTGTTTTGTTTTTTAAGCCAGTGACTATTAAAAGGAGACGAGGAAGACACGTGTTGCTTCGCTAGACCGCAGCAAGGCCCGGTGTGGAAGGAGCCGAGGGGCTGCTCTCTGCCTTTCCAGCCCCGTGTGCCCATGGCTGGGTGGCTCATCTTCATCCCTTGTTCCCCAGCCTTTGTATGGGGGCGGGGGGGGGCGGGTTCTGCTTTCACGCAGACACAGGTATTGTCACCCATCGCACCCCCACCCAGGTATCCACTCTGCTGGGGTTTGGGGCAGGTCTTCCAGGGCTTGCGTTTTTCATTGTGATTTTATGAAGAGCCCGTTCTAGGAGCGGCGTCCCAGCTTGGGGTGGCCAAACTGCCGCCTTCTGCGGCGGGGTCGGGCCCGATCCTGGTCCATGCCACCCCCCCCCCCCGCGCCCGCTTTCCTTGGCGCCCAGCCGGGCTGCTGGTTGGTACGCGGGCGGATTTCCTCGGCTCTCGCTCGGGGAGGTTTGGTTTTAAAGATAAGGGGCTGTCTGTCTTCCTGCGGTGGCTATGTTTAAACCCGCCAAAGCGGAGGCGTCCGGCTGCGGTTCGCAAATCCCCGCTGAGCACTGGCACTCCGCGGCAAGCCGCGGGCCGCTTTCAGCCGCCCATCCCCTCGGGCCTGGCCTTTGCAGCCTGCATTCAGACCCACTCTTTTCACCTTTGCCAGATAAAACCGCGCCGCAGCCTATGGTCCCCGCTCGGCACTCTCCAGCCCGGGACCTGGCACCCCAGCTCCCTGGGCCCCGGCCCTTCAAACCTTCCACTCCGGATGCGCTGGGAAACCTGGGAGCTTTCAGGGACTCGCTTCAAAGCTACTTCCTAGTTGGTGTCTTGGGGAAAGCCTGATTAGTGCATCTCTGCGGAAGATGCTGTGGGCCCAGAGGCTGCCCCCGGAACTCCCCTGGGTCGGGGTGTGTGTGTGGGGGGGGAATCAGGGAGATTTGCGCTGTGGTGTTTTTACCTTCTGTTCTGGTACCACGTTTTCACTTGGGTGTCAGTGAGGTTGAGGGAGGCCGCCAGCTCCATCCTGTCCTGCACACTCAGGTATTTCTGCCTCTCAAAGCTCCGCTCCAGCTGGGCGAGCTGGTGATCGGTGAAGGCGGTGCGGGCTTTGCGGGGCTTTTTCAGCCTCACCGGGGGGCTGTCCCTGGAACTGGAGATTTCTCGGTCCCCTTCTTCTTTCACTAGAGGGGGAGAAAGAATGCACATCGTGTCAGGGCAGAAAGAGAGGCGATGCAAAGCGGCTCTGGGTCGCTTCCTTGCAACAGCAGGAACAGAGAGGCTCAGGCAGAGAAAGAAATAAGTATCACACGCACACACCCTGCCCGGCTATTGTTTTGCAAATGCAAGCGGGCGAGTTTGCCCTGAGTTTTTTGCCTTCTCTCCTAGGCCCTGGTGTTCTCTGATCCCGGCTGCCTTTTGGCTCTGTGAGGTTGGTGATGGGATTCAAATGTCATGCCGCTCGGAAGGAGGGTAATGCAGAAGAAGTTGGAAAAATAAGAGCAAATGCTGGGCATGACCGGATATGAGAATAGTAGCCAATGGTCCATGTTTCGTTTGAATACCAGAGATGCAGTTCAAAGAGAGAGAGAGAGAGCGAATGAATTCCTGGGGAAAAGGCTAATATATCCAGAGTATGTATAGGATAGACCCAGGATTGACCTGTATTTTGTCTTTTAGTAGAAATCCTCATTTAAAAAAATATATAATTCTGCGAGCTCTTTGATTGAGTCCTTTTATATTTCCTCCTCCGCTGTCATGCCTGACAACGGAGTTTCCCCATCTCCTCTAGGTTTACCCCAGTCAACCCGACCAATGCTCTTGCAATGATGGATCGGTTTATGTTTGTACAGGAAAAATCAAGTGTGTGGGGGGGGGGGGGGAGGTTCTGGATTTGCTGACCATAAAGTTGTGGAGCTGCGGATTTGGTGTTAGTGTGGGGCTTGTTAGCACGGCCTACTTTTTAATTCATGTAATGCTTAAAAAGAGCCACTTTTCACTGACAGATGATTGTTAATATACTGTAAAGAAATGCGTATATCTCTGAGTAGGGCATACTGCGCACAGGCATAAGACAAATGGAACCCTTAAACGGGTAGAAGGAAACATTTGAGAAGTGGTGCTGTGAGGCCAGGCTTTTGCCATGATTTAACTTTTAAAATGCCTAATGAGAGGTTTTATTGATGGTTCATTAACGCAGGAAAGTCTCTGTGTGTCTATAATATACATACAAGCAGATCAATATATTACAGAGACGCTGATGGCTAGAAAGAATGATTTACATCCGAAAACATCTGTACGAGATTGGAAAATCTAAGCAAGAAAAGCTCTGTTTTTCCCCCCTCCTGAAAGAGATTATGTAACAAAAAGCTTCAGTTTATATAAATTGGCTGCATTAGGTTTTTACAGGGGTTTATGGTAAATTTCATTGTGAAAGGTTTTAGAAGTGACAGGGCTGTAGTTGAATGCGAGTTGATTTCTCTCTGTAGGAAGACAATAATCCGGTTAATTGAGCCACCAGGGAACGAAACCCTTCAACCAGAAATCCAGAATCTAGCAGACCAGATAGAGACCAAACCCGCTGAATAGCTCTTAAACATGAGATTCTGTTTCATTTAATGGCGAAACAAACACCCACCCACCCCCATCTTCTCCCCCTCCAAAAATAAAATAAAATCAAATACGGGCCGGTGGAACCAGTAGCCTGTGACTTCTGCAAAGAGGATAGTTTGGGAAACACCCTTTCAACGGAATCTTCACGATGTTTATTTCAGGTCTCAGGGTGAAGCGATCGGGGAGAAACTTTGGGGATTATTTGATTGGCCATTAAAGTTATTGCAGATGTAGCTGCATTTCCTTAGACGGCCATTGGAATTTGAGAAACAGGATTTGAGCCAAACACTTAAACATTATTAAAGTTTGGACTTCTCAAAAAAGTTAATTGGGAAAGAGAGAGAGAGAGAGAAATGACTCAGTTTGGAATCGATTGTTCTCCCGGATTCCCAGAATCCCTGTTTAGCCACTGAACTTCCCTTTGGATTTCAGTCCAACTGAACACAAAAGAGTTTCTCTGATTTGCTCTACGACTAGTCAACACAGCTCCAAAATACGTTTAGCCCAGTATTTAGATGACGTGCGGAAGGTAAAATAAAACACCTCCCTTAAAAGCTATTTCTTTGAAAAGCTCGCTCGGTTATTAAGGTAGTTCTTCTTGTACATATCAGGGTCCCCCCCCCCACTTAAAAAAAGTTAATGTTTTGGCTGCATAGAAACTCATGGGAAGCGTTTATTTTTCATCTGGGCTCAGTCCTGAAATCCTTGTGTGCCAGCACGTTTTAAACAACCCTCCCATTGAACTCGGGAGACTCTGTCCATAAAGCAATGGCATCATCGAGCGCTCAGGGTTATTTACATCAATGGGAACGACTGGCTTCAAAACGGAGTAAGGGGCCCTATCTTTGGGTCTGGGCCTTATATTTTTAAACAATTAAACAACTAGTTGCTTGTTACCATTCGATGCATGAAATGTTTTTCCGTTCCGCTGTATTTTATTCGAATGGAAGCACACAAGCTAAGAGTTTCTCCTGATAGGGAAAGGGAAAGCTGTCTTTGACTGCGGACTCCGCCTTGCGCTGGGGAAGGGCTGGTTACTGCTGGTTGCCTTTTATTAATTTTATTATTATTATTTATTATTTATTATTATTATTCATTATTATATATTTAATCGATTACTATGAAATGCAATTTGTCAGCTCCCACTTGCGAGCAGCCTGGCTGTGCATGGCTTTGATAAGAAATCTTTCATGGTAAAAACTGGTTTGAAAAATTTCCTGTTGAGGATCAAATCGATATATATAGTTTATATTTTTTGCTTGAGGCGAGACACAAGTTTGCATTTCTTTTTCTACCTAGTTTCTTTCCCAGCTTGGCAGTTTTGAAAAGAGAGACAGGATTTAAAAATAAAGAAACAAAAAAGCTCCTAATGTTGACTTCCATTTGATCACCTTCCTTCAAAAGACCGGAGTCAATTTCTATTCCTCCCCAGCCAGATACATTTCACTTCTGCTTATTGTGAGAGGAATGAGAATATAAAATGCAGCTTCATTCGGGCATATTCAGAAAGTTTCCAAAATCTGCTTGGCAAATAGTTTGCTACCTAAAATATATTTTTAAAGAGGCACATTTCCCTTACTTCCCCATGAATGAATTTAATATTTAGTTGTTGCTGTTGGGGTTTTTTATCTGCTGTAAAATAGAGGATGGGAATTCATTATAATTAAAATCGTGAGGCCAGTAGGTAAAACATTATTAAGAAAGATACAAATAAAGAAGCAGCCAAGCAGAGAAGATCAAACTTCTTTTCTTCCAAGGAAATTCAGGCCTATTTTACCACATTCCTCAATCTTTCTTTCAGTCACCCATAAATACAATATGCAGAAATTAGGAATGTCTGCAGCAGAAACCTTAATTCTGCCTGATGCGCCAGTATGCATTATTGCGATCCGAGCGGCGCAGACTTCAAACGCCCCTTTAAAATGATCGTATCCCTTGTGGACTTTGTGCAGAGGTTAGAACTAGCGATCTGTAATGTTTCCATGTTAAAAGTTTTAAAAGAAAGCGCGAGAGACCGAATACACTTGCAAGGATACACCACAATCAGACACAGCCGGAAAAAAACCCAACAACCCACAGGGGTTATAGAATGTCCCTCTCAAAAACGTGAAGTTAAAATCCCAGTCTCCTGCCAGGGTTTTTCACGAACTAGGATGAGAAGAATCTCTTCCTCCTTTCATGATGGAGCTTACCCACATTTGTACAGCTTGGTAATATAGCTGATCCTTCTCGAACGGATTGGAGTGAAATTAATTCTGATCACCTGACGTTACTTAAACAATGCCTTATTTTTAAAAACTCGCACAGCTTCCCCCCGTGTCTAAAAGCGACGGACAAATCAAACGTGCTGGGCAACCATTTCTTTCGGGCTCTTCTAATCTGGAAATAGTTCGGAAGCAAATTCCAAGAGTCTAAAGGTTAATTCTCTATGCGTGATGGATTAGCCAATTACCTCCCGAAAATACAGAATGAAATTGCTAAAATAAAATATATTAATGGAGTTCTGGGGCAGATACCACTCTTGTGATTCATAATTATTCAGATCTTTACAGGGGCAAGGAAATTCTGCGGGTTTAATCGAAGGAGCGTATTCATTTGTATTTTTTCTCCCCAAGTGATCTTAATATTCCTCAATCCGATGCTATAAATCCCCCCACCCCCCTCCTCACCCCACTATTTAAAGTTCGGCCTGATTGTTTTAAACTCAAGCTTTGTGAAGTTTTCATTATTTATTCCTGATTGCTGGACTGTCGGCGGGAGGTGTAAAGAATCAGCTTCCTCCCAGACACAACCTACGGGCTCAATAGCAAATCAAGATTCACCCCCCCCCCCAAGAAATAACAGGGAACCAAAATCACCCCCATCCCCAATTCTTTTCCCATAGACAGAGGGCCAGCGCTTTCTCGGATGGGAAGGGGGAGTGCAGGAAATGTCAAGCTCTTTAAAATGCCTTCACAGCAGAGCGAGGAGTGAAAAGAAAGGCTGGAGGGATGTTTTGAAAGCAAAGCATGTGGCAGCTCCAATCGCTGGCTGGGGGCAGCTGGTCAGTAGCTCGGGCTCTCGCCTCCCCTCGGCTCTTACCTTTGTACTCCGAGTCCGACGAGGCGTTGCTGCTACTTTTGTCCATTTTCTCTCTAAAGTCCTCCCCGGGTTTGGCCGGGATTCGCCCCGCCGGCTCCGGGCCGCTCTGTCCATTGGTGCTAGAGTAAGGCGCGCAGGCTGCCAGGGGCTTGCAATCGGCGAGGATGTCCCTGATTAGGAAAGACGAGGTCACTGTTCTGGACTGGGAAGGCGCCGAGCCCTGCCCCGGCTGGAGGTGAGATTCCAAGCCCACGGCCACCCCTTGCCTGGGAGCCGCCGCCTCCAGGCATTCCTTCCCCGGCGAGTGGGGAGACGGGCACCCGCTGCTGACTTCGGAGCCGGGGCTTAGTTCCAGGGGGGACCTGCACTCCCCCATCAGCGGGTCTCCTTGGGGCGCGGCCGGGCTCCCCGCTCTGTGGGACAGGATGGAGTCGATCCCAAATCCGTTGGAGCCTTCCATGGCCAGGCTCGCCCCCCAGCCCCAGCCGATCGCTCGCACCCGGCACCTTTCAGGCGGACATTGGCCGGCAGTCCGGACCTGGCGGGGGAGGGTGGGGCTGGGGCAAGGCAGAGTTCAGCGTGGGGTCCAGGGAGCCCGTTGACCAACAATTCCCGTGGGGCGCGGTGCATTAGATCCAAGGCTCAGCCCTCCTGCTTCAGCATCCCAGCCAGCTGCGGTCAGGGGGAGAGACAGACAGACAGACAGAGACAGACAGACAGGAAGAGAAAAAGGATTAAAAAGTCAAAGTTTGCTTGGGGGGACCCCCCCCCCTTGATTTAATCCTAACTCCACCCCCCGCCCCACTACATCTATCAGCGCTGAACTCCGGCGCCCGCAGGGTGGAGGAGGAGGAGGAGGAGGAGGAGGAGGAGGAGGAGGAGGGGAGGGGGGAAATCGACCCAACGGGGTTTTCAGCGCCGTAACTAGTTAATGATTCAAAAATCAATGTGTGTGGGGGGGGGGAGAAGGGGGGAGGGGTGCCCTGCCAGCACCTCGGCCGGATCCTGCTTTGGCGCTCAATAGCCAGGCTGGTCCAACGACACGAGGCGGGATGGAGATTTCAGCACCTCCGAGAGCGCCTGGGCGGGCGGCTGGGAGCGGCGGCACCCATGGCGTCGAGGCGGGCGGGCCGCCCTCCTGGCGGCGGACGGGGCGGGCGGAGCGCGGCTCGGCTTCAGCACCGTGGACAGAGGCAGCGGCAGGCTCGACCCGCCGGCTCCGCGGGTGACACGTTCCCCTTTAAAAAAACCAACTTGTGTCACTTAAGTTTGGGTTTCTTCTTCGTCGTCTTCTTCTTTTTTTAAGGTGCCAGGGCCACGTGTCTGAGCATCCGCCCTTCTCATTGGCTGGGGTGCTTTTGGGGTGATGTCACACACTGACTAAGGAACCTGATCTCCTTTCAGTTTGATTAAAAGAGACACTGAATTAATTACAGCCCAGATCCAACTGTTTACAGGCAATTTCCACCCTGTTTGCTTTCATTACACCGCTGATGAAGCTCTTAATGGGGTTATTACCGATAGGGGGTAGGTCTGGGTTGATGTGTGTGGGGTTGTGGTTTTTGTTTTTTTTTTAACTTTTGCTTTTTCCACAATTAGCTGAATCATTAGTTCCCCTCACGCTGAGAAAGTTTTTCTGCATGTTTAAAAACAAAAACCCACGGACGCATGATTTAAATGTGCTCTAAATACTGAAGACCAGACAGGAGTAGTAAGAATTCCTCCCCCTCCTCTTTAAATGGCAAGGATAAAGTTTTAGTGATTTATCTGTACATTTGTCAAACCCTCTTTCCTTTACACCGATTTTCTTTTTTTTTTTTAATTTAAAATTTCTTGCTCCGTTGCCAGGCTCTGTCTAGCGAAATGTTTATTTGCTTTTGATGGTTTTTTTTTTTAAACAAGATAGCGCTAAAGACTGAGAAGTTAGAAATGACGCCACACCAGTAATAGACTCGTAAATCGAGCAATGGGCAATATAAAGAGCGGTAGCGCAGAAAGAGGAAACAATAATAAAGTAGGAAACAGATCCGGATCAGGATTATCTGGCTTTTAATGAGATACTTATCCGATCCATCAGGTAGGAAGAAGTAACATACAAAGGCAGGTGTTACCCTACCATGAAGTAAATGTAACAATCGATAGAATCGCGCGCGTGTGTGGTTCTCATCACTGTAAACGCTAAAGAATTTTGCTGGATTGGCTTTTTCTGCACGTCTAAACCCTTCCACAAAACCCCACGAGGGAATGGGACCCCACTGCTCGTTAAACACCTAGAAATGATCTCCATGGCCGAGCACTCTTTCCTTTCCCGATCTTCCAGTCCAGGGGAGGCGAAGCTGCTCTACCCCAGCCTCTCAAACTTCCAGAAATGCAGATGAAATAAAGGATCGGGGGCTGGAGAGGGGGATGCATTTAGGTGAGAACTCTGAAGGGGTTCCCCCCACCCCTTTTGTGGAACCATTTCCCTTCCTATTTCCCCAAGAGAACGATTTTTTCTTAGATTTTGGAGCTCTTAAAAAAATCAAAATCTCCAGATCTCCGAAGATCTGTAAATCACTGTCTCTAGTTTAAGGGGCTCACAATACCACTCGGGACAGAGTCTGTAATTAATTCAAGTTACTCCCTGGCAATGCAACTGGGAGAGCTTCCAAGCCCCTTTACAAGGAATACACCCTTAAAAGGTTTGTAGACAAATCGGTCTGTCTGTCCATTCATCCAGGTACTTATATGTAGCAGGTTTCAGAGTAACAGCCATGTTAGTCTGTGTTCGCAAAAAGAAAAGGAGTACACGAAAGCTTATGCTCAAATAAATTGGTTAGTCTCTAAGGTGCCACAAGTACTCCTTTTCTTTATATGGAGCAGTTTTTGTCGTTTCTGACGGGTCTTGGGCCCCAGCCTTGTATGTTACACTGAGTTCTGAGCAGCCCCTCGCCACAAAGGCAGGGAACGGCGTGGATCTGTCTGTACAAAGTTTTGTTATTTCTACAAATCTTTTTCCCCCTCTTTCTCATTTTTTATTTATTTCCCTCTTCTTCTCCTTTCGCCCCTTCCATCCAGGCGGCTGCTGGCTCTTGTCCCTCTTCCAAAGATCCCCTTGGCCAGCAGCTTGGAAGCGGGCAATGCACCGAGCTTCGGGACTGCAGAAGTTGCGCCTTATCCCCAGAGAGGACCGAACGCGGCTGCCAGCTGTCACAGAGGGGCAGACCCTGCCAGCACTTCCAGGACTTGCTCCTGGAGTTCTGGGTCGGACCTGGATCCTAGTCCTCCGCCCCCCACCCCCAGCACAGGCTCTCCCCATTTCCAGGTTAAAGATTTTCCTTCTCCTCCGCCTTCAAGAACAAAAACGAACAAACAAACCAAAATCTAGGGACGATTCTTAGCGCACCCTCCCCCTGCAGGGGCGGGGGCTTACCCCTTTTAACTGTGCTGTTTAATGTCGCTGCAGCGATGCTCAGCCCTGACCCGGGTTAATACTAAGCACAGCCCCAATGCTGCCCATCCCCTGCCACCTCTGAAATTGACGCATGCTGTGAAATGGTCAACGAAAATCCAGGCACCTTACGCCAGTTGCCGAGAGAAGGTAACTGAACCCTTCCTTCCCCCGGGCTGCTATTTCAAACTGCTTGCCTATGGAGTTCTGATTTGGGGCTGGCTAACCGCTGCCTTTAGCCTCCACCTTGACATCGAGATTCCTCTACCAACAGCCTCCAGGATTTTGGATACAAACATGCTCTCTTTTATTATTGGTTTTTTTCCCTCCCCAGTTTCCTCCCTCCCAGCCAGGCTCAGCACACCAGCCGGGAGGGAAAGGAAAGCCCTCCGTTGAAGGAAATCTTGTTGTTAATCTGGTTAATTTCTTTCCCCCCTCGTTTTTAACAGAAAGGTTGGATAGTTTTAGTGCTCCCTGCGCAAAGTCCATAAAGAGGCTTGTTTTAAGTGGCTTCTCATTCCATTGGAATCTTCCTGCCTTTGCTCCGTTTTAACCAGAGCCAGGCCACGCTGCAGTCACTCAGCCCAAAGTCCTTACAAAAAAGGTGTGTGTGGAGGGGTTAGGCCTTTATCTGACACGCTTCAATTCTGACCGGACACCTGAAGTTGCCTTTTTGAACCGCCCATAGATTAATGGGGCTGATCCAAAGCCCAAGGAAGTCAAGGAAAAGACTCCAGTTGACTATCAGGCGTCTGGCTCCATCCCAAACCCTTGGATCATTGCAAAAAATCTCTCTGCCGGCGGAGTTTAGAGTTGATACAAGTTTGGGAACGGGCAGCGCCTCTCCTAGCAGAGCTCAGGGCCTCATCAGAGCCCCGACCCCACCGCTTTCTCACTGGCGGCTCCGAAGGTGGTTTTTGAGTCTTTTGCCCTTTTTAACACGGTGCAGCGCACAAGTTTGGGACAGTCTCCGCCGGGTTCCACCTGCCCCGAGGAGACAGGATTTTAAAATAAATAAGAACAATGGGGTCCAACCTACGAGGCCGGTTTTATGAATTTTAAAATCGGGTGAAATAGACAGAAGTGGATCATAAAAGCTCTTTGTATTTCTGGGTAACCCTCCATTATTAGCTATGCTACGGTATCCCTCCCACGGCACCGTCGCTAGTATCCAGGCACAATAAGTAGCCAGGACTTTAGCCTCCCCCAGACAGAATCGGGTTAAACCGATTGTATTAGTGATCACGCTAACTGGATCGGGTTGATGAGAAACATCCTAATCGCCTCTTGGCTTAATTCTTTAGCTAAACCACGCAGCCTCCAGAGTGAACGAAATGAAAACCGAATCGGCCCCTTCCAGGGCTGTGCCATTTTCACTTTCCTCTGGTTATGTCTCACTCGCTTCATCCCCCCTTAGGCAGAGACCAGCTCGGGCTCTACGAGGTCTCCCCAGCAGCCCAACCCCAACACCATGTAGGAGGCAGTTTTGGTTTTGCTCCAGGTCAGGAGTCAGGACAATGCAGTAGGTAATTGGCTTTTCAGATGTGACCGGGCACGTCACAAAGCCATTCCCCAAGGGCTCGAAATCAAATGTTGCTAACAACAGCATACCATTAATTAATACACAAATATTAACGCTCAGTTTAGGGCGGGGGGAAGGAAATTAATTCTAGGGAAAGTTGTGAAATTGGAGCCTCACGTTGTATTTACTGGTAAAATACCAACATTAAAATGCGTTGGTAAGGTTCCCAGGCTAGGAGTCTTTCAAGGTCCATCATAATCTGTCATCTCAACTTCATTATTTTGGGGGAGGAAATTACTACCTGTAGATTTGTTTTCATCCTTTTCAGAGTTTTTAAACAGTACACTAGGGAATCGGGTATTCTGCAGGCTCACTGGAATGAGGAGAGTTCATTTTAAGCTCTTTGGAGCAGGTTGTGCCTAAGGTTTTTAAGTGAGGGATTATATTTATGTCTGGGTCTGGAACCTTTTCCTTTAACCTTCTACTAAACAGTCACTAAATGGCACTGTCTGTAAATAAATTCTGTGGGGCAGGGACTGTCTTTTGGTTATGTGTTTGTACAGTACCAATCACAATGGAGTCCTGGTCCATTGCTAGATCTGCTGGGTGCTACATCATTAATAAATAAATATAATGAATGCATTAATATACATAAAGAATGAACGCTATGTTATGCCAGTTTTAGTCTCCCAAAGATTTGAACACATGCCTAACTTTGCCCATGTGAGTAGTCCTATTGACTTCAATTGAGTATTAATTAATTAGGATTTGACTTCAATGAAACTAATCAGTGTAGGCATGTGCTTAAGTTTTTGTAGGATCTAGACTTTTCACTGGCTCTACCTTCTAGCTGAATCTGGCACTGGGGGAGCCAATGCCGTGAAATATATTTAGAAGAACTGAACACTGGATGGAAGAATAATATAATAAATATAATATGATATGATATACTTTCCCCTTCTTATTCCTCTTCCATCTGAGGATCTCAAAGCACTTTCCAAGCAATGAGTGTGGTACTCAACCCTCCCTTTGTGAGTTAGGTGGACTTCAGTTAGATTTGCCATATAGAAGGGTAGTTAAGCATGTAATGCCGTGAAGTACTGAGCACCTCTTACTGGACTGCCTTCATTTCCCATTGACATCAGTAGATGTTGAGATTACTCAGCATTTCGCAGGACTGGGCCCCAGATGACTTGTTCTAGGTCTCACTGTTAGTCAGTGGAAAATCCAGGACTAAAACTCCAGTCAGTTGACTCCTAGGCCTGTGCCTTGACCACACACTGTATTTATTATATTCTAGTTCCCTAGGACTATGTTAGATCAATTGCACTGGAAACAGAGGATCCCTATTTATCCATAGCCACAGCAATAACCTGTGTAGTAGAAGCAATGCAAGCTTTCTCCATTACTCCACCAACATAGAATCGTAGAATCATAGACATGTAGGGCTGGAAGGGACCTTGAGAAATCATCAAGACTAAACATGCCCAGTTTTTAAAAAATCTTTCCTCATAGATCAATTTTCTAAATATTTTATCATGTTTGTTGTTCTCCTCTGGAGTTTCTCTAGTTGTCCATGTCTTTCCTAAAGTGTGATCCCCAGAATGGGACATGGTTCTCCAGCTGAGGCCTCACCAGTGCCACATAAAGCACGACAATTACCTCTCATGTCTGACATATGACACTCCTGCAAATAGACCCCAGAATGATATTAGCCTTTTTCACAGTTGCATCACATGGTTGATGCATATTCAATTTTGTATTCAAATCCTGTCCTCTAAAGTGCTGGTAGCCCTTCCCAGCTTGGTGTCATCGGCAAATTTTATAAGCCTATTCTCCACTCCAGTATCCAAGTCATGAATGAAAATAGCGAATAGTACCAGGACTCACCCCTGTGGGATCCTCTTGAGCTGTCCTCCCAGTTTGACAGCAAACCACTGACAACTATGCTTGCAGTTTGGTCTTTCAACCAGTTGTGCACCCACCTTATATTAATTTAATCTAGACCACATTTCCCTAGTTTGCTTATGAGACTGTCATGTGGGACTGCATCAAAGCCTTACTAAAATCAAGCTATAACACCTTTATGGCTTCCTCCCTATCATGGATATGGCCAGTAATTTTTTCAAAAAGGAAATTAGGTTGGTTTGGCATGATTTGTTCTTGACAATTCCATGCTGGCTATTCCTTATCACCCTATTATCTTCCAGGCACTTAGAACCTATCTCAAACCTGAGCAAAGGGCCCCATTCTAGGGGCAAGGAAGTCAAGTAGTTCGGTTTCCATGGCCCATTTGCTCATTGGTCTTTCTGTTAATAATGTCAGGAGGTCAATATTGCAGTCCTTGCACACATCAGATGCTCACTGATTGCATCAAGAGTTTTGTCTGCATATAGCATGCAAGGTTGGGTCTTCAGTGTCAAATGTGCAGGTTTCTTTTGTGATGTGCACTCTTGTCCAGGAGCAAGTGGAACGAGCCCCATCAACTCCTTTCACAGCATGCCACCATGAAGCCAGCAGCTGTCAACAACTTTGGGACACTACTCATCTGGGACGGCGGTGGACTACTGATCAAGAAATGAAAGTCTGTGTGTTCTATTACCAAGCCCCAGGCACTATGGCCCTTAAAGGTATTTTGACGCCTAGCTCCCCTGGAGATACCTTTGAGGATCTTGGCTTAAATCTTTTAGTTAATGAGTGCCTTATTACAGATTTTAGGGCCTGATCCTGTGCTGCGTGTCCTCCAACTCCCATTGACTGAAGCAGGAGTTGGGGGCACCCAAGACCTTTGCAGGATCTGGTCCTTATGATAGGCTTGTTGCCCAGTGATTTTATACAACACAAGTGCAGCTGCTGTTAAAACCCATATTCCTGAGGCATTTCTGTTCATAAGACACCAGGAGTGTACTATGCAAGCACAAAACCCCACTGAGTTTGAACTGTGCCTCCTGCAGTGTCCTCATATGCTTATGCCTCACACCCAGGGACGCGGCTAGGGGTTTTGATGTCCTGTGCAATTGACAAACATCCATTCCTTCCTCCGAATCAAACTCCTCCTTATCTGTTCGAGCCACATCCTCAGAGGCACAGGGCATCTAAAACTCCCATGGGCGTTGTAAGAGTTCATCAGTTCTGAGGATTTAGCTCTTACTGCCCTGTAGGTGACCGCCCGTCCTGTTTATGTGGTAGAACCAGCCCTGCATGCTCCCGAGTGTGTGTGAGCTGGCAAAGAGAGCCCCTAAATCAGGGCAGGGGCTGCAAACTGTAAATGATCTCAGTCAGTTAGGGTGAATGCATGCAGATATTTAAGGCAAGGAGATTTCAGGTCAGCCTGGGTGCTGTTATAAATGGAAGCGATCCTTTTTTTTTTTTTTTTTTTTTTTTAAATTAGCAGCTATTTCTTGTATAACTCTTGCCACAAAAAGTCTTTAAACCACACCTGGACTTATTAAGAGGCTAACCTATAAAAATATCCCAGTAGACTCTATTATGCTAAATTCATAGTTATATGATGACATGTAAACTCTGCATTTACTGCAAGGGGCATATAGTTCCAGCAGATGAGGGAATGCAGCAGGGTTGATGTGCTGTACTTGGGATATTCTAACACCTAAATGAAGATCTTATTAACTAGTAGAAAGGCCCACAGAGCACAAATAGAAGGGAAGAGAGGGACAAGGGGTTCTGGGAAGATGATAACATGGTAAAGGGGAATCAGAGTTAACCTGCAGCTTTGTGCTTTGCAGAAATCATTAACTAGGAGGTGTTTGCAAAGAGGGCCCAGCTGTGGGGAACCTGCAAGAGCATCAAAATCTTAGAGTTACCAGTGGGTGTCACTACAGGACAAGCAGCATCCTGTAAAGAAGGGCTGGGGAAAGGGGTGGGGGAAGAAAGCAGATCTGAAAAACAGGATGCAGACCTGGAAATACCATATGACTAGGTGAGACATCTGCATATTCTGTCCCCCCCCCCCCCGCACCCTCTGCTTTGTGCAGTACCAAGGTTCCCTTTGCAACAAATTAACCAATACATAAAACAGCTTTTAGGACTAGCTGACACAGCACTTTGCATTGTGATGTACAGATGAGAGGACCCTAATTTTCTTCTTCTTAGTGAATTTGGTGCTAGATGGGCAGCAGCAAGGTCAGCATCTCCTGCCATTGTGCCCCAAATTGCAATGTGAATGGGGTTCAGGCTCCATGGCCCATTCAGTCCTTGGCCTCTCTGCAGTGACTGACAATAAAGGCATTAGGGTGAGAATTGGTTCAAACTGAAGTGGTGTGGATGCGGGTCCAGTCGGACCTGGAGTGAGGTGCAGCCACTTCTTTCTGAGCAGGCCACCAGATTGCAGCAACTTTTGCCCTTGGATTCAGCCTGGCAATCTAGAGGTAAAACACTCCACAGTCCATTACCAGCCAGTCCCCTTTAACGCTCTTTCATTTGACTCAACCATTCTCATATTCCATCTTGGGCATCTGGCACCCACCACTGGGAAAACCTCAGTATTCCAGCCGGCAGGGACCCATAGTATAGTATAGTATGGAGAGGTACCTAAACCCCTTTCTTTTCACAATTTCATATGGAACAGCCTTGCAAGATGTAGCGATTGCCCAAACCCTATTAACTTCTATAGGAGTTGAGGGCATTCAGCATATGGGATCAGACCCCTGGAGCTTAGTTCTAGTCTCCTTTTCACTGTACTGACTTTCTGTAAGCCCACAGCACTCAAACAGCATTCGTTAGGCCCACGGAAAGTTTTTTTTAGCCCTGTACTAATGAAGCCCTTCTGGGGAGAGAGATGTTATTACCATGGTCCTTTCCCCTTTCACCCAGCCTTATAATGAGCTGACAGGTCACTTTACATGGCCAGGGAAGTTGTTTTCCTGTTGTTGAATGGCAGGTTGTGCATGAACCTAATCATAGTATATAGCTGAGAACCTGTTGCAAATGGTTTATTAGATGCACAGTTGCTTGGCTCCAGGATTCAGGTTATAAGCCAAGTCACTTTTTAGCAAAACAAGACATTTAAGGCCCAGCCTTCTTCCTCCCCAGTGTGATGGGAAAGGTCTCTTGTTACACCCAACTTTTCTCAGCACATCACATCTTACTATTAGCTTGCTAGATACTTCATATCTGCTCTAGTAAGAGACCCACACTAGACAAAGAGAAATATATAGAGCACCTATCTCTGGAACTGGCCTTTTATCTCTCTCTCTCCAGGCTTAGCTGGGCTCAGGTGTGCTCAGGGTGGAGCAGTGAGGCAGACACTCCCTTATATAAATGGGTAGTTAAGCAACAGATGCCCCTAGGGGCAGGGTCACTTAGAAATCTCAGACACAACACACCAGGCCTAGCTCACTCTAGGGAGCTGCCAGCGTAATGGAGTCATCCCTCCAAGGTAAGAAAAGTGCTTGTTTGTCCCAGTGTCCAGATCAACAATCTCACTATTCATGCAGGACTCTGTCCCATTATGCATAGGTGCCAAAGGTCAGGCTGGAAAGCCTGATATTCTTAAGTGGAAGTCCTGTGCTGGGCACCAGTTCTGGAACCATCAGTTTGATCTCTTGGCTGGCTTCAAGCCCACCCAACTCTCTATTAGAATTGTACATGGGGTTGGGTGCTGTGAGGATAAAACCCTTGAATGATTCTGAGGTGCTAAGGAACTGCAATGCTAAGGGCTGTGTAAGGACCTAGCTTGATAGGGCCACTCAATGAGAAAGGAATAATGCAAACAGATGTTTAAAACATTGTATTTAAATATATCTGGTACAATGTGAGACATGTTAATAGAGCCGAAAAGCAGAAAACACAGGAGTAATTCATTATTCAGCTAACAGTTTTTCAGAAAAGCAATTAAAGTGATCAGACCCATTATTCAGAGGCAATTTCTTAAGGTGATAAATCCCACTGGGAGTGGCCTTTTTAAACTTGCCAGTGTAAATGCTGCTCTTTAGGGGCAGGTCTGGGTCTTCATATGTGTTTGTACGGTGTCTAGCACAAAGGGGCATCTAAGTGTGTTACTGTAATATTTATAGGAAATAATAATAATTGTCATTACTTGTACTGAAGTTGGTTGAGCTTGTAAATTCATTTGGTAGCCCTGTGGAAAACGGACAGGCCTGATTGCTACAAGGAGCCAAGAGTTTATCAAGTACAAATGTCATCGTCCTTGTCTGGCTTCAAGTAAAGAGTTACTTTGCACTAAGGCCCTAATTCAGTAAAGTATTTAAGCACATACTTAAGTCCAATTGAAGTTAAATACATCATTAGATGCTTTTCTGAGGGTGGGCCTACCGGAGAACTTATTTATCAATTGGAACATGTTGAAAAATATTATATAAATGATAAGATATAAGTCAGGGAACCAGGGACTGTTACTCCCGTCTAATGTACTATGAAGGAAAGAAGAGCTATCTTCAGTGTAGTCAAGCTATGTAATCAAGCTGGTAAGGGTGGCTTTGTGCTACCATTTTGAATCCAAGGGAGAAATGCACTGTAGCATTATTAACCTGACCACAGTAATGGATTTTTTCCTGTTTGCTAGAAGCTGGGAATGGGCGACAGGGGATGGATCACTTGATGATTACCTGTTCTGTTCATTCCCTCTGAGGCACCTGGCACTGGCCTCTGTCTGAAGACAGGACACTGGGCTAGATGGACCTTTGGTCTGACCCAGTATGGCCGTTCTTATGTTCTTATTTGATATGATAAGATTGGTTAAAATGCTTGCATATGCTCCTAGTGAAGAAATGTATATGGCAAGCCAGAAACTGGTAAATGTGCTGATTTATTCAGTTACAACATGAATGTAGCCTTTCTAAACTTGAAAAAAATAATTGTACACTAGAATAAAAATCTATCTTATATTGCTAACTTAGTATTCTAACATGTTACATTGTTCAGTAAATGACTTCTGTGGAGCTTTCAGGCGGCTGTATATATGCCCTGGGCAAGGGGACCACATCTCACAGGTATTTCTGAGTGGTAGACACTGAACGCCTTTTTATGAGCGTCACGGTCTGGAAAGGTACTGAGATGAGGACCAACCTATAATGAAAGAAACAGATATATGATTGGTTACAGCGAGCAGAAATTCAAAGACAAGAAACTTGTAATATGAATTGAAAACAGATTACAGTTTAGCTCATCGGCTTCAGTCTTTTTCAGAACATTATTCCACACTCTAAAGAAAGTTGCATCTGAAGAAGTGGGGTTTTTACCCACGAAAGCTTATGCCCAAATAAATCGGTTAGTCTTTAAGGTGCCACCAGACTCCTCATTGTTATTTCTCTAAAGAAAGTCAATTAACAACTTTAAAATTAAGACTAACTCTCTGGTTGGCTGATGAGTATTTAATCATGGAGATAATCTTGTTAACATTCCAGAAACAAGTCCTATAACCTCATTACAACAAATCACTCATTTAAGCTGACATTTTCAAATGTCCATGGCTAGAGCTTGGCACCTACATAAGTGGGCTCATTGTCAGAGGGGTGGAATGCATTCCACTCCTCACACTGAAGACATGAGGAAATACTGTTGTTTTGGTAGCACCTAGAAAACCCAGTCAGGATCAGGGCCTCCTTGTGCTAGGTGCTGTGCAAACATACTTAAGAGACAGCTGTTGCCATGAAGAGCTTACAGTTTAAATGGACAAGAAGACATAGAGTGGGGGAAAGGGATGGAACATATAAGAGTGATCAGAGTGATAGTTGGCAGACATCATATTAGTTCCCATGACTTTTTTTTAGAGTGGTGGGGGGTGTGTGTGTGTGTGTGTGTATACATATACATTCACAGCAAATATATACAATATCTATGCATGTATGTGTGTGTATGAGATCACCTATTTAGATTGTAAATTCTTCTGGGCAGAGACTAAGGCAGTCAAAGGGTGCGTTTAGATTATCAGCAACTCTGAAAATATGGCATTTAAGTGCTTTCATATGGATTTAAGTGCTTAACCGTAGACACTCAAATTTGAAAACTTTGGCTATAATAAGTGTCTCAGCATCACAGTTGTAACATAATAAATCTCTCTATGAGAAGAAAATGTGTATGAGAGAGAGATCCCAGAAGCTAATGTGTTTTCTCTTAAAATATTTGATCATTTTTTCAGTGTCTTTTAAGAGTCAGAGCTTGGGATTCTCAGACGTGTTTATTGTTGGGCTAACTCTACTTTTGAAAACCATGAGAGTTTTACCACTGATTTGAACTGAAGTAGAATTGAACCAGGTAGAATGGAAACTGTGTGCTTTTGAAAATTCCACTCAAATACTTTAGGGACAAATGGCATCACTTTAATAAACTTATTATTTCACATACAATGGTATTAATTTTTCCATTAGACTGTGTGAAACTGGACCAAAGTGCTACATTTTGCAACAATTCTAGTTTATATATAAATATTTGTTGTATTTCTCTCCCACCCCACTTCAAGTCCAGAAGCTCAAACTCCTGACTCAACTTCCTCCACTCCAGCTCTTTATTCCCTAACTGAAGTCATGATATCATTTGTTACGTTGGCATTGCATGCTGTGAGAATGACTACCACGAGCAGAACACAGGAGCAGGGGAATGCATCGGGGGGAAAAATCCCTCTTTTCATGCAGGGTCCTTTGTTCATAAATATAAAGATGACAGAAGAGAAATAAAATGTTATTTAAGCAGAATTGTTACTAGGTTTCTAAGGATCTCCTACAAGTTAACAGCAGTACTCAGATGTCTTGTGTATAAACTACAGTACAAGTGGATGCATTCTATTAGTGTTATCCAAGGTAAATGCTGATTATGGTTGAATGAGACTACTCCTAGATTCAAAATTCCTACATTAACTTCCTGGCACAGGCTGACACCCTAAACTTTGAGGGCTACTTTTCACAGGGGTAATAGTTCAAGCTTAGCAGCTTCCAGAGCATCTGAACACGTTGCAGTTAGGTGGACTTGGAACTAACCCTCCAGACCTATAACAGATCAACTCCTGGTTGCGTTTGAGGCCCTAATGACAGAGGCTGGCTGCTCATTCACTACCTCACCTGGGAACTTTGCACTGAGATTCCACCCTACTAACACCCAAATGTAGGAACAATGGACAATACGAACAGTTAGAGCCCTCCACAAACTTATGAACAGCCTAAGGCTTCTGACCTCAGTATGAATAAGTGGGAAGCACCAGGTGTAAGTTAGGGGCAAATTTTGCTTTAAAAATGAGAAGTCCTCTGATAACAAGGGTCATTTGAGAAGTATGGATTAGTCCCAGGACAGTAATTATAGTCAAGACCGGGATGGCTTTATGTCAGAGGTCATGATATGACAGAGGTTGGTACAAGAAGTCAATGCTAAACTGGTGAATCCTAATCTCTGGCTGTTCCACTTCTAATTCTCATTTTAAGTGATGGACCAAATAACATTTTCTCTAGAGAACTCTGATAATCAAACCATTATTCTGATGGTGTTTGAACTGCAATACCGAAGTCTCAGATCTGATACACAAATTGAAACAAATCGTGTGAGCGGGTGCTAATGTACAAAGTGCTTTTTTAAATGCCCTATGTTGTAGAGTTTTATAGTTGTAATTACTTTCAACTCAGCTCATTAAAAGCAACTTTTAACTGAAACCATATTTTAATGTCAGATCACACCAAGAATCTATACAAGCCTTTTGCAGGTGGATTGTATTTAACATCTGACCTCACATCCAGGAATTACAGGGGAAAATCCTTATTATGAAAAATTAGAGATGCATATTTGTGGGTTACTTCCACATACATTTCTCAATTACACAAAGTCCTTTTAGCTGAGGAAGGAAGAAAAAATATAGAGAGTCACCTACTGAGCATTAGCATTGTTGTGCAAAAGTCGTTGCAAGTAAAGGCTGATCTATCGTTTTAATGGAGGATGGATAAATAGTACAAAAGACAATAAACACTGAGGGCCTGATCCTCAGCTGGTGAAAACTCGCAGAGCTCCAGAGTGATGCCGAGGATCTGCCCCTGAGACTTTTATTTTGCTCCAAGTATATAGGAACTAAATTTGTTAGAAATGTTTTACTAGAAATCTACATTTATATTACCACTTTAGCCCTTTGAATGTATAAAGTGATTAGTAGTATTTATTAATGAACAGGGCTCCATGGAAGAGTGGCAGAATATTTGATTGACATAACTGGATTAAATTATTTGAAAGATTTGCTTTTGAGGATGATCCTGTTAAGGGATGCTAGGTGGGGAATGAATGGGGTCATGGCTTTTCTTGCCTCAATGAAAGGACCTGCATCCAGTTGCCTGTTCCTTTTGTGAGCTCTACCCCAAACTACACACGTATGGGGAGGTAGGATCCAATCCCTGTATGACTCTTCATGTTAACAAAAAGGATGTCCCCAGACTCCCCCTCGTTTCCCCATCACCCACTTGATTTAATCCCTTTAGCAGGTGACAAAACCCTTTCTTAAGCTTCCATCACAGGAAAACAATCTTTACTCCCTTTCCAAAGCATCGCTCATTTACAGGATCCTAACAAAGGAAGGCCCTTTTAAGTTTTCTTAAAAAAAAAAAAATCAACACAAAATAACTGTCATATTTGTAGATTTCTTTCCAGTGGAAAATAGCACACAATATGGGAGACAAGTACACACATGCACTCTCACCTATATATACAATATCCCCACGCGCGCACACATATATGGATGCAAATGATTTCCGTGAAGCCATCACTTGTGAAGCTTGACAGAAAATAATGAGAAACACTAAATCTTTTATAAGGTCAACACTCGAGCAGCTGTCAAACAAGAAAAGAATTTAGCGAAAGAGCCGCAAAAACTTCCATCGCCTCATTAAACCCAACAGGGCCTGGGCCTGGCGTGGTGAGGAGACGCCGGGGCGCCTCCGTTTTGTGTCAGTAATTTGCGGCGGAGGAGGAGTGAAGACGAAACAGCCAGCGCCGAAGGGGCCTAGGGGGAGGCTGGGGAATCGTTAGCGCGCCAGGAGCGGCCTCGGTTCCTAATTGGAAGCATTGGGCATTATCAACGGAGGATTTGCCTCTGCTCCCTGACAGCTATCTGGGCCTGGAATGATAGCCCACTTGTCAGTGTAAAAGACCATTAAAAACAAACCATTTTGATTTAATTGGAGGCGGTGCGCTGGGGGCCCAGGTGAGGAGCCTCATCAGCCGATGCTGGCTGCTGATGCTTTTTTCCCCCTGTATTGATGGGTCCCCCTCGCCACCTCCCTTTCAAAAACTGTCTGGGAAAGAGAAAGAGGTACTGAAAGATCCTTCACAGTCACATTGAGAGCTGCTTTCAATAGGGTTGTCAACAAATGCCATGACAAGTTACAGAGCAGGAGGTATTTTTAAAGCAGATGTTATTCTGTCCACAGCTGCACCAAACTCGGAGGGTTTAGCATCTGGATTATTAGGGTTATAAATACTGTGGCTATTACTGTAGGTAGAGTGGTTAGCAAGTTAAATAAATGGAGGGTTATTTCCCTCCTCACACTCCACATTTTCTTTTCTAATTAAAAGGAAAATAAAGAGATTAAAAGACACAATGGGGTGTTTGTGTGTGTGGGGAATATTCTTATTTTGCTTCAAAAACATGAAGACATTCAAAAGTGACTAGCGATTTTTTTTGTTTGTCTTGAGACACTTTAAAGGGGGCTTATTGGCAGAATGTAGCTGCTCAGCACTTTCTGAAAATTGGGGCCCTTTAAGATGCGTTAAGTTGAGCACCAAAAGTCCCTTGTCACTTGGCCTTGGGAGGGTTTAGGGCAGTGGTTTTCAACCTTTTTTCATTTGTGGACCCCTAAAAAATTTTCAAATGGAGGTGTGGATCCCTTTGGCTATCTTAGACACAGTTTGTGGACCCCAGAGGTCTGTGGACCAAAGATCGAAAACCACTGGTCTAGAGGAATTCACTCATTTGGACCTTCAACTAGCTCACCTTGACACTGGATCCAGATAACTTTCACATTGGCTGTCAGAGCATCCTGGGGAGTTAAGCCCAGGACCTCGTGCGTGCTGAGAGCCTATTCTCTAGACCAACAAACCTGTTGGTAAATGTGTCCTGTGTTGAAGGTAGAAAAGGGACCCATGGTATGAAACATCAGGTAATTTTAAAAAGTATTTGCATGTGCTTAGTTCATAGTGAAAGTAGTGATGGAGGTACCCTGCAGTGCATGCTGAGGACACGATTTGTATTACATGTGCAAAAAGATGTTGAAAGCAAACTGGTCTGAGTCCATTTGCTCATGGTTAAGTGTCCCCAGGATGGGAAACACCAGGAGAACAGGCACCAGCTGCCAACCCTTGTTGGTAGCCAATGAAGGGGAAAAGAATTTGAATTAATGTGGATGCTGAGCTTACCTTCTCAGCCCTGAAGGTGTTAGTATGGGGAAGATTACGCACTGCCTGTGCTCTACCTTATCTTATGGACACTTTGAGGCCTTCAGTCTCCAGGGCTGTCAATCTGGGATCCTCCACCACCACTAAAATCACTCCATTTTTTAAAAACAAAATGTGGAGGAAAAGCAATTTAAAACATAGATTTTTTTTTCCCCATCAAAAACAAGAGCTGGTCTGAGCTGCAAAGTTCAGTGCGTATGACTGGATCTCAGATTTTGGCATGGTTCATTGAGCGTACAGCGGAAGTGGACCAGTTGCAAATCAACTTCCAAATGGTTCTGAGGTATTTGGGTTTAGGATTTGGATTGGGCCTATCTCTGATCAGAAGGTGGTAAACCTTTTTAACAGAGAACTTCAGGACCCGATCCTGCTTTCCCTTACATCAGTGTCAATCAGGAGAAGTGGAAGGAGTTGGAAGAGCAGTGGAGACAGTCAGAGGGAAAAGCAACGAGGGCCATCAGTGCACTGGGAAGGAAGGGTAAACTGAGGATTGCTGAAGAGGGCTTAGAGACACAAGGGGAGAAGTTACTAATTACACTGTAGACATGGAAAGGGATACTGGTGAAAATAGGATTACTGGGGTTATTAAATATATGGGAAGGGGAGTACCAGGGGCTGTGATCAGAGCTGCTATGCTGGGTGAGGTATCGGCCACCATTATGCAAAAGTGTTAGCAGAAACCAAAGTGATTTTAGTGCTTGTGGCCAACACTTGAGACTAAATTTATCCATAAAACAAGGATTGCACAGGCAGGAATAAGATTCCCCTCACGTTGCCCCAACCCAGATCTGGAAGGGTCACCTGAAGGGTAAAATGGTAGTTCCATTTTCCATAGCCCATTCAATCTTTGGTGCCTCTGCTGAGATTATCTGCCTTAGGTTTTTATATAGTGTCTATCACTGAGGCATCTAACTTGCCTACAAGGTGCCAATTAAAGGCCATCGTGGTATTTGATGCAGAGCTCTGAGTCCACTAGGAACTGGACTGAGATCTACCAACTCATTTGACATAGGCTGCAAAACAACCCTCAGATGCTATTGACTCTTGGTCAGTCAATATTCTGACCCGAGTTAGATGTCAACTACAGCTTAGCATGGAAAGCTCTCTTGGCCATTACTCTATTCTCTAAGCATGATCTAGATCTCCAGGAGATGAGTTTTATAACACCCTGAATTTGTGAAGTTTTTTGCTGTCCTCCTCAAACTTCTGAAGATAAATGCCAGATCTAAACAGCTGGCCCAGTGTGTATTACATATATCCAACACTGGTTATTTAAGCACAGGGTAAGGCTTTTCTGACAAGACAACAATTGCAAGATTACATGAGCTGTGCTTGTCAGTTCGGTTCCTTAGGTAGAAATAGAGGTGCAGCAGAAAAAAACAAACTCTACTCTTTTTTTTTATTAAACTTCAACTGTTAATTTTTATGAAGGATCAGGCTGTGAGCAGATATCCGATCCCTGGTGAGAATCAAATTCTGGAGCCCAGAATTTTGCTGCAACATTTATACGGTGGGGATTCCTTAATTACTTTCACTGGAAATTTACCTGACAGTGCTTTCTCAGGTAATGCAAGGCATATTCAAGGAGAGCCGCTCAGCCGTTGACAGTGTCTTTGATTTTGTGCTAGGTTGCAAATTAAGTCTTTTGCCAAGGTATCCTAACACTTGCTTGTCAATTGCTTATCGCTTATTCATATAGCGTATTGAGTGCAGCTTATTTTATCTGTTTGGGAAAGCAGTGTCTGTTGACAAATGTTTTGTCCAAAGTTGTTGTGGGATTTCTCTTTTCTTTTTCTTTTGTGCCCAAGTAAACAAGAATATTTTCCCTGAAAAGCGAGCCTGCATTCCTATGTGAGTTTAAACCTCTAATGAGTAAAGAGACACTAATGCGTGTCAATGACAGTGTGTAGGTATATTTATTCTGACGGGCCAATTCTTCTCTTTTATATCAGTGCAATCTGGAGTAACTCCTCCCAAGTTGGCAGCCATTCTGGATTTATACCAGTACAACTGAGACTAGAAGCTAGTCCAGACTGTCCAATTTTGGCTTACTGACATGCTAGCTTATTATTAGTATTAAACATTTAGGTTTGAGTAGACCCAAAAGGCCCCAACCAGGACTGGCTCTCGCTGTGTTTGGTGCTGTACAAATGCTATATTTCAACAGCAGCTTCCTGCCAGAATCAGAATTGACACCTAGGACTAAATTCTGGTTAAACCAAAACAGGCAAATCGTGACCCTTAAACAGATAAAGGGTCAGATACATCCGTGATTGAGATATGAGGTCAGAAGCCAAGCTGGCCCAGTGCATTGCAGAGAGCTAGTCATTTTTGGAGTTGTCACTGATTAGATTGCTGTGGGTCCAAATTTATCCCTCTCATAGGGTTTGGTTTTAGTTTCAAAAGAAACTCAAAATGAAACACAAAAACCCAAGCCAAATCCTTCTCCCCAGTTCTGGCTGCTCCAGGGTTCCTCCCCCAGGACTGCTCAGCCTACATCCTGTGTCTTCTTTCTAGAAAGCCACTTCCACCTTCCTTATATCCAGTGCATAACAGCAAAACACAATTCTTTCCAACAGTATCCTTGCCTATTAGCAAGGTGAGGTTATAGGCAACCACTGTCAGATTATGACAGCATGATTCATCAACTCACATGGTAATATTCAAGGAGGTGAGTCCAGCTTATTTAGGTCCCCAAAATTACCTTAACCTCTTTTCTTCTTCTGAAGCTCAAGATTTTCATGACCTCTTCTTTTTCAAACCATTCCATATAGCAGCAAGGTATTCAAAAAATAAAAAAGGCTTATAGCAGCCCCCCTACAGCATAAATGCAGAGATGTCACTCTGTGCCCCTAATGTGGGAGCACAAGGTTGGTTTGTATTTAGGGGACACACAAGAACTGTTTGGTTCTGTTTGCTTTGACTTGCAGTTAGTTAGCACTGCAAAGGGTGGACTGGTGCCAAACGTCTTTAAAGCTTGGGAATGTTTGGATCTGGGATTTCATACAGCGAAATTTGGGTCCCAAATTTCCTTCTTATAAATTTAATTACCTGGCTGCTACACGGAGTGTTTTGTGAAAAGGGCATTGCTGGAATCCTGACCTTCAGGCCTACAAGGAAAAACATCCTTATAAAATAATGGGAATTTGGTTGATTTAAAGGCAAAACAAGTTTATGGCCAAATTCTGGGTGGTTATGGGCATATATGTGTTCTAGCCAGTGAAACAGCTTGCATCGCCCCCAGTCCCAGCTCCTCTGATAAGTTACAGAAGAACTCATTCTGCACATCCTGTATGCTCAGCATTTAAGTGGAGCATAACATACGCTACCAATGAGTAAGGGAGGTGGTCTACGTATTTATGCACATGCCCCTTCTGAGTGGCTGGCCACTGTTTACAATCTCTTGTGTATTTAGTCCCATGTCTAGAAAGGACAGATTGTCTAAAGGGCGCAAGGTGCATTTCTCTGGGGTGTACATAGCTGGAATTCCCATGCATTCTGCAGCGTATGTACGTAGTTGTATCTAATCACACACAAGTTTGTTTTTCACTGTGCAGGATTGTCACTGTCCCTGCACTTGCTAGAGTGTGGTCCCCTCAAGACTAAGTTTTAGCAAGGAGAAATAAAATGGGCCACAGAGAATTTCTTGGACACACGAGAGCTGCATTAGCAAAACTGGAACCCAGGAACTGAAACAAAACTAAAACAAATCAACGGAAAAGTGTCCTTTCCCTTCTTTGGGTGGGTGGGTAGAGGCTTCCTGTTGGGATAAACAAGGGGTTAAGCCTAGAGCAACTGCCTGTTGTGTCTTGTAAAAATACCACAAATCAGCAACTTTCACTAATGAACTGCACCTTGGTGTGTCACTGGTTCCCCACTATCCTGTTATATCAGCGAGCTGGGCAGTGCCTGCCAAGCTGGGGGCCCCAGGAGACAGGAATCAGGGTTAGTCTTCCACAAAGAGCTGTTAAGTAAGAACAAACTGTACAGTGCATGAAAGCTTGTAAATCAAATGGTTAGCTGAATAGCATGTGCCATTATTCTAAAGCAGTGGGGCTGAAACCTAAATCCAAACGACAATATAGTCAATTTGTCTATACTTTAGTGACTGAATGACTATGTAATGTCACGGAACCGTGGAGCTGTGGAGAATGGACAGAGGCAATTAGTGGAAAAGAGCAAAGCTCCTTCATTTCCTCCTCCTCCTCCTCCTCCCTCCCACCAGGCACTAGTTTGAGGTCAGGTGAAAGTCCTCGGTGGATTCGGTGTTGACTCCAGTCTAAGGGCTGTTGAAGATCTGTGCGCCCAATTTCTGCCCCTCTCTGCAAATGACCAGAGCAAAGTGTATGAGAAATTTTCCTCTCCTTTTCATAAACTTAAAAGAATAATGTTTGTAGGGCACCTGAAAGATGATGTGCAAGGACAAAGTCTGATCATTAAGAGAGAGGAAGCTTCACACCACTTGCTCTCTCACTGCCGCTGTTGAATCTCCTTCTCTTCCCTGTCCCAGCTTTGCCGCAGGAATAATATCCACCATAGGCACCGACTCCGTGGGTGCTCCGGGGCTGGAGCACCCATGGGGAAAAATTAGTGGGTGCTCTGCACCCACTGGCAGCCAAACTCCAACCTCCTGCCCCACCTCACCTCTGCTCCGCCTCTGCCTCCTCCACTGAGCGCGCCACGTCTCTGCTTCTCCGCCTATCTCCCAGCGCTTGCCACTGCCAAACAGCTGTTTGGCGGCATAGCAAGCTCCAGGACGGAGGGGGGAGGAGCGGGAATGTGGTGTGCTCAGGGGAGGAGGCAGGGAAGCGGCGGGGCCGGGGAAGGAGTCGGAATAGGGGCAGGGAGGGGGCGGAGTTGGGACAGAGACTTTGGGGAAAGGGTTGGAATGGGGGTGGGGCAGGGGGGAGTCGAGCACCCACTGGTGTGAACAAAGTCGGCACCTATGATATCCACCTCCTAGCAGTGCTGAGGCTTGATTAATGCTTGTCAAACTCTATGTGAGAGCAAAGTATTAACACAATATCGGTGTCCATTCAGGGTGCCTTCCAGAGGAGGGTCTCAAAACATTTTGCAAATATCAGTTGAACTATACAACCCTTCCACCCCACTCCCCTCACTGAGATGAGAAAGCTTTATTGTCCCCATTTTACAGATGGGGAAACTGAAGCATAGAATTTGCCGAAGTTTCTCGGCAAGTCTGTGGCAGACCTGGAGTGGAACCAGGATCTCCTGGCTTCCAGTCTTGTATCATAGCAACCCTTCTCCTGAATCCCCAATTACCCTCCACAGCTAAATAACGCAAGACAGTATATTAAGTGCCCTGTGTGTTATGGGGCACATTAGACCAAAACATTACGCTCCAAGGCCGAGAACCATCTGCTGCACTGCCGTCACCCTCCCTCCTTGCCATTCTCTGGGCTAGTGTGGCTGAGAAGAATACGCCTTACTCATACGCTCTAGACAGCTGCCAAAAACTGGCTTTAAATGCTCCTCCTTCCTTGGGGGAAATGTAGCAGTGGCCAGGAGGTGTAGGGGGTTCTTTTGAGTTTCCCCTGGGTAATGCAGAGGCCCCCAAGAACAGAGGGTGGAGTTGGAGAGCCATTATAGTTAAAATCCAGCTGTGGGCTGTCTGATTTGTGGAGCTCCTCATCTCTGCTGGAGCACCTCCCTGCTCTGCTGGACCTTAGGAACCATACAGGGCTGGCTTCTGCTCCGGAGGCAGAATTCTGAAAGTGCACAGGAGTGGGGCATGGCGAGACCAGGGTGGGCTGGCTAAGGAGCAGTGACGAAGATTGCAGGAGATGGTGCTTGGGAGAGGGTTTCTTGAGAGAAGTAGGAAGCCTGGGAGAAGGGGGCTGGTCTAGGGGAGCTGTTAGACTTTAAACTGGTCTATAAATAGTTCTGAGTGCATAGACTTTCTTGCACTAACTGATAGGATCCAGTCCAGATGCCGTTTAAGCCTTATGAGAAGCTTCTCCTGACCTCTTATGGGTTGGAAATCTAACGAGAACAGACTCTTGAGATTTATATTGTTTATTAACTCATTGATTTTTTTTTAACCCTATCACCAAAGCATCGGGACATATTATATAGATTAAAGGTAGCGTCATGTTAAACTGCCTGCAGTGGACAGCACTATCTGCTCCCCTCCCCGTGCCATCGTATTCAGTTTTCACTAAGACTGCAGCCACTTAACCACAACCAAGAAAGTGCTTGTGTAAAAAGATACCTTGCACCATGCACAAAAGGTTGGATTATACCTCCTGATTCTGCCCTGCTCTGAAATATCAGGAGAATAGGCTTTCTTGTATGATTCTGGTATTGCTCCTTCTTGTTCTGGCTGGAATTAAATAAATGCAGCGGGCACAACTGAAGTTCATCCAACTTCTTGAAACCTCAACAAACGCTTGGGTTCAGTGTGGTTCAACAGTTGGATCAGTTAGTATTTTAATAGAACTGTTTCACCACCCCTCATATGAAGTTATAAGTGGGAGATATGTATTAAGGCCAGGGATTGGAAACCGTTGAGTAGAGGTACATGGCCATGGAACTGTCAGCCATAGGACCATGCATCTCCTTTGTTTTATTATTATTGCTGTATTAACTCGGCAAATAGTTTCATGGCCGCACAATGGAAATATTTAATTTCCCTTTATGGGAACCCTGCTCTGAAGCCCTGTTGAGCATTGCCTTTCCCAATCTAAGTTCTCATATGGACTGATAGCAAATCATATCTGCAGCTGGGGAGAAGCAACGCTTTCCAGATTAATGTAGTAAGAAATAGAAGGATTATGGAATCGATGGGCCTCTACAGAAAACTGGCTAAGGCCTGGATCCCACAGATGGAACAGTCCCAGCAGACCAAGGGAAGAGCAGATAGAGAAGAGCTTGGAAAAGAGAGTGCATGAGACTGCCTGTGTGGGCAATATATAAAAACTCAACTACTCTCACGGACAAAACAAAAGGGGGAGAGTGAAAAAGAAAAACAGAGAGAGACTGAAAAATGAATAGTGATGGAAAGGTCTAGGGTGAAAGGAGCTATAAAGCAAAGGCATGCCCCAGTATCTTGTGTGACTTACACAATCTGTTTAACAGCGATCGGTCATGTTCTTTCCCTGACATTAGCTGCAGTAGCAGCTCCAAGCTGACAGGCAGCTGGGATAAATGATTACTGACATATGCTAATAGGACAGACTTAGGCAGGACGTAAGAGGCATACATCAAGGTGGTGCAAAACATATTTCCTGGTCGAAACTCTGCAACTTGTTCAAGTAGATTAGCTTCAGGAAGCCACGAATCCTCTTCGTTGTTTAAACTGCAGTTTAAATCAACGTAGAGGCAAAAACTAACCCCCCCCCCCCCGGAAATGTTGGCCAATGCTAAGGGGTTTTTTATAATAGTATCTATCAATACCAGATGTGGCCATGTAAACTCCCCACAGGTTTTGGATTCTCAGGCTTTCAGTTGTTTTCCCCTTCAGCCTAGCTCCCTTCTTCGTTTTCTTTGTAAAATGCCCCCTGGCTCTGTACTTGCAGTTTCTCTGTAATTTACACCACAAACAAACATCCCAGAATTCAAAAAAGCACCCAAGAGTGCAACGGGGGGCAGAGATTAATACAGCGAGGTGCTTAGATCCCATGCTAGGACATGAAACCTTAACCTTGTCTCTTACCTGGATCAAATTAGGTAAGTGTCATGTGGTTCTATAAACCTCAGCAGACCCTTCATTCAATCTCAAGGAGACTATTGTCAATCAGACAGTTTAGAGGAATACCAAGAGTGCAGACGTTTCTGGAAACCTGTAATTCTCAGGGTAACAATACTTCTTCAACCAAATTAACCCGTCGTGGTATGAATTATTTATAGAGCTAAGCAACAAGATGGCACGCTTTGTAAATGCCTGTTTTCTGAACAGTATTGCTTGCTCATTTCAGGGGTATGTTTGAGGTTCAGTTATTAACGAAGAATAAAAGATCTGGCTTGTATTAAGAGTGAGGCATAAAAAGATGCGTTTCTAATCTGGCAAAGCTGCTGAAAGTGTTCACAAGAATTTGGCAAACAAATAGCCTGAAGGAGGGAGTGACTTGGAGGTTCCTATTTCCTCCGTACCTGTCTTCTAGGCCCCTATGCTGCAAACACGCACATTCTTAACTTCAACCCTGTGAGTGGTACAACTGAAGTCAATGGGGCAATTCACATGCTTAAAATTAAATATGTGTAAGTGTTTGCAAAACTGGGGCTTTAGATTGCAAGCTCATCAGGGCAAGGGCTGTCTTCATTGTTTGCTTTGTACAATAATACCAAGCACACTGTTGTATAGTGTTAAATGGGGTACACATGTATCTGTGCAGGTGCCCAATCATACCTTCTGAAAGTGGGGCATGTGCCAAAGGGAATCCAATTTCACAGGCTGTGGTGGTTTTCTGAGAAGCGTGGTCCGAGTTTCATAGACTTTATTTTTCTGCAACTAAAGGCAAATAAGATGTGGGAAATAACCACCTAGGAACAAGCCTTCTCCAGTGAAGAGATGCCTTCATGGATCAGATGATCTCCAATATGCAGTGGCAATTTAGACCTCATCCCGACAGAATTATAATTGTGTGAATTAAAGACATTTCTTGATAAATCATTTTTGGATCGATGGTCTTAAGAGGCAGCCTTTGGGTAAAGGGGATACTCCTATTTAATTGGTCTTGGTTTTCCTCTCATATTAACTTTTAACTCTAGCTGGCATTTATGCAGAGAACATTTTGCTCAGGAAAACCTCAATGTTCAACAAATGTAATAAGCTGATAAAACCATGCAGAAGCATTGTTTTCCTCATCACTATGGTGCAGCCACCTCTGGAGTGAAACAGGGCAGCTGTTCTGAAGAGAGAGAAGAAAATTATCCACATTTAACTGAATTGCAGAGGGATTTTAGATAAGCAGATGAGGTAGTTCTGATCTGAGCAGGGCAGAAAGGTTAATGGGCCTACTCTTGCAAAAATGGTTATGGGATTCTTAGTGACCAAAAGTGATCAGGACCTCGATTTTATACTCCATCCCAAAGGGACCAGCACAGAGCCCTATTCTCCATGCTCGAGCAGTGGTTCAATACTGACCCAGGAGAAGAGTCCATCCTGCAAGGTGTGGATTTCTTGACTGTTGGCCATTCAAGTACTATGCTAGCATGACCACGCTTAGCTTGTAGCACCTGATAGACACACATAGTGCTACAGATTTTGTGAACTTTTTTGGCTATATGGTGAAACCCGGGATTCTGTATCACCTAAGTGCAGTCTAGTATTTAGGTTTGCATTCCTTAATTCAATGGGAGACGCCTGCAGATTTCAGGAACTCTTGATAAAATGGAGGGAAACACAATAGTCTCTCTCTAAGATTAAAAAAAAAATCAGTCATTAATAGATCAGGTAGCAATGTATTTTCCAACATTCCAGACAGTGCAGCTGTAAACTAGCTGCTAATTAAAAACATTGTATTCTTGCACTTCAACTATAAAACATACTTTGTAATGGCAATAATACCACTGAAATTGGTCATTACCATATTAACTCAACTCTTCCTTGAGCCATTAACTAATAAACCAGTCATTGGCTGCTTTTAAATGTTATTACAATTGCTGCATATAATGGTGCTGTGTTTCACACTCGGACTACCACTCTGCCTGCTGGAGATAGACAAGCAATGCCTAGATCAGGGCTGATGCCTTTACTAATTTTAACACATGTTGGAATGTATGTTAGGATGGTCACTGGTGCCAAGTAACTTGCAGAGAGTCCATCTCTGGGGGTGACATTGTTCTGAGATCTTTCACTGGGACTCCCAGGGTAAAGATAAAATTCCTTGGAGGACTCCGGAATGTCAGAAGACTTTGGGCCCAATTGTCATCAACAAAAAGGCCGCTTCCCACTGCAGCAGCGGAAAAGAGGCCTTACTGTTAAGGACAATCAAGCCCATTCACCTTAATTGATATGAGGATTTTCAATCACAGTGGGAACCTTGGACCTGATTTTAAATGGTATTTAGGCACCTAAAGATGCAGATTGGTGCATAGTAGGGTTTTCAAAACTGCCTAGGTAGGTTAGATTCCTAATTCCTATTGAAAAAAGAACAGGAGGACTTGTGGCACCTTAGAGACTAACAAATTTATTAGAGCATAAGCTTTCATGGGCTACAGCTCACTTCATTGGATGCATAGAATGGAACATATAGTAAGATATATACACATACAGATAAGTTGGAAGTTAGCATACAAACTGTGAGAGGCTAATTAGTTAAGATGAGCTATTATCAGCAGGAGAAAAAAAAAACTTTTGTAGTGATAATCAAGATGGCCCAATGCCAACTCTGTCCACATATTTATTCAAGTGACACCATCATAGGATCTAATCACATTAGCCACGCCATCAGGGGCTCGTTCACCTGCACATCTACCAATGTGATATATGCCATCATGTGCCAGCAATGCCCCTCTGCCATGTACATTGGCCAAACCGGACAGTCTCTACGCAAAAGAATAAATGGACACAAATCTGACATCAGGAATCATAACATTCAAAAACCGGTAGGAGAACACTTCAGCCTCTCTGGCCACTCAGTAAAAGATTTAAGGGTGGCAATTTTGCAACAGAAAAGCTTCAAAAACAGATTCCAACGAGAAACTGCTGAGCTTGAATTAATATGCAAACTAGATACCATTACCTTGGGTTTGAATAGAGACTGGGAATGGCTGGGTCATTACCCATATTGAATCTATCTCCTTAAGTTAAGTATCCTCACACCTTCTTGTCAACTGCCTAAATGGGCCATCTTGATTATCACTAAAATTTTTTTTTTCTCCTGCTGATAATAGCTCATCTTAACTAATTAGCCTCTCACAGTTTGTATGGTAACTTCCAACTTATCTGTATGTGTGTATCTATATCTATATCTATATCTTACTATATGTTCCATTCTATGCATCCGATGAAGTGGGCTGTAGCCCACGAAAGCTTATGCTCTAATAAATTTGTTAGTCTCTAAGGTGCCACAAGTACTCTTGTTCTTTTTGCGGATACAGATTAACACGGCTGCTACTCTGAAACCTAATTCCTATTGAGTCATTCAGGGTTAGGTGCCAAGGGGATTTTGAAAATCCCATTAAGCATCTATCTGCCTCTTTCAGTGCCTAAATACCTCTAAAAATCTTCCCCCCGTCCCTAAAACATATACTCAGTTGTACGAATCTTGAGATTTGCACTATATAGCTATGGTGGTGTATGCTGACATAGAACAATGCTCTAGATACCTGCTAGCTGAAGCCAAGCTGACTTTAATGGAAAGGAAAAAAGAGAAATACGGACATTTCTGCAGAGGGAAAATGCTTTGCTACAGAAAATGCAGTACTTTAGATCTTTTTGCTTTGTTTTGATGGTGCTATTAGCAGCCAGGGAACCAAAGCTCCATCTCTAAACTTATCACTGATCTTAGAGCAACTGACATTTAGGGCATTGCCTTTTGCCCTGAAAAATTCCACAGGTATTTATAAAAATAAAAAGGGGATGTAGGGACACCTTGCTTACCAGCAGCTCTTGTTCTCCAAATGCATTGCCTACATGAAGTGGCTCTGTAGGAAGAGTCCTGGCCCAACCATGGAACCTTTTTGAGCCGCTAGGGGCTGAGGCATGTCCCTCTAACACTACACTCTTAGGGAGTGAGAGTATAAAACCCCTGCGCCCTCCACCCACTACTGAAATGTTTCCAACTCTGGAGAGGAACAAAGCAGTGGCTTAACAGTGGTCAGCAAAGCTACACAAGTTTAGGACAGGAAGTGAGGGATACTACATCCAAAGTGCTGTTACCTTTTTTTTTTCCACTTGCTGGGCCTTTGCTACTGCCCTCTGTTGCTCCATCCACACCTCCTTGTACCTGTGCTGGAGAAGGTCGAAGAAGGGAGTGGAAGGCCTAAAAAACATTCAGAAGATAAAATCACAATGGGCCAAAGCACCCCACGGGTACACCCATTTGGTCCCTCTAAAAAAAGACTTTGATTTATGTCTGCAGAGGATGGCAAATGCGACTGGTGAGAATGTTATGGCTATATCATCTCTGCTGGAAACACGAAAATCTGTTTTGATGAGAGGGCCCTGCTGCAGAAAGAAACCGTATCATGTACGCTCACACAGCACTAAACACCCCATGTATAGTATTTGCTCAAGATAACCACGCAATATATAGTGTAAGCTTCCCTAGTGCATTCACCACACTCCGATCACCAAATGTGCCTTTCTGCACAATATTGGGACAGCTTTGATCTCCAGCAATAAAGGTCTCTAGTATGGTGGAAGGATCACAGCAGCACCTTGCCTGACAACTCAGTCTGGGACCCAGCTAAGACTTAGAGACAGCACATTCTAGCCTTCTGGACTTGGGGCATCCATTTTGGGAACCAAGTAGCTCAGGGAAAAATGATAAAAGGCTGTGCTGAGCCTTCACATCAATATCCGAGAGCTTTGAGCTGTGATTCTGGCCCTGACAGGCCTCCAGAAGTCCTGCCTTTGTCAGTACGTTCCCCACCCATCTGAGTGGTAGTTGCCTCTGAATTAACAAGGGGGCACAAAGAGTGAGGTGGTGTGACGAGAGGCTCTGAAGTCCATCAGAGCTCCCATGTGCCAAAGAAGCTGAACCAGACAACAGCAGGGCCGAACTGAAGGCCTGTCAGACTGGGCCTGGGAGGGGCTTCCAGCTGTAGCGGGACAAAGGGAAGATGCTGATAAACACCTTGCCCATTAAGCAACTTAAACGAGAGTTGAAATGTTCCATCAGAAAAATGATCCATTTGTGCTCAGAGAGGAAGGTCTTGAAAAGCAAAACCAACAACCTCCTCCTCACTGACGAAGAAAATAGACATTCAGGCCAAGGTCCCCCAGTCTCATCGTTCACTGACCTCGATCCCTGCAATCAGTATACGGAGGAGCCAGAACTCATCACACAAGCTGCACAAAGATTCACAGATTCCAAGGCCAGAAGGGACCACGGTGGTCATCTGGCCTGACCTGAGGTATAACAGAGGCCACGGATTTAATTCCTCTTTGAACTAGCTCAGATCTTTTAGAAAAACGTCCAATCTTGATTTTAAAATTTCTAATGATGGCAAAGCTACCCCTGCCCCCAACATGAATCCAGTCGCAGGCCTTGCATTTCACACCCTGATTCCTAGCATGGTAGGTGCTCTTCAAATTTTTGTTTTGCTTTGTTTTTGTTTTTTTATTCTTTTTTTTACCTCCTTCCCCACACTTCATACAAAACAACAACAACTATATCCGGGAAGGAAATACAATTAAAACAAAAGAGAGAGATTATGGTATCCCTGACATGGCAGTTTAGTGATCATTACAAGTGATGATGTCTGAAGTGGTAGGTGTACTCAGGCCTAAGTTTAAGCCCGACCCAGACCTAAATTGGATCCAAGACCACATGAGCCAAGCCCAAAAGAGTCAAATTGTTTTCTGACTTGACCCCGACTCTTTCCCCTCAACTTAAGTCAGTGCATCTGCCACCTCTGGCCCATGGGGTTGGCCTAGTGGTGGCTCCATGCTCTGCTCCTGCCTGCTCTTGCCCCCGCCTGGGCTGTGTGTGTTGTGAAGTGAGAGGTGCTGTGACTCCTTGGCACACTCACTTTGCATTGCAACAGCAAGATGGTGCTGGCTGGCAGGAGAAAGGTAGGAAGCTGCCCTGGCACCAACCCTATGGGCAGGAGGAGAAGAGCTGACCTGAACCCGACACTTGTAATTGGGTCCTGTTGGGTCTGGGTTGGGTTGCAGGGCTCTGCTCTGAAGCTCATACAAAATTTTAATTTGTAGAACTACTGACTATAGGCCCTAACTGAAATCACGGCCTCATTGTGCTAGGCCCTGTACAGACATAAATAAAAGGTAGGCCCTTCCCCAAACACCTTAATAGTTCAGATAAAATGTGGGAGCAGGGAAGGATTATTATCCCAATTTAACCAAGGAGGAACTGAGGCACAGAGATTAAACAGACTTGTTCAAGGTCACATACGGAGTCTGTAGGAGAGCTGGCAACTAAGTCCAGATCTCCTGGGTCCCAGTCCAATGTCTTCTCCATGTGCACCAAACACATCCTGCCTCTTAAAATAAAGTTCTTAAAGTTGGCAAAGAACTGGGAGAACCCTTTTTTCATTTTTTTTATTTTTTTGGGGGGGAGGGATGGAGTCTTAATAGTAAAAGTCTGACTTTAATATCACACTAAATACAGTGTTTTCGATGTGGCTTCCCAACAGGCTCCACTACACTAGCTGTGTGTGAACGGATACAATAGTGAAATGCTCCTGCCAGGAGGCATGTACAGGGCATGTACGATGCCAGAGGTAACATGCTCAGCACATGGCTTAGCTAAGCCTCGAGGAACAGAAGAATAAAGAGAGTAAAAAGGCAGCTGCTTCTCAGCTAGTATCCTGGCTAAATGAATTGAGCTGATAGTAGCCAGAGTGGCAAGCTGTGAGAATCGGAACTGTGTGTGTGCACCCTTCCTTCTTTGTGACTTTGGTCCAAGGAGGCAGGGCAGGTTTAATTTCACCAGCCAATGTGAAAGATGGAGCAATAGCAAGGAAGCAGAAAACATCCTTACTGTGAATACAGTTCGTTTCCTCAGGGTGAGTTTCATGATGGAGAAATGGTCTGAAATAAACAGGATGAAATTCAATGACAAACGCAAAGTACTTCACTTAACAAGGAACAATCAGTTGTACACATACAAAATGGGAAACGACTGCCTAGGAAGGAGTACCGCAGAAAGGGATCTGGGGGTCATAGTGGATCACAAGCTAAATATGAGTCAACAGTGTAATGCTGTTGCAAAAAAAAGCAATCATTCTGGGACGCATTAGCAGGAGTGTTATAAGCAAGACACGAGAGGTAATTCTTCCGCTCTATTCTGTGCTGATTAGACTTCAACTGGAGTATTGTGTCCAGTTCTGGGTGCCACATTTCAGGAAAGATGTGGACTGATTGGAGAGAGTCCAGCGAAAAGCATAAAAAATGATTAAGGTCTAGAAAACAAGATCGATGAGGGAAGATTGAAAAAATTGGGTTTGTTTAGTCTGGAGAAGAGAAGACTGAGAGGGGACACAACAGTTTACAAGGTGGTTACAAGGAGGAGGGAGAAAAATTTTATTTAACCTCTGAGGATAGGACAAGAAGCAATGGGCTTAAATTGCAGTAAGGATGGTTTAGGATGGACATTAGGAAAAACTTCCGAACTGTCAGGGTGGTTAAGGACTGGAATAAATTGCCCAGGGAGGTTGTGGAATCTCCATGATTGGAGGTTTTTGTTTGTTTGTTTTGTTTTTAAGAGCAGGTTAGACAAACACCTGTCAGGGATGGTCTAGGTAATCTTAGTCCTGCCTTGAGTGCAGGGGACTGGACTAGATGCCCTCTTGAGGTCCCTTCCAGTTCTACGACTCCATGATGGTATTTCCAGCAGCAAATGTTAAACTAAAAATGCTAAATGATGAGTAAGTGAAGGGATCTCGATTTTACTATTTTTAGTACATCCTTCTGATGAGGAATTCTTCCATTGCAGCCGCAGCAGCCTATTACAATATGTAGCCACCAGACACCCTGCTCTGCTTACATCTGTAGCATAGCCTTAGTTGCCACTACTACAATAGGAATGCTCTCTTCCAGGCCAACTGCTAGGTGGCATTAACAGCAAGAAACTACCACCACTGGCTAGCAATCAGGGCTACTCCTGTACCCTCCTGCACCAGGAGATTGTCTTCTGTGGAGAGAGCATGTCCTCTGGTCCACAGAATCACTCCCTTCTTATGCTTCTAAGTGTCCAGCAGCACTCAGTCTGAAATCAGTAGCGACCAGCTTTTAAATGCCACTTGTGCTTGGAGAATCTTTTAATAGTGCAGAAAGATGCCAGCAGTGCATATGCAAATACTAACTCTTCTGTTTCTGTTTCCTTCACCCCTGCGGTGACTTTTATTACTTAATTATTGCACACCACATGCTTCAGAACAGCCTAATCTATGGTCGTGTTTTCTAATGATACTGGATGCCCAATCTAGCAATATACACCCCCAGAGGCCATTTGTATGGGAAGAGACATCTTTCTACAAATCTACCATTTCATAGATCACATGCTGCTGGGGTTGGTCTTTTCAAGCATTTGCTTACAAACCAGCTGCTGACTCTAACCATTCACCAGCTGGCTAGCAAGGGGACCCCATGACACAAAAGATTACACTGACTTGTCCCTGGGTTTCCTTTTCTCCCTCTGATTTGAATCTACATTCTGATCAGGGAGCTTGGCAAATTAGATACTAAAATAATTTACTAAAAGAAAATGCAAAATAGGTCTGATTGTGTGAAGTGCTGAGCACCCTTTATCCACAGGAGAGGGCCCCCAGGGGAAAATTGCCAACTCTTGAGCAGGTAACTTAAATTTGACAGCCTGGTTTAGTAACTCAGTCTATCTGGGTACATTTGTTTAGTCCTGGCAAAAACACAATACAAAGCCACACACATTAACTTGTTTGCTGCTTGGCTGATCGCCCTTTATTTACTGTTTGGATGGTGTAGTGCAAGCCACTGTCCCAATGGTGCGGTGCTTGCATATTGTGTCATCGGAAAGCTGCTAATACAGTACCCACCAGTGTGACAAAAGGAACAGAAAGCATCACTGATTGCATTGGCTTGCAGTGTGCAGAAAGATACATTTGGAACATAGAAATGATCAAACTGGGCACAGAGCGGTGACACATCTAATCCACTCCCACTGGTGCGTCACTTTATGGCCACCATCTTTCTGGTCCACTGGGATTCCCTCCTGCATTGTTCAGAAGGGTTGCTGCTGTGTGATGTTGCTACCCACCCCCCCAACAGACAGAGGGTGCTGCCCCACTGTATATTCAGCTCCTCTCAGCCTGGATATGAAACCCAGGTTAGGGTCAAAGCACAATAGTGAGGGTGGGAGGAAGCTTGTGCTGCCAGTGCCACTGCTATGTGTCGTCAAGAAACAGAGGGATTCAGTCTCCAAGGCTGTCGAGACTGCACTTCTACCAGCACTAATTTCACTTCTACATGGTACATAGGGGGTAAAGGTGTAAGTGTGGTAGGGATTCCACTAAGCTTTGAATACAGACTCTGGTTATTCGTTCTGCAACAGAGGCATGTCTTGTAGCTCCACGGAGGTGACTATTTAACTGTGTTGAACTTACTGGTTGAAAGATGAATTTGGGTTTGATCCTCTTCTTCAGGGATCCTTCCCTCTTGTGATTAATTACACTGAGGTCCTGATCCTGCAAGGCTCTTAAGCACATGTGTAATTTTAAGTGACTCGCATGTTCAAAGTTACACCCATGCTCAAGTGCTTGGCTGGAGCAGGGGCTTACTATATCTTTTCATTGTGGATGCTCCACCTTGTTTCTCCAAGATCCTCTATGAGCTAAATGTGGAAAAGGGAGTGGAGGAGGGGGAAAAAAGAACAGTTCAGCAACAATAACTTCAACCAGAGAAACTTCAGAGGGAAACCCACTCTTTGTGGGTCAAATCCTGGTCCCACCGAAGTTGCTAGGAGTTTTGCCATTGATTTCAATGGGCCCAGGATTTGGCACTAATGCAGTAACTCTCATCTGCAGCCAGACCTAAGGGGAAATTCACTTTCACATTAGTGTTACTTAAGGAGAGGAGTCTCTCTTCCTGTAGCCCTGATTAAATGTCTGGAAACAGATACCATTGTTCTAAATCAGGCAGACTTTGTTGTTGTTTTGCAGATGCTTGTGTGGGGGGTGGGAGGCAGCAGACAGTCAAAACATTTATTATGGATTAAAACAAAGCTCCTTCACAACAAGTGAGATCTTCTTTGTTTTGGCACAAGGGCCCTGCCAGGGGAAGGAGAGGAGAGAAAAGTTTTGATATGATGTAACAAATTATTTATACCTGTGGAAAAAACCCAGCCTCTTCCGTTTATAGTCACCTTGTTCGAGCCATTTCTAATGCTGACATTTCCTACATAGTTTAAAATTTATTTATGCACATTTTCGAAACTATTACCCTTGGAACATTTTCTGTGTCTTTAATAGACTCCTCTGCTAAATTATTTTCAAAAGACAGGATTTATAACTACATTCTATAGAAATGACAGGCTCCTGCTAACTTGGTTATATGATGTGGTAGACTCTCCTGCCAGAAATCTCTTGGAAAAGAAACTTTCAGCCTTTTAATGGGTTCTTTTTACTGTAAAAATAATGCTAACTATAATAAAGTATTAACACACATTAAAATGAAATGGTGTAGACCTTAAATGAGCTACAAACTAGTTAAATCTATTCCCTGCAATGTGATCCTTCAGTGCTTTGCAACCGATACCATGGAGCCGGGATTTATCTAAAATGAAGGCACTGGGGACATGCAAGAGAAATGGTAATTATAATTTGCAAATATTAGTCTGACACTTTCTTTGTGTATGTGTGTATAAATCCTGACAGCTATGATTCATGCGTTCTGCCCAATAGTGCTCTACCGAGATTAGACGGGATCCTTTTACGGCAGGCCATCATCATATCTGCCGCTCATTAAAACTTTGTGGAGAACGAGAACTTGCAGAAAATAGGGAGCCGTCAGAACCTTCTGAGGGACTTTCGGTACACGCTTGTTGAAAGGTGTTTGAGAAGGGAGCCTTGGGTCTGACAAACTGGAATTTTAGTACGCCTCTCCGTTCACAGTGGGGCAAAATAATTGGTCATCAGTGACTACTAATTTGGTTTAGTAGCCAGAGGCAATTTTTTTCTTCCCAGAAAATCAATGACAGTGCAGAGGTCTGTTCAACGTGATTCAGCTCAAGACGGGTCCTCATTTAGCTCTTGATGCTCCTTCCACTGGAGACAGCTATTTTGTTACGATGAAATTTAAATCTATCCACAATACTCGACTCTGAGTGTGGCACCACGGTAGTCAAAGTTGTGACAGTTTCCTCTCAAACTTATTTTCGAAGATTTAAACACTGTCCATTAAAAAAAAAAAATCACATTTGGCAAAAAGTTGGTATAAGGACTCTGCTCAGGAGGAATTTTTTAAGGCACAATTGGTTTGATCACTGCTGTAAAAGGGTAACAGCTATATTTGTAGATGCTTTTCTGTGCTTAGTGTAAGTCAAAAGCAGATCAGATATAAACATTTAGGGCAAAATTGAGCTCTTGAATTGTCCTGGTAGATTTGAGTTCCAATATATTGCCTTTCCTACATTACAGGTCACCCACTGATAATCAATAAGATAAACTGGCAGGCAGAGCAGAATGACAGAATTTATCACTGGATTCACCCCTATTTAGGGTGCAGCTGATAGGGCCTATTGCAAAAAACTGTACATGACAAATAGGGCTTTAATAGGAGCAGGAGCTAGCCCTACCTGGAATTTATGCTATAGACCATAATAGCACCAAACAATTAGATGAGCTATGGTGTCACCCACCTTCCTGATGGCTTAATCAATTAATTTTTTTTAAATGGAAATGTGTACAGAACAGATTCTGGAAGATGAACATTGAGTTTAGCTGAGTTCTTTTGGGGACTGGGCTGCTGCTGCTGTTCAGAGACTACCCATCAGTACAACTGACTTAGGATGTCAAGGAGTTAAATGCACCAAAAGCCAGGAAAACTTAGATTTAGGGATGACAGGTGCAGCACACGAGCTACATAAAACCACGTCCTGTTGAGATGCCACCAGGACAACAAGGGCAGGCAAAAAATGTAGGCCCAGTCCTATTATTTTTGGTTTGCGTTGGTTTGTCAGGCCCTAGCTGCTGTTTTGCTGCAGCAGATTAGTGCATGAATAGATGACTTTTCCAGCTTGACACTCCTTGGCAAAATCTCTTTCAAACCAGTTCCTCTTCCTTTAGAACTGAGCAGTGCATTTCCTCATTCACAGTCCAGTTGGCAAAGATCACAGTAAAGGCCAAATTTCCAAACATTGCGAGAAATGCAAACTTGGCAAGTACAAACTCAGGCTTTTTTTAATGCCTGTGGTGTGCAAAATGGCTTGTAAGGGAGGGTGTGTGCACTGATTTGCAGATTTTCTGAAAATTCAGCTCTAAGGGGACTGGCTTGATAAAACCAAAGCCCAAGATAAGAGTTAGGGTTGAAACTTTATCCATAAGCTCATGTCTCCAGACAGTGGGTGATTTCATTTGCTGTACCATATGTGCTATACTAGAGCTTCTGAAGGACAATATATAACTCCTGCCTTAGAGTATACGCTGGTTTCTGGGAGCAATCAATGTTTACATTAAGATCTTGCTTTTTACTGTTAAAATTTGGCATGGCTTAGGCCCCTTGTACGTCCTAAATGTGCTAGATCCGTTTATTCTTAACCCCACTTTTTACAATTCTCTGACCTGAGGCTGCCATTAATCCTATATGTAGGAGTCCGATGGAGCCATTTTCTTGATGTTGCCGCCATTTTGTGGAATTTGTTCCCTTCTGATATCAGGAACTCTGAATTTCTCACTGCCTTTGTAGACAAAGTCTAAGAAGACTGAGGTCTTATTTTTATTGGCTTTGGGTTACTGTTTGTTTAGCTTCTGGCTTTGTTGCTTTTGTCGTAAAGTGCTGTGAGACAGTAAAATGTGGATAGCACCATATGAGCCTTTTATTGTATCTTTTCCGTGAATATGCTCCTTGTTGCGGAAAGAGTTTGTTTGCATTCTGGTGAGATGAGTTACCCTCCATGTCGATGCAGTGTAAATATCTGGTGCCAATTGGTTTTTGGGAAACAATCATTTCTGGTTACATGGTGGGACATGACATGTTAAAATCTTGCTACACCACACCAGCCAGGAAAATGTCCTGGTCACAACAGTGCAACCAATACTGCAGGCCCACGGTATGGTCAGATTGGCTTAAATTTCAGCCTCCATTCCTGCAGTATGACTCCCAGGGGGCTAATTGCTGGGATCCTCACACTGCAGAGAAGTAGCTGCTCCTCCCAGTGGGAGAGAAAGTAACACATTTACGGAATGACCTCTTAGCAAGATGCCTGGATTTACTTCTTTATCCTCATATTATTATTATCCATCTGGATACTCACTGAACAACTTTCTCCCTACTGAACTCGTCTCTGGGTGCCCACTAACTGACCAAGAACTTGTGATTTGTAGATGGCTTCAGAATGTTAACTGGGGAACTGGTGCTACGATGTGGATTCCTCATTGGGAAATCCAATTCATTTTCTGGACCTCTCCAAAGCAAAAGTGTCCTTAGCAAGACCATAGACGGCAGCAGATTGCCTTAAGCAAATGGGGTTTTCTGTTGATTCCTCATTCCATTTTTCTTTTTTTGAAAATAGATGGAACTTTATTTTCTTGCCATTAGGGTGAGCCTAGACTAACAACTCTGAAATCAGGAGATGGGGAAGGGACACAGAGACAGACATTTGCTCTCTAACAGTCAGGACATGGAGATGTAAAAATGTGATCTGACATTGACAGTTATCACAATTTACAGGTCATCATATGATGGGCCCTGGCCACAGACACGCTGTGGGTCTGTATATCACCTAGCACAATGGGGTTCTGGTCCTATCGAGGTCCCCAGTGTGACAGCAATTTAAATAACAGTAAAGAGCTAATGCTTTATACCAGGCTGCCCAGGCAGATGGACAGCACAGGAAAATGCCGACTACACTAGCTGTATTATTATGCTGGCTCCCCACCCTTCCTTGTTACTGATGAGCTAGAACTAGCTAGCTATCCACCATTAATTTGTCTCTCTGTATAGCCCAGCAGGAATCTGGGGCATGATTATAGCTATGGCCCTTGCTTGGGAGGCAGGCATAGCCCAGCCATCCCCCTGCACACTGCCTGCCTTTCGCTTGCTTTAATTGTTCCCCTTTGGCCAGCAGACCTGTCTGTTCTAACAAGGACAGTCAAGAGGAGGGGGAAGTAATTGAGGCACTTAACCACACTCACAAGCGTTGACTTCTGCAGCTAATTAGGAAAGAGGGCCGCTGGGCTTTTTGTTATTTTTTAATTGTGGTTTATGCATAAAAGCTAACGGCAGAGGAGGGACATATATTTAACAGCAAATTCTTGACTTCTAAATTTGTATAAAAGGTCATTTACAATTTGTTAACATTTTCACAAGGGTGAATTCAATTAGCCGCTCCAAAAGTCCCTACACATGTGCACACGTATTCCTAATGAGAGCGATGGAAAAACTAGCAGGGCATTAATGTCCTGCCTCTTTATTTTCCTAAGGAGCTTGCAGAACATAAAGTAAAGTTACCCTAACAGCTTCATAGAACTCTAAATGGGCCCTGGCAATAAACCCATAGAGAAGCCAGAAAGATAATTTTTAAATGCTCTCCACTTATCCTCACTTTTCGTTAACCACTGAAGAAAATAAGAAGAGACAAATTGGTTAAAAAATAAAAATGGGGACCAATTTTTTGCAGTCCTTATGGTGGCAAATCTCCCAGTGAAATCAGTGGGTGTTCTGCCTACACAGGGGCTGCTGGATCTGTGTTGCTGCAGATTCCTCTGAATTTCCAATGTTTCTCTACTACTCTTTGGAATCTGGATGGGGAAATAACATACATTATTTCACTGTGGGCAGCCAATGAGAGAACTTCTTTTTCTAAGTGTTGGAGGATCCGTTATTTTGCTCAGAGGGCTCGTACGTATAGGACAGTAAAAAGAATAAAATCCATTGTAAACATACACTTTAAAAGATTTATCAGATGCTCATAGATGTACTTAGGAGTATACGTAGTTACAAGAGCACCAATTTGTTTTACTGTTTTCTCCCAAGCTAAGAATACAAGAGACACCCTCATACCAGTCATAAGCACACGCACAAGCCCATATCTTATATACAGGGTACAAAGTCCAGCTCTTACCGTCCACTAAATAACTGACTTCACATGTTGAAGGTTGTGCAATGGCTGTTAGGCAGCTCAGCTGTAATTGTGGCCAATTTAACCTTTTGATCTTTAGAGAGGGTAAGGAAACTAAATATCTATATTTTTCCTTCATAGTTGTTTGAAAGTCTCAGTGTCTTGCTCTCTGAAAAACGAAGGCAGGAAATGGTTATTCTAGAAGCTGGCCATTACAAACCAGCTGGCCTTGTTCCTAAAGCACAGTCTGAAATGCAGGTTGGAGTGCTCTGCTCTGGCTGAGCCTTAACCAGCGCCAGCATTCGATGGGCAAACATCAAAATCAACAAGTGAAAGAAGAGTTGAGGAAACCAGTCGTAGGGTCCTTTACTTTCACTCGGTATTGAAAGAATAGTTACAGCAAAAATAAAGTGTTTGAATCTATATTAGGCTGGTAGAGACTTTTTTTGTGAAACATTTAAACAAAAACTCCAATTTTTTTGGTTTCCATCAAATTTTCTCTTCTAAAATTTTCAGGTTTTCATTGTAAAACCATAATTTTTTGACAAAAACCAGATTTTTTTTTTTTGGTGAAAATTTCCATTTAATCCAAAAAGCCATTTTCTGTTAAAAAATAAATAAATAAATAAAAAATTGGTAGAATTTTTTCAACCAGCTCTAATATATATATATATATAATCAAAGCCCACACACACCACATAAGGGGATTACACACATGTGCGGGCAAATTCTTTCCCCTTTCTTTTGCTATTCAGGATGACCTATTTGATAAGAAGAAATCTAGATCTTAAGTTTAACACTAAGGCCATATGCTGCTGTCCTTACTCATCATGCCTTCCATAATAAGTAAGATGAGCAAGACTTGGTTGTACGTTAACAATGATATGACAGCTCATTTCCTCTTAAAAAGAAAAATATCCAAGAGCCTGAAGAAGTTGAGTAGAAACCATAACTGCAGCAAATATCCATATTTTACCAGAACCAATATTTGCATGAGTACACTCAAAGTTATTTAAAAACAATAACAATACTTAGCTTTTACAGAGCACTTTACATGTTCAAAGCACTGTGCAGACAATTAGGAGAATTGCAGTGTGCTATAAAAGAGATTCAGCCTCTAGCTACACTACAGCTAGTTAGCAGGAAATGTAAATGTCTCCAATATAATAAAAGAATTATTCTTGAAACAGAAGTTTCTCTCTTGACAACATGAGGATGGTGGTCAGGACGCAGAAAATACATGTTGCCTTTGGCTGATTGTCCAGTTGGGGTTAGTCCTAATTTTTTTAAGGTTAATTTCACAAGAGCAAACCAGAGTGATCATATTTATCTTACAACAACTCTAGAAATTCCTAATTTCCTATTCAGTCCAATAGTGAAATGCATTTCTTGTGTCTCAATCTACTTCCTGACAGGAATGTTGAGTCTAGTGGCGCATTGGCGAAGTGTGAGCATTCTCTAAGGGAGAAACTAACACCAGTCACAGTAATGGTCAGAGAAACACTTGTCACTAAAACCTGTGGAGATGTTGCCATACGGTTGGGACACTGGCTGGGACTTGAGAATTGAACCCAAGTCTTCCTGCTCCCCCACAAACTTCTTGTATGACCTTGGGAAAGTCACTTCGTCAGATATTTAAAGGCATTTAGGCATCTAAAAATGCAGATAGGTGTCTACTTGGATTTTCAACAGCACCTACGTGCCCCTTATTGATTTAAACAACAATCCCCCTAGGTCCTATCTGCATCTTCAGGGGCTTAAATTCCTTTAAAAATCTCTGCTGTAATGTGGGGATAGCAGCACTTTCCTACCACACCGGGGTGCTGAGGATAAATATATGAAAGATTGTGAGGTGCTCAGATACTACAGGAATAGGGGCAAGATAAGTACCATGGTTGGACAGAGATGTTAGACCCATTTTTCAGTGCTGACACCACAGAGCAAGGTTTTATTTAAAGTGAAGGTGCCAGGGGAATAAATGCAAAGGAAATGGTAACCATCACCTGCAAATATTATGTAGGTATGTTACACTCTGTGTAGGAGATTCTCACCCCGCAAGGGTGTATTCAGCTATTGCAGGAGGCAACACTGATGACGGCCGTTTTCCTTTAGAGAAAGCACAGAAACCTGTTTACAATTCAGAGGGGCCTGAGCGTGTGCATCGGCAGCAGCCCAGCCATTACTCCAGCGCTCGTACTCAGCGGACACACTCTCTGTTGCAAATCCTGGTTCACACAAGGTAGCTCTTGTAAAGATCAGAAGCTGGAGCATGAATCCGAGAAATCTGATTGGAGGATGCCCCATGGGGGAGGCCGGGACCCTACCACATCCTCGTTAGTGCTGACCTTGGCACAAGCCCTGCCTGCTGATGGATAGGCTATGGAGCTGGACAAGACCCTGGGGAACCACTGTATTATCTATTATTGTCCCATCAGCGCCTCCCCTGACCCCTCCCAACTCTGAATGCCACAGGCTTCAGGGAGAGAATAAATCTATGTCTGATACTAAAAGAGAAAGAGAGAGAATGAAAAAGGAGATGAAAAATGTCCTTTTTATGACTCTTACAACAAAGCTGGCCACATGGTTTGTAGAAAACAATTCTCTGGGCGGGGGAGGGGTGGAATCAGCAAAAAGCAGAGTGGCTAATCAACCCAACCCCTCGTAAACTAATCAAAAGCACTCATGACCTTCTAAGGTAACATCCATTGGAACAAACAGGCCCCATAACTTCAGCCTCGCTCTAATGCTCACAACCCTGTGTGTACGAAACGAACTGTGGAATATGCATCCACCAAGATTGGAAAGTGCCATTCTCAAAAGCGTAAGATGATCTGCCTTACTATGGAGAATGTACAGATCAGGACAGGATTAATAAGACCTGGATAGCAACCAAAGCATTATGCTCACATTTATTTTTATTCTGGATGAGCCAAAATGGTAGGGAAGTCTACTCTCGGTGCCCTTGGAGAATGCCTGACATTAGTGGCTGGGGGAGACATGTAGGTCTGTGTCATGGCAGTGGGGCTAATATCTGAAATGTAAGAGGCCAGAGAAACACTTCTCCATTTTGAAAAGGAGTCTGTGCATTATCCATAGGCAGCAATATAATAATATAGAATATGTTCCAGTGACAGTAAAATTGCTTCCCCCACATGAATTTGCCCTTATAACTCCTGCTGCTGTTCTGAAATGGGAACTAGAGAGCTGATTCTGGCTCCTCTGGGCAACCTTGGTGGCGTAAAGTGACCACAACGGGCCATGGGAGATTACCCCAGTCCAGATGCAGAGCAGGGCCAGCATAAATGTCCCTGTGGTGCTGCCTCTCACAGTCTTCAAGTGCTCATAGTCAGCCCTATGTGGGATTCTGGGGTGCTGTGCAGCCTATAGGCAGTTTAAGCAGAGGTCCTGCATAGGGTTGCCAACTTGGTAATATTTAAAAACTGGACACTCCAGCAGGAGTGCCGGAATCTCCCCTGTCCTACCTATTCCCCCCAAGGCCCTGCCCCGCCTCTTCCCCTGAGGCCCCGCCCCTGTCTACTATACCCCTCTTCCCCCTGTCATTTGCTGTTTTTCCCCTCCCACCCCCGGCCACCTAGGTCAGGGAGGACTTGCCTGCGGAGCCGGGGCCAGGAGGTGGTCCTGGCTGAGTAGGGGCCAGATTGGGTGATGACCTGGTGCCTCCACTCACAGTAATTGGACTTTGGGTGTCCGGTCAGTAGATCTGACCGGACACTGTCAAGTCCCCCTTTCAACTGGACTTCCCAGTTGAAAACCAGGCACCTGGCCACCCTAGGACTCCTGCAGCAGCCCAGAACAGAGGCAAGGGTGGCATAAAGTCATCTTTTCCCCTACTCCTCTTGAGTTGTGCTGTCTGCTGTACCTCAGGAGATGAGGCCCAGAGTAGGCCCTAGATAGTCGGATGTAACTTTGCTTCATTTGAATATGATGTTCACCAAAGCCACTTTTTTCTAAAGACATTTGAGTTCCCAGCTCCTGGAGTCCATGAAGGGTACGATATGTTGCAATTATCTCTGCTCTTTCACCTCCAAACACCCCATCCCCTTAACTGAGAGTGCTCTCCCAATGATCAGCAGCCACAGTTGAGATGTAGCGGTAAGGCCCTACCAAATTCATGGCCATGAAAAACACGTTATGGACCATGAAAACTGGTCTCCCCCCATGAAATCTTGTCTTTTGTGTGCTTTTACCCTATACTATACAGATTTTATGGGGGAGACCAGCATTTCTCAAATGGGGGTCCTAACCCAAAAAGGAGTTGCGGGGGGGGCGGGGTGTCAAAAGGTTATTTTAAGGGCGTCGTGGTATTGCCACCCTTACTTCTGTGCTGACTTCAGAGCTGGGCGGCCAGAGAGCCGCAGGCTGCAGCTGCTGACTGAGGGCCCAGCTCTGCAGGCAGCAGCACAGAAGTAAGGGTGGCATCACCAGACCAGGCCACCCTTACTTCCGCGCTGCTGCTGGCAGTGGCTCTGCCTTCAGAGCTGGGCTCCAGCCTGCAGCTGCCGCTCTCCGGGCACCCAGCTCTGAAGGCAGTGCTGCTGCCATCAGCTGCACAGAATGCAGGGTAGAAGTACTGCAACACCCCCTACAATGCAATGCCCCTCTGCCATGTACATTGGGCAAACTGGACAGTCTCTACGTAAAAGAATAAGTGGACACAAATCAGATGTCAAGAATTATAACATTCATAAACCAGTCGGAGAACACTTCAATCTCTCTGGTCACTCGATTTCTGATCTCAAAGTGACTATCCTTCAACAAAAAAACTTCGAAAACAGACTCCAACGAGAGACTGCTGAATTGGAATTAATTTGCAAATTGGATACAATTAACTTAGGCTTGAATAGAGACTGGGAGTGGTTGAGTCATTATACTAAGTGAAACTATTTCCCCTTGTTTATTCCTCCCCCCCCCCCCCAACTCTTCCTCAGACGTTCTTGTTAACTCCTGGAAATGTGCTGGAAATGGCCCACCTTGATTATCACTTCAAAAGGTTTTCTCTCCCCCCCCCCCCCACTCTCCTGCTGGTAATAGCTCATCTTAAGTGATCACTCTCCTTACAATGTATATTTTTTCATGGTCTGTGTGTATATAAAATCTCCTCACTGTACTTTCCACTTTATGCATCCGATGAAGTGAGCTGTAGCTCACGAAAGCTTATGCTCAAATAAATTGGTTAGTCTCTAAGGTGCCACAAGTACTCCTTTTCTTTTTGCGAATACAGACTAACACGGCTGCTACTCTGAAACCTTCAATAACCATGTGACCCCCCCCCCCAACTCCTTTTTGGGTCAGGATCCCTACAATTACAACACTGTGAAATTTCAGATTTAAATAGCTGAAATCATGAAATTTACGATTTTTTAAAATCCTATGACCACGAAATTGACCAAAATGGACTGTGAATTTGGTAGGGCCCTATGTATTGGGCAAGAGCTTTGAATCTGCAAACGGAAATTATTTAAATGTACCAATAATTAAGTGACTTTTTAAAATAAGTGTAGTTTTGGCTGCCTGACATAGCAAGGCCCAGAAATCTCCAACATGCATGAACTAGCCTGTGCATTTTGGATCTGCTTAAAGCCTTCTGACTGGGGTCTGTAAATAAACATTAACAGACATTACAAATACAATGTAGCATGGCTAGTATAATTTTCCAAGCCATAATCCACTAAACCCAGAGGCTGCTAAAACAGAATCTCCAGACCTAGAATAAACTAATGACAGGCCAAATTCCACCTTGATTTACAACTTTGGTAGCCCTGCTGAAATTAATGTAAATTGAGATAGAATCGGACCCAATAACTTTTGCCCTTGCTGGTGGTATCTTTAACTCACCAGTTATGAGAAGTGAGTTAAATACCCCGCTTTTATCAAAGTGGCCATAACAACTCCTTAATAATCCTAGTAATTTGATTTTGTCTATAACCTGCTTTTAAAGTAAGGGGATAAATACAATCAGCCTGCATAAAAGGTGGCTATTAAAGAACCAGCAAGATGTGCTACAATAACTTTAAATTAAAAGACTGGTGCCTCTTTTCCTGATGCTGTGGGGTCTGTGGATTTTCAGTATAACTTTTGAACCTGGCCTAGATCTCTCCCAGGCAGCCATTTAACCTCCCGTTTATGAAGAAATAAAGCACAATTGATGTTGATTTTGGTCTGCGTTAGGGGATACTTTTGCAACATAAAAGCCCTTTTGCCTGCAATTTGCAGAGCAGCCCTGTCACATCAGCAAGGGCTGGTACTGATAAAGATAAAGCTTTATAGCTGGGGCATTTGCTACTAACAGCAAGCTAATGCTGCATTTTCATTTTGATGCAATTAATGTTAATGTCTGCTACGAAAATTGTCATTAAATACCATTTTAAAATCCATTCAATTTGCATATGCAAAGCCCATTTACTATCACGTAAAATACACACCACTGCTCATCATGTCTTTTCCCTTGAATTTGTAGCTGCTATTTATTTCTTTTGTTAGTGATTAGATTTCATTTTAAAAGCTAGATAGTAATGTCTAGCCTAGCCCCTGGCAGAGCACAAAAAACCTACAACATACAACCACAGAGGCATTTCTGAGCCAGGTTCAGAAAGTGTTTGCGGTCCTTTTGATGCACCTGAATGCTTGTGATACAAACTCTTACTGGCTCTTAAAGGCTCCCCTCTTCCCACCCCTCCAGTGGAAGTGAGAGGGGAGAGAACTGTGGAGAAGACCACAGCAGGACAGGGCTGAAGTCAAAGGGTGCTAAGCAGGATACTTTCCACTCTTCCTTGTGGCTGACTAATTCCCCGCTGCAAAAGGTGGAAGGGGAAATTATCCTGGTCAAGATGCAAAGGGAAGAGCCCCATGAAGCTGTGGGGCTTGCCCCCCACCAACTTTACACCCCCCTCCCATACAGTAAAACAGATGCAAGTTAAGGTAGCATTTATGCCTGCTGTGTGCTTCGTAAAACCTTTTTGAAGGTGTCACAAAGTGCAATGGACAGCTCCTCCGCTCATGGCAGCACAGCTGCTGGCCCAGCTGGGGACTCAATAAGGTGATCGGGGCCCTGTGCCACAATCGGAGTGGCAATGGCAAGGTAGTCCCCTCCCCTCCTGTAGAAGCAGAGGTACAAGCCCCTTTCTCTGCCCCAGGAGTGGCTGCAGGGATAGCAACAAAGGTCCACTTTCCCTCTGAAGAGGCAAGAGTAGCAGCAGGGGGGCACCTTAGTATTTACCCCCGCAACCAGCATGTGTCTGCTTGGGTAGGTGGGGCCCACGGCACTCATCTTCTCCTGCTACACTCAGAACTCTCTGAGGTCAGGTTGGTGGGTCTTGGCGTTAACTCCCCAGTGAGAGGCAGGGCCCGGTTTGCACCTGACAGAGCTATTGTTTCAGACTGTCTGCAGACTCAGACAGGAATTATTGCATTGGTCACACTTAGGTCACGTTTTTGAAGTTTTCTTTGCACCCATGAGGGCTAGATGTTTACTTTTTTAAATGAAATATGAGATTCTGATGTAATCACATGACTCAGGGAGCTGGGGCCTTAGACATGAGCTTATTGGGCCTATGCTTTAAGGCATTCCTGGGCCTAGCCATGCTGACGTAGATGAGCAGGGTCCAGGGAAAGCAAACAGGGAGGGTCCCTGCATGCAGCTGGCCAGGATCCCTAGAGTTGGGAGACTGCTGTCCTGCAGATTTCTGGCTTTTTGCACATTTGTGATCCAGCTGCTCACTCCATACAACCTTATCCCATGGTGGAGAATATGCTGACTCCACAGCTCTTTCTGGGCCACGTAGTTCTTGTGTGCATCCCGTATTTTTGCAGCGGAGAAACACATGGATCATAGTCTTATAATTACTGACAAATATACGGGTATTAAACTCCTGCTCTAAGGTCTGGATCTGACAGAAGCATCATGTCACAGTGCAGGGAGGTATTTATCCCTCTCCATTCACCTCTGCTGCAGCTGCCCCGAGATATTGCAGTAAAAATACTAATGAATTGGAGACTGTTTGGAGAAGAGTCACAAAAGTGACACTCCATATTGCCAGACTTGTGATAAAATCATGAGTAGGAGAGTTGCTTTGGAGACAAAAAGGAATTTTTAAGTCTTAGTAGCATAATAATCTGGGAGTCAAGTGGAGAGACTGTGACCAAAACCATTAGCATCCCTGTCACCAAAGACAAAACACAAATTTTAAAACAAGCCACTCAAGGTACTAAATAGAAGACTGTACATGTACTAAATGAATAAATAAAGAGGCATATGTGAAAAGCAAATATTCTGTGCTGCTCCATACATTATTGTTTGCATGATTTTATTGTTCATTAAAAAACCCAATAAATTAAAACCCTCTGCAATAGGCTGTTATGATTTGTATGTTAGTAGAGGCTGACCCAGTCTGCAGCTGCTTTGTCTCCCTCCCTGGATGACTTTTAAATTGAGCTTTCTAATCTCTCAGCCCTCTTAACCGAGACCCTGAGTTATTTTGCTTTGTTGTTAAACCTCTGAAGAGTATACGTTTTATTCCTGATTATATTTATATACATATATGATTACACAGGTGCAGAGAAATGGAGATTCAGGCCCTATGTTCTTTACTCATGCATATACGATGACTATTTGATGACCTATCTATTTGGATGTATATCTCCAAACATAGAGGTCATCACATATGCATGAATATAGTATGTAGGGCCTGATTCTCTAATGCCCTACACCTGTGTAATCTTTTACACCAGTAGAAAATAGGTAGTTAGATATCTAATGCTAGCCTGCATGCCTGCAATTAGCCATGCCTCTAATTAAATGCTGGTGCAAAACTGCATCCACAAAATGAGTGGCCCGACTGAAGCCCCTTTAAAAAATACATTTAGCACTAATCCTTTAACTCATATAACTGAATCCAACTAATTGAGGCTCTTTGAGATTATGGGCTAGATTCTCCATTGCCCAGCACCTCATGTTGTCATTTACATCAGTGCAAAGTGGATGCCAAATGCTACCAAATCTGAATTTTATATGTATTTTGTACTTGTGTAAATGGTTACACGGCTGCAGAGTGATAGAGAATTAGTCCCTATGTACTATGCTACAGCACTTCAGCTCACAGCAAACCTCCCTCAAGTCACTGTTTGGCGAGACAGAGATGAGGATCAGATCTGAGTGGAGAATCTAGCCCTTAGAGAAGCCTGGGTTTTCTCCCTCTTACCGTGCTAGAATTCCGTAGGTCATATCTGGAGGTACTCTTGGGTGGGCTCTCTTAAAACGACTCTCGTTATCTTCATTGCAGCGGATGTCCTTGAGCTGGCGGTACAGGTGGTATTCATGTGCTGTGACATAACCAGCCTTAACAGCTCCACGGTTCATGGCAATGTAATTCCGTGGCATCTCCCTTGGGGAAGGTGGCCTGGGTTTCATCGAGTGCCAGTGGCCTATCGCTAAGGCCAGAAAGGAATACAAGAGCCAGAACAAAGAAAGTTACTAGAATTTCATTTTGAATAACCCATCATGGGTGAATCTTGTTCTGGTGCAGAGGGCCAGCTCAAGGCCTATGTACTACATCAGTGAGAATTAAGTGATGCATAGGCCTTTTGCTTGTCCTCTACTCAGAGTGAAATTCAAACTGCATTCACATCAGTGTGGCTCAAACAGAGACCAGTAAGAAAATCCATAAATCTTAAGCACAGAGTTTCTTGAGTAAATTGTTCCTGTTTCCCACAATTTCCCCACCTCCAATTTGTAATGCTCAGCAATTTTGACAAAGCCGTCCATTTTTTTCCTCACTGAAAGTTACGTGAATTTTCACAGGTGTCCAATGCAAAAGCCAGCTCTGCTCATGAAAGTGGGCCAATTCATGCACATCTTTGCTTGGATTTGGGCCCGTCTCTGCTCAGTTTTCACATACATGAGCAAAAGCTTCTGTAAAGGTGGGTCAGCTTCAAAAGTTGTAAGGAACTGTGACAGACCTTGAGTTTGTGAGTAGCTGTGCATTTTCTTAGAAAAACTTTGTACACTCTTATGACGGCCTCTGCTACAGGACAGAAGGGTCACAACAATCTGACTTGGTCTTGATTGAAGCACATGGTTATTTTCATATATTCTACACTATTTATGCGAAGCAGGGTTTTTTATGTGTTTGAGTACCGGGCTTAGCAATTGGGTACAGCAAAAGCAAAGCAAAGGCCTTGTTGATATTTGGAATTAGACGTGATTCAACTATCGTAGCCTGGCCACTGGTGTAGCTGCACTAATACGAGCCCCGAGTGTAGAAAAGGAAAGCTGCGACTTGCACCAGTTGACCTTACACTGATTTCAAACAGGAGTAAGCTCATCTGGAGCATGTTACAACTTTTCTGGTCTACGCTTTTTGGGCTTGCACTGGTGCAGCTACGCCTGCTGGTGGCCATTGATGGTTGAATCCCAAATATAGACAAGGCCAGGGACTCTTGCACACAACAGTTACCAAATGCCACAGATGGTGTTCACGTGAGCAGGTAAAATGCTAGAGTTCTTACTCTCCTGCTTCAGCTCAATGAGAGTGTTTTCTCGCCCGCACTCCTCCATTGGTATTAAGACTTTAATAGGTACAAGGCATGTTGTTACACTCTAACCTGCAGGTCATTTGGTGACATCCATGTGGGGGGAACCTTTTAATAGCCTCTAATGGCATCTCTAATCTTTACTTGCATTGTCATACCTTCAGGTACTCCTCCGTCAGCCCCATGAAGGTATAACCCATATGCAAAGTCATAGCCTGGAAGAGTGTAGCAGCTTCTCCGAGGTTTTCCGAGTTCGGCCTGCAAAGGAAAGGTTTGGGAGTAAGAGGGTGAGAAAAGTAAAGATTTCGCTTAACACGTTAAACTCCCTGAAAATAGGGATTTGTAATAAAAGCTTGGACAGTTAGGCCCTGTTTACACTAGGGAAACATCTCAAAAAGTTCCCCATGTTGCTAACACTAGTTTGGTTCCACTAGTGTAGGCAATGCTGGGAGTTCTAGCATAGCTGCGTTGCTGGTGTCATTTTAAGCACCATGTCAATTCGACTTACTCTGAGGAGAGTTAGGCAACACAGTTTTTAAAATGGCACCGCCTGCTTGGAACCTTGTCTTCATGTTGCTAACAAAGGTGGAGCTTCACTGGTCTTAACGAGACTTATTACACTCTCAGGAATGGTATGGAAACAGGTCTGTCCCATCTACATCAGCAGTTAAATTGTTATCTCATCTCCAGATGGGACTGGGCTAGGAGAGCCTGTTGGTGACAATAATTTTCAGTAGTGGGTCATTTCCTAGTGTAGACAGTGTGACGGGATCTCGGGGGCGCAGCTTGGGACTGTGGGACTGCTGTGCCCCCTTAACTCGCTAGCCTGGGCTGTCTCACAGTGCCTTGCTAGCGACCAGCAGAAAACCCCTCCAGGCACTGTGATCACTCAGCACAACAACATGTGGAGCCTCACACCCAGCTAGTTTACATGAATGCTCCCAGAGCCACTCATGAATCTCACAAAGCAAGGCGCCAGCCAAATCCCCCCGCTCCCAGCACTGTACCTCAGGAATATACCATTTTGCACTGCTCAAGATGAGCAATGCAGATTTATTAATTGGTTCACCACTTCATCAATGGAAAGTGAATATACACTAGTCTTTGCAAATCTGAGCAGATTTACCACACACTTCAGGCAAACTCACTGGTAAAGATAAACAGTAAAATGTATTGACTACAAAAGATATATTTTAAGTGATTATAAGAGATAGGCAAAAAGTTAGTTACCAAAATAAAATAAAATATATAAGCACGCAGTCTAAACTCTCAACCCTATTAGACTGGGCAACATCTAGATTAAGCAGTTTTTCTCACCCCACTGGATATTGCAATTCATAATATACAGGTTTGTCCCTTAAACAGAGTCTTCTTCTGAGTGTCTTTGTTGCTTGCAGCATAGGTGGGGGCAGGAGCAAGGCGAAGCATGGGCCCCCTCTGTTCTGTTTTATACCCTTAGCCCATATGCTTGAGAACACAAGTCCAGGAATGTTTGGTGGGCATTGCTGAGTCCCCAGGCAAGGTTGATCAATTCCCCTGGTGTGGCCTTATGCAGGTAAGTCATTGAATTGTAGCTCCCTTGCTGGACAATGGCTGTTGATGGTTGTTTGACACCCTGCCCGGACATTGGTTACTCTCCTTGCTGTTGTCTCTGGGGAGCTAATATCTGGCTGATTCCCCAATTTACAGCATGTTTTAGTGACCACCATACAACACAATTCTCATAACTTCATATGCACTAAAGATATACATATTTAGATAGAACAGTGACTTTCAGCTGATTATAACCTTTCCCCTGATACCTCCCATGGCGTGCTTTATCTGCAATATATATACAGTTATATACAGATGTGTATATATATACAATTATATACAGATGAGGAATATGGGGGTTACAAGCCACTCCCCCAAGGTATAGTATGTCACAGATAGGTCCCTTGAAGTGTGGCTACTGACTGAAAAGTGACACTATAAAAACGGCACCTTCAGAAGGAGAGGCTCTTGTTTTGTTGAAGCAGGCAGGAGCAGAACTTCTGCACATGGAAACGCTTCTTATTTTCACACTTTAATTTTTCATCTATGCAACATTATTCTGTATTGCAGAATAATAAGGGGTTTTCTTCAGCCCTTGTTTATGAAAATTACCTAGACTCTCCAGGTCCTTCATTACATTCAACCCCTCTCTTCCAGTTTGGACTGGTGGATGGAAATGACAGGGATGGGGGAAGCAAACTGACCATTCTTACATTTTGTCAGAGAAAAACATTACTCAGCAGGTTTGTCTACAGGGATTTGTGCCAACATTTGCTTTAGGTTGTTTTGATCCATGTGTGTTTGAATCCCCCTGTCCCAGATTCAAATGAACTACAAATCTCAAAACAAAACTCAGTCAAAACCATCAAGATTCACCAGGTTTTGAGTCAAAGCTGTGATATTTTTATGGGTTTGTCCCAAAATTATAAACCAACCTAGATTTACTGGAAAAGTGGGGCGAGACTTGCTTAAGAATACATGGATTTGAACTATTAACATAGTGTATGTTCAAATCTGCTTGGTTAACTCTGAGAAAATCCATCTGTTTGAACAAGGTTATTGGAGGGCTACTTTTGAAGATTATACCTTTTGCAGTGTCTAAAAGTCTTTAAATTTCTTTCAGCTCCATTTGTGTCTTTCATTTACAAGTTGTGCATCCCTTTTGAAATTTGGAACTAACCCCAGAAGAGTCTGTCATGTTCTCAATCCTGCCTGGGAATGATCAATAATCTCTGAGAAGCCAAATCTAAGCAACCAAAGGGGAGAAGAAAACGAAAAATATTAGTGACAGTGTTCGCAGTTCAGAAAAGAGAGAGCATGAACCCAACACTTCGTTTCTATTTAGTTTTAAAATTAACCCCCTTTTGCTCTCCTCTGTGTGTCCCAGCTTTGTGGAATCTGTGAGATTAACTGACCTCACTTCCCTCCTTTATATTTGGACCATGATCTCCATGGTGAAGTCACTCTGAGATTTGTGTCTTGAAACCTTATTGGCTTTTGAAAGGGAGGGGGCAAAGGGGTCATGACCGGCTGCCCGAAAGCTTATGTCTAGTGAGGTTCTGCTCTCGGATGGCTGGAGCAAGGTTACGCAATGAGCTCCCAAACCCTCTGCAGTGGACCTTGTTCTTTCTGTGGGGCTTGGGACGGGATATTTTTCAGTCCAGAGAAGGTATAAATATGAAATTGCCAGGTCGTATTTTAAGTGATTATAAGTGATAGGGTATCAGAGGGTCAGGTTGGTGGGATGGGTGTGGAAATTCTTAGCTTTAGCCACACGTGGATGTTTCAAAATCATCAGCAGTGAGACAGTGAATGGCCAGCAGTTGAAATATATAATATAAAATTAATTGATCAGACATGTGTCCACCACTGGATGCAAAATCTAATGGACATGAAGTGAATGGATGTGAAATCTGATGGGCTAAGCTTTCTAATAACTAAGAGTTTGAAAAAAGTTCAAACTATAGCATGTGACATCATCAACGTCAAAGCCTATCCTTATGCTTGAGAGATCTATAAAGAAGGAAGCATTGAGATATAATACTGCCACTTAAAAAGTCTCTTCAGTGGAAAGGTAGCAGAACTTCTGGCTAATTGTTTCCTTTATTGTCAGATGGGACAAAACTTTTTGCAATGGAAGTATAAACACAATTCATGCAGATTATAAAATTGCAGTTTATGAAGATATGCAGGAGTTATTACAGCACATTTCAAAACAGTTATGTTTCAAGGACTAGTGAGGCCTTCAGTCATGCAGAGCTCAAACAAAAATCAGTTAATAAACTAGGTATTAGATTACTTTAAAAGCAAACATTTTACAGAATCAGTTACACATTAGCTGTTATTTAATGTCTGCCTAACTGCGGGTGCACCAAATGGCAACACCAGGACTGTGCTGTCAAAGATCTTCACCTGACTTCTACAGGAACTGAACTGAGCTTTTAATCATTATTTCTGATGCTGTAACCTATACACAGGAAGTAACACTTTGGTGGAGACAGTACTATGGCCTCAGGATGTGAGTGTTCACTACCAAGTGAAAACAACGCAAAGTCCTTGTGGTACCTTAGAGACTAACAAATTTATTTGGGCATAAATGTGACTGGATCACTACAAAAAATAATTTTCCCTCTGTTGATACACCTTCTTGTCAACTGCTGGGAATGGGCCACATCAACTTTGATTGAATTGGCCTTGTTAGCACTACAAAAAGTTATTTTCCCTCTGTTGATATTCACCCCTTCTTGTCAACTGTTGGGAATGGGCCACATCCACCCTAACTGAATTGGCCTCATTAGCACTAACCCCCCCACTTGGTAAGGCAACTCCCGTCTTTTCATGAGCTGTATATTTATACCTGCCTCCTGTATTTTCCACTCCATGCATCTGATGAAGTGGGTTATATCCCACGAAAGCTTATGCTCAAATAAATTTGTTAGTCTCTAAGGTGCCACAAGTCCTCCTGTTCTTTTAGTGATATTTAAATGACTGTTGTTACACTCCAGGGTCAACACCCTTTTGAGATATAGTAGGCAATTCGTATCTCTCTGGCCCAACCGCTGCTCTATCTGCAAAGCCTGAGGCAACAGGAGGAAAGAATTCTTTGGGAGGGCAATAAAACCATCCCCACTCTAACCTGACACCTTGGTGAGCAGCAGCTGTATAGAGGCTCCAGTGCTCCTACAATAGTTCAGTAGCTGCTTTGCACCCTTGTGGTAAGGATTTAGCCCTTGGGTTGGTGCAGTGGCAGATACCTTGTGGCATGCCACCAAACCCATCCTTCTGTGCAGCCTTTCTCCCGCTCAGCGGAACAAGAAGGGCTGTGATGCATTGAGAGCAGGCGTGTCAAACGTGTGGGTTGCATCCGGCCCACAGAACGGTTTAATCTGGCCTGCAGACTTCCTATGAATTTTCAGGCTTGTCTACACAGCTCCAGAGAATGCACTACAGGGTTGTGATTTGTAGAGCGCACCAGTGTGTTGCATTCTAACTCCCGCCATTTAGACCCTGCCAGCATGCACTGATATAGTCCTGTTCCAAACAGGGCTACATCAGCTTGCATTAAGGAACATGAAGCGTGCGGCAGCAGGGTCTGCATGCGGGAGTTAGAGTACAACACACTGGTGTGTTCTACAAATCACGCCTCTGTAATCCAGACTCCGGCACAGCAATCCAGCAAAACCTCGAGTACAGGTGTCAAACCACTTGTTCGCATTTAAGAGGCGCTGGAGAGGCATAAGACTGGTGGAAGCTGGTATGTGTCCAGACGAGGGGAAATGGCACAGAAGAGTGCTTAACTGCAGGCTGGAGAGGGGACCCACCCCCAACCTGGCAAGTCAAAAAAAAAAAAAAAAGGAAACTTTACATAAGTCAAAAGGTGAATGCTGACTGTGGCCACTAGACCAGCAGACGCCCCTTTAAATGAAAATAATAATAAAAAAAAAACCCATCCTTTGGTCTACCCTTCCCTTTCTTCACTTCTTTATTCAGCTTGTGACAAGTGGCCATTATGTTTTTATTGGGGAGCAGCAGTCACTAAAATCTAAAACAAACGTAAGTCATTACTGCTGTGGTTTATTTTTAATCTCTATTTTAACAACCTTTGCTGAATGTGGCCTGCACCCAGGGGCAGGTTATTGGCTCAGGCCTGCCATGTGGATGAGTTTGACACCCCTGATTTAGAGTGTCCTGTGCCCATGGAGGAGGTAGGATTTTGCCATTAGAGTATTATTTCATTCTGCAAACTGACTCAGCCCTGCATCCATTCTTATTCAGAACAAAATCATTACAAATGGAAGGGCTAGAATCCATTTTTTAAAATGAAAGTTTAGGTTCAGAGACATGGAGGCCACTAGAGAAATCCTGCTACACTGAGCCACGAGTAGCATTATTCCTGTTTTACAGATGGGGGAAACTAAAGCACCAAGAGGTAAAATGACTTGCCCAAGTTCACTCAGTGCATCAGTTGCAGGGTGGGGAATAGAACCCAAGTTTTCTGTTACCCAGCCTTGAGCTTTAACTGCAAGATAAGCCTCCCCTTTATCTATTGTTCCATATGTTAGTGATTTTAGGTATATTTCTAGTAAATGACCAGGACTAGTGAGAAGTTACAGTGAATGGAGGGAGGGGGAAATATTAGCAATGAATAAGGCTGGAGCTCGTACCAATTGTCCTTGCTATTATAGAATCATAGGACTGGAAGGGACATCAAGAGGTCATCTAGTCCAGTCCCCTGCACTCAAGTATTATGACAGGTGTTTGTCCAACCTGCTCTTAAAAATCTCCAATGTTGGAGATTCCACAACCTCCCTAGGCAATTTATTCCAGTGCTTAACCACTCTGACTTCAGTTAAGAAGTTTTTCCTAATGTCCAACCTAAACCGCCCTTGCTGCAATTTAAGCCCATTGCTTCTTGTCCTATCCTCAGCAGTTAAGAAGAACAATTTTTCTCCCTCCTCCTTGTAACAACCTTTTATGTTCTTGAAAACTGTTATCATGTCCCCTCTGAGTCTTCTTTTCTCCAGACTAAACAAACCCAATTTTTTCAATCTTCTCTCATAGGTCATGTTTTCTAGACCTTTAATAATTTTTTGTTGCTCTTCCCTGGACTCTCTCCAATTTGTCCACATCTTTCCTGAAATGTGGCGCCCAGAACTGGACACAATACTCCAGTTGAGGCCTAATCAGTGCAGAGTAGAGCGGAAGAATTACTTCTCGTGTCTTGCTTACAACACTCCTGCTAATACATCCCAGAATGATGTTTACTTTTTTTGCAACGGTGTTACACTGTTGACTCATATTTAACTTGTGGTCCGCTATGACCCCCAGATCCCTTTCTGCAGTACTCCTTCCTAGGCCGTCATTTCCCATTTTGTAATCCTTGAAAATGTCTCCACAAAAGCAATGTGTCTACTTTTTTTTAAAGAACTCCAGATTAATAGCAGCTATAGAGAGAGGCTGCATTAGATACTGCAGATTACTGCAAGGTTTAATAATACGCATCCTGGTTCCAGAGACTGCCTATTCAAAAGTCTGCAGGGAGTCTGTACATGATGCCACCTCCATGCAATTACATATAACCCAGAACCAATAAACAGCCTCCTCCTGAGCAGGAAAAATTTGACATAAAAGGCAAATTGTGGTTTTATAGCATTTTTCAAATACATGAGCACAGGCTTTTCCCTGGGATCCTCTCCTGATATCACAGAAAATGATGATTTGGTGTCAGAAATTAGTTATTAAAATGAAGGAGATGTGTTGTGGGGGAAAAACCCCACAGAAATCCCAGCAAAGGCAGAGGCCTGTAACACTCTTGCAAATCTGTTTGAAAAAGCTTAGGTGAGATTTTTAGCGTGGGGGACCTCGTAGGATTTGAATTTTTCCACAAACAGAGCTCATTTATTTCATAGTCAAGAGGCCTGATTCTCTTTTGCATTGCATGTTGTGCAGTCATTTACACCACTGCTCAGTGAGTGCATAGTCGCATCTGGTTGCATTTTACATGGTATAAGTGACTACACAAGATGCAGGGCAACAAAGAATCTGGCCCAATAGGCCAAACCCTGAGAGAACCCATGACTGCCACTGAAATCAGTGGAACTGGGAGGTTCTGAACACCTCCCAGAACTTGGTCATATACGTCCTTCCACCCAACTGCTCATTTGTGTAAGGAAGTCTCCTTATCGGCTATAGAAGGAAGGCAATCTTTGTAACAGTCATTAAGGATTAAAGTTTGCCTAGTTCATGAATTAGCTAAAAACTATTATAAGTTTATCAGTCAGTTTAAGTTGTTTGTCATCAAGTGATTAGATGTGCTGCATTACTAAATGCTTCAGAGAGGCACCCAAAGTGGATGCAAAGCCTCCTGTCTCTTCCCCCACCCCACCAGCATTGCCTCCTTTCAGGTTTAGCCTGTCACAAAGCTGCTTGGCTGGAATACAGATCTGTCTGACAGCTGTCCCCATCAGCAGACAACTTCATTAAACCTCATTAAGATGTCATCTCTCTGCCTTATTTCCCACCTCTCCACTCTAATTAAAACCATCTCACTCTGCATCCCAGGCGGTCCTAATTTTCTCTTGGTACCTTCTGCAAGTTTTTTTCCCTTTATGATGTTAGCAAGGAAAATCAGGCATCTTAAATCAGCCCATTCAGAAAAGACGACCCTGTTTTTTTCCCCCCTGAAGCATTCCCAATACATTTAATCATCCTGCAGAGATCACATCCTTCCAGGGATGAGAGTGAGAGAGATGTCATCTTGAGACCCAGGCCGTAACTAACTCTTTCCATATATTCATTGAGGATGCATTTAGAAGGGTGGTAAATATTCTATTGCCTATAAAAAAGATGAATTCCATTTAAATCTGAGTACACTTGTCCATTTTGTTTGTTTTTTGGTTAATCAGACTCTCAGATAGGGGTCGTGCTTTGGGGGGGGTTGATTTTATTTTGGAAATGAAGATTGTGTATGTGCCCTACTGCCCTCTGCTGGATAGAATCAGAACTGCTCAGCTACATGTCATAAGCCATATACTCCTAGTAGCACAAGGCGATCGCCAGATCTCACTCAGGGGCAAAGAAAAGCAATCTGCTTAGAAGTGGGCCTGTTTCATTGTGGAAATGGGACGGATTTCACATTTTCACCAAAATGCAAACATTTCAAGCATTTCCTATTTTGTTGCAAATACTTTGTGCACCTCCCATTTCATATATACTTATAGCTTATCAACCCCCTACGTTCACTCATCTAGGGAGATTTAGAATGTGAGAGGTATAGAAAGATAGAAAAAGCCTGCAAAGAGAGCTACACAGAGAGAGGGAGGCATGTATTTTTAATCCCTGTATCTAGCACAGCTCTTCACTGGGAGGGGGTGCTCTGGAAATTCATGAATTCTCTCTGTGCTTTTATTCAGCTGGGCATACCCAGCTCCTTCCTAGATGATTCTATGGTCTTTGGAAGCCTGCAAACCCCATGCCTGTGCCTTTTCAATTCATATGATCCTGTTTCTTTCCCTACCTTCTGTTCCACTTTTCATTACACCCCCTTGTACAGTAAAGCCTCCCATCACGCTGCCATTACCATTATTACTGCTGATTTACTGCGCTTACAGAGTGAAGTGATTGCAGTGACATGGCCCAGCATTTTCCCTCCCTTCCCCCCGTGACAGCTTGAAATCAAGCCCCTCATTTGCATTTACATGATCTTGCTGTGCAGCTTATGAGATCGGGAGATTTATTTGCTACTTAGCTTGATGTTTGATTACACTCTAAGAAGGCGGTGAGCTACAAAGTGCAGGGATACATCAGATCCGAGCTACTGAGAGCCTCAGGGGGACAGTAACTCAACATCAGGTTTAGGTATATGAGAACAGGAATGTTTGGTGTTTTGAAGGAGGCAAATTTGATGAGCTTAAAAAAAAGGGGGGGGTGGGGGGAACTTGTTTGCTCCCTTCCTGCCCAAAAATGATTAGTAAAATGTGGATGCTGTTTTCTAAAGACAGCTCCAGCTTTGTTAGCTCTGGAGAAATGCTACCTGGCAGCTAGTTACAAGGAGTTTGTTCCATATAACTTCCTTTCTTGAGCGGAGGAGTAATAACACTCAGCACTTACCATCCTCAAAGCTTTTCATAAACACGAAAGGTCGAATTCAATGGGAGTTTTGCTTGCTGAAAGACCACAAAATTTGACCCTAATTTATTAATCCCCACAACACGTCCTTAAGTAATAATCCCTATATTACAGTTGGGGAAAGAGAGACCGAGAAGCTCATTATCTTGTGCAAAACTGCAGAGGAAATCAAGAACATAGCAGGAAATAGAATTTATTGGTTCCTGGCTCACAGTCTTGTGGTCAGATCACCAGACCACAGATTACTGCCACAGAAGTAAGTCAGAAAGAGTGTAACTGTATGGGACTGTATATCAATGGGTGTTGCATCCCATCTGAAAAGGACTGCTTGGACGTGATATAATGTCTATGAACCTGTTATTCATAATATGATGCCAGTTGGAGAATGAGCTTTGTATGTTGGTACATTAGACACAATACAATGTCAAATTAATGTTAAAGGCAGAAACCTACTTACACTCAACATCAAAGACAGCACGTTAGGGACCCAACCTTGCATTTACACATGTCAATAAAGCTACTTACATGAGTAGTCCAGTGAATTCAATTAAACTACTCTGGTGAATAAAGTGACTCACGTGCATAAGTGTTACATATTCAGAATAAAAAAAATGCAATGGCTAATATTCTCATAATAAGCTTAAACTCACCCACATTGCACATATTATAGATAAAGCTATTGCACGCAATGGAATAGCTTCTAATCCAATAATGTTCAAATCCTAATTTTTGCACTTCCTGACTTCTGAGTGCTCAAAACCATAATCTTCATCTTACACAAGGTAAGAATTTTTTGTATTTAAAAAAAGATTACTAAATGCTCCTCTGGGCCAGGATGCATCCGTCGTTCTACAGTAGGGTTGGGCAAACTTTTTGGTCTGAGAGCCATATCTGGGCATGGAAATTGTATGGTGGGCCATGAATGCTCACAAAATTGGGATTTGGGGCTCCGGCTGGGGGTGCAAGCTCTCGGGTGGAGCCAGAAATGAGGAGTTCAGTATGTGGGAGAGGGCTCCAGGCTGAAGCAGGGGGTTGGGGTGAGGGCTCTGGCTGGTAGTGTGGTCTCTGGAGTGCAGGAGTATGGGACTGAGGGGTTCAGAGGGCGGGAGGGGGATCAGGGCTGGGGAAGTGGGTTGGGGTGCTGGAGGAGGTAAGGGGTGCAGGCTCCGGGCAGCGCTTACCTCAAGCAGCTCTTGAAAGCAGCAGCATGTCCCCCCTCCAGCTCCTATGAGGAAGCATGGACAGGCAGCTCTGCGTGCTGCCCTGTCCACAGGTGCCACCCCTGCATCTCCCATCGGCTGTGGTTCCTGGCCAATGGGAGCTGTGGGGGTGGTGCTTGGGGCGGGGGAAGTGTGCGGAGCCCCCTGGCTGCCTCTACACATAGGAGCCGGAGCAGGAGACATGCTGCTGTTTCCGGGAGTGGTGCAGAGTCATGGCACGAGCTCGAGAGCCGGGTGCAGCCCCCGGGCTGTAGTTTGCCCACCCCGATCTAGATTAATACAACAGGGGTTAGGGTGAGGAGTTTTAGATACGAGTATTACAGCATCTGAGAATAATCTGTTTTTCTCAGACACTGGGCCAAATTCACCCTGGTGTAACTCCTCTCTTTTCACTGAAGTTACTCTAGGGATGAATTTGAAGATGCAGCACATAAACATGGGTCAGGCTGGGGTGGGGAGGTGGCTTTCTGCCACCTTTGTCCCTCCTGAAGTTCCGGGCTATTGTAGGGGTCAGCATGGCACCCAATGTAAGTTGGAGCAGCCGCAGGGACTATCCCCATAGCTGCCAATGGGCTGCTCTTCAGTCCAAAATACTTGTAGTGCAAAGCACTCTGACCATTTCTCCTCCCATCAGTGCAGTTCTGTGCCAGGGGCTGCATGGGTTGGGCTACCTACACTGGCCTGGTTCTGGGGGAAATTCCCCAGAAGGCCTTTCCAGTCCTTTTGTGCTGCTATAGTGAGGGACGGAATCGGGCCCCTAGTTTACAAAGTATGGGGCGGGGGGAAGAGTTATTGCTCATTAGATTTCAATAGTGTTTCTATACTGTAACAATTTGCCCTAACATCAATACGTTTTGTGCTAAATCTTGCCATTGTATTGTTGCAATTGACTTCACTGGGTTGCATGGGGGATGGGACTGTGATAAGAATTCAGCTTATGCTGTTTCCAAAAGGATGGCATGATGCTTTTGTAGCACTGAAAACGAGTAAAAAGAAATTTAGATCTCCAAGTGACTTACAAAGATTGGTGGGCATCATAACCCCTATTGTACAGATGGGGGTGCTGTGCCAGAGAAAAGTGACTTGTTCAAGGTCACCCTGTGAGTCAGTGGCAGAGGAGAGACTAGGGCCCCATTTGGTGCCATATCCCCAAGCTCCTGTTGTACAGGTGATATTTTGGATATAAAAATGGGACGAAATAATAAATATTTAGCAGATCTGTGACACGCTCATTTGGCCAGATGATCAGTAAAGGGTTGAATATACTGGACAGTGGAGTTAGCAAGTTTGGAATGAATCTTGAGAAAATAAAACAGTGACAGGAGTGCTTCAAAAATAGAAATCAAAGCTACTGAACTGTTTTAAGTTTTGAAGGGGTGCAGGGGTCATTCTGTGTATGTTTGTTTTCGTTTCATTTTACATGGAGGGATTTTCAATGAATCTATAAAGAAAGTGAACATGATTAATGTGCTAATTCCTGTGCATACTCCTGGCTCTTCCCTACCAAAGACCAGAAGAAAACATTGGCTCCAATAACTTGTACTCTGACATATTTCATTATAGTGGTTGGCTTTTTAAATTGTTATTGCAGTGTCATGTTATGGTTGTTAGCCACAGGCGGAGCACTAGTGGCGTAAGTCCTGGACTGGGAATCAGCCACTTTTGAGTACCGGGTCTGACAGAAATGCCTCCTGTAACCATCAAAGGTGAGACACGTAGCCCCTGTGCCTTAATTTCCCCATTGGTAAAGTAAGAATAATATTTAGCAACTTCACAGGTGGGGGTTGCAAGGTTTAACTGATGTGTATAGAACTTGAAAGTGCTACTGAAGTGCTAAGTGTCATTCTTTCATTTGAAAGATTTTCCCGGTTTAAGACGCTGTTTAAGAAACGAAAGTAGCAGAGGCTGGTGAGGGTAAGCAGGATGGGCATCATCTGCTCTCTGGCATGGTCTTTACCCACTGCTCTAAACTGGCTTTCATGCCTCAATTTTGCCTACAGTGTCAGATGTCACCGGCCTCCACTGAGCGAAGGGTCTCTGCCTCACTCTAAGGATTGTGTGCTGTCAAAACGTCAACATTTAAGATGATGCTGAGTCACTCCAAATGCGCAATCGCCAGACACCCGAGTGGATTGACTGTGCTGAAAAATAACTGATTCGGTTTAAAAAACTGGGACACTCAGGTTGCATTAACTTTTAGGGCGGATTTTAAAATTGGTGGCCAAGTGAGGGGGCACAGAGAGAAAGAGAACACTTGCCCCAACTCATGAAGGAATAATCTCCAAGCTGGGACAGTGACCAAGAAATGCAACCCTGTCTCCTTGTACGGTAAAGTCCACATTTAACCAGGCTGGGCAGAAGCACAGTTAGAACTATTTGTCTGAAACAAAAATCCCTCTTTATGGTGACGTGCTTTATGCTAGAGCTCATCCTACTATGCTCTCAGATGACAGCTGTAAAGTGAATTTAATAACATGGCAACTGACCATTTGATATAGCAGAGTTGGGGCACAGGGCCTTAATATGTGATCAAAGAGGTCTACAATTAGAAAGCAATGCTCTCTCTTAGCTGCTGTAGAGTATTGAAGAAGCTCAGTTGGAAACTTATTTCAGTTGCTCTTTCTGAAAGGAAAAATACTGTGGCTCACAAGCCTCCCTTTGAATATAAGCAAGTAAAATTTCCCAATAGAGCCCTGAGACAGGATGCAAACTAGTCAACAGGTGACTGACTTTGCTGGGTTTTTCAGCATTGTCGAGACGTTTAGTTATGAGCTACCCACTCCAAAAATATGGTTGATATGTTAACCAGAGGGTAAAAAGGTAGGTGGTTCCTAAAAAGGTAGGTTCCTGTGGTTAAGCCATTGGAGTGGGGCTCAGAAAAGCTGGGTTCAATCCTCTGCTCTGCATCATACTGCCTGCGTGTCCTTAGACACGGAGGTTGAAATCCTGACTCAGCTGAAGATAACGGGAGTTTTGTTATGAACTTCACTGGGGCCACGATTTCACAGAGAGATAAAGGACTTGTCCCGGTGCCCCACCTGTAATCGTGAGGATGATAATACTTCCCCCTCCCACACCTTTTGTCTGTCTTGTCTATCTAGTTGCAAATTCTTCAGGGCAAGGAGTGGCTCTTACTATGCATATGTACAGTGCCTAGCGCCCTTACCTCCACTGGTGCCTCTGAGCGCTACTGTAATACAAATAACAATAAAAGATTGAATGGGAGTTTTCTTAGATGGACTGAGACTGCATCTCCAAGGGAAAGAAATCCACTATCTGGTACAGGAGCTAGACCATGCGAGATGCTGGTACATGCAAGAACTGTTTGTACTTAGTTTTTAGTCTTAAAAATTACCATGAGCTATGATACTACAAGTAATTATTAAAGACTTAAGAAAGAGGCTACCCTATTATATAAAAGACTCCAGTGATGATCTTTATCCAACTTGTCAAATGGGCGGACTTGGTGGGACTGAATAATTTTCTTCTCTTCTGCACAAATCATGAATGCTAGTCATACTTCAAGTCTGAAGCGAATACTGTGAGGCTGGTATAGACCAGCTTATAATTACCAAACTAGAGAAAAAGAACAGCATTTCCTAATGAATGACAAGCCACTAGGTGGAAATCTAATTTGGTCTAATTAAGCAGCCTTTGTGAGGATTTGTCTTTAGATGAAAAGAGGGAGCCAAAGAGATCTAAATGCAAATGAACTCTATCTTTTTGGTTTTAAAGGGCCAGCCAGATATGAAAGTATTTACGCACACACTATTTTCATTCTTCTTCATGGGAGTATTTACCAGCCTTTTAGTTTTCACCTGACAGCTACATTTTGCTCCCAACTTCTGGTAATTTGTAAATGCTTATTGCACTGTTTCTTGACTGAGAATACTTTGAATACAATATCTGCTAGGTGGACAATTCTGGCACCAGAATCCCACAAACAGAAAATCGGTTTTCCATATAACAAGGAAAGAAGAGGCGATTTGCTAGGGAATGAAATTCCAAGTTTGGTATGCTCCAGTCTGTTCATGGTGTCAGGTAACCCTGGAGATTTGTGGGGGTTCATTAATGGATTCTGAGCTCTTCATCAGATTTATACATTTATCTTTCTGTCTACAATATGAATTATTTTATCACTGATAAATCAACAACATCTGGCTCAGTTTTGCTCTTTCTGCTGATTCTGCTAAAATGGCATTGCGTCTATCAGGTACACACCTGAAAATTGGAAGTTCTTAAGTGTTTAATTTAGATCAAAAGGAAATACTGAAAATAAGTTTGCCTCTGTTATTAAATCTGCTCTTGACTTTAGGCCAAATATGCTCTTGTGCCAATGTACAGGGCCAAAAAAGCAAATCTAGTCTCTGTAAGGGTGGTATAGTTGATGAAGTGCACACCAGAGCAATTCTGCCCCAGAGCTAGCACACAAGCAAGAAAAGGCAGAGAGATTGGACTGTACATATTATGCAAGGCTGCTAGGCAGGAAGAAAAGGGGGCACCTGGTCAGAGCAAAAGTGGGTGTGGATAGTAGTGGGTCTGAGCTGCGAAGTTCAGATCTGAACTTTCCAAAGTTTGAGGGGTGTTCAGATCCAGGGCTTTCACTTGAGCCCATCTCTAAACAGGGACGCCTAAATTCATGCTCCTCACATGCATGACTCCTAAAGCAACATAGACACCTTGGGTGGAAATTTCAAGAGTCTAAAGTGATTTAGGAATATAAGTCCCTATTGGTTTTCAATAGGATTTATATTCCTAAGTCACTTAGTCTTTTGAAAATCCCACCATACACCAACTACACCAATCACTCATCCCTACAAGGTGAAATAAGGCTGTCCAAGGTGGGAGGTGAGCAAGGGAAACAATATGGAGGGGCTGATGTGGGGGTGCCTCTGCTCTGCTGGCTTTAGAGTGGTTCCCAGAGCAGCCTCTATTGATGTCTGGTAACCCTCTGAATTGTGTCCTCACGTGAGTCATGTAGACTGTGTGGCAGGGCACAGCACAGAGATGCCTTTAAAAGGGGGCAAGGGGAAAGTAGATTAAACTGTTCTGTCTTCCCAACATATTATCAGATCCTAAAACCAACAGGCAAGAACGTGGGCAAAATACTGTACATCCATTCTGACAGTGGGAGCTACTAGTATCAATATCTGCATTTGGCACCCAGGAAAATTTGACCCCTTAAAGTAGAAAAGAGAGGATGGAAAGGTTAGCAGTAACTTGGTAATTGTTCCGAAAACAACCAGAGCTTTGAGAATATTCATCTGATTAAAAACCTTTTAAGCCAGATTCTGCCCTCACATACTTGTGCTCAACTCCCATTGCTTTCTAAAGGAATTTTGAGTGCCTATCTGAAGGTAGAATATGACTCATTATTTGGTGTTCTTAGTGGGGGGAACATTGTATAGTGGTTAGCACATGGGACTGGAAGTCAAGTGTTCTGGGTTTTATTCTTGCTTTGAGATTTCCTATATGCAAGATGGGGGTAATACTTACCTGCTTCGCCACTCCTCATGAACCTCACTGGTACCACTTTATAGAATCCTTCTAAAACACTGAGGCCAAATTTTGTCGAGATTTACATCCACTGTGAGCTCAATGAGTCAGGGGAGAATTAAGCCCTTGGTGTTCACACCCTGCAGACACTTATGTAACCTGTCCCCTGCTTTAGCCGTGCTATGCATATTTTGCACTTTTGGTCCTTCCTTATAAATCACCTGGGGCTCAGTAGAACACAGTGGACCTCATGGTCTCTGCGAGATCCATGCAACAAGAGTGATGTCAAGGGAACTGAAAAGTGTAACAGAGACCAGGATTTGGCTCAATGCCTTTTTGTGGAGGCAATGTTACTAGGCTGTGGGTACAGTCCAAAGCAGACTTCCATTGGCGTAGAACTCGGCCTTGGGGGCCAAAAGTTGACCCTCTGATACGTATCTGTTGGCTGCATTGAGGGTTGCACATGTAAATTCAAGGGAATTGGTATTTGTTGTATATGTATTAGTCAATACGTTCACAGTGACTTCCAGAGCCAAACAATCTGATATCAGAGACTGGCAAGCAATGTGTTACAGTCAGGCAACCCCTCCTTGTTTGCGGTGCTCAGACCTCCCACAGGAAGACACAAGGCTGCGATAATTGCAACAGATTACCAACTTCTGGTACTTCTTGGACTGAATAATTTCCATTTTCATCATAGAACAGTTAAAAGTTTTTGCTATTAAAAAGGATGCTGTTTCTTTAATGTAATAAAACCTCAGCAGGACAGAACATCTTTACTAGACTATCCCCCACAATTCCCATAAGAAATCAAATATAATCCTATTTAAGAAGCTTTAAATAATTTTGAGCTTTCATATTGACATATTAAAATGCAGCTTAAAAAACGCCTTCACTGCAATCCCTTTACAAGGGTCAGGGATATAAAATTTGCAGAAATATGATTAGTAGATCAGTTGGAAAGACATAGGGAGCGGGTTCCAATTTTACTATGGAAAGTGCCATTCTGCATCAGAAAGTGACTGTAAAAGCGGCCCCTTCTTACTAAATGGATCTGGTCCCTGTGTCTCTTTAGTCAGATCAGCCCCCTTTAATGCTTTAAGCTTTTACACTTAGACCTCCAGAACCAACGCAGCTAAGGAAGAAAGAGCTAGATTCTACTCCTTGTGCACCACCAGAATAAATGTTCACTAACTTCCAGTTATGGGACAAATCAGTTACACTTGGGCAAACACATTGGATGTCACAGAGAACATAATCTGAAGATAGAGGAGATGCAACTATGTCATGGAGTACAGTGGGGTTTCCCAGATGTCAATGAGGATACAGTTTGGCCCACAGTCAGTTTGGCCTGCTGGTGGTGAGTGAGAAGACAAGAACCCATCCTGACTTTCAGATTCTGAGGTGTGGAGATGGGAACAACAAACATATTTTTATTTGTAAATGGAGCGTAGTTGCTATGGAAATTATTAGGAGACAATCATGGGATCCCACAACACGATTTCTACAGACTTACATTTCACAGTGAACCTGAACTTTAAAACAAAGGCTGAAATGGGCTCCTCAAAGGTCTAGAAAGAAATTCTAGCCCCACTGATTTCATTCCCAGAATTTGAAATTTATTGGATGTTGCAGCTGCCTGAAAGAAGACATGCCATAGGAAGCACTTACGCTATTTGTAAGGTCAGGAATAGAAACCTTAAATCTGTCAGGTGCATCACAAATTGACTTGGTAGCACACAATCTAAAGATAGTTGTGTCAGAAAACATGCGGTGAAATATCTTCACTAATATTCACCCTGTGTCTGTGCATATGAGCTTCAAGTGTGGGCTTCTCTCTCCTTCCTATTGACGCCCTGAACCAGTAAATATGTCTTTCTTGTCAGTGTCCAAGTTTGGCTTTTTCCACTAATTTGTTTTCATGATCTGAACAGGGCAGGATTTGCTGTTCTGAAGTGTATCACAATACTCCCTTCACTTTTTGTCATATGAGAACTGCAATATCACTCCAGGGAGAAATATATGCTATAATAATTGCATGCTTCATTATCACAATGTGAATGCTGGGTGTGTATCTGTGTATACAATGGGCCATACTCAGCTCTATTACACATATGCAACCCCCACAGACATCAAAATCTTTGCATGTGTAATTGAGAGCAGTTTTCAACCCAGGCTATTAGAAAAATTAGATAAAAATTTCTAACCAAACATAGGGAAATCAAGTGGATTAAATGTCTCTCTTCAGGCAAAATTTTGCCCTGAGTTACATCTGTGCAATTCTATTGAAATCAGTAGGCTTGCATGGATGTAAATGACAGAATATGGCCCCACACCTTTGAGTATATTAAAATATAATGGACTCAAATTGTGCTGCCAGCAATAGGTAAACTCAATAGGGCTTGCACATGTGTAACTGAGAGAAGATTCTGGCCCATATTGTTTACTCTGTCCCACAGCAAAATGTACTCGGCACATTGAAATTTAATAGCAAAACCAGGCAAGCAAATCACACCCTCCTCATTACATAATGGCACTTACTGTGAAAGCTTAATGTGTCAAACTGTTTCTCCAGGCAATAATGTGACTAATAACTTTACTTCTGCCTAAGGCTGGACTTTGGTCACGGCTGTCACAGATTCTATGATTTTTGTTGTGTTTTCCCCCCCCCCCCAAATATCCATGATTTTGACATGTTGGGACTCATGCGTGTGTGTGAGCGAGTGGGTTGAGATACGTAACAGCTCAACAAACTGCATGGAGAGCTGTGGTGGTAAACCTGGGGCTGTACAGGAGGCAAACAGAGAGAGTCTGATGCCACAAGGGACCAAGTGCCTTCAGTTCCCAACTGAGGTCAGTCAATGGGAGCAGAGTTGAGTATGCCTGACACCTTACACAGTCTCGCCGAGGAGCTCATGCAGAAAAACTGCAGTGACACCAAGGACCAGAACAGTGATCACTTGGTGAGATCTTTAATTCCCTCCTGAGTTTTCTTCCTGTCCTGCTTTACCCTGCTAAATTTTTACACTTAACCTGGCTTTCCAATTATTGCTTAGGGTTTACAAAGGTCATTCTGGTATGGTCAAAACTGCAATTGAAGCCCACAGACTAAGAACATAACTTATTTTTTTCCACATTTTTAGTTTAAGTAATTTGGGGTACATATTAAAGCCAGTTATTTTGGACTTTATTACTATATTTCCGTTAGTCCTGCTCGTGATTTCCTTGTTCCTTTCTTCACCAAATCGCTACAATAAAATACCAGCCCTACTCATGTCTATCGCTTTGTCTTTATTCATGGTTTTTGTTGAAAGTCTAAAACACCGTGGGCCATACTGCTTGTCTAACATACATTAGTAATGCCACTGATTTCCAAAAGGGCTAATTGTGTGAGTAAGACCAGCAAGACTTGGCCCTAAAAAGCCAGTATTTGCTACATCAGATGTTTTCTGTGCTTCAAAATTCTGTATGTTCCCTTATTACTCAACTCCTTACAAAAGGATTCTGCTCTGTTGGAGTTCTGACCCATATTTTCAGTGCAGCAGCCCAAATTTGGTTGCTAAAAGGTAAAGATACATGCGGCTCCTCATATCTCTCCCAACCCCTGTTCAGCTGCTGTGGTATTTTCCTTCATTATTCTGGTGCCTCAGACAGTAAACCTCTCTAATTTTCTACATCGCAGCTATTTATTTAAATGCTAACTCACATTATGAAGTGATAATCCACAAGCGCAGGAGATAATTTATGAAGCATTTAAATTAAGAGGAGCAGCTAATTGGGAGCATGTGTCTTATAAGCCCTGCTAACACCAGAAAACTACAAATTAGGGGAAAATGGAAGATATTTTTATCTTGCCTTTTTCTTTTGATAATGCACTAAGAAAAAATATTACCATGCATCACACAAATACTGCTGCTCACAGAAGTCTACTATTCCTTTTCTCTTATAGCCAGTCAAACACGCAATGCTTTCATTATTATAAATACCTCATTATAACACACACAATAATCTTTGTTCCTGAAGAAGGTGGGAAGAGGGTTTTTTCCTTCTAAATAAGGTGGAATAAATTTTCCCAGAGAGGTTCCCTTCTCAGCCACACACCGTAATTTAAAGAGCAAAGACTCACTGGTTATATAGGGATGCTGAAATGCATTTAATTTAGGGCTGCATTGTGTTGTATGAATTTTATTGGTTTCTGCTGAAATTAGAATATAAATGGCCATGAATCAGAGAAGAGTAAATTTACTACGACCACAAAATTGTGCAGAATGGTGGCTCAACATATTTGGAAGCAGATTCTATTTGGGAAGCTCCATTTGGTTTTTGATACCAAAGCTGAAAAATGTAAATCTCAGCAAGGTTGAGTGGTGGCTCTTTGTTCTTAAGGGCCACACTGCCCAGAATTAAAATACTTATGCACCCCAAGTACATGGAGTTCCCAGTGGGACAGCTGTACAGTAACTGTTTCAGTGTTTCAAGTTACCGTGACCATCCATCAATTAAAAGTCCATAAAATACAGCTGGGCTAGAGCTGAATGCGTAGGACAGGTCTCAACACATGGCAGCATGCACAGCTGCTCTGAAAGACTGTGAATATCAAGATACTTGCCAAACCTCCAAACACAGATACCCCAAATTTTCAAAAGTAATTTGTTACCACAAACACGAGGATGGAATACTCAGTGTATTTACAAAGTTAGTTCCTGTTTTCATGGAGTGCAATGTACCGTTGGCCACTAAAGGACGGAATCTGTTACTTCATAGAATCATAGAATATCAGGGTTGGAAGGGACCTCAGGAGGTCATCTAGTCCAACCCCCTGCTCAAAGCAGGACCAATTCCCAACTAAATCATCCCAGCCAGGGCTTTATCAAGCCTGACCTTAAAAACTTCCAAGGAAGGAGATTCCACCACCTCCCTAGGAAATGCATTCCAGTGTTTTACCACCCTCCTAGTGAAAAAGTTTTTCCTAATATCTAACCTAAACCTCCCCCACTGCAACTTGAGACCATTACTCGTTGTTCTGTTATCTGCTACCACTGAGAACAGTCTAGATCCATCCTCTTTGGAACCCCCTTTTAGATAGCTGAAAGCAGCTATCAAATCCCCCCTCATTCTTCTCTTCCACAGACTAAACAATCCCAGTTCCCTCAGCCTCTCCTCATAAGTCATGTGTTCCAGTCCCCTAATCAGTTTTGTTGCCCTCTGCTGGATGTTTTCCAATTTTTCCACATCCTTCTTGTAGTGTGGGGCCCAAAACTGGACACAGTACTCCAGATGAGGCCTCACCAATGTCGAATAGAGGGGAACGATCACATCCCTCGATCTGCTGGCCATGCCCCTACTTATACTTCCCAAAATGCCATTGGCCTTCTTGGCAACAAGGGCACCCTGTTGACTCATATCCAGCTTCTCGTCCACTGTAACCCCTAGGTCCTTTTCTGCAGAACTGCTGCCTAGCCATTCGGTCCCTAGTGTGTAGGAGTGCATGGGATTCTTCCGTCCTAAGTGCAGGACTCTGCACTTGTCCTTGTTGAACCTCATCAGATTTCTTTTGGCCCAATCCTCTAATTTGTCTAGGGCCCTCTATATCCTATCCCTACCCTCCAGCGTATCTACCTCTCCTCCCAGTTTAGTGTCATCTGCAAAATTGCGGTGGGTGGAATCCACACCATCCTCCAGATCATTTATGAAGATATTGAACAAAACCAGCCCGAGGACCGACCCTTAGGGCACTCCACTTGATACCGGCTGCCAACTAGACATGGAGCCATTGATCACTACCCATTGAGCCCGACAATCTAGCCAACTTTCTATCCACCTTATAGTCCATTCATCCAGCCCATACTTCTTTAACTTGCTGGCAAGAATGCTGTGGGAGACCGTGTCAAAAGCTTTGCTAAAGTCAAGGAACAACACGTCCACTGCTTTCCCCTCATCCACAGAGCCAGTTATCTCGTCATAGAAGGCAATTAGATTAGTCAGGCATGACTTGCCCTTGGTGAATCCATGCTGACTGTTCCTGATCACTTTCCTCTCCTCTAAGAGCTTCAGAATTGATTCCTTGAGGACCTGCTCCATGATTTTTCCAGGGACTGAGGTGAGGCTGACTGGCCTGTAGTTCCCAGGATCCTCCTTCTTCCCTTTTTAAAAGATGGGCAGTACATTAGCCTTTTTCCAGTAGTCCGGGACTTCCCCTGATTGCCATGAGTTTTCAAAGATAATGGCCAATGGCTCTGCAATCATATCCGCCAACTCCTTTAGCACTCTTGGATGCAGCGTATCCGGCCCCATGGACTTGTGCTCGTCCAGCTTTTCTAAATAGTCCCGAACCACTTCTTTCTCCACAGAGGGCTGGTCACCTCCTCCCCATGCTGTGCTGCCCAATGCAGCAGTCTGGGAGCTGACCTTGTTCGTGAAGACAGAGGCAAAAAAAGCATTGAGTAAATTAGCTTTTTCCACATCCTCTGTCACTAGGTTGCCTCCTTCATTCAGGAAGGGGCCCACACTTTCCTTGACTTTCTTCTTGTTGCTAACATACTTGAAGAAACTCTTCTTGTTACTCTTAACATCTCTTGCTAGCTGCAACTCCAGGTGTGATTTGGCCTTCCTGATTTCACTCCTGCATGCCCGAGCAATATTTTTATACTCTTCCCTGGTCATTTGTCCAATCTTCCACTTCTTGTAAGCTTCTTTTTTGTGTTTAAGATCAGCAAGGATTTCACTGTTAAGCCAAGCTGGTCGCCTGCCATATTTACTATTCTTTCTACACATCGGGATGGTTTGTCCCTGTAACCTCAATAAGGATTCTTTAAAATACAGCCAGCTCTCCTGGACTCCTTTCCCCCTCATGTTGTTCTCCCAGGGGATCCTGCACATCAGTTCCCTGAGGGAGTCAAAGTCTGCTTTTCTGAAGTCCAGGGTCCGTATTCTGCTGCTCTCCTTTCTTCCCTGTGTCAGGATCCTGAACTCGACCATTTCATGGTCACTGCCTCCCAGGTGCCAATCCACTTTTGCTTCCCCTACTAATTCTTCACGGTTTGTGAGCAGCAGGTCAAGAAGAGCTCTGCCCCTAGTGGGTTCCTCCAGCACTTGCACCAGGAAATTGTCCCCTACACTTTCCAAAAACTTCCTGGATTGTTTGTGCACCGCTGTATTGCTCTCCCAGCAGATATCGGAGTGATTGAAGTCTCCCATGAGAACCAGGGCCTGCGATCTAGTTGCAGAGGTTAGGAATTTCAGCCTCTTTGGTTGCTGGTGCTTTGATCGCAAAAAGGGCTGTAACTATACGAGGAGGATTGCTTTGCATAGCTCCCTTAGTGACCACCTCTGGCTAACAATGGAATCTAGAAGGAGCAACATGGGTACATAGATAATTAAACCTGCACTAAGGACCATGCTCAGATGCAACCACTCTAGAGTAGTTAACAGTACCGTTTTGTTTGATCCTTAGTTAAAAGACCACCTGTATTAGGCAACCAATTCTTGTTAGGTCCCTGGTGTGGTTACTTGAGACAGGTTTCATTGGCCATGTAAAATATTACACACAAATCCCTACCTGTCTCAGGAATGTTTGTAAAGCGCATTATGGTCCTTGGAAGGAAGGTGCTATGGAAAGGTATGTGAATTAAACACACATGTGTGTGAACTTACCGTGGCTATAAAATATAATTTTAATCTTTTTGCATTCCTATTTCTGCTCTTACACATCCCCCTCACCTATACCTTGTCAAGTGCAGTCACAAAACAGGCTCTGGCATTACCAGTGTTGCACTTCAATCCAAAGGAAGCCATAAATCTGAAACTTCAATCATGTCTTTTTGATCATTCAGCAAACACAGATGGAGGATTTATTCAATGTGGGATGGCAAAGAGGAAACTGCAGGGGGTTATTGAAGGAGATATTGGTTTAGCTAAGGCAGAACTGCTCCCATGGGCCTCTCTAGGGGCCAGCCGATGAACAATGACAATAACAAGGCAATTACGGGGAAGAGGGTGGGGAGGGTCAAGTGCTTTGGTAAAGACAGGTAAGTTTCCAGCATCGTGGCCAATCCAAGGCTGTTTGTGCTCTTCAATGCTAAAAGATTGTGTGTGTGTGATTTTTATCAGTAGTCAGGGTCCTAAGAATGCAGCAAGTGTTTACAAAGCTAGGTGGGTTTCCTTTAGGAAAACCCTCCCCCATATTATTAATAGCTAAAAGTCACATAGCTAAGGTGGATGTGATGTACTGTATCCGTTTTCATGCATTTAGGACTAAATTCTTGTTCCCAGCAGCCAGGCTCAGGGGATCCCATCTTGGGCTGGGGATGTGGAAACCTTCTGTCTCGTGCTGCAGAATGGCTACAGAGGAGCATCATGGCTGCTACTGCAGCCTTGGATGTGCACGAACCCCCGTGACTAGTGCATGCCACCTCTGTAGGGAAGAACGGCTGGTGGATCTATGTGCTCAAGGGGATGCTGATCCTACACCACGAACCATAGGGACGCTCCCACTGATCAGAGCTTCACAGCATACATGGGTGGGGGTGAGGGTACTGACCTTCCTCCTTCCCATTCTGGAGGAGAACAGAACCATGTCCAGTAGGTTAGAGTCTGCCATGGCTGTGGAGGAGGGCGAAGGGTTTGGTCAACACAGGTTATACTAGTAATAATGGGGTGGGGTGGGGGAAGGGCAGTGGAGAGAGAGAGTGGAAATGCAGGAAGACGCAGATAAACTGGAAAACGTTCTTTGTCTCTATCTCCTATCTGGTATAACCAGAGCTCTGTTGTGAGAAAATCTGCAGTCGCTCTTGAACCAGCTTGACCCTGCGGGTCCTCCTGAGATTGCTCACTGAACCGGTGTCCAACCATTGCAGAGCTAACTAGCAGCATGGCTTGTAGGGGAGCATCATTTTCTAATCTTACAAACAGGACAGAGAAGAGCTTGTGTCCTGTGTCAGAGGCCCAAATCCTGCTTACCTTACTCATGCAAGGAGGCCCACTGAAATCAGGGTCACTGTACACATGAATAAGGGCAGCAGGATTTGGCCTGGAATAATTCACTTCAGTTCACTCCTGGGCATAAGCATGTTGCTGATTGATAAGTCCCTTGCTATTACTAGTATTCTCAGCCCCTTAGCTTTTTCTTTTTTTAAACAGCAATGGCCAATTTCAAAAGCCAGAGTAGAAAACAAAAGCAAAAGAACAGCGTTCTTAGTTCTGATATACAAAGCACAAGAGGTGAGCTAGACAAATAAGCAGGCACCACTCCACTGAAATGAATGGGATTGTGCCTGCTTTCACAGGGGCTGAATGCAACACTGATGTAGATGGGGGCTATTTAGTCAAGTCCTAAATCTTGGTGTAGGGCCTGATTTTTCATCACTCAGTCTCATGGAACAGCCCGACTGAGACCAGGAGCAAACATGGACCTTCCTCGGCACGATCCCAATACAGAGGATAGAATCATAAGGGGGGGGGGGCATTGATTATTATTTATTTGTATTACCGTAGCACCTAGGAGCCCCAGTCATAGGCCAGGACCTCACCATGCTGGGGGCTGTACAAACCCAGAACAAAAATGAGGCATCAAAGATTTGGTTGGAAGGGATCAAAGCTGTTAGGCCCCTGGGAGAGCTGGACCCTACTATTGCCCCCAAGAGATTAGACATTTGCTTGAAATCTGCATGTTTCCAGCATGTATTAGAGATGTGATGACAAATTTTTCTTTTTAAAAAGAGGCAGTATCACAAAAGCAGGAACGAAAGCAATTCATCCCCACCTGTCCTACCTTCCCTCCCACCGTACTGCTGGCTTCCCCTTCCCGTGCCAGCCCCCAAGCTGTTTGTGTTAGCCTGCAGACGGAGGTTTGAAATATTACAAGGGGGGGGGTGCAGGCAGTGCTCCCTGCGGCCTTGCCCCCGATGGCACGAATGCAGACATAAAATAACCAGGCAACATCAGTAACCTGTCGCGAAAGACCAGCTCCGAGGCGAGAGTTTTCCTCCCTGCCGTGGCTGTTAGCTGCAATGTATTTCTCCCTGCACTAAGCACCGTCTTTCCCAGGGCTGCATTACGATGATTTATAAACCCCATTTCTGTGGAAAACTAATAGATCAAAGTGAGGGGAAGGCAAAGGAGACAGAAGCAGCTGGAGGAAGATATTGAAGCATGAAACAAAAACACAAATAAAAAAATCGTTTGTGGCACAAGCGAACTGTTCCGTGTTGCACTTTTATTATAGAAAAATAACAGGGGCATCTGTATTTTCATCTGCTCTTTTAAAGACACTCCATTCTGTAAATCTCACTCTGAGGCTTGCTTATGTATGTACTCACATGTTTATGTTATTAAATCAAACATTTATTCCAACATTTTAGCCCCTCTAGACATTTAGCTCCATATTTTTGATACCTTCCCCACATTTTGATCAAGATTCCGTTTTCAGTTCTCTAGGACCAGATTTTCAGGGAATGCTAATTCACTCTGGCTGAATCTGAACTTTAAAAATGTTTGTTCGCAGACGGAAGGCTGGGACTGCATTTTGCAAGGGGCATAGTTTAGAGATCTGAGTGCAGGACTGGGAGCCAGGAATGGCAGTGTGTCAAATCCTAGCTCTGACACTAACTTGCTCTGTGGCATGGCTTGTCACTTACCCTCTCTACTTCAGTCCCCCATCTGTAAAATGGGGAGAATGGACTAGATTAATTGATAGTGCAACTATCAATTTCTAGCAAGATACATAAGGAATTAATTTGAGCCAATAACACATACCAGTACTCACTCTGTGTTGCAATGATTATTTGGTGCATTAATATTTGTAAGAGCTTTGGAGATGTAAAACTAATTGGGGCTTTTTGTGTGTTCTGCTTGACCAGTTCAACCATCTGTATTCACCAGACATCCTTTATTTCAAACAGAGGTAACTGTAGAGAATAATTATCAAAATAAAAATAATCCTCAGCACTTTGAACATACATAAGTGCTGCACAAACATTAACTGATACCTACAGTTTCCCCACATGGTGTATGCATAAATGCAAATGGTAGGACAATGGATTAAATGTAGTGAACTAGGGCAAACAGCAGCATTGATGTGAAACAGATATATTTAGTAAGGTTTTAAGGAGGTTGTAAATAAGTGTACAGACGCTCAAGGTGGAATTCTGCTGCATTATGTCAGTGTGTATTTGTCATTTTTGAATGTTTGCATTTATAATTTTTTTTTACATTTTTTGTGTATTTAGTTTTTTGTGGGGTTTTTGATGGCAATTTCCTGTTGCTAATTAATATTGCTGCCTAGTATCACAGTAACTCCAGGGGGGCTATCTTGCTTGAGCTCCTACGTTGCTGTTGCAGTCTCTAGGGTGCCTTGTTTTCCCCATTTCCAAGGAGGCCTTGGTATCAGTCACACTCTGAGAGACAGCCCACTCATGCTACTTCACATAGATATGTACATTGTTGAATTAAGGAAGTGCCTGTGAAAGGTGCCAGCCCCGGAGAGCACATCCTATGTTCAGTAACAGGACAGGAACAGCATGGGCAGCAGAAGAGCACATTTCCCTCACACGCTGATTTGCAAAACCTTGGCATGGAGGGCCCACCTCTAGGGATGTGGGGGAGTTGACTCTCCATGACACACTTGGGTTCTGTGTTGAGAGGCTACCAACAAGTGGGGGCTAAACAGTGCCATCTGTGATGTGGACATCTGCCCATTAAGGACCAAATTAACTTCATTTCACATAGTCTTCCAAAGAGCCAAAGGTCTTCCAAAGGTCCATTACTGACCTGGACCAGATCTGAATCAGTATCAGAAGCAAAAGTCCATCCCCGCTCTTTCCCATGCCCTGAGCAATCCGATCTCCTTTCAATCCACTGGAGAGGTAACGTTAATGACATAAGACAATCACCTGTTTTCTTTCCATGCCCCATCTATAGCACTTCCACCATGTGCTTGTCTACTGAGCACAAGACCAGCAGTAATATCATTAATATTTTAGGAGGTCTGTTGCACGATAGAAAGATTCAGCAAACACATTCTTTTATTTCTATAGATACCTATAAGATTGCTATACATATCTGTACCACTGGATGGAATCTGAACTGCTCAATTGTCATAGGCCCTATGCTGAGAGCAACTAAAGGAGATTCTTCTTTAGCTGAAAGGACCTCTGCTTTGAAGCAAGAGGATCTGAAATCTCTCCTTCCTGTCACCATTAAGTTTGGAATGACCATGGTGTGCAGCATGGTGACAACTGTGAAGTCCCCCCTGCTCTAGCCATTTGACCACACTCCCTATTACAGCAAGACGAGACAGTCATATCTGCACAGTTCATTGTTACTTAGCAGGTATTTTAAAAGTTCCAGCACTCCGAACAATATTCTTCTCCCAGATCCCTGTGGCCTGACAGAACTTGATCCTGTTGTTCTGCTCCCTGAACATGCAGAGAACTGTCGCCTTCATCTATGGCTGTACAATGAATGTAGGGAGAACAGAATCTCAGAGCTGAGATCTGCCAGGTAATGTGAGAGGAGCATTTTGTCCTATAACTTTAACAAGGTGGTAGGTTAAAAGAAATGCAGCTAGGGAAAAATATGGGGAATGTTCTCTCTCCAAACAGGCAGTGCTCCACTTCGCAAAAGCACCAGGGATTCCCCATGTGGCTTAATTTATTATTTTCCCAGTTGTTAAATGCCAAAACAATAAAGCAAAATCTATTGTTAGCTTTAAAAGGCAGGTGATTTGCATACGGTTGTGATAGCCCTACGGCTGCCTTCATTTAAACTCAGTAAGCTGAGGTACCTTTATAAATTACGACTTGTTTTACATTTAATATACTGAACTATATTAACATAATATTAAGGGGCTGACTTCACAGTTTAATTGCTGATCATGTAGAAGTCTGGTTTAGCAAAAACATTAGTCTAACATTGCTGTTGAGGTCTGAGGTGACATCAGATCGAATGCTGCACAAAGGGGCTGTGAAATGCTTGTTGACTAGCATGGTCAGATGCTCCCCCTGAGAGAGCGCTTGAAAGCCTGGGTGATTTTTATTCCACTGTTGGTTCACCCCATTGTGCTAGAAGTTACCAGCCTACTTGGACCTCTGTCACAGAGAATCAGCAAGACAGCACAGCAAGTGTAAGATACTAGCTGTACAAAATCCCACTGACAAAATCAATGCTTCTTTTCATTTCAGGAAGACTTTGCACAGATAAAATAATATGTCGTGAGATATCACTGTCTGGCAGAGCCATGCTCTAATCATACAAGCCACCCCAGTAACTGGACCACCAAAATTGTCTTGCAGAGTTACCTCCTGATGTCACTATCACCATAGTACCTCATCTTCCCTGCTCGCTCTCCCCGTTTTTTTCTGTTTGACCCTCACTTGTGTCTGTTGAATTTAGAGAGTACATGTACTTGGGCAGGGACTGTCTTTAAATAATTGATACTGATAACATTGGTCTGATCTGCACCTACATCCAAAGACCATATGCTGCAGCTGAAGAAGGGTGTATGCAAATCTCACTTGTTCACCCCCTGGATCCTAGGCTCGCTGAAGGCTGCTCTAAGTTACTCTGTCACCCAATAGCACCAAGAAGATGACGTGGCAGCTGGGCCCTAGGTGGGCCTGAGGATGTATTGGCCTCTGCTCTCTATGTTGCTTTCAGGCAGGTGGGTTTGTGTGGGAACTGTTATCAGCTCTGCAGCACTAGAGAATCACGCTACCTTGTGGAATCCTGAGTGGCTGAACCAGATGTGTGGTGGGAAGTGGCATACTGCATGGGTAAATCAGGCCTTGCATATCAACTGTGCAGTAACATATTACAAAAACCTAACATTTTCAGGACCAAATCATGTCCTGAGTTGTGTTCTGGACAAGAGGCCCTCAGCCACTGTATGGCAGCCACAAATACAGAAGAGCAGACTGAACGGGTATAAATTCTCTCTCACACACTCTCTTACATACCTCTGAGCACCACATATAGCTCTAAAATCCATGGGAGTTTTAGACTCTGAAAGACTTTAGGGCTGGGGCCAGATTTTAGTTTTTTTAAAATGTATCTGGGTTGACAAAGTTGTATGTCAAGTTTCAGGCCAATGAGATTTAAAAGAGCAGAGTTATAGATCCCTGAAAATTGGGGTTTATAATGGAAATACTAGCAAATTCTTAACTACAGAGAAGCTACCAGGCATTGCTACAATAACTGGAAAGGAGGAGAAAAATCATACTATTTTTCAGTGCTTAGCTAAGAAATACAACAAGAGAGTTTATTGCTTACAAAACACAGCTGCACTCCCTCAAATTGGATGAAAAAATGAATCCTGATAATTTATTACAGCCCTAAAGTCACAAGAATGTACGCATAAATTACTTTTTGGAGGGTGGGGAATGGTACCACTGTTACCATTCTGTACAACTTACTTATTAGTATCATAATTTATTATTATTATTATTATGCCCTGCTGCAAATACAGAAGCAGATAAAATTCAAATCTATTAAAACAACAGCTCCACTTTCTCTGAGCCACTGTGGGACACCATTCCAAAGGAAATGAGATAAATTACTAAGATGAATGTATGCATCTTGTATTACAGTATGTTGCTCGTATATATGCAAGTGTAGAACTAGAAAGATAACTTAACCAAAAAAGACAGAGTTGTGTTAAGTTTTACCATTCAGCACGGAGGACTTGATTAAGTGTCAAATGGTCAATTAGATATTTTTTAAATGGACTGATTATTTGTGGAAGAGCATATATGTTAACTTTGCATAAATTAATGTACATAATTGTTGAAATACCTACCTTGTTTGTAGTTCAAATGTGCCATGATTCTACATGTATTTTAAAATAACTTTTAGCCAGGTGTTGCAGGGCGGTGAAGATTATCCTGATATGACTGGATATTATACCGTTGGAATAGGCATCCCAATGTGAAAGAAAGATAGGAGGAATAGTAACAGGCCAATATAGCTCCATCAGGAGCTCTTTAATGACCTACAAATCAAAAAGAAATTTTAAAAAAAGTGGAAACATGAACAAATTTCTAAGGATTAATACAAAAGAATAGCACAAGCATGTAGGGACAAAATCTGAAGGCTATGGCACAAAATAAGTTACACCTAGTAAGGGACATAAGAGATGTTCTATAAATACATTAGAAGCAAGAGATACACAAAGCAAAGTGTATGTCCTCTGCTTACTGGGGAAGGAGAGCTAATAACAGATGTCACTGAGAAGGTTGAGGTGTTTAATGCCTATTTTGCTTCAGTCTTCACTAAAAGGTTGACTGTGATCTTGCTCCCACTGAAGTCAATAGGAGTTTCCTATCATCTTTCCTCCTCTTAATTACCTTTTTAGGTAGATAGTTGAGCTGACAAACAAAACTGTTCATTTACTTTATATACAGAAACAACTAAGAAACCGAAGGGGGACTTTCCTTTCTTAAGATTCTAAATGAAATTCTCTCCTTCCCTGATGCACAGAAGGATTAGCACAGGTGAAAACTATACTGAATGGTTTATTGTGCAATACCCACTGTCCGCTTCTGGAGGCATAGGACTTGTCTCCACTTCCTGGGGGATCAAGTGCGGTGATCGATCCACCGGGGGTCAATTTAGCGGGTCCAGTGAAGACACGCTAAATCTACTGCCGATCGCTCTCCCGTCGACTCCGGTACTCCACCGGAATGAGAGGCGTAAGCTAAGTTGACAGGAGACTTTCTCCCGTTGGCCCAGCGCGGTATAGACACTGCAAAAGGTCGACCTAAGCTACGTTGACTCCAGCTGTGTTGTACATGTAGGTGGAGTTGCGTAACTTAGGTTGACTGAGCCCCATAGTGTAGACCTGCCCATAGGTTCAAATCCTTGTTAGGTCACGACAGTGTCAGTGAGTTTGGTGGTCATGGCCTAATGGATATAGGTCCCCATCACTATTCTACTATACAGTTGGATGTGGCTGATATTCTCTGCTCAGGAAAGGCCTGGAACCCAGACATAAAGGGTGTGTCAGCTCAGAACTAGAGTGCATTGAGAGGCCTGTGTGCTGAAGTTTGCACTCCACCTACCCGATAGTCTTAAGTGTATCTCTAGCCTTCTATTCAGCCAATTGTGGTTTTTTAAAAAAATTTTGTTTGTGATACAAAATTCACATATCTTTCCAAGTAATCTAACAGTTGTGTGGGTTTAGACAGCTTCACTTTTATGAATGCTGTGGGTCTTCTCACAGCAGAGTTCATGAAATAGAAATCCAGCTAAATCTCAGTGGCCCAAAATGTAAACAAACTTAAGAAGAAAAGAGCCAGCAATCATTTCATCTTGCCTACAAAGACTGCCACTCCTATCTTGAAAACAACATCCAAGTCATACAGTCAACAAGACGTCACCATCTTACTAAAGAAGCAGCGGAAAAAAGGATAGATTGGTTAAGCCAGGAGATGATGCCACAAACTAGCTGTGATCCTGCAGATTAGAATATTTACAGACCCACAGATGGCATGCATCAGTGTGGAGACAGATTTTTACTCCTGTACTTGCACATTGATAGTAACGTGTATTACTGTATATCTGTCTATCTACCTATCTGGCACATGCTTTTGTACTACATGTATTTCCCTTTTTTGAGTGGGGATTAGGTAACATGTAAACGGATTGTTAATTCTGTTCTTAAAGTAAAAACTGAGAAACAATTTAAAAACAAACCCTGTAGGAGAGGGACCTGCTGCCTTGAGAGTTGTAAGATGTATGAAATGCAACTGCATATGCACAGGTATGGATTCATAAAGCTCCATTTAACACCCTATCAAATCTGGGATCATACATTAATTAACCCTCCTCCCTTCTTAAAATAAAACACTAAAGTCAACTGTGAGGGTTAGGGGAGAAAGACGGTTGCAACTTGTTCCTCCTTCATTTGAATCTCAGTTGCCAAACCCAACTATTTTAATGGATTTTATTCTTTTTTTTTTTTTTACTGGCATTGGTTCAAACCATAATTAGCAAAATTCTCGGAGGAGACTGAATTTTCACTCTCCAAATGACAAACGGTGGATTACATTGATATTCCTCCAGATGTGGCATTTCCCTTCTTGGCAGACAGTAAAACAGTTGTTCAGGTGGCTTTGGATATCTGCCTTTGTTCAGTGTACGGTAAAACTCCTCCTGAGTTGTCGTATCTTCTAACACCTCATTCTTCCATTGAATCCTCTTTGATTTGTAGCATTCGGCTTCCCTTTGCACATACGAGAGGAATTTAAGTAAGTTCCTTGTAAGATTTTGGAGTAATGAGTTAACTAGATGTAGGAGATGAGGTTAGGAAAAGACACCTCTTCCCATGTTCAAATAAATGCTCATTACACTGGGCTTAGTCTCACTTACACGTTGATATTCGTCTCTTGGATGAGGGTCCTAATCTGCTGTTTCCCATTTAATTAAATGGGAAAATTGCAGACAAATTCCTGCTGGTCCTGAAATGTCATGGATGGACCCAGTGGCCAGCTCTGTCCAAGTTACTTTTGTAAATCAGAGACACAATCTAGTCTCCCCACAGCATAAAAAAATGTACATTTTTCTGGTGGTAGGACATGGACGACATTACTACAAAACTCGGGGTCTTGTAGTTCATTGGCTATGGCTGAATTACAAAATGATGTCTGTATAGAAATAATTCATTATGCTCACCAGTGTTAAATGAAAACTGGGGGCCCATAGCATTCCACTGCTTTTTTGCATGGAGAGGATGACAGACGGGAGAGCAAGTGCGGGAGAGAACTCCAAGTGACATTTCCCCTTCTTCCCGATATACTATAGATGCCCCGCTAGATAAACTGTTCAGGATTGGGATTCCAAGAGGACATGGGGTAAAACGTTCAGTGGTGGAGTTGGCAATATGGCTGCTTTACATGGCATTATCCCTCTTCAACCTCACAGAAATTCTGACTCATTAATTCTGGTCACAGCAACTGAATTTCCTCATTTATTGACCCTGCACCTTCTACACCCTCTGGTGATTTTGGCGATCTTGTGTTCTGGCCTGGCTAACTCTTTAGGATCAAAAGAAGAGCCTCAGAGTAGCACGCAGGGATGGAGGGAACTGCCTCTACATACAAACACCCTGAGATCCTCATGTATCCTGGGATATCCCATGCATTGGAGAGCCATACCTCCATCCTCTACATGGGGAGGAAATGCCTTCCTGTGAATGGGAGGGCACCTGGGAGTCACACAAGTTTAAACTCAGGGAGCCCTTATGTCCGGCTGCATGTTACGGGCAGCTCCACTGAAGCCAGTGTTTTTCAGGCACCTTCCCCTTTCAATGGGAGGGAGAGGATGATGTGAGCCTAAGTAAAGTCATGACAGTGAAACTCAAAGTATAATGCAAAAACAAAAGGAGTACTTGTGGCACCGTAGAGACTAACAAATTTATTTGAGCGTAAGCTTTCCGATGAAGTGAGCTGTAGCTCACGAAAGCTTATGCTCAAATAAATTTGTTAGTCTCTAAGGTGCCACAAGTACTCCTTTTGTTTTTGTGGATACAGACTAACATGGCTGCTACTCTGAAACCTGTCAAAGTATAATGACCACACTTATCTTTAGTGTTACCTCACATATAAGGGAACAAACACAGATAATCCCAGTATTACAAGATGAACACTGATCACACAATGTTAAAATAAATCACCCCTTTTAATGCTTTGTGATCGCTGGTCCTTTGTTTACAGTTTTGGATCTGCTTTGTTTTTGAGGGATAAAGACCCTACCAGCTGGAAGAAACATGAAACTTTCCCTTTTTTATTTTCTAGCATGTAATTTCTTTTGATTCACAGCTAATAAATAGGTCATCTTGTACTTTAAAAATGCCAACATGCAGTATTTCAGTGAAATAGTGACTCTACATTAAAAAGCTGTCAACTTCACTGCAATTTTCTGGTACCCTGCACTGTGGAAAGATGCCTTGTCATTCATGGTTCAATGCTGTGTTCCTGAAATATCTCCGCTTCTGCATAAATAATGAATGTTGCATGAAAATATCTGGCATGAAGTGTGATTTTCATTCCACTCTAAGGAGTGGTTGTACATACTCTGTATTTATTGGTTGATCTTTTTACAAATCTTATTGAAATCACAGCTGTGGTGATAGCACAGTCCCTGCTACCACCTGCATGCAGGTGTTCTTACTGACTGTATTGTCTGATTTAAGTCACCATAATTACTGCCTGAAAAGGACACTGTTCCATTTAGTGCTGGAAATGTAAAGACAAGCTGGGTAAATAATAATTTAGAACATTGGTTTTCTTTGAATATTCTTTCATTTTTACTACATGATGGAGTTCTGTTTTCCCTCACACAGCACAGGCCGATCTTGCTTTCTTGAGGAGCTCTTAAAATGGAGTCTACTTTGAAAAGTGAGAAAAGCATCTTCTTACTCAGCAGTTCTCCAGTGTAGCCAGATCTGCTTACTTGCCTAAGGTTTTGCTACTTTTTACTCCAGTCAGTGCTCCAGAGACAACACAGAGATTGGGCGACCTGGATTCTATTCCAGATCTTGTATTACCAAGAGAATTGTTAACTTAGGTTTCAACTGCAGAATCTTTATTGCTGGTGGTGCCCAAACAGGAACAAGCCCAGCTCAACCTTCAGATCCCTGAGTTTATTCATAGATGCATAGATTGTAAGGCCAGAAGGGATCACTGTGATCATCTAATCTGACCTCCTGCACAACACAGCCCATAGGACTTCCATGAATTAATTCCTGCTTCAAGTCTAAAAGCTGTGGGTAAACTAGAGCATCTTTTTTAGTAAAACATCCAATCTTGATTCAAATATTTCCAGTAATAGAGAATCCACCACAACTGTTGATAAATTGTCCCAGTTACCCTACAGTTAAAAATTTTCACCTTATTTCTAGTCTGTATTTGTCTAGCTTCAACTTCCAGTCACTGGATCTTGCTATACCTTTATCAGCTAGACTGAAGAGCCCTCTATTAGATTTCTGACCTTGCAGTATAGCAAGTATACTACACCAATATTATTACCTTTATCAAACAACCCATGTAATCTCATAAAAAAATACCAAAGTTAGACAAGATCTATTTTCAATAAACCCGTGCTGATTAGCATAAATCATGTTATCCTCCATAAATTCTTTATTAATAGAGTCCCTTATCAGTCATTCCGTTATTTTGCCGGAGATCAATGTCAGGCTGACAGGCCTATAATTATTCAGGTCATCCATTTACCCTTTAAAAATACTGGCACAATATTAGCTTTCTTTCAGTACTCGTTCAGAGAGCTGGCTTTTAGAAAAAGTGGGTCAGATCCTCAGCTGATGTAAATTGGCATAACTACACTGACTTTAATACAGCTATCATCAATTTACTCCTGCTGAGGATCTGATACCACTTTCACAGAGTCGATTTTCAAAGTAGAAGCATGCTTGAAGCTTGAACAGATGATCCTGATACTGTTTGGTATTGGTTTCATTCTATTAAACTTTTGCCCACATTAAAACTGGGTAACATGAGCATGCTGGAAGAGAGGCATAGTGTAGGTAAACTTTAAAACAGTGACTTCCAGTTGATATACAATTGTAAATAGCTTTAAACACACTATCAAGCTAAACTGCCTGAGTTCCAAACTAAAGATCTGATTCTGTAAACAGTTACTTATGTGAGTATGCTTTATGCACATTAATAATCCCACTGAGTGAGCAGTCCCTATTTTTGAGTGAGTTTTAGGTGTCAGAGAGGAGATACATGGTTTCATGTGGAAATCACTGGCCTACAACTATGCAAAATTTGGCAGTTTCAATTGAGTTTCTCTGAGTTTTTGGGTGCATCTGGACACGAAATAAATGGGATGCAAGCCCCATATAAGCTGAAAAATGGGGGGTGGGTAAGGAGTTTGCACAGAAATCCCTGTGAACCAAATTGCTGAGATCCATGAGGTTCTACAGTAACTTAATTTTGTGTGTGTGTGTGGCTAATTTCCCCATGCCTGTTGTTGCTAGAAGCATTAGCTGGGGCAAAAAGTCAGAGGACTGACCCTAACAAGGAAGAGGCCTGGGACATGCTAATAGTATTAAAAGGTTAGGGCATGCAGAGTTCTATTAAATGGAATATTAATTGAATTCCTGACATCTTAGCTGACCTGTGACACATTCATGGGATAAACATTGCATTTAATAGCGCATCATGACTAAAGCCTCTAAATACTATCAAGCATCAGTACCAATTCTTCAAGATATATTACAGGCTCAACCCTTGGGGCGAGGATGCCTTGAAAATAGCCCCCCTGGAAGTCTTGGAAGCAGCACATTAAAATATGTTTCAAATGTCTTTATTCTCTTTTCAGTTCAAATTCAAAACCTGTCCCCCCATGCTCCAACAACAACACACACACAAAATTTTTGTTGTTGGCACTTAATATATACAGAAACACACACTTTAAAGGCCAGACATTAAGATTTTAAACCTATCAGCACTGTACAAGAAAGGTTTAAAAAAATTCTTCTCAATCCCCCCCGCAAAAGGAGATTAAAACGTTAAAAAGACCAATTAAGAAAGGAATCTCATGGCAACATTTTCATTAACCCTCCCCTAGTTCTTCTTTCTGTCTCATTAGCCATTAGAGAGAGGAAGGATCATTTTAATTAGCAGCATTGTAAAGCTTTATTTAAGGCAGCCGTCCCTCCTGCTGCTCTCTGGATTACCCTGTCGGCTTATAAATACAATACCAAATCATTACAGCCAAAAACAACATCACTGAAGGGTTTGGAAGAAAGGGGATCCACTACGGTCAGTGTTTAGGGCTCTTTAACAATGGCCTTTCTCCTTATTCAGGCATAATTCAAGCGTAATATTGGGCTTCATAAAAAACAACTCAATATCCTCTTACAGCAAAGCCTTTTCTAGTTTGAGACTGCCATGTGTTCTCTTTCTTCCCTTTTGTTTTCAAGGCAGTGAAAGCACAGAGCCACATCTGATAGGATCAACATGCTAGATAGGATCGCAGGTTTTCCAAAGTCCCAAATTAGAATTACTTGTTAAATTCTCAAATCAAAAGGACTGATGCGCACAAACAGGCCAGAGGAGAAGAAAAGAAAACCGTGCAGGTTTGTATAGCCTGGCACAGTTTCATAAATAGGCTCTTATGAATTTTGGTGGCATAAAATAAACAATTTACGCAGATCTTATGAAAAGGCAATTTTATTTTTCTAAGCATCACTTGCTGGATTTCATTTTTGCACAGAAATGACCCAGGTAACACAGTTAGTCATGAAATCATACTGTAACGTTTCACCAATATTGAAACAGCTAACTGAAATGTGGTCTCAGAGCTAATACAAGCATAAAAGGACAAATTCTGCTCTCTGTTACACTTGTGAAGCCAATGGAGTTGCGCAGCCGTAATTGGCCCCCAGACTATTATTAGTAAACAAGAGATGGGTCCAAATCATTAAGTTCTGACCTGGAATCAGATCAAAATCCAAATGTCCTCCTGCTCTGGGGAATGTTCTTGTTCAGCACATTATAGACAGACCTGAGCAGTGATGTCTGGATCCATATCTAAACTTCCCCAAAGTTGGGGGGATTCAGTTGCTATGTTCCAGCTCAGGACCATCTCTAATTTTTACTAACCAAAGCAAGGTCCCCTTCCTTTGGGCCATAGCCTCGCAATTTGTCTCTTGCATCAATGTCCTGTCCATTACAAACAATTCATTTCTTGAAATGGAAACTGCACAAAAACTTCATCCACATTAAAGAAATTGTATTAAACTATTAAAATTCATCATTCAGACCTGTGTGCTACTTTACTTGACCTGAACAGCTAAATATAGATTCTTCTGTTTGAATTAACATTATTTCTGTTCATCATCGAACATTGCCCTGCATTTTCCTTAAAAAAACATATTGTTTGCTTATGGACATTTCAGCAATTCTTAATATTTCACTGTGGCGTTTTAGACACCAATGCCCATTGGTTCTGGAGTCTGTTTAGTTTAGATTCTCAGAGATAGACCATGAAATGAACTAAATTGAAAAGTTTCACAAGTGTTTTTGCCAGACCTTGTAGTGGTTACATCTTCCAGTAAGATGAACAAAAATTATTGGACTTCATCTAGTGGCCTCAAATATTTAAGAATGTTTACGACAGAAAACACGCAGTCCAATTCTGCTCCTACTGAAGTCAATAGCCAAACTCCCATTGACTTCAGTCAGCATGAGTAGACCAAGAATTTTAATGAAGAGTGAGTGTGAAGACAAGGATGTGTGAAATATGCAGTTCCCTTAAAATGGTGATTCATTTTACTACAATGATGCTTAGGAAAATGAATACAGTTAAACTTTAGCTAGCCAAATCATGAGAATCCACAAAACTAATTTATTTTAACCAAAGTCAAGTTTGTTGTGTATAACATATGCTGAAAAATGACACGCTTATCTGAAATTCTGTTATCTGAATTATTTCATATCCCACATCTTATTTGGACAAATGAGGTTTGAATGTACATACATAATGATATGTAATCTAAGTGTCTCAGAAAAACAACTGAAGCAATTTCACTGTGATGGAGAAGAACACAGGTGAAAATTAGAATCACTGAGGCATTAGATCCAGAACGACACTAGTTGAATAGCCATCGATAATCTGTATCCTGGAACTTTGGTTTGGCATTCTTGCTATTGACAGTTCAGGTGCTTCAAAATGGCATCCTGGTCCTGGAAAAAGATGCTCTGGAGTGGCAGAAGGAATAACTGACACTGGGCAATTAGATTTTTTTTGCCCAAGCTTTGGCATGCTTCTGGCTTATCTCTAGAAAAATCTACTCTAATTAACATGATCTAACTAGATGTGTCACTGGGAAATATATACCAGCTTCCTTCTTGTTTGACATTCCTTGCCAGTCTACAATGGACCCTCTTCAGATGTTAGATACAGACAGCCTGGTTAGGTATGAAAAAGTACCTCCCTGTAAGGAAGATAAATCCTAGACAACCTATGTAGCATTTCTAGAGGCTGTATATATACTTACTATATTGGAAACTGCACCTCTACATTAACTATAAGGTTTGTCCTGAGCCTACACGAGACACTCCACTTAATCTGGGTGTGATTAATTGGGAAATCCATTTAACTGGGTCAGTCCCCTAGGGAGTATATTTAAGAGAATGATGGTAAATGGTACTGACTGCTGTTTAAATGGGACAGTTACCAAAAATTCTGCTTAATGGGGACACATTAAGTTAGACTATGTTGAGGCTACAAGGCCTATGCCCACATAGTCCCCTCGCGTAGATGCAGCGTATGCCGACAGCAGTTCTGCCTGTGTACGAATACCATCACCCTGCGACATTAGCTGTGTTGACAGCAACACTCTTCTATTGGCTTAGCTGTGTCTACACTGGGGTTTTGTCGGCAGGGCTATATTGGGCAAGGGTGTGGTTTTTCTCACCCCTGACAACATCGCTATGCCGATATACATTAAGTGTAGCTCAAGCCTTAGTTTTCAGAGTAGCAGCCGTGTTAGTCTGTATCCGCAAAAAGAAAAGGAGGACTTGTGGCGCCTTAGAGACTAACAAATCTATTTGAGCATAAGCTTTCGTGAGCTACAGCTCACTTCATCGGATGTCTTAAGTGTCAATCAAGTAGTGCTTAGCAAGTGAAATTTACATTTGTTAACTATAGGGTGAAATGCACTTCACCCACGTAAAGCTCAGCCAATCAGCCTTTGTGCACTGCTCTGCATGGGGGCTGAAGAAATATCAACCTCCTCAACTCAGGGAAACTACATAGGCCACTATGGCAGCTGCTGTGTTCCATATACAAGATTCCTGGCCGCTGATTTGTATATGTCTTTCCCCAAACACTTTCCTGTGTGTTGACATAGACACAGTCTACACTGACAGGAAGAGGAATTCTGCCAATATACCAACGCCAGTGCCCCCAAGCACTCTTCTGTCAGCATAGCGGCATCTACACTGGGGATTCTGTTGGCATAGCCATCTCACTGGGGTGTGGCTCTTCCACACCACTGACCAGGGTGCTGACACAGTTTTTATAGTGGGGGTGCTGATGATGGAAATCAGGTATTTGGTGTTTATTACTACTTCAAGCCAGAGGGTGCAGCAGCACCCCTAGTTCCAGTACCACTGCTCCTGACTGACATAGCTGTGGCAGTATACATTTTAAATGTAGACCAGGTCAAAGAACCAACTTCCCCAAAGTGGCAGGGGGCCTGTGAAGGCATCCTTTCACACAGGGACACTGTGGAGTTTCCAAGACACAAGGAATGGGCACTGCCAGCAATGAGTTTCATCCAGAAAAGATTCTGTCAAGTGAATTTGGTCTATTTGAACCCAGTTCTGCTCCCACTTTTGTCAATGGGAGCAGGACCAGTATTTTGAAGTGTATTTGTTATATATAAAATCAGTACTTTTTCCAGAGGACATAATGGCTCAAGAGGTTGGGAGTGGGATAATAGAACCTTTCAGCTCAAATCAAGCCTAGATCAGTAGTGGCTGAAAGAGGTGGTGACCCTCTGATGGCTGTTCAGCAGCCTCTGTGAAATGAGCTTGGTCAGTCAAAAAAGGCACACAAAGAGGACAACTGAATTACATACCCTTCTTCCTCTAATTTTCCACACTTTCTATCTCCCAAAACTCTACCCCAACCCCAGGAAATGTTTCGCTTCCCAATAAAGGTTTAAAAAAGTGAATAGGAATGGTTAAATTATACATAGCTCAAGCTTTGGTTTTGTTTAAATATTCTGAAAAAGGGCAACAAATGATATAGCAATGTACCATGAATATACAATATACTGTTAAATATTTGTGATGTAATAACATAAGTATTTATACATGTCAAGACACTGTAATTGAAATATTTTATTGGAAATGACCTGAAATCAATAAATAAAATATTATCCTTAAAAAAAGTGAGCTTGGTGTCAGTCTGCTTCCCAGTGGTCAGTGAGCACACCACAAACATCCCCACCCCAGCTTGCACTAATTGGCAATCTCTGGAGACAGACCAAGGACTGAATGGGTCACACAACCTGAACTATTGTCACTAGAGGTTGATCATCAAAATTAAGGTATATTTGCAGGGGCCAATGTGAGGGAAACTTGCACTGCCGATGCCCAAGCTGCAAGCCTACGGTTTCAAGGGCTGTCAATTTCCAGTGAGTACAAGTGCTAAATTCACCTAAAAACTGGGGGTGGGGATAAATAATAACTTTGTGTAAAAACTTTAAATTAAAAATTACATACATCCACTCAGTAATTTTCTTTTAGTATCTTTTAAAACATCATGTGGCCTATTTATTTATTATCATCGAGTCAAATGCCTTCCTGCCCCCACAACCTGAGTAAATGAGTCTCGCACAGAGGAATTACATTAGAGCTGGAAGAGACTAAATCCTCTCCCTGCTCCCCTGGCAGCAGGATGAGAGAGAGAGTTGCTTTGCAGCCACTACTATAGTCCATGGATGCTCAGCTAATTGAGAAATAGGTGCCTTAGAGAGAAACAGCTCCTGAATGCCCCTATGTACAGAGTACTCTGGATGGACAAATTATGGCGATCCACAGGCCACACAATTTGGCCCCTTTTCTGAAGTCCTCAGTGAGTGACATCACAGATTCACTCTTGCATGGCTTTTCTCTGATCTGCCTCTCTCCCTGTGCAACTAAAGATGCTGTGATTTGGGGGCGTTTCATAGTAGCGGGGAAGCAGCCGGTGGCATTTGACTCATGGCAAATATTAGAGAGACAAGGTGGGTGAGTTAATCTTTTATTGGACCAACTTCTATTGGTGAGAAAGACAGGTTTGTCTTTTCAAACTTCCAAGCTTGTGTCTCTCACCAACAAAAGTTGGTCCAATCAAACAGATTGCCTCACCCACCTTGTCTCTCTAATATCCTGGGACTGACATGGCTACCACGTCATGGAATATATTACAGATGCGACTGCTACAAAATGACTACTCATGACAGCACATTTTTATACTTGGTGTCTCCATTTGCTGTGACTGTGTTCTAATTTTTTTTTCAACACAAAATTAACAAAACTTTCTGAAGTCAACAAATCTGCAGATGCCACCCCAAACCCAGCTGCTAGAAAGTTATAGGACAACACCACAAACCCTAGAGCTAAACAAAAGTAAGGGCTGGTTATCCTCTGAAGTGGCAGATTTTCACATAAAATATAATTAATGTGCTAACACATCATCCATTTTTATATACACAGGCTGATTGCTTTATGGGGACTGTAACCGGAATGGGTACTAACTCTACTAAATTTTTTTTAACTGTTATGAACCCAATATTTTTCCTGACTCTGCTTTCTATTGAGATTAATAACCCGCGTCATCACCTCATTACTTTATTTAGATTCTGTCATTTTAGGAAATTATTGTTTAGCTCAGCCTTGTCTTTCCCTTCCACCCTTGCCTTCTCTGAATTAAGTAATATCTGAGGAAACCAACTAATTGCAACTCAGTCACTGTAATGGGGTCTGCAGTACAATGTGGCAACGTCTAATGGAGTTTTAATTCCACCCCCCCAGTGAGTCAACATTTGCTTAAAGAGAGGAAAATGTCATTGCAAACCATTGCCCCAAATGAGTTTGGTAACTGAAAGGCTACGTGAGGCTCTCTTTCAGGTACATAGTAACTAAGATCCATGGGCCACTTCCTCTTTTATTAGGGGTGAAATTCATTAAGGGCCCTATCCTGGGATGTGCCGAGCGCTCTCAACTCTCATTGAACACTGTGGGAGGTGTGGCACTTGGGATTTCTCAGGAGCAAAATCAAACCCTAAAGGCTTACAGGTGCAGAGGGCCTAGCATGGAGGAATCTACACTTGCATGCATATCGCCATTGGAGAAAATTCCAGTATAACAGGAGAGACTGGAATCCCAAAGAGTGACATTTGCCCTGGTGTGGAAAGCCTATGTTGGGGGTAGGTTACTGGATCAGCAATTACAAGGATCCAGCAGCCCTAACTTCCCCTCACAAGTAACCCAGTGGAGCTGTGGCTCCTTCTGTGTGCCAGTGGCTGTAGGGGTTGAGGGACAGAGGAGGCTCTGTTACAGCCCTACACCCTGACTCTGGGTTAGGAAAGTGCACTTCACATGCCCATCTCTCCCCTCCCTTCCCCCCAAAAACCCCCCAACTATCAGTGCTCTTACACAGGTATAGTGAATGTCACCAGAACCCTAGTTAGAAAGAAGGGTAAAGCCCCAGTCCTGCTCCCACTGAAGACAGTAGGAGTTTTCCCATTTTCTTCAATGGCAGCAGGAGCATGTGCTACATTGCTGTAGAAAAAAATGTCTTAAAAAGGATAACCATCATACAGGAAGCCATCCCCTTGGCAATGTGAGGATGCAAGAAAATAGAAAACACTGGAAATCTGAAAGATTACAGCTTGTTGTAAGATATGTTCTTTAATGTTTTTAAAATAAGTACATTGGTTATTTTACGAACTTACTTTGCAACAGCATGGATCTTTCCAATTTCTGCTACTTTCTAAAGGGTAAGCAGGGTCCTTCCTTCCTGCATCAAATGTGGCCTTGCTGGGAAGCACCTTTTATAATGACAATCCCATCGGTGACAGAGGTGACCGACCTATTTACAGAGGGTGAAATTCACCATCTGAGGAGGGCTCATTTGAGGCCCTCCACAACATCCAAAGGTGGGCTCCTGTGGCCACATGTAGCTCATGCATGATGTGGTCCTAAACTGTTTAATGTGGTACTTAAATGGCAGGCAGAAACTGGTGTGGGCCCCATGCACTGGGATGAATCTAAACCTCACTGGAGATATTTAAACTGTGATAGGTGTTTCTAAAATATGGTTCTGACCAATCATTTTTAAACACACATTGGTCTTTAGTAAATATTTCGCTATCTAAAGTCTTATTATTTATGATTCCTATTGCGGTAGCACCTAGGAGTCCCAGTCCTGGACCCCATTGGTGATAGGTGCTGTACAAACACAGACCAATAAAACAGTCCCTGCCCCATAGAGCTTACAATCTAAATTACAACAGGTGGATACATACAGTTGGGGGAGCAAATGGAAACAATGAGACAACAGAATTTACCACTAGACTTTTCCTCTTATGGGATTGTTCACAGTTCTTACTACAGCCAGAAATTACAGGTGGGATTCTCAAAGGATCCTAAGAGAGTCAAGCACCCAGATTCCATTGCAATTCTATGGGAGGTGGCACCTAATTTCCTTAGGCACCTTTGAATCTCTCATCTTTTACTGCTATGGATTAATGAATGTTCTTCTTGGTGAACGCTGACACATTTCTGTAGTCAATCTGCCTTTCCCAACCTTTTGACAGTTTAAAAGATTTGAAACAAAGCCACATTATCTATGATGCAACCAATTTCAGCAGCATCTGATTAGCACAGAGGGGCTGCACTTTCCTGACTACGTTTTGCAGTGATTTTTTATTTCTAAAACAAATTGATTGCCTCAAGAAACAACGGTACATTTTTTACAAAATGCATTATTTCCAGGATTTTCAGGATTGTGTAGGGAAATAAAGTTTTGCAATCCTTCCCCTCATAATAAGTCTGTCCAAAAATGATGTTGCTCATTCTGTTGAAAGATGGTTTCATTTTCTACTCAAAATTGGTATGAAAAATTTGCCTTGCCAAATGAACATTGTGTACTGAACTTGTCAAATCCTCTCTCCTGACACAAATAAAAGATAACATTGGGTGGCAGCATGTAAAACAGTCCTGACAAGACAGCTGGGATGGAAGCAAAGAAATACATGTTTCTCTTTTCCTTTTCTTAAGAAAGGTAGGGGAAAGGGCTGTAGGAGTGAATGGCCACTTGTTACAACTAAAAATACATTATCTAAGAATTTAATAAGACATTTCTGTGTGGGCTTTAAGGAAGATCAAAGTGATCCTATTTCCAACTAGCAAAAACATGATGAAGTCTCAACTTTTTCCAGGTACCAAAAAGCTGCCAAAGTGCAGAGTACAGCTGAATGAAAGGGCTATTCATTCAAAAGTTTACAGTGGCACAATGTAGGCTGTAATTACTAGTTATAACACTGTGGAAAATTATTAAAAGTATGTTTAAAAATAAATAAGGTAAATGATAGCACTTTCATTAGATCTGTAGTCACACTATGTGAGTGACTTTTTTTCCTATTAAAATTGTTGATGGAAGGCCGTTAGCTGTTTATCAACTCAAAATTACATTTCTTCTCTCTTAGGGGTTGCCTCCGTTAAAAATCACAACAACTGCCTAGTTAGTAACAAGAAAAGACTCCTAAAACTGCAATTTTAGGGGGGGAAAAACACAAGCATGAAACACAGATTGCACCTTCAAATCCCCAAAGGCATCACGCTTCTTTGTTCTGCTAAGAAAAATTAACCTCAATCTTGGCTCAAGGTCCCCCGATTGATTATCATAGTCATTTAAATACTGTAATCTCATTTTCAGCATCAGGGAAGGGGAGCGAAAAGAAGAAAAAGAGAGTGAGGGGGAGAGCGGGGGGGGGGGGGGGGAAGAGAACAGAATAAATTATCTGACAAAAGGAAAAAAGGCCTTTCTGCTTACGGAGCCTATTTCAGATCCTTCCACTTGATTGGAAAAGTTGATGAAGTTTAAATGAAGCAGAATTAGAGGCTCAGGCCACTGAGTATTGATGGGGGCCCATGGAAGAATGTGCAATTCAATAGGCCTGATTTCTGTGGAAAACAGGGGAAAGGCCTAAATGGTATAATCTTCAATCAAATCTAACATCGACACTGACAAGGCAGGGTAATGAGATAGGCCAGATCAGGCATGTTGGTTAAAGAAATTAATCCCTCTTGCTGCACCAAGAGTTCAGCTTTGATGCCTATTGTACAGACCCCTGTCCCAGCCTATCTAAATGCTAACTAACTGTGAGTGTGATCTGGGACTGTGCTTTTCATTGCTTGGGCTAATCTGATAACAATTTTATGTCTCCGATTATGGAAGCAGAGATAGCGAGGGAGCCCATAACAGTGGCTATGGGTGGAAAAGGAAAGGAAGAGAGGGGTGGACATATAGAGAGAGAAGAAGATACTTTTTTTTTTGGATGTGAGAGGATACTTATGTTTCAGTGTGTATTAGTGCTTTAACACACCATAATACTTGGTAATTATTGTCCTTACAATCGCCTCCTGGCCAGCTGATCGGTGTCTCATGGGACTATGGAAGGGGACACGTAGCAACAATGGAGGCAAGCTGAATGAGTCATAGCAAAGCAAACTTAAAGGGACATTGCCAGCTTAAAAATCATACTGCAAACAAAGAAATCTCTTTATCTGCGTTACCCAATAAGCATAATGAAAGCAGATTTGTAAAAAAATCCAAATTGCTCTTCACTAAATAGTCTTTAGCTCACTTTGAACATTTTCCATTCTCTTACCTTGAGAATTTGGTGAAGGTAGTTTCACTTTTACTTTTAATCAAGTTTCACTTGCAGGTTCTAAGTGCTCTGATTTTGGGTTACAACCACAGAAGGGGATGTCTGTTTAAGAATAAATATTTCCACTGGTATTAAAATATATGTATATAAAATAAACATGGTATGGAATATATATTTCTACCGATCTATTTATCTAAAATCTTGGTCCAAGTTTCATTTGACAGTGTTACTTTAAATCAATTCTATATCAAAACAAATGCAAACAAAAAGTTAAAATACAATGTACTTTATTTTAAAGAATTGTAAAAGTTAAAGTCAGAATATCCTTGAAAATTCATGATTTTGTGTAATCTATATAGAGTAAAAAGAAAAGGAGTACTTGTGGCACCTTAGAGACTAACCAATTTATTTGAGCATAAGCTTTCGTGAGCTACAGCTCACTTAAAGCTTATGCTCAAGTAAATTGGTTAGTCTCTAAGGTGCCACAAGTACTCCTTTTCTTTTTGCGAATACAGACTAACACAGCTGTTACTCTGAAATCTATATAGAGTGAGTGGCCAAGGTGAGAACTAAATCATTACTGCAAGATTACAAAGATTTTAGATACAATAAATAAACATAATACCTAGCCTAAGGGAATTAGCATGGTAAGGGGTTTTTGCCTTTTAAGAAAGCGTGACTCATTCTCAAAATGTTGAAATAAAAAATTGGTCCCTATGACCTTTGTAATGGCATTTGGTTTGATCTATCTTCTGCCATCCAGTACAAGGAAAGATGGACAAATTATTTTCACTGTAGTAAATCCTCTAAAAATAAAGAGATGCTCTTATGACTTTCCTCCAGGAAACTAGAAATATACTTGTGTGCTTGAGAATTTTTCTTGCCTTCCCCACTGTGTAGTGCTTATTTCTTCTGGATGTTGCAATTCCTTACTTGAGCCTCTTCAGGTTTTTTTACTGTATGCTCAGCCTGCTTTCTGCCTGCTCTTCCAGAGGTGCTGTGTTTTTTTTGTTCCAGAAGGTAGGGCCATTATTGTGTTCTTATGAGTTTCTTTTAGTGGAGTCTAAGGTGTTGCTCGCAAGCTGCTGGGTACTCTGCCTCTGGAGAAAGGCTTGTGAACAAGGTGGTATCATCAAGTATTTGGTTGAACTAGCAGAGGGGAATAAACTTTAAAAAGAACTGTGAGAAATTGAGTGGTGCTGGCCGATTCTGAAGACCTCTCTCCTCTATTTAAAAGGGGCTCCCTCCCTCTGAGTTTCACTTGGAATTTGAATTAATCTGAGAACACCAAGAAAAAAACCACCACCCTGGTTTGGCACAGTTTTGGGTCCACACCATAAACTCGTTGCTAGCCCAAAAGCTTCTTCAATCTTTCAAAGACACAGTCCAAGTCTTAGGTTTGTCACAAAACTTTACACCTTGACACCGCTCCAGCTGCACTTAGTGGCACTGCAGCCTCATTTTATGCATTGCTCCATTTGTGACCTTTTTTCCCTTCCAGCTATGTTCTGTCCTCCTTTAACTTAATTTCTTTGAGATTTCCCAGCACTGAAGGTTCTCACAAGAGGCAGTGTAGATGTTCTCTGCTATGACAACACTGCCATTATGGTTACACTATTATAACAATCCAGTCTAATGGTTATTATTCTACTGCCTAACTTTAATACTGCATCTTTAAATCAAAGCATCTTTGAGTCTTTATTTCCATTGTATTACACAGGTAAACACAAGAGATTTTCACCAACATAAAGGCTTTCACCTTGTGATGTCTATGGGTTTATTGGTCTCACCAATTTGTATTGTTTGGTTCACATAAAGGATCAAAACTCCCTCTTGCTCACTCTTTTATATACTCTATGCAGTCCTTTCGGCCGAGCAACTATCCATTTAATGTGCTACTAGTAACTGACTCCTCTGTCCACTGACCCACATTTGTCAGTTTCTAGCCTGAACCCTGATGTGCCTTTAAATTATTGTTAGAAAAATACAGCATTTTCATTTGTAAAGAATATTTATTTACTACTTTGAAATGCTTTATGAATCTCAGCAGTGACCATGTAAGATGTGGGATGGCACTGAAGCACACTGGGAGTTTAACTTCTTGGGTACCAAATAAATTATGTTTTAAAATTTAGATCAGATCATGCTGAGAAGGGAACCCTTAGAAGTCAGTGGACTGGTGAGACAAAGCTCAAAAACCAGTCGAATGATTACTCATCTACCCAGCCCTACATTAATGTATTTATCTAATTAATTATTGAGCTACACTCTGTAGATTTCTTGGAACACACTTTTAAAAACATAATGCTGGCCTTAGATGGCAATAATATAATCATAATATTTAGGACTCAAAGTGCTGCACAAACACCAATTAATCCTCAGTGTCCCTGAGTGGTAGGTACAGAAGGCACCACATGCAGAGAATATGGGTAAACAGAATAATTAACATAAAATAAACAAAGACTTTGGGCCAAACCCTGCTCATTCCACTCATGCGTGTCGTATCATTTAGATCAGTGGGAATGCTCACATGACTAAGGCAAGCTAAGACTTGGCCCCTTAAGATGTTTTGAAGAGGAGATTTCTTGGTTCTGAATAACTGAGTCGATACAGGAATTGGGAAAGAGAACAATAACTTAAACCAACAAAACTGATAATTAAGGGGAAGTTACTTAGAATGCCTCTGGAGTCCAGATCATGGCAGATAAACAACCGCCATGCCACATTTGGCCCTGACTGGCAGCCTCCACACTAATGTCAAAGGCTGAATGGGCTCTGAAGTCTTGAACATCTGCCCAATGTGCAGTGGCAGTCAAAAAGGCTAACAATGTTTGGAACCATTAAGAAACTGATATATAATAAGACAGAAAATATCAACATGCCACTATATAAATCCATGGTACACCCTTGAATACTGCACAAAGTTCTGGTTGCCTCATCTCAAAAAACATATATTAGAATTGGAAAAGGTGCAGAGAAGGGCAACAAAAATGATGAGGGGTGTGGAACAGCTTCCATCTGAGGAGAGATTAAAAGGACTGGGACTGTGCAGCTTGGAAAAAAGACAACTGCGGAGGGAAATGATAGACATCCATAAAATCATGAATGGTTTGGAGAAAGTGAGTATGGAGGTGTTATTTAGCCCTTCACATAACACAAGAACCAGGGGTCACCCAATGAAATTAATAGGCAGCAGGTTTAAAATAACCATAGGGAAGTACTTTTTCACATAACGCACAGTCAACCTGTGGAACTCGTCACTAGGGGATGTTGGAAAGACCAAAAGTATAACTGGGTTCAAAAAAGAATGAGATAAATTCATGGAGGACAGATCCATCAATGGCTATTAGCCAAGATGGTCAGGGACGTAATCCCATGCTCCAGGTGTCCCTAAATCTCTGATTGCCAGAAGCTGGGACTGGACGACAGGGGATGGAACCCTTGACAATTGCCCTGTTCTGTTCTTTCCTTCTGAAGCATCTGGCTACTGTTAGAAGACAGGATATTGGGCTAGATGGACCATTGGTCTGACCCAGTGTGGTCATTCTTATGTTCCTATGTTAACTATCATTTCACTCCTAGATTTGGTCCCTCCAGGTCACAGGGGGAGGCACATACATGAGGCAGCGAGTAGAACCTTGAACTGTTGCTGCATACGCTCTATCTGTTTGGCTAGAGTGATGATTTTACTGTATGTCAGTCTGTCACCTTTCACAAAGACACTATGTTCACACAATTTTTTTAAGATGCATATGAAAATTAATGTGCTGTGTTATTGTTTATGAACATGTTGGTAAATTTCAGTAGCGATGATCCTTTTTAAAAGGAAGCCCTTATTTTAGTAACTTAAGGGCCAATCCTCCAACTCCTACTCTCACAAGGCTGCGTACAGATTCCCTACATGAGTGAAAATTGCAGGATTCCACCCTAGGTTAGTCTGAGAAGGAGGAGGAGCAGGGATCTGGTTATTTTACCAGTTGCTAGCAATATTGTTTTATAATTTTTTGTAAATGTGCCCTGATACAATTATGGAGAAATTTCTAAAATAAATAAATCTAATAGTGTCACAAGGCACAGCAATGCAGTTTTGAATCTCAGTGCATTAAATAGGCATGACTTACTTATTAGGGTGATTGCTCTTGCCAAGAAAATGGTGAGAAACCAAGTGGCCAAAGGTTAAGCAGAGCATCTTGACTTTGTAACACTGGCTCATGCAAAGACAGAGGGTGTTGGTGACACTAGTTGACAGCTGCAGTTTCACCATGGCACATGGATATAACTGTGCAGTGGGTGCTTAAGAAAAGAGAATGATTAGGGAAGAAGGTTGAAGATATGAAATCGGATTTAACTATAGGTACAAGAAACTAATCCATGATGATTACAGTACATACAAAAAATGGTTAAGATGACGATGCTGGGATGCAGGTGTGCTACAGAGGCCCGAACTGCAAATGAAGGTGAGTAGCCCCGCAATAACTCACGGGTGTGCTTAGAGATAGCCTTGATTAGTACATTTTATAAGTTGAATAAGAACACAAGAATGGTCCTACTTGGTCAGACCAAAGGTCCATTCAGCCCAGGATCCTGTCTACTGACTGTGGCCAATGCCAGGTGCCCAGAGGGAGTGAACCTAACAGGTAATGATCAAGTGATCCATCTCCTGCCATCCATCTCCACCCTCTGACCAGGGCCGGCTCTAGGATTTTTGCCGCCCCGCTTTTTTTTCCATGCCCCCCCGCCCCACCTCCGCCCCTTCCCAACCCTTTCCCCGGCCCTGCCTTTCCCCCCGGGCGTGCCGCATTCCCTTCCCCGCCCTAGCTCACCTCCGCTGCACCTGCTCCTCTGAACTCGCCGTCCGCTTCTCCCCCCTCCCTCTCAGGCAAGGTAGAGGCAGCGTGTTCAGGGGAGCAGGCGGAGCGGAGGTGGGGGGGGGGAGCGCAGGAAGTTATGGGGGCGGGGGGTAGAGGAACCGCTCCCTGCCCCAGCTCACCTCTGCTCCACCACTGCCGCCGCTCGGCTTCTCCCTCCCTCCCTCCCAGGCTTGCCGCGCCAAACAGCTGTTTCGCGCGCAGCAAGCCTGGGAGGGAAGGGGGAGAGGCGGAGCAGGTGGAAGTGGAGCGGAGGCGAGCTGGGGCAGCGGGGGCACATTTCTAGGGGCGGCACGGCCGGAGCCCTGGTGCCTAGAGCCGGCCCTGCCTCTGACAAATGGAGGCTAGGGACACCATTCCTTACACATCCTGGCTAACAGCCATTAATTGACTTAACCTCCATGAATTTATCCAGTTCTCTTATAAACCCTGTTATAGTCCTAGGCTTCACAAGTTTGTTGTTGCTGAAAAAGCATTGGACTATGATTTATTTTTCCTTTCCCTCCCACCACACATATTTATAGCTAATGTCTTTCCTTAACTTAGTTTCCTGGACTTCTGCAGGGTGTACTATAACTTTAACTTGATGCAATATGGCTTTTCTTTCTTGTCCTCCTCTTCCTCCCTATCCTTTATGCCCCCGAAAACAAAATTACTTCCTGGAGTGACTTTCCATGTTGCCATAACCTAAGATCTGTTGCTTTTAAAATTTCATGCTTTTTAAGCCAATCTGATGATCATGGGGAGATTGACGCATGATTCTGGAACTCTTAGAGGGTTAGCAAACCACTGGTGTTTTTTGTGGTGGGGAAGCCTGAGTTCTGGGACCCCGACAGACCTGCCTGTTCATGGAGGCCAGCATATTTAGGCATTTTAAAAGTAGCTCTCTCAAGGTTAGTAGGCCACAGCTGCACAGGGTTCTTGTGTGGCAACTCTGACCTTTTGGTTTCTTTCCATCCTTGTTTTCCAAGCTGCTGCTTGCTGACACTGAAGTAACTTTTTAAAAAATTGCATCTGGCTTTTCTGTGATACTCAATGGAGGCAAACTAGTATGTGTCTTGGGTCACATTCATTCCTGGTGTAGTCAAGTCTGGGGCTTCCTTTCTTGAAAGTTCCCCTTTAAGTGGTTTACAAGTAAGCACATGCTTTGGTACCCATATCATGGGAGAAAATGTGATTTCTATGCAGTGCATTTCTAGGTCTCTCTCAAATTACATCTCAGATCACAAATAGCTTTGGACTGTAAACATTACATGTTCAGCCAATGTAAGACCAGATTTTGGAAGGTGCTATATAACCTCAACTCCCAGGATCAGCCTTAGAGCTTTGACTGAAGGAATGTTGGCCAGGATACCAAGATTATCATCCACTCTTTTTAAAGAGTGCTATAGGATCTTTAATTGCCACCTGCAGAGATATCAGAGACACAGACAGAGAAAACCCTTTTAAAACGTCTTATGCAAAAGCTTGCTGCTTTACCAGTTCAGGACTCCCATCGCCATGCTCCTCTGCACTAACAGTACCGGACATAAACTCAGGCCTTGGAGCTAGATTTGAACAAAGTGTTTTCTTGGCTCCTCCAAGAAATCATATCAGCTGAGCGGTAGTGACACAGGTAACTCTAAGCCCAGTTCTGTAGTTCTTAAATTGACCTCAGTGTAAGCTTTGTCTCTATAATAATGTTGTGTGGGTTACAAATGCATATCAGTTATGATATATGATACATATGTGACAGGATTATCCCAATTTATATTTTTTGTAAACATACAATTTATCCAGCAGATTGGTTGTTTATGCCTGTTTTGATGTAAAGCATGTGCATTAATTGTGAGAAGTGCTTTTACCCAATACACGGTAGCTACTGCTTAACTGAGCATGACCTTAACTCTCAAATAAATACATAATTCTTTAACACCTTTTTTAATAAAGGGGGAAAATATTGACTCATTTTATTACAGAAAAATCATAGTGATCTGTTAACATCTGTCCTTATAAAAATACTTCTAAAATTTTAGTTGGAGAGAGGGAAGGAATGTAGTGCAAACTTGTCCCAGGCAAATTCCACTTATAACAAAAGGAACTGTCATTTGATAACATAGCTGAAGGATCCAGTGAGTTAACAGCCTTCAGATTTTCAGGTTATAAAATGAAGTTGGTTTTGAGATACAAGCAAAAAAATAAAACTACTTTTTTCTTTTACTCCCACTATATAATCACCAAGTTGATTTTTAAAGAAAAAAAATGAATTGCTGAAATGCTGGAAGTTTTTATATTATGTTTAAAACCCTGAATTTTTATGGCTAAACTATACACCCCATGGAATTGGGGTGGGCGAGATTATAAAAGGAACTCAAGCCCTAACTACAGTGACACAACCTGAACTGTATTGGTGCAAATGGCACCACTGTATGTTGTAGTAAAATGAGGAAATTAAGCAGGAGAGGCTGCCCCCAAGGGGAGAGAGGATAAAACACAGACAGTCAAACTGCTTGCAATTTGCTCAATGCTGCTGACTCAAGAGAGGCTTGGCATTGACTGAGGTAGACCTTGCGTCTCCCCTTCATCCTGTAACAAGAAGCAATCACAGCCCCACAGTACTGCAGGGAGGAACACGAATAGGTCAGCATTTTTTTCCAGCCCTTAGCTGAGGATTGGGAATCGAGGAGTTGGTTGATCCTTGAGGCTATTCTGCTAGTGCCATCAAGAGGACAAAAGCTGTAATTCAAGTGGCTGCCAGGGGGAAAAACAAATCAGTTACTCTTTCATACCTACAAAACTGAGGTCTGCTCAGGGCTGAGCTTATGATGTGCAGGGCCCCAAAGTTCCAGAAAGGCTGCGGAGGAGAAATCAGGCTACAAGCCCCAGTGCTGAAGTTTGCGTGGGAATTTGCTGGTGAGTGGTTTCCTTTAGCTTTGGATCCACTGCCAAAGGGATGATAGAGCCGGCCTATGAATTGCTGAACTCATACAGGTTGCGGGAGCCCCTCAAGAGCAGGGTCCCAGAGCTGCTGTTTGCTTATGTTTATGACAAGCCCTCAATTTACTCATACCGCTTTGATGATATTAAATATAAATTCCATTTAAATTAGATGCAAAACAGGAGGAGGAATGGAGCAGGCAGTCACTGAAATCACTTTTTTTTTTTAAAAGGCCCAACAGTAGTACAAACAGTGTCTACGAAAATGCTGAAAGACTTGGAATGCCCCCCAAAAGTCAGGCTTTGGTGATTTCTGTGAAGAAGCAGAACCTTACCAACATGAATATGACTGAAGAAAAAGGTGACAGAAAAAGGCTAGTCTGAAATGTCTCATTCAAAAGAAGAGACCTACAAGAAAGTTTACAAGGTGCTCAGATCCAACAGTGATGAGTGTTTATAAATATACACAAACATTTGTTTAGCAAGAGATTTGTTCTTCAGCAGTAACATGAGAGAAATTTAAAACAGCACCAAGTCTCTCTGAATACTCAATGGATGAAGTCTGGTTACCAAACTCTTCCTGAGTATGGTACTAAAAGGAAAGCCTAAAAGCCAGAGATTAGAAAAATGTCACACACACCATTTTTAATAATTTCAGATTGAAGTGAATTTAGTAACCAGGAAAGCAAGAGCCTAACTGTACAGTCATCCTCTCAGAGGATGCTAAGTATCCCTGTTTAGTGTTGCTAGGTGTTGATAAACAGCTACCAAATCCAGTGGCTGCATCTTAGCAGCGTGTGATCTCTGTCACTCCCTGAGCTAACTCCCAGGGGTGTTGTACCTCAGTGCTGAGGTGCAGTCAGCACCCATTGTTATTCTAGTCCTGACCTTGAGAGCATGCCAGCCATGCTCAACATTGTGGTAACTTATGTGGATATGCAAGTAAGATGTAATCAGCAATTCATTTTTCACCTGTAACTAGGGAAAAGCTGAGCTTGGGGACTGCTCTGCTCTGGAATTTTGATTTGGGCCCATTTCCACTTGTGATGTAGGCTGTGCCCTTCTCCATCCTATTGTTTTTAAATGAGAAGTAACAGTTCACAACCCCTTCTCTCCATAAGCACATTCTTACCTTAAAGCCCCAGATTAAGACGTTTCTACACTGTTTGATATTTACTGCGGGATTCCCATTTCCACTGTCCCACAAGCCCTGAACAGCTGCAAACTTGCCCAGTTTTCATTTTCTAACACCTCCCACTCCCAATTGATTATTCCCCCCCTGAAATCCTTTTCCTGCTATCATTGGCAAAGTTAAATTGTTTTTTAAATGAACGATCTCTCTCTTCTTACAGTTGCTCTAAAGAGATACCTGAGGCACAGTGAAGGATCTGACCATTGAGACAAGCTTTGTGGATGTTGTTCTGGCTTATTTATATATTAAGGTACTGCGGTGGGGGGTGGGGGGAGAAGGGGGACGACCCAAAGCACAAATTATGTATGTACACGAGTACTGAAATGCAGCCAGTCTAGGATGGAAGATAAATAACAGACACACAACACAAGGCACAAAAGTAGAGGGAAATAATACTTTGCCCAAGGACACTGGGGCAAACCTTGCCACAAAAAGTACCCTAGGATCTTTAGTGTCCACACAGAACCTCCATTTCTAAGGTCTAGTCTGAAAGGCACTCACAGTAAACTGCATGAAGCTCAATTTATCCACCTCAGAAAGACATAAGCTGAGCTGATATGGCCAAGAAGTCTGGAGGTCTCAGCTGTGGTTTTAACCCTAGTACTCTGGCTAAAATGTCACCTTAGGCCTTATACCTGGCTAAGCTAAATCCATCCTCTAAATTTACAACTGGATGCAGGATTCTTCTTCACCTCTTGCCCTCCATTATTGTTTAGTGTTGCTAGGTGCTGATAAACAGCTACCACATCCAGCACCTGCATTTCAGTAGTTTATGATCTCTGTCTGTCCCTTAACTACCTACCATGGGTGTTGACGCTCAGTTAATTAATATTTGTAAAATGCTTTGAGATCCTGAGATGAAAGGTATTATAGAAAGGCAAACTATTATTGCATTACTATTTTTGGACCAATAAGCCCTGTTCCTGCTTATTAATGAAAAGATACTAATCTCCTTGAGTGAGAAAGCGAAAGAGAATTAACATTTTCTGTCACTACTATATAGATATGGGGATTTCTTTTCTTTTAGTCTTCCCCTTTCCCAATATTTCATTCTGAAAACTTTTAGCAGTTTTGGTGGCCATGGGATCAGTATAGGCTCCCTCTACCCCTGCACATACAACTATTCCCCCCTTATCTTGGTTACTGTATGATCTCTAACCCATTTTCTCTGTAGCTTATAGTACGGATGGCAGATGTTTGTTTTACTAGTACTCTTATAATTGTTTTTGTTATAGTGTAAATTCTGTTTATTGTTGAAAAATTAACAGATCTAAAATTGTTTACTCCAATGGAAAGCTTGTTTCAAAATACCAACATTTATTAGTAAGTAATTGTATTTTAACGAGTATGTTCACAACTCCTCTCTGCCTGGAGAGTTTATTTTCAGAGATCGCTTGCATCTCAGCATTAGTAAGAGCAGGACACCATTGCATGATATAAATGTATTAAATGCTGCTCTCTAGCGTTTAAAACTGCACAGCAAGCACTGCTCCTCTATTCAATACTTACAAACCTGCTGTCACTGCTCAGCAACTTTACTGTGTCAAGGAGATCAAGGTCACTGGTCTTTATCACAGTCATATAGTAAATTTACCCTGCTACTACATAATCTGGCATTTCTATTTACCCCTTCTTGGGGGGGAGAGGGAGGTACTTTGGTTGTGGTGTAATCTGGACCATTTTCTGCTGAGTGGGGAGACTCCTTAGTGGGACTGGGAAACCATGGAGCCTCCCCTCCAGGAATGAGAGTTCAGGAACTAGCTCTCTGTTCTCCTGGGAGAGGTGTGTGGCTCAGAGGCTCTTTCTTATCCTTGGGGGACATGGATGGAGTGTCTTCCAAGGAGGTGGGCACCCAAGTACCTCACCTTGAAAACAAGTTGATTCTACACCATGCTCTCCCCCGGAAGTGTGAAATCTACTGGTGGAGGGATTGCTCACTTAGGGTGGAGGATGGAGTGATGAGGGTCCTGGAGGGCTCTAAGATAGGGGAGGGTTGTATCTGGGGGCTCCTATGGAGGGTTACCCCTCTCCTTGGCTATGAGTGGGGTCTTCACTGTGCAGTGTGGGGGAAGGTGGGTATTTGGGGCAGGGGTTCCCCCCAGGCTGTGTGGGGTCTATGGAGGCGGTCTCTGCTGGGGGGGCCCCGCACCTTGGCTATGAGCAGGTTCTGCACCATGCTGTTTGGGGGAAGGTGGGTGTTTGGGGTAGGGGTTACCCAGGCTGGGGCAGGGGTCTATGAGGAGGGTCTCTGCTGGTGGGGGGGGGCCCTCACCTTGGCTATGAGCGGGTTCTGCACCATGCTGTTCGGGAGAAGGTGGGTGTTTGGGGTAGGGGTTACCCAGGCTGGGTGGGGTTTATGAGGGGGGGGCCCTCACCTTGGCTATGAGCGGGTTCTGCACCATGCTGTTTGGGGGAAGGTGGGTGTTTGGGGTAGGGGTTACCCAGGCTGGGTGGGGTCTATGGGGGGGTCTCTGCTGAGGGGGGGGCCCTCACCTTGGCTATGAGCGGGTTCTGCACCATGCTGTTTGGGGGAAGGTGGGTGTTTGGGGTAGGGGTTACCCAGGCTGGGGGGGTCTATGGGGGGGTCTCTGCTGGGGGGGGGCTCACCTTGGCTATGAGCGGGTTCTGCACCATGCTGTCTCGGGCCACCCCCAGCCGCTCGTTCTCGCTGCCCGGCTGCACTTCGGCCAGGGTCCTGGGCCGCCGCGGCGGGGGGCAGATTTGGCTGGCGCTGCGGCGCCGGGGGCGCTCCTTGGGGCCGCTGGGGGCCGCCGCCATGGCCGGGGTCCCGCTCCGGCGCTCGGGAACACGCTGCCGCTGGCTCCCGGCCCCCTAGACCGCACCACGCGGCGGGGGAGGGGGGGAGGTTCGGGAGTGGGAAAGCGGAGACCCCCCCACCTGGGGCAGAGGAAAGACGAGAGGCAGAGACCCCGGCCCTGAGACCCACCCCACCGGAGCTACAGCTCTGGGGGGCCCAATAGGGACCGCTGTGAGGAGACGCCCCCCCCGCGCAGTGATGGAGCGGCCCGTTGCCCGGACAACGAAGGACGCTAACAGGCTCTGTCTAGTAAGGAAGAGTTTGGGCGTGGGGAAAATTACTAAGGGGCGGGGGGTCCCAGGCACTAACCCCGCCTCCCTCCTTAACCCCTGCAGCTGCCCTGCTGGGGAACTGGCCCTTTGACAGGCCTTTTACTGTTCCAAAGCAGCAGCAGCTGGAGGAGGAAACCCGGGCCCAACCTACATAAGAACGTCCCGACTGGGTCAGACCAAAGGTCCATCTAGCCCAGTGTCCTGTCTTCTGACAGTGGCCAGTCCCAGGTGCCCTGGGGGAATGAACAGAACAGGTCATTATCTAGTGATCCATCCCTGTTGCCCATTCCCAGCTTCTGGTAAAAACAGAGGCTAGGGACCCCATCCCCACCCATCCTGGCTAATAGCCATTGCTGGATCTAGCCTCCATGAACTTATTTAGTTCTTTTTTGAACCCTGTTATGGTCTTGGCCTTCACAACATCCTCTGGCAAGGAGTTCCACAGGACTGCGCGTTGTGTGAAGAAATACTTCCTTTTATTTGTTTTAAACCTGTTGCCTATTAATTTCATTTGGTGACCCTTAGTTCTTGTGTTGTGAGAAGTAGTAAACAACAGGACCTTATCTACTTTCTCTACACCAGTCATGATTTTATAGACCTCAATCATATCTCCCCTTAGTTGTCTCTTTTAAGATGAAAAGTCCCAATCTTATTAATCTCTCCTCATACAGAAGCCGTTCCATACCCCTAATAATTTTTGTTGCCCTTTTCTGAACCTTTTCCTATTCCAATAGATCTTTTTTGAGATGCGGTGACCATATCTGCCCACACTATTCAATATGTGGGCGTACTATGGATTTATATAGAGGCAACACGATATTTTCTATCCTATTATCTATCCCTTTCTTAATTATTCCCAGCATTCAATTCATTTGTCTGAATGCCACTGCACATTGAGTGGATGTTTTCAGAGAACTATCCACAACGACTCCAAGATCATTTTCTTGAGCGGTAACAGCTAATTTACACCCCATCATGTTATATGTACAGCTGGGATTATGTTTTCCAATGTGCATTACTTTGCATTTATCAACATTAAATTTCATCTGCCATTTTGTTGCCTAGTCACCCAATTTTGTGAGATCCTTTTGTAGCTCTTCACAGTCTGCCTGGGTCTTAACTATCTTTAGTAATTTTGTATCATCTGCAAATTTTGCCATCTCACTGTTTACCCTTTTTCCAGATCATTTACGAATATGTTGAATAGGACTGGTCCCAGAACAGACCCCTGGGGGACATCACTATTTATCTCTCCATTCTGAAAACTGACAATTTGCTTCCCCCAAAACCATGGAAAGATTAAAGGGCTGCCTTAGCTCAAGGTTACAAGGGACACCACCTCCCAGAAACCTAGTCAGTTACGGGGGGAAACGTATCAGGTAGTACCTGGAACCTGTAATATAGCTGATTCCCTCCACCCCCAGCCAACTCTGGTATTTTTATAATCCTCTTTTTTCGGTGCTTTCTTTTCCACGTGAATGCCTCAACAAATGACAGGGGAACTGATTATATCCCAACCTGACAATACAAATTGCTAACAGAAAGACAAGGTGGGTGACGGTGAGGTAACATCTTTTATTGGACCAACTTCTGTTGGTGAGAGAGACAAGCTTTTCAGCAAGCTTGTCTCTCTCCAGCAGAAGTTGGTCCAGTAAAAGATATTTCCCTGGCAAATGGGAAGCTGTCAAAGTAGACTCATCAGGGTTTGCTGGAATTCTGTCTGCTGTTAGCTTGCAGCCAGACTGTCAGAGAGGGAGGGACAAGAGGAGAGCCATTTGATTTCTGAGTTGAAGTTGTAACTAGTAAAAGAAGCACACACGGATGATTCTATTGAGGAACTGCTCACATTACCACTCTCCTTGAACTGGACTCATACTATGATCTATTGTTAATATCTGGTTAAATATTGTTGAGTGGAAAAACATGCTCCACACCAATTTAGCAAGCTTAATCAATTTCAAAACTTTATTAAGAGAATTTTAGGACAATATACTACTACCTTCAAGCATAAAATATAAGTGCATAAGTAAAACGGGAAAGGATAATGATCAGTTACCAGTCCTGGGGAGCAGGTAGGCGGTTTCTTTCATCACCACGTCCTTACTGGGTCAGTCGTGTGTGTCCTGCATTGCTCTGATTGTTTTCAATAGTTCACATCATTTTATACCCTTATATAACCTGTACATTTGCACGATGCCCATATCTAATCATTAATTTTCCTTGTCCATATTTGATCTCTCATGCTATATGCATGCTGCATTTTTGTATCAAAACATCCTAATTGGTTCCTTCATATCAATCATGCACAGATCACGCACAGTAATACATGTCATCTCTTCCATTCATCTGTTTCCTGTTTTTCTCAACTTATCTATTTTAGCCATCTTGCTCTTGTCCCTGACACGGGGCGGGGATATTTTGTTCTTCTCAGGAAGTCTGTTCAATATTTAGCAAGCATCTGTGTTTCTTAACTTTTAGAAGCTAAAGAACTAGTGAAATTTATCCCTGGCTTTGGAGTAGTATTCATGCATGAAGGTACTTGCACACCAAAGTTTGTTAAATACCAATCCATACAGTTGTGTCCTGGACTGTAAAGAATGCATGGATTTTAAGGCTTCTTAATCACTGAGTTTCTTAATCACTTTTAAGATTAATCAATCACTTTTAAGATTAATCAATTTTAAGGCTTCTTAATCACTAAGCAGAGTGAAAATTCTAGATTCCTTGTAATACTTCCAACGCATCTTTCTGGCAAATACTACTGAAGCCCCATTAAACCTTGTGCATACATTCAACTATAGATTACTCAAAAAAACACAGACTCCAATCTTAAAAAGACTTGTGCCCAGCCTTAGCTTTGCACTGCTCACAGTGCATAAAGTTAAGTATCTGTGTATAAAGATCGAATATTACTATTGGCACCTTAGAGACTAACAAATTTATTTGAGCCTAACAAATTGTGTACGTCTTTCCAGGATCACAGCCTAAAGTTGTTATACCCCCACTAGAATCTGACGGCTATAATCCTCACTGAAAGATTCAAATTTTTTATTTCTGAAGGAAATGCATCCTTAAAATGTTGTCGCTAAGCAAATCTTTTACTTACCTGACCCGACAGCAACCACGAAAAGAAGCAGGACATACACTTTTACTAGTCGCTGTGATCGGCAGGACAAAGTAGAAAAGCAAAATGCCCACTCGGCAAGGTTAGCTGCATTTTTACATCAAAACATCCTAATTGGATGTTCCACTTCAGATCACTGATGATCATCATGCTGGATGAGCTTTTGACCAGATGTGACAGGCAAATGGATATTTCTGCTTTTAGCTTTTTAAAGCAAACGAGCACCATGCACCTCAACTGTGCAAGTTCTTTTTTTAAAAAAAAAAAACAGTCTTTGAAACTTCTGTACTGCAGGCAGGTGCACTATTGTGTCCGGGTGAAGTGATCTGCAGGAGCAGGCCTTCCCACCAGCTAATGACATGGTCGATTTAAAATATTTTCTCACCTGTGTTGCTCACGCAAAGCGAGAATGGAAATCTTTAAAACACAGTTTTTGGCCACGTGTTTACTTTTGACCTTCCTGCCAGCTTGACCAACAAAAGCAGCTCCCCAGGCAGGTTTCCAGGAAGTTGTAGGCAGGGTGCCAGGCCGGTTGTTAGGCTCTGGTACCAGTGATGTACAACCGGGGCTGGGGGGGGAACGGGACCTCTGTGTATTGAGGCCTCCATGGGACGTGTCGGGCTCTGCAGGTTTCCCCTTGGACGAAGCCGATGGGCTCAGCAGCGCCCCATGCGGGACAAGGGCGGGCTTGGCCCGGCCCGTGGGGGAGGGGATCGGCCCAGGCTCACCACAGACCCGAGGGTTCGCGGGAAGGGCCCGGGTGGAACCCAGGCCCAGTGGGCCAGGCCCAGCCCGCTAAGGAGCAGGCGCGGCGGGGCCCCGCGTTCTCCCCTCCCGAGCGGAAGCAGCGCAGCCGCCAGCCCGTGACAGAAGAACACGGCTCCGTTCCGCCTCAGGTCCGGCGGGGGACACTTCCGGTCCATGGGGCAGCGGAACTCGGCTAAGACACTTTCGGCCCGGGGGAAGCCCGATGGCGACGGGCGCTTCCGGGAGCCAGGCGGGCGCGTTGGTGGTGCTCCTGTGTCCTGCGGAAAGCCGAGCCGGACCGGTACGGGGCGGGGGGAGCGGCCTGAAATAGGAGTAGCGGGGAGATGGTGGGTCTGAGGAGTGATGGCGATGCGGGGCGGAAAGCGGAATGGTTTTGGGGTGAGGGTAGTGGGGGAGGGATGAAGGGTTGGGGGGTGAGGGGGCGAGTGGGGAGGGATGGAGGATGAGGGATGGGGCAGTGAGGGGAGGGATGGAGGATGGGGGGGTGAGGGGGCGAGTGGGGAGGGATGGAGGATGAGGGATGGGGCAGTGAGGGGAGGGATGGAGGACTGGGGGTAGTGAGGAGGCGAGTGGTGGGAGGGTTGGGGGAGTGAAGGGGCGAGTGGGGATGGATGGAGGATTAGGGATGGGGGATGGATGGATGGAGGATTGGGGCAGTGAGGGGGCGAGTGGGGATGGATGGATGGAGGATTAGGGATGGGGCAGTGAGGGGAGGGATGGAGGATTGGGGGCAGTGAGGAGGCGAGTGGTGGGAGGGTTGGGGGAGTGAAGGGGCGAGTGGGGATGGATGGAGGATTAGGGATGTGTGAAGGTGTGGATGGAGGATTGGGGTTCGGAGGGGGTGAGTGGGGATGGATGGATGATTAGGGATGGGGCAGTGAGGGGAGGGATGGAGGATTGGGGGTAGTGAGGAGGCGAGTGGTGGGACGGTTGGGGGAGTGAAGGGGCGAGTGGGGATGGATGGAGGATTAGGGATGGGGGATGGATGGATGGAGGATTGGGGGCAGTGAGGGGGGTGAGTGGTGGGAGGGAAGGTTGGGGGCGGGGAGGGAGGAAAGGATGGATGAAGGGTTGGGGGCAGTAAGGAAGGAAGGCGGGGCTAGTGGTGCTGCGGAGGATTATGGGCAGAAAGCATAATGGTTTGGGGCAGAATGTTACTGGGACACCAGAACCAAGGCTCTTTGTGCGGGAGTAAGTGCGGCTGGGGATGGTATTTTGGGAAGAATCGCAGTACTAGCTTCAACACAGTAACTTGCCTCCCTACGGTGGGCATGTGATTCAGCCCTACCATTCTCTTGTAACTACTGTCTGGCCATGGAATGGCTGTTGGTGTGAATTAATTTAGGGGTATGTATCAGGTAATGAGATGATAAAAACTATTACTGACTAATCAGTTCCTTTGTTGGCAGACTCAGCAGAGAGGCCAGAGAGTCAATGGTTCATGGCAGCATGCTTGATTTCTTCATTTAGTTAACGTAGCTGCAGCTATAAATGGTGTACTGTGTGGCTTGAAAGCTTGTCTCACTCACCAACAGAAGTTGGTCCAAATAAAAGATATTATCTCACCCATCTTGTCTCTCTCGAAGAAAAAAGGGGAAGGAATAGAGGAAGCCCTCAGAGGGTTTGTCCCTACTGAAGATTTTTACTTGGGTTAACTGATGGCTAATTAACTCAAAAGCTTTATCGCTTTTGTATACTAGTCTTGATGCTCTCAAAAACATTTCGCCAGCTACACTAGGAACAAACCTTTTGAGTATGTCCAGACAAGCCTTAACCTTTACAAAGGTGGTAACTACCTTGTGTCACGTTATTGACTTGAACTGGGACCATATAGAACATGGTTGCAACCAAGGTCCTGTAGTGGCACCAAATTTTGTATAAAGGGGGTCAAATAAGGTGTCTAAGACAATGTTATGGTTTGCTGGTTATGACTATGTGATCTGTATGCATGTATAATTTTTGTATTTAAAGTTATAAGTATTGGCTCTATGCTGTTTGTATTTCAAACTTGGGCTATGCTTCTCGGTGACACCCCAGACGAGGTGGTGTCAGCTCTGCCTAGCCTGCTTGATGAAGGCAGACACGCCTTGGGACTCAGCAAGGTACGCAGGAACATGCCTATGGACAGAACTTTGAGGTTTTTCCATGCCATGTGATGGACAGCTTGTCTTTGGAACAAAGGAAGAAAGACCACATGGCAAGAGAATATAAAAAGCTGCTGCAGCTCCTTCATCTTGTCTTCAGTCCTGCTTCTTACCTCTGGAGGAACTTTGCTACACTGAAGCCTTGAACCAACGACTGAAAGACCCATCCCAGCTGTGGATGTACTCCAGAGACTTGATTTGAACCTGCAGTTTATTCTATCACTGCTACAAGCCTGAACCAAGAACTTTGCCATGACTGTATGTAATTGATTCCATTTAGCCAATTCTAGCTCTCATCTGTATCTTTTTCCTTTTATGAATAAACCTTTGGATTTTAGATTCTAAAGGATTGGCAACAGCGTGATTTGTGGGTAAGATCTGATTTGTATATTGACCTGGGTTTGAGGCTTGGCCCTTTGGGATCGAGAGAACCTTTTTTCTTTTACTGGCTTATTGGTTTTCATAACTATCTGTCCCCATAACGAGTGGCACTGGTGGTGATACTGGGAAACTGGAGTGTCTAAGGGAATTGCTTGTGTGACTTGTGGTTAGCCAGTGGGGTAAAACTGAAGGCTTCTCTGTTTAGCTGGTTTGGTTTGTCTTGGTGTGCATAGAAACCCCAGCCTTGGGCTGTAACTGCCCTGCTTTAAGCAATTTGTCCTAAATTGGCACACTCAGTTGGGTCCCACCAGAACCAGCATCGTTACAGTGGCGTAGTCATGCTTGGATCCACAGAACCAGGTCAATTAAACTTTAAGTCAGAACTCCACGGTATCCAAATTTGAATTTTGGTATTGAGAGTTTGGTTGGTTAAAGAGCAGTTGCAATGGGTGAGCGAAGAGCATATGAGCGCATTGGCAAAAAAGCCCTGGAAGGTTTGTGTTCAGAAAAGGCGATAAGCTTAAGAAAGAAAGCTACGAATCAAGAACTGAGAAGGTTTTTTCCCCCCCGCTCTCCTGTTGGCAATAGCTCATCTTAAGTGATCACTCTGTTGTTACAGTGTATATGGTAACACCCATTGTTTCATGTACTCTATGTATATAAATCTCCCCACTGTATTTTCCACTGAATGCATCCGATGAAGTGAGCTGTAGCTCACGAAAGCTTATGCTGAAATAAATTGGTTAGTCTCTAAGGTGCCACAAGTACTCCTTTTCTTTTTGCGAATACAGACTAACACGGCTGCTACTCTGAAACTTATACCTTAAGTGTTTCCTGTGTGGAGAATTGTGACAGTGAAGGAAATGTACCTGTGTCTGTCAGGAGAGTTGACTTGCCTATGGAGGGAGCTAACCCGGTCTCCAAGCAGTTGTCTGTGAACAGCCCTGTGTGCTGGGACAAGGGAAATGAGATCCCAAGCTGTGTGTCTGGTAAAGGATAATGTGTCTCCAGCTCTTCTTTGTGGAGCAGACAGAAGGTACCTTTCAGCCTGTGATGGCAGAGAGTAGTGCAGTTGTCTCAGAGTTGGTTCTGAATTCAATTAAGGCCCAGGAAGAGAATGGTCCTAAGTTTGTATCTGCTAGAGAGATGGCACTGTAACTAGGTTGCATCCAGTTAGTGTTGAAGCAAAATCCCAGAGACCAGATAATTCTTGTGCTTGTATTTTGCCTGTTGCTAATGTGTGGCTGGGAAAGGGTGTAGCAACTCTGTCTAATCAGGATGATACCCTAGCCAGGGAACAAGGAGAGCAGAGAGGTCATTTAATTGTGTTACTGATGGTGTGGAAACTTATAGCAAGAAGGAAAAGATTCCTGAACTTGTGTGTGGCAAAGGGAAGAAGAATGCTTCTAATCTTTTATCTAGGGAGTCTATGGGTTTGCCTGAAAGGGAATTGTGTAGGAATCCGCCTGATGAGCCAAAGGTGATCGTGAATGTGAGTGCAAGCCCTAGGTGAAGAGGGTAAAGGCAAAATTTCTGTGAGGAGTGAAGTGCTGCTTAGAAAAGCTCCTAGGGAAAGGAATCCTCATGGTTGTCTTTGCAAGCAGTTTACTACAATTGAAGGGTGTGAAAGTGATTTAATCAAGAAAGTTTCAGTTCCTAACAGCCAGAAATTTACTGTTGTGAATGGATCCACTGACTTTCCTTTTGAAAGATCCAGTGTGGATAGCTTTGAGAAGGTCTCAGATGGAGTGAAAGCTGATAAGAAAATTGAACAATCCTATAACCAAGTGGCTGTTTGGGGCCAGCTTGTTGGGGAGACAAGGTTGTTGAGAGAGGAATGTCTCCATGTAGATTCTGTAAGTGAACAGTCTGTGTCTCAGGTTCAGAGGGAAGACTGTAGCTGAGTCTGCAGAGAAGAACAGCTGTGTAGTTAATCTGTCGAGAATGCAGGGGATGGCAGGTATACTTTCATCTCTAGACACTTATTAGACCAACTTTTACCTAGTCACTTTTCAAAGTAAAATTGCATTTGAAAGCACAACAGCTTAAATGTTTTGGTTCTTTAGGAAAACTGGATGACTCTGAAGTAGTGCCAGTGGTAATTTTAACTATCCTTGTTTTTCTTCCATGTAACTCTATTTAACGGTGTTGATGTGGAGATTATCAAGATATCCAATTGTATGTTGTTGACTTTCATGAAGTTTTCTTGTGTAAATTATGACACTTGAGTAAAACTTCTTTTCTTTTTATTATTCAGGGAAAGTGAAGCAGACATAAGAAGCAAGTACAAATTATTTTCGTATCCTGCACTTTATAAAGATGAAGAAGAAAAACAGAGAACATAGCGAGAGCCTTGAAAGCAACAAAAAGAAATGTATGCAGAGTGTGGAAGTTTGCCCTCATTCTCCTTTGCTCTTTGAAGATCAATCTTCCCAGGACATTGATGTTCATAAAAAGAAATCAAAAAAAAAGAAAACCAAGCAAGAGAAACAAGACTCTTGGCTAGATAATTCTTGTATCGGTAGGAAGTGTGAAATTAATAATGAAACTGTAACAGATGCTTCCAAAAAGAAAACAAAGAAAAAAAAGAAACGGAAACACAGTGATAGTGAGCAGGAGCAAAATAATGTACTCTGTATCCATGTGAACCAAGAGGTGGACACAACTTTGGAGAGTGTTGATTATATTTATGTAAATGCATCTGCTAAGAAGAAAAAAAGAAAAAAGAATTTGTCAGAAGAGCTGGATGAGGTAAACGAACTGCCTGGCTTGTATGCATTTGGAAATGATTGCAGAAGCCAAAAAAAGAAAAAAAGGAGAAAACAGACCAGCCCCTGTGATACACAAGAAACCAGAGATGAAACCTTCACATCATCGTTTTTGTCAGATTCAGAACAAAATTCTACGTCCTCTCAAGAAAGGAATGATGAGGTTATGATGTCAGGGTCATCTACTAAAATGAGCATCCCAATAGTGCCTAAAAAATGCCACAAAACCCATGAAGGTGGAAAATCCTCCAAAGAAGATAAGGCTGATATGACAAAGATTTCTTCAGTAATTGATGAAAATCCTCTGGATGTGACTGCTGACATTTCTAAGGTTACTTCAGAGGGTAATAATGGCTGTTCTGAAGAAACTGTGGTACCAGTTAGAAAGATTGATTTCCCTTCCCAGTCACACTCTGAACAAGCAACCTCAGAAGCTAAGAGAAAGTAAGGCTTGAATTTTCTCTCTCATCATTTCTATTGCATCCATCACATAGTTATCTGAGCTACTGCATTTGGTGAAGTAAAAAGTATGTTCTAAACATTATTTCACTATGAATAATCAAAGGTATTAGTAACAGAGAGAAAGGGAAATGTTATAAGGCAACAGCATCTCTCTTAGTAGTAGCCTCCATCAAAACGTCTATGGATATAAGCTACATTTACATGTTGGGGATTTTGATGACCTTGACAAACCATTTGATCAGGATTTGGTATCAGAATTCCTTAATGGAATTACAGCTATAGTGTAAGGTTAGAAACAGGTTGGGATGAGGCAAGGAATGTAGTCCCTTACCCTTTGCCTGAAGAATCATAGGGAGGTTGATAATCATCTACAGCATTGAGCTATATAATTCTTCTCTTTACCAGGTTACCAGAGTCTGTGGCATCTGAAAATGAGGAAGACCAGGATGTTGGATTTACAGAATCTGAAAACTCTATGATGTTGAATAATGAAGAGTTCCTTGAAAGTTCCATGTATTCAGCAATGGATTTGGAGACTCTCAAAAGGAAACTGGAGGAGTTTATTCCTCAAGTGTGGACAATGTCAGAAACATCAGTCCTAAAGATGGCTGGGAGAGACCTGATCAGGTTTAAAAAGTTTAAAGAACAAGGTGAACCCCCAGGAGGATACTGTATGGATTGGGGGACTGAAAGTAATAGGATAGAGGAGAATAAACAGGAGATTTTATATAGTGCCTTTCATGTCCAAAATATCTGGCTTCTGGAAATTGAAATGCAGGAGACTCTATCACAGCTTCCAATTCCAGTGGAATAGCAGCAGGTTAAAATTATTAAATAGAAAGACAAAAAGTCTGACTTAGCTCCAGCTAGAGTATTTCTTTAGGACAGTGGTCCCCAAACTTTTTGTCCTGCACCCCTTCAGCCCCCCACCCCAGAGCTAGGAGCAGGGCTGCGGCTCCGAGAGGGGGGATGTGGACAGGGGTAAGGAGGCCAGGGCAGGGGCCACAGCTGGGGGTGGGGGCAGAAGCAGATGTTCAGCCAGTGGCTGAGGCCTGCAGCCATGACTGGACACGGAACCCAGGGCGGGCAGCGGGGACTCCGGGCTGGCAGCTGCAGCTGGGACCCTAGGCACAGGGCTGGCAGCCAGGACCCCGGCATGGATTCCTGGGAGCGGGGTGGCAGCCAAGGCAGCAGTCATGAGTGGAGCTGGGCAGTGCTTCCTCCCCTCCCCCTGTGTGGGCTGGTCCAGGCTCCATTCCCCCCTGACCCCGAACATTACTCCGCGCCCCCCTAGGAGGGGCACGCCCCACAGATTGAAGGCCTCTGCTTTGGGATGTAAAACATTTATTGTCTGAATATTGTTTCCTTGTTCTGCGTTATATTCTGTTAAAAATGATTGTTGCATTCTATCTGTGCACAGCTCTATTATGTGCTTATTCCCAGTTCCATTTTTCTCTTATTTCAGTCTTTGTTGGTGCACATTATCCTGGCACCCAAATTATAATCACGAGGGTACATCTAAATCATCTCTCATTGCTCCCTTTCTCTGTTAATTGCTATCTTATCATCAGTTTGCCAAGATTTCCTGTAAACTTGTCTTTTCAAGATGTAATGCAAATGAGTTGTCTGAGGTTTTTGTTTTCCTAAACCTAACTTATTGTATATTCCAGGTATGCCTATCAAGTTTGGCAGGTTTTCTCAGAAGGAAAATACTCAAATACAGAAGAATGTTGAAGACTTTTTATCGCTTACAGAAATAGAGAATGCAGAGAAACTATTATTTACCTACCGGTACCCAGAAGAGCAAGAAGCCATCACCAAATTAAAAACAAAATATGCTTTTGGTATGAAGATTGGTGAGTATTAATTATAGTTCCACTTTAGGCAGATGGATCCTGCCCTCCAGTATATGATGGCATCATTTGCATGTCTTGTAAAATGATCTGTTTAAAAATGTTCAATTGTAAATCTTATTAAAATGAAAGAAACACAATTTTGAGATTACATATAGTTGGTAAAATATCTTTTATGCTGTTGTGAATAACTCCGTTCATTTGTGATGGGGTTGGAGGTTGGGATTCAACTTCATGTCCCCTAGCAAGATTAATTGATTTTTAAAACCATTATGATCCAAAGGTGCAATTTGTGCCATTTCTTACTGGCTGGGCAATAAGTAAACCAACTGGCTGAAATTTTCAGAGCAATCTAGGAGGCTTATTAATGGTTGCGATGAGTCTAAATCCCTTAGGCTGCTTTGCAAATCTTAACCATTGTTCTCAGTGTACATGATAAGCTGGCAAATTCCGTGCACAGTGTTGACCTAAACCAAAGGAAATTAGATTACTAAAAGAGGCAGTTAGTCAAAATGTTTGTGTGTAAAATTCTGTTTGCTTTGTTCCTATCTTGGAAAATTAACTATTGAACTTTTAGATGATTTCCCAAATTACTTGCTAAGCCCCGTTTTCATGTGTGCTAGAAAACAGGATCAAACCATTTTTTCTCTTCAAAAAGCAGATGCTTCAAATAGCATACTTTCTCATCTGTGTCTTTTATCTATTTAATGCGCTTTCAAAATGACTTTTCATACTACATTTATTTTGTGTTGTACTAACTGTTTGACAAAACTATTCAAAAGATTCAATTCAAATTGGTCCCAACCCCTTTTTCCACCCCCATTTTCTTCAGCACCATAGAATGTGTTTTTACACTGATTATATAAAATCACTGATCTTTTTCTCATTACTATGTTATGTTACTTTCCTCAGTAGCCTTTCCTCTGTGTCAAATATATTTTTAAACTGTATTATTTGTCTGTCTTGTAGCTGAAGGGATTCCACGGCCCTGGAAACAGGTATATTTTCGGGCAAGGAAGATGTTTGACCCAAACAACTATAAAGGGAGGTAAGAAAATAATTCAGGCAGCATCTGAATTCACAAATTGTCTCAGATGTTCACACATTAATTTATTTCAGTTTTAAAAACCTATATACTAAGAGGACCACTCCCCTCCCCTGATGTGAGAGAACTTTCCAGTTATTAAAACAAAATAATGAATTTACACTGTTCTGCTGACCAGTCCTAATTGATTCCAGTTCCATTACTATTACATTGCAACTCCCATGTAATGAAACACCCTGTCTTGCCCTCAATCTAACCCCTACACAAATATCTGAGCAAAAAGTTGGACCTTACAGCATGTCTGGAAGGTTAAAAAATCTGGGTTTTGGCAGAATGGGAAGAAGTGCATTTCAGAATTGAGGGTCTCTCCGAGAATGCTCATCTGTGAGTTTCGACTCCAGAGTTTCTGTTGTGATTGCTACTCTGTTTGTGTGAACAAGGAGGGAGGGGCCATCTTAAACAACGCACATCTTTTGATGAGTTTGACACTGCATAAGAAAAAGCTCTTATGGTTGCCGTCAATTTGGGTTCATTTAAAAACAAAATGTGGCATGTATAATTCATTGCTGATCGTTTTTTTTTCCTTTTAAAACATAAATTGTTTAGTCCTATAGTCTGAAAATTCCATGTCTCATAATGACTGCATGAATAAAGTGTAATCTCTCCAAGTACTGCCTCTGTCAGAGTTCCTCTGCCAAGTCTACGGGTTTACAATCACATTTTTCTACTCTAAAATATTTTTCTCTACCTTGTTGCATCATTCATGTAAACGGGGAGACTGACTGTACAGGGAAAATGTGCATTTGACAGTGAGTAAAGCCAAAGTAAAACTAATATTCCTGTAAGTGTAAGACTAGAGAGAGGAAAAAGTCTGTTTCAAAGGACTACTTATAACAGGAGCAGGTATCTTTTCAGACTTTTTAAAGTTGATGTTCATCTATAGCAATCTAGGGTTTTTTGGATTTGCAATTACATAAATCAGATGTCAAGAATTATAACATTCAAAATTACAACATTCAGTTGGAGAACACTTCAATCTCTTTGGTCACTCGATTACAGACCTAAAAGTTGCAATTCTTTCAACTTTCAAGTTTTCAACAAAAAAACTTCAAAAACAGACTTCAGCGAGAGACTGCTGAATTGGAATTAATTTGCAAACTGGATACAATTAACTTAGGCTTGAATAGAGACTGGGAGTGGATGGGTCATTACACAAAGTAAAACTATTTCCCCATGTTTATTCCCCCCTTCCACCCCTCACTGTTCCTCAGATATTCTTGTCAACTGCTGGAAATGGCCCACCTTGATTATCACTACAATAGGTCCCCCCCCCCCCCCCCCCGCCTCCTGCTGGTAATAGCTCACCTTAAGTGATTACTCTCCTTACTGTGTGTATGGTAATACCCATTGTTTCATGTTCTCTATGTATATAAATCTCCCCACTGTATTTTCCACTGAATGCATCCGATGAAGTGAGCTGTAGCTCACAAAAGCTTATGGTCAAATAAATTTGTTAGTCTCTAAGGTGCCACTAGTAGTCCTTTTCTTTTTGCGAATACAGACTAACACAGTTGCTACTCTGAAACCTGTACTTACTTTTTGCTATCTTAGGTATTCTGAGGACGAAAAAGAAAAATTAAAGAAGTATCATGCTATACATGGCAACAACTGGAAGAAAATTTCTGAGATGATGTCCCGCAGTACCCACTCAGTTGCAATGAAGTATTCTCAGATTAAGTCCCGTAAGACATAATATGAATCATTTAAAAATAACAGTTCACATTTTAATTTACTACTCTAGCAAGTATTTTTAGTATAGTTTTTGGATGTTAGGAATTAAACAGTTCAGGAGGTTGATTTCTTTCTGGAGGTTCAGGAGGTTGCATGGGTTCTTGCTTTTCCAAATCACTGTTTTCGGTGCACAGAATTTTAGAAATGTAGGGCCAGAGGGTATCTTGAAATGTCATCAGGTCCCGGCTCAGTCTTTTCTCGAGACAAAAAATGTCCATTTTGTTTTGTTTTGTTTTTTTAAACCTTTCCTCATTGGTCAGCTTTTCTAAACCTTTTAACATTTTTGTTGTTCTCTTCTATACTCTCTCCATTTGTCCACATCTTTCCTGAAGTGTGATGCCCAGAACTGGACACAGTACTCCATCTGAAGCCTCACCAGTGCTGAGTAGAGTGGACAGTTACTTCCCTTGTCTTACGTATGACACTCCTGTTAATGCACCCCAGAATGATAATTAGTCTTTTTCACAACTGCATCACATCGTTGACTCGTATTCAATTTTAGATCCATAGCCAGCCATTCCTCATTTTGTAGTTGTGCATTTGATTTTTCCTTTCTAAGTGTAGTACTTTACACTTGTCTTTACTGAATTTTATCTTGTTGATTTCAGACCAATTCTCCAGCTTTGTAAAGGTCATCTTGAATTCTAATCCTGTCCTCCAAAGTGCTTGCAAACCCTCCCAGGTTGATGTCCTCTGCAAATTTTATAAGTATACTCTTCACACCATTATCTAAGTCATTAATTAAAATATTGGCTAGTAGTACCAGAACGGACTAACCCCTGTCGGACCCTACTAGCTCTGCCTTTCCAGTCTGACAGCAAACCATTGATGACTACTCTTTGACTTTGGTCTTTCAACCAGTTTTGCCACCCACCTTATATTAATTTCATATAGACCACGTTTTCCTAGTTTGGTTATGAGAATGTCATGTAGGACTGTACCAGAAACCTTACTAAAATAAAGATATGTCACGTCTACCCCTTCCCCACATTCACTTCGTTAGTAACCTTGTCAAAGATGGAAATTAGGTTGGTTTGGCATTATTTGTTTTTTGACAAATCCATGTTGGCCATTCCTTTTAACCCTATTGCCCTCTAGATGCTTACAAATTGCTTGTTTAATAATTTGTTCCAGTATCTTTCCAGGTATCTGGAAATCAGGTAAGCTAATCAGTTTATAATTCCCTGGTCCTCTTTTTTTCTTTTTTTAAAGATAGGTACTACGTTTGCCTTTCTTCAGTTCTCTGGGACCTCACGTAGATTGCATCAGCTAGTTTCTTAAGTACACTAGGATGAATTTCATCAAGTCCTGCCTACATGATTAACTATATCTTTATATGAAATTGATAAGAACAAGCACATCTTATAAGAGGCACAGAGCTGAAGTGATGCACTATTTTTCCTTCAATTTTCAGCTTTGTTTTGGACATTTATTTAATAAGTGACACCACTGGCATTAGAAAAGGTTCAGAAAAGGGCAACTAAAATGATTAGGGGTTTGGAATGGGTCCCACATGAGAAGAGATTAAAGAGGCTAGGACTTTTCAGCTTGGAAAAGAGGAGACTAAGGGGGGATATGATAGAGGTCTATAAAATCATGAGTGGTGTGGAGAAAGTGAATACGGAAAAGTTATTTACTTGTTCCCATAATATAAGAACTAGGAGCCACCAAATGAAATTAATGGGCAGCAGGTTTAAAACAAATAAAAGGAAGTTCTTCCCTCAGCTCACAGTCAACCTGTGGAACTCCTTGCCTGAGGAGGTTGTGAAGGCTAGGATTATAACAGGATTTAAAAGAGAACTGGATAAATTCGTGGGGGTTAAGTCCATTAATGGCTATTAGCCAGGTTGGGTAAGGAATGGTGTCCCTAGCCTCTGTTTGTCAGAGGGTGGAGATGGATGGCAGGAGAGAGCACTAGATCATTACCTGTTATGTTCACTCCCTCTGGGGTACCTGGCATTGTCCCCTGTCGGTAGACAGAATACTGGGCTGGATGGACCTTTGGTCTGACCCAGTATGGCCATTCTTATGTTTATGTTCAAAATCTAGATAGGCTCCTTTGGTTTTCTAGTTTAAGTCTAAGGCAGTTAGGGTGAGATTTTCAAAGGTATATAGATGTCTAAAAATGCAGATAGATACCTAAGCAGGATTTTCAGGATTTGCCTAGCTGCGTCATTGGGTGCCTAGACACCTTTGAAAATCTGGCCCTGGGTGCCTGACTCTCACTAGATTTCAGTGGCACTCAGATCACCTACCATTTTAGGCTCCTTTGACTATCTCAGCATAAATGTTTACTCACAAGGCCACAGTTTTCACAAGCCAACAAATACAAAGGAATACAATTTAGTGAGCCAAATTTCTCTTGCTGTTGAACTGTCCTCTGCCAAGGGTTTCATGTAGTGCTTCAGGATCTGATGTGTGAGAGAGAAATCACAGGAAATAGTGTGGCTAAACTAGCAATCTCTTGGGTTATCAAATTCCACTTATCTGCTCAACTGCTTACTCAGGAGTTGCAGGTTGCTACACTACATGTAAAACAGAGCAGCACCTGGCATGGAATGATCCAGGAACTACTTATTTAATCAACTGTATACAGGCCTAACTAAATACAATCAATTGACTTATTACATAATAATGTATATAATGGCATTCCTTAGCTATGAGAATATCTGTAATTTCCATGTACAGGGAAATATACCCTTTGCAAATTCACATTATATTTAAGACAGATTCAGTTGGCTGCAGTCCCTTTAACCAAATAAATGGGGAAGTATACTTTTTTGTTTTGCTGTTTCTCAAAAATGAAAAGACTTTTTTTGATAACTCTAATCTGCAGAGAGGAAAGATCTTCCTTGCTTCATGGGATGGCAGTAAAAATATTCACTGGGAGGCTTTTGTAACACAGTGGCTGGTGTTAAAAAGTAGACGCATTAGTATGTGTCACTTCCCCATGCTCCTCCATTGCAAAAATAGGAACATATTTCCAGTTAGCACAAATAAGTAATACATATACACTAGCTACTGTACAAGTATTCCTGTTATGTTTTCAATTTAGTACTTATGAAAAGTCAAGAAAACGTGGTGTTTTCTGGAGAAATTAAATTGGAGATTGAAGCCCAAACAGTGCATTAATCTAATATCTCTTCCCCCCTCCCCTCCCTTCTAGTTCCCACACACTCTAGTTGCCATATTCTGATACAGAATGTTTGAAAAGTTGCCATTGTTTGAAACTGCATTGTAATTTAAGGTAAGCTATAATTCATCAGCAAATATTGAGAAAAAAAATCACTCTTCTTTAGGAGGTCCATTTCTATTTTTCCAGCTCTTACTACAAGCAACAGATGGCATTAGCTTATAACAATTTTTTCTTGTTTTCCTAATTAGTTCTTTGCACTGCACTTTGAAAATATAATGTGTTATATAAACAATAGGTATCACAACACTCCTGGGTGAAGTAGGCAAGTATGATCTGCATTTGTCAGACAGGGAAATTGGTACGGAGTCCAGTTATCAAAAATGGATGCCTAAAGTTAGGAGCCTAAGTCCATATTTAGGCATGCAAATAAGAGGCTCAACTTTTCAAAAATGGCAAGTACCCAGCAACGTCTACTCAAGTCAGTGGGCATTGCTGAGGTGCTTGGCACTTTTGAAAATCAGGCCACTTATTTGTATGCCTGGATATGGATTTAGGCTTCTAATTTTTGGTATCCTTTTTGAAAACTTCAGTCAAAGAAGTTAGGTAACTTAGCCAAAATCTACTGAAGGAGTTAGTGATGGGTGCGGGAATGGAGGTCTGGAGTTCCTGGCTCCTGGTATTGTCCTTTGTTCACTTGTGATGCAGGATCAGACACTTCTTTTTCTCTTTATTTTACTCACTTGTGAGAGGTGCTATATAAATCAATAACTTTATTTAACAATATAGAGGTTAATTCTGGTCCTTGGAGTAAGGAGGAGACACAGAAGCTAGTTCAAGCAGTGAAGGAGACCATTCAGAAGAGGGCTGATTTGGAAGACATAACATCCTTGCTACGGGCAGAGAATTCAGATGGAACTCTCTCAGTTGAACGTGAAAAACTGTACAAGAACATATCTTGGACTGAGATAGAGGCTAAAGTGGGAACCAGATATTGGAGACAATGTAAACAGAAATGGTAAGGTTTATTTTGCGTCTGGCTACTAATACACACTTCTGGAGTTACCTCTCTTACCTTCTTGTTCCCTTTCCCCAAGCTAGATGTACTGTGGCATATGTTTGCATGATTAAACAACTGGTCATAATAGATACGTCACATCAGTTGGTTTAAAAAGACTTTCTTCTTTTTCAGTTCCAAAACTTGTTTACCTGTGCACAGACTATAGCCCCAATTCTGCAAAGACATAAGAATGTGCATAACTGGAAGTGGGGCTACTTTCACGTGTAAAATTACACACACGCTTAAGTCTTTGCATGGTCTGGGCGTATTCTATTGTTGTCTGTGACAGTGTGGTGTTACATATTATGAATTTTTTTTTTTTAAAGAAAGGAGGCAACTTCATAGGCACAGTTGGTGGTTTTCATCATAGTAATGAAAAGAAATTGTTAGTGAAATGACAGGAAAGTAAAAGTTTTAAGAAATAGGAGATCTAGAACCAAAGTTTGTCCTTACACTAGTGAAAATCTGGAGTAATTCCACTGTAGTGGAATTTGGGGGGAGGAATAGCTCAGTGGTTTGCGCATTGGCCTGCTAAACCCAGGGTTGTAAGTTCAATCCTTGAGGGGGCCATTTAGGGATCTGGGGCAAAAATTGGGGTTTGGTCCTGCTTTGAGCAGGAGGTTGGACTAGATGACCTCCTGAGGTCCCTTCCAACCCTAATATTCTATGATTCTATGAATTACACTGATGTAAGTGACAAGAGAGTCAAGCCCCCTAGATTTGAATGTTGCATTAGACTGAGCCTCTTGGATCTGAACACTTTCACTTACAAAACATGTTAGCAAGCTCATAAGAGAGGTGTAACCATTGGCAGGTAGGGCAGAAAGGGTCTTAAAGGGAAAAGCAAAGCTATAGAGCCATATAAGACAATTAACAAAACACATAACTCTCTAATTTAATGGGGAACAAAAATAGATCTTTTTTTAAACCGCAACCTTGATGATTTCCCCCTCTTCCTCCCCCCCGCCCCCCCGACATGGTGGGAAAATGCCCTTTTCTTATCTTTGTTTTCCCTAGGATTTCAATTGTAACAAAGAAAATGTCCAATGGGCAGAAAGTATATGGTGGGACTAAAGGTTTACAGGTCAAAATCGATCTTATTAAAAGGTATGGATCATATTTGTGCATGTTCTATGGTTTTTGTCTAGGGATCATGGGTTATGTTATGAAAGTGTCCTGGTTGATAAGAACCTGCGAGTAAAATAAAAATCTAGAGTACATGTAAGGGAAAAGTGAGGAGTGGGAGGTTTCTGGATTATTAAACTCAAAGGACAGTAACCTCCATGGTGTTATATTCCACACTTAGGTTTCTGTAATGTTTATACAGGTATTTTGTAACAGAAAAACAGTTATAAAGAACCCTAATAGTTATCCTGGGGACTTAGACTGTGGCTTGACTATGTAAAAACAGTACTTTTATGCTCAACAGAGCTGCTCCTTGTGTATGTTCAGATTCATATTTGTTGTCCATTTCTTTTTATTCTTGTTAGTCCTACAGAGCCAACACAGCTGATATTGAGCAAGTAGTTATGTTCTTTTCCATCTTGTGCATCATCGAGAAAATTACTTAAATTCCAATCAGTAACCACTGTGTAATCCTATTGCCTTCAGTGGTTTTGCCACAGGTGAATGAGAGCATGATCTGAAGACTGGCAGTTGCATGCATGTTAAGTATTATTGAAGACCTAATTTGACTTGCAGCACCTTTATCTACTGGTAATGAAGCATGAGATGGAAAGAGTATAGGCTGAATCTTCATGGCTGGCACTTGGAGAAAAATGTTTCTACTCTTGTAATCAGAGCACACTCAATCTGGAAAATTTCAGCGCAAATAGATAAAACTTTCAGAAAGATATAAGCAATTCAAAAAAAGGACTTTAATTAACTAAGTGCTTCTACTTTAGCACCTTAACTTATTATTATTATTTATTTATTATTTATTGTAATTTATTATTTGTATTATCGTACCTAAGAGCCTTAGTCATAGACTCCATTGTGCTAGGCACTGTACAAACACAGAACAAAAAGGTGGTCCCTACCCCATGGAGCCTAAAATCTATAATACAATAGACTAGACAATAGATGGATATAGACAGTGTAAGTCTTGCCAGTGCACATGAAACAGTATTTGAAAATGCTGTTGTGAGGACAAGGAGTAGAAGATGTTTTCATGTAGCTTTGTTTTAATTTGGCAACCTTAATGTTGCATTAACAGTTTATGCACTTAACACACAAGCACATTTGCACACAGATTTTACCAGCCCAAAATGTGCTGTGTCTTGTAATGGGGAGGAGGAACATGGACTCAGGGTTTAGTTAACTGCCATCTCAGATCTCCCTATAAGTTCCTTCTGTATTTTGATTCTCAGATTGTATGAAATGAAGGTGGAAGACGCTAACGAAGTGAACTGGGAAGAGCTCTGTGAGATAATTGGGTAAAAACATTTGTTTGTTTTTTGGCCACAAACAAGTAGCATTTATTATACATCTTATCTGGCTTGTGCTACAAAGGAATCCACAGATTTGGACCCATACAGCCTCATGTATTCCAGTGTTAGCCTTGATGTACTAATGCTAAAGGGACAAGAGTGTCTTGGCCAATATTTTTTATTCATTTGGGATCTGTATTCAGTGGTCTAAAGACCAAAAAGATTTTAGCTAACACTGTGAGAGGTTAGTTAATTGGAGCAAAAAGTGCCATTCCCATGAATGGACGCCATTATAATAGTGAAACTTCCCAGTAGTATGTTGTATCACTAATTATGAACCTTTCTCTTCTCAGAGATGTCCCTGAAGCCTATGTTCAAGCCAGATTTTACAAGTTAAAAGCTACCAGTGTCCCTTCTTGGCAAACGAAGACTTTTCCCGGTTAGTATATTTATGGTTGCATTGTGTGTCATTCTGTCAGGGTTTTCCCTATAGAATTTGACTAAGATCATACACATTCTATGATTGTTTAATATTTTTGATGTATAGTTACACAATAGCACCCAATCACTGATGCATTGCACAGTGTCAGTCTGCATTGTCCAACCACCCTAGTCTTGGAACTTTTAGTACTACTTTCCTTGGAGAGTATAATTGTGTACTGATGGGATTACCAGTGCAAGCTCTACCCATTGGATATGCTGCTCCTCGTAGATATTCAAAATATGGTCATGCATCGTCTGTATGCTTGGCTTCCTCTCAGTGAGACCAAGTATGCCCATGGGCTCTGCTGGGGAAACTTGGACCTGACTTGCCCTGTATTAGACATGTGTGTCCCACTGGGCTTCTTGAACGTGGCTCCATAAGGGTGGCAATGTAGTTTATATGCTTTGTAGAGCTCTGCTAGTTTCCCTCAGCTTGGCTCTTTCTTGATTTGAGGTGAGATGAAGTGGTGCTTTTTCCAAGTCAACTTGCTCATGGTGCCACAATGAGGGGTCATTATACATTGTGCAGGTCTTCATATATTCTTTTCCAGCATGCTTTGAGGAGCCATGAAACTGTTAACAATATTGAATTAATACCCACTGTATGAGATGAATAGGGCAGGTCACACCTATCAGAGCAATTGTTTTGTGTACCGCAAATGCAGTCAGATGTCAGTGTATCAATTATAAACTCAGTTCACATTTTCAATGCTATCTCAGCAACCATAACAGCTAGAAAATTAATTTAAAAATAAAAAGCCTAGATTCTGGAAAACAAGGAGGCAGAATGAAAAAGGCGTTGGTAACCAATTTGAGCCCTGATGGGTACAAACAAATGACAGTGGTGGAATACCAAACTGTGAAGGGTGTAGGGCATTGAGGTTTCCCATTAAAAGATTATATTAAATTATTCCTTTTTAAACCATCAGATATTTAAGTGGAGATTGTTGCAACATTTTTATAGTGTTGTACACATCCATCACACCTTTAAACCAAGGTTCTTAAAGCATTTACAATGAATTAAGCCTTACCAAACACTTTGTAAGATTGTATTATTATCCCCATTTTACATGTGGTTAAGGGATTTACTCAAATTCACACAGTGAATCATTGACAGCAAGTAAGAGGACTCAGGAGTCTGAGCTCCTAGTCCTCTAATCTGCCACTCAACAGCATCCATCACATAATACCTTTCTGATATTAAGAAAAATTTCCGTTTTGAGTCTGTGATTAAGACTATGCAGAACAAACTCATGGTTAGAGCAGAAGACTAAGAGTCTCAGGATTTCTGGGTTCTATTTCCAACTTGCTGACTTGCTCCCTAAGCGTAGTCAATTCACTTCTCTTTGTCAAAGTTCTGATATCAGTAAAACAGATCTTATGCTTATGGGGGTACACTGCAAACATTAATGTTAATATGGTGCCTTGAGATTGTCTGCAAAAAGTGCACCATATACTCTTAGCACATAAATGCAATTGTTAATATAATAAGCAAAAAAAAGTCACAATATGTTTAGTTTTGCAAACCTTTGAGAGAACAGTTTGCTAATGAAAAGACCAAGATGAAATTAAAACTAAACTGAGTGTTGTTCATTTTTAAAGAAATAATCGATTACCTTTATGCTGAGACACTTCCATTGCTTGAGGAAAGATTAGAAAAAAGGCACAAGGGTCCTCAGAGTTGGGACAGGTCGTCTTCCAGCTGCGAGAAAAAGGTTTTCCAGTTTAGCGACATCTTTGACAACTGTGAAGATGATGTTGATGACAATGACTGATTATCCTCCAAAATGCTCCCTCTTTGCACACCCCCAAAATGAAAAATGGATTCTGATTAAACTGGGGTTAAATCAGAAACTGAATGTACATGACCATGAAATAATGGGAAGAATGAAGACACACGCATGCCTGCTTCTCCTGTTTTGTATTGGAGAGAAGTAAATGTAGATTATTTTTTGCGGTATCTTTGTTACTAGAGACTTTTAACCTTATCTTCAGATTGTTTGGGGAAGCTAAAGGTCACTTTATACTGGACTTGTGGAAACACTGAAAAACAATATTTTTTTCTGAATACTTCATTCATTACAAATTTGCTAGAAGTCCTGGGTAAGCCTGTCTGAGTGAATTTAGGTTTTCAGCATTCTAACGTCAAATTAGGATCTTCATTTTAAAAAAAATCTGCCTTTAAAAAAAAAAAAAGTCCATTTATTTTAAGTCTGTGTAAGTAGAATTTTTTTAATTTGCTGTGTTCAGTATTTAAAAAAATGCAACAAACTGTTTAGGTAAGTAGAGGGTACCACTAGTTTTCAGAGATAACAACTGGGGATAAATCAACTTGAAATCTAATGACTAAGATTTTGTAGATTCTGTCAAACATTTTCCACCTAATTGAAACATTGGAATATTAATGGAACCAGTGTACTGTTAGCCAGACTGCGGAGAATTGATTGCTATATGGCTAATTTAAGCTGTTACACTGGTCAGTCAGTAACTACACACTTGCCCCCTTTCTCCTTGCACCCCCCCTTTGCTCTGACTGACTAAGACAAATCCATTTCAGTTTAATCATTTATATGACCCAACTGATTTTGATACAGTAAAAATGGTCAAATAACTGAAGTTTATAAACACTCTATTGATCTGAAGAATTTTCTTCAGAAAAGTGGACTTAAGAATCTTTATTACATAGCCCACATTGGGCACTGTAGAAGTATTAGAGTAATAAATTTTTGAAGATTTATGGAGCATTTCTGGGCCTCTGGTTAAATAGTATCAGTTTATAAAATGTCCAAATACATAGAGGAGCCATAGTGTGGTCTCTTAGGTACATCATGTGTTTTTATTGGCCTGTGCATTTTATGTTTTTCTTTTTAATCAAAAGTATTAACTTTTATGAGTAAAAACTTTTAGGTTGTTTCCTAAGGGCTTGTCTACAACTGAAAACTGTTCCAGAATAAGGAAGGGTTTAAGTTTAGTTCAGAAAACTATATTAATAAGACGGCTTATTCTAGTGTCAAACTCTGCGTTTATGCTTAGTGTATGCCCAGTGTGGTATGTTGCCAGTTCTTCAATATCCAAATGATCTATTCATAGTTGTTAAAACCAGACGATGCCATTGTGGTCATCTAGTCAGACCTCTAGCAAACACAGGCCCTAGGGCTTCCATGAATTCAGTTTAGAAAGCTATTTATCTGCTGAGACCTGAAATTTGGGTATTTCTCCAGCAACAGTTGATAATCCAATAACAACTAAAAGAAATCAGGGAGCTGCACTGTTTTAGATGATTGTGACATCTTCTGTTGCTGCAGAGGAATTGTAGAAGCCTGAATTGTAGTTTTAGCAGCTATTTTGTTTTTAAAACAGCTGTAATATGTCCTGCATAAACTGTTAGTAGTTTTGGAGTTCGGGTTACTCTGTTTTAATCTTTTATACAACATTTTTTTTAATGTTTCTATGAAAACTGAAGTGATACACTTAAGATTTTCTTAATTTTTTTAATATAATGCAGAGAGAAAATACTCAACAGATCATATATTCCTTTTTTCTTGGAAGTATTTCTATGTAAATATTATAATAATAATAAGAATGTTGATGGACAAGATGAAAATTGTACATATGTCTTCATTTTATGATTTAACTGTTGTAAGATAATGGCATTTTTCTATAAATAGATGAAGAGAATGTAAATAATTTGCTGTGACTGTGCAAGTAAAGTTAGTCTTTGTGTAGGGTTTGTTCATTACATTTTCTATAAAGACTCATCAGAAAATGAGGATACAAGTGGTATTGCAACCTGTTATGATACTTAAACTTTCAGCTCCTGGAGTCAGGTTGTTAGGTGAGAATCTTATCTCTCACTTTAAAAAAAAAAAATGTTTCCAGTTTGAAAACTGTAGATCTTAGAGGCTCAAACACCAGAAGGCAAATAAAAAGAATCCAAAATTTATTATTTTAAAGTCTCGTTTTTAAATCAATCTTGATTTTTTGGGAGTCTGACTCATGATTTTTGAATGCGTGGGATTAATAATACTGTACAAGTGGATGCTGGCTAATCCTGGCCTACAAAGATCACATTTTAGCATCTGAAAAACTGAGATGCTTGTTCTGATTGTATGCACTCAGCCAGACACACAAGTGATGTTGTCAGTTGTTGGTTCTGTGTGTGTTCTCTCTGTGTGCTGCACTGGCTCTGGCCAGGTAGCCAGTATAGCAGACTCTGATCAAACTGCCCAAGAAGAGCAAGTTTTCGTGAGCTACAGCTCGCTGCATCCGATGAAGTGAGCTGTAGCTCACGAAAGCTTATGCTCAAATAAATTGGTTAGTCTCTAAGGTGCCACAAGTACTCCTTTTCTTTTTGCGACTACAGACTAACACAGCTGTTACTCTGAAACCTGTCAAGAAGACCACAGACTCAGATCAGTGGTGAAGGCACTCAGCCAGGTTTATTGCCAATAAAGCACAATATTAATGCCCCGGTTCAAAGTATACTAATACATGTATGCCTGCGACAATGGACCAGCTCAGTGAGCAGTAGGATATTCCACTCCCCCTCGGCCAGACAAAGATACCCCCTCTGTGACCCCTTTCTTATACACTGATGCAAACAAGTTAGGTATTGCCCATCTGACGTGGTTGGTTACCACCCTTTACCTTGTACTTGTTGGTCCAGTCAAAACATATCTATCCATCACCGTGTCATCCTGACCTTATCCTTAGGAGAGGTCAGTGTGTCCCTTTTAGGGTGACCAGATGTCCCAATTTTATAGGGACAGTCCTGATTTTTGGGTCTTTTTCTTATATAGGCTCCTATTACACCCCACCCCCTGTCCCAATTTTTCACACTTGCTGTCTGGTCACCCTAGTCCCTGTATTATCTTCAGGGAGTGTATTTACACCATAACTTTGTATCGAGGTGTTCTGGCACAATCCTTCTGGAATGTGTTTACGTGAATACTTAGCACCTAGGAGTGCTTGTGTTTTTGCAATACCAGCCCTGTTCTTGCCAAGTTCATGTATTGGATAGTGAACTGCAAGCAGGCATCTGCTTTGTAACAAGGCCTGACTTTTGCTCGTAGCCTGGCTCTTGCTAACTTTGCTTTATATCAGCAAGGCCTGACTTTTGCTCACTTTAGTTCAGCCCTTAGGCCTTGTACCAGGCCCCATGTTTCTGGCTCTTTCTTCCTACTACATTCCTCCACTTTTTATCCTTTTTTGGGGAGGATGTTTTACCTGCCATCCTGGAGAAGCACAGTACATGGACTGAAGATGACCCAGTGGGCTAAATACTGTTATATGACCACCTTACGTTACCATCCACACATTCACACCCCTCTGTCCCTTGGTCTGCACAGTCCCTTGTATGAGCCTGGGACAGATTTTATTTTCCAAGTGTTTTTAGTCTCTGATGGAGGGCCTGGGAATGTTAGATCCGGGACTTTGATTGAGGAATGTAGTTTTATAGTTCTGAAATACTAGGTTAGGCACTGTTACAATGTAGTTCCACAATACTATGTATATGAAGAGGAAAACAAAAATTGGGAGTAGCAACATCACACATGAGGCCTTCATATATAAATTTCTTGTGGTTAGTTACTACACAGTAGGTCCATCCATGTTACAGGTTATCCTTACTGCTGGTTGTTACCATCTGGTAAGCTTTGCTGGGCAGGAGACAGGATTGGCCTGAATTATTATGGCCACACATTGGTGTTGGGAAGTCAATATCATTCCTGGCGTAACAAGCCATGGTGCGAAGCTCTTTAGGTTTGCATTGCTCTATGACAGAGGTTCTCAAACTGTGAGGTAGGACCCCATTTATGGGGTTGCCAGGGCTGGCTTAGACTTGCTGGGGCCTGAGGCTGAAGCCCGAGCCCCACTCTCTGTGGCCAAAGCTGAAGCTCGAGGGCTTCAGCCCTGGACAGCGGGGCTCAGGTTACAGGCTCCCTGCCTGGGGCTGAAGTCCTTGGCTTCGACTTCACCCCTGAGTCCCGCTGCCCCTGGGCGGCAGGACTTGGGCAGGCTCAGGCTTCATTCCCTCCTCCTGGGATTGTGTAGTAATTTTTGTTGTTGGAAGGTGGTCGCAGTGCAATGAAGTTTGAGAACCCCTGCTCTATGATACATCAGTAGTGGACGTAGAGCCAGTTGTTTCTCGTCGATGTTGTCTTCCAGATAACCTACTGAATGGACAGTAACCAACTTATCAAATATTGCTGTGTTAGGATTCACTATTGTTAACCAGATACTGAACAAGATTGTTTTAAATAACCTGTGCCTCAGTTAGGATGCTCTATCACTGACCCCATATCGTGACTGATATTAACAGGGAATTTGTCTACACAATTTGACATATTGCCCATTTACCATTGCTTTTGTTATACACTGAGGACAAGACAAGTTAGCTAACAAGATCTGGTGATTTTTCTTTTTTAATGTTCCCTAATGAGTTGGTTATGGTCGTTATTATGTAACTGCCATAAGCAGTACAAATAACTTCTTTATTAATTTGTGTTTTCCTTGTCTTCATGTTGTTTGCTGCCATTAGTTTGTTAATTTTTATTTGTGTTTGATTAAACAGTTTTAGGAATGTTATGCACATTGTAAATGATGTACTGATTCTTAATACCATGAGAGACAGCTTCCACTGCCCGGTTGTCAAAGTAGTTAGTTTTGTTAAATATATATATTTTATATTACTCCTGTTCCAAATAGATCTTCAGAGTTAGATAATTTTGAAATGTAATTCATAATTCTATTTAGATTTTGGAGTCTTCTATTTTGAGAGATACCAAACTGCAAAATAGTCCTTTGCCCAGCCCTCCAGTCTTGTGTACGTTCCTGATAAATGCTAGGATATTAGTTAACATGAAGTATACAGCAATAATACAGTTGCTTTTACACAGTAGCCAATTTCACCCATATTTCAGTGCTAAAGATTTAAAACCACAGGCACATGAACTTACTTTGCTTAATAATACACAGTTTAAATGACAGACCTGGTTCAACTAGTGGTTTCTAGCTGATTGCCTACTTAACTGTCTATATATGGTAGACGGAGGTGTAGTTGACCAGTCTGTTGTTTGTAAAGCACTTAATTTTTCTTTTCTTGATGCACTGATATATTCTGGTGTCTTCATTGAGTGATATCTTCTGGTGTCCTCAGTTTGTGGGATGCACCCTTAAACAGCTTAAGTTGGTAAACATAATACAGCTTTTGCTTGTTTACATTTCGCTTGTTTTCAACCCATATTTAATACACAGATTAACTTTAGTTTGTTTACAGTGTAATAGGGACCAAGTCTCTTATAACACAAGCTATGCTTCTGTTCTCATTTTCCCAATTTAGCGCAAATAGACCAGGTTTAGATACTTTTGCAGTTATGGCATAGACATTCTTTTTCACTTCACATGGACTTCACTATTTTTTCGTAATAAATATTGTGCTTAACCTGCTCAAATAGATGATCACAATCTTCTGTGAGCAGGTGCACGCCTCTGCTGAGCATTCTGGTTTAGCAAAAGAATTAATAACGGAGTTTTTACCCAGGGTTTTTTGGGGTTTTTTTAGAGTTAATTTGCTTGCAATACCAGTTCCACTTTTGATATACAAACTTTACCAACCACAACTTCCCTTGAACATAACATATAAAAGAAAAGGGTATAAAAATTAAACCAGACTGAATTTTAAGTGCAGGTCTATGCAAACACTTTGAGAGTATTACATTTTCATGATGTTTTGTTTGGGAGACTAAGGTAGAAACCTGTTGAAATTGGTTAGCTTTAAGGTTTTGTGACATAACCAGACAATATATATTCTATTTTTTATCTTTTTGCTATAATATTCTTACAACTATATTTCAGTAATTAGTAAAGGCACTGACAACTTTATAAAAACCCAAACAAGAAATAGACATTATTAATATTGCCTTTACATTCATGTTAAGGTTTCCCCTTACATTTTTTCCTTTGAATAAAAAGCTTTGGGATTAATAAAAAAAATTCTTTTTGTTTGCAATTGCATTATTTGTTGAGGCAAAAATATATGTACATATATTTATAACTGAGGCCTTTTTGAGCTTTTGCAAAAAAAATTGGTTGTTGTTATTATTATTAGTAATAATAATATGATGGTTATATCTAGGGCCCTACCAAATTCAGGGTCCATTTTGATCAATGTCATGGTCCTAGGATTCTAACAATTGTAAATTTCATGATTTCAGCTATTTAAATCTGAAATTTCATGGTATTTTAATTGTAGGGGTCCTGACCCAAAAAGGAGTTGGGGGGATGTGGGGGGGGGTTGCAAAGTTATTGTGAGGGGGGTTGCGGTACTGCTACCCTTACTTCTGCGCCGCTGCTGATGGCGGCGCTACCTTCAGAGCTGGGCAGCTGGAGAGAGGCGGCTGCTAGCTGGAATCCCAGCTCTGAAGGCAGAGCCGCCGTCAGCAGCAGCGCAGAAGTAAGGATGGCATCGTATGGTATTGCCACCCTTACTTCTGTGCTGCTTCTGGTGGGGCGCTGCCTTCAGAGCTTGGCATCTGACTGAGAGCTGCTGTGCTCCCGCTGCCCAGGTCTGAAGGCAACACAGAAGCAATACCACGACCCCCGCTAAAATAACCTTGCAGTCCCCCTGAAGCTCCCTTTCTCAGATTGGATGTCCTGACCGAAAACACCGGTCTCCCCTGTGAAATCTGTGTAGTATAGGGTAAAAGTACACAAAAGAGCAGATTTCATGGGGGGGGGGGGGGGGAGACCAGATTTCATGGACCATGATGCATTTTTCATGCCCATGAATTTGGCAGGGCCCTAGTTATATCCAACCATAATATTAAAATAGCGTGGTATCACTTATATTTTAAAAAATTTTAAATTGATATTTGCTGCAACAAAATTAACATTGGTTTGGTTATTTGGTTCAAATCCATAATTGTTAATTTGATTTGATTTTAATCTGACTTTAATTTGACAATTGTATTGTTTTATCTTTAGTTTAGTAGTTTTTTTGTAGTTTGTTTGTTATGTCGTCTTCATTTAAACGAAAAATAAACTTTAATAAAACTTAAGTTCATTGTAACATTGAGTCATAATAAGCAACTGGTCCAGAACCATTGAGAATCTTGGTGAATTTCAACCAGTTTTCTAAGGAGCCTCCCTCCCTCCCTCTTAAATTTACCCCTTTGGTTCTCACAAATGCCTCTTAAGGAGGACATGTAAATTAATTAAATCAATGGACGTTATGAGGTGCTGAGCATCCTCAGAATCAGGCCTTGTGGTAGTACAATAAACCTTGTTTAAGCTATCACCTAAATTGTTTGTTTGTCCAGTTTATAAAGTGAAATAGCTACCTCTTTTAAAAAAAAAAATTAGAGTAGGTGTGAAGCCTGTAACAGTAGCAAGAATTGCATACTAGAGCCAGTGTGCAATGGCAGCCTTCAGTACAAGTAACTGCTTGGAATAATGTGCAGATATCCTGTATCTGCCAGGGAACGAGAGGGAGACAGCTTGCAGAGGGAATGGGATAGGGGAAGTAGCTTATCACTCAAGATCCCTTTCCAGCACTGGAACCAGAGAGGGCAGCAATTCTGACTGCCTTATTTATTTTGACACTTATGTTTCTGGTCTATTTCACCAGCAGGACTGGATGAAGAGAAGTCTGCCACTCTGGATAGGGATCTTGGGGAGAGAGGCATTTACTGACTCTTTCCTATCCCCTATCAATGGGACTTGAAAGGGAGGTAACATAACACCCAACTTCCTCATTCACTTGTTTATTTTGAAGAAACAGAAGATCGTAGAGGGCAGAAGGAAATGCTGTCATCTCAGAGGTGGAGAGGAAACATGAGATAGAAACAAAGTAATTGTAAGTAGAGGTAGCAAAACAAGTGCCACCAAAAAAAAAAAAAGTTAGGCCAGAGCTAAGAGAATCAACACTGACAAAGCTCTGCGTAGGAGGCTCCTGTTATGAATGAGAACACAAGGCTCAAACAGTACTAAAAAACAGAACTGAGACCTTAGAACTCCAGTGATTCAAACAAATATGTAATTTAACATATGTTCATGGAACATTAATGGTCTCAGTGGTGTTAGAAAATGCTTGAGTATGTAAAATTACCAAAGGCTGAGACAGCAAGGTTACAAGGGATGCATCTGCAGCTAAGAGACACTTCAAAGTTGGGGAAGTGTTAGAGTAGCAGCAGCTAAAGATCAAAAGAGGATTAGCTGCTCTTTATCAGTAAGAGTCTAAATGTACATATTAGAGGCTGATAAGAAAGGCTGTTAAACTTGATGGAGCTCTCCTAATGCTAGGTGTAGCGTCCTCTAGTTACCCACAGAGCACCTTTTACTTGAATTAGTGCAGTCTAGTGGATAGAGACAGATGATGGGCAAGTCACTTCAGCTCTGTTTGTTTCCCTATCTGTAAAATGGGAATAATTATACTTAGCATCCTTTGTTAAACACTTTGAAATCTGCACATAAAGAATATAATAGCTGGATGATGCTGATATTCCTCCATCAGAACACAACATCAGTCATGCTCCATGGTGATGGCAGTTGCATATTGGACCCCTACTGGGATAAATCATCCCCAAAGGCCTTGTCATCTGAGCTAGAGTTCCCTCAACTGCCACTGACTTCACAAATGATCATGCACAAATTAGGGGCAGACTTGAAAATCAGATAAAAAACACCAATGTGATTAATTAGAGAGATAAGATAGGTGAGGCAATATCTTTTATGGGACCAACTTCTGTGGGTGAGAGAAACAAGTTCTCAAGCGTATACAGCGCTCTTCTTCAGGTCTAGGAAACCAACTCAGAGGGTCACTGCTAAACACAAAGTGGAACAGTATTTTTTATTTACATCTGGTTATAAATCATGAATCTCAAGATTTTAGGATTTGGCCTCTGATTTCACTGTGCTCAGCTCTAGCATCAATGTCAAACCTTTCAGCTGCCCCCTGAAAGAGGGGAGTGTTATCAATCTGGCTCTGCCACTGACTGAGCAAGTTCCTCAATTTCCCCAGCTGCAGATTGGGGGCAATGGTTCTGATCTGCTTCACAGGGATGGGAGGTAGGATGGTGAGAGGGGCTCTGAGTTGCTGGGCTGGCAGAGGCTAGAAATAGGCTCAGTAGGAGCTAATGGCAGCGGTGTGATAATCACACCGAGTGTAGGACAGGTGGTACCTGCCCAGCCAAACTGTCAATTCTCCCCTCCCTTTTTTTTTTTAAGTCTCCTGCCCCACTTCCCCTTCATCCCCCTTTCCCTTGAACCTTCCGCTGGAGCCTCCTCCACTTCTTCCTGCCTACCTAGGATAGCCACTCACCTGTTCCCAGAATAGTGGTTATTCCGGGAATAGGGTGGGCCCGGGCCGGCCAGCATGACCCAACCCTGGCCAACGCGACCGTGTACCCAGGGTGCATGCGAGGGTCGCGCCACGAGGGGGCAGCACCAATTTCCCGGTGCGCTGCCCCGCCGGCGCGGGCAGGACCCCACAGGCACCGTGCGCCTGAGGCCACCCTGGGGGAGGGGTGTGTTCAAAATGGCATAGTCCCTGTCTTCTGCCCGCTAAAGCGATGCCTGGGTTTGTCCCAGTACTGGATGGGGGGGGGGGGGGGCTGTCAGGGGGAAACTGAGGCACAGAACGGTTACGGTCCAGCCCGACACAGGTCTTTATGCTCCTCATTTCCAGGGGACTGGCCCAGGCTGGGGCCAACCTCAATTGAACCCACGTCCTCCTAGGCTAGTGCCCTGGACCTCTCCTACGTCGCTCCCGCTCTCCCCTTTCCGCGTCTCTCCTTCCCGCGTCTCTCCCGCCGGCCGCGGGCCCTTTAAGAGCGCCCCCCCCCCGCGCCCAGCCTGGGGCGGGACCCCTCCAGGTTAGAGCTGCGCGCTCCCGGCCCCGCCCCGCCTCGGAGGAAAAACAAACTCACTTCCGGCCGAGACACCCGGATGGGCCGGAAGTGAGGAGAACTCGGGGTGGGGGCCGCGCCGGGGGCTGGCCTGAGGCGGGGGAGTGTTGGCTGGATGCCCACCGGGGCCATGGTGGCGGAGTAGAGCTGAGGCCCACGCCCAGAGGTTGGCGGTGGGAGGAGGTGAGGGGGCAGCCGAGAGGGAGGGAAAGAGGAGAAGCCCCCGCGCCTGGAAACGTGTCCCCCCCCCCCGCGCCTGGAAACGTCCCCGCCCCCCCTCCCCCGGCCAGTGGCGCCCCCCCCCCCGAGCCTGGAGACTGCCTCCCCCCGAGGCAGTGCCCCCCCCAGCCTGGAGACTGCCTCCCCCCCGGCCAGTGGCCCTGCCCCCCCCCAGCCTGGAGATTGCCTCCCCCCAGGCCAGTGGCCCCCCCCCCAAGCCTGGAGACTGCCCCCCCCGAGCCTGGAGACTCTCTCTCCCTCAGCCAGTGGCCCCCCCTCGAGACTGGCCCCCCCCCCCCCCCCCGAGCCTGGAGACTCTCTCTCCCCCGGCCAGTGCCCCCCCGAGCCTGGAGACTCTCTCTCCCCCGGCCAGTGGCCCCCCCTCGAGACTGCCCCCCCCCCGAGCCTGGAGACTCTCTCTCCCCCAGCCAGTGGCCCCCCCTCGAGACTGCCCCCCCCCGAGCCTGGAGACTCTCTCTCCCCCGGCCAGTGCCCCCCCGAGCCTGGAGACTGCCCTCCCCCCGAGCCTGGAGACTGCCCCCCCCGGCCAGTGCTCCCCTGAACCTGGAGACTGCCCCCGTCCCCTCCTGCCCAGTGCCCACTCCCCCCCCGGCCAGAGCCCTCCCAGGGGGACTGCCCCCCCGAGCCTGGAGACTGCCCCCCGAGCCTGGAGACTGCCCCCGTCCTCTCCTGGCCAGTGCCCCCCCCGAGCTTGGAGACTGCTCCTGTCCTCCCCCGGCCAGAGCCCTCCTGAGGGGACTGCCCCCGAGCCTGGAGACTGCCCCTGTCTCCCCCTGCCGACCAGAGTGCTCCCGAGGGGGCTGCCCCCCCGAGCCTGGAGATTGCCCCTGGCCAGAGCGCGCCCCCCCCCCCGAGCCTGGAGACTGCCCCTGTCCTGGCCAGTGCCCTCCGAGCATGGAGACTGCTCCTACCTCAGCCCTGTGTTCCCCTCAGCCCCGTGTTCCCCTCCTCCCCTGAGCATGGACACTGTCCTTGTTCCAGTGCCCCCAGAACATGGTGCTCCTGTCCCCCAAGCATGGAGACTGCTCCCTTGCCAGCCTGCTCAGCCAGTCCCACCCGCAGCATGGAAATTGCCCCCTTCTCTATTATTTTCCAGTCTCTTCCCCACAGACGTGCAGATCTAGGAAGTAAATTCTACTTCCCCAGATTCCCATCATACTCAGTTTAGGAGGTCAGCTCAAATCCTTACCCCAAGTAGAATTCCTCTTTTTGTGGAAAATATGCACACACTCCTCTCCCATAGTAATTGGGCCCCAGTTGCCAAAAAATCCCTCCCTGTTCTTCCACCACTATCTTCCTGTCTTCCCTGCCATGGAATAGAAGATGAGTCCCCCTCTGGGATGTCTTCACTTGTAGCTGAGGTCAGGTATCACTCTCCCTGTCCAGACCAGACCTTTCATTTGTTCCTGAACTGGCAGAGACTTACCAGACATTCCAGAGGCAACACTCCTAGAAAGCATATGCTTACTTTGTTCATGCCCTAACATTTTAAAAAACATTTAACATTTTTTAAAACACTAATGGTCCTGTCCTGTCCTGTCCCATTCCACTCCACAGAAATCTTCTGAAGCCTGTGGAAGGTGTAATGTTAAATGGAGTCATCTAGTTATTTTGAAGTACAGTGTACAGATGTTGCTGAAGTACCTTTAGTAACTCTTAGGCAGCGACTCCTGGTTTGTCCAGTGATGTGGAGCAGCTGGTTACACTATAGGGAAGCTGCTTGCACGTAAACAACTTGCAAGGGGGTAACATCTGTCTTACAGGATTCTGAGAATAAATTAGCCAGTATTTACAGTGACTTGAACATGCAGTGCACTATATGTGTTAAGTTTTCATATATAGTTATGGTTGAATTCTATTTTCTATTCTAATCCTTTTTGTTTCGGTTGCTCATAATTTTAAAACTAATTCCTGAGGTGCTGAAATTTTCATGGCTTGCTCTCAATCTGGAGGTGAATTAATCTGTTTTTGGAAAAACTGAACAAAATTGGGTGCATTATTTTTAAATTTTCAATCAAAAAGTTTGTACACGAGCTAATTCAGTGACTTAAAACATAACAAACTTAGCCTGGTTTGTAGATCTCATTGAGATAGAAGGAACAGAACAAGTTTGAAGAAAATTGGTTCAGTAATTTTAAAGTTAAAAGCATGTAAATGGGGAAACTTCCTGCATGCTTTGTAGAATTTTGCTATATGTCTTGACAGATTGATCCAAAAGATACAGCTTTTAAACGTTGGAGTGCTGAAGCACTTTCCATTGGAGGTGTTAGTCAAAATTACTTAGCCAAAATTAATGTATTATTGAAAGCTGTGCACCTATGCTTAATGTATTGCTTTCAGCATGCTTTGTGCTGGAAATGTATTAAAAATCGTTTAAGCTTTTATTGTTTGCATTTGTAGAGATCATCAAGGACAAGATAGTGTTCTCGGTTTTGCTTGGGCTTTAAGTAATAAGCAACTATTGTAATTGTTGCAAGATTGTTAAATTAACTGGATGCAGATATCTAAGAACCTTGGACAGTAGGTGCAACCTGCATGGAAAAGGAAGATTAGGGTATGTCATGAGATGAAGGAATTTGGGGCATTTTTGTGTCCATGATAAACAGAGTTATAAATATAAGTAGAAGTAGGTAATGATTTGGAACAGAATGAAGATGTAACTTCTGCAAAAACCTGTTCTTCAGATTGGTGAAGTATTAACTCATTCCTTTCAGTATAGTGCTCCTGAATCTTTGACTAATAATCTTTTGATTACTAAGCTTGCCTAAGCTTTAGTTATTTGACCTATCATAACACTGATCGTCTAAAACTGAACCCTAATAGAAGTGATTTAAAGTCTGAGAATGTGTAGTGTTTGAGTTGGTGAAGAGTTTGAGATGGCCTTGTTTTGATTTTCACATTTGTAAAGCAGTGCGGCTAAGACGTCTGAGTTCAGAAGGCATTGTACAGCACGTAACAGAGGGCCTCAACACTGATTGGAGGTTCTGGGCACTACTGTAATAACAATATTTAAATATTTATTAATGTGTCTAGCAAATTAAGTTTTCAACAGTCAATGATGTGCCCTTGTCTCATTGAATAAGGTATGCAATGAATGAAGACTCTGTAGGAGGCCTTGCTTTAATGATTATGCACCTTGTGCAGGATAAGACATTCTGGTGGTTGTTAGACAAATAGTTTCAGATTATAATTAAAAAAAAAAAATCTAGGTAATTTCTTTAACAAAATCTTGGTGAGAGTGTTAAAGTTGCAGGTAAATTCTCAGAAGTCAGGAAATGCTGGTTCTTGCTTGGATTATTTAGTGCAAAAGCTAACTTGGAAGAGAGAATATTTGTAAAAATATACTTGGCCTGGTCTTCCTTTGTTGCTGTAGGAGATGGGTTTTTATTTTTTACTCTACTAAACTGTGTTTGGCATCCTTGTATTGCTATGGAAAATATTTTGATGATGTCATAAACAAAACCATATGACTTAATTGCAACATCAAATAGGAGAAGATGAGTTGAGAGAATTGCCCCTTGTTTAGACATAACTCTTGTATTATTAACAAGCCAGTGATGCAAATGATAGAAAAATGTGTTGAGTAAATGGATTTATATTTAAGATAATTAAAACTTTCTCCAGTATGCATGTTAATTAATGTTCATAAGAAATGGCATAAAATGAGGGAAACTAATTCATTTTTAAGCCAATAGATTTCCCTGGGTAAATCAGCAAGATAAAAAACACGCATGCATAGCAGTTTTGTTTGTTATCTGGAGAATCTTACTAAGTTTTTGTTTTTCACTCACACTTCATGTTCTCTCAAAGTCCATATCAGTGCTGGGCTTCACTGTTATGGAACCATGTTCAAACATATTCCCGCAAAGCCCACAGAAATGAACTTGTCAGAGTTCAGTAGTGTTGTTCTTTGGCCCAGTTACAACACAATTCCATTTTGTAGTGGAGACCTGTGCAATGACTTAACCTTGTAATGGAATTCAGTAAACTGAAATGTATGGTCTTGTCTAAGTTACATAACCAAGACAAGCTGTAAATTGGTCTCCAGATGCGGTGAGATTGATGGTGTAGACTGGCCCTGAATTGATTTCTGTCACGATTTGGTCACCATTATGACTCTTCACATGGTGGTGGTGGCCCTCTAATCTTAGGTTTTCTAAAAACTTATTTAAGTATTTAACATAAACATCATAGGACCATATTCTCTCACCTGTCCTCCCTGAGCGATCTCATACTCTGTACTTAGTTCCATTAATTTCAATAGGGCTGCTTGACAAGCAGGGTACACCCCAATGTGTGGACAATGGTGGCAGAATCTGACTTACAGTTTACATAGCCTAATACAGGGATCCTGAAACTTTTGAGTGTGGCCTCCATCCTATTCGAGAAATTCTCATAGACCACTACTTCCTTTTCATTTATGGTTATGTAAGGTCACAGTGTCAAGTACAGAAACTGGTATCAGAAAAAAAAATTAGGAAAATGTTTTTAATTGCATTGTAATGCAATTTAGCATCTGGAAGCAAGGAGACTCAGTAGCATGGACCACCAGCAAATGCTTCAGGGAAAAGCAGTGGTATGTTGACTACAATTTGAGCACCAGTGAAGGCACAGGGATGTTAAAAAAGCAAAACAAAATGAGGAGTACTTGTGGCACCTTGTTGTTGTTGAAGATTTAAGATCCCTGTAATATTCAAATTCACTTGTGATATTTCAGCCACTTTTTAAGGAAAGGTGGGCTATCTTTAATAATTAAGAAAAGTCTACTAGTTTTAAATACAGCTGATTTGTTGTATGGTATTAGTGAGGATATATGCTGATCCAGTTGTAGGCCAGTATTATGCAGATGTATGTTTACTAATAGGCGTTAACCAAATGATTTATTGGAATATTTGGTCAGGAAGAATAAGTCAATGTCTGGTCCTAGAATGTTTAGAATACTGCGGATTTGTGAAAATATTTAGAAATGCTGACAAGAATTGCCCATTTTGGAGACTTTTATTATTTTAATTATAGTGACAGAATATGAACTTTGATTAGGCTGTTACTCCAAGCTGTGCACTATGTTGTTTCATTAGGGGAGTCTTATAAACGCAGTAGAAATTATCTGGACTTTATTCTCAATTTCAAGACCATTCATGTTTAGACTATTGCTCATGGAGTGCTAGTTCACCAAGGCCTCCTTTCCAAATGTCAGTGGTCATATGATAGCTAATTGCTCCTCACACAACAGATATTACTGATGCATTTTAGGCTAAACCCATAAAAATTGAAACTGACACACAATTTTAGGTGATAGCTTACTAAATATTTTCTCAAGGCATTAAATATGCATGTACCTCCACTTTCATAGCTTCATAAAGTAGTATAATATTTGCCTAATTCAAGACTGTGTCCAGCAAATTGAGGAACTGTCCCTTTCAGTACCATTCCTGTGTGGGTTAAGTAACAATAAAAAACCAAGTGCACAAACTCTTTTTCATAACGTGAGTACCTTTTAGGAAGTGATACTAATAAATTAGGTTGTCACCTTAACTGATGCAAAGTGAGGAGAATGAAAATGTTTGATTCATAGCCAGCGTATACCTTTAGTATTGGTATTAATAAAGCTGAGCACCTGTAGTTACACAATTGTTATATAGAATCTATTCTTTGTTTATTATTAGCTTGGTAGAAGTGATAGAATTTATCTTAAACTTCTCTTATTCTGAATGTAGAGGTAGCCACTTGTGGGAATGTCAGGGATGACTACTAAACTGAAAAATCTTGAATCCATTTTCTTAAATCTAAGCGACGGCTTCATTGAACTATGAGAATCTTAGGGAGGTGAAGTAGAACTAATCAAACTTTGTATCGATAAACCCTCGTTTTCACAAACAACTGTTCTGATGCATACGTATATTAATATTGTATATGTTGAAAGAGTTCATTAAAGTTGTATTGTGGGTTAGTTATCGATTCTTTAGTTACATGCAAGGTGAAATTTTTCCTATCCGTGTTATCCAAACGAATTAATTGTAGGAGTAATAAAATACTTTTTAATTATTAGTTTTTAAATTTTGTTTTGTATTTCACTGGGAACAATAGGTGTTCAAATGCTCTGAAAATGAAGCCACTTCTATGAGGTGCATAAATATGGATATAAATGCTTAAACTTGGGCACTTATATTTGATTGTTTTGGTCATAGTGTTTTAAAAATCATCTATGACCACTGCATCTGCACATTACAGAAGTCTCTAGCCCTTAGCATTTAAGAGATCTTGGTGAAATTGGATCTTATTACTACTTTCAGTGTTTTGATTGCTAATAACTCCCTCCCTCTTTCTATGTGTGTATCTGAAGAATGAGCACATGTCGTTGGTGTACGCCTGGTGGTTCCTCCACCACCCAGTTCCTAAGAACTTATGCTTCCAAGACTTTATCCCCTGAAGATCGTGCAGCAGCTAATGATGATCTCTGTTACTGCCTGGAATGTGTGGTTGAATATCACAAGGCAAGGGATGGATTGCCAAGCTTACTGCAGGAGGTAATTGTCTCCTACTGAGCTGTACAGAATAAAAGCTTTAATTGAGTTACCTCAGAGGGTGGGATTTGGTGGTAGTTAGGTCTGACTGAGGGAGAGGAATTTTGTGAGGGCTCTGTGTTTAGCTGACTATTGCAGGAGGCATATGCTACCATTTAATTGTAAGTTCTTGTAATGTGCTCTGTTCCTGTATTTAAATACAGAACTTTGTCCCAATTATCAGTCTTCTGTCTAAAATAATGATAAAGCTATTAACTTTATTCAGAAATGAATAAATTATTCAAAACTTTATTCATTAAGTACCTACAATTTCTGACTGCCACTAAAGTTACTTTAATTATTCTATAATCAGTCAATTCCAAATTGAAAATGTTGCTGATGATCTGTGTCACCTGAGTTCCATGCCCAACTGTTAATATTTTCTCACCATGTCTGCAAAGTAACTTTCCAAAACAAAGTAATGAGCTCTTAGAATCTCATCAGGAGTTCCACATGATGTTAAACATCCTCAGTCTTAGCAACCTGGACAGACTATTGTCTCCTTGTTTCCTTTTCCCTGAATAGATCTTATGGGAGTTGGAAACCTCCCGTCTCATAGACCACTTTGAGAAATCCATGAAGACAGACATTGAAGAGGATGATGAATTATTTATAGTGGATGACAATGGGGAAACTAAACTGTCTGGTTACACGGGCCCAGATTTCGAGAACAACCTGCGTGTACCTCTTCTAGAAATACTGAAATACCCATACCTGCTGCTACATGAACGAATCAGTGAGTATCTCATGGCTTACACTTGAAAGAATCCAGTATTCTCACTATTGCAGAAGGTGAAAATAATTATTTTAAACAGGCATTAGTGAAATGTTTAGTTGCCCTACTAAAATAAGGGTAATATTTCTTTAAGGACTAAAATAAGTTAGCTTGTCTTGGTGTTGGTTAATCTTTACCATTTATGTCTCCTCTTGTTTAGGTGAGCTCTGTGTTGAGGCTCTTTGTAAAATGGAACAAGTTAACTTCTCCTTTCAGGTCTTTGACAAACATCCGGGCATTTATCTGTTGTTGGTACACCCCAATGAAGTGGTGAGTTATTTCTCCTACAATGAGAATACAATCAGAAAAATTAACTCACTTTAAGCTTTTACTAGGCACTTCTGTTTCAGGGATTTGATTGTGTACGTGTATCCTTGTTCATATTTGGCAAGAGAAATACGCTTGTTGTTTCAAGGTTCAAACATTTCTGCGGTATCCTCCTCATATAAACAATCCATAGAAGCATGTAACCTTGATTAGTAATGGGATTGGTATGTCTTGGCATATAATATTCCTATCCATGATGATAAGTGATCTCAGCATTTTTCAAGAGCATGCAAGAAAGAAAAGTCAGTGCCACGGCACATTGAAGTCAGCAGACTAATCAATGTTTACTGTTTAATTTGAGCCATTTGTAACATTAACATTTTGGGTATTATATGGCTTTTCTCAAGGTGGATAATAGGAGCGCCTAACAGTTTAAAGCATTTAATTTCTACTGAGTCTTTTCTTAATTTCACCTGTTCTGGAGATTGAGCCTCATACTGAATTGAGAACCTAAAGAAGCAGGTGTTTTTCAAAATAAAAATTGTACCGAAAGGAAATTCCACTACGTAGACTGAGTTTAAATAACATTCAGATTGTTTTTCCAAATCTTGTAATTAAAAATAAAATCAGAGTTAAGGTTCAAAATTCAGCATGATTCTTCATTCTCCTTTTTTGGCACAGCAAGTTATTCAATTAGAATTTGGATAGGAATACAATCCAAAGAAAATGGAATTCTGTTGCCTGTAAAGAAAATAATTGACTGAGAATGGGGGAATCAGAAGTGAAGGAGAGGAGGGAAATGCATCATGTATTCAGGAAATGAAATTCATATAAAGTGGAAAGTGTGGTGCAGAAGCTCACAATGTGTAACTCTGGGTCACTGATACCTGTCAAGGAACAAAGGCTATGGGGCTTTGTTTTCAGAAGTGATGAGAACTTAAAAGTTCAGTTAAAGTCAATAGGAGTTGCAGGAGTTCAGCATCTCTGAAAATAAAGATCTGTGCTTTCAAACTGAGTCCAAGTATATTTTGTATGCCACTCTTTCCAAGATAGCCAAATACAATGTTCATACTCCAGCCTTGTGCTAGGATGTTGAGTCTTTCCATCTCTGTTATCATTTGGTTTTAGTCACTAAAAGCTATATCCTTGGGTAGTCTGAGGTTCAGAGATCTTGGAATTACCTCCAATGTGAAATAGAAGTGGTGAGAGTGGCACTGTCAATTGGAATAAGAGACAGTCAGGAACACACTTCCTCCCCAAATCCTGTAATTACAGAGCATTCCCATAGCATATATAGTGACATAGCACACAGAGTTTGACATTACCAGCAGGCACAGTTGTCCTTTATTTTAGTCTTCTTCATTCTGAGACTAGTGGAGGCTAGATGGTATTTTTAGTTGTATGTATCTTAATGAGGTTCAGGGAGGATATTTTAATAGGCCAATCCTAGACCACAATGGGAGGTCTCTGTGCCATATGTTCTAGTTCGAAGCAGACCTTGAGGGCATTCATAATGTAGTAGATGGCGGTAGCTTATCACCTTTTGAACCCAGTCCCTTAAGGAATGGTAAGAAAGTGGGAATTTCTGGGGTGCATCTGGGTTGAAAGTCACAGGTATTATCAAAATGTCGACATTTGCAGGCCAAATAGCATTGGAAGGCCAGAAAAAGACCTAAGGAAGTAATTGGTACAGAGTTGGATAAGTGTGAGTGCCCCTCTTCGTTCGCTCCCTTGACATAATCTTAACTCCACAGGGAGACTTAGATTATCCTACAAAACTGCCTTTGCATACAGCTAGATCTGCCCTGATCTTACTGGTAGCTTCAATAGCTGTGGGAAGGATTGAGGAGTGGTGGTTATATAGAATCCACAGAACACCTGGATCTTAGGATCTAAGCCCTGATACCGTTGAAAGCCCTGCTGTGTATCTTGAGGGATTCATAGTACACTTTAGGACTAAGGCAGGACAGAATGTCCTCCTTACTTCACTTCCGAGAAAGTCAGTGAATAGTTTGATATGAGTAAGCAACTTTGGGTGTGTAGATCAGGAGGGATATAAGGGTTTATAGTAACCTAGGCAGGCTATTCACCTTAATATTCTTTTTATTCCACAGGAAGAGGTGAGTATTTGTCATTTTTTCAAGTTATTTGATATTGTGTCTAACTGTGGATCCAGATTTTACTTGACAGAGTTTGATAGCTGGTATGGATGTGGATCTGTAGGCATTTTAGGGAGGCTACCCACTGAAAATGCTGCCATTCAAACTGATGTATAAGCTGGTCCTGAGAAATGCATAGGAGATATATTACCCTATTTTATAATCTGACAATATACTGTACATAACATAAAAATGGCCATACTGGGTCAGACCAAAGGTCCATCTAGCCCAGTATCCTGTCTTCCGACAGTGGCCAATGCCAGGTGCCCCAGGGGGAATGAACAGAACGGTAAGTATCAAGTGATCCATCCCATCGCCCATTCCCAGCTTCTGGCAAACAGAGGCTAGGGACGCCATCTCTGTCCATCCTGGCTGATAGCCATTGATGGACCTATCCTCCGTGAACTTATCTATAGTCCTTCAAGTATGTCAAAAGATGGATTCTGGCTCAGTAATAAGTAGACAGGCATCCTTCGCATACAGCATTAACTTATGGTTCCTTAATTGCACTTCTGTCTGTGTTAAATGTTGATCAGTAAAGTTTCAAGGATATCAAACAAGTCTAGAGATAAAGAGTGCCTCTATCTTGTGCCTCCAGTGAGATTTTGCCCTTGAATGTATGCTTTCTAACTCTTTTGGATTTTTTAGATTGCATTGCACACAGTTTGTAATATGCACGGGGAAATGTTTGTTTATGCTGGAAGAATACTTGATTCTCACTTTCAAGAACTTGCCCTTAGTACAAATGTATTTGACCACATTTTATTAGGAATATGGCTGTTAAACTTACAGCTTTTTCTGAGATTCCTGTTTGTCGTATTCTTTTTAGTAATATTTAAGTATTTTTTTTTAATATATAGATTCGTCGATGGGCCATCCTGACAGCAAGAAATTTAGGGAAAGTCGACAGGGATGATTACTATGACTTACAGGAAGTGTTGACTTGCTTGTTTAAAGTCATTGAGTTGGGGCTGTTTGACAGTCCTGATATTTATAGTTCTTCAATGATTGAGAAGGGGAAACTCATTCTTCTGCCATCCCATTTGTATGATACCACCAACTACAAAAACTACTGGCTTGGTAAGTGTTTGTTCAGTAGTGAGCTGTATTTGTGCTTTCTCTTCTCCCCCCCCCCCCCCCCCCGGGTGGGGGTTGGCTGTGGCATTTCTTTCAAGTGGCAGGCCAACCCCTATGCTCTGCTCTGAGTGGAATTCTGCGATTCACCCCACTTCTAACTGAACCCCAAGGTTACAATGCCTCTGGAGAATCCTTGCTAGAGAATCCTCTCCGGGAATTGGACCAGCTGGTAAACTCAGTAACAGAGAACAGCTTTTTCAAAACAGAGTATGATTTATTTACTCTTAGGAACATTACAAGCAGGAAGAAAAGGGTTAAAAAAAAGCCTAAATGCATATTGCCTTACCTAAACATAGCCTTTCCTTGCTAGTTTAAGTAGGTTCCACTTGAACCAGACACCCCTCAAGCACTGAAGCTTGGTGAAACAGGATGTACCTTTGTAGCTGCTGCTGCCTCTCTGTGTCTCCCCTTCAGGACACAGGCTGTCTTTTATTCATTTCAAAGGTTTCTTTGAAAGTTCCCACCTAAAGATCTCCTAAGGTTTCAAACAGGGCTCCTGAACCTGACCGAACTGGCTTGTTCGCTTCTTTAGATGGGGTTTGGAGGTGCCTTCATCCATTAGATTCTTGGTATTGTCCAGGCAATTGAATTCTGTCTACAGCTATTGTTTTGGGTTCATGCAGGATTTAACCTTTAGTCACCTTTTAGCCGGCAAAATAGAGTAACCACCAAACCCACAGGTATATCGCTGTTCTTCACGGGAATATTCATTCTGCAAAGTTAGAGTTGTTGAAATTTCAGTTAATTCTCTTTGGATCTTGTCTCAAGCCCTATGAGATCAGTACAATCAAAGTTCTTGAAATGTGTAATGCATTTTGGGAGTTGTCAAATAAAAGAATTCTAACTGTGTCTGTCCAGGAGGCTCAGTAGCTTATTTAAATTCATCCGCTTCAGGTTCCTCTGATGCTGATCATTTCCTCTGAGAGCTTTCATTGCAGTGAGCTTTGGAAAACAGTACTATTTAGGTTTGCCAAAACTTGAAGGGGGAAAAAAATGGATCTCCTACACAAACATAAAGACAGATTGCTTTCATTGCAGGTATCTGTATGTTGCTAACAGTGCTGGAAGAACAAGCTATGGATTCTTTGTTGCTGGGTCCAGATAAGCAGAATGATTTCATGCAGTCTATACTTCACACCATGGAGAAACAAACAGATGGTAATTAATTTTAACTGATGAGGCAGTGGTAGAGATTAAAAATGGATTATGAACAGTCATATTCTGGTTGTGATATAATTCCTAATAGAACTTACTACTTTTGTTGAGCAAATTATTTTTGGTATAGAAGTATAATGCCAAAGACAGGGTTTCTCAGACTTCGACATTTCATTCCTTCCCTGATGTGAAGAACAATATTTGGACATATACCTTGAGACAAATACTGAAAAACAAGGTTCAAAGGGACTTTGAAAAGTGGAGAAAAGGTGCCTCTTATGGCTTTATGGAGCCATATGTAAAGCGTTAGGTGAGGGCAAACTTTTTTTTCTAATTACTGGGTGATTTCCACTTAGAAGAGATGATGTAGTTTTTTCCATGTGGTATGTATTCTGGCTCTTGCATTCTAAAGGGAAGAAGTCACTCTTCCAGGATTATGTTTTTACATTTCCTGGAAGCTGAATTTCCATATCCTCCTGATTAGTGGTGTGAGAGACAATTCAGTGAAAATGGAAAGTTCATAGTTGTGTGGTAACTATTTTAATTTGCAAATGTAACATTTCAAACTTTGTAGTTCCTGCTTATTATTTTTCGGATCCTTTTTCTGAGACTTGGATGTTTTTAATTATTTATAAGTTTCTTTTTGTAATATGAGAAGAAAAAGATTGGATCTTTATAAGTGCAATATTTTCATTAAAGAAAAAGTTTATAATCTTACATGAAGAAGGAAGAACACATATACAAGAAAACTGTATAGTATCATTATCTCAGATCTGAAGGAGCTTTAAAAGGAAATACCCCTTCAGTAGTTGATAGATTATTCTATTTTAATTAGCCTCTAGATGAAGCAACAAAAACAAAGGAAAAGAGGAGGAGGAGGAAAAGTTAAAATTACTCAAATTGTGGTAAGAGTCTTCTGTATATATGAGGATCCTCTCCTTTTTTATCCTTTTCCTGAAGTAATTGCATCTAAATATCTAAGACTTTTTTGCTTTGTCAGTCATAAAAATACAACCTTTTACCATCAAACATTAGTGCTAGTCTTCTGGGGTAAAAAAAAAAAAAAAAAAGATGCCTAAATACCAATATAATTCAATCACTTTTTAATTATTCTGCACCCCCTTGTTAGTGTTATGTGAGCTAGAACTCGAAAAATGGAGACTATGTCCTGAGTATAAAATTGAGCTTTAGCATTATCCGAACTAAAGGAGATAATTAAGGTCTGGGATTTCTGCAGACAAAGAATCTTGTTGGCCATCAATTTTTTTATTGGCAGAGTAAATTTATAATCAGATATTTTGTCAAGTAACAAAGGAATTTCTTTAATAGCATCTTCTCTTTCATTCCTTTTGGTAATCCCAGTACTCTAGTTTTTAATGCAAGAGTTGTTTTTTAAAAACTCAAGAGTTCTTCTACAGAAGCATATGTTTTCTTGAATCAGTGAACTTCTAGCAAATTTACATTTATCTAAAGCAGATTGAAGCTTCATTTTTTTTAGCTGATGTCTGTAATTTACTTTATACTGTTTACAAATTCCTCAGTTTCAGTTACTGTGGGAAAAGAATCTGATTTATCTGCACTCATTTTAACAGTTTCCAAAATATCCTCTAAAGATATGTCAGATTCTGACTCTTAACAGCTTCGTTAATGAAACTAGAATGGAATGCTGAGAATGAGTTACTCTGTGCTGGCCACTCAAAATGCTGTGTCATTTTCTGTACCAGAATAGAAGATGCTGATTTAAAAAAAAAAAAAAATCTATCTATCTTTGTAACTGAATCTTCTTAGGTACTTTTCTCCATTGAATCATTAAAAATTTTCTAACTGCAGAAGTCTAAATAGAAGATTCTTTTGAACAAATCAGTTGACAAAGCTGTAAGATTCAGATATTCTTCCCTGCCTAGCCCTGTGTTCTCCACACAAATACCTGTAAATAACAATAATAAACACTTTTACCAAATCTTTTTATCTTTTCAGATTTTATTGTGTTTAGAGGCAAGAGGGAAAAAATTAAATTTCTCATCTTGTTCACTTCCTCTAGGGAGGGGGCTCCTAGCCACACTAATGGCTAGACAGGGGAGGCAGGCCAAACAGAAGGACACAGTGGCTGCAAAACCTGAAATATGAAATAAAGAAAAATAAAGCTCTTTCTCAGACATAACACTCCTTCCCTGGGCAGCTATATGAGGCATAATAACTCATCTCAATAATATACCTCTTACACGCGCCCACCAAAATATCACAACCAAAACAAAAAGGGAAAAAGGTAGGAATGACACAGCTTTGCAGTGAGGGGAAGCTTTAAAAATTATCATCCATTTTATATCTTCGCTTCTCTCGCTCCTCCAGATTACTTGTTATAGAGGGAAAGCGTGGCTGGTCTCAGACCTTATCTGCAAAACCAGTGTTGCTTCTGAGGGGAATTTTTAAATTCTTCCCCTCTCCTCTTCCTCTGGGTGGTTTTTTTTTTTAATTTTTTTAAGACATTTTTTAGGCTTAAACATTATTTTTAAAAGTTGTAATTCACCTTTTTTTCAATGTTTAACTAATAAAAGCACTGAAATGAAGAATTAAATTCACTTTGTATTCAGCTAGCAGTAGGAAAGCGCAGAACACTTTCCCCCCTCAACTGTTCATGATATTAAACTGTTACATTTCAGATGAAAGCATTGATCCTTTCTGGCCAGCGCTGCACTGTTTTATGGTGATTTTGGATCAGCTCGGGTCTAAAGTATGGGGTCAACTCATCGATCCAGTCCAGGCCTTTCAAACCATTATCAACAATGTCAGCTACAACAATGAAATAAAAAATATACGCAATAGTTCAAGGAGGTGAGTTCAAGTTTTAAAATTTAACATAATGTTTGAGATGCATCTTTTAAGAATAACCATAACATCTTTTAAGAGTAACCATATATTAGACATTCAAAATTAAGCAACCAGCAGACTAGCTAAGTCACCCATTCAACGGAAAAGTAATCTGTTAGTAAACAGCTATCCGGTTGTGGAAGTGGATTCTCTGTGCAGAGAAATTTGGAAAGCATAGTTGGGCTCCACCTTTTAAACAGTCTTCTTTACAGTACACAGTTGTTTTAAGAGGGTACTAACACTTCTTTCAGCCCCAGATTTAGGCTTTGTAAACCTTTTTCTCTTAATTACAAAACCTTAAATTAAACCTTTCCATAAAAACATTTTTCAAAAAGTGGCAATTGGGTGGGGGATATAGGACTTAAATATTCTTCTGTGGTGGTCTACAGGCCAAAATTGCCACATTATCCTATTGAAAGAAAACTAGACAGAGGAAACTTATCAGTCTTTTTTCATTATCATTAATGAGTGAAGTGAAAATAGTAAATGGCATAAATAGGTAAATTTGATTATTAAAACTGCGAATTTTTAAACATCAAAGCAGCTGTTAGTAATACAACTAAGGATGATCATTTCAAAAAAGATCTTGTTCAGTTAAACAACATGTTTATGCAAGTACTTATTACATTATATTTCTTCCTAGTATATGTTAGATCCTGAAGTCATTATCCAAATCTGTCATTTAGTAGTAAGATCTCTCTGAAGCCAGTAGCTTTCTTTTATGCAATTTCTTTAAAGCACCTACTTGGGTTGCCAACCCTCCAGGATTGTCCTGGAATTCCCAGGAATTAAAGATTACTCTTTAATTAAAGATTGTCATTATGATGAAACTTCCAGGAGTATATCCAAGCAAAATTGGCAACCCTATCTACCACACTTGTGGGCACCATAAAATAATAGAACTAGAACAATCTTACACATTCTAACGTACCATATTAATGTTTTCCCACACACATTTTATCACTTGCATCAGTTAGTAATAAAATGTGGCATCTGAAACTGTGAAATCTTCTCTGACTCTTATTTCACTTAGTTCATGAATAATTTGCACGTCTTGGAGCAACTTGTATTTCTTTTCTTTAGGACTAAATCTGAACCAGAGTCAAACTATGAGGAAGAAATGGTTACTTGCAGCCAGATAGTATATAATTATAACACAGAAAAGCCCAAAAAGGTAAATTCAAAAAAAAAAAAAGCTTTGTATTTATTTTATCTGCTATTTTTCCTGATTCATTTATTAAAGGACACTCTCAACTTAAATCATACTTAGTGTTCTTGGATAGGTTTCTTTTCAGATATATTATTTTTCTCTATTTGTAATTTGTGTGCACTGGATAGAAGTTTGTCTCTAGGCACATTCACTGTTTACCCAGTATAGTCAGTCATTTTTCTTCCTGTTTGTGTGGATCTTTCGTGGAGCAATGGAGGAGAGAGAAACATTTTATAAAATGGGTATGTGTTGTGGTAAAACAAAAATTGGTAGGGGAACTAGGAGACAGGTGTTTGTACCTGGAAACACTTTTTACCCATTTTTAAGTTTCCTAGATTTTTATTTGACAGTGTCCCTTTTATATCCTTTGTGTCGGTTTATGGATATTTTTAAACTACTGTGCTAAATATGTAATGAAGCGACATGCCATTAAATGTTTGATCTACTGAATACTTTGGACCCATACATAACTTACTTTTTTAACTGTTTCTGTTTATAAGAAACACACTTGCATCATAACTGTCACTCAACTTTTGTATCTTAAGCAAAAGTGCTGTGACTATCTGATATCAAAATAGTGCAGAGTCTGTAAACATTTAAAATAAAGTACATTTGACACTTTGACATGGAAACTCATGCTACATACTGTGAATGGTGCTTTGGTTTTTTAAATGACTAAGTGAACTGTTTTCAATATTTTAATCTCATGGTTTATTCTTTGGGACTTGGAGAAGTTCCTTGTGTATGGTAGAGTTTGGTCTTGTTTAGACTGTAGAGGTAAAATGGTTAGTAACTGATTTCTAGGATGCCACTGAACTGCTGTATCAAATCAGTGCCCATAAATAATTAATAAGCACTATTTGTAGGGGTGGAAGCTAAAAGAAACTTTTGGCTGAGAGTATTGTTTGGTAAATCAAAGCAATCCAAATGAACTATAAGAGTGATATTGTGCAAAATACCTAATGAATAGTTGATTTGTCTTTTTCTATTTCAGGATACTGGATGGAAGACAGCCATTTGTCCGGATTATTGCCCCAATATGTACGAAGATATGCAGACATTGGCTAATGTGCTTCAATCTGATATTGGCCAAGATATGCGCGTCCATAACAGCACATTTCTATGGTTTATTCCTTTTGTTCAGTCCCTAATGGACCTCAAGGACTTGGGCGTGGCTTATATAGTAGAGGTCATTCACCATCTGTGCTCGGAAATCAAAGGCTTTCTCAGTGAAAGAGTCCAGCAATGTGACAAAGTTTCTGAATTTTTCATCCTGATTTTGGTGTCAGTTGTTGAACTACACAGAAATAAAAAGTGCCTGCATTTGCTTTGGGTTAGCTCTCAGGAATGGGTGGAAGCAGTAGTGAAATGTGCTAAACTTCCAACTATAGCATTTACGCGCTGCTCTGAAAAAGCACCTGGAAACGCTCCTAAACTTACACCAACAATATCTTCACAGGCTTCTAACTCTGTACAGCATGCTTGCGTGCAGTTGATACGCAGCCTTCTTCGAGAAGGCTACCAGTTAGGGCAACAAACTGTTTGCAAACAGTTTCTAGATAAACTCAATCTGCTTTTGCGTGGAAACTTACCTATGGGTTGGCAGCTGAACAACCGGGAAACTCAGGAATTGCAAATGTGTTTAAAGCAGGTAATAAGAAGTATAAAGGACAGATCATCAAATGCTTCCATACCTGTGGAAAATAGCGTGATCTGTACAAATTTGCCCACCATTGCTATAAAGCAAGAGAAAGGGACAGCCAGTGACAGGTGTCAGATGAATATACAATACAGGGATAACCTCAGTCCCCCATTTTCTTTAGCATCTGGGAGCGATGAGGCTTGTCAAGAGAGTTCTTCCCCAAGAAGAAGAGGTATCTGGGAAGAGGAATATAGGGAAATGTCTTTTAACAATACAAAATTATGTGTAACTGCAGAATGCCTTTTGACAGATATTAAAAAAGAACCTCATGATAGGTCATTTCAGGAATGTGAACATTCTGATAGCTCTGGAGCAACAAAAATACACAAGGATACCCATAAAAATGGAAACAACTACCAAGTGCAGGGGAACCAAAATAAGAATAACTCCTTACTTAAACAGTGCTTCAACACAAGTCCTCAAGTCTGTGATTTCAAAAGTCATACTATATTGGAGAGAGACGAAACAGAAGTGAGGATGCCAGAGTGTCTGAGTGCTCAATCTTGTTCCAGTTCTCATGAAGATATTCACAGCTCAAATGGAAAGGATGGAAGTTGCTCCCCTAATTCCTGTTCAAAGTTTAAGGTAGATCCTGATAAAATCACAAATTTGAAAACCCAGGTACAGAATGCTGATTGGGCCACAAAACTATTGAAGTTAATGAAGCAATCAGCTTCAAATTCAGAAGTAGACCAACTACAGTCTCGCTCTGAGAGTCTCTGTACAAGTAAAGATGGCAGCAGAGATCAGGAAGTGAATATTTTGAATGAAGGTGAAACCTCAGTTAACTTTAATACTTCAAACGCTTCTGAAAATAAACAGGAGAACAGCATGAACAGTACTTTTCAAATCAAGGTGCTCTCTCTTAAGCAGGAATCAAATGACACCAAGGCAGATTATTCAAATTTCATTAAAAAAGAGGCTGGCTTGGAAGAAAGTGGAGGTGAAGAAGACAATATTCCACTTGATACGTTTATACATTATTTAAAGAAAAAGAGATCCCTTTCAGGAAGATCAAGTTCTTTGCCAAAGCCTTTACTGAATAAAGACCTGAACACAGAAATACCAGATCAAGGACAGTCTAATTCTGGCAGTTTATGCCCAAAGAGAGGTGACCTCAAAGATCAAAAAGTGAGCATGCTACGTACAGATAAAACTTCAGCAAATTTTAACAGTCTATCTAGTTCTGAAAATAAAGAGGAGATACCTAGGAATGCTCCTCTAATCAGTCCACTCTTAATTAAGCATGAGTCAACTGACAGACTGTTAGATTTTTCAAGATATTTTAAAAGAGAAGGCAATTCAGAGGAAAAAAGAAATCATGAAGATAATGCAGCAGTTGCATGTGATTTGGTAAAGCAATTTGGAGCTAGCCCCTTAACAGACTCTCAGATTGATAGAGACCTTGATAAATTATCCTTAGCCGCTTATGCCAAAGGTGTCAATTTTCCTGTTGATTCAAGCCAAGAACGCTCAGTACATCTGAGTCACATTAAAAGGAAAGTAAAAGGTGCTGTTAGATCATCCACAAAGGGCCAAAGTAATGAGTCCTCTTCTGATGCAGATTGTCCCAACAATGAAGTCATCATCATTTCAGATTCCTCTTCTGATGAGGAAAAAAAGTTGGATATTAAGAAACCAGTAAAAAAAGATGTGTATATGTGTCCAGAAAAACAGCCTTTAACACCTGACTATGTTTCTGATAGTGCAAACAAAAAAGAGCAATTGGAGACTCATAGCTCCCCGTTGCCATGTGAGGAACATAATTCTCAATTTTTTGAGTTTGAAACTGAAGATGATGTGTTTTCAGTCTGGCAAGATTCTCAGATAAATGATGAGGAAGTGAATCAGGCACAGGAACAAGACTCTAACTTGACATCAACAAGCAAATGTGCTTCAGATAGTTTTGAGTTGGCAGATCGTATAAATGACTGGGGTTATGATACAGATTATATCAGTGATGATGTCATTGAAAAAGCAGAAGAGGCCGTTGAAAGGCAGGTAGATTCTCTGTCTCATAAGGAAGTTAGTAAAACTGGCACGAAATCTGAGGCAACTTTTCAAGAGCCTGCTATCCAGGGAAATGCAACTGCTCAGTCTGAGAATTCTACTCAGCCAGATGCTGTTGCTAAAGTCCATGCCAAAAACACAGGCTTGATGGAACCCAGAGCATCTGCATCTAGTGTATCATTAGCTTCAAAGTTGACTATTAAAAAAAGCACTTTAAGCCCAGGCAAAAGCGTAGCAAAATCCAAGTTGGTAAGAACTGCCCTTAGAAGTCCCAGAAAAATGAGCCTTAAAACTGTGCAAAACAAAAAACTTCCTCAGACTAGTTCTAGAAATACTGAGCCTTGCAGGTCAACCCCTGCTGTAGTTCCTCCAAAGAAAGTTCACCAGTGTCCTGAGCCAACTTCAACTGTGGTCAAACTTGGCCTAAAAAAGGCCCCCCGCAAAGCATTTGAGTTATCCCAGCGATCCTTAGATAGTCTGGCTGAATTGCGCAGTTATGGGAAAGCTGCTGGGGCAGTTCAGACTCCACAGAAACAAAAAACTAAATTAATTGCTCCACAGAATCTACTTACAAAACATAATAGAAAAATGTTAGCCTGCCAAGATCTTCCATTTCGGAGGCAGATAAGACCCACACAAGTGGGGAGAGGGAAAAATCAGATAGGAAGTTCTGAGGGCAGAAGGAAAAAAATAACTGAAAAGTCTGATCCAAAGCACCCAATACAACAGCCTGTGGATTTTGACCCCGTATCTGCTGTGGGAACTAGTGAAAAACAAAAAGCGAGCACAGCTGAGCGGGTATGCTATCCCTCAAGCAATGACGGGAAAAATGTGAGAAAAAGCTGCTCACCTGGGAGAAAGGAAGTCCAAACTACACACATGAATAAAATGGCTCCACATGGTTCTAAGGAATCTAACATGAAAATAGAAGAAAACAATATGGCAGTTCCTGCATTACAGATCAAATCATGTTTTTCTTCATCTTTAAATGGAGACTACAAAAATGAACCTGCAGAGAGAGAATATGTTGTCCCTCTAGTTTCCCCATCTACACCTAACTTTGAGGGGGCAACTTTGGAAGTGAGCAAGCCTAAATTAAATGAAGAGAGTGATGATGATTTATTTTTAACTCAGTTAGATCCTGTGGATATGGAAATGTGTTCGCAGATGGAAAATGTTGGAGATATTATAATAGCTAGTGAAAAAGAGCCAGTAGACACGGAAGTAGATGCTGCTGAAAGTCTGCTGCAGAATGAGCCCTTAGGTATTGTGAAGTGCAAGTACAAAGATTGTACAGAACAGGTGGAAAAGACAGTGGAGTACTGTAGGAAGCATTCTGCCACTGATGCTTCAGATCATCTCTTTGTCAAGCCAGGTTTACCACCTCGTAAGCCTGAAAAACCTTCCACTACTAAAATTTTCAGCTCAAATAGCTCTTCACGGAGTGCCAACCTCACGAAGGATCTTGAAAATATTTCAAAGCACTCGTCATCAAAAGCCAAGTCAAATGTGGTAAAATCCAGAGTGTCCAAGACAGGGAATCCAAAAGCTGTATCGGCAGAGAACCAGATAGTCAAGACCCCAAGTTTCAGCAATAGTCTTCGGTCCCAGAGTTCCAGCAATGTTCTCCGGCCCCAGAACATGCAGACAAACAGTACTTCATGTTTTCCCAACAGGTCTGCCTTGGGGGCTCATTCAGGGCAAGCAAGAGGTCTCCCTTCCTTTCCACAAGCAAATGCTCTTGTCACTCAACAGCGTGATCATAGTATTTTTGTTACAGAGATTCTGAAATGGAACTATGAAATGTTTGTCAACTTCAGCCAGTTTGGACTTCCACATAACCTTCTTCAATCAATTATGGTCTCTGTTCCTGTCAAATTTCAGGGATACAATGACTATTTTAACACATTTTTCCCCTTGATGATGCTAAATGCCTTTGAAACAGTAAGTAACTTATCTGCTTTTTTTATGAAACTGTTACCACTTTAAGTTTGTTTTCATCAAGCACAGAAAATTTTAGGAAGAGCTAAAAGAGCTAGGTACCTGCTCATCTTAACTTCTGAAAATGTTATTGTGCCTTGATTTAAAAAAAAAAAAATCTTAATGATATTTGTACATTTCTGTGGAAAGGACAGGGTTAGAGCTTAAAATGTTATAGCTTAATTTAGTGCTCAGAAAAATGATATTCCATGAGCACTGTTGCCATGCCCTCTGCACTCCCATCCACTGTAACTGAGCTCTTTCAGTTAACTTTTAAAAGGCCACCTGCAAAGGGAAAAATTGGGTTTGTGCCCCTTTTTCTTCATAGTGTATAAAGAAGGCCTAAAAGGGAAAATCTCAATGTCTTTTTACAAGAAAAAGTCAGGTCTTGGCTATTTTGTTTTCCAAAAATATGTTAAGAATGAATAGATCAGTCAGGCTTCTGACATCAAGAAGCTTTGCAAAAGAGATCCAGTTGATATGGGAAATGATCTTATTTCAGACTGCTTAAAATTTTAACATCAGTGTAACACAAACATTTGCTAGAAAAGTGTTCTGGTAAAGGTACAATATCCCTGTCCCTTTAATTAAGGAAGAACTCTGTGTAAGCTTGAAAGCTTGTCTCTTTCACCAGCAAAAGTTAGTCCAATAAAAATTATTACCTCACTCACCTTGTCCCTTCAATTAGCGTCTGAGAATGCTTTCAAGCCCCACCTCTGCATCCCCCCAAAAGTCCTTCAGCAGAAACAGGGCAGATAAGACTTGACAGTAAAAAAGCAAACAGAAAAACTGTTTTTGGAGCAGACTGGTAAGAAAAACTCTTTCAGGCTTCTTTCTTGCAGAAATATTGAATGTTGTTCCATTTTGAAGGTCACCTTATATCTTGACCTGCAACAGTACCATCGGTTTCGCTTCATTTCTGCCAGTTCACTTCAGTACTGGTGCTCTTCACTAGTCATGACAAATCATGGTGTAATTTTAGAATATAATTTATCCTTATGAAAAACAACCTCCTAAAATATTTTCATATAACTTCCACTTTTATTACATGCAGGTTGCACAGGAATGGATAGAAAACCAGAAAACAAGAGAGAAAAATTATCATCATTTGCACTTACAAAATTTCTGTGCTGACTTGAATCGAGCAGATTTTACAGGTGAGTATTTATGAAAACACCCAGTTTTCTGGGGAAATAGGCAAAAATACAATGAATTGAATTAATGAATTAAAACTGAGTGGTAGAAATAGGTGTAGGAGATACACAAATCCGAGTGCTCAAATTTATGTTGTGGTTACAGGTCGAACCTGAGGCCTAGTTACAAATACAGTGATGAGCTTGGTATAAATGCATAAACAGAAATGTACTTTATTGCCAATCTAGAGAAAACATTGTGCCAGTCAGATATGGCACAACTATTGCTCCTAATTATGTAGGAGCAGTTTGCGTGTGACATCCAGAATGCCCAGATTTATAAGACTTTTCCGTTGTTTATTTGAAAAAAGGTACAAAATACATGTTGGTGAAAAGTACCCCATGCAAGGAATTCATGCTTCAAAATTGCTCACTATGCCAAGCTGTTTTCTGAATATTTTAATATATCAGATCTGACCCATTTAGAATTGTTTGACAAATTTCCTGGAAAAGGAGATGGGAATGAAGTAGCTTTTCGGCTTATTTGGTTTCATGTGTCTGATCTGAGTCCAAGATTGGCAACCAGGTACTCTTGAGTTATAATCCTGCTTCTTGCATAGATTCCTTGAGCCTTGGGCAGGTCACACACTGTAAAGTCTGCATTTATCTAACTTTTAACCATTTTAAAAATTAGATGCATATTTCAGAAGTCCCTGCAATAAATGAATAGTTCAGTGGTTACCCAAATACGGCTGGCTGTGCCCATGTTAATTTTTACATTGTTCCCGGTAGCGTGCATTCGGGAAAGTGATCTGGCAAAACAGCTTCATCCAAAGGATGACGACTTGATCTTTTTGGTGGTGCCTGAAAAACAAAACACCTTTACAGAAGAAAGCGAGATGGAGAGCCATCTAGTGTATCATGTTGGTTTTGTGACCCGCTTCTCCCGTGCATCACTCCGTGAAACGAGTAAGTAAAAGTCGTTAAGAGATATTATAGTATAATCCACTAGGATGGGAGCTGGTTCTTTTTGCATGATAACACCATATCTTTTTATTCCCTCCAAAGTCATATTTCTCTAAATCCATTCTAATTGGTACATTTTTAACTTATTTTATTTGTATTTATTATTTCTTCTTTAGTGTTTGTCTCCAATGGCTAGCTTAGGAAGAGTTTCTGCAACAAATCTATTGTCTGATCATCTAAATATAAATTTGAGAACCCTTTTACTTTCCAACCAATATGACTTGTAAAGGTTATAACAGTGCCACTGTTAGTATTTGATCAGACCTTTCATCCTTGTTGTTCCAAAATTAAAATGTTACCTTTATTTGGGCCTGTCCCTTAATTTAGACTTTCCAAAGTACTATTAATTAATCAAGAATTAACAATTAGTCTAATCAATAACCAATAATTTAAAAACTATGATTATGTTTAGTGAGAGGGGTTCTCTTGAGTCTGAGTTAGTTTAATAACAACAAACCTCGGATAGTTAGCTTGATTGGATTTATTAATGCTTAGTAAACACAGCACATACACTGAGAGAAATAGTTACCAACAGCTGTGAAAGACTTTTCCCTATATTTCCCTGACAGCATGCATTCAGTCTGCAGATACTCTACTTCCTCCTGATTTTTAAGGGCAATTATTTTTACCCTTATCGTGTATCATTCTGGTCCTTATGTATTTCCTCTTTTTGGTACAAACTTGTTATCTTAAGCTATTTCCAAGATTCCCCATAACATTGCAACTTTTGAACTGTCTCCACATCTGTTGGTTAGTCATTTTTTATGCCCTTATTTTAGACGTTTATTTGTTTTGTGTCTTGCAGGTAGTACATTGATAAAATATCTCCGACAACCATTTTCAAAATATTCTAAGAGTTACTGCTCAGTAAAATTCCACTCTGTAAAGTTAGCTTCATCTTCCCTGTGAAACATCATGGGAGCCTTGCTCTCAGGCAAGCCTCAAAATCTTTCTTGGTCTAGCTGAAGTGTCAACAAACCTTTTACGGGTACCATCTTTTTCTATTTTAAAAAATTTATGGAGACCCCAGGAATCAAATCCTTACTCAGCAAAAGTGGGCCATATAATTAAGTGGCAATTTCCCTCTCTCTTTTGAAATGCTGTTTATGATTTTTATATTCCCCCTCCCTCAGAGTGATGTGTTGCTGCGACCCTGATAAAAATCGGACTCCCTTTATAACACCCTGTTATAACACTCCCTTTATAACACACTGTTCCTTAGCTGGCTGAAAAGGTTTCTGTTTAGTTATGTTATACACTTATTTCCCACACAAGTTGAATGCACTTCTTTTACAGCACTTACTCCTGGGAAGTAATAGACCAAGAGTCTAATCCTCATGTGCCTCCCATGTAGCTGACCTAGACATTGTTTCTTGGACCTAGTTGTAAGTCTCTTCAGTGTGTCGTGTGGTAAACTAGAAATGGAGATCTGCTGTAATGGGTGTATAACATTTTTATATAAAGTTGGTGTAGCAGGGCGTGCAGTCACTGGCACGGCGCCTCCTGCTGGTTGTCCAGGAATGAGCTCATCCAGCTCAGGAGCACCTCCTCTGGCTGGTTTCTCGCCCTTTGTTACCTGCCCTGGTGTCTCCACCACCTCTGGCCTCGTGTCCCTTCCGGACCCTGGTGCCCCTTTCCTTGGGGTGCTGCCCCATGGCAGTGCCTCCACATTCTGGCTCTCCCCACCCAGGGGAAACCCAACCCCCTATACCCACCTTGCCTCAGTGGCTCCTGCCAGTCGTCATCTAACCTATTCTCTCAGGGGAAAACTGCAGTCTGAAATGGCCGCTCATCACTGGCAAGGGGGTTGAACCCACTGCCTTTTCTTGGCCTGGCTGCCTCCCTGCAGCCCTAGTATCTCCTCAGGCCTTTGCTGCAAGGCCTCAACCTGTGAGGTCGCCAGGCCAGAGCCCCCAGCTCAGCCTGCCCTTTCCCAGTACTGCTCTGTCCAAGGTACCCCTGCTTGCTCTCCTAGGCAACCTGGTCCTCTCTTCTCCCCAGCTGGAGCAAGAGTCTCTCTCACTCTACCAGCCTGCCCTCTTTTCAGGGCCAGCAGTGCCCTAATTGGGTGCGACCACACCTGTGGCTGACTACCCAACCAACCTCTCCTGGATGCTTTTAACCCCTTTCTGACTGGAGCGGGGTGACTGCACTGCTACAGTTGGTTAAAGCCTTGGTATTCTGTCTAAGTAAAGACTGACGGTGAATAAGTGCTGTGTGTACTCTTTGGGCCCTGTCCTGTAAGATTCTGAGTGTCCTAACAATCTCAGCTGGAAAATGTTCAACATCTTCCAGAATCAGGCTGCAACGCACTAAGATGTGTTGGAGTTAAGAGTTGCAGGAGTAGTTAAATTTGTATTTGAAAAGAAATATAACCATCAAACTTGAAACGTTAATGTGAGAAGAATAAAATATATGGTTGCTTTACCATGATGCTCTTTCTTTTAACAGGGCAAAATGAGCAGCATGTTGTCTGTCACCTTTCTGTCCAAACTCGAGGCAATTTGTCATACTACATAAATCAGCCAGTGAAATGTGTAGTGGTCAGCTCTCTAGTGACCACGCAACGAAGGTTCAAAGGTCTGCTACTGTTGAGCAGGAGTCCTCTGGCTAAACCCATCATAAATCCAAGTTACACTGACTTCTGTCCCAGGGATTTGAATGTAACTTCCGAGAGCACTGTAAGTCCTGTAACTAAGTAGTAAATGGTGGTGAGGGATGACAAGTGAGCAAATTATTTTACCAATTTTGCTAAATTGTTAGAAAAGCCATCCCAGTATTTGGGTGCTCACTGAACGTAGTACTGGGCAGCTGAGCCAGGTTCAAAAGCATCTTTGAGTGTCAAACTGCATGGAGTTGATGAACTTTGTGTCTAGATAAGGGGCTGAACATATGTTCAGATGCCTCTTTTTTGTTTTGATTTATGGCACTGTATTGATATCTGTTTTAATCAAGAAGCACTCCCGTCCGCTGTTTGGTGGAGAAATACCTGCTTAGGAGTTGAGGGGGTGGTGGTAGAAAGGTAAAAGGAAAGGCATGGGAGACCTAAAATCCTCTCAGTAGCAGCCTTCAGGTCAGGGGTGTGCTGTGCAGAGAGAAAACTCAGTCTCAGAAGTGTGTGCACTCTATAAGCTCTTCAAACTGAGGGCACAACAAGAAACGCAAACTGAAAGCACAGAAACTTTTATTGATGACTTCAGTTAACAGAACATTATTTTTTTCCCTGTAGACTTCCTACATGAGAGACTACAATGCAGATCAGAAGAAGGCTATTGAAACTGCTTATGCTATGGTGAAGGAGCATCCAAGACTTCCCAGAATCTGCCTGATCCATGGGCCACCTGGGACAGGGAAATCAAAAACTATTGTTGGACTCCTGTACCGTATTCTGACAGAGGTAGGTGAATATGGTTACTCTGAAACCTGTCATATTCCGTCAGGCATTCTACCTTTGCTCACCCAAGAGAAGCAGTGAAATGAAGTAGTTGGTGACATGAACTAAATGTAATTATTCTTAAAGTATTTATTGTAGTAACTACTAGAGAATATAACTCATTCACTTTTGTTTGTTTGGTACTGAATAAGAGGCTGTGAATTTCATTGGCTACTAGCTGTGACTCTGGTATTGAAACACCACATGCATTTTGGAAAAAAAAGTTATTAATTCCAGCAATGCTTGAAAAACAAAATGCATAAATCTACTTTGCCTAGCTGTTGCATAGTTAGCAAGGTAAGAAACCTGAGTCATCTGTCACACTAAAATCATCACACCTGTTAGTTTTCGTGTTAACTCCCTATACATTAGCCAAATGTATCTCCATTAAATAGAATTCATGCCAATACTTTGCAGTTTAAGCAGAAGTCATTGCTACTCACTGTTAAGATTGGGTGGTTCCCTGAGAGAGGTCCCAGTAAAGCAGCCTTCCAGATTAACCATATCCTGTTTGAGAGGAGTGTACTGTCTAACTTTTGAAATTAAAAATCTGGACTAGACTGCTGGTTTTGATGTCTTGTTTATTAACCTGCAGAGATCTGGGAATGAGAATCCAGCTCAAAACTTGAATGCCAAGATCAAGCGAAACCGTGTTCTGGTTTGTGCACCATCCAATGCTGCTGTTGATGAACTCATGAAAAAGATAATCTTGGAGTTCAAAGAGAAATGCCAAGACAGAAAAAATCCTTTGGGTGTGCAAGTTTATCTCCATATATAAAATGGGTAACATTGAAGGAGAAAAAGGAACTGTTTAACCAGGATGCAATTGCTTCATATCATCATTTATTCATAAAGCATGTGTACAATTACAGTGCTATACAGATAAGAGTAAGATACGTTCTCCCCACAGAAGAACATAATCAGTATGACCTCACACTCCCTATTGATTGCTTTCATATGTTTCTCTAGAATGTGCATGGTATAACTTGTTTGTCAGTGACTATATTGCTTTAATAGCAAGCACTTACAAAACTTTGCAGCTTGAAATCACTATCATTGACCCTTTTCCTCTTTTTGTGTTAAAGTATTAATACACTTTTTTCTCAATATGGCTCAAAGGCTTGGATGGACGATTTCCATCTTTATACTGAAACTATTGGAATTTCCAGCTCTTATCAGTTTGCGTTGCCATTAAAGGTCAGGGTAAAATGTTTTTGCAATATATTCTGGAGTCAGTTCACTTTGTGGTTCTATTTTCTCTCACTGTTTGTGCTTGTGTGAAATTGACAATGTCTAAGCAAAGGGAGGGACTGCTCTCTACTTTGGTAGGTCAGTGTTAGGAGAAGTGAATTACTAGCAGGGAATATTCCAGTACACAGGCAAAATACTGCTGTCAGAACTGCATGCACTGTTTTTTAAACATGGCTTCACTGAAGCTCTCAAGGATTCTTCCATATAGCTGATGTTTACTCCATATTCATGTGCCTGCATTTCTGACTGTGATCTCATAGCAGATATGTAAATGTGCATCAGAAAATGCCCTTTTAAAATGAGAAATAGTGTAGATAATGAAGTCTAGCATAACTAGCTCCTATCTTGAATCTATAATCTGAAACTGTGGTTTATATACAGGAAATTGTGGAGATATAAACTTAGTGCGACTAGGTCCAGAAAAGTCAATAAGCACTGATGTCCTGAGATTCAGCCTGGACAGCCAAGTTAGCCACAGGATGAGTAAGTAACATGCAAAAATGATTACTTTAGTTTCCTTTATAAGAATATGGTCTTGAGACTGGTTATGCGATGTGCTCAGTTCCACTGGACACAAAGGAGAAACGTCATGAAGGCAGGTATTTATAGAACAGCCTATATTGTGCCACAGTGCTTTTATAAGGAACTTGTTTTCTCTATGGGCCTAAAAAGGGGGACACTGTCAATATAAATTTGGCCTAAAACTTAAATTTTGTATTTTTTTTAAAAAAAGTAAACAGCTTTTATAAGGCGAATAGATTTTTCCCGCAAATAAAAATCTACTGAGAACATTTGTATTTAAACAAACCCTTCAGTAGCATTTGAAATCTAGACACTGTGGCATTTAAAAGCCTGGCTAATAAATAGAATACTGACTTCATTGATTTTTGTTGTCCAGGGTGAGAAATGCAGGAAGTAAAAGGAGTATAAACAATGACAAGTAAACTGGGCGCCAGTCCTTTCATTCTTAGGTGGTGCTAGTCACATAAGTTTTTTTTAAAAAAAAAATTGGTCTGTAACATTTAAATTTCTCCTTTTAATTTCTTCCTCATTTTATTTTCATAGACCGGGGACAACCTGGCCGTGACCAGGATATTCACAGGAAAAAGGAAGCCCTAGATCGCCAGCTGGACAGTCTCTCTCGGCAGCGTGCCATGGATAGATGTGATAAGAGGCAGAAGGTAGTTTAATTTTGCTTTGTAGTTTTTTTTCATACATCTTCATTTCTGTGGAGGCTCAATCCACAAGAGTTCTTCTTTCTAAACTGAATATACCTTTCTCAATTGTGATGGGAAGCAACATTTTCTTTTATCCCTCCAAACACATGGCACTTGACCAATACTGTTAAAATAAGCCAGGAATTAATAGCCTTCTACTATAGAGGTATTTGTCTCTGTCATTTAGCTGTGTCAAAGTTCTAGATAAGGCAGTGTACACACCTGGAACTCTCTAAGGCAGTTTGCAGGATCCTTCATTTACTTTGTGGTCAGCTAGAGGGAATAGTCCTTTCTTGCTCACTGTAATTGGCACTTAAAAACTTTCATGAATTCATTTTCTTGTGTGTTTTTAAGCTTAGATTTTTTTTTACCTTTAACGCTGGAATTGGATACATATCAAGCAGTGTTGTTATGCTAAACAATCAGTTCCACCTTTTATTTAGCTGTGACACTGATTAACTTTCCCAGACTTCAAGAAGAGCTGCATGTAAGTTTGAAATCTTGTCTCTCTCACCAACAGAAACTGGTCCAATAAAAGATATTCCATCACCCACCTTGTCTCTTTACATATCAAGCAGTCAGACAAGAAACATTTTTATGACTGCTTGATATACTTTACTTCACTTATAAGTCTCCCCTCAATTTTTGCTTTAAATGCTTGGCACACCTGTGTGTTGCAGCTACTTGATAGTAAATTACAGTGCTTAGCTTCATGGAGACAAGCCAGTGTAGTGTGTTTAGGAATCTAAATATCTTACGTTGTCAACAGCTCACAGTTGTGTATCTTTTCTAAGAAACTGTGGTCTGCATATACAGGTACACTTAGATATTAAAAGGCTGTAAGTTGAACATGTTTAGATGTATAGAAAACCTTGAGGCCATAGGAGAACAAAGGAAATGTGCATTGGTAATTACTCTTGATACGAATATTCAAGTTCATATCTTTCTTTCAGAGTCAAAAGTTAGATGAGGAAATTGCCAGACTTTCAAGAGAGCGGCAACAACTCACTTCTCAGCTGAGGCAGGTAGGAATCTTTCCTCAGGGCAACTCCTTAAAACAAACTTGGTTAATTTGTATAGATGCATCATTTTTTCATCTCTTACAAAATAGATGGTTCTTGGTTTTGAGGTTGCTGGGAGGATTTAAAAGTAACTAAATAAAACTTGAGTGAAAATCCAGGTACATTCTGCTGGCAGGATTTTACAAAGAAACAGATGGGAAATGTGTTAAATGTAACATCATTAGTTTAGGGTGAATTTAAAATAATGAACAATCTACCCACTTGAGCATTGTTAGGAGCAACAGACTCTAGGGGAGACATCAATTATATATGAACTCTCCCTCAGGACTCCTTCCCTTCACCATCCTGCTCCTAAACATCTGGCTGAAATACATTTAAATGTTTTTAAGCAAGTCAGCACGCAGGAATTGGGGGAATTACTTGGCTTATGGAGAATGATGAGGTTATGTAAAGTAATTTGATATGCTCTTAGAGGTAGAAACACACTCTGATGCTGAACTCTTTTGCAAAAAGCAGAAAATAGGGCCAAACTACAGGCAGCTATCCAAGGTATCATGAAAGCTGGATCTGTAACGGATATAGGCTGTTCATGACTCCCTACTTTGTCCTAAGGAGTTAAGGAATGTGGTGATGGTGAACTAATTCTAATACAACAATTGTAAAGTCTGGATTGCATACATACAGACATAAAAGTACACTTTCAATGAAGTTTACATCCTGTACAGCAATGTCTTGTAAACTACATAGAGATATTGTTGTGTTTGGGAGTTAGTGAGAGCAAAACCTTAGTCAGGCAGACTAAAAATATTTGTTTCATGTTCAGTTTCTTTTGGTATGAGCTAATATCCCTCCAAAGGAGCTGACTTTAGTGTAACCATATGTTTAGCTGTTTGAATTGGCCAAACCGGTAGATGCTGTTATCACAAGTCAAAACAGATGATTAAGAAAATTTTAAATCCGTCTAAAAGAAGCACGATATTAAGAGTCTTGCCTTTGTACTCAAAGGTTGGAGGGCGCCCTCAAGAAGTGCAGGCTAGCATCATCTTGGAGTCCCACATCATCTGTTGCACATTGAGCACAAGCGGAGGCTTTCTGCTGGAGTCTGCTTTTCGTCGGCAAGGACTTGACCCTTTCAGCTGTGTCATTGTGGATGAGGTCAGCAAAGCTATTAGTAACTATAATCAGTTTAGTATCGATGGCAACAGCTGCAGCATGATATTTGGGAGGATGGAGAAACATCCATTATAAAGCTAACATTTTTTGCTGCAGTCTTTCCTCAACACTGCTTTGTGGCTTCTGATGATAGGCTCTCCTCAGTGCCAGAGCCAGACCATAATCCCCAAACTACGTTCTCTTCTGCTTAAGGCAGAACACGATAAGGCTACACACACTGTTTGTCAGCCAGTGGCCTGAGGCCTTTGTAGATAGGCCTTTTTTGTCCTAGTTATAAATAGCAACCATCTGAGTCCATGTTCTACGATTTAGCAAAGTCTGGGAGATCCCAGACCCATGAAAGGCGAGAACAGTGTCAAAGTTCATTACTTCTGTCATGTATCTGTTACTCAGGTGGGAGATTAATCTGAATTAATCTAAACCATTGGTTTTCAAACTATGGGGTGTGTCGCTGTGTGGGGGCACAAGGACCTGACTGGTTCTGAATTTTGTCTTGTTTCTTCAAAATATTCCTCTCACTAGCTGAGTCTTTTGGTTCACCTGCTGCCGCGAGGCTCTAAGAACGAGGAGGAAGGTTGGACTAAGGGAGTGTGGCCCCTCCCTTTGCAGGAGATGGGCGGGCGGGAAAGAGCATTCCAGCTCGCTCACCTCTCCAGAGGCTGAAGTGCATGTGCCCCCTTGGGGGGTAGTTCTTGCCTGCCCATGCATGTGTGCTTGGAATTGCACCAGAGCCAAAGGAGCCTGTAGCCTGTGAGTGATTTTGGGAGTCTCAGGGGTGGGGACCTGGCTTCCTGCATATCCCAAGAAGGGGATGCTCATGGGCTGGGGAGCAGCAGGTTGCTCTGGCCAGGATGGCTTCCCAAACCACAGAAATACTGCAGAAATCTGTTTCTTAGAAAGAGAGGGATCCACATGGGACATGAATCTCTGAAGGTGAGCACAGCAAAAAAAAGTGGTGGAAACTTTCCAGATTGATGGGTTATAAATGTTTCTGTTTAGAGAGCAAGGAATATTTGCTTTGCATGTAATTTCATATTGAGAGCAATTTATTTTAGTCTTCTTCACTCAGATTTCTTAAGCAAAGCAATTTCCCTTCTTTTGTTTTTTTTAACTTTGAAAAATGAATGTGTTGGGTTATTCTGAGTACATTATAGGAAATGTAACACTTATGTTTCCTCTTTTTGGCTTACAACTCCTACTTCATTTATTCCTGCTTGTGTATATGAAAGGCAGGGCAGTCATGTGAGGTTGAAACTCTGATTCCATTGACTCATCGCTGTAGTAAACTTGTCCTTGTTGGAGATCCCAAGCAGCTCCCTCCTACTGTAATATCTATGGTAAGCAGATTGTATTTGTACCTTTGGTAATGGAGTTGTATAATGGAAATAGTGAAAGGACAATAACGTCTAGTAGCACAGACTGCATAAAAGTATGTAATCAAGGCTAGATGGGACAATTTGAACATATAAAATACAAGGGGGAAAAGGATGGTCCAGTGGTCAGGGCACTAGCCTGGGACTCAGGTGATCAGGTTCAATGCCCTGCTGTGCCACAGACTTTCTGTGTGATGTTGGTCAAGTAAGTCACTTAGGGTATGTCTTCACTGCAGCTGGGAGTGAGCCTCCTGATGCAGGTAGAGAAACTCACCCTAGTGGGGCTCACGCTAGCTTGCTAAAAATAGCAGTGTGGACATTGTAGCTCGGACTGGAGCTTGGGCTCTATATTCCTATCTGTATGAGCCAAGAAAGGGGAAACATTAAATGTAATTCATACCACACATTGCTTTTTTACCCCTGAAACTGCATGTTGGAAACTTTTCTTATTGGATAGATTAATAAGAAATATAACCTCTTTTTTTTTCAAAAGATCCACTAACTATAAAGCTTCTGACTGATTAATGCCAGTAAAATTCTGCTGAAATGAAGGTGCAGACTTACTGACAAATACAAATTGTGAAAACTAAAATATAAATATCTGTAATGCTCTCAAACTCAGTGTCTTGTTGGTGAGTTAAAGGTGTGAAAACGAATGTACAAAGCTGCAAGTTTAAGCCCATATTGGATTTCTTATGATGAAGTTTAAGATGCACCTAACTCCACAAAAGTCAGTCCTGTGTTTTGCCTCTGGCAGAAAGCTCAAGAGTATGGCTATGATCAGTCTATGATGGCTCGCCTGCACAAACACCTGGAGGAACAGATGCAGCAGAATGTTACAGGGAAGCTGCCCATTTTACAGCTGACTGTACAATATAGGATGCATCCTGACATCTGCCTCTTCCCATCCAATTACATTTATGGCAGGACTTTAAAGACTGACAGGTGGGTTGCATTCTGTTTGTTTTGTTAGTAGGGGTATTCCAGCAAAAACTTAACAGCACTTAGTTATTTCCCACATATCAATCAGTGTACTCCTTTGCCCGTAGGATTTCTTTCCAAAAGAGAGAAACAGATGTTTGCATAACTGGCGTGGAAACTCCCATAGCCTTCTTCCAGCTGTTGTCTTGGGCTCATGAATGTACTAGATCATAATCTCAAAGACTGGGCTAATTCTCTATCACCAAGAGCTCGGTTTCTTGCCTTGGTATACATTGATGGCATAAGGAATTATGGAATCTAGAAGAGAAGCTGAAAGTCTCCTGCAAATTTTTTTACCTGTCGTAAATAAGTGATGTATCAATTCTCAGAACTCTTGATGGTTGCAATGGTGATAATTACAATTATTTACAGAGCAACAGAAGAGAACAGATGTTCTTCAGATTGGCTATTCCAGCCATACCTGGTCTTTGATGTAGCAGATGGCCACGAGAAACGGAATAATGAGTAAGTTCTCTATTCTCCTTTCCACCAAAATCTAAATCTACTGGTATAATTAACTGCAGAATGATTTTTCATACATGGAACGTAGCCAAAGCTCCATTCTGAACTAAAGACCTGACGTTGACATTCAGTAGTGGGAGAACATTGTTGCTCAGGGCACGAGTTTGGCATGTCTCTGATGTAAATATATTATCTTGCCTTTATAAAAGGGCTTGGGTGTAAGTGATTGTATATCTGAGTAGAGTCAGGGCTATCCTTCCTGATGGAGTTATCTTGTAATGAACCAGAGACCCTGTGAACAGCCTGTTTACTATCTGGAATGAGTGTCATTAACTTTGTCCGGTTTTTTTTCCTTCTAACTCTTTTCATATCCAGTCTGGGACCCACTTACCTTTCTGTGGGTGCAGGGTAGTGTTTCACAAGTCTTTAAATGTAGTGGTGTTGTTAGTCGAGGTCACCTGCCCTTTCTTCTTCCCTCTGCTAATCTCCAGGGCTTTCCATGGCTGTCCAAGGTCAATCCATGGTTACCTTTGAATGGCTCCAGTTGCTCCACATAAAGTTTGCTGGCACTTAGCTCTTCCACCGTGGTTTGTGCTGAATCTGTCTGAGTATGGTTCAAAGCATTATTGTCACAAATACTTAGTTCCAGAGAGTGAATGGTAGTGTGTGACCATCAAATGGCTCTACTGCATTGGTCTAGGAAACAACGTTCAAAGAGAAATCCCAACCCACTTTCAATTTAAAGTCCTGCTGTCTTCTAAATAAAAAAGCACACAATACATGTAGCACTGACTGTTTGGACTTTCTCTGCTATGTCTTGCTCCTCATGCTTTCTTCATTCCAGTATTCAGACTGCTATCTCAACTGTTTTGTATCGTTCTCAGAGAACAAACTAAGAACTGGTAGGTAAGGTCCCATGGAAAGAAAATCTAAGGGGAAAAGAGTTCAGGAGAGCTGGCAGTTTCTCAGGGAGACAATATTGAAGACACAACTACTAACAATCTCAATGTGAAGGAAAGATAGGAAGAATAGTGTGGCTCCATCAGGAGCTCTTTAATGACCTGAACATCAAAAAGAAATCTTACAAAAAGTGGAAATGTTGACTAATTGCAAAGGAGGAAGTACAAAAGAATAGCACAAGCATATAGGAACAAAATCAGAAATCTTTAAATACATTAGGAGCAAGAGAAAGATGAAGAAAAGTATAGGTCCTCTACTTATCGGGGAAAGAGAGCTAATAACGATGACATCAGGAAAGCTGAAATGTGTAATGCCTATTTTGCATCAGTCATCTCTAAAAAGGTTAATGGCAACCAGATACTCAACACAAGTAATATTAACATCAAGGGGTGAAGAAATTCTACCCAAAATAGGGAAAGAATAGGTTAAAGACTATTTATTTAGATAAGTAGGATATATTCAAGTCATCAGGGCATGATGAAATTCATCCTTGGGCACTTAAGGACCTAGCTGAAACAGTCTTGGAACTGTTATCAGTTATCTTTAATAACTCCTGGAGGAGGGGTGAGGTCCCAGAAGACTAGAGAAAGTCAAACATAATATTTATCTTTGAAAAGGGGAACAAAGAGGCCCTGGGGAATTATAGACCAGTCAGCCTAACTTTGATTCCTGGCAAGATACTGGAACAAATTATTAAACAATCAAATTGTAAGCACCTAGAGATAATAGGGTTATAAGAAATAACCAACATGGATTTGTCAAAAGGAAAAAGCAATGCCAAACCACCCTGATTTCCTTCTTTGACAGGGTTACTCGTCTACTGGATGGGGAGAAGCAGTAGATGTGATATATCTTGATTTTTAGTAAGGCATTTGACACAGTCCCACATGAAATTCTCATAAGCAAACTAGCGAAATGTGGTCTACATGGAATTACTATAAGATGGGTGCACAACTGGTTGAAAGACTTATCGATGGTTTGCTGCCAAACTGGGAGGACATACCTAGTGGGGCCTTGTAGGGGTCAGTCATGCGTCTGGTACTATTCAATATAGTTATTAATGACTTGGATAATGGAGTGAAAGGTATGCTTATAAAATTTGCAGATGACACCATGCTGTGAGGGGTACAAGGAATTTGGAGGGCAGGATTATAATTCAAAATGACCTTGACAAATTGAAGAATTGGTCTGAATTCAACAAGATGAAATTCAGTAAAGACAAGCGTAAAGTACTTCACTTGGGAAGGAAAAATCAAATGCACAACTACCAAATGGGGAGTAATTGGCTAGGTGGTAGTACTGCTGAAAAGCATCTGGGAGCTATAATGAATCAAAAACTGAATGAGAGTCAACAGTGTGGTGCAGCTGCAAAAAAGGGCTAATATCATTCTGGGGTGTATTAATAGGAGTGTTGTATGTAAGGCATTAGGTGGTAATTGTCCCATTCTGCTTGACCCTGGTGAGGCTTCAGCTGGAGTAGTGTGCCCAATTCTGGGCTCTCTCCAGTTTGTCCAAATCTTTCCTAAAATGGAGAGTCCAGAGGAGAACAACTAAAATGATATGATGTAAGGTTTAGAAAAACTGACCTCTGAGGAAAGGTTACAAAAACTGGGTGTGTTTAGTCTTGAGTAAAGGTGACTGGGGGCGGATCTGGTAAGTCTTCAGATATGTTAAGGGCTGTTATAAAGAGGATGGTGATCAATTGTTCTCCATGTCCATTGACAGGAGGACAAGAAGTAATGGGCTTAATCTACAGCAAGGGAAAAGTAGGTTAGATATTAGGGAAAACTTTCTAACTACAAGGGTACTTACATTGGAATAGGCTTCCAAGGGAGGCTGTGGAATCCCCATCACTGGAGGTTTTTAAAAACAGGTTGGACAAACTCCTGTCAGGTTGGTCTAGGTTTACTTGGTCCTGCCACAGTGCAGGGGGCTGTACTTGTTGATTTCTTGAGGCCCCTTCCAGCCCTACGTTGCTGTGGTGCATGGGCGCAAATATAAATAAGTGTTCATTTTGTGATAGTGTGGAATTTAATCCCTTGCAGCCTGGTTTGGTGTCCCACTAGCTGCCATCTCACACTGCTAACTCTAGCACCATTTCTCCAGACCCCTATGACCTCACTGACTTGCTTCTCCCTGCTGAATTCTAAGGGTCTGCTGTCACAAGACACACTTGCTCCCTTCCTCTATAATTTCCCCAGGCATTAGAGCTCACGTGGAACCAATAACAGAGCCTTTCACAGGAGATCTTCCCCACTGGTGTATGTCAGCCCTAGCTTGGCAGTTGCTTATAAGTGCTTTGCAGCATCTTTCATCCAGAGATCTCAAAAGGATAAAGCATGAAGAGGCACAGTAAATCCTAGCACATGAGCTGTGCTAAAGTAGTGAGTTTAACAGTATGTAAATGGTTTTGATGTTGTTTTTCTTCCTCTTTATCTTGTTCAGCTCTTTTGCTAATCCCCAGGAAGTAAAGCTGGTGATGGAAATAATGAAATTGATTAAAGAAAAAAAGAATGATATTGGTTTTCGTCACATAGGAATAATCACCCCTTACAGTGCACAGAAAAAGATGATTCAACAAGAACTGGACAGAGAGTTTGGCAGGGGCAGGTAAAAATACCCTACATGTTCTACCTGGGACGAAATCCTCTGGATGGAGTCCTTTTGCATTTTCTCTGTCAAATATTGCAGTAGGTTAGAAACTGTAATCGTTAAAATTTTTTTGTGCTGAGAAAAAGTATTGACAATTGGCTGCAACTGGTTAAGCTATTACAAGCATAGAGCAGCATTCAAAGCTTTTTCTCTTCATAGTGCTAGTGAGGTCCTTGGGTACCATTCTCTAGTTTGGATCTCTTTATGTGATCTGATTTATACAACTGTTCAGAATAAAGGTGATTAAAGAGCACACTTCAAATGATTCCTGAACTACAGTGAACCTGAACCACATTCTGGCATAATCTTGGCGTCTGAGAAAGAAGTGAATGTTTTCAGAAAGGAGGGTCATGCACTGTATCTTTTTTTTTTTTTTTTTAAAGAAATAGTTTAATTTACAGCATGGATTATGTTAAGAGGTTAACCTTTCATAAAAGTGCTTAGGTTATTGGGATAAGCACTTGGTTAAAATCCAAAAATGAAAATTTTAAACAGCTCAAAATTCCTCTTTCCTAGAGCGGGAGAAGTAGACACAGTTGACGGGTTCCAGGGTCGACAGAAAGACTGCATTATAGTGACGTGTGTAAGAGCGAACAGCACACAAGGGTCAATTGGGTATGTCTTGCCCTTTTTTAAAAAAAAAAAGGGGGGGGGGATTGGTGACTTGAAGTCTGCACGCACCTAGAGAGACTTTATTTACATGTGTTCTCTGCAGAATGTCAGTAAGAGAACATCAAGGAGATAATATCTGTCTGGTGTTTCTCATCTCTGCCAAATTAAGCATTCTAATGGTCACCCCACCCCACTGATCTCCTAAAAGTGGACAGGAGGTGCTATAGAAATACCTAACCCTTATGTAATTCTTTTCTTCAGTAGATTTCCAAGCACTTCAAAATATTTAATGTATTTCTTCTCTTAGCACCCATGTGAGGTAGGGCAGTATTATCCTCATTGTAGAACAGGAAACTGAAGCACAGGGGGGCTAAGTGATTTGTCCAGGTTCTCGCACAGAGTCTATAGTGGAGCAGGGAATTAAACCTGAGTCTCCCAATGCCAAGTATTATAATAATCTGCACTGAGCACAGATTAAATTGTGTGCATCCTTTGGTTTGCCATTTTAATTGTCTGTTTAGTTTGGACAGAGATGATACCTGGGTAACTGATGGCTGTGTATCTTTCTTCATGCTATTAGCTCTGCTGTGCAATCTTACAAATTATACTCATATGGCTGTGTATTGTAACTTTGTTGATGTGCTGATCTTCCTTTCTTTAAAAAAAAAAAAAAATTATTCATGATTGTGAATGAAAGTGACTTATTTATATAGCACTTCCAGTGCCAAAGTATTGCTAAACAGGGAAGTGGTTTATAAATATGATTCAGAAATCCCTAATCTAGATGATTGTTTGGGAATGGGAGCCAGGTATAATTCTGGCACTGTTACTGGCTGGCAAGTCACTTACCCTCTTTGCTTCAGTTTGCCCCTTTATAAAGGTTACTAGCTCACCCAGCTGTTGAGGCTTTATTTGTACGTTGCTTTGGCAATAAGATGCTCTTTAAGTTCTAAGGGCTTGTCTACATGAACAGTTAGACCGCTCTACCCTGCACTAGCCTGCTACAGTCTAACTGTCCCTGGGGATGCTGCTGACATACATTAACAGTTCATTAGACCGCTTTGATCTATCCTTCTTCGAAATGGGACTAGCTGAAAGCGCTCTAACAAACTGTTAACATGCATCAGCAAGGGTGTATGTGGACAGACCACGGCTGGCTGGTGTGGTGTAGATTCGCACCCCAGCTTGCTGCAGTCTAATTGTTCATGTAGGCAGGCACGAAGTATTAATCACTGTGGTCTCTTCAAAGCAGGGTCCAACCACCTTGGCAAGGTGTTACAGGAAATTTGCACCACCGCTGCCTGTGCTATAGATTATTGTGTAGTGAGCAGAGGGGCTTTGATCTCCAGGGTAACCAGTCCAGCAGTGAATTCACTGAAAAGGTGACCTACAAAGGGGGCAAAACCCTGTCCAAGAAGTGACACTGAAAGGGTATTTTAATGGGGGGAGAAGAGACCCCTGTAGATTTTTTTACCTTAAAACTATCAGGAATATCAAGCTGTGCCTTCCCATTTTTTAGCTGGAGAACCGCATGGTGTCTACACTAGGGAATTTTACCTCGGAAATTCCCCTGGTGGGAGCCCTAACATAGGCCGTTCTCTGGGTTGCCATGTTTTTACTATCGTGTGTGTGAAACTGCTGAAGAATAGGGTTCATTAACATGCTGGTAACACCAGGTATTGCTGTGGGACCTGTTTGGCTAAATTGGTGTCAGCCATGACGAGACTTGCTTTTGCAAAATTCTTTGTGTAGAGTAGGCTCTGGAGTTGGGAGCTTTCTCAATCCTCATTGGAGGAGGAGGAGTGGTAGTGTTATAGTCTTTAACAGAGCTTTTTCCCACAAGGTTCATCAGGAGTTTGAATTAAGTAGGTGCTAACAAAATTGAACTTTAAACAATGAATAAAACCTGTAATTCTAACAAATTTATTTGAGCATAAGCTTACGTGAGCTACAGCTCACTTCTTTGGATGCTGTAGTTCACGAAAGCTTATGCTCAAATTTGTTAGTCTCTAAGGTGCCACAAGTACTCCTTTTCTTTGTGCGAATACAGACTAACACGGCTGCTACTCTGAAACCTATAATTCTGTTATCTGTAGAGTCCTCTGGCAAAAATAGGGTAGACAAGATCTAATATTTCCAATGTGAAAACTTTTTTGTCAAGGAACAATAATGTCAGGTCTCAAAAACCATGACAAAGCAAAAACGGCACAAACAGTGTGTTTCTCCTTTGCAGGTGACCTTTAAAAATAAATAAAATATTTAAGCACAGTGCTGAAATATTAAATAGAACGTTTTCATGTTAATCATACCAAATATTATTAATCTATTTCAGTTCAAGTCAAAAGGAAGCTCAAAGTCTTGACAGGAGAAATAAATTTGATCTCTTCCATCTGTGAGTCTGTGCAGGGGAGGGAAGTGGCAGAGGGAATAGGAAGACTTTGGAGACTGTTTTAAGATGAAAGAAGTAGTGGCTACCAGGAGGGACTGGAGATATCATTGAGAAGGGAAGCAGCAGCAGTAGAAGCTGGGGGGAGAGAGATTCTCTACAGGGGATTGAAGATGGCAAAGGGAGCCTGGGTAACAACCAAAGTACCTTGTTTAGAGGAGGGCTGGCTGCTGTAGTGGGAACAAGGGATGGAGGAAAACCCACCTTCTTTGTAGTTAGCTTTTTTTTTTTATTTCAGCAATTGTCACTTCTTAAAAATAAGAACTAAAGTTCAGTTAAGTGTGTTGGAAGAAATAGTACAGCAACTTAATTTTGTTTCATTATTTAGGTTTCTGGCAAGTCTTCAGCGTCTGAATGTTACAATTACCCGAGCCAGGTACAGCCTCTTCATCCTTGGAAGATTGACAACGTTAATGGTAGGTACAGTGTTGTAGTCCGGTGCATCTCTGCCTGTTCTCCCTGTTAGTTCAGGTCAGGAATGAGAAAGTGAAAGTCACTCCCAGCCCATCCTTGTGTGAAAGAGGAGTCTGTGTTGGGATAGGGTTGCTCAGTTAAAGCAATCCAATGGTCTGAAAGCTACTCTTGGGCAGAGTCAATTGTCCTTGTGTAATACACAGCCACAGAAGGCTTTCTGAAGGGAGAATTGTATCCATTGTTTCAAGCCAGGCAAGTGAGATGCTGTTCTGTAAAATGGCTTGCAATAAAATTTATCAGTAAAAAATACTGAAAGTATGAGAGGGTAAATCTTCTCCTCAGTGGCAGCATGAACGAGAGCTGGCACTGGCAAGCTCCACAGCCTGAGGGTCAGAATCATCCCCTTTCTTCCCTCCGAAGCCAAACAATAAACCAAACGAAGCTGCCTTCCCCAGTCCTAGTGACTGCTTCAGGTAGGGAGAAGACCAGAGGACCCCACCAGCCCCAAATACTCCCCAGATCTGCTCCCCATTCCATTTAGAGCAGAACTGCATAATATCTCCTGACAGGGCCCTCCATGCCTGAGGAAGAGTTGGTTTTCCGCTCTAGCACATGCTGAGAATGCAAATTAAGCATAAAGAGGCCAGTTTAGTTCCAGATACTGGCTTGTTGATGTTGTCCTGTTCACCCCTTTGCTTCCAGAATTTGTTAGATCCTAGGCATGCTGGCATAAAGTAAGGAGGAAAAGGGAAAGATCTTAGCTTATTTCATTGGGATCAAGTGTACTGCACTTGGCCAGTTTTGCGGTTATTAGTCGGCATTGTAATAAGAATCAGGACTGCTGGGACAGTTTAACTACTGTAGCTGGCATTTCTCATTCAGCAGAGAATCAGTAAATGTCCCTGTTCTCATTATATCATTGTCCTTGCATATAGTGACTTGTTTCTAATATAATCAATCTAAGAAACCATTAGATTTTACTCATTTAGGAAGCTAAAATGTCTTTTTTTGAATTTGAAATTTTAAAGGAACACTTTTCGCTTTAAAAAAAAAAAACACACTTTTGTCTGAATTTTTACTTACACATTTCAAGTAATGCCTAAGATAACCAACTGAAAAAAATTAGATTTTTTTTTCTATTACTTCAGTTTGTTTACCTTCTGCACAAAATGCTATCAAATGCACAGTCAGTTTCACAGTTTCCCTGGGATAGTCAGTTTTCCTTGCGTGTGGGTCTTTCACTCCGAAACAGTGGAGAAAAATGTTTTTACAAAACAAGAAAATGTGACTGGACCCCCACAGAAATTGGCAGGGTGGAATCTGGAGCAGGTGTAGTAATTGAAACTGCTTAAATTCACCTTTTAAAAATTGCCTATATTTGAAGTTGGTGTCCCTTAAACCAGTGGTGTGCAAATTTATCAAATCGTGCCCCCCATTACCATTCAGATAATTTGGCATGCCCCCTCCATTACTTGTAATCTGAAACTTTTTTCGTGCAGAAGTAAGAGTAGCAATGTGTGAAAAGTGGTATTTGTCAATATCACTTTTCACAGAAGTCTTAGCACCTCATTGCCAGCAGCAGCAGAAGTAAGGGTGGCAATTGGGGGCTAGTAAGTCTGCTATGAAAAGTGACATTAACAGAGTTTCTTTGCACCCCTGCCCTAGACAAACTCTTGTACCCCCCACAGTTTGCACACCACTGCCTTAATTTTTCAAAAAACATATTCTTTTACTGTATCTCATGCACCACGAGGGGGCAATCACACCATATTCTTGTGTTGTATTTGGACAAGGTCGGAAGACCGCTGTCCTGACAATCATAGTTACAGGAGCTGTCAATTTAAATGAGTTTGTACGATGATGGCTAAAAGTATCCTCTCTGTGTTATAGCAGTGGGATGCTGTATTGCTTTTTAATGAAACTTTTACTAAAAATCCTTTCATCCCAGAGCAAGTGTACATACAGTTCCCGTGACAGCTATCAGAAGTGAGGTTGTGTGGATTAAAAATAGGACAACATGCATCCTGAGATTCCTGTGTGTGCTATTTGCTAACTATTTTTCTTCTTTCAAGGACAATAAAGACTGGAATAAGCTGATTCAGGATGCTCAGAGAAGAGGCGCTATCATCAAGACTTGTGACAAAAACTATAAAAGGGATGCTGTTAAAATTCTGAAGCTCAAACCAACATTACAGCGGCCACTCTCCTATCCTCCTACTGCTGCGCTGTCAGAGAAAGCTACTCAAATGCAGGCATGTTTGGGCAGTGATGGGAAGAATAAGGTCCTCAACAGAAAAAGCAGCAATGACTCTGGAATACTCTCGGCCCGTGCTGGCCTGTCAGCACAAGGCAATGGAGTAGTAAGACAGGCACCAGAGTCTCAAGCTTTGGGTTTCAAAGGAGTCACTCTTCCCACACCAGTGCAGCCTGCTGTTCGAGAGAGACCACGGGATCCAAGACTGGCTAGGAGGGCAGAAGCGACAGGGAAGGAGCAGGCCTCCAAGAATAGCAATCCATCAGCCTTGAGCAATCCAGATGTGACATTGTCACGGGGACCTGATGCATCGGCAGCCCACTGGGGTCAGATCAGCACCGTGCAGCCTACTGTCTCCAAGGCAGAAGATTCCAACAAACCCAACCAAACTGTAAGACAGCCGGACATGCCTTTCACTGCTTCCCATACAGCCAGGCAGGACCATGACTGGAGAGTTTCTTTCTCCTCAAAAGAGGCAAGAACTGGCAGTAAAGAAGACCAGAAAGGTAATGAGTGGAGCAAAGACAAGGACTATCGGACCCCTGCAAGCAGAAGGGCATTGGAACAACCCCCAGAGAACAAAGACTTGAGTGAGGCCAAGAGGAGGAAGGTCTCCTATTAGCTGAAATCTTTCTAGGATCAGCTGCGGCTGGCAGCCTTGCCCCCACTATATAAGCCCCTCCAAAACCTATCCCTGCCCTTAAAAATATGGACTATATTTAAAAAAAATAAATACCTAGTTCACCTGGAACTCCTTCATATTGCTACTTTTCTACTAACAGATCCAGTTTTTCCCATCCCATCACTGACTGTTGGGTGAATTCATACCTGAAAAATCATATCCTTGGAGCTTTTGAACTGAAAAGTTGGGGAATTGCGCCATATGTAATGGCAATAAGTTTGAACTATGATCCTAGGAAGTGAAGTGCTGTAAATGTTGAATTGATGTATATTTGTATAGCATACAAAATTATTTTAAGATTTAATTCAGCAAGCGTATTGCTGCTTGTTTCCGTGCCCGAAAGCTGATTTCAGAGTGGAGCAAATTTTTTTTTATAAAAAAAAAAAAAAAAAAACTGAGAGAAAACCTCACCAGAAATTTTTGGTAAGTCTAGTTTCTTTAATAGCAAATGGGACATTTTGAAAAGGCTGAGAGGGTGGTAACGGGTCAGATGGCTTTTGATTCTTTCTGAAATTCCACTGGTATCTCGTGGAAGACAGTGAGAAGGGGGTGTGTGTGCGTGAATGTTCAACAGAATTCTACATATGGTGTGTATATATATAATTTTTTTATTTCACTTCCCCATTTTTTCATAGGAACAAAATATCCTTGGTTCATGCAGATGTGCCTTGAGTCTTACTTTTGGTCCTTATTCTTCAGCTGTTGTCCTTAGCCCTCTGATTGTGACATCAGTTTATTGCAGTTTGAGTCTATAGACTGATGGCACTAACTGTGGCTCAAGACACTGAGCTCCCACTGAAGTCGGTAGTAGTTGAGGACTGTCAGATTGCATGAGCCTGATTAGGCCTATTGGCTCCAAGTGAGGAATAAGCAGCAGAAGTTTTTGAAATCTTTATCAAAGATCCAGTCCATGCTTGCTGATGATGATGATACTTGGCTTGCTTGGTAACAGAGCACTTTGAGATCTGCAGAGATGAAAAGGCTAGCTATATAAGAGCTGAGTATGATTATTACTATTACTGGATTCTGTTTACTCTGTAGATGTAGAATATCTAACTGGTAAATGAATAAAACTGCAATAACTAATTTTTTAAAAACAAAAAAAGAGCCCTACTCATGTGCATGTTTTCGTAACCGAACCAAAAAAAGAAGTGCAAGTGGAGTTGTTTCTAAATAGAATGTGTTCAGAGTTAGGCATCAGTTGCTCTTTCAGGAATATCATGAATGTCTAAGTGTATAAAGAAAGTGAATAACATCTGTTAGGCATACTATCTGTTTTGCATAGAGACAATACAGAGCTCATGTTTTGTTTGCGTGTGTTTATTTAGCACTTTGACGATCTGTCACTGGCTAGAGCCAGAAGTAGTGTGGGCAAGCAAGGTGCAAATTTTTTCTGTGGACCTTTGATGATGATGCAGCTCATTTTCAACTTGCAAATACCTCTACTATGGCTTTTCTAAGTTTGATCTGAGAAGAGATTACCATGGTATGCCAAATCATTTCATGTTGTGGACAAATGACACCTCAGAACTAGAAGGAAGCCATCAAACTTGCTTTATATGTGAGCTCTTGTGAGATAGAACCCAGCTTTCTTAAGATGCAAAATTAAGACCTAGCTCCATTAAATTAACGGGAGCAGGTTCTCGGCACATCTACTGAATGACTTATGCCCACCACTGCACATGAGTGTTTTGATTCCGTTACCATGCTGGTCTTTCCAGTTTCACCACAACATAAGAAAATGGGCTAAACAACTGTGCCAGTGGTTTTGTTTAGGTTTCCCTCCCGATACTTTCATTGCAGTGATTAATGTTGCCTTCTTCCTTTCATACTGACAAACAGCTGCGTGGTGGTGGTGTCACAGCAAAATATAGAGATGACATAACTACTGTAAGAATAATAGGACAGTAGCCTACGTGGTAAACTGTAAATTGAACTGGTATGAATTCACCTATCCGAGCTTGAAATAGATGGGCTTTACTAGTGACAGCTGAGTGATAGGTATGTTGGAAGGCTATATCTCCTGTATCGGCATGGCACAGCTCATGACCTGCTGTTCTCTATTACAGTGATGGTAAAGAGAATAAATGGGCTAAATTCTGCCCTTAGATAGGCACAAGAAATAACGCCAATAACAGATGTTGCCCACAAAATTTGAGGGCAGTATTTCACCTCAAAGCTTTGTTTCATGTGTACTACATTAATTGCTAGCACTGTACGCACCTTAAACAGTCATGAAAGTCGTTCAGAGTAGTGTATGATGTAACTTGTGTTTGCAGGGAGTAGAGCTGTTAGAATGAGCTGCTTGTTGTCATACATTAGAGATCTCTGTATAACTCCTAGTTGAGATTCATGCCCTGTGTGTATCTATATCTAGGCTAAATAGGAACACTTTGAAATACTGTCTCCCTTATAAACCTGTTGTATCGGTGCAGTATGGTTAAAAAGGCAGGGTTAACCAGCTAACCGATGTAGTTCCTATAGCTATGGAAACCATGCAGTGTATATTCATGTAAAAAAACTGAAGACAAAGTCAGTCTAAATCAGGGAATGCTTTTCTAACGATTAACTGGAAAACTGTTTGTTTGTCAAGCAAATCTTCGAACTCTTCCAGTCTCCTTTTTGTCAAATCAGCTGCACATTCCAGAATGTAAGTTCTATCCTGAAAATGACACTTGTCAGGTGCTGGAAGGAATTTTATTCTGATGTCTTACATTGCCTTTGTGGCATTACATCACCCATGCTTTGTATATTTTATATCTCCTGCCTCTGTATAGGGAGAGGTGATGAGCTGTGCAATTTTTACTACACAGGGATAAGTGGCTTGTGCGTGCCTATCTGGACCCAATAAATCCTGTATTACACGCACTGTTGCTTACTGGAGTTGTATAACTGTTGTACCAATAAATTAAAAACCAGCAGGATCTTATTAAAGGGAAAAAGGCAAAATACCACATTTATTGTGAATACAGAAAGAATCATAGTAAGCAGTTAGTTACAGCTGTAACATTCCATTCAATCTCATCTTTATTCACTCATTCATTCATACAAACACACACACACACAGAGACAGGTTCTGCAAGGTTGTTATCATAGTAAGCAGTTAGTTATAGCTATAACATTCCATTCAATCTCATATTTAATCACACACACACACACACACACACACACACACACACACACACACACACACACACACACACACACACACACACACACACACACACACACACACACAGGTTCTGCAAGGTTGTTATCATAGTTACCAGCCTTAGAGTTGCTCATGCCAAGCCACTGGCCAGGTGGCCTGGACATGAGGAGGGAGCAGGGCCTTGTCAGATGCTCATCTGATGCTCCTGGAAGTTGGTTTGCAGAATCAGACCCCAAAGTTCTCACTTTTTAGAGTCTCTTTTTTAGGAATTTCTTCCTAGGCCAGTCTGTGGGAATTGCTTCATCATGCTGTTGCTGAATCAATCAGCAGATGGCACATTCCTGACGGCTCCGTGCTGCTAGATGTTATCTTGTTCTTTGGTTCTCCCATTCTTGAGGCTGTTGGGTGGATTCCAGTCTGCCCTCCGGGGGTCCTCTGGTTATTTCCACTTGACGCCTTCTTCAGCCGATGGACACTGGATTCTTAGGCTGGCACCTCCCTGATCATTCAGTTATTATCCACACCAAGCATCCATCCACATACATCCTCTATCTCTATTTTAATCACAATTGTTAATACAACAAAAGGGCGAGGAGTCTCTGGGTGCTGTTTCTGTTGTTAGAGTATTGCTTTGAGTCTCTGTGAATTGCTTTGAGAACAGACTCTGTCTTAGAATGTACTAACACAATTAGCAGCTTGCAAGTTTCACACATAGAGGGAGAGAAACAGTACCAAAACCCAAGAGACCTCTTAATTAGTAATACCCTGGAATTTAAACTATGGGGAATCAAACTCATTTGTGATTTTAATACAGAACTTCTTTAATATGATCCAACATAACTTCTCAATAAACCCTGTTTGATTGAGATACTGCAGTACCGTTCCAGTTTACTCCCTCAGCTGATACAAGGTTTTATTGCCTTTACTTTGTATCTGTCGCCGCTTTGTCCATCACTTCTCTGCACTAGCACATCAGTCTGTTAATGCTCTATTTTGTTTTTGAATAAAAAATGTTTGAGTTGAGTTTGCCCTTTATGTTAAGCATTTTTCTCTTTATGCATAGCCCAGAATTGGTTGCTTTTAGTAAAAATGAGAGTTCATGTGGAATAGATTAAGTTTTTAATTAGTATTTTTCTTCCAGCTATATACATAACACTTAGTGTAACCAGCAGGCAAACTGTGATCCAAGGCACTTTCTTCACTCTGAGAGTTTAGACTAAATGTATTACAAAAATAAAACCTATGCCAAGATGCACACTGATATGGTGCAGTTTTAACGTATTTTCACCTCAACTGTTTCTTTTGCCCATGCATCATGTAATCAACCTTTTAGTAGAGACTGATGAACATGCATGCAATCTACATTATGTTATTTTGTTTTCTCCTCCTTTGACTGATCCGGCCAATCCCTCAACTATGCAAGTAGCCTTGTACTATTCTTTCTCATGTATTTTTGTTTCAGAACTAGTAAGTGGCAGAATAGCCATCGGAAGACCCCCGCCCGCCCTCTTGCACGTGTATTGCCTAGATGAATCATTAATGAATGTATGGAAGACTGACTGCATGTATTTTAATGTGAAGCAGTTTAATTTGGTCTTTTGACCAAATGAGTTTGGAGGAAGAAACTTTAAATGTTTGTGAATCAATGGCTTCTGGTTTTTTTCCAGGTCATTTGCTTAATTTTCAATGCTATAGCAGCTCCTTTGTGGTGCTTGTCATTTGTTATCTCTGAATAATAGAATGGGAATCCCTTGTGCTTATAAGTGCTGAAATATACTCTGTCCAGAATAGGTGGCCTTCTTGTGAAGGTGGAAGAGAATTGCCCTTAGAGGAGAATCAGACACCGTCTGTTAAGGCGGTATCCAAACATTGCCTAATACGAGTATCTTCCTTTTGCAGATTTCACTGCAGTTATACAGGATACCATAACCTCAGTCTGGCACTCAAGGTACCTCCCTTCATGGTATCTATACAGAGGTCAGATTTACTAGCCAGATAAAAGCAATAACCCAGTTCAGGAAATGTAGTCATACCTGGTACCTTAACTTTTTGTCACTTGTGTGAAGTGCTTGGCATTTGACTGTTACAAGTGCACCCAAAGCCTACTTAACTAAATTTACTGGAAGGGGGAAGGTGTCCACATGAAATTAAAAAAAAAAAAAAAAGTGTCCCACTGTCAGTAACACAGATCCAGCTCCCACTGTAGCAACGTTAGGTGCTCTATAGTAGACAAGGCTCTCATGGCCATGTATTTTTAACATTTTCTGTCTAACTCTGCTTTGACTAGATCTAAACCACACGCCATTAAAAACAGCAGGGCCTTGTCTGCTTTTGAGCTCTCAAAGCCACTAAAACCGGGAAAGTGGTGGAAGAATTTTCAGAAGAAAACTCTAATGTAGACAAGTCACGTGTGGCTTGCTGATTTGAAGGCAACTTGGTCCAGTGAACAAAACAAAGGAGTGGGCATTGAGGTATCTGGGTTTGAGTTGTGCTACTGACTCGGAGGGCAACATAGGGCAAGCCGCTTATCCTCTGTGCCTGTTGCCCAGTGTCTAAAATGGAAGTAATTCTTCCCCTTCCTTATGAAGGGTCTTGATCTCTACTGATGCCATGTAAGTGCCAAGTATTGTGTATTTCCAGGTCAAAACAAGTGATGAGGCTAGAGAGCATGTTCCAGTAAATGAAGGGTAAGGCAAGATTTATAAGTATGTTGTAGTTCCCTTTTTAAAGCAAGTGTTAAAAATGCAGGGACTTCAGTCTTTTTTTTTTTTTAAAGCAACCATTGGAATGTGCAAGCTGATATCTATACTTTAAAATTAGGGCATGACATTGTTCTAGTGGTCGACAGCTGAAGGCTAGTTGGTCATTTGCAGACTATATTTACTCTAGCACTACCACAACAACCAGAAACATGTTTCTGAAATGGCAAGACACTCTCCTCTATGCTGCATGGATAAATAATTCAGAGATGAAACAAACTGCTGTATTGTAATTGGGATTTATGGTGCTAAACCGTAAAATACAACTTCTGTCCACAAAGGCTCCATTCCCAAGTCATATATAAGGCCTTTCTAAATCCCTGGAAAAATCCATTGCACTGTTTTCAGTGCAAATAAATCTAAACTAAGCAGTGAGTTGTATATTAAATGCCTCTGAAAGATGAAGCCTGTTAGCCATGTGCTCCTGTCTGCTAAGGTACAGACTCCCTTCCCATTAGTGTCAAGGAAGATCATGGGGAGTGAGAGGTAAATTTATCTTGTACACTTGTTACATCTGGTATGGTTCAGCATGTATAAAACTTGCTTTCTAGACTGGCATATGTGACACTGCCCAGTGCAGTCTTACTTAATTGCTGTATCAAGTAGAGAATTTGCTCTTCTGCAGTGGGATTCAGTGCAATCTGGACCTGAGGACCGTTACTGATTTCCGCTCTCTCCCCACTTTAAACTCCCAGATCACTGCAGAGTTGCATGGGGTTTCCTTCAGAGTCTATCACTCCTGCTCCTGGCTAACCGAGGGTCACTTTAGAGCCACTTTGCAAAATTCTCAGCAATCTTTAGAGTTCCCCACCATTATGGCCCATGACAACAGATTTTTGACATTCCTGTCCCCCCCGCCCTTTTTCCACCCTTACACTCCCCCACCCCAAAACCAACACTTCTTCTGGGCAAGCAAAACTGTACAAGTGTACTTTAGAGCAACTTGAAACTCTCCTCTGCCCCTAGTGCCTAAATGTGCCACTCCCAACCAACCCTTACGTGGCCCCAGCAAAGCACTCCAGGTCTGGCCATGGACTAGGAACATTTCCTAGAAGATGCTGCTTTAAGTATCTTTAGTGCCTAACTCTTATCTTGTTTAGAACTAAGAAAACACTGAGCTTCTGCTTTTATTTACACTTGGGGCATTTCATGAAAGCCAATTAAAGCACAAAATGTTGCTGATGGGACAAAGTGCTGACAGCATGTGCTGAGTCCCTTTAATGGTCTGTATTTCCCCCTTTCAGATAAACTGTCCATTTCCTAACCATTTAAAAAAGAACAACTGTCCTGTGTGGCTCTCACAAATTCTAGCAAATGTAAATTTTCCCTGTCTTCAGCTGAGAATGAATATGGTTAAAAGCTTTCTTGGGTGAGTGAATTTGTGCATAAACCCAAACGACTGATTTTTTTTTCTTCTTTTCTGTAGCTATGGTGATAGATTCATACTGGCGGCACTGTTTAATCATGCCAGACAACAGGTCTAGGATTGCAGATTTTTTGGTGGCTTTTATTTGGGTAAACAGATTTGTTATGACACCACCAAATAGTTAAAGTTGGAATACAATTTGAGGTAAATAGGAAAAACAAAGGTCTGTCTTAATGCTTGTTTAAAGAGGTCAGCATTTTGCAGACTGGTATAATTTTAAAAATAAACAGGCAAACCAACTTAAAACGTTAATGTGAGTAGATTTTTCTAGGAGGGTGCTGGTGCCTTTTTAAGGATTTTTTTTTTTTTGTTAGCCTTCCCACAACTAATATTTCCCTGCCTATTTAAAAGCATAAACTTTTGCTTCATGAATGACTGCAGCTTCTGTATGGGTCTTCCAGAATGTGAACATTCATCAGTGGGATGTACCTAAGATGAAGGATGTTTCTTCTTTTTGTATTATAGTAAAGCTATTTCTCCTCTGTGTGGATACTTGTCTTGCATGTTACCTTTTGTCAATATGCTCAAAGCACTGAAGTTCTCAAAGCTTTGAAAAACATTTCCTTTTTTAAACGCTGAATTTGTGATTGGGGAGATGCGTTTTCAGTTGTATGTCCTTCCTGGCTGCATGAGTGCTAAATTTTAAAATGAAAATGGGCTTTCTAAAACAGGACCAACCATAGCAGCTTTGAGTCTGTCTTTATGAGGGGACCAGAACTCCTCCCCTTGCTTTCTAACTGGCTATTTGGAGTTGTCCTAACCAAAGTCCATGGATCATTTACTTTGCCTTTGAGACAATTCCTTGGTGTCCGTGTTTTCCTATGGTTAGATTACTTTAGCGAGGCATCCTCTTCTGTCTAGGTAGGTATTTATAAAGAGCCCAATACTAGGTGATCGGCACCATGGTTTTTTCCTTTTTTTTTTTTTTTTTTTTTTTTTGCACCATGACTTCAGCAGCTGTAATGTGTGTTGTATCCCCCTTGTGGCTACTCTAAAGGATAACAGCCTACTTTTGTTACTAGCTAAGGAGGAGCCGCTTCGGCTCAAGTTATAGAAGCCCGTGTGTTGGTACTGAAGGTACGTGGTCTAAACCCTGCTGCCAACCTGTGGTGAGAGGGTCATAACATCATTACTGCTTATTTCTCTCTCAAGCCATGCAAGGAAGCCAGTGACATCTTTTTAAGAATGCTGTCTAATGCAATACTGCCTCCTGTCCAGCAGCCATTTGCACATAGTCTCTAGCTGGTCAGTTCCCAACAGTGCCACCCTTGATTGTTTTTTTTCCCCCCCATGGAAGCTTTGTGTTGCTGTTATAAATGTTCCGACTTCCAGTGCAGTAAAGCCACCTGAGCACAGAGCGGGGGCTCCAGTAGCTGTGGAGTCTGTCTGGGGAAATGGTTTTATGAAGTAGTAACTTATTTGCAGTTGCTTATAATCTAATTTCCTAGAGAAATAGTAGCGGTTGGACAGGGAAATGTGTATTTTCCCTCTCCAGACGTGCTTTTAAGGTCTTGATTTAGTTATAGACTCTCCTATAAAAACTACTTGCAAGAATTGTAACTCATGGGGACTTTATGTGGTACAGCAAGAACAAATGGTAGCAACAAGCAGCATCTAGCCAATTTTAGACAATGTACAGCTGCACCAAAGAAAAGGAGAGAATGCCTCTGCCAACAAGTTCATGAAGTTGGCAGTACTTAAACTCCCTGTACCTAAAGGGTCAATTCAGCCCTTCTCCCCTTCTGTGCTGGATTGAATCAAGTTCCATGCTCTTCGTATGTGAAATTTTTCATATGAAAAAATGAGCTCAAAGGAAACAAGACCTCTGGATTTAATGATTCCATGATACTGTTTTCATTGAAGGAGAGACTTTTTCCTGTCTCTACTCAGGTTTTCCCCTTCTTTTACAAAGTAGTGGTCCTTTGCCATCCTCCACTGCAGCAGTGGCTACATTTCAGTGGTTCTAGTTGTATATAGTTTTTGAAATAGAGGGCTGAAAGATTTGAAGTGTGTTGTTTTCAGACCTGGAGTACTCCCACTGCTGGGTACAAGCTATGGCTTAGAGCCGCAAAGTGGGAAGTAGGGGCGGTTCCTATATGAAGAGTATCAAAAGAGGAGAGATGTTGATCTGGGAAAGGGCAGTAGCATGATACTTTGGGTAAGGATACTAGAAATGGAAAATGCCAGTGGAGGACTGGTGGAAAAACAACTTCTGAACTACCTCAGGCTGAAACCAGAGCATTGGAGTTGCTCAGGGAGCAAGAGATCTAAAGCATTCAGCTGGGGGATCAAACTGATTGCTCAGTTTGCAAATTATATCACGTATTGCTTCAGAATTCTCCAGCCCCCTTCCATGTGAATGTCTTAAAATACTTCCCCCTATGTAGCATGTCCATGAGCTTTAAATCCCTTCCCATATTTGAACTAACACCTGTAAGTTTACATTGAAGTCCAAGGTTGTGGCTGCTTGTGGCTTCAATAAAATTTAAATTCCTTAGATCTTAAAGACAAAACAAACCCCCAGAGGGTGCACCTTGGTATTTGAGTCAGAAAACACAAGAGGACATCATGTATCAAAAAATAAGTCTTTACCTGTAATTAACTCTGCACGCAAAGGAAAACATGGTGGTCAAGCAGCAATTAATAGTTGCTTTACTGTAGGATTATACACCAGAATCAAATGCTCATGGTAAAATGTCCCTTTAGGTTGTAGTCCTTTTATAGCATTTAATTCAAACAAAAATAATTTTCTACCAAAAAAGTATTTGAACTGTACACTATACGGAAATGCCTGGATAAGACATTGCACTCTGATATACCATGCGCACAATGGCCTTTTTGTTCTGGTCAAGTGCAAGAAAAGGAAATAAAAATCCAACAACAAAAATACAAAACTTAATAAATTCAGCAACTAGATTTGTAGGCAACGGTATCTCTAGGGTCCGCCAGGTCAACAATGAAACATGGGACTATGTAGCAAGGATGGACCAAAGAGTCCCCCAGGGATGCCTTGGACTCCAGTCTCTAGTGCCATGGGGCTCTGGAGCAATTAGGACTGGCTCTTTCAAAACAAGAAAGAAAATCAAACTACTGAAAAGTTTAAAAAAAAAAAAAAATCCTTGGATTGCGGCACTGTTTTGGCAGGGTCCCCCATGCCCTGGAACCAGAGCCCCCTGTGCGAAATGGGGAACGAGTCACTGCTTTTAAGGAAGTGTGTGTGACAGGAGTCCTTTCTAATGACAGCAAGGTACTGCCGCTTCTGCACAACGGCTGTCACAGTTCTCGCCCTGCAGCTCAGCAGCCAAGTCCATGCTGCAGCCACCTCTGTCCGGGGCGCGGATGTTTGAGCAAGGCTGCTGCTGGTGGAGTGACAGGAGTCAGCCCCTGAGATGCTGTGCCTCCCTGTGGACAGGGGCCTGAATGACGTCATGGAAGTCCTAGAGTAAAGGAAGGCTGAGGAGGTGGTGCTATGGAGGGCTCTCTATGACCTTAGTCTCCTCGCCTCCTCTCTCCCCCGCCCCCTCTCCCTCATGATGCACCTTGACTTGGCTCTCTTGTGTTCGCAATTCAAAAGTCCAAGTGTCGCAGCTGGAGGATGAGTGCACTAATGAGGAAGAGGGTTAGGCTGAGGTATGTGCTGGAGGCAGAATTACAGGCCTTGTTGTCAGAGTCACACTTGGATTGCTCACACAGGACGCCTTTGTAGCCAGCAGGGCAGATGCATCTCTGGTTCTGGTAGCAGGTGCCACCATTCTGGCAAATCAAGAGCTCCTCGTCACAGACATTGGCTGCAAGGTGAAGAGGGAAGAAAGAACACGGGGAATTACTCCTGGATACCTACAGCCCTGGGGCCTTAAGATTCTGCCCTGTGCTATAACAAAGGTTTATTGCCTTCAATTTAATTAAGGGGTGTTGAAGGCTATGCCACTGGGATGCCATCAGGAACAAGGTGTAGCTGAAAAAGCCTGGGTTAAAACTGTAACTAGAATGTGTGGAAAGAATAGGAGGACTTGTGGCACCTTAGAGACTAACAAATATATCAGAGCATCAGCTTTCGTGGGCTACAGCCCCCTTCGTCGGATGCATAGAATGGAACATATAGTAAGAAGAGATATAGATATATACACACACCCCTATACAGAGAATGTGTAGGCTGGCTTTTGCTCAGGTCTTTTTTCAGGCCCTTGGTATTAATCCAATTGCCCTGCAGCACCAGTGCAAGTCTAAGGCCCCAGACTCATAGGAACACACCGTGGCTGCAGACTCTGCAATGACATGACATTAATGGGGTGGGACCTCAGCATTCCACTGCTGCTCTCTGAACAGCCCTATAAACTGGGCTCTCTGCAACTACCTCCAATCGGCAGCTGAGCAAGTCTTGCTAAAGACTCCCCCCCCTCCTGCTGGCTCACTTCATCACTCCTGTTCTCTGGCCATGCCGGAGTAAGGGCTTTGCCTTGCCTGGGGATCCTTGGGAGAACACGCTCTAGCTCATTCCACAGCTGTCAAGTACAGTGGCTTTATGGCTGCTGCTGTGCATTTGTTACCCTGCTACTACCCGCCAGCCTGTGGTACTTACGAAAACAACCCTGTCTCCAGTAGTAATTGGGAAGGCAGTCGTCACACTTAGGCCCGGAGGCACCTTCTCTGCATTCACAGTAGCCGGTCTCATTACAGCGGTCGTGCAACGACCCGATTTGATTGCAGTTACATTCTGTCCAAACACATGGAAGCTAGTTACTACATTAGACTGTGCACACTGAGCGCCAGGGAGCTCTCCATGCCTTTCCGACAGGGCTCTGCACGCTGACAGGGCCTTGAGAAGGGCTGGCAGTGTGAGCTGCCCATTTAATCCTTGACTTTTAGGAGTGAACTGTTACAAGTACTTTACAAGTACCCCACCTTGCTCTGAGTTGCCTTTCCGCCACAGCAATTTATACACAGATTCTGCTCTACCTACTACTAAAATGCGGCTTGTTCTGGGCTCCCCAGAAGTGATGGGAAGGAAAGGCATATTTTGGCCAAGCTTCTCCCCTTACCAATGTACCACGGCTCAACATCCACATACAAGCTTGGAAGGGTTGACCACACCAAACTACCTGGAAGTCCATTTAATTGCCTCAAAAGTGAAGAAGTGCTCTGAGCCTCTGCTGTTGTTCGGAGGGAGACTAGGTATTTCTAAGTGGATACTCAGTCCTCTGTGTCGGGGGTGGGTGGTATTGATTCGTATTACCTCAGGGCCTAGCAGTGCTAGTGGTAGATCAGGCCCCTTATTACGCCAGGCACCGTACAATGGCTCCTAGGGTATTACAGATCCACCCCACCTCCCGCTGCCTGTTCCAGCCTCCTTGTGCTAGAGATTTGGATGAGCTGCTCCAGTTTGGTGGCCAGTGGGTGACCCAGAGCTCGGGTGCTACCCGCTCTGCAGCCTCTCACTCTAATCGGGAACCTCTGTCTCCAGTGTCCTTTTGTACTCCATTGGAGGCCAGCGGGAGTGGGACTGATTGCCGGGAGAGCAGTTCCATGGAGGTGGCGGAGGAAGTAGATGGGGTGTTGGTTTGGTAGCCCTAGAGCTGCAGAGTTGCTGGGTAGGGCGCATGTGACTGTTGCCGCTCACCTCAGGGGCGGGGGCGAGGTAGCTGGGCAAGGGCCTGGATTCTGTACGCAGTTATGCCACTGATGCTAATGGGGTGACATTAGTGTAATGGGGTGCAGACTCTGCCCTCTCCCGCTGGAGCAATAGGGTGATGAGTAAAAGGAGGAAAATGACAGAAGAGAAATGGAGAAGGCCCAGTGCCAACCTGCTCCTTGATTGATTCACATCAGTCCTCCAAGATGTGACTCAAAGCCTCCCAGCCGGGAGCTGGTGTAAAGCTCAGAAGAGAGACGTTTTACTCAGGGCTTGTGGAATGCTGGCAGCATGGGGAGAAGGGAGTCCTCATCACTGGCTCAAACGGGTCAGACCCAGCAGCAGCGCTGTGTTGCTCAGAGGGACTGGCAAGAGCTGAGCGAGCCCGGTGTGTCCTCTTTCTCAAGGATGAGTGAATTAGTGCCCCGTGGGGCAACAGCCCCAGGGATCATTCAGAGTGCGTGCGGTGGGGAAGAGCACAGCAAAGCTGCAATAACTACCTCCACTACTGAACCATGCCATGGGTGGGGATAATCCAGCAAGAGCCGGATAGCTGGGGCTGGCAGCTAGGCTGGCTCAGGGAAGTGGGGATAGCATATCGGTTACTGTGAGTTTGCCAGTTCAAATCCGGGCTTGCTTTCTAGGGCAGTGCAAGCTTCCCCTATCCTGGGCTGTCAATGCACCTGAACTGAGCTGGAGCTGAAATACCTCCTTTGGGAGAGACAGAATTATTTAGTCTTTGAAGCCCATTTACCCGTTGGCCGCTCTGTGCCGATTGCTGACCAGAAACTGGATGGCCACTAGGCTCCGTTCTCTCAGGCCACCAAACAGCCAGCGGCTGGTAACTACTTTCAACCATTATTAATTTCAGCCACGTGTGAAGCAGCGACCTCGTGAAACTCCCCGGAGAGCAGTGCCTACCCCACGCCATAGTGCCCCAGCTCCTCACCTATGCACACATTCTCGTCGTCTAGCTCTGCCGAGCCGTTCCGGTAGAACCCAAGGCGGCAGTGCTGGCAGTGCTGCCCCCTGGTGTTGTGTTTGCAGCTGACGCAGGTCACCACATTCAGGAAGTCAATGTAGCTGCAGCGGTTGGAGTGGCCATAACACTCGCAGTCTGGTGGGAAGAGAAGCGAGAGAAGTCCCTGGCATGCGGTCATTCCCATGGCACTGGGCCAGAATGGCCATGCACCATCAGAGTTAATAAGGCAGTGACATGAATCCAGGGGACTCAGATGGGTTCTCTTTTGACAGTACAATCCCTCCCCCACCCACCCACCCCCCAAAAAATGGAGACAGCCAGCTGGGTTGGTTGCGGATCTGTGCTGGCATGTGGGTGATCAGGGTTTGAGAGTAACTACCCTGCTCTCACTGCAGGAAAAGGCGGTTTTTTAAGGCCTTGTTCCTCAGGTGTAGATGGGTACACAGCCTTCTAAGCCACAGGCCCGCAGTTTTATTTCCAGGAGCAGGGTTTTTATCAGGGCGACTAGTGAGAGCTTTTGTCCTCATTCTCCATTAGACACACCAGAGGATAAGATGGCTAGCAACATCTGTCTCGTGGCGCTGACAGCATTAGGGCTCAGGGCGACAAGTTTGCCTGGGGAGCTTGAAGGGATAATGGGGAGCGGACTGGCACAAGAGAGGGGCCGATGTGTGTCTAGTCCACATTGCTAGTTCCACCCCGCTTCAACATTCCGCTGTCATAGGCAGCGTTGGTGTGTCCCTAATCACCAGCAGCAGAATAAAGAGGCTGAAAGGGGCAGAAGGTGCAGTAGAAACAGGCCCAAGCTGCAAAGGACAGACCAGGTCTGACCTTTCCCAGTAGTTGGGAGATTCTGGAGATTTGGTTCAAGCCTATCTTGACTGTTAGTGTAACACAAAGGATGGCAGGGAAACAGAATGCAAGTGACAAGTTGACATGCACTGGGGTGGGGGGGGGGAGGTGATGGGGAGGGGAGTGAGATCTGCTTCTATGAAAGAGCCAGGCAGGGTTTTCCCCCACAGTTCACAGTGCCTTTGAGATGAATTGTAAACACTGAATCTCAGTGAAATAAATTTTGCCTGTTCAGTTAATGTTCAAGGAATCTTCTAATTGGGTATTGGTGGCTGTTGTAGGTGTGTGACGGTTATTTTATCATAAGGATTCCTTCTTATAACGATAAATAGCAGATGTATTCAGAGACAAGTGTAACTGCTAGTCTTCGAAGTGTCTGACATCTCCCTGACCCAGGTAGGTGGTGGTTGTGTTTTTTAAAGGTGAGGAAAATCTTGATCACAGGGTTAGAAAGATCTCTCCAAAGCTTGCAGTGTCTTAGTTTGTTTTCTGTTTTCCCACCAACCATCATTTCTCCCTCTTACCTCTAAATGTTTCAACAGGTGCCACTGGGCCAGAGCCAGATTTGAGCCTGATGAGTTTGGAGATCTTTGAAGCCGCTTGGAAAAATTAAAAACATGCTTTTTCTCATCACTTAACACACATTCACTTCCTACCCTGCGGGCGAGCAGCTCTGGTGCTAGAACAATAATGGAGTAAGCCAAGAACATCACGTTGGCATCGCTGAAATCTATTTCTGCTCAAGACAGCTGGTGGCTTTCTACATTTCTCATTTGTTTTTCTTTTCCCCCTAAAGTTTGGTGCATAAGAAATTCCACCCATAAAAGTGCTCTTTTGCACAGAGCTCAGTGAAAAGCAGAGTTCCTGTTTCTGGATCCTGCCCACTGCTTTACATATGTGTAGAGGAATGAATCAGGTTAGACAGTCAGGCTAAAGATATACAAGTCTAACCATTTAAAAATACCTCTTTCCGTGGACTCCATTTAATGTAGGTCACCCCAAATAGCATACAAAAAGGTGTTAGCAATTTATAGACTCAGACGTGGAGGACTGGAAAGGACCTCGAGAGGACTTCTAGTCCAGTCCCCTGCACTCAAGGCAGAACTAAGTATTATCTAGACCATATTATCCAGTGTTACCTCACCCAATTAAGACTGAAAGAGCCACTGCTCTAAGGCTTAGGACCAGGTAGGGCTCTCCTAACAGCACGCAAACTACCACACCAGCCAGCTAACATACTACAGCGGGAAGTACCTGGCGTCTTTGCCTGCTTCTTGCCAGCAGAGCGTGCTGTGTGTCCTGGTTTGCTCTTTGGAGCAGCTGCATGTGGGATTAAAAAAAAGATACAGCTCAATGCTCGGGAAGAGAGAGAGCATTCCCAACAGCAGTGGAAGGTAAGTAGCCGGGCTGCCCGAGAAGGGGACTTACTCGGAGCTATCCCAGCAGAGAGAAACCTTTGCTGCTAACATGCCCATTATAGCCGTACTTCAGTGCATTACCATAGCGATTACATTCCTGGCCTTTGCTTCCAATGAGGGCTAATGGGTTTCAGTGCCTGGGATGCTTTGTCCTTTTTAAACCCTAGCAGGGATGAGAAGAGGCTGACAAACAGGTTTGCTGCCTGGGTGGGGGGTGAGCTATAACAAAAAAATCAGGTAATAAACTTAACACTGCTATGTTCGTCCAAGTGCCCACACTGTGCTCCGTGCTGCACAAGGCAGAAGATGACACGTTCTCTTCCCAAGGAGCTTCCAGTGTGAACACAGCTACAGAGCTGCCTAGCTAAGGATTCCACTTTCCTTTACAAACATTAAACTTCACAACACGCCCAGGCTGTGGGAAAGGGTCAGTTATCCCCCACTTTGCAGGTGGGGAAACTGAGTCACGGGGGGGAGATAGTGGTTTGGTGAAGTGGGAATCCCAAGGCGGAGTCACCTGTTCTAATCACTAATTCAGGCCCACCCATTGAAAGCATTCTGTGACCCTAACACTCTGAGCTGCACTTGTCCCAGGGCTGTACCCCTCACGCTGGTGCCAGCCTTAGGTAGTGTAGCTACTCTCCGCTTACCTGCCCTATAGGAGTTCTTAGGCCAAACAAAGTACTGTCCACGCTCATGTACCCTAAGGAGAAAGTTCACCCCAGTGCAAAGGTGTCAGGGAGATTCAGGGCCTCCTGCAGACCCTCTGCACAGACCCTCTGCACACTGTCTCCCACAGTATTCTTGTCAGCAAGTTAAAGAAGTATGGGCTGGATGAATGCACTATAAGATGGGTAGAAAGTTGGCTAGATTGTCGGGCTCAATGGGTAGTGATCAATGGCTCCATGTCTAGTTGGCAGCCGGTGTCAAGTGGAGTGCCCCAGGGGTCGGTCCTGGGGCCGGTTTTGTTCAATATCTTCATAAATGATCTGGAGGATGGTGTGGATTGCACTCTTAGCAAATTTACGGATGATACTAAACTGGGAGGAGTGGTAGATACGTTGGAGGGCAGAGATAGGATACAGAGGGACCTGGACAAATTGGAGGATTGGGCCAAAAGAAACCTGATGAGGTTCAATAAGGATAAATGCAGGGTCCTGCACTTAGGACGGAAGAACCCAATGCACAGCTACAGACTAGGGACCAAATGGCTAGGCAGCAGTTCTGCGGAAAAGGACCTAGGGGTTACAGTGGACGAGAAGCTGGATAGGAGTCAGCAGTGTGCCCTTGTTGCCAAGAAGGCCAATGGCATTTTGGGATGTATAAGTAGGGGCATAGCGAGCAGATCAAGGGACGTGATCGTTCCCCTCTATTCGACATTGGTGAGGCCTCATCTGGAGTACTGTGTCCAGTTTTGGGCCCCACGCTACAAGAAGGATGTGGATAAATTGGAGAGAGTCCAGCGAAGGGCAACAAAAATGATTAGGGGTCTGGAACACATGACTTATGAGGAGAGGCTGAGGGAACTGGGATTGTTTAGTCTGCGGAAGAGAAGAATGAGGGGGGATTTGATAGCTGCTTTCAACTACCTGAGAGGTGGTTCCAAAGAGGATGGTTCTAGACTATTCTCAGTGGTAGAAGATGACAGGACAAGGAGTAATGGTCTCAAGTTGCAGTTGGGGAGATTTCGGTTGGATATTAGGAAAAACTTTTTCACTAGGAGGGTGATGAAACACTGGAATGCGTTACCTAGGGAGGTGGTAGAATCTCCTTCCTTAGAAGTTTTTAAGGTCAGGCTTGACAAAGCCCTGGCTGGGATGATTTAATTGGGGATTGGTCCTGCTTTGAGCAGGGGGTTGGACTAGATGACCTCCTGAGGTCCCTTCCAACCCTGATATTCTATGATTCTATGATTCTATGAATTTTACTCTTCATTTCTGTTTAGGAAGAACAGTCAATCAGCCAGCAAGAGCTGGAGCAGGAGCCCCTGTGAGGTATAGTTTCAAATATGCTTGAAATAGACTTAAAAAGGAAAAAACTCAACTAGCTTGTTTCCTGGGGGAAGGAGATGAGACAAGCCTCTTTCATTTGACAGTAAACAGCCTAATCCCTCTCGAATTACAAACGGCTCACCAGCAAAAAAGCCCCAGCCTCACACTGTCCGTCTCTCTATTTTTCCTGCGCATAGCAGTTTCATAGCTGGCTTTCATCTGAGGAGCACCAAGCACTTTACAAGATCTTCATTAGCAAAGCCTCCCAAAGGCCCTTGGAGGTACAGTGGGTGGTGGTAGCTCTCTCTTACAATGGGGACACTGAGGCACAAGGCAGTTAAGTGACTAGCGCACAATCATATCGTGCATCAGGTGGGGAGCTGGAAATAGGCTCTAGGAGGCCTGATGCCCAATACCTTGTTCTAATCAACAGATCCCCACGCATTTCCCCCAACCCATTGCTGCGCTTATGACCCTTCAGCCTCCCACCTTGCTAGGGTCTAGGATGAGTGATTGCGGCGCCAGGTAAAATGGCCCACTGATAGACGATCACGAACCAACCAGCAAAGTGAAACCAGTGAGCGTTATTTTGTAAGCAGCGGATGCTGGCTGCGTAACACCCCTACCCCATCCCAGCGGCTGTCAGCTAAAAGGCTCACTGTGCGTCCCTTCATTTCTGCCATCCCTGGGAGAAGCTGTGTCTCTCAGCAGATGTGCTTCTTCCTTGGGGGGGGGGGGGGGGGTGTTGTTTCACTGCATCATGCTAGAATGGCAGTGACCCCCACGAGGGCAAGCTCCCGCCTTACAGCGCTTCAGAGGATGTTCCTAACAGCATAGCATGGGTGCAGCTGCTTAGCTCCTCTCAGCTGCCCTCTCCAACCAGGCAGGTGGAGCCACGCACCTCCCAGTGCCTTTGGGCTAGATTTAGCTCAGCGGACTGGAAGGGAGGAGAACACTGCAGGCTGCATCCCCAGCATTGGCCGGGATGAGGTGCCAGTTACAGGCAGGGCCAGCTGCCGGATCGGGCTGCCAGCCACAGAGGCACCAGGAGGGGATGACCCAGCCTGTGTAGCCAGACCACTAGGCCTCACATAGCACAAATCACAGCCCGGGGCCTGTTCTTAGGCCCAGACAGGCCTTGCCCCGAAGAGCTACTGGCAGTATGATGCCAAGCACAATGGGGCCTCCGTCCTGCCTGGGGGGACGGTAGGCACTACCACAATATACATCATAATAATGAGGCCTTGGTGGCAGGGAACAATTGGCAGGGCATGGAGAGGAAATGGTCAGCCTTCTGGCTGCTGGTGAACCCTCTACACCGGTGACAGGGGCTAGTGCTCAGAGAAGGCGGCTGGGAGCCAGCCCCCCGGCAGGGGTCCTTCCCCTGCTGTAACACGCCCATTGTGTAAAACCCTGGCAAGTCACTTAATTGCCCCGTGCCTCAGTTTCTGCAGCTGCAGCAACTTTTAAGTGAGGACTCACTTGCCTTTGCAAAGCGCCTGTCGAGCCTAAGGTGGCCGACGCGAGGACGAAGAGTTACTCAGTGACAGAAAAGGAGCACTCGGCCAGGCTGGGGTGCTGGGGGGCCAGTGCAGGATTGCTGCTAGCAGCCCATTCTCCAGTGCTTTATGATACTGCCCTCTGGAGAACAACTATGGGGTCAGCCAGGACGAGAAGAAAGGCTAAAAGACACAATGAGGGCAGCCAGGCCCTGTCAGGCAGCCTGTTTGCTGCAGTGCTTTCGGCGATCATTTGGTCCATGCAGAGAACAAACAGACAGTCACCAGAGTCTCCCAGGTGCCTCTGCACCTGCGTTTTGTTACTTCTCGCCATGTGCCGCGGGCCTGAGTTTCCATCCTGACTGGTTTCAACAGCAGCCCCATCAGAGAAAAGTGAACCCGGCAGGCAGCCCAAGCTATTGCGAGCCCTTAGGCAGTTGACAGCCCTTGAACAGGTGGGCTGTTTGCTATCCCCTAGCCAGGTGGCTTTAGCCTGGGGGGAAGCCTCGCTAGGCTGATGTTTCCATGGTGAGAGAGCCCCAATCCTGGCTGTGTATTCTTTTTGATCAGCTGTGATCAGAGCAGTTCAGCTCAGTGCTTCTGTCTGGCCTCTTCTCCCACTGTCGCTGCTCACCAGGCCGGGGGATTGGCACAGGATGAAGGGCAATACAGCCAGCAGAACACCTGCACGCCTTTGTGCCAGTTCCCCAGGGCCATGAAACCCTCCAACTCAGTGGCATTTAGGCTCAGAAAACACTATGGTTGATTTTGGGGGGCCCTTTGACAGGACCGTTCTGAACATAATTTGTGGCGGGGGCGGGGGGCGCTGCAGAGGTAACAAGGCAAACAGCAGGAGATGGTCCCTGATGTCCTACCCCCTGGTAAGGGATTGAGGGAAATGGTCCCACCGGCTGCCTACTTCCCTGAAAGAGGGATGAGCCTAAGTAAAAGAAAAGTGAATGAACACTTTGTGGGGGAGGAAGCATGAGGGATTGGGGACACACTCCCCCCCTTCTTTCTTAATACTTGAGGGGGGGGTCACACTGGGAACTGCCAGATCCCAGAGCCAACTCTGATGCCCTGGCACCTCCCCACCCAAAGCCCCTGTTTGGCGCAGCACGGCAGGCCAGCATGCTCGGCCAGGTTTGGGGCGAGGTAGTGTCCGTAACACAGTCTGGGCGCTCACGTCTCCGTCAGCCGGTTAGTTGTACCTGGGCACAGTGGGTGCAAGAGGCTAGCGCAGCGGTGAGTGCACAGTTGGGCTTTACACTCACTTGGGACAGCCTCAGACGCTGAGGCGTGGTACAAGGCCATGTTAAAAATCAGGCCCCGGCTTCTCCGTTGCTGCAGCTGTGCAAGGAGACTGGCTTTCACTAGACGCCTATGGCTCTGAGGAACCCAAAGGAAAAAAACTGTCTGGGGGGCGGGGGGGGAAGGTTTAAGAATCCAGGGATCAGCTAATTAGGCTTAACTATGTCAGTCCAGGGTGGCCGATTAGCCTAATTAAACTAGCCATTTGATTGGTCAGGGGGAGGGGCGTGTGGCGTTCTCAGCTGCAGCAGGTGAAATCTCTTCTAAATACAGCACCTGTGGCTGGTGTCTTTTCAGTTAACTGGGTGCAGAGCCACAGCTCCTAGCTAGGAAAGCAAAGCTCCAGTCCAACTGGGCATCAGGCTGGTTGAGGGAACTGTTTCCTGTATATTACTGGCAACCAGCATGAGGACCTGGGAAAGCACCTCCCCTCCTCCCTCAGCGGGTTCTAAATAAGCTTGTTGAAAGGTCACCAACTTTATCTCATTTTAAAAAATGGGACTTTTCTGGCATCTCCCACTCAGGGCACTCCAAGTGATCCACAAGCATGAGTGGATTTAGAATCACAGGCACCCCTCCAAGGTAAGCTGCATCACCCCCTTTTATACAGATGGGGAAACTGAAGGTGTAGAAAAGAGAAGTGACTTGAATATGGTCACATTAAGTCAGTGGGATAGCCAGAGAGAGAATCTAGATCTTGCAACTCCTCAAGACCATCCTTCTTCCCATCCCAGTCTGTCTTCATCCATTGTTCCTACAAGCTTATGAAGAAAGAGCTCCAGGATACGGGCTGAAGAGCGTTCACAGCCTTAAGGGGCTAGTCCAGCCCGAATCTCTTATGGTCTGCCTGGGAATTAGCTACCCATTGTCGGCTCCTCCTAGTGAGTCATTCTAATGACTGCTATGCGTCGGCATTTTATTGACCTTGGAAGAGAACCCCCTCGCTCTGTCCTTGCTTCCCTTTGACACAGGCTCCGAGCCCGAGAGCACCTCCTTACCTCGGATGTTTTCAGGAGGCTCCTGTGGAACAGGTTTGGGTCCAAGCCTTGTTGGGTTTGCTGGACGCCGAACAGCTTGAAATGGCACCAACAGAGAGAACATCAGCTTAATGTAGATACTGTATTTGTTCCTCATAAAGGCTGTGCAGGGAGCTTCAGTCAGACACATTGACTCAGAGGGTGGAGCAGTATCAAATTTCTCTTCCCCCCTCCCCTCCCAATTTCTAAAAACCATCATCGCTCCATGGACATTAGGGTCTTCAACAAGGGTTAGAAGCAGTAAAATTACCTTTCCTCATACAAGGAGCTGCTGGGTTGGCTGGCAGCATATGGCTATTCTACAGACTATACAGGAGAGGAAAGCTGTGGCTGGAATCTCACCAGCTACAGAGGATCCTCTAGCCATCATTTCTAACCCCTTCCTTAAACAGAAGGGATGCCTGTTAGCTCACTTGGCAACAGTCCAAGTGGTAGAAACTTAGGTTGGTCTTGAAACACTTTTAACTCCACCCAGAGAAGAAAGCATCTGTCCCTGTTAATTGACAGAATGCAAGACAATTACTTTCTTCTTGTTTTGTTTAAATATCTTCAGCTCAGAATCAGCTGGATTTCACATAAGCAACTCAAACCTGATGAACAAACCGCAGGGGGACTATTTGAGAACACAGATCTGAGGAAACCCCCTCACGGTGGTCAGACATCACTGGGAGCCCAGCCACTTCTAATGTACCTTCTCAGGTGATTAGTAAATCTTAGCACTTATATAGTGCTTTGCATTCATAAATCTCAAAGCACCCTGCAAAGGTGGACATCATTAGATCTATTTTACAGACCGAGCAACTGAGACAGGGGGAGGGGAAAAGACTCAACCAAGGTCAGATTCAGATGCAAAGGTAGAACTAGAACTCGGGGTCCCAATTATTCCATAAAGGCCATTATGAGGACCCGACAGATCTGGTACACTTTCTATCAGCACAATCTAGCATAGATATGGATAATATGTATCCATCTCTCCACACACAGTACCATATCTACGTGTAGTTTAGAGCTGGGCCCAAGCCACAAAGATTTCAAATGCCCCAAAGTTGGGGCAGTGTTTGGCTTCAGGTTTTTGGCTTGACATTGTTATGGAGATAGGGACCAACAGTGAACTCCAGAACTAGGTACGAATTCCAGCCCTCCATTCCAAACCCCTCGCATTTCCAGATCTTTGGTTTTAATGTGGGCCCAACGCTAATACACATTAGCTTCTATATTAAAAGGGATGCTAATTTATACAGCAGGAACTTGCCAGGGGCTCATCGACTGGGAAACAGGGTTGGATATTGCCAGTCTGCTGCCAGCATTGAGCGTATCAGTATGAACCAGGAAGGAGGGGCACTAGGCAAGGTAAGCTGAGCCTCAGGTTCCAAAGCCCAGCATGCCAACTCCTGAGATTCCTTCATGTAGTGTATACAGCGCACCATAGTCACATAAGCACAGGGCAAGAAGCCAAGGAAACATACAGAGTCTATGCGCTAAACAACACATTCCTGACAATTTACAAAGTTACTCCATTTTACAAACACAGTCTAAACTCAGGAATCTACTAGATTTCCATGATCCTTGCAGTTCACCTGAAAACCAAGCTGAGAACAATCTCTTCTACCATTTATCATCTTCATCTTTCATGTATATGACTAAACCCAGAGGCTCAGTCTAGCCTCTTCACATTACCAGTGGTGTGCAGGGCATAGACAAAACCAGAGCCTTTCCTAGCTGGGCTAGAGAGAGAGATGCATGGAAAGCCGAGCTATAATTCTAGTAACAAGCAATTTCTAAGCATCAGTCCCTACGTGGACTGTACTAGCCTGTTATACCAGTTCAGCAGCATGTCTCCTACCTTCTTTTCCAGGATCAGCCTTGGACTGGGGGGCGCCCACCTGCAGTGGGGCAGCTGCCGATGAGCTGGTGAATTCTTGCGGAGGTAATATAAGAAAGTCACATTACAAAAGGGGTTGAAGTAGCCTTGGGTTTATGAGATGAAGGGCCAGATCTCCTGCTGACATAAATTGGCAGAGCCCCATTGACCTCAATGGAGTGACACGGACTTATTCCTGCACCTATACAACTGTGCAGCTTGCAATGTTTCAGACGCCACCCACGTTAGGTATGTACGACCGCAGGCATTCCTTCATTTCTGAGGCCTTTGCCACTAGAGGCACTGTGGGATACTGACCAAGTGCAGAGCCAAGGGCTATAAAGTGTAGAGATCGACTGCAACACACGGTCACTGGGAGCTGCAGGTGTTCTGCCCCTCTCAAAGTCAGGCCAGTTGTTTAGGTGTCTAGACAGGGATTTAGGCATCTAATTTTACACACCCGTGTCTGACATTTTTGGACTCTAAGTAGCTTGACAAAAATTACAAGAAATTAGCAGGGTGCTAGAACAGTGTTTATAGTGTGGGTGCTGAAAGCAGAAACCATTGTTGGAAACCATTACGGCTTCAAGCCAGGGGGTGCTGCTAGACCCCCAGTATCCCCAGGTCCAGTACCCCTGAAGTTGGTGTCAGAGGCAAGATTAGAACTTGGGAGTTCCTAACTCCCAGGCCTGTGCTTCGGCCTTGCCTATTTTCTGAAAAATCAGTGAAGGAACTCAAGAAACTACTGCAAAGAAATTAAAACAACAAGATGGCTGCCCATTTGTGTAAATAACTCCCTCATTGAAAATACCTCTCTGTGTGCCCTCCCCACTGGGTCTGTAGCAAATCCTAGTGCCACAGTTTTGTTGACAATCTTCATTCTTGCGAGTGTACAAACCAGGAAGTAAAATGAAAAAGCCCTGTTGTTAACTTCAAGCTTCAGTTGAGTAACATAAGAAAAAGGAGAAAAAAAAAACACCCCTCAATCTTTGCCAAATTTTAAAGAACAAACCCAAGAAGGAGAGAAATGTGATTTCCCAGCCCCTATTAGGGGATTATAAACAATGCAGAGTAAGAAATATATGACAAGCTCTAAAAGTAGGTGACAGTATCCTTTTCATTGGGAAAATGGAAGCCGATTGATATTAATATGGTGTTAAAGAGAATATGAAAAAAGCCCCTCACTAATTGGCAAGGGTTTAATTAGTCACAATAAAAAACAGCTCTTGAGGCATTTTGCTTTTTAGTCATTCACACACACCTCCACTTGTTCCTCTTTACAGAGTCAGGAGAATTATTAATGCTCTTTATCCCAAGAACTTTTCCCTTGTAGCTTTGTGACATTCACAGATGGTTTTACATTTCAGGGGTGGGTGTGAGGTAAAGACACAAATTTCTCCTCCAGACCCTCTCAGTTAAAATTAGAGTACAGCAAAAATCAGGACGGTCCGATCACTGAGCTTTTTCAATGCAGACAAGACGTGTTCTAGGTCTTGTCTATACTGGGGGAAGGGGGTTCCAGTAAATTGGATGTTTCTTACACTCTCCCAGTTGTGGGAAGCATTTGCTAAGTGCATATGAGCCTCACATTGAGAAAAGGCTGAAACTGGATTGTTCAAACATTAGGAAGCCAACAGAAAATAAATAAATACGGAAGTGGAGTAGCTAATATTTATGTAGAACCTATACAAAACCGACGTTTTGCATTCCATTTCTGTGCTCCTTCTGCTGGCTCTGTCAGAGCAGTTAACCAACAAATTGTTTTTCCCAGAGCTGAACTGATACCACTGAGATGGTTGGACCATGAACCAAAAAAAAAAAAAAAAAGAGAGAGAGAGGTAGAGAGAAGTGGGGTTTTTTGATCACCCCAAATTTGAGGAAAGAATGTCACTGCCTGAGAATGGAAAGCAGAAAATCTGACGGAATCTGACAAATTTCTATGAGGAAATAGGAAAGGAAAATTAACAGATTAAGTAAAGCACTTGATTAATTTCTCTTCAGCTTGACTCCTTTAGTTTCCTTTAGTTGTCTCTCCCCTTCAGTGTCCTTTGGCTGAGTTTAGTTTATGTCCCTATGTTTTTAAATGGACGCTATTCCCCCTCCCACCTTGGATTTGCTCCTTGGCAACATGAAAGGCAAAAGAGGTTCATACTAACACACAACCACAGCTCCACCTTGACCACAAAGAACACTACAAGCGGCTAAAAGGAGCAATCATCTAGTGGATCTATGCAACTTGAAGATCAAAACCAAATCTAATCTGCTCTTCTAGTCTATGTTCCACATTCTTCTCCCGACTGCTGCCAGCTAGTACATGAAAGCACAAATGGGGAAGGGAGGAAAAATCAGTCTAGCTTTAAATACCTGCTTTTTTCTGCGTCTGTTGGATAGGCACAGAGGCAGGGAGCTCAGCTGGCTGTTTGGCAGTGACTGCTCAGGGTGGGAAGCAAAAATTGAGAGGGTAAAAGAACTGAACACACGCCAAAAGAAGGAGAAACAGCACAGAGACAGGGAAGCATTTTAAAGGAAACTTTATAAATTTCTTTGTGGCTAACGCTGTGTTTAAAGTATAGCTGGGACCTGAGCAGCAAAATTCAGACCTGGATTTTGAACCCATCCGAAGGGGCAGGTGGAGAACGCTGGGGTTCTGGCCCAGCTCTAGGAGTAACTCCACTGACGTCAATAGAGTTACACTGATTTTAAACATATTTAGCGGAGCCAATCAGAATTAGGGCCTTGTCTTTGATTCCTATATGGGCCTGGTCATGTACACGTAATGTATTGTGGCCACACGTGTGCAGGCCATAGCCATCCATGGGGATCAAGTCCAGGACTTTCACACCCTTGCCGTTTCAGCCAGAGGAGTAACTCAGTTAGCTGTCAGTCCGTAGCAGGCTGTTTTTCTCATCAGGACCAACCACGAGATGGAATCACAATGACACGCATTAAGTCAGTAGAGGAACAAAAGAGGGAACGAGAGCTTGAAGCTCAGCCCTGCCAACCCCAATCTAGAAACATGGACGTCGTGTTGCAAATTTTGCAGCCTGGCACCAGTTAATTCAATGGAAGAAACCAGTTTTGCACAGAAAGTGGGTCACAGGTCACCTGCTCTTTTTGACAGGCCATTAACAGATGGGCAGCTCTCTGGAAGGGTCATGTTTAAGAACAGCTGGGAGTCCCATGCAGCCCTTGGGATCATAGTTTAAGCCTCTCTTCCCAGCAACCTCCAGTCATAGATGATGTTCTTCAAAAGCTTTGGAGTCACCCTGAACCATCTGGGCCTTGTGGGGCTAGAAAGGCCATGAGAACAGGTTTTATTGTTGGCATTTGTTCTGATCTGGATTAGAACCTAGAGCTGCAGATACTGCCTGGGAAAGGAGAAATCATTAACTGAAAAGTGAGTGGTGTAAACCAGAACCTTCAGAGAGGGGCTGGTTCCAGCCTAGAGAATGACAAAGGTCCTGTGTTCAGGGGAAGATGGTTTGATTCTTCTCTCAGAGCTGTTCACCCCTCTCTAATAGAAACATGAAGCTTTTCTGCCATCTCCCCCTTCCCTCCTCTCCCATCCCCTCCGCACCCCCCACTCCTCGACAGACCCCAAGCATACCAGGAAGCCAGGACAGCAGATCATTAATTGCACCATAAGGGACAGATGCTCAGCAAGATGCTCCCTCTCTCTCTAACACACACACACATGCACGCGCGCGCGCGCTATACACAAAAGCACTGCTATGGTCAAATATGGATAAAAATCACATGACATTGGGTGCATAGTATGTATATGTAACCCAAGTTTCATTATTACAGGTATGTAGATAATATACACACATTCTTCACTATATATATTAGCATAGATGGGCAAGTATTATTTCCATTTTACAGATGAAGAAACTGAAGTGACTAGCCCAAGGTCACACAATGCCTTAGCGGAAATGGAACCCAGGTTTCCTGATCCATCTAAACCCCCATTGTAAACACGAAACCATGGTGCCTCCATGAATATATCTATATTTGCATAAACACACTGTGGCTTTGTGGACTGTCACATGTGGGTAGGAGGGGAAAACCAAGCAGCTGACTCCAATTACCCACTCCACTCAGAGGCTGCTGGGAGTGGGCAGGGCCTGGGGTTTAGCTAAACTCATTCCAGGGCTGAGAGGAGGAGAGGTAATACCCAAGGAGATTGGAGGCTGAAGGAGTGCTATGTTGAGGGAGGAAAAGAGCTCAGAAAGGGTCCAGAGAAGAAACTATCACCCTTGGGGAAAAGGTAAGGTACTGAGTTTGGGGAGAGTTGGGCACAGGCTGGGGGCCACCTCCCTAGGCAACTATGGATTTGCCTGAGAGGTCAGAGAATTTATAGGGCAATGGGACTGAAGACTTTGGTTGTAGATGATGATAAACTAAATATAGGTACACCCCCTTTATAAGTTCTTCTACATTCCCTCTGGTGTTCTTTCTCCCGTCTTCCCACTTCTGTGGTGGTCAGGGTCCTTCTGGCTGACCAGGCAATGGTGACATTTGGAGCTGTGGGATCTGGACCTTAGCCACAGGGCTAAGTCATGATAGGGATCATCTGCTGAACCCCCCCAGGGCTGGTAAGAATCCACCAGCTTGCACACACAATCAAGCTTTGCCTTTCCCTCAACTGTCTTCCAGCAACTCCTCCAGAAGACTGACTGTTACTAATGTACTGTGGGTGGAAAATGTCCCCATGGGAAAATCAGATCCAGAAAGCACAGCAGCAGAATAAGTGCATGAGGCTTGTGAACTAACAGCAGAAACATTTCATTTCCTCTTCTCCAAAAGAAGAGAGAAACCAGGCCTGCATGTAGTTTTAAAAAAACCAAACAAACCTCCTCCTCCCCCCCACAAAAAAGTGATACAAGTTATCTCTACTGGGCAATCTAGAAGATATTAAGAAATAATGTTCTGGGACTTCCAGTGTGTGTGTTCAGCCTGTCCCCAAGCATTTTATGGAATCATTCTGATGATCATTAAAGTGTGGCTCTTCCCTCTAAATCCACTTTTCCAAATATAAAACTTCACAGATTATATCCTCGGGTCTGGCCAAGAGGGGCTTGGTACAGGACCCAAGAGGCTGAGGAGCAGAGCAAAGATAGCTGATTCAATTCCTGGCCCAGCTTAGAGCACCCTTAGGGCTGCTCTAAATTACACCCCCCTGCAATGGGCCCTGAGGGGCCACTCCATTAACTGGGGAAGCACTAGAATGCAGCAGTGCTCAGGCCAGGCCCTCTTTCCCTGACCATGGCATTATGCTATGGAGAATTCCCTGATGCAAGAAAAATCCTCAACTGCCCACTCAGGCCGATTTTCATCATTCTGCTGGAAGGTCAAAGCAGACGTAAGAGTGTGGAGGTCCTGCCCCTGCAATTTGAAAACTCCTTATTAGAGTTGTGCAAAGAAGAGAGACACAAAACCAGCCTTCTAAATCCCACATGCCCCTTTGCTTGGGGTGAGTCAAGTTTGTTTGTTCTTTTCTGGTAAAGAAACAGGCAAATAAAACCTCAGATTTATTTCTCCACCATCCTCGGCCTCATTATAGTACACACATAAGAGCGACTTTTGTGGCTCCGCTGTTCATTCTCAGGAGGACTTTGAAAGGCTGCTCTCAAAGTAAAAACTTCAAAATGATATCTTTAGACTCCCCCACATTCCAGCTCTGGCCTCTACTTCCTGGTCTGAGGCAAAGGGAAATGATGCTCCGATAACCTCAGAGCAGCAGCAAAGGATAGACGACAGATGAAGGGTCATGCAACAACCTGCCTCTTCTAAGGAGCAGACTTTGGGATTGTGGTTCACTGTTGTTGCTGAAGAGGGAAGAATCTGTGTATTATTAATGTTCAAGGCCCAGATGCCCTTTCCCTGAATTGAATTAAATTAGGGCTGAACATTAATTAGGCTTTCTGCTGGCTGGGAGGATCTCAACCCATCCAGTGTGATTTTTATCCATGTCCCCAGAAACTCCTACAAGATGGATGAACAAGGAGTCAGAGGAGATAATCTTCCTTTTACAGCTAATCATTGCCATTCAAAGAGCTGCAGCGTGAAGCAAAGCCGGTAGAGAAATAAGGAAGTGGAACAAGCGAAGGGACCTATCTGTACTAGCACGGGTAGGATCTGCCTTGCGGGGTGGAGCTTGGCACCCACCTGGCTGCTGCGTGGTGACAGGCTGGTTAGTGGCAGTGGGAGTGGTGGTTGCAGTTTTGGGTGTTGTAGGGGTAATGGGTTTTGTAGTGGAAACTTGCAGTGGTCGTTCATACACTAACAAGAAACAAAGAGAAGAGGTGGAAAGAAGGCGCTGGAGGGTCTCTGTGGCTCTTGCTGTTGCTTCTTATGGTACACAAAATCCTAAGCCCATGGGCACCTCCATGATCTATTTTCATGGTGAAGGAGGCACACAGGACCTGCTCCCACTCAAGTCAATGCCAAAACTCCCATTGAATCTAATGGAAGAGAATTGGCTCTAAGTCCCTGTAAATTCCAGCCATTACTATTCATATAAAGAAGTAGCAAAAGCTGCTCATTTCTCCTTCCTTACTGGAGTCATCTCAGAGCCCTGAGAGTATGCCTGTGGGAATGGCTCTCACCTGGCCCCACGGGTTCCCATTCTGCAGTCACCAACCAGCACTCTATAGAAATTACATCAACATGCTGTCCTGGGGACTTTATCCAGTACACTACCAAAGGGGATTAACAGTGACCACTACAAACCAGCCCTCAGCTGGTGGTTACAGAACACAAGGACAGCCTCACTCCTGAGAGTATGTCACCTACCAGGAACTGGGGACACTGATGACCAAAAAGCTGCAGGATATCTACAGAAGAAGCTGCTGGGTTTGGGGGAGGGGGAGTAACCAATTCCAGAGAGAATTTAGCACTGGGACAGTGTTATATCTGGGATGAGAACCCAGGAAGATTCTGTGTGCGCGTGCATGTTTTGGTTGGGTTACTACATAACTTTACTTTGTTGGCACGGATGTTGGCTTCAATATTGACAACTTTATCACTAACTCATTGTTAATTAAGCCTAAAAAGGACAAGAGAGAATGAGCGTCTGTATCATGACGGGATAGATAAAGGCAAAGAGAGGTAGGAGTTGCACAGTCATGTGGGATCAGAAACAGGCCACACAAGTCTTTCCTGTCTGAAAGCTTGACAATAGCTGTGCCATCTCTCTCCTATACATCTGAGCTCTCTGATGGCAAAGATACTCCGAGGCAAACCTCCTAATCAGCAAAACAATTCCCTTCAGACCACCAAAAGGTGATCATAAAAATCAAATGACGTCCCTTTCACTTAATACATTCCAAAAAGCAAACACTGGATTATTTAATACAATAGGCCAAATTAATCACTGGTATAACTCCTGAAAAGTCAGGGGAGTTACCCCAGGGATGACAGAGTAATCCAGGAACACTACTTGATTCCATGATTTGACTATAATATTCATTCTATTCCAATTCTCATTGCTCTGACCAGTAATAATAAAATGTGAGGGATTATAATGAATATAAATTCTTCAACCTATGTCCCTGAGTCCTTGCTTGTCCCACAACCTCATGTACTGTAGATTATCATGTTTAATTTCATAATAACCTTTAGCTAGTTTAAATACTTAATTCAGGTCACCTCTTGTCTTCTGTGAAGGCTAAATAATCCCTCTTTAGCTGCCCTATGCTCATAAACAAGCCCATCTATCCCACTCACCATCACATTTCCACTGTGTTCTCTCCAGCTTCACCATATGGTTTTCAGAGAGTAACCTGAGCCACAAAATGCAGATCTATATTCCAGGTGACCCAAAGTTTGAAGGTGCTTGGTCTGCAGAAATCCCCACTGAAATCAATTGCTTGTGCCTCAGATATTACATTTATATATACTTTTATTTTTAAATGGATGGCATGATAGGCCCAAGGTAACCCAAACTGGATGCCGTATCCAAGCATTCAAAAACAGCTCCTTGGAGCAGGAGTCTGTAAAACTGGGGGGAAAAGTTCACTGCAATCATTGGTGTTTTTGAAGAAGTGTGTTGTTTTTTATTTCCTTTCCTGTTGCCACTCTAACGAACCTCATGGGGAGAAACCATGCCAGAGAAAGAAACAATGAGGTTACTGAAGTCAAAGAAGGAAAATAGAAAGCTCTTTGATGGGACAGACAATGAGAGACAATTAGAGAAGAAGACTTATTGCCTGGCAGATGATAATGAGCAGAAAAGAACCATTTGTCTCCCAAGTGATGTGTACAGGGCCCATGCGCTGAAGATGTCACATGCCAGCAGTTCAGTTACATTTTTTACTTACTGCCAAAGGCCGAGCCTGCAGCTGCACCTGGAGGAAAGGAAAAGAAACAGGGTCAGCAGAAGCCGAGAAGCCATTGTGCTAATTAACAGGAGCCTTGCTGATAGTTGCTCCCACTTGCTGCATCTTAAAAGCAGCCTAAGGCAAACCGTAGAGGTGACCAGACAGCAGTGGCCTTGAAAATGTTTGGGTCCTGAGGCACAGACTGAAATCTACCCGCAGTGGCTGCGGGGAGGAAAGCCAGCTTGCATACTGCTAATATAATTTCTTCTTAACCCTTTTCCTGACCTGCCATTATGCCCAGTAAGGGTCATGTATGCTTTCGAGATTTGTCATAGTCTCTTCTGAGAAACCGTGTGATGTGAACTCAGTCAGTGCTGCTACGGCACTTGCTCCACATCGCCACTGCTGCATTCCCAAAGTGCGGGCCCTGACTCATGAGTGGATTGTATTGGGGCTGGTATTTTTCAGGTTGGAACAGATCACCCAGCAATGCAGGTTGGGGGAGACGGGAAGCCGCATCTGACCTGAGGCTGGGAGGTTTTGGTGGGAAGAAATTGCCTCTAAGTTGTGTATTCATTAGGGGTGAGGCTGAGGGTGCCAGCTTCCAACCCTGCTAGTTTATTGGTCACAGGTGGGGGGTAAAGTTTGAGGACTGTTTAAGGTCACATTTAATCCAGATATTACAGTGGAGATAAACATCCAGTAGTCAGGTTTCCCCAACCATAAAGAAGGTGGCTAGCAATGAAAATGCTATGACGACTGGTGAGAAAGGCCTTTGGAGAATTGCTTCTACTCCAGAAGTTGGCCATAAATCTGCCAGAAAGAAAGTTGAAGGGAGAGAGGATGAGATGGGTACTGGCAGGGGGAGCAAAGTGGAGATATAGGGAAGGAAGAATGAGTGACAGATGTCCAAAAGAGCAAGAAATGGAGGGAAGGGAAGTGGGGATAAAGAAAGTGAGGAAAAAGGAAGGGGAGATAGATGGAAGGAAGACAAAGAGAATAGCAGGTCATTGTCCCTGTAAACACCAAAAAAAACACCTCTCCCAGGATCCTTTGAAGGAACACAGGCACTTGGTGGTAGCTGACAAGCTTGTTCTCTTTCAAAGAACCAGCTCATCTACCATCCCTGGCACACACAAAACATTCCTGTCACGGCCTTCGGAGCCTGTATTTCAGCTTTGATCATCTTAAAGCACATAAATCTTTCAGAAATGGAGGGGGAGAGAAAAAAGGATTCTCTTTGGTAACACTCAAGGCTGCTACTTAAAAGGCTGGAGTAGTTACTGCTGCTCGGTGACATTTAAGCAAGCCTGCTAATGTAAACTGGACATAACCCTGGAGATATTGGACTATGTCTGGTGTCATCCTCCACCAACATTCCCGTGCTCATATGATGATGATGACTTACAGCCTTGATGTTTGTTCTTGTTTTCATGTGAGCATGTACCACAACACGAATGCAGCAGACAGTTAATTGCACGGGACTGTAGCTGTGCTGAGGAACAGGGACACTTTTTTGTCTTCTTCACTGTGGCCAGATACTCCATGATGTACATATGAATAGCTTCCAGCTGACAATCTATAGGGCACCCAACACTCCTTTCCATCCTCCTGTTCTTCAGTCTTCAGTGCAATTATTGTGTATTGAATTGAAGGTAAACACATTCCCACAGTTGCTTGATGATTATTTCTTTAAGGGACATAGAGTAATTCAGAGTAAAATGCCTATTCAAGGCCATGGACCTCTCTGAGGGCCTACACCTAACCATCTGTGAGCCTGGATACCCTTCTGTCCATCTATATCCATTCACTCCAGCCACTCCACTACAAATAGTCATCAAGCTCCCCTTCCATCTACCCACATAGCAATCAATTCCTGTGCACACTGAGAACCGAGCAAATGTTCACTTCCACTGTAAAACCAAACCCGCCTCCTCTGCAGACCTGTGCATTGACTCCAGATGGAGGCACCCTGAAGCAGTGCTCACTTACACTTGCAGGCACTGTGCAGAGGGCCAGTGTGCGGGCTCAGTTTAGTATAGTGACTTACATGCGTTAGGGGATCCGTTGGGGAGAGGCAGGTAGGAGCCAGCCCGCCAAGATCTGGTACGAAAGTTCTTCTTGCACTTGCCACAGTCCTGGCCAGTGGTGTTGTGTTCGCACTCACACTGCAGGCTGCCCTCCTTAAAGGAGCACAGGTTGGCATGGAGGTTGCATTTACACCTGTAGGAGGAAAATGAGAGAAAGAGAGAGGTAGAATGGTACACAATGCCACTGTGGAACTCTGCCAGAGGATGTTGTGAAGGCCAAGTCTATAACAAGGTTCAAAAAAGAACTAGATAAATTCATGGAGGATAGGTCCATTAATGGCTATTAGCCAGGATGGGCAGGGATAGAGTCCCTAGCCTCTGTTTGCCAGAAGCTGGGAATGGGCGACAGGAGATGCATCACTTGATGATTAGTTGTTCTGTTCATTCCCTCTGGGGCACCTGGCACTGGCCTCTGTTGGAAGACAGGACACTGGGCTAGATGGACCTTTTGTCTGACCCAGTAGGGCCATTCTTATGTTCTCAGGACAGTAAGCCATCCGCTCCCAGCTGAGATGGACATGCTGTGTAGCTGAATGTACAGAATTAGATCCAAGCTAGTTACCCCTTCACAGCAGCTCTGACAAGGGTTTCATGGCACTCACCCATGTTCCTATTGTGTCTGGCATTTGTGCTACAAGGATTCATTCACCTATTTATGGAGGATCTGAAACACCTCTTCCAATGTGAGAGGTATCATCCTTTAACCACATGACTGCAATAGGACAGGACTATCCATGTTTATAAATGATAGTAGTGAATGGCACAACCTGGCCTGGTAAGATCAAGGTTCTAGGAGACAGGAGACTCATGGAGCAACTGCATCTCTCGCCACTTTTAGATTTGTGCCTAAAGGTGGATTTAGGGGCCTGATTTTAGGCAACCAGCTTTGGCCTTACTTTCTAACGCTGTGCCTCTCTCTTCTCATCAGTGAAATGGGGGTAATGTTATGAGACCTATTTATAATGTGCTTTGAGATCCTTGGATGAAAGGCATTATCTACATGTTAAGACCTAAATTCTGTGCTGACTCATGCCCTGTGCAACACCACTGAATTCAATGCCACCGCACCAACAATCACCAAGTCTTAAGTGAAGATCAGCAAAATCTTTTCACCTGTGATCCAAGGCAGACTGATGTTAAATAAACCCTCCATATCAATCCAAAACACCATGCAGACCCCCCAGTTTCACGTGTTCTTCCCATGCTGAAATCTAGGGGGATAAGATAGGGGAAGGCTGACTCTGAGAATCATTGAGATCACCCAGACCCACCCACCCCACCCCCATTTTCTTCTTCTGAACTATCTTGGGCCCTTAGACACACAGGATATTAGAGGAATAGCTCGTGTTTATATTAATGAGTCACGACCCTCAATCCCCAAGCAGGTTGTTAAAATTAAGAGCCTTTCTCCCAGGGAGTGGAGTAGTGATAGGATATAGAACCTTTCATCCTGAGACCACCCATTGCAATCCAGCCCTGATCAGTTATGACCGACTGATGGCTATTTGGTGCCCTGTGTGAAATTAATATAGTGAGTCTCAGGCCAGTTCTTAGTGGACAAAAGGCCACTTGTCAAAAAAAAAAAAAATCCTCACAACTTGCTCCCTTTCTGGAAGTGTCCAGAGAAAACAAAGAATGAAAACAGTACTAAGCACTTTGCAAATATTAATGACTAAAATTTTAATGAACCACTGCAAGACTGGTAGTCATTAAATACCCCCATTTTACACATAAGGACTCTGAAGAAGAGGGGTTAGGTAACTCCTACAAAGTCAGAGCTGAGATTAGAACTCAGGGCTCGCAGGCCTAGGCTCAGGCTATGAGCCCTATAGACCACGGAGACTGAGTACCCTGCTTATCCTACAAGTAGTTCCTCTAGGTTAGGGTTGAGGTATAGTGGGCCTGATTCTTTACTACCTTGCACCTTGTGTAATCATTTATATCTAGGCAAAGGGGGTGTAGAAATGTAACCCCCCATGTAAATGAGTGAAGAAATCTGATTGGGTAGTACTCCATTTTTTAACTGTGTAAATGACCAGAAGGTGCATGGCATTGGAGAATAAGGTCTATTGATGGGACAGTGCATAAGAGAAGCCTGTCTGGCTACTTTCTCTGCTGTATCTGTTCTGGGAATAAACAGACGACATTAGTCTCAAGAGCCGTAAACCCAGTACTGTTCACCTGCACTATACCCAGTCAAGAGACAAATCACAATCTCTTGTGGAAAATATTCCAGGAGCAGAAGTTTCTTTAGAATCTCCAAAGAGTCCCATACCCATGTTTCTGATCCACTGAGTCTGCCCTTGCTGTGATCCCATTTGTGCATGGCTGGAAGATTTCACTCGTAAGTTATTTTTGTTTCCTTGTTCTTATTTCCGGCAAACTATTTACTCACATGCCATGCAGAAACTGGGCAGAGTCCCTCCTCTCCAACATACAATCCTTGCTCATCTCTGACCCAGGCAGAGAAGGAAATATACACTCCATCAGGGAGCAAATTTGCACTCTCAAGCAGGAGCTGCCAAACACAGCATGTTATGTTTGAGTGTCTGTGTTACTGCAGGCTGGCAATGGCAGGTAACAGCTGAAAGAGCTAAAAACCATAGCTCTTAAAAACGCTGGGAGCAGCTTGTAAATCAGAGAGTCTGGAAAAGGGGGTGTTAGCCAGCACTTAATAAAAAAGGGTCCCCATGTCTCAGCCGTGATGGGTTCTTCCTTCTGTCTCTGATTGAGGGAAGTTTCTGCACTGATGTCCTAACCCCCTTGAATAGGCAATGACCAGCACTCTGGAGCATGGAGCCTGACTCTGTGAATTATTTAGAGTCCACAGAGCACTGGCTCCTTCTCTTGCTATAAAATTAACAAAAGAAGAAGGGGGAGAGGAGTAAGCAAATAGCAGGTTAAAACAGGTCAGAGCATCACCATTGCTGAGCTGGTCCAGGCTTGAGTCAGAGAGCAAGGGCTTCGGGGAGGTACAGCACTACTCACTCTTTGTGAAAGGGGACAACAAAGTGCATGATTCAACTCTAGCACCCACCATTTAAAAGCCAGCATACAAACACTCAGAAGCAGGGGTGCTACACATGGGCAGCCTTGACTTCACTGGCTAACTTCTTCTAGCTCCTCATTCCCCTTCTGACAGACACTCCAGTGGTCAAGGCCACGCGTTCCTCGTCTCATTTTCTCAGCAGAGGAGAGGTGGATTCCTGATGCTCCTGAGGCAACACTGATCCCAGGGCACAAGTTGTCCTCTCTCCCCTGCAGAACTATTAGCTCCAGGTCAAGAGATGGAGACGAGATGGAAGCTTAAAGCATGACCAGTAGGCACATAGGCCTAAGGCAGATGAAACCCTAGCACTGTTGTGTGCCAAATGATTATAGAATCATAGAATATCAGGGTCAGACGGGACCACAGGAGGTCATCTAGTCCAACCCACTGCTCAAAGCAGGACCAATCCCCGATTTTTGCCCCAGATCGCTAAATGACCCCCTCAAGGATTAAACTCACAACCCTGGGTTTAGCAGGCCAATGCTCAAACCACTGAACTATCCTTCTCCCCTACACTTAGGCTTTTCAGAAGAGTGAAGCAAAGGGCAACTCCCCCTCCTCAGTTCAACAGTGGAGCTGTAAGCTTGGTCAGGGCAAAGGCCTGGATGACAGGGCTCCTGGTTCTGTTCCTGGCTATGCCATAGATTTATAGGCAAGTTACTTCACCTCTTTGCCGCCAATTCCTCATCTATAAAATGTGTCTAATACTTCCCAATGCAGTGTGGATAATGCTTAACCAATCAATATTTGCCAGCTTCTTTGAGAGCCTCAGGAAGGGAAAGGTATTATAGCTCATCCCTCTGCCGTGCACGCAGCTATCACATGACAAGGGGACCAAAAGCCACTACTGGGCATAGGCCCCTGGTACCTTTTACAGTCACTCATGGGTACACTGTTGTAATGACAAGGCAGCTGAGTCAGATCATGTGTGAAATGTGACAGTCTCTTCATGCCCCAAGGCCTTCCCTGAGTCAGAAGACTGTTCACCACCAGCTGCATTCCCACGGCAGCAACAGAGGCTAACCAGGGTTATTCAGTCATGGCCTGTACCTCCCTGGGCGGGGCCTGGGCAGCTCTTCCAATAGAAAGGTGCTGCTGAGCTGCTAGTGTCTGAACTTCCATCTGCATGGGGCATTTTACTAAACATTTCTCTTAACTTCACCTGCAGTCGCATGGCACAATGATGGGGGCAGAGAAGCTGACCAAATCCTCTGCCCTTTTCTAGGGCTCGCGTATCTCCCCCACTCTTCTAGGGGGGTTCCCTGGAAGAGCTGAGGTGCTGCACCCCATCATGGAATTTGAACCTGCTCCTAACTACTAGGCCTCAGATACCAAATCTCAGCCAGAGAGTGGGATGCAGCCCTGACTTATCTTACAAGGAGAGTGAAAGAAGGGTCTCTGCTGGAAGCGGGTAGACGTGCATGCTCATGGCCCGCGTGCGCACACAGAGCTCACTGCCCATGATGCACAGTGGCCAAGCCAAGCGCCAGCTACCGGATCAGCACTTGGGGCTGCTCTCAGTCCTGGGGCAGTGGTCATGCAGTCCTCTGTCACACCTGCAGGGCATGGCTGAGGAAGGACAGGCTTCTTGGGTCAGCCACAAAATGCTTCAATCTGTCTGGCTGTCGGAGCACGTCGAGATGACTGGGCACTGTGCTTCCCAGAGAGGGCTCTCGCTCTCTAATGAGTGTAAACAAGCAAAATTAAATAAAGAGCAAGCAAGCAGCAGAGACAGCCCGCCGCCCTCCCCCTTTAGTCCCAGGTCAGCTATTTCTCGCTGCCTGGCCCTATCCATAGCACAAAAGTTACCTCGTCCAAAGGATCAATTTTATCAGGGAATTGCTTTCTGAATTCGGCCTTTGAGAATCATCCATCTAACCAGAAAACTATAACTTGAGCGGCCTGACCCCACAACACAGCACTTTTCAGACCAATCCATCAGGATGCATCATTTAATAATAAACAGCGGAGCAGCTTCACATGGCCCAGGCTGCTGATCCCGCCGCGCTGCTGCTGCCTGGAGCAAAACTTGCCACTCTCGTCCCCCATCCACATCCCCAACTGCCGCCCCATCTTTTGTTCTGCTTTAACTCCTTCGTCAGGTTTGGCTGGGTGAAAACAACTCTCCTCCTCCCATCACCATCAATGCCTTCAGTTCAAGGACACACGCTTTAGCTTGGCAGCATAGGGGAAACAGTGCCTTTCTCTAGCCAAGATCCAGCAGGCAGAGAACGGAGAAAATAGCATTAGTCCAGTCCCAAGGGTTGCAAGCCCTGCTTCTCTTTGCTCCTTTTTATCAGGTACCCAACTGTCTGAGCCAGGGCAGGACCAGGAAAAGGGGTTTAGGATCTAATCAATTATATTAGAGGGGTGAACAATGCCACGACTCCTAGCACAGGCTACTGTGCACCTCTCCATTCTCAGGGCGGCCACAACTCCTTTCCCTTTCTACCATTATAAAATGGTTACATCAGGAAGGGCTGTCTGGCTCAAGGGCTGCTAAGGGGAGAGAGCCTTTTCCCCCTTAAGTTGCTGGTTCAAGTCTAGACCAGGTGACAGTGGTTACCATTTGATAATTATTCAATGACCTTTGTGTGAAATGAGTGTGGTGGGTCTCAGTCCAGTTCCTCATGGGTAAGCTTCTCTAACACAAAAACCCAGCAGAGGAGGTGGCATCAGCAGAGAGGCCAAGTACTAAATAGGCCATAGAGTCTCAGCTTCTCTCATCCCCAGCCTTAGGGCAATGTGGGGGAAGCATACATGGCTTGTCCATGCTGGGAATAAATAGAAGAATGTCAAACAGAATTCCCTAGTAATAGGCCTGAATGCTGTAGTAACACTACAGTATTGGCTCCAAATGCTGTTGCTTACATTACAGAAGTATTTATTGATTTTTAATGCAGGTCCTTTAGCCGTCCTCCCCTTCCCTTTTGAAATGACGCAGCGTGGCCTAGTCTGCCAAGGCTTAAGCCAGGGACACAAGGATAACCGCAGGGCGCCAGGGAAAGTTTACAGGTGTGTAGGCATCATTTTGCAGCCGTGAAGAACGTTTCCTAGCCATCTCCATTTCTACGAGTCAGCATTCCAGAGGTCTCAGTGAAAGAGGCACGTCAGTGCCAAGTCTCCGCGTGAGAGACGGAGGGCCAGCACGCTTAAGGTTTGTAAATGAGGAGCCGACGAGACTAAGGCAAGGGCAGCAGACTTCCAGCATAGCTGAAAGAATGAAAAAGGCAGCCACCACCCTGGTATTTCATTCATCATAAAATTAAAACATACATAGTTAGTCGATTTGATTCCCAGGATCTCCACGGCCTTTACGATCATTGAATTCAGTCTCACAATGCCCCTGTGAGCTAACTAAGGGTCCTTATCCCCATTTTACAGATCAAGAAACTGAGACAGAGAGAGATGTTAAATGACTGTCCACATAGTGGAGGTGCTGAGAGCCACTGAAGCAAACTGTAAACGCTGTAGATGATGGAAATCACTTCAAGCCAGGGAGTACTGCCATACCCCTAGCACCCCTAGTTCCAGCACCTATGTGACGTCCCTCCCCACCAAAAAAAATCACCATGAACCTTCAGTTGCAGAACCAGAACCCAGAAACCCTGACTCCCAGTCCTCTGTTCTAACCACTGGACCACACTGTAATGCTGCTCTAGGGATGGGGAAACGCTCAGTAAGTGGGTAAGTTGCCCTACTCACTTTCCTTGCACTCATCACCCCTGAAATCTTTTTGTCCCCAGTACTCACTCTCCAGGAGCTTTAGAGTCATAGATCCCAAGGTCAGAAGGGACCATTGTGATCATCTAGTCTGACTTCCTGTGTAACGCAGGCCGTAGAATTTCCCCAAACTAAAGAAGGAGCCCTGGCCCCAAGCCCCCTCCATCTGAGTCAGACATACACACTGCACATACAAGCAGCTCGAGGCATCCAGAATTTTCAGACAGGCCTGTGACTGGCATACAAGAGAGTGGTGGAAGGGGAGAAGCTGGATTCCTCCAGTGCTTTCTTCCACACCATTTCTACAGTGGGAGATGACCTCTACCCACCAACGTCTCTCCTCCACCTCCACCTGTCCTCCCTTCCCTCCTCCATCACCTGCCCTCTCTCCACAGCTGAGAGTAAGGCCAGCATATACTTCAAAGCTGATAACTTTGCCACCATCTTCTTAGCAATGCAGATTGCGTCTCAGGCTAGAGATGGAGAGCTTTCCTACTCCCCAGTCAGAGACCATCTAGACTCACCCTGGAGCTCAGCAATGGAATTGCTCCAAATTAAAATCCCTCCTTCCACCCTGCTTATCACAGCTGGCATCGGGAAAACTCAGCACAGGTGTGGAAAGCTGTTATTGTCTGCCATCCAAAGGATGGATTACGATGACTTTCCACTGAATTGTTTGCTCACTGTAACTGATGAACCTTTAATGAGTCTCACGGGACCATGTGTTTGAAGGGAGCTCTTTCCTCTCTGTCCCTGAGAAAGTCCCTCTTTCAACTAATCTTGGCTCTCGTGAATATATGAATAACTATTTTCCTCCCTTCCCGCTATTGTCATCCACCGCCTGTGCTTACACACAGCACTTAGGCAGCTCTCGGACGATTAACCCTGTTTCTACCTAATTCTGTGCAACTGTTCTGACAGATCAGCAAAGCATGAAGCAACTATTTCATCTCACAGCAAGTCTGCAAATACAAAATACAATGGCCATTGCACTGGGACTCTCTGTGCTCCATCTGTGCACCCAGAAGCTAGTGAAACAGTTCCCAGTGAATACAGAATGTAGGCGGCTCCCTGCTTTCCCAGAAAGAAGAGTTTTCTATTTGGATTCAAATTCCTGGAAAAATAACCTAGTCTGGGTTTCTCACTGTCCCAGATTGTGAGGTGGGAAAACATCATGTGGTAAATCAGCCCGAGTAATCTCAAGGTGCAGAAGACACTTATCATGACAATGTCCGATGGCTTCAGCACGAGGCTCACATCCTGCTATTTGATCTTATAGTGGGGTCTGGAACACATGACTTATGAGGAGAGGCTGAGGGAACTGGGATTGTTTAGTCTGCAGAAGAAAAGAATGAGGGGGGATTTGATAGCTGCTTTCAACTACCTGAGAGGTGGTTCCAAAGAGGATGATTCTAGGCTATTCTCAGTGGTAGAAGAGGACAGGACAAGGAGTAATGGTCTCAAGTTGCAGTGGGGGAGGTTTAGGTTGGATATTAGGAAAAACTTTTTCACTAGGAGGGTGGTGAAACACTGGAATGCATTACCTAGGGAGGTGGTAGGATCTCCTTCCTTAGAAGTTTTTAAGGTCAGGCTTGACAAAGCCCTGGCTGGGATGATTTAGTTGGGGATTGGTCCTGCTTTGAGCAGGGGGTTGGACTAGATGACCTCCTGAGGTCCCTTCCAACCCTGATATTCTATGATTCTATGGTCATATGACTAGAGATGGGCCTGAACTGATTACATGGGATCCGAATCCCCAACGCTGCCACCTCTGAACCCTGGGGAAATCCAGATTCTGATCTGAATGTCCCCATTTCAGCCTCAAACCACCACTCCAGGTCTGAATACAGGCTACACTGTTGGGATATTCAAATCCCAGTCTGAACTTGGCAGCTTTGCATAAGGCAGATTAATGTCCTGGATCCTCATCATGTGGAACAAGATATGTGTCATGCTGCCTCAATGTGCAGGACACTTCACATAATGCATCCACTGTACAGTGCCTGACAGAGCAAAGCACCATACCGATTAAACTCATCCCCGAGATGCTTTTCTCCTCCCAGCCTCCATGAGCAATACTCTCCACAGAGATTCCTAGCAACACAGAGTTGTTATGGACGGGTGAATTCTACTGGAACCCTTGAGGGAAAAGAAAACTATTTTTGCTGCCCTTAGAAATTCATTTGAAGTTGGGTTATCAAGAGAAGACCATCTAAAAGATGCCAAGATGATTAGCATAATGGATAGCCACTCCATTGGGTGCAGCAAGTCATTTTAAATAAATTGCCACTGAGCAGCAGTCAAAATACTGCTGAACTCTGGAAAGGATTTCCCCTTATCATTATTTACATGCAGAGCAGTCTTTTTAAAAACCTTCTGAGGTAGGGGTTTGGGGGCAGACAAGGAGGAAGGGTGAAAAGGATGTACCACGGATATACTAACATAAATATTTGCAGAGTAATGTGTATAAATGTTCTCTGGACTTTCTCCTGGAACGCAATAATGCCTGCAATTGAGTTCATTGGCCAAATTTAATTTGGGCTCCTGTAGAAGTCTCTTTATATTAAGTGCTTTAACATACATCACCTCCTCAGTCTATCGATGAAATTCTATTATTTGCTCAGGACCGGACACAACTCGGCAACAAAAGGAAAGAAGGCTCCACAAAACAAAGCCAGAGGCAGGTAATAGGACCTTGGGCATCTCTTAGCTGGCATTGATGAAATGTCACTAGTGCTTGGACAAAGGGGGAGCGTTCTGTGTCTCCCACTCTCGCCCCCCCTTACTGCAAGCCTGCAAGGACTCTCCTCCATTTTGCAGCAATTACAGTAATAGCATTTAAGAGTCTTGGGGAAATATAAGCAAACAGCTGATGAGAGTTAATAACTTAATTTAACTATATGGCCTGGAGCAAGATTTCTCTTAAATTAGAGTTAATTCCAGTTCAGACCATTTCCAAAGAAACTCCATCCATACAATCCTCCTGCAGCGAGAGAGAACACACTCAGCCAATGGAATATTGCATCATCAGAACACTCTCCCTAGCTGACTGGCAATCCTCAAAGCCAGGATACCATAGTTTATTGGGCACCAATCACCCCTAACTTGGGTGACACATACCACACCTCTTGGGAATTCCAAGAACAATGCAGGGGAAGAGTGGCTGGAACCTTGTACTCAGTAGCAGCATCTCCTCAGAGGAAAGCCCAAAATGTATTACAACATTTTGCCTTGTACCCATGTGTATTTTTCCTGCTGCTAACAGGTGGAGATGCTGCTCCCAGTCCCCCTTCCATTCCTCAGTAAAACATGTCTGATCGCTGGTCAGTTGTTCATCAAAATCTAAGAACCTCACCTCTAAAACAACCCAGTAGCAGCTGTCAGACGACTGAAGATAGCAAGCAATGTTTCTATACATGTAGAGAGTCTCCTACAACTTTCTAAATAGACAGAGGGTTAGGAAATTCCGTGCACTGAAATACAGTCTGAGACCAAACAGAACTCATTGCACACATGTACCGATTTCCAGATTCCAATCTGGGTCCTAAACATGAAAACACAAAGGGCTGTGGCCACTGCACCATACAAAGGGACAGAATCAGGAGGCTGCAGCTCAGCTGAGCAGAGGGGTAATTGTATTTCTTTTGGCAAGATGTTTTATCTAGTACCACCAACTGTCATGTTTTGCGGTACAGGATAACTGGGAGGGCAGCAAAGAATACCCCCCTGCATGTGACTAGCAGTGGATAATTAACCAGCTGCACTATGAGGCTGTTTGGGGAGGGTCATGTTCCTTTGAGTCTGAAGCTGCAGGTACTGGCCACTGCGGGAGGCAGGATAGTGGACTAGTGTTTTGGTCTGCTATGGCAAACTCTATGCTCTTATTCAAGCAGAAAGAAAGGCAACCCTGGTAGGGAATCCATGTGTAAAAGTGTGTACCTCACAGCAGCATGAAACAACCGGAGAAAAAAATTACAAACCAAAGCATTGGAAGGTGGAAAATTTAAGCCAAAAAATACCCACCACCAACAAAAAAAACCTTCACAGAAAGAAAACAGATTGTGAAGGGGGAGGCAGGGAATCTAAAACAAACAACCTACAAAACTGAAAATCATCTCTTCTAATTAATTAATCCTTGGCCTGACAAAGGCCTAGCAGCCGAGGTATTATTATTCTCTAAGCCTATTTCACATGTGCATTTTGTAATATAAATGACATCTCTGAGCTCACATTCCGCAATTTTCTCAGAGGACTACTTAGGTCTGGAAAGAGAGAGCGAAAGAGAGAAAGGGGAAAAAAAACAGGGAAGAGAGGAAGAAAGAGGAATCTGTTAATTAGTCTGAAATTGAGTCACTTCTCTCAAATCTGATTTCTCATAACTGAATCTGTGTCCTGGCTATGCCACATTAACTTCAATTACTGCTCATTAATCCCTCTGGGATGGAGTTTGCCCTAGTGAATGCTGCTGTGCCTGACATTCCAGAGAGGAGAAAATTACTCCGAAGAGATGCTGCGTGATAGGAGTAGAGTGTGGCCTTTTCTATCTCACCTGCCTGACAAGCCCACTGTGACTCTGCACACAGGAAAAGAGACGAGGAGCCTCATTCATTTAATCTCACATGGTTAACTGCATTGGTTGCTGTTCTGAGCAGAGAACTAAGCTGTGAACAGAGAGCTGTGTGGAAAGGTCTTTCCATTTCCCTCCCTCGCACTACCCCGTCTGATGCGTGCGCACACACACTCATGCAGGCCAAGCGCTTTCTCGTTTCTATTCCTGTCCTAAGTTGTGTGCATCTCCAGTTACTCAGCAGATCAATAGGGACAGGATGGAAGAAGAAAAAGAACACCAAGGAAGAGCGAGAGAGTAAAAATAAACTGCCAGACGTGAACTGAGAAATAGACCTAGCTGAGCTAGTGTGACGTAAAGGTGCAGACAGAGAAGGGTGCCTGTGTGCGTATGTACGCGCTTGGGGGGATAGCAGAGTCAATAGTATGTTCCAGCCAACACCACACTTAGCACTCACAAAATGGAGACCTCCAAGCCTACCCAGAGCTTCCATGGATTGCCCCACATTCTCCTCCAGGGTACATACGGTCCCCGGAAAAGTGCGGCCTACAGAATGTGGATGTGAGAATGAGGCCAACAGCTTCCGTTAGTCTGAGTCCTTTTAACCTCTGCCCTGCTCTTGTTCCAGGAAGTTTTGTCAGGTTCCTGTGATAATTTTTCTTCTAGAGAAGCCAGGGGCGGGAGGGTTGGCTGGGAGAGCCCAGGAGCTTGCAGAAATGCCATTTTGACCAAAGGAGGATTTGTGTAACCTACCAGCAGGACTACGGGTTCTCAGGTGGCCCATCCAACAGCGTCACAGTATCTGTAACAGGAACACACTGTTCTGCAGAGGAATTAGATAAACTGCACTGAATTCATGAGCTAAGTCTAGGTGACAGAAGTACATAGGTGTAAATTTTTAACAGTGGGAGTAATTGACCATTGGAACAGTGGTGGAGTCTCCATCACTGACCATTTTTAAAATCAAGATGGGATGTTTTTCTAAAAGATCTGCTGTAGGAATTACTGTGGGGAAGTTCTCTGGCCTGTGTGATATAGGAGGGCAGACTAGATGATCACAATGGTCCCTTCTGGCCTTTGAATCTATGAAAGCTCCACTGAGGCATACTCTGTATTGGTGACAAAGGGTTTCGTTTAAGTGATGATCAAATTCTTCTCCTGCCTGTTAAAGCCAATTGGAAACTGGCTAGCCGCCTCTATGTACTCCAATCTCATCAGTATCAGAAACAAAGTCACTTTATACCAAGATGCTGGAAGTCTGCAAGAGGAGTCAAAGTTGCCAGTCTTACTTAACTGATCGGAGGGCCACTCAAACTGAAACTTGGTGATGGACTATTAATTAAAGGAGAGGTGCCTAAATTTTGCCCTCCTGAAAGCCACCTATGCTTCAGAACCATACCCACTGCAGCAGACTGCAGCTGCTCCCATTTGTAATATGGAGGAGCAGCCCACAGAGACTGCTGTTCCTAGCATGCAGTGTTCCACCTTCATCCAACTGGCTGTCCAGATCTGTAGGTCACTGGATCCCACATATTGCAGGTAAGTTTTTTTCCTTCTGGTTTTTAAAATGTTTGTTTCTTTGTAATTATAGTCTCCCTCTTCCTTTGTACTCTCCCTTCCTGATCCTCAACATTATACACCCTCTTATCTATGCACTTGCACCTTTCTGCACACAACGATTCATTCCCTTGCCCTGGAATCACTCAATACCCTCCCCTCTTCCTTCTGGCCCACTGAAGCAGTCCTGAGTATTCTTAGCTACATCTCTCTTTCCAGTGCAGTGTTTATATCAGTCTCACATCGATTTTTCCCCCGTACTTGCACCAGGTGACCCTTCCTTGCTGAGCTGTACACAGGGTTTGATTTGGTTTTAAATACCTGCGTCCTAATTAGCTTCACTTACAGTCAGTATTAGATTAGTTTCCAGTGAAAACCTGCAAGCTGGAACTGAAGAAATCACAGGACTAGCGGGGAGGGAGTCAATTCAGATGAAGACTCCCTCCCACCCACCCATGGCTCCTCTCCAACAGGCAAGAATTCCTCCCACCACCCTCTTGGCATTTCAGTTGCAGAGCTGGCAGCTGTGGGCAAGCCAGACTGAGGGACACCTCTGCCTCTCCGCCCTCAATCTGACCCACAAAGGGCCTGTCCTCCTGGGGAAAGGACAGAGCAATTACTAGCGTGAACAAGGGGAGAGCAAGGGTAGCTCGAAGCTGGGTCTCATTTTATCAGCAGGCCTAAAGTCTGGGAGCGGAGAAGAGGCTGCATAAACAGTTCCGATTTCAGCCCAGGGAAAACTCAGAGTACTCAGAAAGCACCCAAGCCAGTGTGTTTGTGAAGTCACCCTACACAGCTGAAATGTTAACTGGAGGTGAGTGGAGGGACCAGGGGAGCAGAGATGCCACTGTTCTGCAGCAGGCATGGGCAGCCTGCCAGCTCTGGCAGGAGGGAGCTCTTCAGACACTTAAAAAGCAAAAACAAAACCACCCGTAATTGTCCCCCTACTTAAAATAGTGCTGCAGTTTCCACTGGTCATTTGTAGTCTAACCCTCCCTCCTCTTCGCCCTCCCCTTCCCTGTGAGCCCTAGAGACGCATTACACAACCCACTGCGGCTTCTACTTGTTGGAGGAAAGAACAAATAAATAAATCAAAAGTTAATCTCATTAAGTTTGGGGTCAGAGCTGGCTTTAGCTGCTGAGGCACCTCGCTCAGAAGCCGAAGCTTGAATGGCAAATATTGAGTAAGTGGAACCCCACACAAGGGCTGGGATTTTGTTTTAAACCTTCCATGCTGTGAAGGTCTCATTTACTTTCCTCTTAATAACAGAGAGAATGAAAAATATCACAGTGGAGAACCCTACGCAGCCCAGAAAGGAGGGGCAAATATCAAATGAAGTACCCAGTGCAGTGCACAAGAGAAGGAAAAAGTCTCAACAGCTGTAGCAATTCCATTGAATGTGAAAAAAGCTCCAGCACATTTATTATATTATATACCAATTACTTTATTTTAACAAGTACAATGGGTGGGGAGGGGAGTCCAGCCCCTTCTGCTATGCTCTGAGCCCTACTCAGAGTAAATCTTTGGTGTCCCCTACACTACACTGCTCAATGATTGCAGGATGGCTCAGGGTTCACAAAAACACATCACTCCCAAAGCATTTGCACTCAGTCCTGCTCACCTGAGTAAAATGCTGGAACCTCTCAGGACATTTGTGACAAGCTGCCCTTTGTCCTTGAAGTGCCCCATGCAGTCACAGTTACTCCTCAGCCTTACTAGTCATCCAGAGGGGCTCGATCCAGGCTGTTTGGATCTTCAAGGGGAAAAAAAAAGTGGCCGGAGTATGGAAGTGGGAGCAAGGGACTCCTGAGTTCTAATCTCAGCTGTGACACCAACTTCCTCTGTGACCCTGGGCAGGTCGCATGACTTCTCTAGCTGGGTCTCCACCTCTGTAAAATGGGGCTACTAATCCTTGCCTGCCTCAAAGAGGTGTTTACGAGACTTAGACAGTTAATGTTTGTAAAATACACTGTGTTTGGTTATAGCATTTCTTATGATGAATAATTGGACAGTAGGCAAATCTCAACTGGACTGTAAGCTCCATGGGGCAGGATCATTTTGGTTGGACTACGTACACTGACGGTGCTGTATAAATAATACTAGATCTTGGGTTTGCCCACACAACAGGTACAAACTTTGTACATTTTTGAAACCCAAAGGTCATTATGCAAAGGCACCAAGTATTTGATCCTAATTTACCCCTTTCAGAGATGAGACCCCTTCCAACCTTGTCATGGCCCCACAGTCCAACCAAACCTAATGAATTGATACACCACCTACAACTGTCATGCCAACACAGTCATTCAAAGTGTGCTTACTGGAGCTGTGAATTGATTACCATGGCTTTGCCACTGCTGTCAGTAACCACACCGGCTGCTTCCACACCAAGCTTTCAGCGAGCGCACCCTGTGAGAAGTGGACCCCCAAGTGGGCTGAAGGAGGAAAGGGAGATACTGGCAGGAGATGGAGCAGGAAGTAAAGGTGTTCACTGTTTTCAGTGAGGAAAATAAGGGCAAGGAAAAGAGAAGAGGGTCTAGGCACCTTCCTCATCTCCTCTCGTCACTCAGCTTCCCACTTTTCACCCTCTTGCCCTGTCCCTTTGTTTCCTCTCTCTCTTGCTCTGTTCTTTTCCCTCCTCCCCACATGTTTCAAACTGCCTACGCGTTCTACACCACAAGCCTGACATGGAGGCGAGCAGGGCATGCTCTCCCACAGGGAAATCCGCTAATGCAGAGGGAAGGGCAGGGATGTGACACCCAGATGGGGAGCTCTCTGGTTAAAATTCCACCGTCAAACAGAAGGGAGGGTTGGGGTGACTTCCTGTATCTGATGGACTCACCCACTCACTGGACACTGCTCAGTCATCCCTGCCAGAGGCTCAGAATAATACTTCTGAAAGGCAGATTTTTACTTATTTATTTTGCCTTTGGAACAGAACAGATTGTGCCCAGCAAGGACAGCCTCAAAGTCTGCCCCAGGTGATGCTGCCTGTGTCCTGGGTTATAGTTCTGAGAATGTATCTTTGTTTAAAGGGAAAAACAAACACATAGGTTCCCCAGCCCCTCACAGTTGCTCCCTGTGAGCAGAAACGTATGTGGTTACTTGGCTGCATTGGCAGCTAAAGGGGAAAACTTTTGTGGGAGCCCCTGCTAATAAACTGGCAGCCCATTGCTGAATTAGGGCAGCTATGAACCTGGGAACCAAACTTCTCCCCTAATACAGTGCACGCACTGTGCTCCCTGCATCACCCTGTCCCCCACTCCCAAAGAGAGGGACCCTTTCATTTCTTTGCACGGTTTCCTTTTCCTGGGCATGAATTCAGAAAACCCAACCACGGTGGCACCTCCCAAACATTTCTACTCGCAAGTCTTAGCAGCAAGCAGTTTGGAAATGATACAAGATGCTCTTCTGTCACTCTGGTGATCGTTGAGAGCCTTGCTAGTTGGGTGGGAATTTTTCCCTCCTGCTTGCAAGTCTCACACAAGCTGGATGGGAAATTAGCCAGCTCGGCATTTTTCCACCTTACTTTGCTTTTTCGGTTGATGTCATAACGTAACATATGGCATTGCACAGAGAAATAAGCATTGAAACCAAGGGAAACAACAAAATTGCCAGTGGGATAAAACTTCACAAAGACCTCTTGTGACTGAACCACTGACAGCCTGGGGTGTGGGGCTCAGTGGGGTACACCATCATCTCTGAAGAGCCAGGTTCAAATCTTGACGTGCATCATAAATGAAATGGAGTTCAGTGATTGGAGCCTAGTATCCCTCTCCACCAGCCTTCATATATCACTCATCATCTTAGACAACCTTAGAAAGGTTTTCAGGGCAGAGACTGTCATCCTGTGTTAAAGGGCTGGAATAGCAGCGGAGTAGGTGTCAGGACTGAGGTGAATTGGCAGAGCTGTGTCAGTGCTTGGGACTATAATAGCCGTGGTTAATGAAGGGCAGGACTGAGGTGTTACTGGAAGACTTGTGTGCATATAGCAGCAGGGCAAAGTAGGTTCTCAGTGGATGCTATTCCAGCCCTCTAGCCCGGGAGATGAATCTCTTATTTGTGATCCCTTTAACACAGTTAAATCTCGGGTCACATCTGAGTGGGTGTTTGGCCTTTCCCAACAATCTACTATGCTACCTGATAGACTGCGCTGCTAAATGGGTTTGGGGTCAGATAGTTTGATGGGCAGAAGAGCAGCAGTGCTAGCAAGAAGGGAGATCAGTGAAGGGGCTGGAGGAAGTTGTTGACCTAACTCAAACTTACACAATATTCAGAGGCATCCCTTGCTCCAGGGTGAAGATGATCAACTTTTTGGCATATATTATGCCATCCCTCTGGTTGGAGTGAAGGAAAGTCTATGTTTACATACCAGAGAGCCTCCTGTACTTCTATGCTGCTTTTCATTTCAAAGTGCTTTATAACATTAATAAAACCTCAAAACACTCTAATAATATAGGTATTAATACCCCCATTTTATTGGTGGGGGGCAGTGGAGATACAGAGGAGCTGAGTGACTTGGCCCAGGACAAAGAGCAAGTCTGTGGCAGAGCTGGGAATAGAACTCAGAACACCCACTTCCCAACTCTTTAATCTCCTGCTCTTGCTGCTAGATAGGCTATTGTGTTTGAGTGTGGGGACTCAGCAATTCTTCATGGCAGACTCTCACAGTCCCTTCAGGAGGCTCATTTGTAATCCCGTGAGGGGACATGCCACCCATCTGCTCAAATGTTGATATTGTCTTGAATTGGGAGAGTGGTGAGGAAGGGGAGAAATACTGAGTTGATGATCTGATGGGTTGACAAATGCATATAGTTGGGTTCTTTCTGATATTAACACTAGGTCCCCTTCCCCATCCCTCCAAGAAGAGAGACAAACATGGATATAGTAACTGTTACCTGCCGGTGACTTCAATGTTGGAGACAGCATAGAAGTATTTGTACAAGTTCTCCCTCTGCACGTAGGTACCCCCAAGTGCCGGTCTCAGCAACCTCATCCGCAGGTCAGTCATGGTGAAGAAGTCCTTCAAGCCCTTGGCGCTCTCCAGCCTGGTGTACAGGTTGTCCATGTTCCTGAGGTCCTGGCCAGCGAAAATGGCAAAGCGATCCCTCACCTCCAACCGCACGTTCTTCTCCTTCTTGGAGCCTGCCCAGCGGGAGTACTCCTCTGTGCAGATGATCCTGTTGGCATTGGTGGTAGAGAGGTCTCTGACCCGCCGGGCTGGCATGCCAAAGGCTTCCATGCAGTCATCCGCATAGTACTGGTATGGGTGCCAAGTCCTCCCATTGTCCAGGGACTTCTCCAGCATCATGATGGTGGGGCGTCCGTACTCGAAGGTCACCACAATGTCATCTGTCAGCTCTATGCTCTTGTTCCAGGAAAGTGTGATGTTAGCCAGCAGGGGTTCTGGGTAGCGGCTCCAGGTCACGCTCTGCCAGTAGGTGGCCAGCCCTTCATCCTCTTTGTCGAACATCAGCTTTGGTGGGTGGGCCAGGTCAGGGGTGGAAGCGTCACACTCATCACTGCACAGGTATGGGTTCTCCTGGAAGATGAACAATAATAAGAGAAGAAGGCGAGCCTTAGTGTTGTTAAAGGTGGGGCTGGTAGTGCCAACTATTATTCAAGCTGCCGACACGTCCCATGACAAAGATCCTGTTTCCAGTTACTTAAAACATTGCCAAATTTTAACCCTTCAGGATGAAATTTGATATGCTGGGGATCTCTCAGGCTGAAATTTTGGGAAAATTTCAGACAAAATGGTTCAGCCATTTTCAAGATAAGGCTAAGAGAAAAGGTGGGTGTTTTGCCCATGATTGAGACTGGATGAGACCAAGACCGGAGGAGGGGAGAGACATACCAGATGAGGAGCCAGGAAAGGGGAACTTGGACTGACAGGGCAGAAAGACTGGGTAGAGAGGGGAGAGGGAAGATTGGAATTTAGACATAAAACTGGAGAGAGAGCATAGGACTGGCTGGGCAAGGAGACTGGGACTGAGACAAGGAGCCAGAGGTTGGGAAGAGACAGGACTGTGACAGGAACGAAATGGAGGGGATGGAGCCAGAAAGGGTCAAGCGTGGGTGGGAATGGGCAGGCACTGAGTTCTATGCCCACTAGAGCACATTCCCTTCCAGGGCCAGGGAGGAAACCCAACATTCCTCTGCTGTCAGCAGCTATCTCTGAAACTCACTGGCAAAGAGTGTGTTTCATCCCCCTGCCGTGCTGGCCCACAGAGTGGATGAGAATCCCCTGTTGCTAGCACTGACTCCATTAGCTCAAGTGGCAACTGTCTGTGCAGTGGAACTAAAGGTTCCAGCCTTGCTGATGAACTGTGTGGGTGTCAGTGATGTCACATGATGGAATTTGTTTATTCAGTTTGTTTTCAAAAATATAGGAAATCTCTCACACAACCTACAATAAAGGAACATTATTAAGGTTGCACTCAAAAGTTAGGAAATGCCAGAATTAAGGCTGTCTGTAATTAAAGACTGTGTCATAATGCACGTGCCCAAGGGAGTTGAATTCACATTGCACAAGCAACCTTAATTCTGGCATTTCTTAACATTTGAGTGCTTGACTTTGTAACTTTAGTAATATTGGTTTGATCCAGTTGTGTGTAAAGAAACAGAGGCCTCTGGAACCACAGAAGGACAGTAGTAATTAGAGAGAGAGCAAAATTATCAGATTAACAAACTCTTCTCCTGGTAAAAGGACATTTGATATTAAATCGACACTTCAGCTAATCTTTAAAACAAAAGGGGCTGGGTAATTTTCTTGCCTTTTAACAACACTTGCAGCATGCAAGCGGAATAAGGTGAATCAATGCTATGCTTCAGACTCACTTGCAGAGGTCAGGTACGAATTTAGAGCACTGCACAATTGGCCAAGTGTTTTGTGATAGTTTTCCCCATCTTCCTTTGAAGGAAAAAAATACATTGGCCACTAGTAGGTTGGATGGAACAGGGGCCTGATCCCATATGGTAAGGCTTATGTTCCATTGTAGGGTGTGTGTATGTGTATATCTATATATATTTATAGAATACTGGTATATAATTTAAGATATAATATAGCACAATTATCCAACTCCCTATAATGAGGAATTACTTGCATTCGTTACTGAAATGCAGGCACCTATTGGATGGATTGTAGGAGTTATTTACTAATACACAGCAGCACTATATGAAAGTGGCTGATGGAAAATGAAGAAACCCATATCCAATTGAAACTGTAGGAGAAATTTAGCATTGGGTCATTGTTCTGCTGCAGTACACTCACAACTTCACCATCATGAAACCAGGACACTTGCTGGTTTAAAGTAGAGTAAATGGTGGATTCTCTGTAACTTGAAGGTTTAAATCATGATTTGGGGACTTCAGTAACTCAGCCAGAGGTTATGAGTCTATTACAGGAGAAGCTAGGTGCAGGCCACAGAACCTCAATATGCAGGAGGTCAGACTAGATGATCCCGATGGTCCCTTCTGGCCTTAAAGTCTAAGACAGCTAATTTATTTTACTGGGACAAACAAACAGGTAATAGTCCTGGTACCTTGGTTTTGCCTCTCATCTGAAAGATGGCACAAATAGCAGCAAAGCACCTCTTAACACAAGGGTAAGCCATATAAGAGGGAAAAATGCCACTAAGGCAAGGTCTACACTAGAAACTTTTGTCTGTTTCCTAATATCCTTTATTTTAACAACATTTCTATGCTAGCAAATGCCTACTGAAGACACAAATTATACTGGTTTAAAAAAAAAGATTTTGCTAGCATGGTTTATTTCATTCAGGGAATCTCTGTAAGCAATGTTGACAAAAGCCCTCTTTTGCCCGTAAAGCTGTATCGGCACTGAGAAGGTTTTCTGTAGCTTTACTAGCAAACCTTTCAGTGTAGACTAGGCCTCAGAGGCTCACTTTCCTCTGGGTTTTCCCTGGAGAGGCTTCTTTTCTAAGTAGTGACCAGGCAGGTTCACACAGGGGACAAACATCATGGGGAAAGAACATCAGAGTCAAAACGTAACAAGGGATATAGACAATGCAAGAGAAAACACAATATGCAAAAACAGCATCAATGAAATCACTGCAAAACAGAAACATACATGATATAAGCATTTTGTATGGGGTGACACACAACAGTCTTGCCCCAGGAGCACTGCAAGGAAAGAAAGGTGCCTCTGACAGGCACTATTCTCTTCCTGCTTCCCCCTTCTTCTAGGGAGCAGCAATTTACTGCTGGGATAAGGATAGCAGCAAATTAGGATGCCCATCTCACTGACTCAGGTGTGGGCTGGTGTGTTTAGGGAAGGAGGAAGAGGAGCAAGACTCTACCCACGTCCCACACACCTGTTCTGAAGGGAGGGGAGTAGCGGATGCGTAGCCTGCTTACTCCTATACATCTGAACCCAAAGTCTGCATAGCCCACGCAGGGGTGTGAAGGCTGTCCATATTTCACCTTATGCCCCATAATGAGTACCCAGTGCAGGGCCCAGTCTAGCTGTAGAAGATACAATAAGGTTTATTAATTGCACATTAAATGCTGTAACAGGACACGTGCAGACATAGTTTAAAGAAAAGTGAACATGCGAGAAGATGGAGGTTGGGGTGATGGGGTGCTTACCCCACACAGGTGATGGAAGGGTTAATGTGGGCTGGAGACGCCAATTGAGTCCACCTGGTTGCACCTGGAGGGTGGGTCAGGCCTAATTAATGATGAAACCCAGCTGGGGAGGGGCTGGGTGATGCAAACAGTGGAAGTTTAAAAAAGAAGGGAGCTGCAGGGGGTGGGGAACTCTGTAGTCACTCTTCTGGTAGTAGGGTAGGAAGGGGTATAGAAGGCACAAGATGATTCTTGCAGGGTGAAGAGAGCCCAAGGAAAGGCTTAGTGGGGGAAAAAGACGTGGCAGCAAGCAGTTTGGTGGAGTGAGCTTTGACTGCTAGTCTTAGGGTCTTGGACTGGAACCCAGTGAAAAGGGCAGGCCTGGGTTCTCCTACCAGCCACTGGGGAAGGTGGTGTGAAGTCCCTGATGTAAGGGGACAAGCACTTTTGAGGGCCCTGAGAAAAGGGCATAGGGACCACTGGACCCAGGATTGATGGTGGCAGACTGGATGGAGGGATTGGACAATTATTTCTGTTGGACTTTCTATTAAACTGGAAGGGTTGGACTAAAATGCAACCTGGCTGGAGGGCTGAGTCATGAAAATAGGTGGACCATCACAGGGCTATAGAAACTGTCTGCATGGGCTGCTAGAGAGGGGAGAACTTCTATGCCAGGCCCAGCCATGAGAGGGGCACTCCAGTAGTGAGTCAGCTCATACAGTTGGGTACAACCTCACAGTAGTCATCAAGCAAGTCACAAAGGTAGTGACTCTCTCCCTTCCTCTCCTACAATGAACTTTGTTGTTGTTTTTTTTAAAGCTCATTAAGATGTTCTGTCTCTTGAGATACTCAATAAATTTCCAAATGGTAGGTGGATTGCAGCTCCGTATGGAGGAGGGGGAGAGCAGAAGCAGATGGCTAGCCTTTAGCTCCTGTGTTGGTTCTGAGAAGATCATTTAAAAAGTGCCATTGAAACAATTCCAGGTATTATTTCAGTATCTGTTCCCTCATGCATGCAAGGAGACCCTAGGTAGATTATTTTGAGGATTCAAGATATTTACGTTTTCATTATAAAAGGCTTACGTGAGCTGATTTGACTTTTTTTTTAAAGTCACATGCTACCATTCATGGCTGCTTGATTATTCTCCTGGCAATCTGATGTTTCCATTTTCCTATTATTTTGTATGCTGTATTTTGGTCACTATTTTTTCTGTTGTGTAATGATATGATACCACCCCTGTTTAGCTTGTGAGACCACACCCCAAGGTGGCAGAGCAAACTCCAATAGCCTAATCTGAGTACAGTTTTTATAATGACCAATTAGAGGCACTCTTGTGCTATTATATCTGGAAGATCTGCTTGAGAGCATGAACTGTCTAGAAATGGGTTAAGGTGACTGTTCAAATCCAGATCTGAACGTCCTCAAAGTCCAAGTGAGTTCAGATTCAAGGTTTTGCTTCAGCCCAGTAGAGAGATGGAGCCTGCTGCAATGTTCAAAGCCTAATAAATATTTACCCCAAATGTAAGGGTGTTTGGTTCCAGGGTTTGGATTTGGGATCCATCTCTAAAAATTACGCCCTGGGGCTGAAAACATCACTTACAATCTGATCCTGCAAGGTGCTGAGAAACTCTTAAGTGGTGCTTAGTGCACTAGAGTTGATGGTGCCTAACACCTTGCAGAATTGAGTCCTCAGACCATACCCATCAAGAGGGAACATGATCCAAGTTAGTGAGCGATAGGCAGATGATCTTGTGCATCAGACACGAAACTGCTTAGGAACTGAAATACCAAGAGGAGTAAGAGCATGGAGGTCAGAGAACCAGTTACAGGTTTATTGAGAGGCTAGCTGAGAAAAAAGAGATTAAAGTCTGGCAATACAAAAGAATATAAATACAAGACACTGTAGCTGGACTGGTTATTCAACTGGGGTGAAGACAGATGGAAGACAGATGAAAAAAAATCTGGACGCAAAATGAGAGAGCCCTACAACTCTATAAAACCAGTTAGTTTTTTAGGGCCTGCTCTTGCTCCCAGTAAAGTCAGTGGAAATTTTGCAACTGACTTTAATAGGAGCAGAATTTGGCCCTTAATGAAGATGGGAAGTTGTTTGCTTTTCTGCCAGATAAACCACTTGTGTATTATAGCACAAAGTGTATATATATATTTTTGTAGATGAAATTACTTTATTTATTGTTAAGATGTTGAATGCTTTAAATAAGCTAGACATTTGTTGTGAACGATGAAAGCTGCACAAAAATACAAATGTAGCCCTCTGTGGATCTCCATGCCAGGAAAAAAACAAAACAGAAAACCACTAACAGCCTAGTTGGGGAAAAATACTATATTTAAAAAAAAAAAATCAAATACATTCTGAGCTGGGCTGTGAAAAATACAAATATTAGTGTCACCCCATTTTTATTGTGAAATTTCATCCAAAATATTAATTATGGTCCTGTTCTTGCCATCTGATTTGCTTGGGCCCTTGTGCCTGCACACACAAGGTGACTGGGGTCAATGGAACCCCATGCAGGTGTAATGTAATTGCTTCCTGGGTCAGATTGCTAGGATTATTGTCAACACGGCCATTTTAAGAGGGCACAAATTTTGCCTTTCACAAAATAAGTACTATAATAGTAAAGAAATGTGACTAATACAAATGGAAGATTTTGCCTCAAGACAAAATATCAATTTTGATACTAAAATTGGTCCTTGAAATAAAGTTTTGAATTTTAAAAACGGAAGATTTTCTTAAATAGGACAATTTCTAAATGAAAATGCATTTGTTTGACAAATAATAAAACAAACCTCAGTGTTCTGTAGATTTCCCCCCACCCCAATCTAGACCTGTGTTACAACACCAACACACACAAAGCAAGAACCCTCAGATTTTTGGAGGGTTTTCAGATTTCGTTGCAAGTACTGCAGACAGCTGTGGTATAGAGGGACTAGGATGAAAGGCATTTCAGTCACACCTACTGCGGCTGATATCAACTGCAGGTTTAGAAGGAACCTGACTAAAAGTCTGACTTTGCTCCTTTGGAAATCAGTGGCAACGCTCCAATTGATTTCAAAGTGAACACGATTGGGCCATAGGTAAAGTGACAAAAGACTGACGGCAAGAAAAGAAGAGGTTTGGCAGTGTTTCCGTATTAGAGCCTGATTCCATGAGGTGCTCGGCACCCATCATTCCCGCTGAAGCTAATGGGAATTGTGGGTGCTTGGCACCTCTCAGGATCAAGCCCAGAGGAAAAGAGTAGTGAAGGCTAGTGACAACTGACAGTAGATGGGCATATCTGACACACACAAGGATTAGGATCAGAGCCCGTTTATGGAAGCAGGTAAGGATAATATTCTGAATTAAAACAGGGACTAATAAAAGCAAGTTGCAAAGGGACTTTTTATTGATTCTTAGCTAAAATAATCTAAGATTCTTGGTTTATCAGGGACACATCTGGAAGTTTCGATAGGAGACACTTATGTTTTGTAGGAAAAATATCACTGAGAGGAATTAGAATTTCTGTGGTCTTCAAGTTTTTTCAATTTGGGGCAATTTCAGAGGTGGACACAGTTGGAAATCTATATGCAATTTCCTCCTCTGGATATTGGTAGCTAGATAACTGCAGCTTGAATTCACCCCCACTCCTACCAGGTTGCAGTCCTCCTCCCTTAACACCACTAGCCCATCCTGATTGCACTTCAGGTGTCTTAAGGACCTTATGACACAATTGAGAGCTCCTTATGCTTCTAGTAGGGTGCCATATGACCCTGCCTTTGATTTCCATCTTAAAGATTAGCTGATTAGTCTACAAAGTCCCTGTTTTGCCTAGGACAGCAACAAAGTGCTTAAGTTAGGATCAAATTTTATTCAGATTCTGCAAAGGCAACTGTAGACATTATTCACTTGCACCTGATTACTCAATTTCCTGCAATTAGTGCCACAAGGAGCAGCAGACATTACAAAAGCACATTCTACTGTATCAAGCAGTGCTCTGATGAACCATGGGTGTCTTTTAGTCCTCTTTCCTCCCGCCCCCGTTGCAAGCAACCTGTCAATCACTGAGAAGATTGACACCCAACAGCCACAGGAGATGTGTAAATCTCTAACCTCACTGCTGTCAAACCCCGTTCTGACCCGACCTGTGGAGTCGGAGCTCAGCCTCAGCTTCAAGCTCTGAGGAGCAGATGGTCAGGAGCACTAATGAATCAGCCTGTGTATTTACCCTGCCCGCTCCTGCTGCGGAAAGGTTTAAACAAACAGCGCCCATAACAACATTCTGTCTCTCTCACATATGCTCACAAGCACAGAGAGATGCATTCTATTTAATGCAGTTGGTTATTGTTTTTCTTTGAAGCACAAAGTTGGATTTGTTTGTCTCGGAGACTGCAGGATAAAGCTGAAATTTTCATTCCAGTGCATTTGATGTTCTGTTTCTCTTCTTTACACTTAGCCGAGTTCCCCAGATTAATCCTAGGATTAGAGGCCCTATCAGCATTAATATTCTGCCAGCCCCAAGTGCTCTTCACAGCAGCTGATTATATTGTACGTGTTCGACAGGCACCCAAACCTCATTCCTTTTATTTTCTGTCCCTTTTCAGGGGGCAAAGGAGTGATTTGCCTGTGCTAGTTCCTAGTGCAGATCTTTGTCCTCCCGCCCCCACCCCATGAGTTGTGTATGGAGCCTCACATTAATCGGGCATCTAGTAACGTGGTAAGTAGGGCAAAATAAAACTCCATTGGCCTCAATGTAAATACACCAGGGATGAATTTGGCTCCTGGTGTCATATACCTGTAATTCGAATAAGGCCTCTGACCTTCATTCTGATGAAGGTTCTCTAAGCACTTTCATTATAAAACCCTAACTGCGGAGGATTATAACAATACGTGGTAGAGAAAGTTAGAAGATGGGATAAATCAAGGTAATGAATACTGGATTATGGGGACTGCCCTCTCTAAACCACTGGTTCAGAGCTGGTGCAGGTCGATAGCGAACAACCAACAGTTCTTAGCACTCGGTGGCCTTTGCACAATAAGTTTGTCTCAGGCCAGTTCCTAGCAGGCAGAGATCACAAAAGTCCACCATAACTGGTAACATAATTGGCAGTCTCAACAGAGAGAGCAAAACACTGAGTAGGCCATGGAACCTGAACTCCACCATCCATATAGATGGTTTCCCCCGTGCCCCAGATCAGGTCTGAGGTAGATTGGTGAAGGAGGAAGTCTGAACTGCCATTGTCTGTGCAATCCCTCTTCTGTGGAGAAAACGGAGAACTTTGGTTGCAGAGGAAATCAATCTGTCCCCTTTCCCAAATAATTAACTTCAGTGTTTAAAACAAAAACTCCTCAACTTTCTTTTTTTGTTGTCGAAGCTTGAAATGCCCAGGAGAAGCTTTGGTTTTTAGTGACCAGTTTGGGCTTGACTTTCCTTTATCTGAGTTCCTCATCCCACCCCCAAAATGGGACTCGTGAGACGGGGATTCCAATTCAGCATCAGAGTTACAGGTAAGACACTCCTGCAATGAAGGTTTAGCTGGGCATCTTTATTTTATTTTTTTTTGGTGACTACTAAATTTGCCAAAATATGCAGTCTCTGGGGCACCAAAACTATTCACAAATTTGGGGTGAAATCAGTGAACAGCTTCAGCCGAAAAAAAAAAATTCTTAAATTTCCAAAAAACACCGAAATGGGTGGTTTCATCCATTTTGAAATGTTTTGACTTTTCATTTTGAAACCATGTTTCATTTTGAAACACAGGTATCAAACGCAACAAATTTCATTTCAGGTCCAAGGAAATATTTCATTTGACCCCAAATGATTTTTTTTTTCATTTTGGCAAGGAAAAATAATCCGTTTTGGTTTGAACTTTTTTTTTTTTAAAGAATTGTTTTAGTTCAGCCACTGAATTGAAAAATCAGTTATTCAATCAGCTCTGTGTAGGACAATCTTAGAAAATGTGAATAGTTAACAAACACCAAATTCAGAGATCCTTAAATCAAAAACTATTCTACTATCTTCAGCTGGCTTTGATTAAAGAACTTTTTTTTTCAAAAGACAAATAAAAAAATATGACTATACACCAGCTACTTAAATATTTTGTATTTAAAAATAGCCTAGTTAAATATTTTTTTTTCTTGCTGCTTTTGACTCATAGGGTCAAATGTTGTGTCTGGATTTAAGAAAGGACAAGGTGATTTTTATAACCAAAAATTACATTTGTAGGTAATTAAATCTCATTCTTCAGGGCATAAACTGATAACCTGCCAGTGGTCAGGATGGAATTCCCAGAGAAATGGAAATATTTCACTGACAATTAGTTTTTGCTCTTCACACATTTAGGAAGGAAGAGATGGGTGAAACAGCTATAATTAATTTTTCAGAGATTATTTCTAATAGCTGGCAAGCAGCATAACTCGCCAGCAGAGGCATCTGGATGCTTGAAAATAATCTAACACATATATGTGGTGAACCTCTCTCATACTAAACAAACAGTTCTGCAGTATTTCCACCCACCCCCTATACAAAGTTGCCCAATTCACCCAAGTGCATCATGGGGATATTTACATCTTCCTCTGAACCATCAAGTATTGCATAGTGCTAGAAGACTTGAAAGACCCATAGTCTTCAAATCATTGCTGTTTTTGAAGTTACAGTTGATCAAAACACATGCCTGAAACAGAAGTAGCTAAACCAGTACGAACTGGGACTGGGTCTCATACCACCATTCTGAATCAGGTTAGAAAGCATGACCTAGTAGTGCCAGCCAAGTGAAATTCTGCTATCCTGAGCCATGTATTGAGTCAGGTGCAAGACATCTTTGAAGAAGGAAATGAGTCTAAGCTATCTGACTTTTGAAAACTTCAACTAAATTGTTATGTTGGTATCATCTCAGATGCTCTTAAAGGCAAGGGGGAGTGTCTGGGGGCAGGGAATGGGGTGAGGGTAGGGCATGGTGGTGCTGACTCCGTGCCCTCTCTCCTATCTCTGGCTGGGGTAGGTGGATAATGAGGCCATGGAAGGGACTAAGGCTATATCAGACTGTGATGGGATTATCGGTTTGGAAAGATGAAGCCGCTCACAAATTATTACATGGAAGCCAGGACTGTGTGCAGTGCATGTGTGTGCCCCGCTGGCTGAATTTTTTCATTCAAAATCTTTTTATAAAAAAGGCCCTTTTTTCCTAAACAAAAATTTCATTGGAAAATTGTCCTTTTCTTAAAGTTATCAAGTCTCTCCATTGGGAAAAAACACTGGAAAATTTCTGCATGTTTTTTGGGGAAAAAAAACAAAAACAAACCCAAAGGCTTTCTTCCTTTCCTTCCAAATTGTGGGAAGATACAGTACATTGGATGGAAGATTGTAAGTGGGGGGGGACAAAATACAACCCCCTGAAAACCCGGTCGGGTAGGTGCACCTGTAAATGACCTTGTAGCTATAAGAGCCTCACTTACTTCCTAAAAGCGAGCAAACCTGAGTTGCACAGCTGGAGATGGAGGAGAAATTGCCTTCTTATTCATTTTCATGTTAAACAAACATTCTGAGGAGAAATTCGGAAATGGCCATGTACATAGGAAAAGATTCTGGTGAGATGTCAGCAGTTACGTGACACATTTTAGAAGTTTCATCCTCCTAGGAATGTATCTGGCCTTCTCCCTAAGGCGATGGCACTAGGGAAGAGAGGCAGATGAGGGGTGGGAAGGATGGGGCAGCATAACTTGCATCCTTTCTGCCCTTCCCCGCATCCCCTTCCACCTCTGCACTAGCCACCAGGGGCTCGTCTCAGGGCAGAGAAAGCAAAGGGGTGAAAAAAAATGTCCTTACTAACGAGCTGTTTCCTGTTTGTTGGTAAGAAAAGTCAGAGCTGGTATGAATTATTAACACAGTAGAAATGGGGTCCCTGTACAGAGACGCTTCTAATTCTGGCTCACCCTCATGTCACTCATCCTCTCTCCTCCCCCGCTCCTGTGGTTTTCGCAATTGATTGCACTCTTCCCTATTCTCCCCTCCTCCCCCCCCTCGGTTTCTTTTTCTATTTCTTCCCAATCAAAGGTTGTCTGAGTGCAAGGTCACTCCTCAGCAAGGGGCATTAGGAAACATTTTGTCTGTGTGCTTGTTCAGGATTCCATGAGTCAGCAGAAACAGACACCACTGTCTGAATAAAACAGCCCTTAGTAATCATAAGCCGGGATATGTCTAGTAAGACATCTTGCTTCCACCCCCACCCCTTTTTGTCTTGAAGCAGATATACTTATTCAGTCAACAGCATGCAGTTCACCCAAGCCCCATGTGTTCCCCTGGGCCTGTCTTACCATGAAAAGAAATAGAAAAGATTCAACCTATATGTCCAGGCTACTTGTTTCCTTCCCCCCGCCTCCAATCTATTATATTGTGAATTCTAGAAGGATCTTGTTAGTGCTTTATTATAGTCCAGCGGTATTCGACTGTTACTGCTGATAATATGGTGCACTCTTTTCAGCCCAACATCTCTAACCACTTTCCAAACGATAATTAAGCTTCATAATTATGAACACAGCTGTGTGGTAGACAGGCACAGTACCCATTTTACAGACTGGGGAAATGAGGCTCAGAAGGCTTAAGGCCCAACATTACAGAAGCAGCCCCTGATCTTGGATATCCAACTCAAGACAGGTTGGACTCTGATTTTCAGAGTTGCTCAGCACTCACTGCTCCTACTGACTTCAGATGGATTTTTGGGTGCTCAGAATTTCTGAAGATCAGGCCCCTTACGAGGTTTACAGCTGGACACCCCAAAATTGAAGCATCCAAGAATCAGAGACCACTTTAGAAGATTCTGGCTTAAGTGACTGGCCCTAATAAAGTGAGTCAGAGTCAGAGCTGGTAACAGAACCCTAAAATCTCAGCTCCTGCTCTAACCAAGAGACAACGTTCCCTAGAACTCAGTAGTACGTCCACCTCATGAGGATAAAGAGGTGAACTGACCCTGCCAAGGTTATATGAGGCGTGGTTCCAGGATCAACTGAGCTAGCTAAGACAGAGAACAAAGAGTTTGCTCTCCCCATTGGCAATAAAGGAGTGACTGAGAGTCTTCATATTCCAAGCTGGACGGTCATGTTTCTGCCATCACAGAACTGGGTACAGAATAAAACCCTTTTATCTTTCCTCTTAAATCTGCACTCACCCCAGTGACGCAAGGAGTTTAACCAACATTCTGACAGGTCTGTCACAGCTCCACTGTAGTGTTTTCCATCAGTAGATCTCAAAGTGCTTTACAAAGGAGGGCAGTATCATCCCCATTTTACTCATGGGGAAACTGAGACACAGCAGTGAAGTGATTTGCCAAAAGTCACCCAGCAGGCCAGTGTTTGAGCTGGGAACAGAACCCAGGTCTCTTGAGTCCCAGGTCAGTGTTCTACCCACTAGGACACACTGCCTAGAAATTTACATGTGGGCGGAGTAGCACAGTGACAACATTTTAAGATGTAAACTTTCAAGCCTAGTGAACAATTTATCTTCATAGTAAAAAGGCTAGAAACTTTATTTTAAAGACAGATTGACACTGGTATTTCTAGGGCCCTGAATAGATGGGCTGCAGCTTTGGGCTCCCCAAAGTTGGCCCTGTGTCTGTCTGCTGATTGTTCAAAGATATGTAGTTCGTGTTTTCCCCACATCATTAGAGGTCTGGGCAGAGGTATATATTATGCTTTGAGGAGGCAGGGGTTAACAGTTCTCTGTGCTGAAAATTCCATTCTTAAGAAGATAATCTCCTCTTTGCACCGGGCACATACATGCATCACACGCAGCCCCAGCTTCCAGGGAATAATTTTTGAACAGCTCCTTCTTTCTGAACCGATAATCCCATCACCATCAGATACAGTCCTTTCACCTCCACAGTCTTGCCTTACCTTACCTCTTTACCCACCTAACCCACCACGGGCAGGCTAAGATCTCAGACACAGGATTGCCAACAGTGACTATTTGTTTTGTGAGTTTGATTGTGGATTAACAGAGTGACCTACAGTCCAAGATCCTCCAAACAAACAGGGAGCAAAGTGATCAGAAACCGTATCTGAGACAAATATACGTATACATTCAAAGAAGCTGAGGGAGATTTAACCCAATGTTCTCAGCACCTCTTTATTCATATGTTTCCTGGTTCTCTCTTCTTGCATTGACAAATTGCTGGGGGGAATTATTGCTACCCTCTCTCCCCTCTTCCCTTCCCCAATGCTTGTGTTCAAGAGTTAGCTTCTTGGCCTCTGTCCCCAATCAAGCCCCTGACAGATTTGGGGCCTGGATCTGGCTATGGCGATAAATCACGTGTGTGTGCGTGCGCGTGCACATATGCACACACAGCATGAGAAGGAACACAATAAAAATGACCCACATACTGAATAGTAAGTGCATTATTGATTCAAGACTAAGAAAATGCTTAGGAAGTAGTAAAAGTGTCCTGCTCTTTAAAAGCTTATATGCCTCGTAAGCTCAATACACGCAGCCTTTGCAGAGAGACTGTCTATGCTGACATTAATATTTTATTATGTAAAAAAAAGCCTAGATAATTTGAATGGGGGAGGGCAGGACACAGGGGTAAGGGTGGAAAGGGGTAGGGGAGGTGAGCTGAGAACTGATGTGGAGTTCCTAAAAAGGTTGGCAGGGATTCTCTCAGCAAACCTTCATGCAGGGAACTTAGCTCATATCAAAATGATGGATACATGAGTGACCACCACTCTGACCCTTTGGCCTAGTATCATGGCTCCTGTGTATGGCACTTTAGCACGTACTCCTGTTTTATATAAGAAATATTCCAGCAGAATTACATAGCTATTATATTCTTTAAAAGGCAAAGTATTAACACAAATTCATGGCCATCTTGGACTTCAGAGGTGTTACTGTCAGTCATTAGTGACACTGTTTTGGTGAATAGTAAATTCACCAAAAAATTGTTTTGGGCGACCGAAACTATTCATTAATTGGTCCAATTGTTTCCTCTAAAATAACGGTGATGGAATTTTTTTTTTTGAAAGTCAAACTGTTTGTTTCAAAATTTTCTAGACAAACCATTTAGTTTTTTTTAAATCAGTTTTGGATTGAAATTAAACAATTTTTGGTTCAGCTACTGAACCGAAAAATCAATTAGTTGCTAAGCTCTAGACACTACATTGCACACCAGGGTCACAGTAACTTAACAACAACAACAGGGAACAGAAGAGAGATCCTCCTTCCCCAAATTACTATCATTTGAGTTTTCATTAGTTGCTAGCAGTACAGGGCCATTGACACAATGGAGCAGGTCTGAGTCTGTCCATTAGAGGGCAGAGGTGCACACTCTAACCAGTTCAATACACCTGTCTTTCTTTAACCATTTAATTGTCCTCTCCAGTCCAACCCCTGTGCAGGGATTAGAATGCAGGGGCATTCTCTGAAGCACTGGCTGGCTATTCCTCTGGAACATGAGCATTCCAAAAAGGACATGTCTAGTACAAACGGTAACATGTAAGATGATGTGGGCTTTACCTGGTACATGTACTTTACATGGTACATTAGGCAGTACCAAAGTGGCTGACGAATGCTCTGAGCAGAAAGTGACTTTTCTGTCTCTCCATAGAGAGTGCAGCGTCACACCCTTCTGCAAGTGTACAGGGACACAAAGCTATAAAGTACCCACGCGGTGTGGGGGAGCCTTCCCACTTCCTTAAATGTGTTTAGCACTGGCAACGGAAGATACTTTTCTAGTTTGTGTTTAAAAGGAATTTGTAGGTGTGCACTTGGAAACGTGCATAATTGTTTTCCATTAAAATGTACATACACACCCACTTCTCTCTCATGCAACACCCCCACCCCTCAGCTCCTGGACTAATCCAGATGCACATCCACCATTCCCACGCAAGCATACACTGACATATCACTGTCTTATGCCACCAGTGTGCTACACATGGGGCCTGATTCTTCATAAACTTTGCCTTGTGTATAGCAATTCACACTGGTGTAAAGTGAGTTCAAATTGTGCATAAAAACAAACAGAATGGTTGTGGTTTAGACCAATTTTGCACAGGTATAGGTGAGAGCACAAGATGTGATCAATCTGGCCCACAGAATCTGCACAGCTACATATACCTGAATGCACTCTCCATACTTAGTTCTGTCTCCCGCCTTCCCTCACCTCTCTACCTCTGAACTGAGTCTGGAACCTGCTCAGGAAAAGTTAGAGAATAAAGTTGAGTTCCACTGGAACTAGGGGTATCCTGTGGAAAAACAAATTTACTCCCCACCCACCCCAAAGCTGTCTGTTTGTAGGCACAGAAATAACTGGGTAGATGCATGTGTGCAGAACGCTGTGGAGTAACCACAGGTTACTGTCTGTATGAGAGTGATCTTTATCAATAGGTTAACATTGTCTGCCACTTTTTGGGGTTGGTCTTCCAACCTGCAAAATGCTACCTCCCTGTGGTTCAGTCCAGCAGGACCTATGAATGCTATGGATACCAGGTGAAGTCACAGGGTAGCAGCACTTTCTCTGCCCCACACTCTGAAAGAACTTTGTCTCTGCAGATGATCATGTTGGAAACATGGGCTGGATGAATGCACTATAAGGTGGGTAGGAAGTTGGCTAGATTGTCGGGCTCAACGGGTAGTGATCAATGGCTCCATGTCTAGTTGGCAGCCGGTGTCAAGTGGAGTGCCCCAGGGGTCGGTCCTGGGGCCAGTTTTGTTCAATATCTTCATAAATGATCTGGAGGATGGTGTGGATTGCACTCTCAGCAAATTTGCGGATGATACTAAACTAGGAGGAGTGGTAGATACGCTGGAGGGCAGGGATAGGATACAGAGGGACCTAGACAAATTGGAGGATTGGGCCAAAAGAAATCTGATGAGGTTCAATAAGGATAAGTGCAGGGTCCTGCACTTAGGACGGAAGAACCCAATGCACAGCTACAGACTAGGGACCGAATGGCTAGGCAGCAGTTCTGCGGAAAAGGACCTAGGGGTTACAGTGGACGAGAAGCTGGATAGGAGTCAGCAGTGTGCCCTTGTTGCCAAGAAGGCCAATGGCATTTTGGGATGTATAAGTAGGGGCATAGCGAGCAGATCGAGGGACGTGATCGTTCCCCTCTATTCGACATTGGTGAGGCCTCATCTGGAGTATTGTGTCCAGTTTTGGGCCCCACACTACAAGAAGGATGTGGATAAATTGGAGAGAGTCCAGCGAAGGGCAACAAAAATGATTAGGGGTCTGGAACACATGACTTATGAGGAGAGGCTGAGGGAACTGGGATTGTTTAGTCTGCGGAAGAGAAGAATGAGGGGGGATTTGATAGCGGCTTTCAACTACCTGAGAGGTGGTTCCAGAGAGGATGGTTCTAGGCTATTCTCAGTGGTAGAAGAGGACAGGACAAGGAGTAATGGTCTCAAGTTGCAGTGGGGGAGGTTTAGGTTGGATATTAGGAAAAACTTTTTCACTAGGAGGGTGGTGAAACACTGGAATGTGTTACCTAGGTAGAATCTCCTTCCTTAGAAGTTTTTAAGGTTAGGCTTGACAAAGCCCTGGCTGGGATGATTTGATTGGGGATTGGTCCTGCTTTGAGCAGGGGGTTGGACTAGATGACCTCCTGAGGTCCCTTCCAACCCTGATATTCTATGATTCTATGAAACGGATCCACGGTACCCTATGCCCCTCTCTGCCACTTTAAATCCTATTATTCCTTTCCCTAAACATCAGATACTTTCTTTTCTGGCAGAGCCATGTGAATGGTAAAAAATATCATGCTAATTATATAAACAAATGCCCATCAGTGTGCCGTAAAATGCTAAACAATGTCTCAAGGGATAGGAGGAGACGATCCCCTAACGAGAGAATGTGTGCGAACGTGCCAGCGAGCAAGAAAAAATGTTCATCTTCCGTACAGTGGTTATAACAATCCTTTAATACTAATACCTCTATAGAGGATCTCAAAGTACTTTGTAAACCTTAATTTATTAAGCATCACAACTACACTGTGAAGGCAGGAAGTATCAATGCCCCCATTTTACAAATGGGGAAACTCACAGAGAATCTAAAGGACTTGCCCAAGATCACAGACTGATCAGGATTAGAACTAAAGGGCTCCTGGTTTCCTTTCCTCATCTCAGTCCATTAGACATTGGTGCCTCGCTAAATATCTTCAAGCCAACATTAGGTTCTGATGTATCGTCATGGCAATGCTACTCTTCTCCTTGAGCAAGTCACTTGAAAAAAACTCTGCCTCGGTTTCCCCTTCATTAAAATGGGAATTATAATACTGACTGTTCAGTGCTTTGCGTTTCTTGGACGGAAAACGCTATAAGTGTTAAATATTATTACTTGCAGTGGTTCTTGGCCAGGATTCTGCAGCCACAGTGCTCCCCATCCTCCCCCACCTTTCAACTTCCTTGACCTGACTGGAGTTTATGTATTGCAATGGACAGTCCATGTGGATGCATGAGAAGCAGGGGCTTTTTGACATTTTCCAGCACCGGAAAATGTGTACCAGGTTGAACTGTTTGAATATAAACAAGGGACATCTCCACTAATGAATCTGAACTGCATAAAGCCTGTGGGTCGCCGCATATTTAGGGAAAGACACTAATTTGAAAGGAGGTATAGAATGGTGCTCTCTAAAGAACTCCTGCTAACGAGGTCACTGAAAACCCCACGTGCATAATAAGTTTGACAAGTCTGAAATTTGGGCTCTTTTACTTGAGCATTGCTGAGTTGCTGTTGTATACGCATGAGTGAGCTCACAAACTAGGTCAGAAAATGAATTCATTAACCTAAGAGACCCCATCGCCTTAAATTTGTTGGCATAAGATCTGCATCTTTTTGTGGTGGTCAGACATGACTAGGGTGGTTGCTCCTTCTCTCTCAAACAATCAATTGCATCTGTCTGCTCAGACAAGAGACAGCATGGAGGAAACCAGCAGTTCTCCATCAGATCCGGCTGGGAATTTTCTGGCAATGTTTTTTCTCAGAAAATGCCAATGTGTTGAAACCTATCCTTTTTGCAGGAAAGGATTGGGTGCTAACACATTTCTTGACTTGAAATGTTTTTGTAAAAAGTTTCTAAATTGTCAAAATACTGTTTCAATATTTTCTATATGAAAAATTCCAGTTTTCTGATTCAAAATGACTAAGAAACTTGACCAAGACAAGGCCAAATGAGCCAATTGCAGAGCTGGTATTAAAACAGAAGAGTTCCTAATCTAGATAAACCTAATTTAGATTAGAAATTCGTCAGAGCAGAACCCTGTCATGTATTCATTATCTGTAAAGTGCCATACACAGCAATCTATAAATAATAATACCAGTAACAGAAAAAAGTTCTCTAGTTCCATGCATTATCCTGTGCCCTGGGTCTGTGTTTGTTCCACTTAAAGGAAACTCCATACCACTGACAAAGAAATAAACTCTTGCTTTTACTTTCAAAAATCTACTGAGTTCTCCCCAATACTTTCCCCTTAATATGAACTCCATGAATTTTACCTGAAGTGCCCAACAGTAACACAGATTTGCTGCAGCCTACCTAGGGAAAGAATATAAGCAGTAAGCGTCTTCTTTCCACTGGACCACAATGCCTCCTATACACGTCTTTGGAGTAATTCCCATAGACCACTATTAAATTCTATAAGACTTTTCCACAGTGGTAAAAATGGCTCATTCCCTCTCCCCTATCCTTCACAGAGGGGTTAGCCGAAAGTTCACTGTATCATTTAAATCCATTTGGCAGCCTAATTTTGTATCACCATGTTTTTCCATCAACATTTTGAGAAGAGTTGATTGTATAGTGGGACATTATTCTCATCACAAGATGAATCCTGCTTCATGCATTTAATAGATCATTGAACTGATTTAGCTAAAGCTTGTGTGGGAAACTCAGTCTATACAGTAACTTCTAATTTAAGGCTGGAGATGCACTCCCCCTTAGAGTACATCTACACAGCAGCTGGGAGGCCGACAGACACGCACTAGATCTGCTTGAGCTAGTGTGTTTAAAAAACAGAAGCGTGACTGCAGCGCACAGGTGATGGCTTGAGCTAGCTGCCCACGTTTGCACCCAGCAGGTTAGGTGGGATTGTACTTGTGTGGCTAACCCAAGCTGCTGCCCATGCTGCGGGGGCCAAATTGCTATTTCTAAGCGCTAGCTGAAGCAGAGCTAGCAGGTGTATGTCTACCTGCACTGGGAATCATGCCTCTCAGCTGCTGTGTAGACCTCAGGCTCTTTTTGTACAGTATGTCTACACTAGAAATACTACAGCTGTAGCTCTGTAGGGTAGACACTCACTACACTAACGAAAGGGGTTCTTCCATCTTCCACGTCTCTGAGAGACGGTAGCTAGGATGATGGAAGAATTCTTCCGTCAACCTACCAGTGTCTATGCTGAGGCTTAGGTTGGCTTTATTATTTTGCATAGTGGCATAACATTTTTCACAACCCTGAGCGAGCGATGTAGTTAAGCCAACCTAACTTTGTGATGTAGATCCCCCAGATTATTAGAGCATTCAAATTCTATGGTACCTAAGTAGAACCTTTGGTTGCTTTTGCAGCCGGAGCTGGAAAATTTTAATACATATTGGGGTCTGGCAGCAGGCAAGGAGTCATCGACCTTAATTTCAAATGCAGCAGTGAATGTCACACTAACATCAGTACTGTTGATGAAGGTGATTAGGAATAGGAAACTAACTCTGAGTCCTACCCAGCCTTTCCTCCCAAATTTGGAAGTAATACTGATCAATGGATGGAATTGGTGCATTAGAAAACCTTTCACTCCTGATTTAAAGAAACAGTAATGCTTTGTTGCTTGCTCTTCTCCCACCACTTTCGTCAGAGGAACTCAAACCATTTTAAACATTAATTTAGCATCCTAACACCACAATGTTAGTAAATATGGTCCTTCCAAGCTTACAAAGGGGGAGGAAAAACATCTTCACAAAATGGTATTTGCCCACCCCTCCCCCAGCCAAGTAGTTACATTAGGTTTTTGATAGGTGAGTAAAATATCATTCATAATTTCATCATCTTCATGTTAGAGTAAGAGGCTAGATTTTGTGCCTGGGCTGACAAATTTTGGCATAAAGAAGTGAAATGTCTTTCCCAAGGTCATACAACAAGTCAGCAGAAGAGCTGTAAATAGAACTGCAAGGAGCTCTGATTCCCTGTCCCCTAGACAAACCAATGATGTTTTAAAGTCATCAGAAGGTAGGCTTGAACTTATAAAAAGCAAGAGGGGAAGTGGATACACATATTTGTCGTTGCTCACGTATGCTCCGAGATCACTAAGACATCACACGCAGTTTCACACTTGAAGTTTTACCAGTTTTCTGGACTCAGCTCCAGTAACGTAGGTAATATAAAACAGATAGTGAGGTTGGCTTGTTTATTTCCTGCCAGGACATTGTGTGAGCTGGGACGGGGGGGGGGCCAATTTTAGTCGTGGCTCAAGCTAACAAGAAGAGTTAAACCATCAGTTGTTCTGACCCCTAGATATGTTGTGTCAAGGCATCTCTGAGAGTGTCTTTGGAAGAGCATTCTTTAAACAAGCCCCATTTTCGTGTGGCTTTAAAACTTACAGAAACAACAACATTAACCAATGGTGTAAAGACCTAACATGAGGATCCATTCAGAGAAGTTAGCTAGGAATCAACACAGATCACATGTAGCTGAAGGTGTAACAAATAAAGTGGAGCTCTTTCCTTTCACAGACTCCTGTCAAAATCAACAAGCTATATTTACAGATGAAGCAATGCTGACACTGTAAAAAATACCCCTGACACATTAATACGGGCTAAGAGCCCTGCCCTCTGTCAAAGAGCACCATGTGAATGAGGATTAGCACCCCCCTCTGCAGACTAAGGCTAATTCACAATGGAAAGATGGGCTGCATGCACCACAGAGGTATTCTAGCACAGTGACAGCTCTCTGTAGCATTAATCAACAACTAATTACATGGATTACAGTTTTGGACATTAGCTTGCTGCCGCACCTCTCTAGTACCTGAGGGCTGTAGCTGAGCATTTCCCACCCTGATCAGAATGCATTTGTTATAACTAGCTGGGAACCCTAACATTTGCCTGTGTTTGGGGCAGAGAATGTGTCTTTTCGGTGTCTGTAAGTTGCACTGTAAACCTACACAACTGTGTTAATTGTAAATAATTAGTCTTTTGCAGACCTGGAAAAATAAAGTACAAATGTCACATTCTCTTCTCAGTGGCATCAGTTCATACTCAATAGGGGCTGTCTCTGTATATCACAGAGGGGAATTTGGTCCAAAATATCTGGATACCGGAGTGTGTTTTATTAGAAAGGCCGTATTCTGCCACTCACCCCCCAATAAAACAGCTTGATGACAAAGTAGCTTTGTATCAGGTAATGCAGAAGCATGCTACTGCACTCACACAAACCCACAGAAAGATTTACTATAGAGCAGCAATTCTTACTTTCCCTCATTTGAAATCTGGTTTTAGCTGTTGTATGCAGCACACTGCAGCTGGTCTTTGAAATTTCACCCTTCTCCCCAAGCACCCTTGGTTAAGAGATCTATTTCCTATTAATTTCTAGTCTCACTTTTAGATTCATTCAGGTTCTTATTCATCCATCCATCCATCTTCCCCGTCCCCCCACCCCTTTTCCAGCCATCATGAAATTTACAATTCATTTTTTCAGGTGACCCTGCCAGAAGGTACTGACATAAACAGGAGAAAGTTCAAGAACTGTGAAAACAAAACCCCTTACTTTAATAATCAGCAGGAATGCTCTGTGGAGTGGAAAAAGCAGCCAGATGTGAACAGAAATTTCTTTAGAACTGAGACGGTACAGTACTCGGTAGAGTTTTTGCAATCCCCCAGACAACCACCTCAGCCTATCACACTCCACTTTTCAAATACCATCTGAAAACACTCCTCTTTCAGAGTTGTTACAGTTTTAGAGCCTGATTCTGAAGGCTGCAGAGTGTCTCCTTGACTTCAATACGAGTTGAGGGTACCACACAGAAGGCATCCAACATCTTGCAGGATAGCCACCTTAACATAAGCTTCTGTGCAGGACTCCCCTCCTACATCCATTTTTAATAATGCCAGGTGTTTAGATCACCATTTCCTCTTTATCTACTTTGAAGTTCTTAATCATGTATTTATTAATCTTGTGTGTAATTTTATTTTTATTTCAATTGTCTGTACAGTGCCCTGCACACACCTCGGCACTGAGTGCTTAATTAGTAATTAAATTATTATTTTAACTAGATGCATAGCAGCCTGCCATTACAGAAGACACCTGAGAGAAGAGAGATCAAAACAGCCATCATAAAATTTACTCTGCTAGAAAGCCATGCTCTGAGGAGTGTCTACCTGCTCTGCATCGGTAATTAAAAACTACAGAGGAGAGCAAATGATTGAATATTTTACTATCAGCTCAACAGGAGAGGAAAAAGTGTGTGGAGAATGTAATCATACACCATAGTTAGCTTTGCTATACAGCATCTAACACAACATTTGTGGGAGTTGCTAAACCTGCAATTCTTGAATACAGGGACTAAGGATTAGAAGCCACAATGACTGATGGAGAGCCCTGGGATTTTGCTCATACCTCCTTTATACAGGGCCATTATTCTTTGCTCACAGCCCTCACTCCCCCACTTTAGATTGTCTTCTCCTCTCTGTGTCAATAGGTGCTAAGTCACCACGCAAGCCCTGTGACTGAACCAACCACCTCTTCCAAGACTGGCTCTCTCTCTGCTGACCACAAGGGGCTGCTCAAGGGTAAGGGAGCATATACCATTCTCCATGACAGAAGCTGTGAAAAGTTACCATGGTGGCCTTCCAGCCAAAGGTGCAGAAGTCCTAAGAATTAGACTCCATCCTAGGTTTCTCTCATAGCAGCACATTGTTCTACCCACTGAATTTTGGGCTGGCTGTCTACTCTGCTTAATTTTTATTATTACATTTCTATCTACTGTTATATGCAACATTATCATATACCTCTTTACGCCTTTAGAATTTATTCAGCACTGGGAGAGGCAAGGGGTTTGGTGGGGATGGCCCAGGAAGGGGGAATGGCAGCTTGAGCTGGGGTTTTATAAGGCTAATTAACTAACATGATCCGTTAATTTTTCTAAATGGAATCTCTGCTATTTTTAATTATGTTAAACACCAGGAGTTTAAGAAAGAGGCTATAAAAATCAAAATAAATGGAACAAAATGCACAGGATGAACAGATACGTTACCTGAAGAGGCTTCAAGTGTCACGCTCTACCTTCATGATATTATATTTTACCATTGGGCTATGATGGAGAGTTATTACACAATTCCTAGGTTCACAGCTCCCCCAGGTACTTATTTAACTGCACTGTAGCAGAGACGCATGGGACCCTAACTCCACCTTCAGCTACACATGCTTAACTCCCATGAATTGTAATAACAGTTGCACAAGTGGGTCTGGGAGCAGAATTTGTCACATGATATAGAAAATGACTTACAATTAAACACTTTTGTTCCAAATCTGTTTGTTCTTCAAGGAATATATTTGGGTGCATTTTGTTGCATTACAAGTTGAAACTTTAACAAGATGTCAAATTCTCCCTGTTGTACAACTCAGTTAATGTCTATAGTAGGACCGGTATGTTTATTCTGGAGTTAGCTGTGGAATTGCAACCAAATCCATAATAATATTTTGCATTTCTAGATCCCTTTCTTTCAAGGTTCTCCAAGCAGTTCAGGTACGTTACTTAAGACACAACAACCTTGTAAGATAGGAATTATTATTGTTACATGTAATAGATGCTGGCTCATTACTGGCTAAATACATTTATGTAGTGGGTCGGTAAATTTCTAACTGACCTCCTGATAGGTCAACAACACCAAGGTCTGATGGAGTGTTAACCAGAGTGCACTGGCGAGTAACTGCATCCTGACGAATTCAGTGAAATCTGTTGTTCACCTTTTAATCCCTTTGCAGCCAATCAGATAAATGGAAATCTATGCTTCTAGACTGACTTATCAATAGTTAACTATATTCTTGTGGACCTATAACTTCATCTGTCCTATAAGAATATTAGTTTAAAAGAGAAAATTGTTACAAATTTGGAATTAGTGGACTTAATTACTAGATGTTTCTAATGAAAACACTTTGAACATATGTAACAATACAAATGTTGGCTTTGTATTTTGGTGAACATAAAGATTTGGCATCAGTTAGCTTTAGGTCAATATTTTCCTCTTGGGATAATAAATCGAGATTTTTCTCAAGAGCAGTAAATGAGCTGCTTATTTTGCCTATTTTACAGATAGGGCAATTGAGGCACAGAGTTCATGTGGTTTAACTAATCTTAAATTAAGTCAGTGGTAGAGTGGAGAATAGACACTGAGAATCCTCACTCCCAGCCAGTTGGTCTAGCCACTAGACAATACTCCCGCCTCAACACAAATAATTGGTGATTTAGAATCTGTAAAGAAGAAATTTCCCCTTTCAGTGCCATTAGGATGTAAGCCTCTTCAGTACATAGTTTGATTGTCGTCGATCTTCCTTAAAAATGTAATTTGATTTTTTTTTTTTTTGACTCACCATGGTTCTAACGTTGTATAGTTTAGGAAAGGACTTTTAAACCATATTGCTTTGCTGTTTGTTTTGACTTCTGAACTCTTTAAACAAAGTAATCCTTGTGAATTACAAATCAAATGGTCCTGCCCAGCTTTGTGGTGCACTCAGTAAAAGGCAATGATTAATATTTAAGGGAAAATAGGTTGAAGATTTTAAATACAAGAGTGAGTGTCTGGCTATGGTGCCTCTTCATGTTGAAATGGAGAAAAGAAAAGGGATAGGCTTTAGGGATTTCTCACTATGAAGCTATTTTGAGATGCAGGAGTCTTACATGTAAGCCATCTGCCTCCATGAACCAAAATATACCCTTCCTTTCTATTCAGCACCCTAGCACACACTTACAGAACATCTACTCATCACTAATAAAATATGGCTCCTGAGATTAGGATTCTGTGCCATTGACATAGGAGTCCAGTGAACTACACAGGCCTTTGGATCCAGATTTTCAGAAGTGCTCTGCTCCCATTTAGGCACTAATTAAGTGGGCCTTTTCAAAATATGGATGCACATTGGGCACTGAGCTCTTTTGAAAATCTGGCCCTAGTGACCTAAAAACATCATCCATCCCAAACTGATAACAAAACAACTGATCTTCAGCTTCAGTGATTCTTCCTTTGATCTAAGGACCGTCTTCATTATTCTGTTCTGTGACACAGCACTATCTCCCACTCTTAGGCTGTTCTGCTGGTATTTACATGTTACAGCAAAAGATATGACAGGGGAGCTTCTAAGAAAGATGAATGCTATTGAGAGCCAGACATGTAGTATAATGCTGATTGCATATTTCATTCACAGGCCTCAAAATCATTTTGCAAACAGTTACTTACCACCCCTGTGTGGTGATAAGTATTCTTCCCATGCCACATATGGGGACACTGAGGTCCTAGGGAGATTAAAGTGATTTCGCCAAGGTCTCACAGTGAGTCAGTGGCAGAGTTGGGAATAAAACTAAGGTGTTCAGAAAGGACAATGAGGAGAACAGTATAAGAACCTAGATAGACAAGCTGATTTCTTGTTCCTTGTTCTAACTACCAGATAACAGTGGCACTGTGATCCAGGGTATCCTTATTACCCATTGTCTCAGAGCTACAGTACTCTGTCCCTGATGACATAAGCATAATTAATTACCACATCAACTAGGAAAACAAATGAAACCAAATACTTACATGAGTACAGAATCTCTCAGGGGGGTCCCCACAGGTGATTCCTGGTGGATCCACTCTCACTGTCACATAGTCCTTCATTCGCATGGCCTTGGGCTGGCAAGCATAAAACTCCCATGATGGGCCATCATCTGTGGTCACCCAGGATTTGCAAATGTCATAGTGTCCCATGGCCAGAGGGAGACAGTGCAACAGAAAAGCAACCAGGTGCAGCATGGCAACTGATACCAAGCGCAGAGTCCCTGGGCAAAGGAAATGCCTAGAGTCCCGAGAAAGGCAGCTACTGGACTAGGGGTTACTGTCAGGATCAGCATGGAAACGTCTCATCTAAAAAATTATATAGCCTAAGGAGATCCAGATGACAACAATGGCCCAGCTCTGTATGCTGTGTTCAGACAAGGAAAGTCTCTTAGTACAGAAGCCAAGTTTGCAAGTCACTTGATCTGGAGAATTATGGACAGCCCTTCCAGAACTGCTGATCAGCGGTCAAAAGTCTTCCTTAACTTAATGGTTTTTTTGTTTTGTTTTGTTTGTTTTGCATAAAAGATCGTCTACATCAGTGTGAAAATATCTAGAGGTGACTCTACTCAATCAATAGAGCTATCAAGTTCTGATTCGCTGATGAAATTTGATAGGAGAAAAATTGGAGAGGCTATATGATGAGCCTAGATCAAGTTTTCTTTAACCTTTTCATCTGCTACCAATGTATAGTTTTTTAAAGTGCCTTAAACTGTGGTGTGCCTTAAATAATTATTTAAAAAAAAAAAAAAAACTTTATTTAAAAAATATTTAAGTGACATTATTATCTATGTAACCTTGAAATGGGAGACTCTTTGGACCTAAACTTTACTTCTTTTAAAGGGCAACTTTTCTGACAACATAATTTGGGTGGTAAATTTTGCAAGCCATCTAAACCGATTGTCCTATGGTCACTTTATTGAAAATAAGACCATTGATTTGTTTGTTTCTTATTTTGCTTCTTGCATTGGTGAAAAGGCATGCACGTAGGACAATTTCTGGCTAATAATGCCAAGTTTCCAAAGCTTCAGCTACAAACCATCCAACTACCTGCGGTCTCGTTTCTTGTTCATTATAAGGGGAAAGGGAGAGCTCATTAGCAAGCACCACCTGCAACAAATTAAAAGACAGATTAGCTGGAAGAAAGGGGAAGAAGGTGAAACAAGGTTTGCAAGAACACAACTGTCCTATGGAATATACACAAATTAGGCTGAGCTTTCTAGGAGTCATGAGATTTAAAAAAGCTTGTAAGTGAGACATACAACTTTAATAAAAACAATCCATATTAAAATACTTATAAGCGTTCTATTGTATAGAAGGTTTGTATCAGTAGCTACCTCAGTTAAGGGTATCTGATTTTTAACAGTATCTGAAAAACAATAGCACTAATGGATCTCTAAATTATATCAAGAAGAAATGATAGGTCATTAGAAGATTGAGAATGGACCATGAATAGGTAGACATAGACAGGAGGGATAGACAGACAAATTGATAGTCTTACAAAATAAGCAAATAAATAAGGTAGCTAGGCAGACAGATACACAGTCCAGTATCCACAGACAGGATTTATTTGCACAATAACATTTAATGAAAACAATTTAAAGTACTAATAACCTTTAAGGTTTCCTAATACACGAAGATCAATGACCTCTCCCGGTATTCATTTCAGATTAAACCAAAAAAAGTGTGTACTCTCTTGCCACTGGAGTATAAAAATCGCAAGTAATCACAAAACAAAATAACAAAAAAAGGCAAACTTCTCTCAGCATTAATCCCAAAGTAGTTCTATAATGAGAGGTGTGAAGTGTGTTTTCAGAACAAAAACTTGAGCAATGACTAATTCTCTTTCCACCTGAGTCTACAACTCCCCTTCCCCCTCCAGAATTTAAAGATGACTTTGCCTGCATAGTGTGTTCAGTATTTGCTTTATCATGAACCTTGGTTACTATGTGAAACTCTAGGTTACAGATCCATTGATCCATGTTAGGGGGATTCATACATCTATGTTAACATCTCCCTCCCCGCCCCCTTTTTTAGACTGAAGGGTTTCTGACTGAGATGAATGAATGCAGAAAAGAAAACCAATCTTTCATGCTTCATCTCTAGTTGTTCAAAGGAGAGCCAGTTATAGCTTCATTGGCCCTGAATAAACTCCCCAAAAAAGAATAGTCTGCTATTTTTACATTGAGTAAATTTAGTAAAAAAAATAAAATGGTGTGACACAGAAGTGTCTATAAGCCCTGCTGACATCAGAGCTGTTTTTTTATTATAAAAGTCAGTGCCTAATTTTTACATCAAATTAGCCACCGCCAACTGGTAAACAACATCACAGAGAAGTAGAGATTTCAGTAGAATACACAAACCAAGTAAGGTAATTTTCTGTCGACGGGCACTCCGTGCTGTTATCTTTAAGAAATTATTTTCATAACCTTAAAAATAATACATTTTGCACTTGAATGGTTGACGGAGGGAGAAGCTTAAGAAGGAAAGACTCTATACTATCTATTAGTTGTTTTGTTGTTATATTTGCTAAATATCACATATTCCCAAGGAAATAAAAATCTGCCTGAGAATATATCTACAATTAGTCAAACAAGCACATTGTCTCTTTGTTATAGTTGTAGTGTCAACGTTTTAACCGTACAGATGTTTTGCAGAAATAATTCAGTGTTGCTCTGAAATAATATGGCATAAAGCTAATACGGAAAAAAAATCTTTTGAAACTACAGGTTTCACCCTGATCAGTTTTGTTTTGTCCTTGGAAAATAAATCTTCACCCAATGTAATTAAGAAACTGTAGTTCACAGGAACAAATAGAATCAATGCTCTTTATTTTCCTTTAAGAGTACTCAGCAATCACAAGGGACTGATAGCCAAAGTATTAAAAACACAAAATTAGATTTTATCTGGGTATCTGGACTTAGCTCTTTCCTTTTTTTATTGGATCAACCCTTTATTGAAATAACGAGACAAGACTTTGAGTTACAAAACACTGCTCAGGAATTAAGTACAGAAAGTAAACTTGATGGAGTTGTCAATGTTCTTTCCAGAAGTGTCGTCTCGAACTATAAAAATCAAAAAGACTGACACACACTGTGTGCAAGGAGATTTTTTTAATCCCCTCTCTCTTTTTCAGGATGATAATACCCCTTTTTAATTCATTCTAAAGAGCAAAGTTAGAAAATATACCCCCAGCATGTAATACAGCAGGCACATGATGTTGCAAAGCTCAGAGGAGAACCATATTCCCAACAGAAAGATTGCAAATCTCACTCACATTTAGCTGCTATCCTTAATGCATTTGTAGTTCCACATAAATTGATGCTGCTTTTTTTTCTTTCTTTCTTTCTTTCTTACCCCTTTGCATAAGGACTTTGAGAGCATTCAAGGACTAATGTTAGAAAGCAGGCAAAATAGGAAATTAGATGTCAGTGTAATATGATGATCTCTAGCTTTGCATCACTTACTCTGAAACTCTAAAAAAAGTTTAAGTGGAGAGAACAGCACTTCCTTGTCACAAGAAGGGTGAAAGCTTGAGAAATAATCTAGAGTGTACTTTGCAAGGGTCGTACAACTAACTTTAGAGAAAGAAGGTGGAGGAAAAAAGCTCCAGACAACTTGTTTGGAAATTAGAGCTTGTTACCAGGGGACTTTGCTATTAGTCTCTATCTTTCATCTCTGTCAGGTAGGGAAAATTGCAGGCACTGAAAATTCCAAGATACTGGTTAATTTCATAAAAGTTTTCCTGCAGAAAGTTGGGTGCAATCAATAATAAGGTGAGGCTTTTAAAAATATTTGTCCAGATAATATTGCACTTGGGATTTGTGTGTCCTTATAGTTTTACAAAGCCTCCCCTAATCACAAAAATCTATGCATCATCTTTTTACAATAAGCAGAGCAGAGTAAATCATTTAACATCTGCCTAAACATATGCAGGCAAACAAATTATTGCATAGGTGCACTTTATCCATAAAAGCCAGGAAGAGAACTGCAGGGGGGATAATCTAAGGTTTTGGGTGTTTCCTGCTACTTTTGTTTTTTCCAAACAAATCAGAGCTCTATTATATATAGAGAGATATATATGTTTAAAATGTGAGCATGCAAAGCAGCCAGTCAAGGCAGAGTTAAGGAGGGGAGGGGATGGGGAAGGCGGACAGAGCACTTTGATAGAAAAGACTGAAGTGAGCCACCCTGTAACTTCACACCTTTCAGAAACTGCTGGACTGTTAATCTCTTGCCCAAACACCCGGAGAAAGCCGCCGTGGGAGCGATGGGTTGGTCACAGAGCATCCTCCCCAACGATCCCTTCCATCCAGATCACAAGTTAAAACGAAAATTAAAGAAACGGGCAGGGCACCGCCCGCCAGTGGCCCCATCTTGCTAACTAACTTTTGCCCAGGGAGGTGGGTGCTTTGGCCAGCCTCAGCGGCGGCTTCCCACCCGCCCGCCGGCTTTGGACAAACCCACGCAGCGGAGGGGGGGCAGCTCCCTGCTCAGCGATATCGGGGGGCCCTCCCCGCCTCCGATTTCCTTCCCTCCCCCGCGCCCCGGGATTCCTTACCGGGGCTCGACGCTCCTGGAGCCGCTGCAGCGAGGGAGGTTCCGCCGGAGCTCCGTGCCAGGCGGGCGATGCACACGCGTCCTCTCCTCCTGGCTGGGGGGGGGAGGCTGCTCCCCACCCCTCGGTAAGGACCAACCTGCCGGGGCAGCGTCCCAGGGCTTGGCGGAGCGGGCGGCTGGGCGGGGGGGGGGGGGGAGAGGAAAGGGGCTGCGGGGGGGTGGTAAAATGGGGGGGGCGCGGTGTAGAAATTTCAACCCCCTTCCCCCCGTCTCCAGGGGGAGCTCGGAAGCCCGGAGCAGGGATACGAGAAGTTGAACTTTTTCGTACCGCAGACACCCGCGGCCGTAGCCCGCCCGCCCCCGCGGCCAGAAAGAGAAACCCAAACCCAAATTCGCATCCGCGCCCCGGGGCCGGGTCCCCAGACACCGGGGCCGGGTCCTCGCCTCGAGCTCAAGGGCAGATGGCAGGGAGCTTTAGGAGAGCTCCCTCCGCCCCCGCCCTCGCGCCTCTCCCGCAAGTTAATACTGAGGCTCAAAGCCTTTTGCCATCACTTTCAATCACGGTCCTCGCTTTTATCTCAGTGCCTGATCCCGGGCTGCGTAACTTCCTCTGTGGAGCTTCCCCGCACACACCATCCCGCCGGCGAGCAATGTGCTGCGCTTAAAGGGGCAGGGAAGGAAATGCCGGGGCGGGGGAGCGGCGCCGAGGAAGAGAAGGCAGCAGGCGGAGGATGTCTTGGGCAGCTCTGCGAAGCGTCCTTAGCTTTCAGCACCACGCTCCTGGACACTCGCAGCGTGCAGACAAAGCAGCTTCTGCCCAGTCCCAGGGGACCGAGCCCCTCCCCTACCCCCCCCCCCATGTGATTAATGTGCATACCTAGATCAACTGAATAATGAGCACGGTTAGCTTTGCATCGTGTGATTGCAGGGATATGGGCAGTTCTTTCTGGGTAAGTTTCACTACCTCTGATCAGATAACAAAGGGTCGGGATCACTGGGTGTGCCCCTCTTCGTACATTGGGTGGGGAGCTGGCTTTTTGGTTTGTTTTGTTGCTCTGTTTTTGTTTTGCAGATATTCGCTGGTGACAGGGGACCCATGTGGCCAGCCGTTTGTGATTCAGCGCGCCTGCCGTGAGCTCTGCGCCCAGAAACCTTGGGATCATGCTTCTCCTTTACTCTGAAGCGACAGTACAAATAAGGCTATGGGGTGTGGGGGGGGGGTGTTTGGGGGAGCGGGAGGTTGGGATTAAGGGGGAGGAATCAAGCAGGAGCTACTGAGCCTGTTAATCAGATAATAAAGAAATACCTTGGTAATGGTGGGATGTGCTTCTGGATTTAACCAAACCAGATTTTCTTACATGAGGCTGGGGATTATCATGGAAATCTGTAATGCCTGAGAACACTTTCCCAGCAGCAGGAAGCAGGAGCTGTAGGTGTTGAGAGCAACTCTCCTGTGACCAAGAGGCCGGGGAGAAGAATATGCAGACTATGGCTATGGACTGGTGGTTAACTCAAGGGCAGGTGAAGGTGCTAAGCCCCTCTGTGCATCAGGTCCCATAATTCTAATGTAAGGCCTCAACATAGATGGGTACTGAAAGGCTGGATCATTCCTAAACATAAAGAGGCAAAGGGTCCAAAGAGAGTGGCACATTCTTGGTGTATACAAAAACAGAGATGAAGGATTTATAGGAAAAATCCAGAAAACCTACCCCACCAAAATAAATAAGTCTGTTCCTTCCCTCTAAACAAACCTTCAGTAATTTCCCAGCCAGAAAATGCATTATCCATCCCTTATATGTTTCTGTGGTTTGCATTATCATTTGCTAACTGTATTAGGTCATACCATTTGCTTTGGTCCACAACTCTGAGACCTTGATATGGCTTTCCCCGCCTAGGAATTCCATAAATACATGCAGAGGGATCCCTCTGTCCTGAAGCTGGGTGGATGTAATTTAGAATTACCCCAGGGAAAGGGGAAATATGAAAGGCAAAATATAAAAACAATGTCTCAAGGCCAGGTTGTGGTCCAAACTTTGTGCCAGCACAAGCTATAAAGAGGAGTTCACCTGCAAGACCCCCTTGACTTTGGGTCTGGGCACCATTTAGAGGGGTTGGGGTGGGAGAAATCTGGATCCACTTCCACCCATCCAATTTGCTGGCTGGTGAGCAGATTACTACTCTCCATATACCATTTTCATTGTAATGTTTATTTCATAATAGCAATATTACTTAGATATAGGGCATTGCCTGGGGATTCATGATTGGCTAATGTCCCTAGGCTTCACTGTGTACCATCAGCTCCTCCCCCTGGTCATTAATCCCCTGGAAATTCCCTGTGTTTTACCTATTGCTGCTTTATTAAATTTTATGGTATAGCCACAGGATAAAAATGAGTTGGTATTTTATTTTCATTCTCTCTAATAGCTATGGCAAGGACCGAGTAGTGTGCTATTTATTGACATCAGAGTTAAATGTTATGTATGCGTCATTAGGTTTCAACTGAAAACTAAAATGCTTACAGGAGAAGTCACACTTCTAAACTGCTCTGCGTTTAAGGATAACTCCAGTCATGTTGGTCAGCCCTGCAAAGTTCCAAAGCTCAACATAATATTTAAATACACACAGGTAAAATGTGCTATCTCAAAGCACTTTACAAGCATTAACTAGGCATCACAACTCCCCATAGAGGCAGCTAAGTATTGCTATACTCATTTCACAGATGACAAAATGAAGTGACTTGTCCAAGAAAACATAACAATCCAGTAATAAATTCAAGAATGGGACTATATGGTCTCTACTTCAAGAATAATCAGAAATAATTGAATATTAAGGTTTTAATTACAGTTTGGTATTTCTGATCTTTGTTTTGATGAAAAGAGAAATTATTTGTGAGACTAACCAAAAGAGGGACCCAAAGGAAGAAATTATTAGCCAATCTCTAACTGGCTGTGATTCTAGTTATACAACCCAGAAGAAAAAATGGTGAATAAACAATATTTAATTTTTTTAAATGTGCATTATTTTTAAAACTACATTTTTGGTGATTATTAATGCTGAGAACTGTTTTCCGCCTTATGAAATTTCAGTGCTGAACAAAATAGGTGCAATTTTCCTTTAAGGTCCAATTATGCCATGTGCTTACTCAGACTGAGTAGTACCTTACTACATAAGTAGTCCCCAATTGCAAATCAATGGGACTACTTTGATATTAAATTACTACAGGGTGAGTAAGGCTGAAGAATAAGGCCCTTAATATTTAATTCAGTTTTTGCTCCAGAAAGGATTAGTCCACAGAGTTTAGGGGGCCAAAGTGTAAGCAGATGTGACTCCGCTGACTTCAGCCGAGTTGCACCTATTTACACCACAGCTGCATTTGGCTCTGCAAGTTCAAAAGGTTGAATGTGGTTTTGATACGTTGAAGAGAGTGAAAAAAATGTAGAGGTAAGGTGTTTGCCCAATTCTACACCCAGAGTAGAATAATTCAAAGTACAAAAACGTTAAACATTATGCATGGTGGGGCTAAATTCTGTGCTGGTGTGAGCAGATGCAATCTCCCTGACTTCAATGGGGCTACACTTGCTAACACCAGAGATGAATCTAGCCCCGAGAGCTACCCAAGGTTACTGATATATTAATAATTGTACTGAAAAAGGATGTCTCCTTTGAAGATACCAACACCTATATAGTCAGTAAGTAACACACTGTATTTATAGCTCTTATCTAGTACATTGCAGCAGGGTCTCAAAGCGCTTTATAAAGGTGGGTAAATGTTGTTAATACCCATTTGACAGAAATATATATTTCTTTTACATCTTATTGGCTGAATTTAACACTCACAAAAGTGTGAAGCTAATGACAGTGACCTGAGCCAAGGATAGTGTGAAAGACCAATGTGGTGGGTTTCAAACACAGGTTACAGAGTAGCAGCCGTGTTAGTCTGTATTCGCAAAAAAAAAGGAGTACTTGTGGCACCTTAGAGACTAACCAATTTATTTGAGCACGTGGAGAAGTCTACCCCACCTCCCTGCAGTGCTGCACTTTAGCAGATGCTGCTTCAACCTCTGGGCTGGAATAACAGTAACTATCCAGCCATGCCTGTTAGCAGGGGTATTCCCAGCCACTGGATGTGTGTAAGTGCGGCTCTGGTGTTTCTGCAGCTCAGAGAGCTTTACAAGGGCCCTTAGTGAATGTTACCCTCACTGATTAAATAACCAAAGGAGCAGTGACTGTGCTCTCTAGAGGGAAGATGCTATTTCCTGCCAGAGGGACAGCTGGAGGGAGGGGGGGTGGGATTTTCAGCATGCAAGCACTTAGGCAGATCAAGGAAACTGGGATGCAAAGCATTTTAGGCTATGAAAGGTTGTTGTGCAGGGAAACATGAAGCTGCTGTTCTGTGAGGGCGATTATGCTTCTCAAAATGCTTGTGCAAGCCAAACTGCTTAACCATGACAGGTCATTGCCCCTTTAAGGGAAAGAAGCATCACAAGTTTAAAAAAATGTTTTCTCCACCGTCTTCTCTGAAACACTTTGATCAGTTAAACATTACTAAAGCACATTAACTCCAGAAAAGTTCAGCCAGGTGATGGGAAGTGCTTCGCCTTGACACAGGGAAAATAAGTCATTCTCAGCCCCTTGTCTTTTGTTTCATATATCAAATCACAGTACAGCCAAGCAGCGTGGCTCAGTAAGTGCTTAAGATTTATTTGATTTTTAGGAAGAGAGAGGTTCCCTGATCACCAGCTCTGGGGGAAGAGGTAAGGGTAAAGCAGGAGGGGCTTTTAGAGAAGGAATCTATAATTAACAACCCATCAGAAAGGGAATTTGCCTTTCAGCTTATTATATAAATGGAGGCATTTGTTTGAGAGTATATCTTTTTTTGCTCCAGGGGCTTCTGTGCATCCTTGATGGAGCCCTGAAGATTCTTCTATTCCCTACTCTCTCCTTCCCTACCATCACCATACACATTTTAAAACACTTCCCCGCCACCCCTCTCCCCACTGAGGCCTAGCGTCAACCATCCTTCTGGCTAAGAACTGGAAGAGGTATTCCCTCTGGAAACCGTCAGTACTGCTCCTCTACCCCGCATAGGGTTCACTGCTGAATGATGTGAGACGCTTCCTCTCATACCTCAGGGCTGTGTGCATTTCCGTTTGCAGTACTCCCAGCCGCTGTCGGCCCTGGAAAGCAAGAGATGGCAATCTTAGTCTTGAATTAGAAGTTTTCCATGGATTCTTTTTAACCCCCAGGGTATGCAGCCAGGTGCACGTCACCTCTAATGGAGTTGACAGCAACAGCAAGGGGTTTTAGGTTAGTGGTTGAAGAACACGCTTGTAATGAGTGAAGTAATTGAATAAATGCTGACAATTTGATATGGAAAATGCATGATCAGCTAGCTCTAGAAGGTTGAGTTGTACTTTTTCTCTCTCTCTCCTTTACACTGTAATACACATATTTATTTTTTACTGAGCAGGTGATCTGTTCAGCTGCACAGATGCAGCACATGCACGCGGTGATTGCTAAATAATTGACCCAGTTATGCAAATATTGTACTTGCATCATTGGAGCTTAATAAATACATAGATAACCAATTCCAACACTCCACTTTCTCTCTGGGTAAACCCTGGTTCAACAATCCAGTCAATATTATACTCAGGTCTATCACCAATCATGGCAGTAACATCCATGTAGGAAATAAAGGTCACAATCTCTCGGCCAGACAAAAATGAAAAAGAGTCCGTCCTGAGCAGGTAGCAGTGAAAGTTGATCATCGAATAATAACTGTGAGTCTACACAGATTTCCCCATTGCAAACATGAGTAACACATGGTGGACAAACCTCCTCAGTGGGAGGCGGCCAACATACTCTTCAGTGTTTGTTCCCATTGATTTTCCCAACCTACCATCACCTCTGTTTTATCTGGGCCATCTAAGTTGGAAGAGAGAGTCACAAAACTGGGTGTCATCTATATATCTGCAAAGTGAAGACATGGTAGCTCATGCCTTCTCACTGATCCTCCTGGCTGCCTCATATATCTGCTAAACCAAAGGAAGGATAAGATGGAATCCTGTGGAGGTCCACAGGTTGGGAGCATCCTTGGGATAAAGGAGCAATTGCCAATGCAAGCTTTTGGGATCTCTTTGAGGGTTAGGAACTAAGCCACTGAGCAGAGCCATCCATTCCTCGCAATGTCTGCAGGCATATAAACAATACCCCATGGACTATGGTATCAAAGGCAGCCAGTAAATCTGAAAATATCAGCACGGATACCTCAGTTTTAACCGTCACCAGGAGGACACCATAACCGCAGTCTCTGTGCCATACCAGTTCACTACCCGGCTATTTAGGATGTCTAGACTTAACATGCAAGTTGTTACATTAAGAAAGTCTTAACCTTTATGTAATTAAAACAATTTTTTTTCTTAACTATTGATGTGGATTGGACACACACATATATGCGCACATATACACACACAGAGGAAAAGGCAAAAGTAAGGGGGATAACAATTCCATAAGAATAAAATGAATGTGAACTTTTCATCCTGGAAATAAATTCAAAGAATTGGTTAGCACAAAAGAGGAGAAATAGCACCACATGACAATGCATTAAGGGCCAGGAATCCATACTTAACATTGAGTTTTGTACTCAAAGAAGAGGTAGGTGTGTGTGTGGTGTCTTTAGATAAGGTCAGGATCATATCAGACCCAAGTCATCAATTATTATATGGCCAAAATGTAAGTTTATTTTATCTTTATATGTAAAATATTTTTACTTACAGTACTCTGTAAAATATCTATATGTGCTTTAACAGGCAATATATTTTGGGAAAGAATTAGTCTTATGTTTTTCCTATCTTCACTAGGTCAGCTGTGTTGATGTTTCTATGGGATTGGCTAGTTCAATTTATTTGTGTTACTGGTTAAGATTTATCAATGGTGTAACATATTTCACTTGTTTGGTAGATTTCAGAAACAACTGTAACTTCTGTCTACAAACTTCAGATGGAAGAAGACAACCAGGTGGAGTTAAATGTTGCGAATGAGAAAGGAGAGACCATAGCAATGGATTGTGAAATCCTTACAAATCATTGGGGCTACTTGTGTAAATAATGGTTGCAGGATCTGGCTCATAATTTTATACCTGTAATTAATCATTCAACTTCATGTGGGGTTTTTTTTTTGTTTTTGTTTTTGTTTTTTGAGATCTCATAGGGATATAAATGCTGCAAGCATTACTAGTAGAGCGTTCAGGATCTGGTTCATTGTTTGTAGAGCACATTGGGACTGTTTGGGATGAAAGGCTCTATGTAAATATAAATTACTAAGGGTTTGACTCTCCACTCAGTTACACTGGAATAATTTGGTTAATTTCAATACACGGACCCCTTATTTTCAATGGTGCAAAGAAGAGCCTAAGGGTTGAGGTTTACATATTTTTCCTCATATTTTGGATATTATTTTCATACTCAACGGAAAAGTAATAGCTGCTTTGTCTGTTAAGGAGAGGTGTGTGTGTCTATATATAGATACACACACACACACAGCCAGTGCTGACTGTGTTGCGCTTTTTCACTCAAATTACACTTTTGTGAAAATTTATAAACTAAAATTAAAATCATCTGCAAAAACAATGGGTTTCAGAGTAGCAGCCATGTTAGTCTGTATCCGCAAAAAGAAAAGGAGTACTTGTGGCACCTTAGAGACTAACAAATTTATTTGAGCATAGGTGAAGTGAGCTGTAGCTCACGAAAGCTTATGCTCAAATAAATTTGTTAGCCTCTAAACTGCCACAAGTACTCCTTTTCTTTTTGCAAAAAAAAAAATGAATGTGAAATACAAATAATGGAAGAAGCATGAGATGTTTTCCCTTTTTTTTATAACTTGTGGTCACTGTGTGTAAAAGCTTATTGCATGGCAACTGCATTCACACATCTCTATAATAAAATATCCTAGCAGATGGACCCACTATTAAAGTATATCCCGCAAATGTGCGTATTTCATATTCATAACAAGATGGCACTAAGTACACATGGGATAAACAAGGCTGATACAAACACAATAGCATCAGATTAATGAAGGGGTGAAAGGAGGTTGGTTTAGGGCACCCTAAACTGCTAGGAACCCAGTTTCTCATATTAATAATCACAGCTCAGTCCAACTCCCACTGAAGTCAAATGAAAGTCTTCCACTGATCTGAAATGCAGTTGGACTGGGCTCTTAGCTACGGCTAAGATGGGTACTTCATAAATATCAAGGGTGATAATATTATTGAATAATGGAGACAAGCCCAAAACTCAGTATTTGGAACTGGATTGTGAAGACCCCAGAATTTGAGACTGGTCAAATCAGGGGGGTTGCTCCAGCCTACTATGAAATTAGGGTCTACCTGAAATTCAGATTTTGATCCAGATTCAGATTCCAAGCAGCCACAAAGTTCATGTGTGTTCAGATCTTTTGGGAAGTAGAGTCCATCTATAATTTAATAAAGTAACATCCTATCAAACACTGGGTGTTAAAAAGTGGGGTTTTGGAGTCGGAAATCATTATGCCTGGATTCACAAAAAGGCTTTGGTGTTTTGATGCTGAGCATTGCAACACCTAACTTTTAGGTGCCTAGAAAAATCCCAGAAACAAAGCCCGAGGTAGGTGCCTCATCTTCCTATACAGTAATGGGGAGAGATAGGCGCCTTAGAATGTGATCCACAAAAGCCAGTGTGCAAGGTGGGGAGTAGCCTGAGCCTAATGGGAGATGTCGATGAGAGGGAAGTGTCCTAAGCGCTGGCCCTCACATAGAGATAGGTGCCTAAGTCCAGGATGTAGGTAGGTGCCCATCTCTGCTAGCAAGTCACAGCCAGGAGCCCCTCTTCTGCAGTCATGTGGCTAAGGCATCGAAGTTGGTTTTTCTGAGAGTGAGTTAGGTGCCTGCCTCATTCCACACAAAATGGCCGGAGGAGGAGAAGGTGCCAACTGTATAACTTTTAGCTCAGTGGTTAGAGCACTCACCGGAGATGTGGAAGACCAGGTTTAATTCACCCCTGTGCCTGAGGGGGAGAAAGGGTTTAAAGAGGGGTCTCTCCCCTCTCAGGTCAGTGCTCTAACCAGGGCCAGATTTAGGGGAAGGCGACCCAGGCAACCACAGGGTGCCAGGCTTGGGGGGTGCCAGGCTCAGGGTCCTGTTTTTGTGGCTAGTGACAAAAGGGAAAATAGAATGTTTGAAGGAAAATGTTTCAGATATTTCCAATGTAGATTCATTTTCCACTAACCTTCTCGAATGTTCTGGACCTTTGTAGAATCTCATGAAACCTTCCAGACTTTCTGAGAACTACATTTTCCTTGAACCTCAGAATGTTGTCAGCCATGCCCTAGCAGGTATATAAGGAGCAGGGCATCACCATTCAGTCAGTGATATAAGAATGAACTGAAGTGAAGTGAGAGCCCAGCTGCAATATTGTGAAGTTATATATATATATATAAAGTTTAATATATTGAGGGGGAGGGGCGCTGAAGACGCTCCTCACCTGGGATTCATAGATTGCTCTGAAGGCTTAGGCAGAGAGAGAGACATGTCCGGACTCCTAGAATGAAGCCGCACTGCATGTGTCCAGAGTCAGAAACTTGGGTGCCGAGGGAAATTTGACTGAAATTTTAGGTGCTGAGTGAGTTTAGGCTCCTACAGGGTTTGGTGGGAGTTTTGTGGCGCCTAAAACTGGGATTTATGGCCTAAATCCCAGATTTAGATGTCTAAATCTGAGGTGTAGATGCCTTAGTACCTTTGTGAATCCTACCCTAAAATCCTTGTCACAGAATGGCCCTTTCCCTTTCAGAGGGAAGAAGCCAGTGCACCTGAGCCTGGAAGCAAGCTGTGCCTGTTTCTCCCTTTCCCTCTCCCTCTCTCCCCATCCCTGTCATGGGCTTAAGGGAAGGCACCTGGGGCCTGGGAGGGAAGGAGTCTGGATGAGTCAGATAAGAAAGGGGCAGAGAGAGATGTAGGCTTCTTCCCTGCCTGCTCCCTGGGAATAGGGAGAGAAGCCAGGAGGCCTGGGTAGCAGGAGAGGGAGTCTCTGGACCAAGAGGAAAGCCCAAGGGAGCACCTTGTGACCACACTCCTGTACAAAGGGCAGACAGCTGGGAAAGACTCTGGAGAATTATGAGGCTTTTATTAAGTCCAAGGTGGGTGGATGTTGTGTTATGGCTTCACTTGAGTTTTTGAACTCCAGCAGGGAACTCTGGGGGTAAGCCACAAGCTCTCCTGCCGGTAGGATGATTGAGACGAAGGGCCTTTGGTCACAGATGGTGGTGAAGCCTGAACCTTTTGAGTTATGGTATTGGGCTATATTTTGTGATTTGAGTTGTCCATACTAAAAAATGAACCCGTTGTATATTCCAGCCAGAGCTGAAGTATTCCTGAGGAGCCCTGAGAAGGGGAAACTGAGGGTGGGATACCTGCAGAGCTCCCCAGGCTAGAAAGAAGTGCTTTAGATGGTGATGCCCCCATGACAGTCCTATCACCCTACTCCCTTAATTTGCCCATGTTCCATATACTAATAGGATAAAAATGTGTAAAATGTTTATGAATGAACAAAAAATAAACAAAGCAGATTTCTAATCCACAGGAACTTTTAAAAGAAAATTTGATCATCTGCCATACAACTGGTGCCAAATTCAGGGATAAATCTAGGTGCGGCAGTTTAGATTAATTGAGGTTCAATTTACACCACCTTCCAGTTCCCCTCAGTGTGTAAATTATACCTGCTTATACTCAAATCAAATTTGGACCTTTGCATCAAAGATATTAATGAGATCAGTTTCCTTAAACTCTAGTAGGGTTATTTTTGTTTGTGTCTGAAGGGTTTGGCATGGGTGTTGTTTGTTTGTTTTCTTGGTGGTGTAAGAGAAAGAGAGGGACTGTATTTAAACAAAACAATAACGTTTAGGGTAATAAAGGTACGGGGCATGTGTTCCTACTGGGTAGTATGACCGCCCTTCACTAAGGATGCATTTGTTATGATCGTATACTCTACGACACCAGTGCTAAAATACTGTCAACAATGCAAAATAAGCATTAGTATCAGAGCAATCTTGCCACCCATCCATATTGAGTGAAATCTTGGATCCATTAGAATCAATGGTCGTTTTGCTATTGACTTCAATGGGGCTAGGATTTCACCCATTGGATCTATCATAAAAACAAGTATGCAAGTAGCACTATGGGACCAGGAAATATGGTAACTATGTATGTTTCTTCAAGCAGTGATATTCCTAGTTTATATACAGAAGAGTTGAGGTCGTGATTCCCCACCTGAGAGAAACTTTTTACGTTTTTTGTTAGATTTTTTTTGTTCTTTCAGTTTTTTTGTTCTTAGGTTTAAACTGAATGAATATTGAACTAGACACTATAGTGGTGAGTACTCTACGAATGCCTAAGCTGGATTGGAGATATTTAAATGTTTTATTTTGAGGTAATATTCCTATTTTAAATATACTTAGGGAAAAACCCTTTTAATACAGTTCTGATTTGTCCCATTGGAGGAGAGGACTACGATCATGAAATTCTTATTTGATATGTACCTAACTTTAGGTTCCCAGGTTGAAACATTTTGAGGTATGTACTTTACAGACTTAAAAGAGACAGGACCAAATTTTTCTCAGTCACATTAATGCAAACCCATTGGCTTTAAACTTAAATGAATTATTTGTCTGCCTAGCAGTGAATAAATATGTTAATTGATAGTAATAACTGATATTTTTAAAAAGTGTTTTAATTTACATTGTTAGAGTGTCTTTTATCCCAATGCATTTAAATGACTAGATATATTAGAATCTTTTCTCTCACCATTTAATTACAACCAGCTCTGAAGCGGAGCACAGTAGCTCTTTAGTAACATGACACAGTAGCTCAGACCTGGAAATTAAACTGAATCTTGCATTCAGTTGTAACTAGGCAGGAATTTATGACGGTAGATTGTATGTAACTCCACAAATTAATCCCAGTATTTTTGACAAGTTAATACTAATTTTGCATTGAGTGCCATGAGATCTTTAATGATCACAAGTGCACCTTTTCCCATCCCAAAACATTTAACAATACAGTGCCCTCTAGCACTGGCTCAGTAAGAAGAGGGCACCTACTGAATAACACCACCATTCACTACAGCATCCACAACTTGCCTTGGAGATTTTACTTCTCGAACTTTTCAGGCATGTTCAGCTTAGTGTGGGAGAGCTGACAAGAGCACAGTTCCAAAGTGGTATGAATGGCTCTGTTCCAGGGAGTGGACTCAAGTATGCCCTGACTCTAGTGAGGTGTAGAAAAGATTTCTTGACATCTTGTATCCTACATACAAATTGTATTCTCTTACAATAAAATGCAAGTAAAGAGGGCCGTCGTGGCCAGGCTGCTAGGGGAAAGCATGCTCCATGATTTGTGATAATTTATTAAAATTATTTTAATATCTTGCATTTAGATTTATATGGGACTTCTCAGATATTCACATGCAGCTGCTAACTAGCAAAATGCACATGAAGGGAGTGGAGAGGAAAGGACAAAAGCTGAATCATATGGAACATGCTAAAGGATACTCAGGGCCAGATCTTAGCCTTGTTGTGGCTGCTTTGTGCAGGGATGGTGGCACAAAGCTGCCATAAATCTGGTGGATTCAGCTGCCTGAGGATTCCTCTGTGAAGTGAGTGTAGGAGAATCCCCAAGTGGAGCAGCACCACTGTCATGGTTTCTATATCACCTTCCTTCCTGACCACAGCCGTAGTGACCACTGATCTCTATGCTCTGAAGATCCCCAGCTGCTGAAATAGCCTGTTGAGGCTGGTTGTGTGAGGCTGACCCAATTTAGAGCAGCCCTACTACTGCCGTAAATTGCAATTTGGGACAGGCCGAGTGTGCCCTGAGTCAGGGGGGTATAAAGGTACTTTAAAGCCATCTTTACTCCCACACTAAACTATGTGGGGTTCTGAATGGCTTGACCAGAAGACTTCACCCAAGTCTTTACACACAGCTAAATTGATGAAGTCTCATCTGAAAGACGCACATTCTATAAGCTACACGGGATTTATTTTATTTGCTTCACATGGAGGAAGTACTATATCAACCCTTCTGGGATTTGAACCTGTAATTCTAGGGAATTAAGATGGTCCAAATCAGTATGTTAGACAAATAAACCATCCTTTTAGCTTCAATAGGCATGGATTGTACTATGGTGATTGATTGGACAAGAAAGGAGCCAGCTTGTTCCTTCGGTTCATATAAAACCCTAGGAAAAAATGTAGCAAAGCCTGGCAATAAGTTGTTTAATTCAGAATATGTTCATGCTATTGATTGACATATTTCACTGATGTGAGGGAAAGGTAACTGGTGAATTTCAAATGGCATGGTCATTTCTATCTGCTGTTGGCAAGCTGGAATTACCAAGTTACAACTAGATAAGTTATGGTCTTGACACACAGTTTTTCATATATTTCATGAGACTTCCTCTGAGAAATCATCATGGATAATGCTATCACAATCTCTTATTTACTTTGGACCATACCATGTCTGTGACAATACATAGTCATATGTTAACAGCAGCTCATCATTTGGAACATGTAACAACTGGAAAAGGAAAATTAAATTTATTGATTTATAGTAACTAGTGTTTTTGATGAGAACTAATTATTATTACATATAGTGCAGCAACTGTGTTTTCATATGAGAAAATAACATTTGCTTATATTAAAAATAAGTACTATACATAATATTTACCTTTACACTCTCTCGCTCACTCTCTGACACACTTATAAAGTGGTGAAATGTGGAATAGTAAAGGGAAACCAGTAATAGAAGTGGGTATTTAACTGAAGGTTAAACAAATATTCTGGCAACCCTGGTAATTCTTTAAATTGGTCACTTGAGACAGTATGGCTCCTTTTTGGAGGTGATCTATAGTCTACATTTCATTGTATTTATTTTCATAAGTGTTACTCATGAATGGCAGCATGAAGCATAAAGAAGCTGTGGAGAATAATTCACATCCCAAACAACTAACCCTAAAAAAATGTGTAGCACATTAATGACCCGAGAGGCAGCATGACAGAAACTTTATAAAGCCAAATTCTCCTTTCTCATCAACAGGGTTGCTTTCTCTCTAATAGTCTCTGCCTTCGTGTCAAATGCAGAACTTTTATTATTGTCAGTAGTATTTCCATACATGGGGCCATGACATTAAGTCTGTAATAAGAGGTCTTGAGCCCTTCTGCTTTAATTTCTAACTCTGCTAACTATTGTGCTAGAAATGGAGAGCTACCTCATCATGTATGCAATCTGTAAGTAATTGCACAAAGATGTCTCCTTACAGCCTGAGTGTCAGCACTGAATAGATGGATTGGGGGCTTCTTGAAAGACAGCACTACACATCTCTGCATCATCATTTGCAAAAACTTTAGTTAAGTATCTTAAATTCCTTGCACAGCAATACAACCAACTGCCTCAGCTTCTCAAGGGCACTATACCTTTGATAATGAATACATTTAAACAAAAGAGAGGGGGGAACCTTTCCTGAATATAATAGAGTGCAGCTTTCTACTTTCATATTTCATGGGACATGAAGGTTCATCATTTATTGAAAATATGATGTGGACTATCAGTAACATCCTGTCTAGATTTCATTTTCAGAGGAAAATGCCTTTGCAGTAAAATTACCCAAAACTGCTTTTCTCAGAGAAAACCTTTTGTACTGGATATTCATGTTCAGGCTATGCTGCAATGTTCTCCAGCATATTTTCTCCCTCTTTTTGTTTCTTTTATATCTTGTATTCCCAATTGAGAAACTTTCTATTGCAAACCTATGTTTTCTTTAAGTTTAAAAATTGTAAACTCATCATGGACAACTTTCCAAATTTCATTCTAAGATTCCAGTTTTACTGATATCATCCCAGACTGACTGAGCACCTAGGTCAACTTAATTAGAGCCACTCCTCCAGAAAGAAATGTTGGGGTCTCGACTACCACATAAATTCCTTCTTAGCTAGTACAATCCATTCCTCATGAGTTGCAACTCAGTGTATCATGACCAACATTTTCCAACTATTAGCTCACCTGTCACAAGAGCTGCACTGTGTAGACATCCTCACTGCAATACAAGGTCTAAATATACACTGCCTTTGAGCCTCATATTGTACAATAATAGATGCTGTTAAACACCACAGGGGGTATCAATAAGCTGATGTGAGTGACGCAACTGAATGTCAAACCCCAGGCAGCAGAGCCAATAAAGAGGGTTAAAAGTTAAATCAAATTTATATTCCATGGCAATAGACTGTAACCAAACAATTCTGAAGACTGGGCGCTTTGGATGGGGGCAAGGAACTAGCAACTAAGAAGGAACTAGCAACTAGCAAGGAAAGTTTCTGATAGTCTCTTGGTTTTTTCTACTATCATCCGTCCCAGAGACAATTTCCCTCTCCAACATAAAGTCTCTGATAAAAGAGCTAAATCATGTAATGGATAAATTCCACTAAGGACTAGACTGAGACCCTCAAATTAACAGCCTGCAGCCATACCACCTTGGGCTGTGATCCTGCAGCCCTCGCAAGCAAAACAACGTTCGGATGCTGGGTCTGTGCGTGGACGGGACCTCTACGAAAAGCCCCAAGCACTGCAGGAAGTTGTGCTGGTGATTCAGAATAGCAGTTTCTCCTGAATAGTACTGAACCAATGCTGCAGTATTGGGTCAGGGGGTACTGTGCATCTAGAGGTGCTGACTTTCAGGTGAGATGAAAAATTGAGGTACTGACTACCTGTAATAGTTTCTGGCTACAGCATGTTACTGGCCCTTTAAAAGAGAACCTGTGACTGGTTAACTGATCCACAGCTGGTCTTAAGAGGCGCCTCAGGGACTTAAAGGAGAGAGAAACCTGGTGAGTCAGGAGGTGAGAGCTGCTTGAGGCAGGAGGTCCATGATAGAAGATGTAGGTAGGTCCTGGCTGAAGGCAGGAGAACAGTAAGAGGGAGCTGCCTGCTGGCTCTCTGAGCTGGGGAGTAGCAGCAGAGGGCTGAAGGTAGAGCAGCGGTGGAGGGGCTTACTTGCTGACATCTCTGCTGGAGCCTGGGGACCTGTAGAAAGGCCTGGCTGTTGGCCCGTCTGGGACATGAGACGTTAATGGACAAAGGGGCCTTGGGGATGCTTCTCTGGTAAGGATGAACTCCCAGCACAGAGACTGTAGGGTTCCTGCTGGAAAGAGTGGGGTTGCACTCTAGCTGGATAGGTTGGGGTGGCTGCCCTGGTAAAATGTCAGGAAAAGGACCAATGAAGAGTGCAGGTGTGATGGAAGATACACGAATGTGGGGTGTCAAGGGACTAGATATCTTGGGATTTTAAGGATGATATAATTGGGGTGGGAGGTGATCAATGGACTACATTTTGGAACTTTTGATATGGACTATGTGCACTATGTTTTTGTAATGAATTGGCCCCAAGGAGGGGTATGTACTGAAGTAAGAGAGCCTGGCATGGAGTTACTAAGGATTTTGAAGGAGGGAAACTGAGGCAGATGCACTTGCTGTGCTGCAGCCTGTAGCAGGAAGGTGTCCCAGGTGGGGCTACCTTGTGGCAATTCCATTGCAATTTTGTAACATAGGGTATTTTGGCCAAATTATAACCTGCTTAACTGTGTGATCTCTACATAAGGCTTTGCCTACATTTTTCATTTTTGACTATAGCACTGTCTTCCCTTCCTATCTTAAGCTGTTCATTGGTGCTATGCACTATTAAACTACTGCTGTGTTCCACAACAAATGTGCTTTCATTTAGTGTTGGATTAATTCTTGGGGAGAGTGTATTAGCTTGTAAACTGCTATATAAATAAATGCAAGATATTAATTACTACACTTGGTGTCCTAAACTAATTTAGAACTCAGCTCTCCGGAGAAAGGAGGTTCATGCAATAGCTCACTGGGTTATGAAATCCTCATCTGCAGAAGCCTAGCAATTTACTTTTTTTTTTACCTGAATATTTCATGCAAACAAATAAAATGACCAGTTTGCTTAATACCTCCTCATTAGGCATGGTCTTCCAAACACTGAAATGCAATGTTGTGTTTTTCCCCCATACAATAGATTAGCACCTCTTAGCAGAGCTGGGCCACAGCTGTATTCACCTTTGTGAATCCAAATAAAGAACCCTGAAGAGGAATATATGACTTGATGCCACAAGCCAGGGAAAGAGAGAAATCCCATTAAGAGGCTAATCAATACTAATAGCAAAGAGTAAGATTTTTAAAAGCCTCTCAATGAAGTCAGGCAGCATCTTACCAGTCAGTCAATGGAAATGGAAGTGGGAGAGAGAGAGAGACCCTACTTTGGGAGGGACACAGAGGAGATGGGTCGCTGATATGGTACAGCACGTCCTGGCTGATGTGTGTAAAAGCTTGCCCAGCCTGATGATGTGGAAGGAACACCACAGCCTGAAGGGGTATGGAAGACATCAATTCAGTGTCCTTGCCGCCACTTTCCTGTCCTTTCTCTTAACTCTTACAACTGCTGTTACAGTCTGAAAAGTGATACTGTAAAAGTGACATTGAGGGTGTCAATGTTTAGCCTCACTCTGCAATTTCCACATTTGTTCAGGTCACAAGACATAAGGAGTTGCTGGGTTGTTGGGTTTTTTGTTTTGTTTTCCCACCCCCAAATGGCAGTAACCTTCACCCTGGGATCAGGAAGTCAAGGTGGCTTCCTCTCTCTCTTCATCACCGTGACAAAGATTCTGCAGTCAGAATCTGGCTAACAATTTTGAGGGTGATACATATGAGGCAGAACAGAATCCACCACACTTTCTCATAGCTGTACCAGCTCTGAAGGATCAATAGGTGTAAGATCTTGTTTACATCAGAGAAGTTACAAGATAGGTTTATCTGCTCCATAAACATCTGAGACATAATACCATTTTAAATGTTCATTTCTATGAACATAACTGGACTAAAATCTAAATTACATTTTTGGCTTTGGTTTTATATTTCTCAATCTTTCTTGGCTGTAATTAAGGCTGTTTTGTATGACTCATACTTGTTTCTCTCTTTTTATGCCATTAACAGTGAATTCAGTGCTCAGGAAAAGCATTGGACTGACAAGCCATGCAGACTGAAATCTTCAGAGCAGGTAAACAAAGTCCACAGCAGTGCCAGTTTCCCCAATGCTGATCCACTAACATACCTCATTTCTGACTCACTTCCATGGTGAGAAGGTTGCTCAGTCTCTAGCTCTGTCAGTCCTTGGTCACTCTACTGAAATTGCCACAAAGGCAGTGCCTCCGTATTTTCAGAAAAATCACTTCTGCTTATACAGAAGAAAGCAATAGCAGGAGACACACGCAAAGTTAATGTGTGTGTTAATGTTCAGGAAGCATATTGCTTAAAAGTCAGTACCCGCTTTAAAAAAAACACCTCAAATTGATGCATGTAGAACAGCTATCTGATGACAACGCTTTAGGAGCCCTGAACACCATGAGTCACATTTAAACCAATGAATTAGAAATTTAATTTATATTATATTGCCAACCCACTTACCCATCCACTTCCTCCCTCTGGCATGAAATACCCCTGCCTAACATGGTTTGGTTTTGGTTAATGTGCCAGAAAAAATGGTGCCAAGTAATACACATGCATGGAATACAACTATGTATGTGTGAAAAATCTTAAGAGCAAAATTCAGAGCTCCATAAACTGTCCTTAGAAAGATATTCAGTTGATGAAGGCCATTTGTCATTATAAATGCAGTAATAGCTGCACAAGGAATTTTCAATGTACAAAATGTGTTATACAGAAAAAGAAAATCCTTGTAAAGGGGAACCTCTTGCTATAATGAGGATCCTTTCTGAAATAGAGTTGGCTCTGGTATAAGACTATTGCTGCACTGCAAGCCATGATAAATATTATGTCAAAGCGAACACCACCTCCATTTCTGGAAGAAGACAAAACACAGCCTAACAGAGGATGAGTTGCAGCCCTACCGGGGGAGCTAGTACATCCTCAGTGCTTTCTGTTAAGACTTTCATTTTTGCAGTGGTCGCACATTGTGCTGCTCAGTCTAAAGTATTACCAAAAAGTCCATTTTAACACCTTAGCAGAGACATGAAATATGCCTTGTGCTTTGGGGCTAGGGTGGAAGGGGAGGGCTGCATTTTCCCCTTAGTGTTGTGTTCACAGAAAACTTGCCCTCAGACCAGTCCAGAATTTTGTAACGCAACCCCACAAGGTCATTCCCCACCCCACAAGGTCATTCCCCACCAGCTGAGAAAAGCATATATGAGCCTACTTGTTAGAGTGGCATTGGGGTTTGGTATTCTGTATATATTTTTTTTCCACAATGCAATTACCATTCCTGCATAACTTATAATTATATTGTACCAAAATATCTAATATTGTATCTGAATAGCAATACTATATCAAATGTGCTATCTGAGGGCACACCTACCTGTAAAAATTCTGTACCAAATATTTATCTGTATATGTGCCTATAGAACAGTATTATACCAACTATTTGTTTACTTAACCTGCATAGCAATAATTTACAAAATATTTACCAGTGTACGTACTTGTATAATTATGCATATAGTCGGATAACTACTTATTGTACAAGCGGCAAAGAGTCCTGTGGCACTCTATAGACTAACAGACGTATTGGAGCGTAAGCTTTCGTGGGTGAATACCCACTTCGTCGGATCTGCTTCTTTTAATAAAGTGAAGCTTCTTATTACAGACTCTGCAACATCCTTTGTAAGAGCTTCTTATTAACACCAGGTTAGGTATCCAAAGTGTAGGAGACTGAACTATTTTAAAGTGCTGAAATCCCATGAATAATTAAGTAGAGGTGAAACTCTATTTTTCCATCCCAGAAGGAAGCACAGGGCCAATAGTATTTACACTGTAGCTCCCAGGTTAGGGCTATGCCACAGACAAACTTCAGAGGTACCACTCACCCAGTGTGAATTGCTCCATAGATGTTATCCAGTAGTGCTTTCCAAAGGAGACAACTTTGATATTGGTAAGCAAGGAAGCTCAGTCTTAGACAAACTTAGGTGGCAGTAATCCAAGCACTTGCTCCCCTTATTCCATCACTAAAAAAAGAGAAGTTTAGTGTTATCATTGACCAGAAAATCCTACATTTCCCATCAAGTGCCAAAACAAACAAATAAAAAGCAAACCTATGCTTGACCATTCCCCTTGTGGCACTCCAACAGAAATGATTGATACAGTTAAGGTTTAGTTGTAAGAGAGAACTTGAAGATACGTAAATGCCTTGTCCATGGGGAGCGCTGTTGGCTGAATTATTCATACAAATGCAGCATGAATGAAGAATCAGCACACGTCTTTCCTACATTTGTTTTCCAAGCTAGAATGTAAGCAAATCACCATAAAATCAGTAGGCTGACTTGGCTGGCACTTTTTATTAAATGCAAAAAAATCAGTTTTATTGTGCCAAATTAAAACCTGATGCAGGTCCAGTGAAGTTGTTACACAAGAGATGATTTTGGCCCACTATCCTAATAATGATTTATCAGTCACTAGGTTGTGGAAGAGAATATCCTTTTAAGGAAAACAAGAATGTAATGAAACATTGGAGGTGGGGAAAGAGCAATAAGAAAGCTATTAAGTGCTTCTTCATCCTAAATTCATTGTAGAGAGAATGGGGTAAGAGGAGACTTTCTTATTGTGGGGAGAAATGTGTGTGTGTGTGTGTGTGTGTGTGTGTGTGTGTGTGTGTGTGTGTGTGTGTGTGTGTGTGTGTGTGTGTGTGTGTGTGGTGTTTTTGTTTGTTTTTAAAGGAATTGGTGACATTAAAAAGCTGCGTCTTACGCATCAAGCTTTGAAGTACTCCCCAAGCTTTTCCTTTCCCTGTCTATTCTCCTGCCAAAACTTTGAAAGCTTTAGCTTGCAAACCAGCAAGTTCAGAGATTCGACTGTGCCTAATATAGTTTTTAAAAAAAAATTGAGCATGAATTTTACTACAGCTGCAGCCTTTGCTCATCCCATTTCTGATCAAGTCCAGCTATTCTAAGTGAATGGGACTTCCCAAAGGAAATGAACTATAAAGTTTAATGAGAAGGGTTTTCTCTGATGGTCTGGTATAAATAGTGGATTTCTAATGGGCTTGAAAAGGCTTTTGTTTTATCCAATGGGTGAAAGAAACGTTATAATTATTTAGGGAGTGGGAGGTGGACAGATTTGTGTCTCCCTCAAACATTTTATAATCGGAATATTTTATGAATCAACAAATCTGTAACAACGCAGGACACTTTTGAACAGCTTACTGTTTTGTGAATAGACTTCTGTTTGCATATCAAGGCTATTTTTTTAAATTATAATAAACAGCACTGGATCAATATTCCTCATGGGGGTTCTTCTGTCCTGCATCAGGTACAGCATCCCAGAAAGGGCACCAGATAGCAGACTTCACAGTGCAATCCCTTATTTTAAATTTCTGTAGTAGTCTACAAAAATTCTCCAAAATGCTAGAGCATACAATAGAGATACTGCAGTGTTTGGGGGCTGTCACTGCAGTATACTTTGTTTGTTTGTTTTTTTAAATTAAAATTAGGAACGTTTTTACCTCTTCCTCTTTGTTATATTTGTCTGCTGTAGAATATTTTTCCTTTGTGCCATTTGTAGGAAAGTTCAGTTGTCTTATGTTTTTCAGGAGTCATATTTTTGCCACATTTTCAGAAGTACTGCTGTGATTTCAGGAAAAAAGTACATTAAAATACAATCGGCAATGTCAGTTATTATTTAATTTGGAAAGTTGCAGTGTTAAATGCAACAAAGCAAAGCATTATGTTAAGATGGAGTGTTGAAACATGAGTGGTAGCAAATACTAATTATTGTGGCTTCAGTTTCATACAAACTAAAATGAGACTTAGTCTCAGATGATGACATATGATATGGCTCCTTCAGGGGAAACACTTTTTGCTAATTTGTTAAACTTGGATCTGGTTATCTGAGCAGGGCAGGTTTCCAAAGAAAGAACCAGGAAATGGATCAGTGCAGGTGATACCTGGGTACAGAATTAAGCCACTTCTTATGTTAGGAAGGCTGGGGAAGTACTCACTCTTTGGTGAATGTTGAGAGGAAAATGACGTAGGTCTCATCTAGTACATGTAAAAGTTTTGCCATCATAGCTATGTTGGTTATGAGTGTGGGGAAAAATCCCAGCCCTGACTGACATAGCAGTGCCAGCAAAAGCTCTAATGTCGACAGTTATATCATCAGAAAAGTCATTTCACCAGCACAGCTTAGCTTGTTCAGGGAACTGGTATAAGCTAAACTGGCAAAAGAATTATTTTGCTGGTATAAGCTATGTCTCCATCTTAACAAGGAGGGTTTGGCAAACCCTTTCTAATGTAGACAAGATCTTAGTATCACATCTCCCAGATTTGTGAACAGCAAGGGTATGTGAGTGCAATATGCAGTGGCTCTTCAAAACTGTTTGCATAACTGGGTTTATGAGCAGTGTTTCAATGATCCCATTTACTACTGTTTATATCGAATAGCATACTAATTACTAAACTGTGAACCAAGGTGTCCGTGCAGGGGTGGATGGTTGCAGTGGGGCAGGGTCTATTCAGGCAATGTTTGTCTTCAGAAGAAAGCAGGTTTGGGGAAAGATTGATAAACCTGTCTAGGCAAGAGATGACTAGTGGAAATGGGGTGGGGTCCGGAGAGGATCAGGGAATCTGCTTTAGCTGCAGAAAAACTGAGTGAGGATTAGGAGGTTTCTACAGGTGGGAAATGTCTACCATGGGAATGATTAGACAATCTGTCCAGGAACAGGGTGACTTCAATAAGAGTGGAGAGGAAGGGTAGAACACCTTGGAGAATCTGTGTTAGGGAGCAAGCCGTGGAGCCTAGTGACATACATTAGTGTAGCTTATTTGTTCTTGGTCCAGACTTTATATGAATTTCACCTCCACCTAGTTTCTGTAGAAGATTTGCTAAAGTTCTCTGGGCATTTTAATGTTTTATGATCAATTCTGCTGGCTCTTCCCAGGCTCCCTTCTTTATAATATGAGACATTAACCAGAAAGAAAGTGGGGCTGTATTCAGTCCAATGAGAAAACAGGACAGGTAGAAATATAATGCCACTGTTTTTGGGGGGGTTTTGTTGTGGTGGGGTTTTTTTGTTTTTGTTTTTTTAATTAAAGCTAAGTATTTCTAATGCACCCATCACCATCATATTTGGGCTGCAGTTTGTTGTTTTTCACAGACTATAATGTGATTTCTAAAGTTTGGATGATCGTTAATGCTCATGCCTAACCATTAAAATTATGTTCCTAGTTAAACTCAAGGGATTTACAAATTTGTTTTGCGACTCCAAAGTCCCAGTGAATATTGTGGTTCTGTGATGCCCATGAAAGGTTGAATTTGAAGCTGGTAGAAATAGTGTCAACCTCTCAGGAGGTAAGTAGCCAGTCCAATTGTTCTGTTGATATAATGCTTCTAACTTGTGCTTCGTTGGTTGAGTATGTGGCTACTTGGCATCTAACTGAAGGTGAGCAGGGAGGGTGTAGTTCCTGAGGAAGCTCCAAGAAGATCTTCTGCTCAGGCAATTCAGTGGAGCTCTTTTTTAATTCAGCACTTGTGTTTTGAGCAATAGTTAATAAATGTCCCAAGAAAAAAACCTCAACTAACTGGGGAATGAAAGATAAAAGAAGGGGTTTTCTTTGCTTTTCTTACCGACCAGTAGTACTCCACTGGGTCCAGAGAGCCGTAGCTAATAATCCTATGTAAATGGGGAGGCTGCAAACAGCACCACACTATGGCGCCTCCCTTCAGTGATGGGAACCTCTTCTGTCCTTCCCACCCATCTTGCAACCTTTAAGTTTCAAGCCTACACCTAGTATAATGAAGTGTAAAGGAGGGCTGGGTTGAGTTTCAGAAAGTACCTGGCAAGAGGAGCAAGCACAGATGCTCCTTTTAGTTCAGTGACAGCAGTTGCTTGGAAAGCTGGAGACTTGGTTCTGACTTCTGTCCATATTAAGTGTATTTATGGTTTGTGAACTGTGATCTATCAGGGAGATGCATGACAGCCTTCACCCAAAGTTTTCCTGGTTTCTCAAGGATTTCCTCAAGCATTATCCAGCCATCAAACCCACAGCCTCGGTAGCAGCACTTAAAGATATAGTTTGGCTTCAGTGAAGGAGAGTACATATGGAAGTCTGGTTCTATTTAAATTAGAGATGGTGCAAAACAAAACCTGGGATCTGACACTGTGAACTTTCAAACAATTCAGATTCTAGTCCATGCTTAAATTGTGTGTCAGATTCAGCTTTAATGAAAACTAAGAGGGCGACTGCTGGCTGGACTAAGTGGAATTCAGCAACAGAGTAACACTCTGCAAACCAGAAATCTTCAGTGTGAAAGTAACTCCTTTTTATTCAATGTAAGAATTGTGTATGGAGTTTAGAACACTGGTGCATCTGCTGACCTGCAATTCTGCAAACTCTGGAGTTTGCAATTTCCAGACCAGGAGCTCCAGAAAAAGGGGAAGTCTTCCATAGGGTGGGAATCCAGAGAGGATCCCAACAAAGGGAGTATCTAGATAGAATCTCCAATATATGGCAAGTATTCTTCAGGAAAGTGAGCGGCAGCCCCCACCCCTAATACAAGAGCTCTGGCCTCAGCTATCTGAAGTTTCAACTTGTGCTCTACACTTGCACTTTACCGTTTTTTCACTGACTTGAACCCAGGTCCTCTTGGCACAATAGAGGCTTGTCTACACTGGAAAGTTACGCCGCTATGTTTTCCCTTTTTCTGCCAGAAAGTGCTTTATGTCCATGCACATACAAAATGTCTTATAGCAGTTTATCTTACTACTTAAATCAAAATACTTAAACTGCTTCAGAATAAAAACAGGACAGCTTGGCACCATCCTGCTTCCCTCCCTTTTGCACCTTCTGCTGCAGTTCAGGATGGATGTAGCAAGGTATCTGCAAACCGCTTAGCCACACGCACGATCAATATCAGAAAAGATAAATCTGCTGCAATTGACTACAGGCTGTACTGTCACTAACTGACTATGAAAAATGATCAGTACTTGAATACACTGCATTTTTATCTTTAAATCTTTCAACAGAAGCAGTGTCAATATCAGAACACTAAATAATCTCTAGATAGCAGGAAGATTTTTTTTTTTTAAACAGAAGATGGATGTTGCCTTTTGGAGACCTTAAATATTGAAGCATGGAATTAGCCCTGCAAATCTCTTAAGGTGATTGGCTGCCTAGACTTCCCTCTGACTTAGGACACTTTTATTTTAATTTTTATTTTACTATGGGAATTACATACAGGTGGACAAACTCTGTTTTCAGGTAACACACTTGGGGCTAAATCTATCCCTGGTTTAACTCCAGTGACCTTAATGAGATTGTACCAGGAATTAATTTGGCCTTTGGAAATTGTTTGTTTTAAGGGGAATTGATAGGGTTTCAATAACTCTAGCATGCCCTGTGTTGAGAGTGGGGAGGGATGGGGGGAAATGGTTACTGACCTCACTAACTGTTCGTTGAGATGTCGTCTATATGTATTTCACACTTTGGCTGTATGCACTTCTTGTGTACGATATCTTTTGGCAAGCAGTGTCTGTTGGACTACACCTGCAGCCTCAAAGTCCACACCCACACACACCTGAAGGCATAAAGAGTGGAGTGGGCCCAATTGTCCCTCAGTTCTTTCACCAGTATAGAATCCCAAAGGAGTAGGACTCCATAGTTGTGGGGGAGGAAGGTAGGTTCAGGACCGGCTCTAGGCACCAGCAAAGGAAGCACGTGCTTGGGGTGGCACAATTCCGCCACCCCTTTTTTTGCTTGGGCAGTTGCTCTTGGAGCTGGGGTGGCAAATTTTTTTGCTTGGGGTGGCAAAAAACCTAGAGCCGGACCTGGGTAGGTTATGGAATCCATGTGGACAACACACTTGAAGAACCAGTTACTGTAAAGTCAATAACTTTTCTTTCTTCTCTGAGTGATTGTCCACATAGCTTCTACTCTTGGTGACTAACAGGCAGCTGTCTGTTTGCCTGGAGGTGGCTTCTAGGATTCCTACTTAAACACTGATTGCATGACAGTCCTACCAAAATGTGCATCCAGTCTGGAAGCCTCTACCAAAGAATATTGCCTTGTAAATGTGCTGACCAAGCTCCATGTAGCTGCCCTACACATTTCAGAAATAAGGTCATTCTTCAAACAGCCAGGAGAGGCTGCCTGAGACCCTAGTGGGATGAGCTGTGAAGTGTCTAGGAGGATCTAACTTGGCTAGCTGATGATATATTCTTATACAGTTGGAGATCCATTTTGATAATCTGTGTGAGCATATTGCCTGACCCTTAACACTACCATCGAAGCCCATGAACAATCCAGGTGTGCTCCTGAATGATTTTGTTCTGGGAAGGTAGATGCCAATGCTTGTATTTTATGACGTTTAGCTTCTCCTGGGGAAGAAAATTAGGAGATGCATAAATTAGCTCTTATGGATGAGGCCAGAATATGACCCTGTCCTTATGAAACCCTGTGTAAGGGAGATCCACCATGAGGGCTTGCATCTCCCCTACCTTTCCAAGTGATGTAATGGCTACTAAAAAGGCAATCTTCACTGATAGGGAACAGGGTGCTCAGGGCTCAAAGGTGGGACTCATCAAATCTGTTACTATACTGAGGTGCGAAGGAGGGGGATCCTGAACCAGGGGACAAACATAAATAAGGGCCTTAAAGAATCTTGCCACAAGAGGGTGAGAAAATACTCTGTGGCCCTGGATAGAAGGGTGATCTGCAAATATGGCTGCTAGATGGACCGTTATAAAACTAATACAGAGGCCAGATTGTTTCAGGGCTAGTAAATTGTCCAGTATTGCTGAAATGGGTATTGGCTAAAGAGACCAATAGTCATGAGATTCCCAAATAGAAAACCTCTTCAACTTAGCTTTATACGTCAGGCTAGCTGACAGTTTCCTGCTTTGGAGGAGAATGTTATGAACATCAGCTGAACAAGGTGTTTCAGTCAGTGACAGCTAGACAACATCCAAACTGTCAGATGTAACAATGCTAGGTCCAGATGCAATTTACAGTTATTTTGCAAGATTGTTTGGCAGAGCAGGGAAAGTGGCCAGTGGCTGTATTGAGAAGTTCACCAGATTTGAGTACCAGAACTGTTGGGGCAATCATGATCATCAATCCAGCATCTTGCCTCAGTTTCCTCAGGAGCCTCGGTATCATGGGGATCAAGAGGAAGGCATACATTAGTCCTGACATCCAGAAAATTAGAAAGGCATCTGACAGGGAGTGTAGACTGGAGCCCCCCCCCCCCCCCCCCCGAGCAGAACACTTAGCATTTCTTGTTCTGGTCTGAGGCAAATAGGTTTACTGATGGATATCCCAACCTGTGAAAAACCTTGCCTTCTCTAATATAAACACATAATAATGCAGTCATATTTTTTTAAAAAAAAAAACAACCCTATCAAAACACAATACTATAGTGCACACTCAATTTTCCCCTGAGAAGAGGCTGACAGGGAAAAAACAAATCACACTCTGCAAATGTTAGTCATGTCAATTAATGTCCTTTGGTAAGGCGGTGGGACATTATGGTGATGAGGGTGGTATAAGAAGATGAATAGCATGGAATTAACTTGAACCTCCTCCAGATAGATCAGGCAGGTACAGAGCTGTCCCTTGTATACTAAACAAGGAGGATTTAGAAATACCGGTTATTGTTTCAGAATTGCTATTAAGTGAACAAGAAGGGTGAAATTTCTCGAATTTCTCGAAGGGTGAAATTTCACCCTGGTACAGAGCGCACACACGAGGCCCTATGTGCCATTTTAGGTCCCTCTTGGCCATCTCAGTACCTAATTTGTAATAAAAGAGGTGCCAGGGCTCAAGCAATTATTTTACTTTCGTAACTGATGCGGCAAGTCCAGAGATGCTGAGGCTATGAACAGCCAACCCTAGAGGTACCAGGGAAAATTAAGCACTGGGCCCTCTGCATGGATTTAAGTGGTGCAGAGAGCCTCGTACAGGCCCTCTTCAGTGGGGTGAATTTCACAGTGAGGGATGCAATTTTAATTATGCTTCCCAACAAGCTTCAGCTGCTTGATGCACAGTTGAATTGAAGGATTCAATTTCCCTACGAGAGCAATGGAAATTAGAGACTTGAAAAGCAGTCATAGATTAATTCAAGGTTAATCTAACAACTGAGTCAAGCGCAATTCAACTGAAACAAAATTGTTTCATAGAAATTACAGAACTTGTCTTACAACAAATTTGAAACTTTCTGCAAGGCAGATTCAGGTCTACAAGACGGCAGCTTCTTTTGATTGAGAGTTATATTATTTTTCATTATGGATATTTACAACTCAATTATTCCTTACAATCATGCCTAGAGATTAGAATATCTTTTATATTACACTGGCGTTTACCTTTAACTATAGTCACACATTTATGTAGAGACCTGTGTCAGGAAAGAGAAAGGAATGCTTGAGAGGACCCAATTTGAGAACCCACTTAAGGGGTGTGTGTGCTTAACATTAAATATGTGCTTAGATGCTTTCCTGACTTGGGATGTTTTCCTGAACCAGGGCCAGAGTGAAGTAGACTCTGAATTTCCCACTGAGCCTCTGTTTGTTATATCTATTGTCTGGAAGATTTTTCTATGCTAAATTGATGTTTAAACTCATCCAGGCTGTCCTCCTGGATGAATTGATGAGTCTGAAATAGTTTGAAAAAACCTGACCTGTGCAACTGTTAAATTTATGATGATTCAAAATTGATAGTGTAATCTGAGAATCCCAAATTTTCATAGCTATTTTCAACCATAAGCAGATTTTATTGACTTCATTTTTACTGTTGGAATCGCCCTTTTAAAACAGACAAAACTAGTGAAAAGAGTGGATTAAAAAAGAGACCATAACTGAAACGTGCATACAAGGAAGGCTATGGTGTAAAGCATAATAAAACCGTGCTCTTATATAATCCTTGCCATTCCAGGACCTCAAACTACTTGTTAATTACTGAAGCCTAAAAACACCCCGGAAAGATTGCTATTTAAAAAAAAAAAATTAAATACAGAGAGACAGTAACTATTGACACAGGGTCAAATCCTAGAAAGCAAAGCACAGCCTGTGTATCTAGGCTGTGCAATTGGGTTTTCCTCTCTGGCAGTGGAGGAATAACCAATCAACATAACAGATGCTACCACAAACCTAAGAATTCAGTAGCTTCTGAAGCTCTTGTGCCCCCGTTCCATGAGGATCAAGGATAGTGGATTTGCACAGTTGTATATCGAGCGACTGCTGAATCTGGACTCTCCACATCCATGGAAGTAGGATTTGCCTCATGTGAGACTGACAGAAACATATCCAAGGAGTCCTAACTTTTAGTTGCCTGCTGTTGCCCCTTGACATACCAGTCTTATGTACTACAATACAGTAAGATTTAAAATAATATGACAGAATCCAGGAGGAAACCCTAGTTTAACCACAGTGCATACTGAACATACTGAGCCTAACCCTGTAGCCCTCAGACAAAACTCCTAGTAAATTCAACTGGAATTCTGCTGCATGAGAACTGCAGGATCAGGATGAAGGATTGAGCCAAGAAGAAACAATTGGATCATTCAGTCTCATCCCCCTGCATGTTGCAGTTCATCTTGTCTACATTACTTCCATTATATTTAACCTGCTCCTGATAGCTGTCCATTTGAAAGTATGCAAAAAATACAGACAATTTAAATATGTATTTTTACATATTTTAAAAATATACTGGTGCAAATTTTCAAAGAGATGGCTGTTTGAATGTAATAGTGCAACAGCCCATGACTCAGAGCTCAATTTAAAGAAAGAAGCACATATGTTTTGAGCAGACATCAGCATTCAGACTGAAGAGAGAGAGGAAAAAGTGGTTTTTTTGTTTTTTGGTGTAGTGTTTTTTTTTCGTGTGTGTTTAGATGTTGAGTGGACTGAATACAGTATGAATTTATCTACAAACCATCTGTGAATTCTGGTATTTTTTGATGCCTTCACAGATCTAATTTTAAGCAGTTATTTAGCTTTTAAATAACGAGATATTCTCCCCATTCAGTATTACACCAGATTCTGTACTTGATCTTTGAGTAGGGGAAAAAAAAGCAGCTGAGCGTATTGCTCTACAGATTGCATATGGAATAAAACAGCAGTCTTTTATTTTTGCAAGTAAAATTTGACATATTTTTGGGACAGAATATTACATGCAAAAAATAACATCTAGTTTGACTGGGTACAGATTATTTTTGCATTTTTGTTTTAAATTTTCATGTGAATTCAGTGCTGGTGTAAGGTGTGAAGTTGGCAGCCCTGGAGACTAAAATCCTCTGTGTTCTGGGGAGAAATGGCAGCAGCAGGTTTCCCCAAACTGCCTTAAACCTGATCTCAAAGGGGCCAACTTCAGGGGCCAAAAGGCACTTCAATTTCCACAAGTAGCCTGTTCAGTCCTCGGCCATTCTGCAGAGCACAAGAATACCAAATAGGTATAGGATGGGAGATTTTGTGATATGGACATTTCTTCATTGGAAACTGTCTAACACCTCCTAGCTGTTCCACATGGGAAAATGAAGAGCCATCAATTGTGGTAGCCCTTTCAGGACTGGGATTTTCTTTAGGTTTGTGTATTATATAGCACCAAGGTCACTGATGGTGCTGAACAAATACCAGTGATAATTTAAATGACTGAGGATTGATAAGAAGGAAGTATGATCAAGTGGTCGGGTCTGCCAGAGGATTCAGGGCCAAAAATCCCTTCCACCACAGACTTCTTCTCATACCTTGGGCAAGTCATTTAGGGTGTGTCTTCACAGCACATTTAGATTGAGTTATGACTCTCACAAAAATCTCTAGTTTGAATTGAGTGCTGCTTTAAACTAGAGCTAGCTGGTCCATTGTGGGGTGGAGAATGACAACTTTAGCTTGAGCTTCTGCAGCACTCAAACTTTGTAATGCAGTGGGGATACCACAGCTCGAGTTACAACTCAGCAGCAGCCAATCCAATCACTCCGCTAACCTAATGGCTCTGTGCTGCTAATCATATCACCCGGTATAACTCAAGTGTTTCTGAAGTGTGGAAGCTCTCACTTCAGCTAGGCTCAAGTTAGAACACTTGAGTAAACTGGATATGTCAACACTTCTAGCTGGGGGTGTGATTTCCAGCTTGAGGAGACATACTTGTGCTAGCTCTGATCAAGATAGCACTCTAAAAATAGTTTAGTCACAGCAGCATGAGCGGCAGAAAGGGCTAACTAGCCCGAGTGTGTACCTAGTATGGCTATACTCTATTTTTACTGCGTTAGCTCAATTAGTAAAAAGAAAAGGAGTACTTGTGGCACCTTAGAGACTAACCAATTTATTTGAGCATAAGCTTTCATGAGTTACAGCTCACTTCATTGGAGTAGAGCTTTTGAGGATCTAATCTAATTCTATATGCTTGCACAACCTGTTTAGTTCAATGGAGTATATTACCAAATTTTGTCATCCAATACTTAGTTTTCTCCTTCCTAATATTATTTCTTTCGACACGCTTCTCTCCACAACCTTTTTATATTGGTTACTTTTAACTGTATATTTCTTTTCTTAGAGTCAGAACTTTTTAGTGTACATTCTGATTCTAGCTCTGCCACTGACTTGCTGTGTAGCTGTTAGCATGTCACTTAACCTCACTGAGTCTGACCTGTCTACATTACAAGTACAACTGAGCTTTTGTATCTAGTTTGTGACACTCCTGTCTGACTCATTTTTAACAAACACAGTTGAGTTGTATCCATACAGCAGCTATTTTCATAACACAACCATGTGATAGCCAAGTGTGCATGTCCACGTCTATATTCTGTAACCATCAGTGCGTTCTGGGCAGGTATTCCATAGCACCTCAGCAAGAGATAGGGCCTGGAGTACAAGCACCAGCAGAAAAAGAGGCAATACACTTTGGGATATCCCAATCACACAAAAAGCTGAGAGGTAGGAGAACCAGCCAAACCCATTACACAGGCATGGTTGGGGTCCTGTCTATGCTGCAGAAAGCGTGACAAGCTTGTTACAGGAAAACAACCTTACACCAAAATTAGATCACTATGAACAGTGAAACATGCTGTCTGTCATAATGTGTTAACCAGGCTGAGTGACAATACAAACCACATTTAAACCCAACCATGTCACTGACTAGTTACAAACTTGATTAAATGTTGTAGTGTAGCTGAAGTATCAGTTTCTCCCAGCTGTAAAGTGTATAATATTTATCTAGGGTGTTGTGAGGAAGAATTAGTTAATGGGATCAATCCTACAATTCTTCCTCAAGAAAAAGTCCTGTTGACTTCAGTAAGACTCAATGAGTAATTAATACAGGCTTGAACGCAATACAGTGTTTTTAAGACAAAAATATAGTCATGATTCCATGTATCCTATGATTGCAGCTGGAGAATTTGTCACAAACTGTATAGTCTGCCACAGAAATCCTAGAATTGTAGAACTGGAAGGGACCTTGAGTCCACTGCATTCATGGCAGGACTAAATGTTTTCTAGATCATCCCTGACAGGTGTTTGTCTAACCTACTCTTAAAAAATCTCCAATGATGGAGATTCCACAACCTCCCTAGGCAATTATTCCAGTGCTTAATGACCCTGACGGTTAGGAAGTTTTTCATAATGTCCAAACTAAACCCCCCTTGCTGCAATGTAAGCCCATTGCTTCTTGTCCTATCTTCAGAGGTTAAGGAGAACAATTTTTCCCCTCCTCCTTGTAACAACCTTTTATGTACTTGAAAACTGTTATCATGTCCCCTCTCTGTCTTCTCTCCTCCAGATTAAACAAACCCATTTTTTTCAATCTTCCCTCATCGGTCATGTTTTCTAGACCTTTAATCATTTTTGTTGCTCTTCTGTCTTACTGTCTCCAATTTGTCCACATCTTTCCTGAAACGTGGTGTCTAGAACTGGACACAATACTCCAGTTGAAGTCTAATCAGCACGGAGTAGAGCCGAAGAATTATTTTTTGTGTCTTGCTTACAACATTCCTGCTAATACATCCCAGAATGGTTTTTGCTTTTTTTGCAGCAGTGGTATACTGTTGACTCCTATTTCGCTTGTGATCCACTATAACCCCCAGATCCCTTTCTGCAGTACTCCTTCCTAGGCAGTCATTTCCCGTTTTGTATGTGTGCAACTGATTGTTCCTTGTTAAGTGGAGTACTTTGCATTTGCCCCTTATTGAATTTTATCCTGTTTACTTCAGACCATGTCATAAATATAAAGGGAAGGGTAAACCCCTTTAAAATCCCTCCTGGCCAGAGGAAATCTCCTCTCACCTGTAAAGGGTTAAGAAGCTAAAGGTAACCTCGCTGCCACCATGTCAAGGTTCCTCCCCCACTCTGAACTCTAGGGTACAGATGTGGGGACCTGCATGAAAAACCTCCTAAGCTCTGACAGACCTAACCAAAAAGAAACAGCCAAATGCTGTGCAGTGGACCGAAAAGTGTCAGAAGGCCTTTAACAAGCTTAAAGCGACACTCATGTCTGACCCTGTACTGAGGGCCCCAGACTTTGACAAACCGTTCCTGGTAACCACAGATGCATCCGAGCGTGGTGTGGGAGCAGTTTTAATGCAGAAAGGACCTGATCAAGAATTCCACCCTGTAGTGTTTCTCAGCAAAAAACTGTCTGAGAGGGAAAGCAACTGGTCAGTCACTGAAAAAGAATGTTACGCCATTGTCTACGCTCTGGAAAAGCTACGCCCATATGTTTGGGGATGGCGTTTCCACCTGCAAACCGACCATGCTGCACTGAAGTGGCTTCACACCGTCAAGGAAACTAACAAAAAACTTCTTCGGTGGAGTTTAGCTCTCCAAGATTTTGATTTCGACATCCAACACATCTCAGGAGCTTCTAACAAAGTGGCTGATGCACTCTCACGTGAAAGTTTCCCAGAATCAACTGGTTAAAATCGTCCTTGAGATGTGGAAAATATTGTTAGTCTTTATGTACTTGGTAGTATATTTAGAGATGCATGTGTCTTATTAACTCTGTTTTTCCTAGAGCTCCAGGAAGAAATCCTAGCCAGTGTTTCACCCTAGCTGAGATTTGGGGGGCGTGTCATAAATATAAAGGGAAGGGTAAACCCCTTTAAAATCCCTCCTGGCCAGAGGAAATCTCCTCTCACCTGTAAAGGGTTAAGAAGCTAAAGGTAACCTCGCTGGCACCTGACCAAAATGACCAATGAGGAGACAAGATACTTTCAAAAGCTGGGAGGAGGGAGAGAAACAAAGGGTATGTGTGTCTGTCTATATTTTGTCTTTGCCGGGGATAGACCAGGAATGAAGCCTTAGAACTTTTAGTAAGTAATCTAGCTAGGTACATGTTAGATTATGATTTCTTTAAATGGCTGAGAAAAGAATTGTGCTGAATAGAATAACTATTTCTGTCTGTGTATCTTTTTTGTAACTTAAGGTTTTTGCCTAGAGGGGTTCTCTATGTTTTGATTCTAATTACCCTGTAAGGTATCTACCATCCTGACTTTACAGGGGGGATTTTTTTTTTATTTCTATTTACTTCTATTTCTATTAAAAGTCTTTTTGTAAGAAAACTGAATGCTTTTTCATTGTTCTCAGATCCAAGGGTTTGGGTCTGTGGTCACCTATGCAAATTGGTGAGGCTTTTTATCCAACATTTCCCTGGAAAGGGGGGGTGCAAGTGTTGGGAGGATTGTTCATTGTTCTTAAGATCCAAGGGTCTGGGTCTGTAGTCACCTAGGCAAATCGGTGAGGCTTTTTACCAAACCTTGTCCAGGAAGTGGGGTGCAAGGTTTTGGGAAGTATTTTGGGGGGAAAGACGTGTCCAAACAGCTCTTCCCCAGGAACCAGTATTTGTTTGGTGGTGGTAGCGGCCAATCCAAGGACAAAAGGGTGGAATATTTTGTACCTTGGGGAAGTTTTGACCTAAGCTGGTAAAGATAAGCTTAGGAGGTTTTTCATGCAGGTCCCCACATCTGTACCCTAGAGTTCAGAGTGGGGGAGGAACCTTGACAGACCATTTCTCCGGTTTGTCCAGATCTTTTTGAATTTTAATCCTATCCTCCAAAGCATATGCAACCCCTCCCAGCTTGGTATCAGCCACAAACTTCATAAGTGTACTCTCTATGCCATTATCTAAATCAGTGGTTCCCAGACTTGTTCCGCTGCTTGTGCCGGGAAAGCCCCTGGCGGGCCGGGCCGGTTTGTTTACCAGCCACGTCCGCAGGTTCGGCCGATCGCGGCTCCCAGTGGCCGCGGTTCACTGCTCCAGGCCAATGGGAGCTGCTGGAAGTGGAGCGGGCCGAGGGATGTACTGGCCGCCACTTCCAGCAGCTCCCATTGGCCTAGAGCAGCGAACCGCGGCCACTGGGAGCGGCGATCGGCCGAACCTGCGGACGTGGATAGTAAACAAACCGGCCTGGCCCGCCAGGGGCTTTCCCGGCACAAGCAGCGGAACACGTTTGGGAACCACTGATCTAAATCATTATTGATCTAAATGTGAAGCAGACATGAGAACTTCATTAGAAAAAAAAGTTTCTAGCTTTTATGATTGGGAGAAATAATTCCAAATGTAAACCAATACTGTGTTGTTTTTTCTGAGTTTGTAGACAGCCTGAAACAATGTTAAACTGCCCCCATTCATTTCAAGAGATGCTCAGCAGCTGACAGGATCAGTCTCAGTATTTGTACAGCAGAACCTCAGAGTTATGAACTGACCAGTCAACCACACATCTCATTTGGAGCTGGAAGTACACAGTCAGGCAGCAGCAGAGACTAAAAACAAAACCAAAAACACACAAACACCCCCAAATACAGTACAGCGCTGTGTTAAATGTAGACTACTAAAAGAATAAAGGGAAAGTTTAAAAAAAGATTTGACAAGGTAAGGAAACTGTTTCTGTGCTTGTTTCATTTAAATTAAGACAGTTAAAAGCAGCATTTTTCTTCTGCATAGTAAAGTTTCAAAGCTGTATTAAGTCAATGTTCAGTTGTAAACTTTTGAAAGAACAACCATAACGGTTTGTTCTGAGTTACAAACATTTCAGAGTAATGAACAACCTCCAGTCTTGAGGTGTTCATAACTCAGGTTCTACTGTAGTTGATTGCCCTGTCCACCTCCCCACCAACAAAACTTCTTTGTATTATCATAGATAGGTCACAGGCCGTGAATTTTTGTTTACTGCCTATGACCTGCCCATGATTTTTACTAAAAATACCTGTGACAAAAACACACTGAATTCCCCACCCTACAACCCTCTGTCACCCCACCTCTGTCTCACACCCATACTCCCCGTGCCCGCCCCAGACCTCAGTCGCTCCTTACTGGTTTCAGAGTAGCAGCCGTGTTAGTCTGTATTCGAAAAAGAAAAGGAGTACTTGTGGCACCTTAGAGACTAACAAATTTATTTGAGCATAAGGTTTCATGAGCTACAGCTCACTTCATGAATAGCTCACGAAAGCTTATCCTCAAATAAATTTGTTAGTCTGTAAGGTGCCACAAGTACTCCTTTTCTTTTTTCCTGCTTACTGATTTCACACCTCCCCCTACCCTCACACTGACTCCCCGCTCCCCTATGTCCCCTCACTGACTCCCTGCTCCCCACCTCTCTACACCCCCACACACTGACTCCCCACCCCCAATGTCCACCCACAGACCTCTCTACCCCTTCACTGACTCCCTTCTCCCCACCTCTCTATACGTCCCACACTGACTCCCTGACCCCCTACGTCCAGGGCCGGTGCAAGGATGTTTCACGCCCTAAGCGAAACTTCCACCTTACACCTGTCCAGGAGCCCTGCGGCAGCTTCCCCCCCCCACCCCCCTCCCCTCGGCCCAAGGAGCCGCTGCTCCACTTCTCCCGCCTCCCAGGCTTACGGCGCCAATCAGTTGTTTGACGCCGCAAGCCTGGGAGGGAGAGAAGCAGAGTGGGGCAGCATGCTCAGAGGAGGAGGTAGAGCAGAGGTGAGTTGGGGTGGGGAGTGGTTCCCTTGCACGCCGCCCCCCCCCGTTACGTGCTGTAGGCGTCCCGCCCCGCTGCACCAGCTCACCACCACTCCACCGCCTCCCTGGAGCGCGTTTGGCCACCCCCAACCACTTGGCACCCAGTGGCCAGTTTGCCTAGTGGTTGCACCGGCCCTGCCTACGTCCACCCACAGACCTCTCTATCCGCTCACCGACTCCCTGCCCCCCTACGTCCACCCACAGACCACTCTATCCCCTCACCGACTCCCTGCTCCCCACCTCTCTATACCTCCCCGCCCCCTACGTCCACCCACAGACCACTCTATCCCCTCACTGACTCCCTGCCCTCACCTCTCTATACCTCCCTGCCCCCTATGTCCACCCACAGGCCACTCTATCCCCTCACCGACTCCCTGCTCCCCACCTCTCTATACCTCCCTGCCCCCTACGTCCACCCACAGGCCACTCTATCCCCTCACCGACTCCCTGCTCCCCACCTCTCTATACCTCCCTGCCCCCTACGTCCACCCACAGACGTCTCTACCCCCTCACCGACTCCCTGCTCCCCACCTCTCTATACCTCCCCGCCCCCTACGTCCACCCACAGACCACTCTATCCCCTCACTGACTCCCTGCTCCCCACCTCTCTATACCTCCCCGCCCCCTACGTCCACCCACAGGCCACTCTATCCCCTCACCGACTCTCTAGCCCCCCGCACAGGACTACATTTCCCAGGCTGCCCTGGGGCCGGCGCGGCCCCGTGGTGTTCCCGGCGCTTCTCGTTGCCAGGCTCGGGAGGCCCATTCGGCTGGCTGCGGGGTAAGATGGCGGAGGGGGTGCTGAGCCCCGGGGTGAACCTGGAGGCCTTCTCCCAGGCCATCGCCGCCATCCAGGCGCTGCGCTCCAGCGTCACCCGGGTGTTTGACTGCCTGAAGGACGGGATGCGGAACAAGGAGACGCTGGAGGGCCGCGAGAAGAGCTTCGTCTCCTGCTTCCAGGAGAGCCTGCACTCGGTCAGCCGGGACTTGAGGTGCGTGCGGGGCCGGGGGCGGCTGCTCGCCGTGAGGCGCGGGGGCCGGGTTGGGGGGCGGCGGCGGGACCTGAGGGGAAGCGGCAGGCGGGAGAGGCGGTGGGGCAGGGGCGGGGAGGAGAAGGGGTGCCCTGCGCTCGGAGCGGAGCTGGGGCCTGGCTTCGGGGAGGGGAGGCCGGGCCGGGTGCACCCAGGTTTGGAAGGGGCACCCCCAGCTGGAACCATCCCGTGAGCCAGCGAGCGATTGGGGCGCTGCACGGCCCCTGTGACTCCAATTTCTGGCTGAGGAGCGTCCTTCCATTTTGCGCGGAAAAAGGGGGGAGAGAGATTTTTAAATAGGGAACGTGATTCGACAAACACAACAAGGCGCGGGGAGGGCTGGCCATTACCTTTCCCTCCTGTCTTGAGACTGACTTGACTTGAAGTTGAACGTCGACTTAATTTTGTGGAAACAAGCTTATGTAAGGGCTAGGACCAGTTTGATGTGTTACCGGCACAAACGTTTCCCCTGCAGCGTTTGAAATAAAATAAAATACCCCCCCTCCCAAAAAAAGAAGTCTTAGCACTAAGAACCTCAGAGTGAAACTGAGGGCAAACGAGCCACCCTGACAGAACAGAATCTACCTTTTTAGGTTGGGACCATGGAAAAGCAAACAAAGAGCATAAATAGAAGTAGACTGGGTTTTCAGAATTCTTTCCGTTTTAATAGGTGTTAGTAAGTAACTTTGTGTATAGTGTTTGATTTTAAAGTTAACAGCATCTCTTTTTTAAAAGCTACATTTAAAATTCATCCCGAAGGTTGAGTTTTGATAGGGTGCATCAGAACTGAGAGGTGGTGAGCCCAGTTATCAGTTGTGTGGCTTATTGGGGTAGATTTCTAACAGCTCATCAGCAGGGGATATTATGGTCTCATTGTTTCCTTGTATTCCCCATCTGTCTGTTTCCATCTTTTGTCTCTTGTTTTATATTTAGGCCCAGGTTCTCAGGGGTGTTTAAACACCTAACTGACCTAACTTCCATTGTAGTTAATGAGAGTTAGGCACCTAAATATCTTTGAGGATCTGGGCCTTAGTTTATCAACTCTTTGGGGCAGGGACTGTCTTTTTGTTCTGTTTGTACAGCATCTAGCACCTAAGATTTCCAAAGGGGTCTGCACCTCCATTTGAAGTTTTTTAGGGCTCCACAAATGAAAAAAAGTAGAACACCACTGACCTAAGTGAAAGAGGAGGAATTTGTGGGGTACACTAGTTTAACAAAAGCAACGAGGAGTACTTGTGACACCTTAGAGACTAACAAATTTATTTGGGCATAAGCTTTCGTGGGCTAAAAGTGGGTTTTAGCCCACGAAAGCTTATGCCCAAATAAATTTGTTTGTCTCTAAGGTGCCACAAGTACTCCTTGTTGTTTTTGCTGATACAGACTAACATGGCTACCACTCTGAAACTAAAAGAAAAGGAGTACTTTTGGCACCTTAGAAACTAACCAATTTATTTATTCGTGTAGCTCACGAAAGCTTATGCTCAAATAAATTGGTTAGTCTCTAAGGTGCCACAAGTACTCCTTTTCTTTTTGCGAATACAGACTAACATTGCTGCTACTCTGAACTCTGAAACTAGTTTAACAATGATGCTAAACTTTGTTTGTAGGATAGGAAGCCATTGAAATTATTTTTCTCCACCAAATCTTATATTTTTATACAAACAACAAAAGTAACTCTCAATGAATGTACATTAATCTAAGTGACTGCTTGTTCTGCTTTTGCCTTTGTGCTCCTATGCATCTGGTATTTTCATTTTAACATAGGACCTGATCCTGCGAAGGGATCGATAGTTATAATAATAACAAATATAATACAAGAAAGCTAGCTAAGAGCTACTTGAACAGATCCCTTTGCAAGATCAGGGCCTCAGACTGTAAGCTGTTTTGTCTTTATTTGTTTTGTAAAGTGTAGTGCTGTAAAAGTTATCAATAATCATTTCACTGACTCTAAACATTCAGTAACTTCTCTGTAGACTAGGGAAAATTGTATAATTCTGAAACCTAGGGTAACCAAGAACTCAGTCCAGACAAGTAACGTTTTATTACTTACTGCCCCCCATACGAGCTGCTGTGTTGCACTTAAACCAATATGATCATAGTGAGGCTGTGAAGATAACTAGCTTCCTACTTGATTCCTTGTAAACACAAGAAAATTAAAGGTGCAGATAAAATGGAGGACTTTCTCCACTACTTTGCTAAATTTCTATTTTGACAATACTCAGCTGATTTTTTTTTTCTTCTTCTTCCCCTTGCACACACACACAAACTGCACTTTGGTTAGTTCCAAAATTGTGCCACTTTTTTTTTATTAGCCAACCAAATTTGATGACAAAGTGTCTGTGAATAAGTTACTTGAAATATTTTCCTGTCTTTCATCTTAGCTAGAGAAGGTATTCTTACCCATTTTTATAAATATCTAATTATTTTTTCTGAAGTTTGCAACATAATTGGATAGATATCATTTTTATTATTTATAGAACAAGCAAAAGTGAGAGAGGTGCTTTAGACACATAATAACATATTTAAATTACTGAATGAAATAAGGATCTGATCAAAAGCCTGTTGAAGTCAATGGACTTTGGATAATACCATAAAAAGGCAATTTATGTTTAATGTTACTACTGTGAGTAATCCCACTTATTTCAGTTTGCCTGCTTTCAGTAGTAAAGCTATCATGTGCCTAAATGTTTGCAGGAATGGAGCCTTAAGGTGGTGTGGGACATGTAAGTCAGAGGGAATGATAGTTAAGGCTGCATTTTTGTCATGGGTATTTTTAGTAAAAGTCATGGACAGGTCATGGGCAGTAAACAAAAATTCACGGCCCATGACCTGTCTACGACTTTTACTATATACCTGTAACTAAAATTTGGGCTGGGGCCTGAGAGTACTCTGGGCGGGGAGCGGTCTGGGGGCGTTGAGGGAGGTGGCCCAGGACCCCTGCTGGTGCTGGGGTGGGGGGAGGGTTGGTGGGGCTGGCAGGCTCCCCTACCCAGCTCCATATGTGCCTGCAGCTCTCATTGGCTGGGAACTGCAGTTCTACCAACCCTGGTCCAAAATATTCTGAATCTTCATGGCATGTTACAAAGCCCATGTATTTACCAAGGTTTTTGGGGAGGGAGAAGTGTTGTTGTTTGGGGGTGGGTCACTTGTGACTTTTCGGTTAATACTGGTGATTAAATGCTTGTCAAACTGCCTTGAGCTTTGGACAAGCATTTAAAAATTTTTATGTCTAAATTGATTTTTTTTTTTATTGTGAGATGCGTAAGGACCATATCTTACATGCACACTTGATTGTTCACTCCACACTATCTACAGTTCTTACATAAAAGGTGTTTGTTTTTTTACTTCTAGTGAACTGGAACGTCTGAGCAATCTAGTAGGCAAACCATCTGAGAACCATCCTCTCCATAATAGTGGATTGTTGAGCCTAGATCCTGTACAGGACAAAACTCCTCTCTACAGTCAACTACTTCAGGCCTATAAATGGTCAAACAAGGTAAATGATGTGTATCAAATTGCTAATGAATAGATCTTTTGTAGACTGAAGTAATTAAATAATAGGGTGGGTAGTTGGTGTGCATTGGTATATAATGTTTGGTCTGCTACAAAGGCAGAACCCTATGTATTTCACATTATCAAGGCTGCAGAACTTATGAAACAGAATTTAAGCTTTAATTTAATTTTAAAAAGTTTTTAATTCTTATGTTTGTGAAGATAATCTTCCAAATGTGAACTGATGTTGTATCGTCATTGTAACGGGGTGTGGAGGGCCAGGTGGTCAAGTGTTTGGAACTGTTGACTGCCAGCTCCTTGCTTCCCTGGTCAGGGTGCTCCGTCTTTAAGTCAGTGAGGCAGGGGGACCCGGGCCCTCCCACTCCACCAGGTCCCAGACCAGCGCCCTGTGCGAGTCAATCCCTGAACAGGGGACCTCCCAACGGGGAGTCTGTCTACTGTCCTGGGCTGCTTCCTATTGCTGTCCCTTCAGTTTGTGGAGTGGCCCCTATAATCCAAGTTGCTGTGGTGGCTTCTCTCTAAGTAGCATCCCCTCGTGGACCTTGGGTGCTGTCCTGCTGCAGTCCCAGATTCCTCCGGGCAGGGCAGCCACAAGTTTGGCGGAGCCGGAACCCCACAAGGTCTCTGTGCTTTAGTCACCCAGTTATCTCTTAGGCCGGCTCTCTGAAGTCTTTCAGCCAGGGAGACCGTGCTTATTTCCTGCCTTGGCTGGCAAGTTAGTGATCCTTCCCCTCAGGTAGAGAGGCAGCTAGCTCCTGCCTCTCTGCCAGTCAGCCCTGAACTGAAGCAGGTTCTCTCCTTTTCTCCTCCCCCACCCCACCCCCAGCCTGGTCCTGGCTGCAGGTACAATGGGGCAAGGCTAACTGGGCCCAAAGGCCCTCTTTAATCCCTTCCATGCTGGTGGGAAGATTCTTCACTTCATCAGGGTCATCTGCAGAACTATCCACATTTCTCTTGGTGGGGTGTAACTCTGAAACTTAACTTTGTGTTGTCTATTCAAACTGTTGGTCATTTTAGCACAAATATCTTTCTAATAATGCCCTTATTTGTCCTTGGAGGAAGTACCAGACTTTGTGGCAGAAGGCAGTAGGATGCTGAGGTGGAGAACTAGGAGTTTAAGTCCCTTCCAAACCTGCTTGCGAGAGAGAAACTGAAGATGCATCCCTTTCCCTTTGCCAAAAGCCTCACCTGCCTCCCATGCCTTCCCAAATGCTAAAACTGTCCCGTCTTGCAGCTAAAACCTCCTGCTTCACACCTCCCTGATAATTATTGGTGTGTACCTCTGTACTGTAAATATAAAAATCTGTCGTATATTTACCTCTTCTGGACTGTATAAATTAAATTGAATAGCAGAATAAACCCCACAATGAAGACTCTGCTGATCGTATTGTGACTTTTCATTTTTAATTCAATACAATCTTCTATTTTAATTTACCTGTAGTGCTGCAGAATGTGTAGTCTGATGCAAAACTCAGTATTAGTTTAAATTAAAGTGTGATTACCCGCCCCGCCTCCCCGAACTGATTTTTTTCTGTTTAAAGTGTAGTTATTGTCAGCAGTTTGACTTTCTTTCTTAGCAGACCTGCTCCCTGGGTATAGTCAGAGACATAAAACCCTGTTACTGAGTTTTGTTTTGTTGACAAATTCAAAATGAAACACAAAATCAAGCCCAACCTCTCTCCCCAGGCTTGGGTGCTTCCAGTGGGTTTTTCAATCAAATGTTGCCAACCTGTTGTACATATCTGCTTACTTTACAAAGTTTTTTTTTTTTTTTTTTTTTAAATAACAAAAATTACTTTGTACCCTTGTGAGGACTCCAGAGCCAGGACAACTAGGGGAGAGTGTGAGGTGGATTTGTGTGTGGCGTATGTTCATTACTGGTAAGAGATTCTGCAACTGGAACTTAGCTAATAATTCTGATGATGCGCAAGAAAGAGCAGAATCCATCTCTCTTACACCCTTGTATAGGTTCTGTAGCAGTATCAGGAATAAAAATTAGCAAAAATTATTTTGGACAGTAAAGTAAGCAGATCTATGTTCCAGCTGTAGATGATTTCTTACTGGTGATGCCTGACCAAGAAAGACTCTCAGATTCCAGGATGAATTTGGAAGGTGACTTTTCATTTGTAAACTGAGCAAATTGATCTAGTCTTATTAAGACCCACAGAGCCCCACACTATCATTTTTGCAATAGTTTTTCAGAGTGCAAATGCATGTTAACATTTTATAAATTAGGTGGAATTTAGTGCTAATAGATACTTGTCTTTTGGGAGGGGGGATTTTTTTTTTTAGTGGAAACATATTGTACAGATCTAGTCTATAATAAATATATATATTTTTTGCATTTAACTAGTTATTGTCTGCTTGATGGATCTCTAAATATTACCAGCTTCCTTTCCTGAGTTTCTTGTAATCTGCAGTCACCTCCTGCTGTCTTTGCAGCACTTGGCACTGGTATATAGATTACCTTAGTTGCTAACAGCAGATCTATCACCCGTGTGACAGCTTTAGCCATCCAGTGGCTTTGCCTGTAGCTGCAAAGATTCTAGTGGTGTTCAAGCATGCTGGTGCTTAATTTTTCTTCATTGATAAACATGTGTTATGAATAAAATGTAATTAGCATAACTTTAAAACATGTCTTTCGCCACCTCCTCTCCCTACTGTATGTGTCCCCTGTTTGGAAGGGAAGTTTCAGTAGTGGTAATGTGTGGATGCACTTTTTCTGTCTGCATTTAATTTTTAATTTGTGACCCCTTTGTGGCTTGCTTGTTGTATTTTTGATGAGCTGAGATGAGGGCATTTCCCTCTCCCTTTCTCTTTAGATGGTTCATGCATTACTGATTACATGAATAATCAAATGGTTGTTTGTGGAAGATAAAGAAAGGTGTGTGGGGGGGTGTGTGTATGTGGGGGGGAAGTGCTAGGGTAGGGTTCCAAAAGACATTCATAAAGCAAAGGGAAAGCCATTGTAAAAGTCTTCTACTGTTGCATGGAGCCATACATACCCATTTAACTTTTAAAACCATGGGAATTCAGGTAGTAGACTAATATCAATAATAAGTGAGTTACTTTTTGGGAGAAAAGAAGTGAAAATACACTATCTTAAGACATTTTAAATGAATAGCTTTGCAAAATAGCTTTGTGTGTATTGGGAACGTTTTATTTCATAGAGCTTAACAGAAAATTCTCACTTTATATAGATATTAAAGTGGGAAATTAAGGATTCCCTTGACAATTTTAACTTCATTTTATCCATCAAGTGTGAACGTGTATAACTGTGGTTAATGAATATTATGTGGAGACCCACATTTCAAATGGCAATTAGTGTCTTAAGGCTTTGGCCTGGGGCCACGTATTTAGTTTATACTTAATAGTTGTGGTTTTGCAGAGATTTACCCCAAGAACTTACTTTGTTGTTCCCATGAACCACAAAACCAGTTCCTTCTAGACCTGAACAGCTAAGGTTTGCCTGCTCCAGGGCTACAGAAGATTATAATGAAAGAACTAATTCTTTCCCTAGAGAAGAGTTATCTTGGCTGCTCTTTATTAACACCTGCTATTTTGATATTTACTTATTGTAGTTTTTGCAGATGGTAAAGTTGTACGTGTAATAGAGACAGCTGTGTTCTTTGGGAACACAAAACAGCTTGTTAAACATATTAATTAAACACACATGAATCTGCAAAAGAACTTTACTTTTACAGATGTTGCCTAGCAGAGCTTACAAATTTTAGCTGATATAAACACTGAAAGTTGAAACTGATCATTTATAAGGGAGGAATTAGATGGCATTTTGTTTGCTTTGGCTAATGACTTGCTGTTTTAAGGCAGAAATTATATAGCTCAATTGAGTTAATTCCTCGTCCTAGAGCTCATGGAGACATGACATGTCTCCATGAGTCAGTATTTAGGTCTAATATATGGAGTGATGTGTGTTTTTTTTTTTTTTAAACAATTTCTTTAAGAATGGAAGCTAAGTTTTTAATTATAATTGAAGTACCATTTCCCAAATTGACCTTCCTGTGCATTCTGATTTAATGCTGAGGATATATATTGGATAACAAGAAAAGAATTAGGTATCTTCCTGTAGGTGAAACGCTGATTGGATGTTGGTAAGTTATGGTGCTCTTTGGAACCAGCAGTTATCTTTTTTTAACACTCATTGAGCTCTGCCTAATGATTAGAAATTGTTTTCTGTTTCAATAATCATGTACATATGGACAATTGCATTTTTGTACTTTGCTCTGCCAAATGGATCATGGCCTGTGGATGTGTGGTCTGATATTATTTAGACCACTCAGCACTTCACCTGCAGAATAATACTTTTCATTGTTTTCTAGTGTGCATCCTTGCATTACATCAGAATTCACAGAAAAAAATCTTATGGGAAGGTAGTACCACGATTATAATTCTACACTTGAGGAACTGGTTAAAAGTCACTTAAGTTAGACTGAAATACTGACTAATACAGACATTTTATATCCATATATGTTTCATACAAAAATTATATTAAAATTACATTAAGGTGGCAAAGCCAAGTGTTCAAAAGTTAGGAAATGCCAGAATAAAGGTTGCCTGTGCAGCCTTAACTCTGACTCCTTGTTTGTAAGCATTATATTAGCTTTTAATTATATGATCATATACTATTTTTATACCGCCTGATTCAGTGCATAGGTTGAGGGGTGCTCAGAGACTGAGGCAACTATTTAATACTTATATTTATCATTCATTCTATACTCCCATATTTATTTACTGCATGCTGTCCAAATGCTGCCCTGAGTATGGAATATTTTCATAGCTTTTTCTGTTGTGCTCTCAAATGTTAATGAGTTCATCTTTACAACTTCCCTGTGAAGAAGGGAAGTATTGTTATCCCAATTTTACAAGTAGGGAACTGAAGCACATTGAGATTTAGGCCAAAATTTACAAAAGTGCCTACTGACTTTGGGTGCCCAAGATGCTGGTAGCCTGAGATTTCAGAGGTGTAGAGCACCTGCAACTCCTATTGACTTCCATTGGAATTGAGTGCTCAGCAGTCTTGAAAATTAGACTCTAGGTAGGTGTCTCAGGTAGAACTCCCAAAAAATGAACAATCAATGGCTACCTGTGCAAATTTTGTTTTAAATGACTAATCTAACATCACATCTGTGACAGAACCAGTGACAGAACTCTCTTCTCCTGGATCTCAGTCCAGTGCCTTAACCGCAAGACCTGTATGCCCCATCTTTCTGTTGAACATATTTAACTTTCTGCTGCAAATGAGGCCATGGACCTACGGATAACCACTTCATTCACTAATCAGCCCTACCTTGTGTGCTGTCCATTCTGTGCACTGAATGATCGAGTGGTCTTGTGGGAAAAAAAGTAGGTGATTGTCTAATTTAAGTCTGTTTTATAAAGTATACACAATTATATTGGATACATGACATCTAGGCTAATTTAATTTTTAATCTATTAAAGCTTGTAATATAATAGCTATCATGCCAGTTGTAGCAATGTTTGAATTTGGACTAAATTTATCATCTTTGAACACTTGAGCTCCACCTCATTCTTTGAGTCAGATGTACCTTTGATCCTTCATCCGCTGCTTCTGTGAGGTTATTGCTTGTTCTGTATATTCATTCATCCTCCTTGCCCTTGAGGTGTCATTTGTGTACCTTAGCCCTGTGCATGCCTGAGGCAATGCCTGTTAAGGTATATCCATTGATTCCATTGGAACAGTAAATGTGTTGCATACTGTATGTCAATGGAGCTAGGTGAACACTTTCATAGGAAAAATGCTTCTTATCATAAAGGGACATTTTCAAATAGTTAATGCCCCAGGTTTGACCTTTTTAAAATTAATCATCTGGTAGAGAATTTTTGCTGCTTTGAAGGGAGTGTGGAGAGGCACTATGTCTAACCCCCATCAACCCCTATTCCTGGTGGTCTTAAAGTTGTATGGCTGTTCTGTAGCAGCAGACTTAAACATTGTTCCTGGAGTTGTTAAAATTAATCTTGCTAGTAACAAAATTCCTAATGCACAAACCAGAACAAAGTCTTGTAAACACTTTCAGCAGGGAAAGAAGTTGAATTTTCAGACTTTTTCAGTGAATGTTGCATAAAGTGTGTGGTGTGAAACTTTTGAAAGAAACATAGCATATATTCAAGAGAATAATTACGTATTTCACTTTGAATTAAAACACAGAAATAAAGCACTATACTATTCTACAATGGTTACATGATACATTTTTTATTATGCCTAAAGTGATGCTTCCAAATTTTCATTCTTGTGACATGTACAAGGATGGGTGGTGATGATGGTGGTAGTTAGAACAGAATCAAGGTTGCATTAGAAAATTCTGTTAATGGTATACTTGGGGAGGCAATATTATGTAGTAGTTAGAGCAAGTGACTTGAAATCAGAGTTCTGAAATCTGACACTGACTGGCTGTATAATTTAAGGCAGATTACTTAATTTGTCAGTTTAATCATCTGTATAAAGAAGATTATAGCTACTAGACCTTAAGATATAATTGATATGTGTAAAGCATTATAAGATCCTTAAATAAAGGGTGGTGTGCAAGTGCAAATTATTAGGCATTCATTTTAAAACACCAGATTCTCTAATACAGAGTATGACGTTAAATCGAACCAAGATAGAAAATATTATTGTTAATCTGCATGTTGGACTTGAGAAACTAATGACATGTTGTAGGTTTAATATTTACTTGATAGATGATTTTCTTTCTAAAATGCTTACGTTATTTTATCCGTAGTATTTTACAGATAGTTAAATATCTAACTTTAGTGTTAATTACCATTAGTGAGTTAAAATGATTTAGTCACTCGAGAAAAGAGAAACTACATGTTCCTTTTCTGTTATTAAATTACCTTGTTTCCTTCTAAATTATTTGTGTTGATTGTGTTAGTTGCACACCTGAAAAAGGAAATCAATAGAGCTTCATCAAGATAGTCCAGACTTGTTAGGCTGTCCTTGATAGCTTAGTATCGATTAGACACAAATATTGGGCTTAACGGCAATAAAATGCCATTAAATGTTAACCATAGTACTAGAGGAACACTGTTGAGGTAATTTTTTTTCTTCTTGATTGTAAAGTGAAGCATTCATTCCAAGGAACATTAATTTTAATTGCTGGATGCGCTCAAACATTTTGAATTTAATGCAGTTTTACAGTGGTATGGGCAATGTAACTGAATTATTATGTTGGCAGTTCTTTGGAAACTGGCATATAGCCAAGATGATGTACTCTAGGGACTTCATCCTATAAAAATGCAGGGTTGTAATATTTTGACATGCTGTTACAGGGGATCCAACTTTTTCTATAGATATTTCATTCATCCAAAGGGGAAATGTTTTCCTTTTAAACCTATTGTAACATCAGCTGGGTGATACATGTGCCTGGCATATTGAGAAAACTTTATTATGATAGCTTGACTGCCTGGGAACTAATTGCTGAGGCCCAGTGCTTCTGAAGGTTACTCTTGAAGAGCTATCTTTGCTGTTCAGGATACAAATGTTAATGTTATTAGTAGATTTTTGGCTCTTGACATACTTGATGAGTAGGATGGTGGTCTAGAAAAGTGCCTGTTTAGGGGAAAGATTTTACATGATCAGACCTTTGGAGTTGGTACTCCAGTCAATGGAGGAGCAGTTGACAATAATACCAGTAGAGCTTAAACACTTCTGTTGGTATGATCTTATGGTTAAGACATAGGCTAGGAGTTTGGGCCCTTGGATTCCATTCCTGACTTGCTTACTAATTTTCCTTGTAACCTTGGACATGTCACCAAAATCTCTGTGCCTCAACTTTTTCAAGTGTAAAATGATATAATACTTTTGAGTCTAAATATGTGTAAAGTGCACGTATTATCCAGTTAGTCACTAATCTTGTTCATTTGTCTGGCAGCATGAAAAATGCCCTTTATAGGTTTCTAATTCTTTACAATTTTTGGCAAATGTTTTGGTGAAATGCCTTTAGTCTTCTGAATTCCATTTTCTGAATATTCTGACTTTGAAAGGTTTAGAGAAGAGATGATTACCTCATCCCACCTAACTGCCTTAGGTATTAATTGTTCCTTTGTGCTCTATCTGGGGTACAGTTAGTGCCATTATTCCTAGATTTGTCTCAGTGACCAGCAGAGGGGTGGCAAAATTCAGGTGGAACATAAATTCTCTCGGTGATTTCAGTGTTAGAGGGTAACATGGAGGGAAGACCATCAGATAAAATGTGTTTATGCCAGTAATTGTCAATAACAAAAATGTCACTGGAGGAGGAAAAATAATTGCCTAAAGGGTCACCAAGATTATAAGGGATTTTTATAAAAGTGAGAAAATTGTTTGAAAAATTACCATGATGATCATTCAACGGGGGGGGCTGGACACTGCTGAGTATAGTGCAGTGTTTACTCTTCCTAGAAAAACACCTGCTAGAGCAGCAATTGGGGAAGAAAGAGACAAGTAGGAAAAGTAGGACTACATCAGTTATGCCCATCTATTTTTGGTGAAGGATCATTTTTTAGTGGTTGATACAGGAGATTGGAAGTCAGGTCTCCCATGTTCAGCTCCTGACTCTGCTTCTGACTTGCTGTGTGATCTTGAGCAAATCACTTTGGGATCCTGTCACCTACCTACTTCACTGGCACTGAGGCTTAATTCATCTCTCTTCAGCACTTGGAGACAATCAGCTTGGGAGTGTATATATAACTATAAAATATCATTCTCTGACATCTGATAAATCATTTAAAACAAAAGGAAAGAAATTCCTAATGTCACATGAACGTTGAGATACATGGTGGCTACTGTTGAAAAGTGCACAGAAGTATTCCTGCAGGCTCCTGCTCAACAGGATAGTACATTGTCATGAAAATTCCCAGGAGACTACTTAAAAAACCAAGAAACTTCTTAAATGAGCCTTTTGTCTCTGAGCATTGCAGAACAGTGGGGTTCACAGTACTGGTTAATATCACAGGAAAATTTGTTTAATCTGTATGAGCTAAATATGTGATTAGGTATAAATATTTTGTGTTTCACAAAATAGGAATCACCTAGTCCAGGTCTCATTAACCAGTTATTCTGGGAATGTCTGCTGCAGAGGGACCACCTATGGTGCAATGTTTAGGCACAATGAGGGTAAGTTAATAGCAGCCATAGCTCAGAACTGCCTGGCCTTCCTGGCGGTCTGTTTTTTAACATTAAGGTTCTCATATCCACTTATGGTGAGTTTAATGTATTCTGGATTATATAGTGTATTGTTGCAGTTCAGTAGATACCTTGATGTCCCACAGAGATCATGCTTTTGTAATGTGTGCACCACTGTGCTTTTCCTCTGCACACAGGAACCTGCCAGCTCATATTTTGTGTTCTCTAAGATGCTTTCTCAGGGCTGACTGCAGGATGGCCTTAAGAAAAATGGTGAGTCTCTGGTGCTTGCCGGTACAACTTGTTCTTTGATTAATTTATCTAATCTAACTATCCTGCTATCAACCCGAGAGGGTAATTTATTCACAAATTACCCTTTAAACATAGAGGAGTCTCTCAGATAAGCACCCTGTTGATCCTTTACAGAAGATCCATAGTATTTGTTCAACAGATGTGTGCATGAGAGAGAAAGAGAGAATGTTACAGCAGCAACACTGGTTTAGAAATTAAAATTCTAGCATTTATCAAAAAACTTGAGTACAATATTTATAATATTAGTGTTAAATGTTTAATTTGAAAATGAGTCTGAATTTCTTGCGTTTGTGTAAAGTGCCATTTTTACACATCACCCACTTACATGGATAATAACATTCACTATTACATTAGATAGAGTTAAAATTTATAAGGAATATAAACCCTCATGCTTAAGGAGAATTAGACACCCCCAACTACTTCAGAGTAGGAAGAAATCTCCCCTATAGTCTGGCTATTCATTGTGGGCTTCTTGCACCTTCCTCTGAATCTTCTGGTGTCAGCTACTGTTGGAGAAAGAATACTGGATTAGAGGCACTGTTGGTCTGATCCAGTGTGACAGTTCCTGTGTTCTTCTCTGTCAGCTACGTTTCCACTTTTGTCTGTGAAGCTGGAAGATTCTCTTTAAACTCTAAGAAGAATTTTAAAAAGAAAATGGTTGTAGTTAGAAGTTATTTTCTGTATCTTTGTATTACCAACAAAACTCCAGCTTACTCCAGTGGTGCAGAATTGAGCCCTTAGCAGGACTAACTGCAGTAATAGAACTAGGAATCAAAAGAAACTAGAAGACCATAATCCTCATCCTCTTTTTCCCTTGCCCCTAAATGAACCTCCTTACTTTTCTTCTTTTAATTCAGCATTTTTCCTTTCTGTTTTCCCTTCCTTCCCCTCTGTTGCTTTTAGAGTTTTGTATGATTGTCTTCCCTCTTCTTCCCTTTGCTTCTTCCCCATCTTTTTGTTTGAGTACTAACCCCACCTTTTTGAGGTTGAGAATGTATGCATGTGATGTGATTTCTTCAAATTCCAGCTCCCCCATTTCCCCAATTAAAACAAAAAAGGTATACATCTTAGCGAAGCCCCCTTTGGCAGAAGAGAGCTTTACATGGATTCTTATGAAGCTCCTACACCCCAGACAAAAGAAGTTGCTATGGAGTAATGAGGCTCTCCTAAGGGCCAAGCATACTACCTTCCTAGCACGCCTCATCCTTGCTGGTCTAAGGAACAATACTTAGGCCTTGCCTACACTTAAAATTGAGTTTGACATAGCTATGCACTGAGCACTGTAGCTATTCTAACCTAACTTCTGGTATAGACATGGCTGTGTCAAAAGAAGAAGGCTTCCATGGGCCTAGCTACTGCTCAGTGAAAAGGATTGCCTATAGCGATGGAAAAATCCCTTCCAGAGCTGTAGGAAGTGCCTACACTATGGTACTTTGGGGGCATAGTTACAGCCGCGTAGCTGTGCTGCTGTAGCACCAGGAGCGTAGACGTGACCTCAGTTGGATGACTGCCGCCACCTCAGCCTGTCTGTCCTTCAGTTTTGGTCCCCTCGCCGCCTCCATTGTTCTTTCTCCCCCTCAATGTTACTGTAAATCCTCCCTTGCCAACATCGGAGGATCATGTTTGTGCTGGTGACCTTACAATGCTGGCCACAAGAGCAGAATAAAATTATAATTTTTACTCTGCTCCTGCTGGCATCACTGTAAAGGTGCTATGGGTAGCAGGGGACTAGTGGGATTTTACCACAGAGTAGCAGCGCTGTGCCAAATTTAAACCCTTGTACAGATCACAGGATATGCATATGCTTTTCTTGTATAAGTGTGGTGAAGATGAGCAGTTCTGTCATTTTAAAGATACAAGAGAATTAACTAGGAATCCTTGGTCCATGTCTGCTTTTATAATTCTATAATTTTAAAAAAATGTAATCGTTTGATTTTACATTTTCTTTCCCAGCAGGAATTATTTTAATCATTTGCATTAGGGTGCTGTTGGCGAGGATAATACTTCATATGTGCAGCTAGAAGATGCACTCCTTATTTCAAGTTGTTAGAATGCTTTATAAAATCTGATACAGCCCACAAATATATTATACTGTGCTTGTGTGCATGGTGGTCTGTTGTTGTGCCTTTTGCCTTCTCTAATGCTGTAGTATCTTTCAGGGCTGTGATTAAAATAATGCCAGAAGCAGTACAACTCTCACTTTTCTTAGTTATGAGAGGTGATACACTAATATACAGTGCATTGTAAACCCCAACAGCTGAGTGTTGTTTCATATGTCTCTAAGTATTAATATCATAGCTGTTAGCACATCTCAGGGTGAATATGATCAATGTTACTGTGCTCACCAAAACACTCCTCCTCTTCCCCATCCCCTCCAATTTTTATTCCTCTCTCTTCTTCTCTTATTCCTTTACAAGAGCTGTATGAACAGTTCATTTTTGAGTGGTTGAATATGCTGTAGATAAGCCAGTGAGACCACTCCTCCTTTCTACCTCCATTTTAATTTACATTGTGTAATCATTGCATACAGCTGGTTAAAGTTCCTTAATTTAATTTGTTTTAATAATAAAATTTGAATTAAATTGAGTCATGCACTTTTACAGAAGTGTGTGATTTGTATGGCATCTTGCTCTTCCACATACCACATTGGGGCTGTAAAAAAATGAAGACAAACATTTATAGAAGGTGATAAATATGACAAAGTATAACTGAAAGACATTATTATGTGGGGGTTATGTGAAGAGTGTGAAACAGAATTCCTGGGTTCTGCTCCTGCTGCTGCTGTTCCTAGCACTGTCATTGACTCACTGTGTCACCGTGGGCAAGTCACTTAATCTCGCCATGTCTGGTTCCATTAGTGGAATTAATACGTAAGGGGTAAAGCTCAATGTTGATGCAAATATGGCTATTAATACAATTATTTTTTGTATAATCTTAGGTAATTACAAACTTGCCTGCATCTTTACTGAATTTTAGGAGATACTTCCATGGATACAAAACTTGGAGATTATGATAGCTCCCATGCTTATGTTTTTGGTTACTTACTTAATTAAACAATATGTTCAAGCTAATTAAGGAAATTCCTCCAAAATCTCTGCTTTCTATCAACCAGTGACAAGCACCAAAAGTGTCCGAGGATGACACCACCTTACCCATAAAACCATATTTATTATCACCAAGCATGTTTACACAGACACTGGAATGCTGCTTTATTACATACACACATTTCAAAACATGTGTAAAAGAGAATAATATAAGTGTTAGTTGTTTGTTATGATTCATGCTATGAATAGAATACTTGATAGGAATTTTAATGGCAAGTTGTAAATGTATTATGCATGGTAGCTTGTAAATCTAGGAACTATTTGGTCAAAAACAAATCAATACGAGTGTCTTCTCAAACAGGGCACGCACCCCTTTGGACAAGACACCAGTTTCAAATAAATAGACAAGTTCTTTATCTCAAGAAAACAAACTTTGTAAGACCTTTATTATTTGTAATCAGGTCCACAAATCCATGACATTGGAGTCTCTGTTGTTCTGATTGACCTTGCAGGCAGGTCAAACTTGTCAGTCAGTGGCAGGGGAGGTATGGCTCTACCTCTGAGAAACTGACAGTTTTTTGCCTCTCTTCAGCTGCAGGCAGGCAGACCAGCCCAGCTCCTCCCTGCTGGTGGGGTGGGGGGAACCGGGGGTGGGAGGAGGGGGGGGGAAATCCCCTGGCTCTTTATCAACAGAGGATTTCCTTTCTCCCCATAGTCACTGGTACTCTGTGTCCCCGTTCATGCACATGGAGTGCAGTATGGCAGAGAAGTCTAAGAGAGGGGAAACTACAAACTGCCACTCCTGCATCTCACCACTGATGGAGTGCCTGGATGGAGATCTTTGCCTGTTCTGTGGAAACCCAAGAGCCTCTTCAGTATCCCAAGCAGGAAAATGCCTAGAAAGCAGTCAGTGGCAGTGCCTCAGCCTCAAAATCTCCCAGGCCTGACACAGGCACCAGCCCCATGACCATGCAAATGGTGGCTCGGAGCATAAGTTGAAGCAAAACTTTGAAGGACCTGGGAAGCTTTCTGTCCAGCCACTGGAGCCTGCTCTCACAACCCCAACTGTTGACCATGGAGCAGCTACCCAGCTTCTCTCTTGAAGTGTGGTGGTGGCAGGGAGCTACTGTTTCAGAACAGGCACAAGAAAGAGAGCCATGTAGGGTCCCTTGGGACCAAACTCTTCCTTTCCACAGTATGCTCTTCCCCTCCCATTCTTGAAATGTTTCAGGGTATTCCCTCCCAGTGTCTGCCCTCTACAGTCTTCCATTGTAGCAGGTGGACCCTGTGACCCTCTAGGGCTGGAGCCTGCTCAAGGGATGGATAAGTTGGTAGTCCAGCGGTAAGTGACACATGAAGTCTGGATTTTACAAATTTTGGAATCTTGCAATCTTGTGTGTTTGGTGAAAAGCACAGGCTATGCCAGCTACGAAACTTAACTTAGTTTAAAGCTTTAATAAGACATTTTAGGACAATATATTACCACTTTAATTAAGCATGAAGCTTAAATAAAGCAGATAGAGCAGGATAGTGTAATGATCAGTTACCCAGTCCTTGGGTGGAGGTTGGCTGTTTTTGTAATCATCAGATTCATGTTGGTCCAATCTGGTGAGGGTCCTGCATTGCTCCACCTCTCACTTTGTTAAACACATATCCTTTATACCTTATCCTGCTAAAACTCTATCTGGTACCTTCTTATCTATCCTTTTATAACAATTATGATCCTCCTAATTCAGTCCAGCTGTCTTTCCGTTGCTTTCATGTATTTCATTATTTTTTACAACAATTGTCTTATTCTTATCTGCTTCTTGTGGCTTTTGTAGTTGCTGGTTGGCTAGTTCTGGTCAGTCAGAATCCCTCCTCCCTAGTCTGTTTTACTAGGGAGCTCTGCATGTGGCTAATAAATCACACATTGTCTGGTGTGCTTTGCCCTGTTACCTACACAGACCAAGAATCTACTGTAGATAAGACGCAAACCAACTTTCTGATCTTTACAACCTCTTGAAATTGTTTTAGCAAAGATTTAAAAGCTGTGTGAGTAAGACACATACATACAGAAAGCAGAAAAGTTTCATTTTACTTTTTCTTATAACACTATTAAATATATGATATATACTTCTCTAACACTAATGTACATTTATCTAACAGTTCATTATTAGGGCTGTCGCGCGATTAAACAAGAATAGAGTACCATTTATTTAAATATTTTTGGATGTTTTCTACATTTTTAAATATACTGATTTCAATTACAGCACAGAATACGAAGTGTACAGTGCTCACTTTATATTTACTTTTGATTACAGATATTTGCACTATAAAAAAAATTGTATTTTTCAATTCACCTCATACAAGTACTGTAGTGCAATCTCTTTATTGTGAAAGTTGAACTTACAAATGCAGAATTATGTACAAAAAATAAAAAATGTAAAATTTTAGAGCCTACAAGTCCACTCAGTCCTACTTCTTGTTCAGTCAGTCACTCAGACAAGTTAGATTACATTTGCAGGAGATAATGCTGCCCACTTTTTGTTTACAGTGTCACCTGAAAGTGAGAACAGGTGTTCACATGGCACTGTTGTAGCTAGTGTCATAAGATATTTATGTGCCAGATGTGTTAAAGATTGATATGTCCCTTCATGCTTCAACCACCATTCTAGAGGACATGCGTCCATGCTAATGAGGGGTTCTGTTCGATAACCATCCAAAGCAGATCAGAGCAACGCATGTTCAATCAACCAGTAGAAGGTTGATTTTCTTTTTTGGTGGTTTGGGTCCTGTAGTTTCTGCATCGGAGTGTTTCTCTTTTAAGACTTCTAAAAGCATGCTCCACATCTCATCCCTCTGAGATTTTGGAAGGCCCTTCAGATTCTTAAACTTGGGTCGAGTGCAGTTGTCATCTTTAGAAATCTCACATTGGTACCTCTTTGCATTTTGTCAGATCTGCAGTGAAAGTGTTCTTAAAATGAATAACATGCTGTGTCATCATCCGAGACTGCTATAACATGAAATATATGGCATAAAGCAGGTAAAATAGAGCAGGAGACGTACTATTCTCCCCCAAGGAGTTCAGTCACAAATTTAATTAACACATTTATTTTTTTTAACAAGTGTCATCAGCATGGAAGCATGCCCTTTGGAATGGGGGCCAGAGCATGAAGGCGCATACGAATGTGTAGCATATCTGGCACATAAATACCTTGCAATACCAGCTTCAAAAGTGCCATGCAAATGGCTGTTCTCACTTTCAGGTGACATTGTAAAAAGAAGCTGGCAGCATTAGCTACCGTAAATGTAAACAAACTTGTTTGTCTTAGTGACTGGCTGAACAAGAAAAAGGACTGAGTGGACTTGTAGGCTCTAAAGTTTTGCACTGTTTTGTTCCTGAGTGCAGTTATGTAACCAAAAAAAAAAAATCTACATTTGTAAGTTGCACTTTACAATAAAGAGATTGCATTACAGTATTGTATTGAATTGAAAAATACTATTTTATCATTTTTACAGTGCAAATATTTGTAATAAAAATAATACAAAGAGAGCAATGTACACTTAGCATTCTGTGTTGTAATTGAAATCAATATATTTGAAAACGTAGAAAAACATCCAAAAATATTTTTAAAACGTCAATTGATATTCTATTGTTTAACTGCAGTTAAAAGGGCGATGAATCATGATTAATTTTTTGAGTTAATCACATGAGTTAACTGCAATTAATCAACAGCCCTATTCATTATATATTTCTTTACAAGAGTTATCAAGGTTTGTGGACATGGGCCATAAATTATTCTTCTTCTTTCATAGAAAACAAAGAGCTGACTTGACTTGTAGTGCAGGGTCCTGTGTCTTGGGAGACAGGGGCTTGATTTTTTTCTCTCTGGTTGTAGTCTTGTGTCTTGGGCCAGTTGGGACTAGAGTTATGGTGAAAGTCAGTGCTCCAAGTATGGGAGTGGCGATTGCAGAACACCAGAATTATCATTTTATGACAGATTGTCAGGGTATTTTGGTCAGAGAGAAGTTTCTTAGCTTTCATTGCAGCATAATTGGTGTCACAGTACATCTCTTGGTGGTTGAAAGAAGGGATAAGGGACTGGTAAACTGAGAATGGTAAAAATGGGAGCATCTTATTCAGAAGTACTTGAGTTCTAAATCTTTGCATTACAGTGGTTATACCTACTTTTGCATAAGCTCTTGCTTTCAAGTGAGCATGGGAGAGTTTGTGCTTGAATGAATTATAAAATTCTACAATTTAGAGATGGGCACGACCAGTGCAGGATACTGTAGTGCTTTATCCTGTCTAATTTTAGATGGCTTCCATTTGCAGAAAAAACAAGAGACAAAACCAAAATCTTTTGTCAGTGACATTAGTGCAGTTATAGCATGCTCTGGTAAAACGTTCTGTAGTAATAAAAGTAGGTTTAATAAAGGCCTTTAAGATGACTCATTCTTCCAGGTACTGTTTCTTGGCCATTATTTGACCTCTTATAAAAGTAACAAGTTTTACAGACTCCTGAAGCATCCTGAAGAGATCAATAATTGTCTTCCTGTCATTAACCCCTTTGCAAGGTGAACGCTGACTGAAGTCTTGGCTTAATGATATTAGGCTGTAGATGGAATGCTTAAAGCTGTTATTGTATTGCATGTACATTAATGGTCGTACCATTTGGACAGTCGTACCAAATCACTACTGGCTAATTCTGTTTAGCAGGAATGAAGTAACCTCACCAGTCAAACATTACTCTCTTACAGTTCTAAACAACTCATGAAATAAGCAGGTGTACAGTGTAATGAATAAATTGATGGTACTTTTACCTATTAGCTTATTGGTAATTTTCGAATTTATGCTTATTACAATGTTTTAAACATCTCCAATACTTTGAATGCTATGTCCTAACATTTGGTGTAACTTATGTGCTCTGCAAAAATGACAGCTTTGATTAAGAAAAGCTAAAAACTTTAAATATCTTGTTTCTTCCAGGAACTTACCCAAGAAACTGGCCAGTTTAGGAAAACACTGTAGAACTCTTTGGCCAGGCTTTTCCACAAAGGCTGGTCAGTCCGTCCGTCCATCCATCCATCCATCCATCCATCCATCCAGGCTCTCCTGTCGACATAATGAAACCACCCCACAACGAGTGGTGTTAGCTCTGTCGGTGGGAGAAGCTCTCCCACCGACGTAGCTCTGTGCACACTACCGCTTATGCCAGCAAAACTTATGTTGGGGGGGGCTGGGAGGGGTGTTTTTTTTCCACACTCCTGAGCAACAAAAGTTTTGCTGACATACGTGGTAGTGTAGATTACTCATAGACTCACAGATATTAAGGTCAGAAGGGACCATTATGATAATCTAGTCTGACCTCTTGCACAATGCAGGCCACAGAATCTCACCCACCCACTCCTGCAATAAACCTCACACCTATGTCTGAGCTATTGAAGTCCTCAAATCATGGTTTAAAGACTTCAAGGTGCAGAGAATCCTCCAGCAAGTGACCCGTGCCCCATGCTACAGAGGAAGGCGAAAAAACCCCAGGGCGTCTTCCAATCTGCCCTGGAGGAAAATTCCTTCCTGACCCCAAATATGGCGATCAGCTGAACCCTGAGCATGTGGGCAAGATTCACCAGCCAGATACCCAGGAAAGAATTCTCTGTAGTAACTCAGATCCCACCCCATCTAACATCCCATCACAGGCCATTGGGCCTATTTACCATGAATAAAGATCAGTTAATTGCCAAAATCATGTTATCCCATCATAACATCTCTTCCATAAACTTATCGAGTTTAATCTTGAAGCCAGATAGGTCTTTTGCCCCCACTGATCCCCTTGGAAGGCTATTCCAGAACTTTACTCCTCTGATGGTTAGAAACCTTTGTCTAATTTCAAGTCTAAACTTCCCAATGGCCTGTTTATATCCATTTGTTCTTGTATCCACATTGGTACGGAGCTTAAATAATTCCTCTCCCTCTCCGGTATTTATCCATCTGATATATTTATAGAGAGCAATCATATCTCCTCTCAGCCTTCTTTTGGTTAGGCTAAACAAGCCAAGCTCCTTGAGTCTCCTGTCATAAGACAGGTTTTCCATTCCTCAGATCATCCTAGCAGCCCTTCTCTGTACCTGTTCCAGTTTGAATTCATCCTTCTTAAACATGGGAGACCAGAACTGCGCACAATATTCCAGATGAGGTCTCACCAGTGCCTTGTTTAACGGTACTAACACCTCCTTATCTCTACTGGAAATACCTCTCCTGATGCATCCCAAGGCCGCATTAGCTTTTTTCACGGCCATATCACATTGGCGGCTCATAGTGATCCTGTAGTCAACCAATACTCCAAGGTCCTTCTCCTCCGTTACTTCTAATTGATGCGTCCCCAGCTTATAACTGAAATTCTTGTTATTAATCCCTAAATGCATGACCTTACACTTCTCACTATTAAATTTCATCCTATTACTATTACTCCAATTTACAAGGTCATCCAGATCCTCCTGTATGATATCCTGGTCCTTCTCTAAATTGTCAATACTTCCCAGCTTTGTATCATCCGCAAACTTTATTAGTACACTCCCATTTTTTGTGCCAAGGTCAGTAATAAAAAGATGAAATAAGATTGGTCCCCAAAGCGATCCCTGAGGAACTCCACTGGTAACCTCCCTCCAGTCTGACAGTTCACCTTTCAGTATGACCCGCTGTAGTCTCCCTTTTAACCAATTCCTTATCCACCTTTCAGTTTTCATATTGATCCCCATCTTTTCCAATTTAATAATTCTCCATGTGGCACCATATCAGATGCCTTACTGAAATGTAGGTAAATTAGATCCACTGTGTTTCCTTTGTCTAAAAAAATCTGTTACTTTCTCAAAGAAGGAGATCAGGTTGATTTGGCACAATCTACCTTTTCTAAAACCATGTTGTATTTTGTCCTATTTACCATTGACCTCAATGTCCTTAACTAGTTTCTCCTTCAAAATTTTTTCCAAGACCTTGCATACTACAGATGTCAGACTAACAGGCCTGTAATTACCCAGATCACTTTTTTTCCCTTTCTTAAAAATAGGAACTACGTTAGCAATTCTCCAGTCATATGGTACAACCCCTAAGTTTACAGATTCATTAAAAATTCTTGCTAATGGGCTTGCAATTTCATGTGCCAAGTCCTTTAATATTCTTGGATGAAGATGATCTGGGCCCCCTGACTTAGTCCCATTAAGCTGTTCAAGTTTTGCTTCTACCTCAGATATGGTAATATCTACCTCCATATCCTCATTCCCATTTGTCATGCTACCATTATCCCTAAGATCCTCATTAGCCTTATTAAAGATGGAGGCAAAGTGTTTGTTTAGATATTGGGCCATGCCTAGATTATCCGTAACCTCCGCTCCATCCTCAGTGTTTAGTGGTCCAACTTCTTCTTTCTTTTTCTTCTTATTTATATGGCTATAGAACCTTTTACTATTGGTTTTAATTCCCTTTGCAAGGTCCAACTCTACTTGACTTTTAGCCTGTCTCACTTTATCCCTACATGTTCTGGCCTCAATAAGGTAGCTTTCCTTGCTGATCCCTCCCATCTTCTAGATATGGCCTTACATCTGAAATTGAGCGTTTTTCAGAGACATTCTAGGGTTTGATTGGAAAGCAGAGCATGACTGCAAAGAGCTACCTTTTTAAAATATGAAATACAAATATAGAACTGTCTTTTACACTTAAAAAGGTAAAATTCAAAGCTAAACTACCAGTCTTCTCTTTGTTTGCCCCTTGTGCTTAGATTCTCTAAGTATTCTTCTGTCCCTGAATTCAAACGCTGTAGTGGTCTGTGCGTACCCTGTCAGGTATACAGACGCAAAGGAATCAATTAAGGATTGAACGGCAGCCATGTTTTTGAATTTCCTTGCTTTTATTATAGTTAGGCTATGTCTACACCAACACTTTTGTAGGTTGGGGTATGGAAAAAGACCCACCCCCGACCAACAAAAATTTCACCGACAAAAGCGCCGATGTGGTCGACGCTATGTTGGTGGGAGACGCTCTACTGGGGACATAGCTACCACCACTCACCGGAGGTGGTTTGATTATGCCGACAGGAGAACTCTCTCCTGTTGGCATAGGGAGACCGTAGTATAGACATAGCCTTGCTTTTGTCCTATCTAGACATGTCTCTCTTTCATATGTATTTAAATTAAATTAAAACATAAACTTTTCATAGGTGTGTGATCACATAATATGCAACTGCAGCAGTATTGTGCTTTACTTTTCTGAACATAGAATTTTATTTTTGCATATGAAGTCTCATTGAAATCAATGGTGCAAATATTTCCTGGTGCGTGTGTGCGCACACACTTCCTGCCCCGAAAAGCTTCACTCTTTTATAATCCTACACACAAGGAGAGAAGAGAAACAGCACACACATGCTGCTAGGATATATCTTGTCAGCCACACCCATTGCATTACACCTATAGCTGCTACAGGTAAGGTGAAATATCTAGGAGAGACAGTCATCAGGATGGTTTCTGTCTTATGCTCTCTAAGGTATGAAAACATTTGAGAATCCCTGATATTCACAATTTGACATTTTCCCCCATCCTAAAAGCCCAAAGCAATAAATCTATACTAACAGAACTTTTTTTTTTTTAAAGAGGTTCTTTGAGGTTGTCAGGGTCTGAAATAATAGAATGTTACTATATTTGTATTTTTGGCTGACCGTTACAATAAAAACAGCTGAATCAGTTTGTTGGGTCTTGACGGCTTGTTTCCAGTTTTAGTCTAATTCAGTTTGAAACAGCTGCTACTGATATCTGAAAAACAGTTTTATGATGGAAATGACGACATTCTCAACTATAGCAGTGCTACAGGGCTCTATCTTTATTTCAGAAGTTGGCTTTTCCTTGCATTAAAAGAACAACCCATTTAGAGGAAATGTCACTTTTAACTTACATCAGATAAGTGTGATTTATTTAAAAAACATTGTTCTTCTACTGATACATTCAACCTTGAGGTAGATTTTTTCCCCCCCTTCCTGAAGAGGTTTCATTGCTCCTTTTTTAAAAAAACAAACAAAAACAAAACAAAAAACCCCACCGTTCTTCATTTCACAGTATTTAGATTTTTAGTCTAACATTCATTGTCCTACCCATATGCTTTGTTGTATTCTATTTAGGGTTTTCTCTGCAGTTGTCAACATGCTAAGGTCTAACAAGTTTCCTGGCCTGCCTTATGGTTCAGTTTTACTCAGAGCAGAGCACTGCATTTCCAGAATTTCATAGAATGTGTCTTAAATTTGGCTTATGCCATTTGAATTGAGTTGGCTAGTATAGCAGTGCTGCTTACCCAGTCTGGCTTTGGGTTAGATGTTGCCTCAGTTTCCCCCTCTTGGGCTTTCCAGTAGCTTGAACAAAGGATTTCATTTCTTGAGTAATACCACTTCTTCGGGGTCTGGGTTTATTAACAAAGTTCACAGGGAAACAGCATTTTCCATCAGCCTTTCCTAACTGGCTCACAACACTTCATGCTGGGTTCTTAGTCTTGTTTCCACTGAGGCTTTCCTCTAGCAGACTTATTCTCTGCACTCCAGCCATCCTAGCAGGCTTTCACTCCCAAGGCCCTCTGCCTGGGAGCTAGGAATAGTCTCTCTGCATATAGAAGTCTTGCTCTGCTCTCTATCAACCAGCAACTCCCAAAGTTTTCTAGCAGGAGTCTTTCCTTCCTGCCTGTCCACAGGCATCTGTTTGGGTTTTTTTTAATGTCTTTCCCCTACCCAAGAAGGCCTGATTTAGCCATGCGACCTGCCTGTTGTGACTTTGCTAGTTTTCTCCACCTAGGGAGGTGAGCTAAATGTGTCACAGGTGGGGCTGGAACCATCTCCCTTTCAACATCCAATCACCCTGTTATAGCTAGATTACCTGGTGTAACCTCTAAAGCTCTGTGTAGTAATTAAATAGCTCACAGAGGTGATCAGATTTGCAGGATCTTCTGTGGCTTACAACATGATGGTTCCAACTTGGGGTTGTCTACACTGGCACTTTACAGCACTGCAACTTTATGGCTCGGTGTGAAAAAACACCCCCCTGAGCGCTACAAGTTTCAGTGCTGTAAAGCGCCAGTGTAGACAGTGCACCAGCGTTGGGAGCTGTTCCCCTTGTGGAGCTGTCCCAGCGCTATGCTGCAACTACACAGCCATGTTAAAGCGCTGCAGCGGCCAACACTTTAACGTTGCTAGTGAAGACATGGCATTCAGACATCCCACCTAGCAGTATTGACTTCTTTGTTGCTAGTAATCAGCCCTGGAGTAAGATGTCCTGAATGCTGTAAGGAAATTTTGTCTTTTGTCTGCCCCTCCACCCCCTCGAACATGATACAGTTCTGTGGTGACCTAGAATCCTATTTTCGACGTCTCCGACTCAAGGAATATTTCCAAGATACCTCTGAACAACATAATGATCCACAGAGGCCTGCCTACCAACATTACAAAAAGAAGGATTCTAGGTGGATTCCTCCTGAAGGTCGAAACAGCAGACTGGACTTCTACATAGAGTGCTTCCGCCGACGTGCACGGGCTGAAATTGTGGAAAAGCAGCATCACTTGCCCCATAACCTCAGCCGTGCAGAACACAATGCCATCCACAGCCTCAGAAACAACTCTGACATCATAATCAAAAAGGCTGACAAAGGAGGTGCTGTTGTCATCATGAATAGGTCGGAATATGAACAAGAGGCTGCTCGGCAGCTCTCCAACACCACTTTCTACAAGCCATTACCCTCTGATCCCACTGAGAGTTACCAAAAGCATCTACAGCATTTGCTCAAGAAACTTCCTGAAAAAGCGCAAGATCAAATCCGCACAGACACACCCCTGGAACCCCGACCTGGGATATTCTATCTACTACCCAAGATCCATAAACCTGGAAATCCTGGACGCCCCATCATCTCAGGCATTGGCACCCTGACAGCAGGATTGTCCGGCTATGTAGACTCACTCCTCAGGCCCTACGCTACCAGCACTCCCAGCTACCTTCGAGACACCACTGACTTCCTGAGGAAACTACAATCCATTGGTGATCTTCCTGATAACACCATCCTGGCCACTATGGATGTAGAAGCCCTCTACACCAACATTCCACACAAAGATGGACTACAAGCCATCAAGAACACTATCCCCGATAATGTCACGGCTAACCTGGTGGCTGAACTTTGTGACTTTGTCCTTACCCATAACTATTTTACATTTGGGGACAATGTATACCTTCAGATCAGTGGCACTGCTATGGGTACCCGCATGGCCCCACAGTATGCCAACATTTTTATGGCTGATTTAGAACAACGCTTCCTCAGCTCTCATCCCCTAACGCCCCTACTTTACTTGCGCTATATTGATGACATCTTCATCATCTGGACCCATGGAAAAGAAGCCCTTGAGGAATTCCACCATGATTTCAACAATTTCCATCCCACCATCAACCTCAGCCTGGTCCAGTCCACACATGAGATCCACTTCCTGGACACTACAGTGCTAATAAACGATGTTCACATCAACACCACCCTATACCGGAAACCTACTGACCGCTATTCCTACCTACATGCCTCCAGCTTTCACCCTAACCACACCACACGATCCATCGTCTACAGCCAAGCTCTGCGATACAACCGCATTTGCTCCAACCCCTCAGACAGAGACAAACACCTACAAGATCTCTATCAAGCATTCTTACAACTACAATACCCACCTGCGGAAGTGAAGAAACAGATTGATAGAGCCAGAAGAGTTCCCAGAAGTCACCTACTACAGGACAGGCCTAACAAAGAAAATAACAGAACGCCACTAGCCGTCACCTTCAGCCCCCAACTAAAACCCCTCCAACGCATTATTAAGGATCTACAACCTATCCTGAAGGATGACCCAACACTCTCACAAATCTTGGGAGAAAGGCCAGTCCTTGCCTACAGACAGCCCCCCAACCTGAAGCGAATACTCACCAACAACCACATACCACACAACAGAACCACTAACCCAGGAACCTATCCTTGCAACAAAGCCCGTTGCCAACTGTGCCCACATATCTATTCAGGGAACACCATCACAGGGCCTAACAACATCAGCCACACTATCAGAGGCTCGTTCACCTGCACATCCACCAATGTGATATATGCCATCATGTGCCAGCAATGCCCCTCTGCCATGTACATTGGTCAAACTGGACAGTCTCTACGTAAAAGAATAAATGGACACAAATCAGATGTTAAGAATTATAACATTCATAAACCAGTCGGAGAACACTTCAATCTCTCTGGTCTCGCAATCACAGACATGAGGGTCGCTATCTTAAAGCAAAAAAACTTCAAATCCAGACTCCAGCGAGAAACTGCTGAATTGGAATTCATTTGCAAATTGGATACTATTAATTTGGGCTTGAATAGAGACTGGGAGTGGCTAAGTCATTATGCAAGGTAGCCTATCTCCCCTTGTTTTTTTCCTACAACCCCCCCACAAGACGTTCTGGTTAAACTTGGATTATTGCTGTGCACATTGTAAGATGAGCTATTGCCAGCAGGAGAGTGAGTTTGTGTGTGTGGTTTTTGGAGGGGTGTGTGTGTGTGTGGGGGGGGTGGTGGTGAGAGAACCTGGATTAGTGCTGGAAATGACCCACCTTGATTATCATGCGCATTATAAAGAGAGGTTTCAAAGAGGGATGGGCTATTACCAGCAGGAGAGTGAGTTTGTATGTGTGTCTGTGTGTGTGTGGGGGGGGGGGGGGGAAGAGTGAGAAAACCTTGATTTGTGCTGGAAATGGCCTTCCTTGATGATCACTTGATGATCACTTTAGATAAGCTGTTAGCAGCAGGACAGTGGGGTGGGAGGAAGTTTTGTTTCATGGTCTCTGTGTGTATATAATGTCTTCTGCAGTTTCCACGATATGCTATGCATCCGATGAAGTGAGCTGTAGCTCACGAAAGCTCATGCTCAAATAAACTGGTTAGTCTCTAAGGTGCCACAAGTACTCCTTTTCTTTTTTCTTTTTACGAATACAGACTAACATGGCTGTTACTCTGAAACCTGTCTTTACAAGGAGGAGGGAAGGGTTGTGAAGAACTGTTAAAGAAGAAAAGTGTCTGCTAATGACCCTTAATGTAAAGAATTTGTGAACTGTCTGCTACCTAGTTGACTTTGTGAACAAAAAGTGGGAAATAATTCTGAGTGTGGGAATTTTGAAAGCTCTCTAATGGGAAAAAATTCTGGGGGAAAGGAAGTGTGGCCTTATGGATTGGGGACTAGATTGGGATTGTGGAGACCTGGGTTTTGTTCCTAGCCCTTTAACTAGCTTGTTGGGTGACTTTGGGCAAATCACTTCACTTCTCTGTGTCTCAGCTTTCCCATCTGTAACATTGGGATCATGATACTTCCTTCCTTTATAAAGTGCTTTGAGAGCTACTGAGGAAAAGTGCTATATAACAGCTGGATCATAATTATTATTAAACTGAAGTATACTTGGGCATCTTACAACTTATGTTTTAGATTGCTTTGATTTTTGAATGTTTCAATACTGTTGTACATTGCCTCTATTCTCTTTGTTATCAGTGCTGTACAAGATGATAAAACATATTTATTTGATTTGTTGAAGTCTTCCTTCATTTTTCAAATTGTAGTTTATTTTTTCACCTTGGAAACAATGTTGGCTTGAGCTGTGTGGTACCAGGACTAATTTAAATCAGAAGCTGTATTCTAGAGTTATGTGAACTGGAATTGCCTTTTGTAGTATACATTGTAAGGGAGGATATATGCACAGAAGATCCGGAGTACATTTAAAAAACAAAACAAAAACTCGGACTTTGCAAGAATTTCTACTGTGAGACAGTGTCACAGATTAAATTATATATCCACAAAATACCTCAGTCTTGTCCCCTCTCAACTTGTGTTTAGGGATAAAGGGAAGGAGGTGCTTGACTTCTTGATCTATTTTCTCTGGAATCATTAACATATTTGTGTGTCCTTTCTTTTTCTGTAAATGTCAGAATATTATGATCCAGCATTTTGCCCAGCAAAGTCTCAGGAATATTTAAAGTTTTTTTTCCTTGAATATTTTTTTCCCACAGTCTAAAGATCCTGATGTGGGGCCGCTTTAGGATTAAGTTGGATTACTAGCATCTTCTCTCCATCCCTTTTGTGTACCTTGTATGAATAGGTCCTAATAACTATTGATATTGCATTCATCCTGCAAGAAGCTAAGACCTTTATTGTCTGCTGATGCTGCAGTTTTGATGTTGTGTTCTTCTTACAAGTAAAATCGATTGAGACAAATCTTGGTAACTTTTCCAGTGAAATAAAGTGGCTAGGCCATTGAAGCCATTGAAGGTTGCGCCTTATACAGGGCATGGTCTTACATCACATGCATGACTTTTTCAGCAGAATTGATTGGTTGATCCAGTAGATTTAAAGGTCAAGCTTAATCACATTTCAGGAAGATTGAAGAAGATATAAAATTACTACTATGCCTTACTTGGCTATGTATCTTCCTTTGGTGCAATTTGCTTTTCACAGTATATCTCTTAATTTACTCAGCTGGAGTATCAGTGTTTAAAGGGCACAAGTCAACACACTTTTTCCCTCTTATAAATGAGGGAGCCAGTTAGTGACTTGGAGAAACAATTAGCTGTCTTTTAGAGAACTTAAGGTGGATGAGAGGATTCTACAAGACTGCAGAAATGAAGGTTATAACTCCCTTTTGCGGGGGAAGGTGGGAGGAGGGATGTAGGCTCAATGTTTTTGTTAACTCATCCTTACAGTTGCTGGAGTTGACAAATTCAGAAGCCTGATGATTTTGGCCATTGGAAGTGTGTTGCTGCAGAGCAGATGGAGGGGAGAGACTGCTTGACAGTCTTTGGCAGGTGGGGACTTTTTGGTTGTAGGGAATCAAAAGCACAGCTTATTAGTGGTGGTTTTTGTGACAGCTTAGTATTCTGTAGTTGTCCATAAAGACCAAGCTGCTTTGGAATGTTAAGTTTTGTAAGCATGGTGTTTCAGGATCATGTTCCTATTTAAAAGACAACCACATCTGTATCAGAGTAACAGCCGTGTTAGTCTGTATTTGCAAAAAGAAAAGGAGTACTTGTGGCACCTTAGAGACTAACCAATTTATTTGAGCATAAGCTTTCGTGAGCAACAGCTCACTTCATCGGATGCATACTGTGGAAAATACAGAAAATGTTTTTATACACACAAATCATGAAAAAATGGGTGTTTTATCACTACAAAAGGTTTTCTCTCCCCCCACCCCACTCTCCTGCTGGTAATAGCTTATGTAAAGTGATCACTCTCCTTACAATGTGTATGATAATCAAGGTGGGCCATTTCCAGCACAAATCCATGTCCCCCGCCCCCAACGCACTCGCACTCGCTCTCTTTCCCCCCCCCCTCCTCTGTTGGTAATAGCTTATCTAAAGTGATCACTCTCCTTACAACGTGTATGATAATCAAGGTGGGCCATTTCCAGCACAAATCCAGGTTTTAACAAGCACCTCTGAGGAAGGGGGGGGGGGGGGTTGGTTAGGAAAACAAGGGGAAATAGGTTACCTTGCATAATGACTTAGCCACTCCCAGTCTCTGTTCAAGCCTAAGTTAATTGTATCTAATTTGCAAATGAATTCCAATTCAGCAGTCTCTCGCTGGAGTCTGGATTTGAAGTTTTTCTGTTGTAATATCGCAACTTTCATGTCTGAAATCGCGTGACCAGAGAGATTGAAGTGTTTTCCGACTGGTTTATGAATGTTATAATTCTTGACATCTGATTTGTGTCCATTTATTCTTTTACGTAGAGACTGTCCAGTTTGACCAGTGTACATGGCAGAGGGGCATTGCTGGCACATGATGGCATTTATCACATTGGTAGATGTGCAGGTGAACGAGCCTCTGATAGTGTGGCTGATGTTATTAGGCCCTGTGATGGTATCCCCTGAATAGATATGTGGGCACAGTTGGCAACGGGCTTTGTTGCAAGGATAGGTTCCTGGGTTAGTGGTTCTGTTGTGTGGTATGTGGTTGCTGGTGTGTATTCGCTTCAGGTTGGGGGGCTGTCTGTAGGCAAGGACTGGCCTGTCTCCCAAGATTTGTGAGAGTGTTGGGTCATCCTTCAGGATAGGTTGTAGATCCTTCATAATGCGTTGGAGGGGTTTTAGTTGGGGGCTGAAGGTGACGGCTAGTGGCGTTCTGTTATTTTTTTGTTAGGCCTGTCCTGTAGTAGGTGACTTCTGGGAACTCTTCTGGCTCTATCAGTCTGTTTCTTCACTTCCGCAGGTGGGTATTGTAGTTGTAAGAATGCTTACAACTCTGAATAAATTCCTTTTTGTTTTTGTTGCAACCATCAAGAATGAGACAACTGCTTCACCGTTGCAGGTGGCCATTGCTCCTTTCAGTTGATGCAAAGAAAAAGAGATATTGCAGGACTGAGAAAATAGTTTATTATAGTTAGTCTGGTGAAACCGCAAAAGGAGTCTTAAAATGGTAAAGGGTTTGATGGGAAGAAACTGAATTTAGGTTCACTGTCCAAAATGAAATTTAGAGACACTTTCAAGTTTGTGTTTTTTTTAAAATCACACTTCTATCAAATTTTTTTAACCTATTACTATGATTTCTGTAACTGAAAGATGTTAAAGAAAAATATATTTTTTTGTTAGCATTTTGTAACTTAGCGTGTTTCGTACTTGTATGTAGTAAGTTTCACTATTTCTGCTATATGAATTAAACTGAGTTCCTCTGTGTGGGTCTTTCATGCCACAGGGGGAGAGAATAATATTTTAAATTGAAAAATGGGATTTTAAAACTACAAAATTTGGCAGGTGTCTTGGGACACGTATAGATCTACTTCTCGCTTATTTTAAAATTGATAAAATTTAAAGTTGACAATGTCCATTTAAATATCAGATAAAATTACAAACCCTCAGACAGTGTGTGTGATCTGATGATGGTTTACATTAACAGTGCTATCAGTCATACTGTAGAAGCACCTCACTAATTTTACCTTTTGTAAGTCAGTATATAGAATCATTTTCACCAAAAAAGTGTTGCTTAACTTCTCAATAGCAGAGGGAGTGCTCTAACGAAGTCTCTTACTCAAACTCAGTTACCCTATAGTATATTTTTGGAGGCTATATTAATTATGGTATCCTTAGTACAATTATATACATAGTTGAACAAAACGCACTTTTATTTGCCATATTCTTTAAGCTTATTGGTTTGCTTATGTGCTAACTTGCAAATTTAAAGCTTGTCTGCATGGGGAAGTTAGTGTGCATCCAGCTAGGGTGTGGATTCACAGGTCACTAGCTGTTCTGTACTTACTCTCTGTGTGGACACTCGTACTGTGCAGTAAAAGTGCCTTTGGGTGGTTTAGTTTAGTACATTTTAGTATTAAACCAAAGCGCACAAGGCACTTTTAGTACTCAGTGAGAGTGTCCACACAGGCAGTTGTGTGGAGTTGCTAGTGTCCATTAAACTCTCACTCTAGCTTGTTGCATATGAATTTCCCTAGTAGACAAGCCCTTGGTAATTCACAATGTATTTCCCAATTATTAGTAGGAATTAGTGATGTTCTCTTGTGGGGACTGGACTAGATGACCTCTTTAGATCCCTTCCAATCCTACGATTCTATGATTGTGTTTAGAGCAGCGGTTTTCAAACTGTGGGTCAGGACCCCAAAGTGGGTTGTGACCCCGTTTTAATGAGGTCATCAGGATTGGCTTAGACTTGCTGGGGCCTGGGGCTGAAGCCTGAGCCCCGCCATTCAGGGCCAAAGCCCGAGGGCTTCAGCCCTGGGCAGCAGGGCTCAGGTTACAGGCCCTCTGCCTGGGGCTGAAGCCCTTGGGCTCTGGCCCCCCTGCCCGGTGTGATGGGGCCTGGGCGGGCTCAGGCTTCGGTTCCCCCTCCTGGGGTTGCATTGTAATTTTGTTGTCAGAAGAGGGTCGTGGTGCAATGAAGTTTGAGAACCCTTGGTGTAGAGTATAGCACAGTATGACTTCAGCAACTTTGAACCAGTGCTGGTGGCTGACTCTGGATAGGACAAAAACAGATAGAGTTAAAGTTAAAATGGAGTGAGTTAGTTTAATTTTTTTTTTAAATTCCACACCCTTTTTATTGTTTGGGGATTCTTTTTCCGTGGCATCCCAGACTGTAGGTAATGTATTCTTGTTTCTAGCAGGTGCAAACAAAGCTTTTGGAGATGTCATTGTCCATATATAAAGGGCTTTGCTTGTTCCAGTACTTATCTTCAGCAGGAGGGAAGAACTTCTGTTGGCAGCCCTGAGGTTCCAGGCTTTTCTTTTAACTTGCTTTGAGTGGTTGAACACCGGATGCCCTTCAGATAGTGACTCTGCTGATACTCAGCATTCCCCTGGATTGCACCTTCTCCCCGTCCTTGCTCCCCTCTTTGGGCTTGATGCCCAATTGGGCTGGCACCAGATGTGACTGCAGGTAGGTAGTCCAGTCTCTAGTCACTGGCTTTTGCACCTGCAGAGAAAAGCAGCAAAGGAGGAGAACATTAATGACAGGTTTTTCAGGGGGCATGGCTATGTTCCATTCAGGCTGCAGCACTGCCAACCTCAGAGTTAAAAGTCATAACTTAGATTTCAATTTTTGTAAAGTTCTTGGTGGTTCTTATTTTTGTTTTAATTTCCCTCCTCCTCCACTGAATTTAATAGTGATAATGAATAAAATAAATTAACAGCTTGCTTTTACTCCTGGATTAAGGTTATCTTGATTCTGCTGCTGTTCGTGTCATTTTAAAAATGTTTGGTAGCTAACTACAAGCACAAATGATGGAAGCCTTGTGTGGGATAGTCTTGTAGGGGAATTAGCAAAGTAGGACACAGGTAGAGGGATTAAGTAGGATTTCTAGTGTTCCACTCCTAGATTAACCACCTCCCTACGGCTCAAGGCTATGATCAAATCCTTTGTCACTTACCAGTTTTTCTAAAATAACTGCATAGCTCTCCTTTCATGAAGTATGTCTTGTCCTCTGATCCTGTGTGTACTCTCATTTTGTGCATATGTAGTATGTGTAAATATATAGTGTGACATAGAAACATTATAACCCTTGCTTATTTAATTGTCTGCTTTTCTTTTTGGCGAATTCTGAGGCAATGTGCAATTTTTGCTGTGGCTTTACCCAAAACATTAGTGATCTTTTAAAACTGACAATGACATACAGTAGTAGTAGAAGTGTGTGCTTGGATGGACTGAGGGGACACTTCTTTGAAGTGGTCTTTCAAAGTGAATTTTGCATTGCTCTGATGGCCTTCTAACTTCTTTGTGTGTTTTGCTGTGTCAGCCACAATATGAGATCTGAAAAACAAATGTCTCATGTTTGCCACACTTTGCAGTAAATATGGAAAAACTATACTTTTTTAGATAAATGATGGACCAGGCAAGGTCTTCACAGAAGCTTGCATGATCAAATCAGAGTGGCAGCAGGTCCTTTGTGATTTCCCTGTGGCTGATAAATCCAAGCACTACCTTGAAAGACCAGTTTTTGTTCTTGCAGTGTGTTTACAATTTTTTTTTTGTAATCCCTTGTTGATGGCCATTTTCACTTAAAAGCTGTATGTCAAAACTGACAATTTTTAAAGAGTGGGAATGTGGTTACTCTTTTCTTACAAGCTGTGTTGTATGTTACACTGATCAGTATATTACAACAACATTGTTTTACAGTAACTTAAAAGCTAGAGCATATCACTGAGTGCAATTATATCGTCACTAATTTTCCAGACTACAATACATTTTCTGGTTGTAAATAAATGTTTGTGTTGGATGGAGAGCTATTTGCAAACCTTTTTCAAAGTAAGAAATTGAGAGAAGGAATATAACACTGAAAGAATGCTCAGTATATATAAAGCTGTACCTCTCTTTCTTCCATCATCTTCCCTTCACTCCTTTCTTTAGCTTGCCTCCTTTCTTGAGCTTGGTAATTCTAACAGATGGTGGTGTTTTCGAATTAAAACAATTTAATGCAAGATCCATTAGCTGCCAACATAAAACACCCTTTATAAAAAGGAAAGAAACTCATTATCAAGTGTATTTAACCAAAGTAGGTATTTAATCTTTCTTAATCATTTGCATTCTTGAGAAGAATGATAACCAGTGGCAGCTGTCATTGCAGGCCAACCCCTATGAATATGCTTGCTGGTAATTACTTTGTAGGATCTCTTTTAATTGTTTGGTTGGTACACTGTACAAGAAGTTTTAAATCCAGAAGAAGTAAGTTGTATTTTGAAAGCATCTCGTTTATGATTAATTTGATTTAATTTTTTCCCTATTTGATTGATTGATACTCTTTCAGGAACAAAACACTGTCCCGTCCTGTCCCCCCCAGCCCCCCAATGGCTAGTGGAAACAAAAATACACTTTCTGCTTTAGTGGTATATGCATTTTTATTGCAAACTAAAAATGAGTACTGTCAGTTCCTGTACAAATTGAGTGTGTTTTAACGTGGATTCATTCTAGAAGGCTACCCTATTCATTTTAAACCTGTAGCATAATGCAGATAGTATTTTATCATGGTACTTTAGAAACTTAAGAATTTATCCTTTTGTATTTTGAATTGTAACAGCTTCTGACTGATATCCCTTTCTACTCTACATTCATATGCTAAAATATTTGTTCACTCTTAACCAGATTAACTTCCTTCATCTGTCTCTAAAATCTGGCTTGAGTTGAAGTGGAACTTTCTATTCATAAATTGCTGCAGCTTCGTAAGGGGACATTTTGACAAGTAATGTTTCCTCTAATGGTAGAGAGTGAATAAACTATATCTAACTGTTTTAAAGAAGGTAGTCCTATTTTAGTCTTGACTGTGGCATCCAAACTTTCCATACTGATGGGGAATAAAATCTCTTCTTTCTCCCAACAATTTTATTACTTTCTTCTGCTAAAGGTTTACTTGATTGGCTTTGTTTAGTGGACCAAATTAACCCTGATGAAGATTGTTGTCTTGTCTAATGGATGTTGGTGTAGTGATGTGAGAATTGCATACTTAACCATTGTTTGGAAAAAAGCTTGCCTACATCTAAGGTTTCCCCCTCTCTCTCTCATGTGGCTTCCATTACCATAATATCTGTGACACACCGAAGTGTAGATGGTGTGACCTAGTGGTTGGAGCAGGAGTCTGGCTTAGTGAGTGGAGCAGAATTAGAGGACTGAGCTGGAGTCATGGTCAGGAGACAAGCCACTCGTCAGAGCCAGGAGTTAGGAATCAGGAAGTCAGAGGTAGGCAGGGACTAGGGCTGGATCAGAGCAAGCCAAGGGCTGGACAGATAGGTCTGGCACAGGTGTGGGTGTAGAATGCATTAAGCAGCCACTGTGCTCCAGTTGCTGCCAGGCTTAAATAGGGATCTCTTGGCCCTTCTGTCCAGTCAGGAAACGCAGTCACTTAGTGAGGGTTTATTGTGCCCAGCTGAGCTCATTCGGTTGCTATATTACCGTGCCCAGAGCCAGCTGACAATACCTGAGCACCTAACAACCTTTAATGTATTTATCCTCCCTACCTCACGGGGTGATGTGAAGTGTTATCCCCATTTCACAGATAGGAGTTTGAGGCACAAAAAGACACGTCACACAGGACCTTTACAAGGTCGCACAGGAAGTCTGTCCGAACAGGGAGTTGAACCTGGATTTCATAAGACCTAGGCTAGTGTCCTAATCACTAGACCATCCTTCTTTTTCACTGCAGATTTTTTAAAAAGCTGTCTTTTTTTCTGAGAAGACAGAATACATCTTAGTCTTCTGTGGCCACTCCGATACTTCATGTTTCAGCTGGTATGGGGTACAGATAAGGAGGCTGCATTCACTTCCTCTATCCAAGTCAAATACTATTCTCCTCATTTACACCATATTTTTTTATCTTATGGGGGCTGCAGAGGGGGAAAAAAGGCCTCATGCTTGCTTCTAAACCCATGTTTTCATCCATGGTGCCATTATTAGGAACTTCTTTTTTGTACATTTTATTTTCAGGTATTCCAATGATCTGCCTTTCCCAAAGGTTACAAATTTAAGTTTTGAGAATTTTTAAACGTTTGGCATTCAGTTATGGTGACCTGGGAAATTCAAAAGTTTTCAAAAATGAAAATAGTTTGATCTCCTTACACGTGTGCCATGGAATCCATCTCTTGCTCGTGTGTGCATGCTCTTGCTCTTTGCATTGAAAAAGCCCATCGTATCTACTTAGGTTCTCAAGGACTGGAATATTACTTACATCTGAAACCAGTCAGCTGCTTGTCTGCTCCAGAATGCAGTTGGAAATATTCCTCAGCAAATGTTGTTTGTGTTCCGTCCAATTAAATAAGTCTGCCAGAATTAAAAACAAAAATTACAAAACCCACAGTGTGCTAATGCTGTCCAGTTGCAGTCTGTGCCATCTCCATGGTTTTGAGCCTTCACTATGCACTGTATGCTCAGAAGACTTTTCTCATCTAAAGCTGAGCTAAAAGTATGCCTAAATAGTTGATGTTCATAGGCATTCTGCATGGTGGAGAATCAACAGGGGAAAACTACTTGTGCCAGTCATGTTAACTCATTTATTTCACAAAATTATGGTGAGATAGCTGTTATCTTCCAAAAAGCCTGAATAAACCATACTTGTGTGTTCTGGAAATAAATTCACAATATAATAGTGTCTCGTACTGTAATGTTCTCTGCCTCTCTTGATCACTTCACTTCTTGACTACTTTTCCCTTTTACATAGAATTGGAAGTGCTTACAATTCTTCACCACTCTTTCCAGTCCACGGCACGGGTTCATAGGTTTTAAAATTCCAGTCCTTTTTGCTTCAAACTTCTCTTGACAATGTCTTTTCATCGTATCCTTGGTTTCCCATATCCTTTCTTGCTTCCCTCTTCCTTCCAGGCTTTCTTTGCTGGTCATCCTTCTCCCATTTGTATCACATGTCCAGCCCACCCCAGATATGCACTGTCCAGCCTGTTGATCACTGAGAGTTCCATGTTTATCTTCCCCCCTAATTTCTTCCATGCCGACTCTGTCAACCTTCCATCTGCCTGCCATTTTTCTCAGTATATTCTTCTCTACTGCCTGTGTCTTCTGTATGTTCTCTCCTGCTCTTGATGTCATCTTGAAATGATACAACTTTGTTCACCGTGGCTGCCGTGGCAACTCCAGCTTACTACTGCAGCATCCTTGTGCCTGTTGTTTTTCATGGGTCCATATTACATAGCCATCTGTTTTCCTTACTATCCAAGCATTGGGCTCAGTAGCGTAAATTACTAACTGCTCCATGGTTTTAAATTGTTCCTGTTTGTTTAGTGTGCCATGAACAAGTCTTCAACTGTTTTAAAGCATCATTTAAAACTTTCACTTAGGCTTTGTCTACACCAGGGGTTCTCAACCTTTTTCTTTTTGAGGGCCCCCCCAAACATGCTTTTTAAAACTCCACGGCCCACCTGTGCCATAATTGGTTTTCTGCATATAAAAGTTAGGGGCGACGTTAAGAGGTAACAAGCTGGGCAATTTCCCAGGGCCCCATGCCACAGGGGGCACTGTGAAGCTAAGTTCCTCAGGCTTCTGCCTCAGCCCTAGGTGGCAGGCCTCAGGGCCCCAGGCTCAGCCGCATGCAGTGGAACTCTGGCTTTCTGCCCTGAGCCACAGCAAGTCTAATACTGGTCCTGCTTGGCAGACCCCCCTGAAACCTGTTCATGGCCCCCCAGGGGGCCCCAGACCCCTGGTCTACACTACAAACTTTAGTTGATGCAAGTTACGTTGGCATAAAGCCACTACAATTGGTATATCATGTGCATGTGAATACTTGGGTCCTTGTGTCAGCACTGGGCATGCTCACCAGGAGCGCTTTTGTTGATGCACAGTGTGGTGCACCATGGGTAGGGACCCCAGTGTGCAACCTGCCGAAATCCAGCACACTGTCTTTTGGGAAATTTTGGCAATGCATGATGGGGCAGAAATGAGTTATTCAGGGGTGACTGGGAGCAAGGAATCAATTTCCTAGTGTGCAACTGTCTCCATCCCATAATTCATATATATCCCATAAGTGTTGTGCTTTTTAAAAATGTCTTACAGACCCACACAGCCCTCCTCGCTGTCCGCCATCTCTGACAGAAGCACGGAGCCTGCATAGCACTGCACTATTGTCATAAGTGTTGCAAGCACAGGACTTAGGATCCTCCAGTATTTGCAGAGTCGTAAGGAGAACTGAATCAGTGGGGAACATGACAGTTTGCTTGGAGGACAGATTGCTGAGGGTCATAGTGAGAACCAGTTCACGGTTGTTGGTGATGTTCACAGAGCCTCTGCAACCCACCTTGCCATGGAGTACATCAACAGAAAGGGCTACTTTTCTGTGGTTATGCAAGTGCTGGTGGATCATCGGTGATGCTTCACCAACATCAGTGTTGGCTGGTCAGGGAAGGTGAATGATGCTCGCATCTCTAAGAACACAGGACTGTTCAGAAAGCTGTAAGCAGGGACTTCCTTTCCTGACTCATGGATTGCCATTGGTGATGTTGAAATACCAATAGTAATCCTGAGGGACACACCTACCCCTTTCTCCTCTGGTTCATGAAACCAGCCACTTTAACAACACTAAGGAAAATCAACCACCAGCCAAGCAGTTGCAGAATGACAGTTGAATGCGCTTTTGGTAGATTGAAGGGACACTAGCATTGTTTACTCACAAGACTGGATCTCAGTGAAAAAAACATTCCAATAGTTATAGCTGCCTACTGTGTCTTGCATAATAGCTTTGAAGCAAAGGGGGGAAAATTGCTGCCAGAGTGGAGGTGGAGCAGCTGTTTGCTGAGTTTGAAAAGCCAGACACAAGGGCTATTAGAAACAGGGACACTGGAACAGTTTTTATAGTAGGGGTTCTGAGATCCTTTGAACCAAAATGTATACCTTGTATATAATGAAAACCACTTCAAGCCAGGGGCAGCACACCTAGTTCCAGTACCTATGTTTGAAAGAGCTCAACACAAAGCTATATAGCTCAGGGAGGCTTTGAAAGGGCTCTTTAAAGGTGAGCCACAGTAATGTGTTATGGTGTATTGTGCTCCACCCGGCTCTGCTGTTTTGGGGCATGCTAGGAATTGTGTGGTGTTTGGTGTACATCTCTGAATATGACAGTCCGCCCGCATTTTAATTTTGCAGTGATTGCTGAACATTTATGATTACTACACTGTTTGTCACTGATCCTATGAATTGTGTCACACTGTACAGTAACAAGAAGTGGGTGCTTTCAGAACTGCTAGGCACTCTGAAGCATATGTTGTGAACTAATAAAGATGAACTATTTTCCAAATAATAGAATTTTATTCAATAACAAAACTAGTGGAAAGAAAAATCTGTGCAATTTAAAAGCAAATACATTAAAAACTTAAGTTTTGTTCCATAATTTATTAACAAGGGGAAAGACCATTCATGTCTATTTTACTTACACGTGCACTGATTTATGAAAGCCTCAGTTGCTGTATGTGAAGCTGGGGTTGTCCTTCATGTCCCCTGGTGTGGAGTGGCAGGAGTAAGAATGTGGCCCCCAATGACCCATAGAATGTTGAGGGGTGGTTTAGGGAGGTGCTCTAATGGAGTTCTCCATGGATTGCAAAGGGAGGCGAGCCCATGATTGTTGAACCTGTAGGCCCACAAGAGTCTGTAACATCTCTGTTTGCTGCCAGAAAAACCCTGATGCATCTCCCTCTCCTTTTCCTGCTGGGACTCTGGTACCTGTCTGCTTTTCCTTCTCCACGCTGTCTGCAGTGTTCACCCTCTCGGCCCTTTGCTCACAATCTAATGCAGCACTGGCTTGCAGGATCTCATTGAACATGTCAGTATTCTTTCTCCTCTTCATCTGGCTGAAGTGTTTCACAGGTGTGGAGGGAGAACCTTTCAAGTTTGCAACAGCAGCAGCTGCAGAGAAAACACCCAGAAGGTAGCATTGTCCAGTATAGTCAGTGAAAAGTGAACATTAAGATTCAGAATGTCCTTTCCTTACTTCCCTAAAGTTATAAATAAGACATATTTATTGAAATGTCTGCTTTGAAGTGCATGTGCATGGCACTACTCACAGTATAAACTATAGTGAGTATGGCCTACAAGGAGTGAGGAAAATGAGGAGGGAATTGCTCAGCTGTATGAAACAATGACTATAGGGCAATGGCACTGAACACTGGCACCATTTTCCACAAGCGGTGGTGATTTTAGCTGATATCTCACTCCTGAGGGTAACAGGCACAGAGAGCATAGCTGTTGGTAGCACCTGAAGCTGCCTGGGCCTGTATGTTGCTATCCTGTGTACTGCAATGGTGCCGGCCAAAGTTATTGCTGACTGGCAAGGGAAGTGTTCTACTGTGGAGGAAGAAATAAGGCAGTCATCTCTAGAAACCTTTGGGAGAGGATTACAGGGTACTTCCATATAAGTTTTTCATTGAGATTTCTCTGGAGGATTCAAGGGACATCCCTGTATACATAAACTGCTCCAGATGCCCTCCCCCTTGCCTAACTCTGCTGGGAATGAAAAACAGATAACGATGCTACTATGAGTAAATTAATGAAAAGTCAGTAGCTGTCCTGTTAAGTTGGGGATGCCGTCAGTACATCATTGTCATTGGAAATATAAGTACACACTTACCCGAGGTTCATTCTCCTGCATTGAGCTTGCCTATGCTTGATTGCTGGGACTGACAGGACTGTGGTGAAGTCTCAAACAGGTCCTGGCTCGCAGAATAGGTGGATCCTTTGGTCACATGTCCCCCATTTCACACCTCATCCTCACTGTTCATGCCAGGGGCCTGAGACTTGGGCTCCTTGAAGGTGTCCAGTGTGGTAGTGGAGTCTCTGCCAAGCAGGACATGTGGCTCTTTGCAAAAGCGGCAGGTCTGCAGCATGCCTCTGATATGCCTGACACAGTTCCTTTGCTTTTTCACTGCACTGCTGCTGGTCCCTCTCATACCCCTTCTCCTGCATCCCCTGTGCAATCTGCTCTTAGATGTCTGCTTTCTACAGCTGTTCTGGAGCTGTGCTTGCACAGCTTCTTCTCTCCACAGGTCCAGAATATCCAGTATCTCCGGAATACTCCAAGCCGGAGTTCGTACACAGTACGGTCAGCTGGGCAGTCGCACACACCAGTAGAGAGCTGCCAGGTGTGCTTGCCAAGCTGCACAGTCAGGAACTTAAAAAATTCGCACGGCTTTAAAGGGGAGGGAGGCCTTCCGGTCTCTGACTCCTGGACAGTGATGGTCACAGTTGTGTCCAGAGCGGTAAGTGTCAGGCAGTATGGGACAGCAGCTGGAGGACTGTTAGGGTCAGCATAAGTGATGCAGTGTTCACACTCATGCTGTCTTGATCTTGCTATATCGACCATGGCTTATCACTGCATTGTGAAAGAAATGTGAAAGGAACAGACAGTATTTTCCTGTTCTGGGTGTTGCTTTGGGTACTACATGCCTTTACTGCATCATACTTGGCAAATCTGCCTGGATTTTGATATGGCATCAACTAAATTCTGGGCAATTGTCTTTAAAGCCAGAGATATTTCAGCATTTATGGGGAAGGTAGGATGTCCCAGATTCAGTTGCCTCCACATCTGTATGAAATTACGGTTAGGACAGCTCCTTCAGTCAATTTTTGGTGAAACAAGCCTGATGCTGTTTGAACCCTGGAGAGAATAGCCCCGTGGTATATGCCTTTCATTTATGGCTATTACTTTTCATGGTTACTACAGAGAATAAGGGGAGAGAAGACTGTCCTAATCCTACTGACTACAACCTTTTCAAGGAGAAGTTGGCCCTGAAAATGATGGCCAGTCCTTCTTTGCTCCTGCACAGACCAGATCTCTTGGGAGCAGATTTGACATTGCAATTTGTTGATTCTCTTCCTGACATGATCGCTACTGGGAGGCAAAGACTAAGATAAAAGTTACTCCCAACATGTAGCAAGTAACACTTAATTGAAATATAAGGAAGGCTGGACTCCTTATAGTTTCTTTTGCATCTGAAAGATTTTCAACTACTGGTGACATCTCCGTTGGTTTTTTGAAGAAAAGTACCATTAAGCCAGGGGATAGTCATTTTGGGTTACTACTGCCGCTATTGTAGGCCTTAGTGACAGCATTAAGGGATTGTCAGAGGGACTGAAGGGTGTCTACGCTTGATTTTTTTTTTTTTCGTCCATAATTTTCCACTATTGCTACCACTTTTTCAGCTCCATTAGTGGTAGCAATGATGAGAGCTCCAGTATAGACATGGGTCCAGGCAGCTCTTTGCATTTTAAGCCCCTTTTCACATCTCCCTCTGCTCAGAGGAGATCTATGTGATATAGTGCTCAAAACACCAATGGCCACTAGCACTCCCACCATTGCTGCAACTAGGGAAGCTGGGTCAGTGCAATAAGGGGAAATCTGAGGGGTTGGTGTGGGGAAATCCTAGCATGCAGAGGCCTTTGTGTCTCCTAGGAATGTAAAGGAAGTAATGCTTTACTTTCTGGTACTAGATGTATTATTTATAAAAGTGAGAGTTTAGTATATTAGGAAAACTTAATTGACTTGAGAAAGTGAAGAGCGAGTTCCAGGTCAGCCATTTCTAAGTTGATTTCCATCTCTATCAAAAATGTGGATGCTGGAGGTTTTCTGCTCCCTAAGCTCTGAATTAACTCCTTCAGGCTGTCTGTCTGTGCCAATGGTACTCAGAATGGGGAGCTTTGTGCCAAGGAGGAGTTCTGTGTATATGTTTCATGTGTTGGGTAATGCTACTTTGCATTTATAATAGAATCTTCCATCCAAGGATCTCTAAGCATTTAAAACACATTAATAAAGTTTAACCTTACAACAGTCTCTAATAACATCATACCTGTTTTACAGGTAAGGAAATAGACACTTTCAAAATTGTGGAAAGGCTTATTGTAACCCTTGGCAAGTCACTTAGATCCACACTTTCAAAAAGAGGCCACTATGTTTTTTTTGGTATGTGTTTGTTTTTCTTCCCAAACTTGAGATAACTTGGGTCTGGTTTTCAGAACACCCAAAACTCCAGTTGAAGTCAGTGGAAGCTGTGTGTGCACAGCACTTCTGAAAATTAGGCCTAATGTGTTTCAATATGGTCACCCAAAATCTGTGGCATCTTGAAAATGTGGACTTAAATGACTTGCAAAAGGTCACACCAAGTCTGTGGCAGAGTGCAGGGTAGAAAGAGCCACTTTCTTCCACTCAGATGTGTGTGACCTTCTAGGTGCCAAAGACATTTCTCTGAAGGTGGCTGACAGATGTTCATACTCTGAAAGGAATACTACTTCCAGTAAGGAAGAGAGAATAGGTAGCTGAAACCACTGTCACTTGCCATTTCCTATCTGGTGGAAGAAATATAACTCTTTGGGCTGCGATGAAGCACCAAGTTGCAGAAGCAAAACTCCACAAGGTGCCCACACAATTGTTCAGTATTACTGGAGTAATTGTTGGTTGTTAATACATGTGATTTACCTTGTAGTGAATGTGCCAAAGAAACTAATGTGGTTAGCCACATTAATGTAATTGAATTTTTTACCTCTCTTTTGTGATGGTCACTGCTGATAAGCAAAAGATAAATGGTTTTTATTTATTCCATTAATAATTAAGTACAGAAGGCAAGAAGGCTTAATCTCTTAAATTGGTACACTGATGAATCAATGCTTCCTCTGCTCCTTTTAAGATTTTCTCAGTATTTACTAGTTGTATAGTGTGAGAAAATAAGAAGGGCTCCCTTTTAAATGAAGAACTAAAATGTCTGTGGCTCAGATGGAAGATGCTTAAGTGGTAATTAGGTTATTGAGAAGTGCCTGGATGTTCCTTGGTACTGCAGGACGGCTGATGCATGAAAAATCAAATGCATATCAGTTACCTTGCAATCCAGTAAAAGTAATCGTTTAGGATTTCCCTTTGTTTTTAACTGTGACATAGTAATTTAAAACTGGCTGAGTCTCTAAGCTAAATCTCCTCTGGGGATATCTGAGTGAAGGAATAGTTAAATGGGGTGTTTGTGTTATTTCGGAATCATTTTGTTGTGAATAGGATAGTACAGGTCATTTGAGTGTTTTGGGGTTTTGTGCTTTTTGGGTGCTGCTTCAGTGAGCTGAACACTGTGATATGTGCAGATTTAGTATTTATCAACTTGGGTTTGGCCCTGCGAAGCATTCTCTCTTCCCCTCTATTCCTTTGATTCCAATAAAGCGGAGCACATATTGTCTTGCATCAGATATGTTCGTGTTAGTTGGTGAGGGATGACAAGGTCATGTGCTTGTAGGGTAAAGAAAGAAAAAAATCAAATACTTGAGCTTTCCCCCCCTAATGTATTAAAAGTTGCAATGATATACATGGTTTCATTTCCATTCATGTAGGTATGCATGTGATGCTACAGTGCTGCTTCTGAAATTGGTACTATTACATTATTAATATTACTGATCATATCAAGAAAGTGTCTTGCATTTAATATAGGAAGAAGAAGGTTCACTTGCCCCATATGAAAATCTCAAATTGGAACTAAAGATGCCATAAAAATTTTAAAGGGACAAGGTCAAATTGAAAATAATGTATTTTTAAAATACAAATTCTCTTACCTGTATTACTAAAATCATTTTAGCCTGTTAAAAGTGGGGCGGTTTTAAACATTTGGATTACTTATGATTTTTACAACTGCATGCTGTTTGTCCAAGCTGAGAAAAGTAAAGAAAGTAAACAACGGTAATGGACTGTTTCTAGCCGTTTTCATTTCTTAGCTTCTTTGCACTAATAGCAAATTCAGTGCTTGCATTGTAAACACGATAGAGAAATATTTACTTCCAAAAAGTTTTTGTTGTCTCTTTTTTAAACTATGAAGATTTTTATGTACAGAACCATGCTGAAATGGTAAAGCACAGTAAGTTGATATAAAATTGATTGATAATCTTACCAGCATATCATCTTGCTTCTTTGCCACTTTAGTTAGTTTTCACTTTTTAAACTTAAAATTGAAACTGTGTTAAATTCCATTATTAAAAGTTATATCAAAAACAAAAGTTGCAAAGAAGTTAGGAGATCAGGAGGCAAGGTTGGACATGCAACCTTAAATTGGCCCCCTGTTGGGTACGTGTTAAATGTCTTTAAAAACATGATTACAAGGTATATTTTGCCCACTGTATCTCTCCCTCATTCAGTACACAGGAATGGACAATGCTCGATGAATGAGTAGCTAGCTATTCAATATTTTGTTTTGTTTTCATCATTCAGTGTGTTACCACATGCCTTATTTACACACATGCATATCAGCCAAACGCTGCACTGAACACAGAATTATTAATTTACATAATCTTCCTTTCCTAATTTCTTCATGGTCCTTTTTTTATAGTGCTTATCACAGTAGCATATAAGTGCTAGAAAGAAGGAAACTGGCTGTAGAAGAGGGGGAGAGACACTCCCGTGATTTGGAAAAGGGATGTATAGTTGGTGGTGGTCTTGGACTATGACTAATGCTCAAAAGTGGTGAGGAAACTGAGGCAGGGAAATGCATATAGGTGTTTTGCAGCGTGGATTTGATTTAAATCATGATTTACATCACTAGTCAGGAAGACTCGATTTAATCATGGATTTCTACATAAAAGTGCATTCTTGTTGGTTGTTAGAACCTTAATACATATTCTTCACAACTCAGAGATAGATGTAGGTTTCATTTTTAGAAGGTACACACTATACATTTTTTAAGTGATTTATTTTGAAAACTTTTCAGATTAGTTTTACAGCTATATCAGAAAATGAATGATTGTTTGGTTATTTCATTTACCAAAGGTAATTGAAGCAGATAGTTCACCTCCCAATGACTACATAAATATCTCCTATTCAACAGGTTAATCATTAATATTTGGAGGATTTTCTTGCCATCCTGTATTAGGAGGAGAACATCACCAGACAGACATTTAAATTGTTTTATTTAACTAAAACAACAATGTTATATATTCTGGATTTTTTTCTTCAACAGCAAACATAATATTTTAACAAAACAACATATGAATTTTTTGAATTTAGTTAAACAAGTATTTTAAAATCAGGTTTGTTTTTGTTAAATCTTGTTTTTAACTAAAATAGAGGAAATATTTTTTTAAAAAACCCAAAAAGTAAATTGACTATGTCAGCCAGGTCAACATGAGAAACTTAAAATATTGGCTTCTGCAGCTAGCTCAGTCGTCTTCACCTTCATTTTCCTGTTTGTTCATAATCTGGAAAAGAAAAACAAGCTTTCCTGCTTTTTCAGGTCCCAAACGATTTCTCAATTTGGAATGAATTAGTCCAAAGGAAGAAAATATTCTTTCTACACGGGCAGAAGAAGCTACTGCTGTTAAAAGTGAGATTATCTCTTCAACAGTCTCTGAATCCAAGTGCTTAAGTGACTTCCACTAGTTCACTGGTGTGACTTTCTTTAAAACATCATCAGCAAACATCTATTTTTTGAATGGTTCACCCTTAGCACTGAAGTTTATTATAGTTGGCATTATGGGGGGATGACTGCTGGATGTCCATGTCATAGCCAGCTCTTCTTCTTCAGCAGTTAAGGTTTGACCCTGGTGCTGAGTATTGAGAGTATCTGCAAGAAAATGAGCTGAAGATAGTGCTTGTCCCATTCGTTTTTTTTTAATGCTTGTAATTTAACTCTGTCATTGCATATTTCTCTTTTTAAGGTCTTACTCAGTTCCTTCCAGATTTCAACAGCATCAGCAGTAAACCAGCTATTTCCCTGCATTTTGTTCAAGGCTACAGAAATAGGCTTCAGGGGACTCAGCATGTGTTCAGCGTTTCTCTTAAGCCCAATGTTGAGAAGAACTTTGGCTGTGACAGTGCCATCTATTTTTTTCATGGTTTTGTTCACGAACTGTCATCAAATTAGGCCAGTTCTTGATCTAGTGCTCAAAACAAGTCCACGACTGAGTTCCATTGCACGTCTTGTGGGAGATTTAGCTTGGTTCCTCCCACTTTTTTCAGAGCAACTGCTGCAAAGTGGTTGTTATGGAAGTATTTTGCAATTTCAACATTAGCCTTATCTCTGGAACACTGAAGTCTTTGGCTAGGAGGTGTATCAAATGGGTACTGCAACCATATGTTGTTATCTTGGGACTCTCTTCTAAATAATTTTTTCTAATCTTGGGTACATTTGCAGCATTGTCTGTGACCAAGCTGCGTACTAGACATTTGAATTTTTTTTTCCCACAGTTTGTTATAGCTTTTACTGCTACTTCATGTAAGTATTCTGCTGTGTGTGCATTTCCTGATGTATCAGTTGTTTCTGTAAGGAAGACATTTCCTTCTTTTGTTGTCACACAAGCACATACAACAGGATAATTGTGGACATTGCGCAACCCATCAAGACTCAGGTTAACAATTTCACCCTCTAGACCTTTTGCATACTGCTCAATTTCTCTTTCATTTGCTTGCGACATCTGCTCTGTTCGGTGGACTGTATCCTGGTCTTAATGACTGAACCACGTTAATGAAGTGTGGGTTCTCAATCATACGGAAAGGAGAGTTTATTGCATAAACAAACCGGGCAATTTTTTTCATCAATTACCTTTTTTTGTAATCTGCTGGTTCTTATCACAAATTTACCTATGGTTGTTTCTGGATGACGGATTTTTTTTTTTTTTCTTTTTGCTACAGGTGATTTACTGTGGCTATGTGACCTACATGATATGACTGAAACACTATCATTGGCAAATAACTCTGAAACTATAGAAAATGGTGGTGATCTTGATGGTGGATAGCCTTCAGAATCCTGTATGTTGAGGATGGATTTTCCTATTTAATTATTATTACCGTACTGCTCATTTAGTATTACTCATTGCATTCACTGACACTCAGTACTACTTTAAGGTGAAATTGTAAAAGGAAGATCTGCCTATTTCAGCTATTTATTTTATCACAACTGCATCTAAAATGATAGAACCATAGAGTAACAACTATATTTTTTGCTCAAACATGAGAATTCAAGAATAGTCCAAAAGGAAGACAGGCTGTCCTTAAGAAAGAAGTATGAAATAAAAAAGTTTACCAACCTGAAGATCCTGCATGTTCAGACATGTTCCTTTCATCATCTTCAGTGCAGCTTCCCCCTGAGAAGGAACACTTCTCATGATGTTGTTTCATTCGGGCAGCCAGGCCTTGCATTTCTTTGTTGCGCTGTTTACATTTTGCACGCATGTCTGTCTTACCCACAGGTAGAGGAACTTCATTAAAATATTCCCAAACTGGATCTCTTTTACAGCCTGCTGCCGTTATAGGTTTTCCCTTCTAGTGAGAGAATGGCATGGTAGATCTCAAATCAGTGAAGGCTATACTCGGAAAGACCTCAAGACTTCTGGAATATGCTGCTCAAACGTTTCACTTTTGATTTCTACTGTTTGTCCCTCCCTTCTCACATGTATCTCCAGACTTCTTCTCCTTGTGCAGATCTGTTCCGCCCCCAATGATCTTCTGTTCATTGAACTTTTTGAAACTTAGTGTGACGATGTGACGCAGCAGGGAGGGGGGAGTGTTGACCTGGGAATGTGCCCTGGGGACGGGAGACCTGAGAGCCTGTCACCTGAGCCAGGAGGGGGAGGGGGAGGTGACACCTCTGCCCAGGAATGTGGACGGAGGCTGCAGCAGGGAACCTGCTCGGTGGGTTTAGTTTCAGTTTGGGGCTGGGTGGAGGAAGACAGGGAACCCCAGGGCTGGGGTCTAAGCTCCCTGCTCCCCCAGAAGGACTTCACTGAGGGGTCCTGGGGGTACCCACAAGCTCTGTTTTGGACTGTGTTCCTGTTGTCCAATAAACCTTCTGTTTTACTGGCTAGCTGAGAGTCTCAGTGAATCCCAGGAAGAGGGGTGCAGGGCCTGGACTCCCCCACACTCCGTGACAACTGGTGGCAGCGGTGGGATCTACTGCACCCCGTGAACGGCGCTTCCTGCAGTAAGTGACTGGGGAACAGTAAAACGAAGGGGGATTGACGGGGACCAGGCGTGCTGAAGATTCAGAGAGAGACGGTTCCAGGGGGCGGTTAACCCCTGGGAGTGTGTGACCAGAGAGAAGGACTTTTGCAGTAACAGGGTCCCCCGGGGGATTGCAGCGAGCGGTCCCAGGGGCGGAGGAGTCTGCAGCTCGACCCTGGCAAAGAGGTGGTGACCTCAAGAAGGACTGGCACACTAGGGGCTTTCCTGGAAACCGTGGACAGCTGCCCGGCCTGCGAGTGGCCAGCCGGGAGATGTACGCTAAACGCCTTAAGAGCGACCTGGTGGAGCTGTGCAGGCAGAGGAGGCTGCGCGTCGGGAGGTCCACCAAGGAACAGCTGATTGCCCAGCTGGAGGAGAGGGATCGCTTGGATGACCCGATCCCTGTCCCTGAGGGAAGCCGCCCGGCGGACGCAGCGTGGGCCCTGGGGCCTGACCAGGCTGGGAGGGGTCAGACTGCTGCCCAGGACACCCCGAGACCCTTCCTACCTATGCCTGGGGGAGGGATTGTGGGAAGCCCAGCGAATACCGAGGGCCCCCTGACCCCAGCAGCCAGCAGGGGATCCTCCCAGCGGAGCTCCCCATCCCTGGAGCGGATGCGGCTGGAATGGGAGAGGGAGAGGAAAATGAGGGAGCTGGAGGATCATGAAAAACAACGTCAACATGAGGAGAAACAACGTCAACATGAGCAGGAGGAGAAGGAGAAACAACGTCAACATGAGCAGGAGGAGAAGGAGAGGGAGCGTCAGGAGAAGGAGAGGGAGCGTCAACATGAGCAGCAGGAGAAGGAGAAACAAAGACAGCATGAGCTGGAGCTGGCCAGGCTGAGGAGCAGTGGGGCCCCGGCTGCGGTGAGTGCGGGGGGACCCAAGACTGCAAGGAGCTTTGATAAGTGCTTCCTGGCCCAGCGGAAGGAGGGGGAGGACATAGATAGCTTCCTGACGGCCTTTGAGAAATGCCTGCGAGCTGCACAGGGTTGACCCTGCCGACAGGCTCCAGTTCCTCACCCCCTTACTGGACCCCAAAGCCGTGGAGGTCTACAGCCGGATGACAGGGCCAGAGGCTGGGGACTATGAACTGTTCAAACAGGCCCTGCTCCGTGAGTTTGGGCTGACCCCCGAGATGTACCGGAGAAGGTTCCGGAGTCAGCGTAAAACGCCTGAGGTCACCTACCTACAACTGGTCAACAGGATGCAGGGATATGCCCGCAAGTGGACAGCGGGGGCCCAAACTAAAGAGGACCTGCTTGACCTGTTTGTACTGGAGCACCTGTATGAACAGTGCCCTTCCGACCTGAGGCTGTGGCTGGTGGACAAAAAGCTCGCGAACCCCCAGCATGCAGGGCAGCTGGCCGACGAGTTTGTGAACAGTCGGTCAGGGGGTAGCCGGGAGGAGTCCCAAAAGAACAGGCCCCCCCCGATGCAGCGAGAGAGTCACCATGGGGCCTCCCAGCGGGGAAATAGGGAGAACCCCCTCCAAAGGGGAACGCCTGGTGTCGGGCCCCTCCGACCCGTTCGAGGGGACCAACGTGACCTGAGCTGCTATCACTGTGGCCAGAGAGGCCACGTACGGGCCCAGTGCCCCGGGCTCAGGGACAAACTGAGCAGACCCAACCTACCCAGGGTTAACTGGGTAGGGACTCAGCTGGACGAGGGGCAGGCGACCCAGGAAAGGGGGGCTACCAGTTTGCCACCTGCTCAGGAGGGAAGAGTACCCCCAGCCAGCCCCGCCAGAGGGCTGGAGGCTCTGGACTCAGGGTGCTCGGTTTACAGGGTGGGTGCGGGGCTGTCCCTCCGGAGAGAGTGCCTTGTTCCCCTGGAGGTGGATGGGAGGAAGGTCAATGGATACTGGGATACGGGCGCGGAGGTGACGCTGGCCCGGCCCGAGGTGGTGGCCCCAGATCGGGTGGTGCCCAACACCTACCTGACCCTGACGGGGGTGGGCGGGACCCCATTTAAGGTGCCCGTGGCAAGGGTACACCTGAAATGGGGGACCAAGGAGGGCCCCAAGGATGTGGGGGTACACCACCATTTGCCCACTGAAGTTTTGATGGGGGGAGACCTAGAGGACTGGCCAAGCGACCCCCAGACCGCCCTGGTTGTGACCCGTAGCCAGAGCCGGCGAGGGGCACTGCGACCTGACCCTGGGGAGGGTACCACACTGGAGGCGCGAGACCCTACTCGGGTGGGGAGGGAGCGCCGAGGGGCACGGCTCAGAGAGGCTGCGGCCTCAGACCTGGCCACGGAGGGGGAACCGGGCCCCATCCCTTCCCCAGCCACTGAGTTCCAGGCCGAGTTGAGGAAAGATCCCTCCTTGCAGAAGCTCAGGGACCTGGCCGACCTCAGTGAGGGACGGACCATGAGGAGAGGCTGCCAGGAGAGGTTCCTGTGGGAGAAGGGGTTCCTGTACCGAGAATGGGCTCCCCCAGGGGAAGGGGAGTCCTGTGGGATCAGGAGGCAGCTGGTGGTCCCCCAGAAGTACCGCCGCAAGCTCCTGTCCCTGGCCCATGACATCCCCCTCGCAGGGCACCAGGGAATCCGGCGCACCCGGCAGAGGTTGCTACAGAACTTTTACTGGCCCGGGGTCTTTACCACCGTCCGGCAGTATTGCCGATCCTGTGACCCCTGTCAGAGGGTGGGGAAGGCCCGGGACAAGGGGAAAGCGGCGTTGAGACCTTTGCCCATCATAGAGGAGCCTTTCCAGAAGGTGGCCATGGACATCGTGGGGCCTCTCAGCAAGACGACCCGGTCGGGGAAGAAATACATTCTGGTGGTGGTAGATTTCGCCACCCGCTACCCCGAGGCAGTGCCCTTAGCTTCCATTGAAGCAGACACCGTGGCAGATGCGCTCCTGACCATTTTCAGCCGAGTGGGGTTCCCCAGGGAAGTCTTGACAGACCAAGGCTCCAACTTCATGTCGGCCCTGCTCCGGTGCTTGTGGGAGAAATGTGGGGTCCGGCATGACTGGGCCTCAGCGTATCACCCCCAGTCCAATGGGCTGGTGGAGAGGTTTAACGGGACGCTAAAGATGATGCTGAAAACCTTTATGAACCAGCACCCGCAGGATTGGGACAAGTACTTACCTCACCTGCTGTTCGCGTACAGGGAGGTGCCCCAGGAGTCTACCGGATTTTCGCCTTTCGAACTGTTATATGGAAGGAGGGTGAGGGGCCCCCTGGACCTGATGAGAGACGAGTGGGAGGGGAAGGCCACTCCCGATGGAGAGTCAGTGGTGGAGTATGTCCTGACCTTCCGAGAGAGACTGGCTGAACTCATGGGCCTGGCCAGGGAGAATCTGGCCAGAGCCCAGAGGAAGCAGAAGGTCTGGTATGACCGCACGGCGCGGGCCCGTGCCTACGCCACCGGGGATCAGGTGACGGTTCTCATCCCCGTGAGAAAGAACAAACTACAGGCCGCCTGGGAGGGCCCGTTCAAGGTCGTCAAGCAGCTCAATGAGGTAAACTATGTGGTGGAGCTGTCGAACCGGGCCCACCACCGCCGGGTGTACCATGTGAATATGATGAAGCCATATTATGCCAGGGGGAATGTGGTGTTAGCTGTGTGTGGTCAGTGGGAGGAGCAGGGAGATGACCCTTTAGTAGATCTATTCCCTGGGACCAGAGCTGGTTCCCCCCTGGAAACAATCCCCCTCTCGGATCAGCTCACCCCTGCCCAGCAAGCTGAGGTCAGGGGGGTGCTGCATCCGTACCGACAGCTGTTTTCCAACCAGCCTGGACGCACTAATCTGACTGTCCACCGGGTGCAGACAGGGTCGCACCCGCCGATAAGATGCTCCCCCTTCCGAGTCACAGGGAAAACTGCTCAGGACCTGGAAAGAGAGGTCCGGGACATGCTGGCTTTGGGGGTGATCCAGCCATCGGCCAGCCCTTGGGCCTCGCCGGTGGTGCTGGTCCCCAAAAAGGATGGGTCAGTCCGGTTCTGTGTGGACTATCGGAAGCTCAATGCCATCACTGTATCGGATGCCTACCCCATGCCCAGGCCGGATGAGCTCCTAGACAAGCTGGGAGGAGCTCGGTACCTTACCACCATGGACCTTACAAAGGGCTACTGGCAAGTGCCGCTGGATGCAGATGCCCGGCTGAAATCGGCCTTTATCACCCCTCTGGGGCTCTATGAGTTTCTGACCCTGCCTTTCGGCCTCAAGGGAGCGCCGGCCACCTTCCAGCGCCTGGTGGACCAGCTCCTGAGGGGGATGGAGAGTTTTGCCGTGGCATATATTGACGACATCTGTGTCTTTAGCCAGACCTGGGAGGACCACGTGTCCCAGGTTAGACAAGTGCTGGACCGACTCCAGGGGGCTGGGCTGACTGTCAAAGCGGAGAAGTGCAAGGTGGGGATGGCTGAAGTATCTTACCTGGGCCATCGGGTGGGGAGCGGCCGCCTAAAGCCGGAACCGGCCAAGGTGGAGGTGGTCAGAGACTGGCCCGCTCCCCACACCAAAAAGCAGGTCCAAGCCTTTATTGGGATGGCAGGATACTATCGAAGGTTTGTGCCTCACTTTAGCGCCATAGCCACCCCCATCACTGAGCTATGCAAGAAGGGGAAGCCAGACAAGGTGGTCTGGACCGAGCAGTGCCAGGAGGCTTTCTGGGCGCTGAAGGAGGCTCTGGTCAGTGGCCCAGTTCTAGCAAACCCAGACTTTGACAAGCCCTTTGTGGTGTTCACCGACGCCTCCGACACGGGACTGGGGGCGGTGTTAATGCAGGAGGATGAAAAGGGGGAGAGAGACCCCATCGTGTACCTGAGCAAGAAGTTGCTACCCCGGGAGCAACACTACGCGGCCATCGAGAAGGAGTGCCTGGCCATGGTGTGGGCCCTCAAGAAACTAGAGCCCTATCTCTTCGGGCGACACTTCACCGTGTACACCGACCACTCTCCCCTGACCTGGCTGCACCAGATGAAAGGAGCCAACGCCAAGCTCCTGAGGTGGAGCCTGCTCCTGCAGGATTACGACATGGACGTGGTCCATGTGAAGGGAAGTGCCAACCTGATAGCGGATGCGCTGTCCCGGAGAGGGGGCCCCGAACTTCCCCAGGTCACTGGTCACAGTGACCCCGCTCAGTTCAGTCTCGAAGGGGGGAGAGATGTGACGATGTGACGCAGCAGGGAGGGGGGAGTGTTGACCTGGGAATGTGCCCTGGGGACGGGAGACCTGAGAGCCTGTCACCTGAGCCAGGAGGGGGAGGGGGAGGTGACACCTCTGCCCAGGAATGTGGACGGAGGCTGCAGCAGGGAACCTGCTCGGTGGGTTTAGTTTCAGTTTGGGGCTGGGTGGAGGAAGACAGGGAACCCCAGGGCTGGGGTCTAAGCTCCCTGCTCCCCCAGAAGGACTTCACTGAGGGGTCCTGGGGGTACCCACAAGCTCTGTTTTGGACTGTGTTCCTGTTGTCCAATAAACCTTCTGTTTTACTGGCTGGCTGAGAGTCTCAGTGAATCCCAGGAAGAGGGGTGCAGGGCCTGGACTCCCCCACACTCCGTGACACTTAGCACTTTTAGAGAGAGATAAGGGATTGACTGTGTGTATACACATTTGCAGAGGGACAATAGGGTTGAGGTCTGTTATTTCTCACCTATATATTTATTTATTTATTTATTTAAAACCATTTTTACTGTTAACAAGCATGTTATCTCTGGAGACACAAATCCACAGTTTGAGAACTGCAAAACTAAGCATCTCTGAGGTATCTTCAAGACTGAGCACTGAGTCCCATTGGGTAGATAGAAAGATTAACCTAAATAATCTATACAGAAGCCCCTGGAACCCCATAAAATGGGGTCCCTAATCCATGAATTATTGGAACTTATTTACAAAAATTTCCTTAAACATTACATGAATATATTGTCTCATAATATAGAATTAGAATTTATAATTCCTATTCCATGATGAGATACATTATATCTTAATTAAAACGATCTTTAGATAGGTTTTTTCCTCAAAAAGCATTTTATCAAAAAAATCCAATTTAAATAAAAAAAAAATCTGATTTCTTTTAAATTTTTTTTTAAAATAATTGGTTTTTATCCACCCTGGTGTTTTGTCTAGGTCTGTATGTTTCTATATTTGGAGGGGATCACTCATGTGCCTTTTGTTGTCCCTGAAAAAATTCACCAAAATTTGAACGGCAACCTTAATTTGGCTCCTTTGTGCATTTTAATAATCTTTAATTGCATGATCCCATACTATGTTATCCACACAATCCCTGCCTCATTCAGTGCACAGGATGGACCTTGCTCTGCCCATAAGTCGGGGTTGTGTTGTAAATGAAGCTGCTGTCTGTAGGACCCCTTTTTCATTTGTTTGCTGAAGTTGGAAGTATGTAGTGAATGAGGTGGAGAACTGGAAGAAGAAAGGTTTGTTTCATGGTTAAGGCAGTTGAATGCCAACCTGGAGAACTGGATTCTATCCATGCCTCTGCCACAGAGTTCCTATGTGATGCTGGGCAAGTCATGTAAACAAAAATTTTCATTGGTGTCCACTGTGTGTTGCTCATTTCTGGCTACCCAACTTGAGACATCTATGGAGAAGTGCTGAGTGCTTGTAACTGCAGCTAAAGTCAGTGGGAGCTCTGGTCTGAATTTATAAAGTTCTATACAATGCTAAATATTCTGAAAAATCTGGTCCTAGGCGTCTCAGATTGGGCACCTGAAATTAGAGGATACTTTTGACAATTTTGGCTTTAATCTCCATGCGGCAATTCCCCATCTGTTAAATTGGGAGGAACTAAGATACTGTGATGCGTATGACATTGCGGGGAATTTGTCTGTACAATTTATGAATTCTGGTTAATATTGTGAAGTTGTTGTTATGAAATGCTATGTCTCTGTGTACCCACCAGGGCTGACAAGGCTTTAAGCATGTCCTCTGCAGACAGGGTACTATGGTGGGTCATTAATGACTGCCTGTTCAGGGTGAAGTACCTTGGGACGGTGGGTTAGCTGGTTGGGGCCTAGAAGTAGCTACTTCTTCCTACTTGTCCTGCAGACAGTGGGGAATGGAGAGTGGAAAGAAGGAAAAAAAAAATAAAGGTGACAAAGCAGGTATTTAGAAAGCATTCATGGAGGAGACTCAGGGAACCACCCACGAAGCATTGGGTAGGACAGGGGAAGGCAGGAGACAGAGCAGCCAAGGTGAGAGAAGGAGAGCTAGGAAGAGAAGGCTCCATATTTGAGAAGATAAGTGATGCCCTACAGCAGAAGCAAGGTAGATAAAAAAAAAACAATTAGAAACAAAAATTTTTTAATTTAAATTAGATATTTTAATTACAATTTTTCTTTTTTAAAAATCTATTAAATTTAAATTTGAAATTAGTAGGACTTAACATAGGTTGTAAAGTTTACTGTAATCTATTAAAATAATTTAAATAATGAAAATAATATTTTGTAGTACGTATTTGCTGCTGAAGTTTTAAACAAGGTCACACCAGTTCAGAGATGTGAAACTCACTTATTAAACACTGGAAACAGAATTTGTTAAAATGCTAAACCAGCTTTTGACAGCAGTAGCCACTTCTGTAGGTTCAGAAAGAATATTGTATTCATTTCAGTTTATTCAACTAGTTCAGTTCAGTGACAGTTTCATTCAAAGTTAAGAAACCAATTGGGAGTTGAAAAAGTAGGACTAAATAACCCCTGCTTGCTTGGTTGCATGGACAACCTTTAATGCTTGACTTTGCAACCTTAGTATTCTTTTAACGTAACTTTTTTTAAAAAAATGTAATTGACAATATATGTTATGAAATGAGTAAATCACTCTCCCTCTGTATGTTGGTCTCCAAATCTGAAACTTTTATGGGGACAGCAAAAAATCTCAGATGTCACTGCAAAGAGTATGTTATAAATATCTAGATAAATATAGTAAAAAGCTTTTTTTGGATCGTGTTTCTTTCTCTTGGTGGTGGGGAAGGGGTAAATAAAATAATTGATGTGTGCACTGTTAGCTGTCACCCAGGTTTCATGTGTCCTATCTCTCCTTTGGCATGCATATAGCAGCAGCACATTTAGCACCTCGCCCACAGCATCCACCTCCTGATAGCAAAACTTGCCAATAGAAAAGCATTCAGCACTTCATTATTTCTACAACCTGAGTGCATTTGCAAATTAATTGATGTGTGGGAGGAAAGGCATCTGCTTTGTAAAAACCTTTAACTATTGCAGTAAAACTAGAAATAAAATTGGTTGTCTATAGTACACTGATATGTGGTTACAGGTAGTGTGGCCTCCAGGATAATTTTAGGTTTCGGAGTAGCAGCTGTGTTAGTCTGTATTCGCAAAAAGAAAAGGAGTACTTGTGGCACCTCAGAGACTAACCAATTTATTAGTCTGTGAGGTGCCACAAGTACTCCTTTTCTCCAGGATAATGTGGCAACTTGATGCCTTTTTCTCAGGTCATTACTGACTTGGGTGCTCACTTTCTTTAATACTGCATTCTGTCATTTGAAACACACATTGTTTGCTAAATAGAAACCTTGAAAGCAAATGGCAGACTAGATATAACACTTTTTTTTTTTTCAGAGTAGCAGCCCTGTTAGTCTGTATCCGCAAAAAGAAAAGGAGTACTTGTGGCACCTATAAATTTGTTAGTCTCTACGGTGCCACAAGTACTCCTTTTTTTTTTTTTTTACACTTTTTTTGTATAGCTAGTGGTTTCTTATATGTTGCTTACTCAGCACTAAGCCAGATTTTCATTAGACCTATGAATGACTCAGGGCATTTTAAAGGCTCCTAATCTTGTGGGTTAATTGTGTTACCCTATAATACCATTATAATTTCCCATGGAAAATAATATAAAGCATGTTCCATTCATGTACTCATAAAAATCATTAGTACTTGCAGAAAGTCTTGAATAGTAGAGGGAAAAAACAAACTGTTCTGATTCCCTCCCACAAAAGGTGGTGGTGACTGTCTTCTATTTCTGTTTGTTTAGTGTCTTGGACTATACCCATTGCTATGGTATCTGAGCTCTTTACATATAAGATACTGGTAACTTCAGTCAACTAGTGAATGAATATTGAGTAAGCACTTCTTAGCTTAAATTGTACTCTGCTGTATTTCCTTACTCTTTCTAGTTTCTCTGATCAGTTAATTCACCCAAGTGTTGCAGATAAGGGTAAGAATATGTGATCTCTTCTCAGAAGTAAGGATTACATAATCCATAGCTGTTACTTATTGTGCTGTGGTAAAAGAAATCTGTGCAATGAAAGAGGTTTTGCAAAGCAAATGGCTTTATTACACCAGTTCAGACTACTGTACTTTTTGGATTTGGTTGTAAAACATCTCTGTGCTTTTTGCACTCCCTAGTCTGAGTGTGATATTTTAACAGATGGACAGCTAATTTTTTTATAATCCAGTCCCGTCCTTTCAAATGAGGAGAAGAGATTCTTATATGTTTAACTTGCTGCTGTTAAGAAAACCTCAGCTATATAAAGTAGCATGTTGTGCACTTAGGTCTTGGGATTTGAGAATTTAATACAGCTATGCAGTTAAGCACTGGAGTTTTTTTTCACAATCACGATTTCGTACTGTAATCTTTCTGCAAGTGTAATGTCAGCTATGCTTGCACACTTATTTCAAACCTTATTAAAGCATCATTTCCTTGTTTAGTTTTTAGATTTGTGTGCTTAATCATGGAGCAGGCAAGTTGTTCAAACCTGTTTATTTTTGTTTGGGGGCACATATTAACTTGTTTCCTTTTTCTTTTGTCATCCTGAGTTATCAGGATTCTTATTAAATATCCTAACTTTTCAATTAAGAGTTATTTCCAAATTTAATTAACCCCGAATGGAAGGTAGGAACTGCCTTTTCACTTACATTCAGGTTTCCTGGTCACACTTTTATATGTTCCATCCTCTGACTATTATAGAGTTTGTAAATAGTTTTGAAATGCCAGTTTGTGATATATGGGCCTCTTTAACATTTCTTTGATTTATGTGCAGCCCGGTGGGGAAAAAGCAAAGGAAGCAAATTATGCTGGGAAAAATGTTACCACGCTTCACTTTTTTCAGTTTTAGTTAAAAACTACACTTTTATCAATCAAACCTGATGGATTTTGTTTTCCTTTCTAAAAGCATTCATAACTTAACTCTTTGAAGGCTTGAGAAATTTTTGGCCAAGATTTTTCAAAAGTGACTACTGATATTTTGGGTGCCCAATTTTGCGGCACCTTTAAATGGCCTAACTTTTACAGGTGGGTTCTTAGCACTTTTTGAAAATAAAGGCTCTTTTTGTCATTTCAGTTAGGGCCTCTAAAAATTGAGGCACCCCAAATCACTGTGTACTTCTGAGTATCTTGGCCACATGTTTCTCCCACTGTGTACAGTCTAGATTAGTTTTGCACAGACTTTATTGTATAAAAGTAAATTTTAATCCTCAGAAATTTAGATTGAAAATGAATTAAAATGAGTTTTCATTAGAATGTATCCAAATAATGACAGTTTTGCAGTTTTATAATCTGTTCTCTCAAATTCTAGTCGTTAATGTCCTAATTAAGTGCAAAGCATTACTTTTTCTCATGTCAGAAGGCCTGTTTCAGTGCAAAGGTACAACATATCCTGGAATTCGTGAAAGTCAGTCTTGCTATCGGCTTGAAGGGCTGCACAAAAACGGATTGATATCAGCCATGACCAGCATCATGGACTCAGCATGAAGAAAAATGATCTCATGGCACAAAGATGTAAAAAGGTTCACCTGCATGGCATTGTTCTTACATATAACCAGATGAATCCTGGAGTTGTGAACTCTCTCCATTAAGTCACAGTTCTACACTTTACTTGCTGATAAATGGATGTGGATGCTGAATCCAGCTTTTATTCCTGAAGTCATCTTAATTTTTCATGAATTTCAAGAGATTGTGTTGCCATTATTATGTCCCAGGCTGTCTCATCCAAAGGAAGAAGCATGGAACACATTGGAAGTGAGAAGGACACTTAAAATATACAAAGTAACCCATAAGTAGGGCAGTGATTTTGTCACTGAGGTCAAGGAAACCATGACTAGCAGAGACCTCCATGACTTGTGTGTCCCACCCCCCAGCGCCCGTGACCTGTCCATGGCTTTTACTAATAATATGCATAAGAAAAATTTAGCCTTACCCAAGGAACTCTGCCATCAAATGTAAGAAAGCATCAACATCTTTTCATCTCAAGATGAATGTCTCTGGAGTATAGAAGCTATAAAGCAGAGCTGTTTGGAGCATGTTTTCTGAAACTAGTAGAGGTGTCTCAGGCAGAGGCAGAGAAATTTGTGCTCCATATGAAAAAATATGCTGGGCAGCCACGTGGTCATCCATATGCGTGTTTGGCCAAAGGGTGCTGCACTCAATAGTACTTCAGTGAACTCCAACATATTCTCTCTAAATATTCATGTACATAGGTTGCATCCTAATAACCTTTTTATTATTTCCACTCTGAAGTAAAGACTGATGATGATCCCATTATAGGACCTGTCCGTATTGAAGAATAAAAAAAGTAATGTTTACCTGAAAATTTCATTTACTCAAGAAGTGGAAGTCTACAAATGTAACTTATAGTGATATAAGTGAATCCAGAAAAAGCCACTCTTCTTCCAGCCTGGAGTGTCCACACACACAGTTATTCCTGTATAATTATATTAACTAATACAATAAAAGTGTGTGTGTATAACAAGCCCAGAGAGTAAATAAAGCCAGGTTGTCATAATCTTTGTGGGAGACAACATATGCTACTCCAACATTAGCTCTTCTCCCCATCTCTCTTGGCCTACCAAAATCTGCATTTGTTAATCTTCCTGGCACATTTCAAAGCTCATCTAATTTTTTTCCTCTTAGGTGGCTAGGGGGTCTGTGTTGATTGAGGGCTGAAGGGTCGTTGCTTGTTTTGCTGAAAGTTCATTATGTGTGTTCTGGGCTTTATTCTTGAGCATTGTGCATTTAAATTATTGTGAAAGCAACCAGAGATAGAAACACTTTAAAGAAGTTAAAATAATTGTTAAATTATTTTTAATCACCAAAAATATATGTAACCCTTCTGCCCATCAGAGTTGGCAGCAACAAGGGCCGGGTTCAATATCTAGGGGATCCATTCCAATAACACAATGCAAACCGGCTCGAGCCCCCACCCAGTGACCTGGGACAAATATATACCACCCCCGCTGGGCGCCTCCAAGAGGCAATACTTCCCCTCTCGCAAGCACATAGTCTGAGTGTAGCAAAAGCCTTTTAATAACAGGGAGAAACAATGTGGCATTATGTTGGGGAAACACCACCAACAGGATTCATAACACAACCCATGAGCAAAAAAAACCATCCCAAGCAAATTGGGGCATGCCCCTTTCCCTCGGGTTCTTGAGTCCCAGCACCCAAACGTCTCTTGAGTCCAGCAATCCACAAATCACCCAAAGTCCAAAAAATCCAGCCCCAGAGTTCAAAAGTTCATCTGCATAGTGTTACTCCCCAGTCTGGCTAAAATGTGCCTGTGTGTGGGGGAAAGGGGTAAGGGGCACCTTACGTGTCCTGAAGCTGACTGCCCCACAGGGCTCTGCTCTGCTACGCTGTCTCCCGAACGGCTCTGCTCCACCACGACCGGCTCCGCTCTGCACCGCTCGCCGTCTCACGAACAGCTCTGCTCAGCTCGCCGTCTCACGAACACACCGCTGTCTCACGAACAGCTCCACTCCACCACGACCGGCTCTGCTCTGCACCGCTCGCTGTCTCAAGAACAGCTCTGCTCAGCTCGCTGTCTCATGAATGGCTCCGCTCTGCACAGCTCGCCGTCTCACGAACACACTGCCGTCTCACAGACGGCTCCGCTCCACCACGACCGGCTCCACTCCGCACAGCTCGCCGTCTCACGAACACACCGCTGCACTCTAGATCTTCTGGCTCCCCACTACTTGACACAGTGCTCAGTGATTTCAGCTCTTAATGATTTCAGCTCTCAGTGATTTCAGCTCATAGTAGTGGGGGCCTTAGTGCTGGTGCACCTTAAGGCCAAAGTGAATGCAGCACAGTACCTGTAGCAAGACTCTTAATAGACCCAAAATTAGCTCTGACATTCCACAGTGGAGAGAGACAGAGGTGCAATTGGTGCTTCAGGCCCTCACAAAGGGGCCCACACCACCAGGTACTAATACCTGTCTCAAGTCTCTCTCCATTCACACAGTTTTGGAACCCATGACCCTTGCCTAGCGAATGCTACTTAGTTGATGGTGAGTCCCTCCATCATAGCAAAAGGCCAAGTACAGTTCCAAGCACAGTTCCCATAATCAGGGTAATAACAATTTATTCTTCCTGCCCCAATAACAGAGACACTTAGGATCCCACAGCAGCCGAAGTGACCATTTGGGCAGCTATGGCCTCAGTCTAGGTGGGGTGGGTGTGCCTATGCAAATGAGATCAGCCCCTAAAGTTTTTTTTTTTCCACAACTTGCCACACCTCACCACCAGATGTCAGGGTGGAGCTCACCCTGACACTGCTTACATCTAGTAGCAATAGAGGTACCCACTAGACTTGTTACAGGTAGGACTATGACTACAGGTAGGAGTATTTAGGTGCCTAACTCCCATTGATTTGGGAGCCAGGTGCTTAAATACGGTTAAAAATCTGACCTATGAAGATTGTCCTTTCAGGTGAAAATGGGATGCAAACTGGCCCCCCCATTTTTGCCCTCCCTTCATGAAAATGGTTTGTGTGCTGTAATGATGAAGTCCTCCTGGAAGGTTGCAGATCATAGTATACTGCTTAACTGCTGCGTTGAGGTTAATGCGGCTAGACATTTTAATATAAATAGTTGATTTCAGCCCTTCTTCGCAGCACACCATTTATGAAGTTTCTTCAGATTTTCTGTCTTCCAAGGACATCAAAATCTCCTTGTTACCAAGACAGAAAACCATTCTTTATACCTCTACAGCTGCCACCTGAGCCTGTGACTTCAAAGATTCATTCTAGGGCTTTGGAAAATGTTTATCTTGGTCTTTCAGGGCATAAGAGAAGAGTCTGCAGTTCTAAGTTCCAGTGGCTTTTTAAGGAACCGTAGTAGCAATGAAGGTTGATGCTAATTGTATCCTTATCCAGTTTTAACAACCTGTTTTCTCTGCTACAGATCCTTTTTTCCCCTTCAAGAAGAATCCCTTTGTTAAAAAGGGAACATGGCTTTTCTTTGTGTATGAATGATTTTTAGCTCAGCGGATAGTAGGGTTATCCATTAAGAATAACATACAAATATAAACGTACCATGTATAAAAGTAAGCAATTAAAAATGGTACCATTTTGAATCTAAAACCAACATGAAATATGATCACTTGCATATTTAGCTAAGAAGTGGTGGATGTGACACTGTTTGTACCAATTAAATGTACTCAGGTTCACAGATTTCTTCTTCTTTCCTTTATTGCTGAATATGTTTCTAGCCCAGTGGTTCCCAAACTTTAACAACCTGTGAACCCCTTTCACTAAAATGTTAAGTCTTGCGAACCCCCTCCTAAAAATGAATATTCCAGGGATTTTCTCCTTTACCTGAGTATAAATGATAAAAGCAGTGATCTTGGAAATATAACATTTGTTTTTATGACATGCTTATTACACACTATTTATTATTATTAGTTATCATGACAGTATTTTTATTACATTATGAAAACGGCAACTCTCTTACAAGATCTCACGTTCGTAGCTTGTATCACTTTGAATAAGCCTGTTATAAGACAAGGCTCCTACGTTTCATCAAGGAGTATCAGATGTGAAACAGCATGAAGGGATTTAAGAAACCAACTCAAAGAGTTCCTCCTACACAAGCATTCAGGTCTTGAGCAGTCCAGGCAAACAATGTACGTTACAACAAAGCTTAAACTTGTTCTTTGTAATAATTTTGAAAACAACACTAGCTGCCTATTTAATTTAAAAACAGCAAAAAAATCCAGCTTCCTTTCCATTTCTTATAAGGAATCTTGAAGTTTAAATCTACTCAGTGTGATAGATATGCTTGCTTTGATCTGCTTAGCCTTTGGAAGTCCAGGGGCTCCAGGCTGTTGGCCCCATGCTGCCCGGGGTCCCTATGGACAGCTCTGTCCGCCATTAGGAAATTTTTTCCCGAGAACCCACTGTAACATTTTGCGAACCCCCAGGGGTTCACGAACCCCAGTTTGGGAACCACTGCTCTAGCCCATCCCTTGAATTCTGGAGGTGATTGTGGTAGCTTCACTTCACTTTTTTTGCACTTGTGACCCTCTAGGGATTCTTCTTTATGCCACTGGATTGTACCTGTGTTTCTAGGTAAGTATCAGTTTAGTTTCTAGACAACTTGACAGTTTTGAGAACTGTATGGTTTTTTTCAGAACAATTTCAGAGATGCATATGGGGGCTAAAATATGGGGTATCACCACATGCAGTTTACATATTATATAAATGTAACTATAGTGGCTTGGGCCAAGAAAAAGGTGCGTTCAGCAACGCAGCAGGGAAACTCTCTTTCATCCTTGGGGCACCTGTTCCAACCCTTTCCACCCCCAGTAAACTTACACACACCAGAATAGTACAATGAAATGGAGAAAAACAACAGGGACAGCGGTAAAACAAGGTTTACATCCAACATGAGGACCTATAGGCCCAGTGGTACCACAATATGAAAATATAGACATCGAACAATGCATCTAGAGTCAGAGTTCAGGAATCCTGGGTAGAGTTCCTGTCCAGCAGCGAGTCTTGGGTGCTCCTGGTCATCTTCGGCACCAGTAAATTTTCCCCAACAAACCCCTCCAGTGCCCTCTTTTGTCACTCTCTGTACAAACCTACACAGAGCGAAAATCTCCCCACTTAACTAGCTACAGCCTCCCTCCTTACTCCCAATGCAAAGTCACAAGCTCCAGTACTCCATAGTTCCATACAGCTTTGGTGACAGTGATACTGGGTCTGGATCTGGTTTGTCCTCACAGTGCTTCTTCTCGCTTCCATCCTGGGACGTCCCAGGTCAGCTGCTCTGTCCCTCCTGGGCTTCAGGCTGGTTCTCTACTGCTTCAGTGTGTGAGGCATATGCGCGCGCGCGCGCGCGCACACACACACACACACACACACACACACACACTTCCCTCTTCTACTCTCCTCTTCCTGGAACAACCAGCAATTCCTCTGCCTGTGTATGAACTTTTAAAGGGGTCATGCTCTCTAAACACCAAAGGGGTAACATAAATATTAGGGGCAAAGAGTCCTGTGGCACCTTATAGACTAACAGATGTATTGGAACATAAGCTTTCGTGGGTGAATACCCACTTCGTTGGATGCACGTAAATATTAGGTTTCTTTAAACTAGAGAATAGTGTGATTTTGATATAGTCTCTTCAGGTTGAAATTATCCCAAAGTGCAGTTAACTATTACCAATATAATGACCAAGTAGATTTCAAAACACTTTACAAACCTGCATGATCAGCAGTGTCTCTTGCACAGACTTGGATACTGCAACCTTTTTTATTAGGGGCAGAATGGGGATGGAAAGTTGATCTGGATAATGGGCCTATTACCAACGCTTTCAGGAAAGTGCGATGGATTTGTTAACTTCTACCTGGACATAAACTAGAGACCAGCAGAGGAGTCTTTGGTGTAATATCTCATATGAAGGACAGAACCTTTATTGGTCCAGCATTCTTAAGGTGATGTTGCAATTTTAGTATTTGGGTAGGAGCCTAACTTTGGAAGCCTACCTAAATATATGGACTCTATCACCATCCTTTATGAGCCCCTCACAGTAACCTAGTCAAGAAGGGGAAATATTATCCCCTTTGTATGCTCTTAAACCCTCTGTAAAAGAAGTATTTAATAGAGCGAGGACTGAATCCAGACCACCAATCCAGTGCCTTAAATGCAAGGCCAGTGGTGGCTCTGGAACTTCTCTTGTTGTTCACCACCATAGTGACTTTTTATATAAGGTTTTTGTTACTTGGCTCTTGTTTTTCAGTCTCTTCAAAAACTTGCTATAGGTGAATTATTGCAGAGATTAAAATCCAAAATGTTCCAATTACAGCTCATCCGGAGGAGCTTGTACTACTTCAATTAGCATGAAGCAAGTTCTTAATTGTTTTTATTTTATTATATTTTCTTTAAACATACCTGCCTGATCCCATTAGACTGAAAATAAAGAGACATTTCAGTCAACAATTAAATATCGGCATATCGGGACGAAATGATACTGGAATTCCTTTGCTAATCTAATTAGCTCTTGGTAATAGGAATATACTGTTTTATTTGGTTTTGCAAGTCTCCCATTTCTTTCACTACGGTGGGTTGTGAAGTTATGTTGCCCCTCAATTTTCCCCTTCTTTCCAACATCTTAACCCTTCTCTGAAAGTAGTAAGGAAGGACAAGGTTGATAAGTTCGCTGATTTAGAATCAGGAGTTCCGTACTGAATTTTTTTTGTTTTTTGAAAGAAAATATGAGACAAAACTACACTTGAAGGCTGCAGTCTGACACTAATTAAAACAGCACTTACAGCATAAATATTGTGCTTAGAGAGAATGGAATAAAATAGACATAATGGAGAGAAATTCTAAAATAAACAATGTTTAAAAACAACACAGACTGAGAAAGACACAAACTTTGTTTTCCTAGCGTGCCATTTCAGAGAGCATTTTCCAATCTGCCAGTCTTGGGAAAGGACCCACTCAACCCTCTTCTGCAGGCCTGGGGAGCAAATGTAGGTCTCTTTAGAATGTTCCATGTGGAACTGAGACAGTGACACTATGCATATGGCTTCAGTACAAATAGAAGCCGTTACATGGAAGAGATTTTAATAGTAGTGCAAGCTCTTTAAAAGAGGACAACTGTAATACTGGGATTTGAAGGACGAAAAGTAATGGGATAACAGTTCTGTTACCTCCACAGGTGGGGTACAATACTTGTTGCTTAGGCATCCTAGTGAGTTGGAAGGAGTGTGGGGAATATATTTAAAAAAAGAAAAGAAAAGGAGAACAAAGTGTTCTAATTGAGTTGGAAATCTAGAACAAATACATGATGTCTGGCTTTCCTATTAATTGAAAGGCCGGAAACCTAGTTCAGCAAGAGAAAATAAATAAGTAAATAAATTGGAGAACCTGCTCTTTTGGTCTGTTGATGCTGTTTTGACCAAGTTGAGAATTCAGCTATACTAAAATGATCAAACATTGTTTAGAAATTTTTTTTTCCAAACTGGCCTCATTATCTGAGATACTCTTTTAAAAGCGTATCAATTAAAGTAATGTAACTTCTCTCTTGCCTGCGTTCGTCTGCAAAGATGAAACCAAGGGAGTGTTCTGTTGGCTTGCTCATAGCTGGGTTCAAAAGAACTACTACCGCTTTATCATAATAAACTCCCTTGTTAGCTGAAAGGGAGAAGTATTTTAATGAGGGGCAAAGTACTGTGCATCTTAAAAGGAGAGGAATGTGCATGTTTTTGCTAATGTTATAGTGGTCTTAGAAAGTCCTGTGATGGATAAGGATCTGTCATTGCTTCCAGGAAGCCCCTATTCTCAGGGAGGTTGGAACCAGATACTTTTTAAAACAACTCCCTCTTGCTTCCCTCTCACCCCCACCGCCAAAAGCACTTTATTTAAAATATGATATCCATATATGTTCCTGTAATATTTAAAATTAAGATTTTGGAAAAAGTCACCTTGGGGTTATAAGAACGAACACACATGAGCTTTCTGGTTTTAAACTTTTTTTTTTTTTTTTTTGAAGCAAAGTAATTACTCAGAAAAGAATTCTAAGGATTGTTAATATGTCAGTTTATTGCACACAGTGAACTGACATGATCAAATGCTCCAGGTGCTTTTTCAGTTTCTGCAAGCTAAATAATATCTTCAGTAAGTGGAGTGTAATGGCTTGTTTTGTCAGCAATCAACACAAGCAAAAGGCCATTTGATATGATCCTAATGGTAAACCTTTGACTGCCAGAACCTGGGACTGGACAATAGGGGATGGCTCACTGGCTAATTGCCCTATTCTGGTCATTCCTCCTGAAGCATCTGGCTCCGGCCACGTCAGAAGACAGGGTATTGCGCTAGATGGACCATTAGTGTGACCCTATTTGGCCAAACTTATGTTCTTAGCATTTCACTGGTGGTAAAGAGCTCAGCTTCTCACTAGCCAGTTGGATTTCCCCAAAACTGAAAGTTACATGGATGAGTTGCTGTAATAGTGCTTTTGAATGATGGGGAATCCTGAGTGGCTGATGTGATGATGATTTTTAATGCTGTCCAATATGTCAACATTCAGGTACAACAGGTAATTTACATATTTAATCTGACAGGTGTTGCACACATTTAGCTGGCAAAATGCTAAACGGTAACTGTCAACAGCAGCTTGAGGGTGGTGATCACTGAAAATATCAGAATACAAGAAATTTCTGGCAGTCTAGCCATAGCATCTGATTTCTGGGACTGTTTTTATTGAAACAGTATGGTTACAATTGGAGAACAAATTATTTGGAGAAATAGGATACTGGTACGTATGCAAAATACCTTAATGAAATATTTAGAGCGTCTGTGACTAATCCGTTCGAGTCACATCTTTGATGTAACAAGTTAAGTAACTCATGAAACGGCTTATTGGTCTACTCCTTCAAGGTGCTCAGCCTCCATTGAAATTAATGAGTTGAAAGCACTCCACATCTCACAGTAAATGCTGAGCGCTGATTGGACCCTAAGGGATCAGGCTGTACCATTCTTTCCTGAGGAGTGAAGGCAGAACTCTTTTCAGTCACGTGACAAACTCTCTGAATGATGCTCAGAAGGAGTGGATGGACCAAGTCATAGACTTCTTGAACTGGTTTCATTCCTCTCCCTATTTGTATTGAATCCATTCTTGACCTATGTCTTCTGTTAAACATCCCAGGCTGGCTTGAGCTACAGAAGCCAAATATTTTTTCACCATCCAGAAGATAGTGGTTTGGCTTTTGAACTGAGTAAAACTAATAGCAAGTATTTTACAGTTTATTCATGTGAAGGCTATGATTCTTTCAATATTTTGTTTTTAAGTAATACTAATAATTACTATTTATACTAGTGTTTCAAAGCACTCCCCCCCCCCCCCCCCCAAGAAATGCTGGAAGTATGCCAACAGAGGTGCTTGTGTCCTGTATCACCTATATAGTAGTAATACTGAGAGCAAAATAAAGGCGTTGAACTATTGCATGCCAGAGTGAACAAGTAGAGACAGGCAAAGCAGTAAAACAATGGAGTAATACTATGTGAAATTATATATATTTTGCACTGTCTTAAACATTATCTCAGCCGGTCATTAAAGACAGCCTCATTACCTAATGTTGCCAGCTTTCACTAATTTGTTGCGAATCTCATGTCTTTCTTAAATGTAATTTTCCTGGAGTCAGGCAATTGCAAGAGAATCTCATATTTCTTTAGAGAATTTCCAGCCCTCATGGCTGCATAGAAACTCTTGAAAGCACCTTAAAGGCACAGAGACCACAAGGCAAATAAAGGAACCCCACAAATTTTTTAAGTAAAAAACCTGATTTTTTTTAAAGGGTCTGACTCATGACTTTTGAATAGTTGGGGTTGACAATACTGGTTGTATATCCCATCTGTAGGATAATTCCTATACAGGAAATTTCTGATGATAGAATGACTAGCAGTTTTTTAATTAGCTCCTATAATAACTGTACTGTAATAATTTCGTGCTGGGAATAAGGGACTTTCTAAAAAGCCCATGAAACCAGAATAATAGAAAGGGTAACTGCAGATGGAATAACAGAACAGAAAACCTAGAATAACCAGATATGATGAAAAGATGTATTCCCTTCCCCCAGTCCTTTATTCTGCTCACATTTGACCATGCCATAAAAAGAACATATTATCTTGAAAAGTAGAGAACTATTATCGACCTTTTCGTGGTCCTTTTTGAAACAAGAGTTGCTCTCGTGGAACATTAGGAGATAAATGTGTGCATTGTAAAGTGTACATTTTTATGTGTATATACCACATTATGCATTAAATCTCATGCCTGTATTTGTAAATAGTAATAAATCTGAATTACCCTTTAGCCTTGGTTCTGTTTTTCAGAACCTGTGACTAAGGAAACATTTTCCCAGTCTTTTTGGTTCAAAAATGCATTGTGTACAATACAGTGTGTGATGCTTAAATAATGTATAAATGACATTGGACAGGAGTTTCCTATCAGTTTTATTAACTTTGACCCTTTCTCTCATTATAAAGATTTAAAAAAAAAAAATTTTATGGGCCCTTATAGATTTTTGACAGTTGGGTCTGTGTTCCTGGAAGCATAGAATGGGGGGTGTGTGTGTGTGTGTGTGTGTACACAATTAACAAAAAGTCACTGAATTACTGGGAGTCAGCATTCAAGGACATAGTTTGTTTTCTGGAATACTAATTTTTTAAAAAGGGTACATACTTTTCTTGTACCTGGCCCCTAACTGTGAAATATACCAGGAGGTCTCCGAATAGTATCACATTTTAAAATGGTAATATTAAGAGTTCATCTGTAATAGTACTATTTTTTGCTCTCTCTTTTGAGCAGGTGGCCAAAATGATGCCATTTGGGTAAAATACCTGTCATGCCACTCTGCACAGTGAGCATAACTCTTCCAGAGTAGTGTCAGCAGGGACAAAATGGCTGAGTTTGCACTGATCATAATAAGATGCAATGAAGAAAAGGGAAGGGAATGTTCCTAGAGCCAGGAAGGGGTCTCCTGCCAAGCTGTCTTTCCCTTTAATTCCATAAAACACTGTGCATGTTGCACTCATTGCAAATTCTGGTAGTGGAGATAGAAAACTAAGCCTCTGACATTTTGAAACATTGTCTTTCAAACTTGTAGTGTCCCTTTCGTTCATTGATTTCCCATTTAAGAAATTTGTAGGAGAAAAACAAATTTGAGCAAAATTCATTGGTCTAAGATGAGTTGTTAGAGCAATATGATACCCCTCCCTTTCCCTAGCTGAGAGTAGTTCTGCTTTTATTAAGAGTGCTATACATCTTTGTCTGTGTCATAGTGCTGTATAAATCACATGGCAAATCGACCAAGTAAATCAGGAAGCTGTTAAAAAAGCAATAAGGATGCTGTAAACACTGACATTTAAGTCTTATTGGCTCACTGGATAGCTTCATTCATTTTTAGAGTAATTTTCAAGGAGATAATTTTAATTGGTTTTGTTTCTTTCATTTTCAGTCACAACACTGTAGAACGGTGGTGTGTAAGTGGATTTTATTTTCTGAACATTGTTAGGTTATGGCGAGGAAGCTATGACATTCTTATGTGGTGGTCATGGGATTAGTTTCCCTCAATTGTAAAATAGCTGACCTTTTCAAAACAAATGTATAGACACTTTGACAAAACACTAATATAGGGCTACAGATAGGGAAAGAATTCCACTTGGCTAACATTGAATAAATATCTGGTGCTTTTTACTTCAGAATCTGGGGTAGGGTGAACCTCATTGAGCAGGATGGTTTAAGAAGTGTTAAGGTTAATTTGTAACTTATCGATTTCATAATTTGGTTTCACCATAAAGACACCAGTATGTCTATCTGAGAATAAGCTCAGTAAAATTGTCTTCCATGTTCGCATACATCCTTCACATATTGTCTTTCACTGTCAACTAAAATAAATGCCTGGGGAAGACAGCTACTTCAGATGAAATTTTCATTTGCAAAATGAGCAGGTGCAAGCAATTGGGAAAAAAAGCTAGATTTTCCTAATGTAGCCAGCTTCCTGATCCTCTTCTTTTAAGGATCCCTGAATCTCTTGGTTTATTGTGTATGATCTGTTACCCATTCATAAATAATTATTGTTATATCTGTTTGTATAGTAAAATATTACTTCCTTAAATTAATGAGAGCTATGTCCAGGTTCACAAATTTATTTTGCATAGAGCAGCAAATTATGGGATCAGTTTTCCTGGCATCTGAAATAAATATTAAAGAGAAATTGGCTGCCTCTGTAGGATTTAGGTCAACTTGGACACAACATACTGTCCTTAATTAGTTTGTATCTGTAGCTTATTAAACACTACAGTTTTTAATATATCGTGGGCTCTGCTTTCAAGCCTAAAAGAGTAGTCTAGCAGAAATTATAATATTGGTCACAGGTCATTCACATAGATAAAGCCTCCTATAAAACTAGCATGGTGACTTCAAATAGGAAAAAAAATCCGAATGGTTGTTGGGGGGAGAGAGAGAGAGAATGTTCTACGGTTTTATGAACAAAACTGGGTTTCAGGAAATATTGATTCTGTTACTGACTCACCTGCACAACTGCTGTGTTATCTTGGTCAAGTTACTTAACCTCTGTAGCTTAGTTTCCTTGTCTATAAAATGGGAATATCTACCTTCCTCATGGGCCTGTTGTAAAGTATAACTTGTATTTAATGTTCATAAAGTGCTTGTATGGATGGTGCTATAATGTGCAAAGTATTAGTTGCTATCTTACTAGCAGCAAGTAGCTGCTGTGTTACTAAGGATGCAGGAGATGAAAATCTGAGATGTACAGAATATTGCAGTTGGGCAAAGAGGAGGATTTTTAATGCACTGTCTCTTTGCTGATTTCACTTTGCTCTCTAGTTGCAGTACCATGCAGGGCTAGCGTCTGGCCTTTTGAATCAACAGTCTTTGAAACGTTCTGCCAACCAGATGGGAGTATCTGCAAAACGGAGACCAAAAGCCCAACCTACAACTCTTGTTTTACCACCTCAGTGAGTAGTGGAACATTTTTGAGAGAATTCTTATTGTGTGATGTTTTTTGTTTTTAATTTAAAAAATTAACCTTGTAATATTAAGAGGCTTTTGCAATGGGCTTGCTCTATAGAGGAGTGAGACTAGTAACTGGATGGGGACTATGGGTACCATGAAAACAATGAATTGCTGCCTATCAGTCTCCCTGAAAGTTACTTTGGACTCTAACAACAAATCTGAATTATAGGAATTCTCCTTTCCAGATGGCCTTGAAAGTATTTTTGCAAGATCAGATTGACATTGAAGCAAGATTCTTCATTAACTGATCAGTGACTAGGAGATTTGAGTAGGTCTTTTCAGAAAGTCCTAAAAGACTGGAGCCAAAAAGTCTTTGGTGCTAGTACTTTCTTGTCAAATGTCTGTTCTCAGTCCATCTGTTCACCATATGTTAATTTTTCATTGGATTGAAACCTCCTTTACAGGTGACAAGCAATTATGAGGACACCTAGAAAATGTTTAAGGACATAGACAACAGCACTCTAGGCAGTCTGTGTTGCGATGCCAGAAACACCGAGATACCCACAACTAGGCTTATAAATAAGTAAACTGTTTAAAATATTTAGTTATGTATAAGTAAAGTATTATATTAGGAAATGAAGTGTTAAGTGATTATTCAGGGTACTGACCATCCTTGTAGCTGGTAAAAATGGACTGCTGCCTTTCACGTAGAACAAGATCCACTGATGTATAAATACTGTATTGCATCTCTGTCACTGGAGTCTGTGGCACTGAGTCAGTGCTGGACCTAAAGGAAATCCAAGCTTTCTTAAGATAAAATGAAATGAGAGCAATCAGCAGAGTTTTCTCCTTGTATAGTAACTTCAAACAGCTAGTAATTCAAAAATCTATAAACTGTTGTATCTTCTTACCAATATATCAATAGCAGGGTAGTTAAAAAGGCTGCTTTAGCAAAATTACATGATGTGGAGCCAAATATCACTCTGTTGTATCAGTGTAACTGCATTGACTTCGGACTGCGGTGGTAACTTAGGTAGACTTTGGTTGAATGTGTATATTTCTCTGGCAGAGGAGTTAAATTTATTTGGTAGAGAGAGACAAATTCCATTTTTAATTATGGTTCATGGGCTAGAGTATTGTGTTGCCAATTCTCTGTTTTATTCTGAGTCTGATGACGTTTGTTGTTTTTCCTCATAGCCCCAGCTTCTGAAATCCTATGATACGGGAAAATCTCAGCTTACTTTTTTTTTTAACCTTTTTTTTTTCCTTTTTCTTTTTAAATCATAACCTTCTTGGTTGCAGAGGGAAGCCTGAAAATGTGATCAGAGTATATAATGGGTTGAATAGAGCCTTAGTGTAGTAACTAAACTTGTTGTTACGGTCATATTATTGTTATTTGTTCAATACCTTATTGCCACGTTCAGCATCACTCAGCTCACCTTAAGGATCAGCTATATTTCTCTTCTCCTCCACCTCACTTTTTCCGCCCTCTTCCTTCATTAACTTTTCTATTCTCTCTCTTGTCACTGTTCTTGTGTCACTTCTTGTTTCTTCTTTCTGAATTTCCTTCCTGCATCAACTTCCAGTTGCCACACTCTTACCCTTAGGCTTTACTCCCACTTCTACCCCATTCTGCCCCTAAAATAAGCAATGAAAAAATTAATGTTTACACTTTGTATCGTTAGGCTTCAGAATCAACATGCCAGTGAGTTTTTTTTTTTTATTGGTGGGCAGGGAAGTTCACCTCTTGCAGCCTGTCCGCAGACTCAGACTGTACTGCATCTGTCATACTTGATTCATGTTTGGAAGGTTTTCTTCTCAATCATGAGAACTAGAATTCCCGCTCCTCACCCCCCAATGGAAGCTGGGTATATGCAAATTCTAAATATTTCCCATGGACCACATAAATTCATCATGAGGGCTGGATCAGGCCCATCATCTGGATGTCTAACTGCTCTGGCCAGTGGTGAGAACAGAATTGTGGCACGTTTAAGAGGTGTCTGAATTGTTGGCAATTTGAAAGATACAGTTGTTTGAAAATGTGGCTGGCATAGTAATGTCACCCTGGGAACATCTCTTATTCACATTCCTTCCTGCCTGTGATTAGTGATTCAGGGCCAACAAAATAAATTGCAGCAGTTGAAGGATTATTGAGATAAAAGGGTACATTATTAATATTTTCCCATTGGGGTGCGAACCTTTCCTCTGTGTTCTATATTTCCAGGTGCTCAAATATTCTCAGGTTTTTGAGGGGGGGAGAGGGAAGCTTACTCAAATATGTTGCATGTTGGGAGATCAGTTGATGCCTCGGTTATTGTATGCATATTGTATAACTACATGCTGTGGTGCTATTGCAGATAATCTCCAGTAATCCTGGTTTCTCTAATAGTGAACATATAATTGCGTTTCCGTGGATTAAGATGACTACATGTTGTGCTACATTAATTAATCAATATTTGATGTGCTTGTTCTGTCTGATATTTTTGTATTTGACAGTTCATTGTTATGTTTAATGTGACATCTTATATCAAAATATAAAAATGGAGCGGCAAATGGATTACGTTGTCCCAATTGTGCTACAGTTTCATGGGTATAATGAGTTCTCCCTTCTCATTTTTCCTCATTCCTCATAACAGCAGAAGCAGCATGGGAAGAATCTTCAGCACAAACAAGATGTTTCCTTGAAAAGGCATTTTAGGAAGTGAAGAATTCTTCCCACCACTTTGCTATTATTTATGCCATGGAAATTCAGATATCTTGTATCTGTTGTGTATTTGAACAAATACGCTTTTTTTTTTTATTTTGACAAATATTCTTGTTTCAGCAAAAATATTAAGTTGCAGGTCTTTAGTAGCATTGTCTTTAGGGATTCAGTAACACTTAAATGTTATTCAGAGCAGTAGCATTGCTTCAAATTTTCTTAGTGCACAGGGAGATAAAACTAGCTTTGCACTTTCACCAAAAGGCCCATGTGCCAAACCATATTGTATGCCATGGTCAGATCAAGGAAAACTGAACCAGTCTTCAGCTTATGTTGGAATCCATTTTTGATCAAAGTTGTAAGTGCCAGAACTTGATCACATGTACTACGACTGCAGTGAAAACCAGCTTGCTCTGGTGCCAGCCTGCCTTCCACAGATGGTGAAATTCTTTGCACAAGCAGATACTCAAGGACCTTTAAAGCAAACGCTTAGAAGTGAAACTGGCTGTAGCTCGAAGGTGAGTGTAGGTCTTTCCCCGGTTTCAGCAAGACAATGACCTTCGCTTGGTGCCAGACTATAGGCAGTCTGGATTCCCGCAGAACTTTGTTGAAAACTCAAATGAGCAATTCCTGAGGGTGAGGACCAGATGTTTAATGAATTCAGGTACAATTCTATCCCGATGCAGTAATCGATGTCAGACAGAAGAGGAATGCCAGGAAACTACCACTCTACGGCTCAGGAAATAAGATGGATAATGACATGGATAAAGAATTTTCTGAAGGCCTTTCATGCTGGCACTGTATCCCAAAGGCTAATTATATCCAATTAGTAGCAAATGGAGCAGTTACATTCCCTTGTGAAGCTGGCAGTTCAAAACTTGAGTCTCCCAGATGTGGTGGTGCAGTGTGGTACAGTGCATCACAAATAGCCCAACTATTACAGGGTTTCTAAACTACTTTAGCAAGCTATATTTCAACCAGAACCTATTACATGTGTTCTTTTGCCTAGCAACAGCATGTTTACTCAGTAACCCCTTTGGTCTTTTAAATCCTTACACTTCTGAGCTGGAGACCAGAAAGGCTTCTGAATATGCCTCTCTAGTGCAGCTAAATGTAGCTAGTTAAAATATAGAATATTCCATTTATTTGAATAAATGTTCATTAGAAAACTGCCAATAGAAAGAAGTAGTAATCTAAAATATTTTTTCTTAGTGGAACAAACAATTATAAGGAAAACAGACTTGGTAGATTTATTCATACTTTTTGACATGAGTTTGGGCTGGGATGGGTTAGTCTTAATTACTCTTGAAAGATGTACATATTGAAGCATCAGCATAACATATATATGGCTATAAATTTGACTGCGGATGAGTATTGTAAGAAGTTGAAGGTTTCTCATCTGTTTAAAAGGAGGAACAACAATGTATTTAGTGAAGCCATCATTTATTTCTTATGGGAAAGGCATGTGGTGTACAAACTTTCAGGAATCCCTAAACTTAAAAGGCAGGCTACGTACTCTATGAAGTGGCTTGTAAGTATTGCCAGTTATTCGTTGAGCGGTTGCAGATATGTATTCCATTCAAGTATGTGAAATCCATTTTTCTAAATTCCAGGTAAGTACATTTTTTAAAAAGACTAGTCTGTCTCTTCCCTTCTGTTAAAGAAATGGCATCACTCTGGGCCCTTAATACAGTGCTAGTTGCTCTCATGGGTCTTCTGTTTGAGCCCTTGGTAACCTGCTCTCTGTGCTTTCTTTGCCAAAAGGCAGCTTTTCTCATAGCCATAACTCCCTCAAGGAGGGTGAGAGAGTTGCAGACTCTCATGCAGGACTTCCCTATACAGAACTTTTTAAAGATAAATATGGTGCTAAGGCAGCATCCAAAATTTATGTGAAAAGTGGTGTCACGGCTTCACCTTAACCAAACATATATTAACCTGTATTCTATCCTAAACTGCATTTGAGTGCGGAGGAATAGCTCCATCATATACTGAATGTGAGATGATGTTTGGCATTCTACTTAGAGAGGACTAAGCTGTTTTAGTCATTCCTCTCGACTGTGTTTCTTATGCAGAGCAAGTAAAGGGTTAGGCAGTTTCCATGCACACAGTCTTTAGGTGGATTACTTCCTACAGTACTGCAGCATATGGAGTACCTCAGAGACTGGTAGCTCATTCAACTAGGGCCCAAGCCACTTTGGTTGTGTTCCTCAGTGCTGTTTCTATATTAGACATTTGCAGAGCAGCTATCTGGTCTTCAGTACATATTTTTACCAAGTATTAGGCAAACTTTGAGAGAGTGGTTTTACAATCATTCTTTAGTCTCTGAGCCCCACCTCCTCCAGTTACAGGTTTTGAATCACCTGAGTGGAATATACATCTGCAACAATGTGAAGAAGGAGAAAAATGTTTACTAACTGTACTGTAACTGTTGCTGTTCAAGGTGTGGGTGAAGGTGCATATTCCACCCACTGTCCCCTTCTGCACTGGCATCATTAGCCCTGGATTCTGGTGTGAAGGAAGAGAGGTGGGTCAGGGAGGCACTGCCCTTATATAGCCATGGGAAGGCCTACGGGGCTGAAAGGCATGAATTTCACCTGGACAGGTACTGTTAAGCAGTTACCCAAGTTTGATGCGCTTGGTGTATGAACCCCTGAGTGGTATACACCTCTGCACCCACATCTCAAAGAACAGTAATTATAGTGCAGGTAAATAACTGCTTTTGCTCTGCTATCGTTGAATCTTGACAAGAGGCCTCTAGTGTTGTTTGCTTTCCAGTAGCAGATTTCTCTAGCAGTTGAGTGGGAGAGGAGGAGGAATGTTATGATGGTGGTCCATCTCTCTCTTCTGATAGCAGAGATCTACAAAAGAACATGTCTAGTGATGTGCTTCTTTCTCCCCTCCTCAGTTCTAACAGGATTTCTCCTTTCCACTGAGGAGACACATTTGACTTAACAAACTTCTTGTCTTTCTCCTGCCTTCTGCTGAAGAAATGAGGACTTGATTTTCAGAGGTGCTGAACACCTTCAACTCCCATGAAGATAACAGGAAGTTAGATGTACTCAGCACCTTTTTAAAAACTAGAGTTGTGGTCCTGGTTTTCAAATTGAACAGGAAACAGTGACTCTTGTTCTAAGTTCTCTTGAAATTTAAATACTGGACATGGTTAATGTAATAACGTATGCTGTATTATTTCTTTTGGCATTATATGTTGAAAGTAAATTTTCACTCATTAAATTGGCTCCAAGGATCCCTACTCCTGGAATCCACATGCCATGGCATGTGGAATTCAGTACTGCTGAAAGCAGTTAGTCTTAGGAAGGTGCTCCATGCCAATGCACAGCCCTGCTGAGAGCACAGCAGACACTCTGATGTGTTACTGTACAGCTGAGAAACAAGATCAGCATGAAACACTGTGATATGGTGAAGAGAGAACAGGGTAACCATAGTGAGCTCACTTTATTTATTCTTGGCATTATACTTGTTGGCAAACACAGGGTGGTCTATTAGTATTAATGAGATTTTTTTAGGGGTATCATATAAAGACTAGACCCAATAGTTTGTATAGCTTTATAGATAACTGAACTGGAGTATTGAAAAAACACTCTTTCCTAGAACTGTTCCAGTATCTAAAGTTTAAATTATTCCCTAATATAATTGGGAAAATAGGTTTCTACTTGCTAAGAACTCTCTGGCTCGTGGTTCAATTGACAGAGAGGCCTGAGTATAAATGAGGAGTAAAGTTTTTTCTGTGTGGGGGTTTTTTTGGGGGGGGTGTGCTTTTTGTTTTGTTTTGTTTTGCTTTAGGGCTTTTTACTTTCACTGGAATATAAATGTTTCCAATATATTTCCTAAACTGACAAAGAAAGCATCTGAACTAAGTGTGTGAAAGTTTCTCTGAATCTAAATTCAGGCCTTTAATCTACTTTCTGTGAAACAGGACCAGGAAAATGACTCCTTTATATAGAAAAGACATCTATAAAATTGTTCAAGAAATCTAACGTGCACAACTGAAAGCCATGAAAATAGTTTCTTTAATCTTTGGTTTAAGTCAGGGAGTTGTAGGAGGAACATGGCCCAATGGGTTCTGCCAGTCACACACTTTCTCACTCCTTAGCATTTTCTCCTTGTGAATGCATAACTGCAGCACTTTGTTACACACATTAATAGGAGAAGACACCTTTGTGTGGGCCCCTCCAACTAAGATGTCAATTGGGGGGATGGAAGATCTAGAAACTCCTTCACTGCCTCTCCTCACTGGTTGAGGAGTTCATCTCTTTGGGGCCCTCTGCATGAAATTGAGCAATCAGCATTCAAATAGCAATATAAATAGTTTTGTAAGACACGAGAAATGGTTTGCCTACTGTATTTAGATTTGTTTTTCATAAACTAAACTAAATAAGGCATTCCCATTTAGTTACAGAAAAATGAAAATAAAACCTTGCGTATCTTGGAAATCATTCATCTTTGATCACTCACTGGTCAGCCTGAGTCTTTTCTGTCTTGGAGATCTTCTTGGGAGTTCCCCATCTTCCACCCAACTGGTTATTTAAGCCCATGTGTCCATGGCAAGTCTTAGGTGGTTTCTAAAGTTCATCATCATATCAGACAGTCCCCGTCCATATCCTGCCTTATCTTCAACTAATCCTTTCAAGGTAGCTGCATGGGAGAAAAAGGTCCTTTGATGATGATGATATAGCTTCCTTTCAAACACTAATTCATTGGTTTAGCAGACATCTCTTTTTCTAGGCTGAGAAAAATAAAATTACAGATATCCATAACTCAGGTTTTTACCTTTCTTTGTTTCATATTACATGTCACTTATTGACATGCCATTTTCTCTTTCACAGTCAGTTTTTTTACCAATTTTAATTGTATTTACTTTTACTTTTTCACACAATGCACAATTAACCTGTGGAACTCATTGCCATGGGGTGTTGTGATAGCCAAAAGTATAACTGGGCTCAAAAAAGAATGAGATGAGTTCATGGAGGGTAAGTTTGTCAGTGGCTATTGGTCAAGATGGTCAGGGATGAAATCCCATGCTTGGATGCTAGGTTTGTCAGTGGCTATTGGTCAGAGGTTCCGGGATTTCAACCCGGAACCTCTGACTGCCAGACCTAGTGTCATCTGGGTTAGAGTGCCGCCAGTCCACTACCACTTTGTGCTGGCTGGTTTGATAGTACCATAGAATATTTGGAACAGCTAGTTTGCCTGTTTAATGGATCTGTACAAAGTATCTGCACTCACTCTTGATCTTTTCTTATTCCATATATATTCTAACATTCTGTGTATTTCAAAAGCAGATTATTTTTTTAAATGAGTACAAAGAATGTCCAAACTGATAAACTTTCATAGGTTTTTAAGGCCGAAGAGACCATTATGATCATGAAGTCTGACCTTTTGCATTATACAGGCCATAAAATTACACCCAGTAGTTCCTGAATTGAGCTCAGTAACTTCAGATTCCTAGTTAATTGTGACAGCTAATTTATAAATCGTTGGGAAAAGGGACATTTATAATGGAAGTCCTTACATAATCCTAACTAATAGTATGAATGGTACTCCAACACTTATTACATCATTCTATAAAGAGCAGTCTGGTCTTTAGTCTCAAATTTAACGTTTGGAAAGGTTTCTCTTAAAACTATTAAAGAAGGAAATATCTAAAAATCTGTGGCAGCAGCTTTTGTTGGTTTTTTGGGAAAAGTCATCCAAAGTTCTTTGTGCAGTTCTAAAGTTCTGCTTTGCCCCTACTGTCAGGGCTGTATTAAGTGGCAATATTCATTAAATACCACAGAGATGATATGCAATAAAGAAATAATCCTCAGGCCAATGTCTATACTTCTCTCCAGAAGAGTTAAAGTTGAGAATGTAATTAAAGATTAAAACACTGTTTGCATTCTGGAACATGGAGATACCTTTTTGTACATGATGGGGAATTGCATTAATAAGGAAGAGATCAGTTTCCAATAACTTTCAATACTAGGAGCTCATTGAATATCCTCAGTCATATTTAAGTTTCTCACAGTATTCCTTTAGCTTTACTCTTGCAAGATAGTTCAACTGGAACTGTAAAAGGATATGTGCTGCTCCAGTTCAGTGACTCTCTTGCTTTCCTAAATTAATCTTTTTTTAATATGAAAAAGATTAAGAGTTAGGTCCTTATAGTGCAAGACGGCAGTGATTTACATGGAAAGGTTTAGTTACCTTTCAGTATATAAATCTTGCACTATGTAGCTATGTCATTTACCTTAATATTTGGTGTCTTCATGAGTGTGCATGGTTTGCATCATGTTAAACTTTTTTTCTCATTCTCTTTGGTAAACACACTAACAACTAGATTTCCTTCAGATGGTTTTGAGTGGAGCTATTTTTGTGTAAGTTGCAGTGCAGTACTATAGGATGAGGGCACACTTTTTATTAATAATTAATTGGCATGCTGATATTTGTGTATTCAAAAAATATTTGTGCACCTTCGTGATAAATTCTGGAAACTATATTCCTAAAACCACTCTGCAGAAGCCTGAATAGAAAGTGACTGTAAACCTTTCTGTGCTGATTATTTGACTTCATCAACTTGTTAAATACCTTTTACTTTCACCAAGAGAGCTGTTACTAGCCAATGGGTTTGCACTGTTTCTATCCAGAGCATTACAATAAATAGTAATTCTGTTAAATATTTTTCACTTGCTTTGAAATAAGATCCACAAGTGCTTTGACAAATAGACTGAAATATTATCTAGTTTCACCGTGGCTTTTGTAAGTACCTGATTGTCTACACTAGCCACGTTAGAGCACGGCCACGGCACCACTGTGACGTGGGCAGTGTAGACATGCTTTATTGCTGAGGGAGAGCTCTCCCAGCGATTTAAAAAACAAACAATCACCCCTAACGAGCGGTGGTATCTTTATCTCCCGATGATAAAGCGCTGTCTATACTGGTGCTTTTCAGAGCTAAAACTTTTGTCACTCGGGGTGTTTTTTCACACCCCTGAATGACAAAAGTTTTAGTGCTGATAGTGGCAGTGTAGACACAGCCTTAGTAACCTCTGCTGAAAGGCTGTTTTGAATTGGCATTGTAGGCTTTTACTGGGCTGGAGAAAGATCTGCCACTGGATGCATAGAGAGCAGAACTGTGAGTTTCAGATTTCGATGTGTCCACTAGACTTTCTAGTTGGTGGACATGTGTGTATGTGTGGAGTAGCCCCGTATATGTAACCTTTCTGAGGGAGAGGGGGCACGTGGGGGGGGGGGGTCAAGAATTTCAGACTTTGTGTCCATGTGTATTTATGCTATAGTACATATGGCAAATGGAACAAGGGAATTTTCCTCACTGAATCATGCTTCACATCTACATATTTCAGTAGTCGAAAGGTAATATACATCTACTTAGTATATATTCATGTCATTGATTTCATATTTGTTAAATTTGGGAAATTATCAGTGGATTAGAGAGGTGGCCCTCTAAATTAGGGTTTTGTAATTAAATTGTAGTGGTTGAGTACTTCAGTTTATTAAGGGAATCCAAGAATCACTTTTGAAAGTTTGTTTTATTTCTTTAAAGGAAAACCACAATATAACGATATGCTAACCCATGCTCAGAGAACAGTGAGTCACTAAGCAAATACTTCTAAAGTGTCTGAAATATAATAAAGAATAATTAACAAGCAGACAGAAAGCCACCATTCTGATAGTTTCATGAAGCAAATTAGAAATTAGGACTGACAATATTTGAATGCCATTAGCAACCACTGAAAATATGAGCATTTTAAGTTTTGAGGTAAATTCTATGTTCTTTGGTCCTATCCTGTGAAATCAACTTTCTCAAATTGTTTTAGATAAGGGTTTTTAAACTTTTTCATAGAGCAGGACCACATCTTATTAGAAATATTGTCTTGGATAAATGTCTCCTTGCATTCCTGATTGCATGGATGTCATCTCCTCCTGTTCATGACCCCATAAACATCCCTTTTGGTGACTATAGCAATTGCTATATGTAAAAGTGATACTAGAAAAGTATTTCACTTCTCTTAGCTGCCTCTAGTGCAATAAGTATTTAATTTGTCCTTTCTGATGATTTGTTCTACACATTCTAATTCTTTAATCTCTGCTTCCTGTTTATTCTGTTCCCCTCAGCTGAAAACAATCCCTTATTCAGTGGCCTCACAGTGAATGTGTATCTGTCAACAGTCTATCATGTACTTCTTGATGTGACTTTTTAAAATTATTATTTAAATAATGAAAATCAGAAACAGTCTAAATATTTTATATAACTCCTTTGAGTTAATTGGTATTTATTACCAATCATTTATTTATTTATTTATTTATTTATTTATTTTATTACCAAATAATATTATTATTTCAGTGGAAAGAAAAAACAATTTTGTTTTGATCCATGAGGGATTTTAGTGGATTTGGTCTAATCCTTTCTGTATTACAGGTCTGATAGGTATGTTTCTCATTATCAGTTGCATAAGGGTATTTAACACACCACCACGCAAAAAAAGGGGAGAAAAGCTCCACCTTAACTAATTACTTTTCAAAATTTGATTTCATAGTAGAGAAGAAGTAATCAGCTGTACTTGGTTTGTCATATAAAATGTCAGTGTTTTTGCTCCTTGGTTCAGACGCATCACATTTAACTCTGAAACCACACATGGCTTGTGCAACATAATTAGAGACATCTGAGAGACGGAAGGAAGTTTGGTTTTTTGATCTGAGAGACTGCTATGGTCATCGACTATCCCTTTTAAGTTAAGACTATGTGTTAATTTTTGTTGTCAAGCCGAGCTTTGATTAGATGGCTATAACATGCTTTAAAGAACAGATGTGAAATAATAGAAAATAGTGTGTTCCAGTTTTAAAATTTGCAAAACATTAAAAAATGTACCGTGAAAGGACCAGTTTTGCACTGGCTGGCATTGGACTCTGTGGGTATGTCTACACAGCTAAGAAAAACCCACAGCCGGCCTGTGCCAGTCAACTCAGGCTCGCAGGGCTCAGGTTATGGGGCTGTTTCATTGCTGTGTAGACTTCCTGGCTTCCCAGAGTTCTGAGGCTGGAAGCAATCAAACCGTCCTGTAGTCTGAGCCCAGCAAGCCCGAGTTGACTGGCACAGGCTAGCCATGGGTTTTTCTTTGCTGTGTAGACATACCGTGTGACCAAGTAAGTCTTCTCCATCACTGACTTCTGAGTTGAGGTATCATGTTTGTTACATTACACTCCATAACCTTTATAAAATTGTGCTTATGATATGGATATGACATAACTGACATACTTTATGCAAGATGGCTCATGTAAGATATCATTGGAAAGGGTTTGATTTACTGAATGTGATTATCCAATATGTATGCATGTATCATTTCTGTATCTAAAGTTAGGAATATGGACTGTGTAACAATTACAGCTGGGTTTGTATTGGGAAGACACCCATCAGACGACAGGCCGTCAGATTTGATGGGCCATTAGGAAGGAACAAGAAGACTGTGAAGATACTAATCTCTCTCCCTCCTGGGAGGCATTCTGGGACGAACTGTGACATTACTAAGGGCATGTCTTCGCTGGCAACGTTAAAGCGCTGCCCCGACAGCTCTTTAGTGTGTCTTTCGTAGTTGCGGCAAAAAAGAAGAGCCGCCGCCAGTGTGCCGCCGAAGACGGAGCGGGGAGAGCCGAGCCGCCGCCGAAGAATCAAAGGTTCAGGAGCGCTGCTGCCGCTGTGCCGGCAGCGGTGCTCCTCCTGCTGCGCACCCCTAGGGATGGTGTTGTGCACCCCACTTTGCAGACCACTGGTCTACACTGGCACTTTACAGCGTTGAAACTTGCAACTCTCAGGGGGGTGTTTTTTCATACCCCTGAGCGAAAAAGTTGCGGCGCTGTGAAGTGCCAGTGTAGACCAGCCCTAAGTCAGGTTGTCTTGTCACCTGATAGTAAACATTACCTTGGACTTCTTGTAACTTTCCACTAAAAGCGGGGGGGGGGCAAGTTTGGGAAACAAAGGATTCTCGCCTTATGTAAACCTTATTTAAGGGTGGGGAGGAAGGCAAACAGGGCTCTACTCTATGTCCTGTCTGCCCAAGAAGAATGACTGCTAAAGACCCCTAAAAGAAGGGAAGGGAAGGAGGGAGTCCAGAGTGAGACAGATCCAGTCTGAAAAGAATATAACTGGAACTTTATGCTACAGAAACTTTGCAACCTGCCTAAAATAACATTTAGGGTAAGAAATTACATTGTGTAACCGTTTCTTAAGTATATTAAGCTTAGCTTGTGTATTTTGTTTGCTCAGTAATCTGCTTTGTTCTGTCTGTTATCTCTTATATTCATGTAAAATTCACCTTTTATAGTTTATAAACTTAATTCTTGTTTATAATATAACAAGTTTTGCAGTTTGTGCAATTTGTAATTGGGTGGGTAAGAGGCTGTGCATACCTTCCTCCACATTGAGGGAGGAGGCGGATTTCATAATAAACCTTTGAGTCTGCACTCCAAGGGAGGTGGGCACCTGAGTGCTGAGGCAAGTCCCTTAAGCTGAGTCTTCCCAGAGCTGATCTCAATGTCTGTGTCATTCTGCAGTTAGGTGTGGCCCTGTCTGTGTGTGTGCTGGAGGAGGCTTAATTGCCTGGCTCAGCAAGACAGGTAAAAAGGGTGCCCATGCTGGCAGAACAGGCAGGCTCAGTGGTATCTCAGCACATCAGCACAACCCGTTACATTGTTATTATCCAATCAAACCTAATTCTCATTGTTAATCCAGAAACCTGATAGTTCTGGAAAAATTCTGTATGTATCAATCCACTTTTCATCTGAGATTTAGAGTCGGATTGTGGCTGGCCTTTACCTGAGGGAGAACTGGGAATGGGATAGCGGGGCAAGGAGCAGAGACCTCTTCTCTGTATGCTCTTTGAGATGCAATCTTCCCCCCCAAGGGGTTCAAGAGGGACAGCAAAGGGCTGGGAGGATATTGCATTACTTCAAGGGACACAGTAAGAAATGCTCACCTCTGCAGTACAAGGAACTCAGATTAATTCTGCCTCCCTGACCTTTCCCAGGTGTAATGTGGAGCCAAAGCACCATGTACTCTGGACCATGTGCAATTTACTCAATCAGCATGACAGAGTGATGTCTCCTATTTCCAAGTTTGTTATTCTACACTGTCTATACTAAACTGCATTATGTTTACTAAGATAATATAGAGTACTGTGCATAAAACTAAACTGTATATATGGCAAACTAAGTATTTGATAATTTATTAAATATGGTAATTCCTAATAGTCTGAACCAGAGTATGCTTTTATGTACTCAGTTGCATATTATGGAGTCATAGCAATCTATAGTTAAGATTTCAAGAATCCTGTCCTTCTGGAAAGCATTATTTTTAATTCCGTCTTACTTTCCTGAAATAAAAATGCCAACTTTTTTGGCATAACATTTCTAATGCTTAGTCTCAAGGCTTAGGAGAATTTTTTTTATTGAAGTTTGAAAAAATAAAAATCAGAAAAAAAATTTGAGTGTTAGAATTGTGTATGAGAGAGAATCATTTTTGGCATCTGGTACTGAAACAAGTGCTTGCTTTGAGAAATGTACAATTTTTCATATTTTTAACTGTCAGAGAAGTCACATTCCATTTGAAGGTTTGAACACATCTAGGTTACAGTTTAAAAAAATTAACGTAGTTAGTTATTATATGCCTGGGTAAGATTTAGCCAAGTGCTCCACCTACTATGTGCATTTGTTGTGTAAGTCTTCAGGAGAATGCACACATCTCATTCAGAGCTGTGTGAACTGCCAAGGAGGTGTGCAAGATCCAAATAGGACTCTTATCCCAATGAATGATTCTGTAAGGGGAGCAGTTCCCTAAACTGCTCTCTGTGCTGGCTGGGAAGTTGATCCCAAGTGTTTCACCTGGTGAGTGGCTGGAAGAGAAGAGGAAGTAATTATCTGATTTGCTGTTCTCTGCAACTTTAGAAGTATGATTTTTTTATTTAAATCTTGATCTAATCTTCTAATGTGTTGATGTATCTGGCAGCAGGAGTCTGTGTAATAATCTTCTTTATTTTCTGACTCCAGAACAATGCTGATTGGTTTTTTGCTGAATTTTTTTCACTCCAATTCAAGAATGGCACAGCTGTACATTTTCTTACAAAAGCAATTACAAAAAAACAGCAGGCATTGGTCAACACAGATTGACCAAAGAGAAGGTTTGACTATTCCACCCCAAATGTTACTTATGATAGTCGTTTATATTTGTACATATTACAAAAAGACAAGAGAGCTAGAAGTTCTTTAGTTCCAATAAAATATAGAAACTTCTATTCTATTTACGGTATGGTAGAATTTCAATATGTAATATAATTACATATTATAACCTGCTCAAAACATTGGCATTGTCTCTCCACTCTTCAACTATTTCATAGCAGTCAGCAGGGTAATGAAGGGCTCACATTATTGTAAAACTAATTAATGAAGTCTCTGTGTGATGTAAGATACATATAAAATAACATTAGTTTTAAAATTTATATTTACTAGTATGTTATATCGCGGGATTGCCAGTCAATCACTAGTATGTTATGCAGTATTATAAAGTAAAAGTAATCTATATGTATCAAACAAAGTTAAAGTAGTAGTATTTTTGCTAACTTGTAAAATTCAGTAAATCACAATGGGACTCCTGATCATTAGTGCATATTAAAGTTCTGTTGCTTAGGTTTTTAATAAAACCTACTTCTGAAATGTTTAAATAGTAGTGAAACATTTGTAGTACTACATAATTGCTAGCGTATGATGTATTGCTTTTCACATTACTATAAATATTTCACATTACTTTATTCCAAGATGCATTTAAACTGGAGCAGGTGAAGAGAAGAGCTACCAAGATGGTCAGGGGAATGGAGGGACTATATTATGAGAAGAGACTGGAAAAGCTTAGCTTGTTAAGTCTAACAAAAAAAGCTGAGAGGGGATAGGTTTGTTTTTTTACAAACACATTGGGGGTTTAATACTAGAGAGGGTGAAGAGCTATTTAAGGTGAAGGACAATGTTGGTGCAAGAACAAATGGCTATAAGCTTGCCATGAACAAATTCAAGCTGAAAATTAGAAGATTTCTAACCATCAGCAGGGTGAGTTTATGAACTGCCCCCCCAGCAGGAGTTTTGAGGGCAAGCAATTTAATTACTTTTTAAGAGAGAGCAGGACAAATTTATGACTGCAATTGTTTGATGGGGTTGCTTGTGACAGTAGGGGGCAGGGTTCAACAGCCCTGTGGATCACTTCTGGCTTATATTCCTAAAAGCTCATGTTTTAGGGTTTCAGCTAGCCACCTGCAGTGGTCAGGAAGGTTTTTCCCTGCAAAATATATATTTAAAAAATTGCGCAATTAAAAAACAAAATAAATAGTATTTTTCAATTCACCCAATACAAATACTGTAGTGCAATCTTTTTATCGTGAAAGTTGAACTTACAAAAGTAGAATTATGTCCAAAAATACCTGTTTTGTTTTTTAATGCAATGTAAAACTTTATACAAGTCCACTCAGTCCTACTTCTTGTTCAGCCAATCACTCAGACGAAGTTTGTTTACATTTGCAGGAGATAATGCTGCCCTCTTCTTGTTTACAACATCACCTAAAAGTGACAAGTATCAGAGGGGTAGCCATGTTAGTCTGGATCTGTAAAAGCGGCAAAGAGCCACCTAAAAGTGAGAACAGGAGTTAGCATGGCACTGTTGTAGCCGGCATCGCAAGATATTTACGTGTCAGATATAATAAACATTCATATGCCCCTTCATATGCTTCATATTCATATGCTTCAACCACCATTCCAGAGGACCTACATACATGCTGATTATGGTCGTGCTTGATAATGATCCAAAGCAATGTGGACTGACATATGTTCATTTTCATCATCTGAGTCAGATGACACCAACAGAAGGTTGATTTTCTTTTTTGGTGGTTCGGGTTCTGTAGTTTCCTCATCGGAGTGTTACTCTTTTAAGACTTCTGAAAGCATGCTCCACACCTCATCCCTCTCAGATTTTGGAAGGCACTTCAGATTCTTAAACTTTGGGTTGAGTGCTGTAGCTATCTTTAGAAATCTCACATTGGTACCACCTTTTATGTTTTGTCAGATCTGCACTGAAAGTGTTCTTAAAGTGAACATGTGTTGAGTCCTCATCCGAGACTACTATAACATGAAATATATGGCAGAATATTGGTTAAAATAGATCTGGAGACATACAATTCCCCCCCGAAGGAGTTTAGTCACAAATTTAACACTTTTTTTTAATGAGCATTATCAGCATGGAAACATGTCCTTTGTAATGGTGGCTGAAGCATGAAGGGGCATACAAATGTTTAGTAATCTGGCATGTAAATACCTTGCAATGCCGGCTATAAAAGTGCCATGTGAATGCCTGTTCTCACTTTCAGGTGACACTGCAAATAAGAAGCAGACAGCATTATCTCCTGTAAATGTAAACAAACTTGTTTCTCTTAGTGATTGGCTGAACAAGAAGTAGGACTGAGTGGACTTGTAGGCTCTGAAGTTTTACATTGTTTTGTTTTTGAGTTCAGTTGTGTTACAAAAAAAATGTACATTTGTAAGTTGCACTTTCACGAAAAAGAGATTGCACTACCGTACTTGTACGAAGTGAATTGAAAAATGCTATTTATTTTGTTTATCATTTTTAGAGTGCAAATATTTGTAATAAAAATTAATATAAAGTGAGCCCTGTACACTTTGTATTCTGTTGTAAGTGAAATCAATATATTTAAAAATGTAGAAAAACATCCAATAATATTTAATAACAGTAAACTGTAACTGTTTAACAGTGCGATTAAAACTTTGATTAATTATAATTAATTTTTTTTAAATCGCAATTAATTTTTGAGTTAATCACGTGAGTTAACTGTGATTAATCGACCGCCCTAGTAATTATAATAAATTGTCCTTTGCCTAATCAGATCATTTGTTTATGTATATACTTAACTATGATTGCTGGAGCTATATTGGATGAATAGATAGGGTTTGGCCATAGTAATAATATATCCCCCCTTCTTATAACTGGATGGATGTTCATTACTTTCAGAGTTACCAGGCTTACTGTACCTCTGACCCTTACAGCTATCTTCGAGAGCATCCCCCTCAGGTCTCAAGCGGTAAATTCCCTGGTGATTGGGGAAGAATCACTTGATACTCCCACTTTCAGACCACACCCTGGGCTGTAATCCACTCTGATCAGCCACAAGTACCTCAGCAGCTCTGATTTATTTTCAGTACCTTCAGTTCCTTTTCCTTCAGGGAGAAATTTCGAGGGTCTCCAATAGCCAAACAGCCTTCTTAAAGTAAAGTATTATTTATTTAGAGCAAAACTATAAGAGAAAAAGATCTTAAAACAATAAAACTGATTATATGCTGCCTAGTTTATCAGGTATCTATTTTCCATATGGGAATTGTGATTTGTCTTAGCTTTTTATAGACACCCCATGCCGCCACGCCCACCACCCCCCACCGCCCCCCCCCAAGCCGACTGCTAGGGCCTAGGTCACAATCTCTTCCCTTAACTCACAACCAATTCTCTCACCACTGATTCTGGGAGGGTCACTTAAAAACTTGCCCAGTCCTTTGGTCACCTCCCTTCTCAGATAGGTCACTTCTTAACTATCTATTGCCCTTTGATCTGTTAGTTCCTAGCACTGAGAAACAAGGCTTGCTACTTGGATACAGGATATATAGGATCCTCATTGTCTTTCAAGCGTGTGTTGGAGATGTTCCATTGTGTTGTCTTCCTGCTGGTCTTTCGATCAGCCCTCCATTAAGTCAGATCTAGACTTTCATATAATAGACTTTCTAATAACTCATAACTAAGGCTAAGATTTTGTCATGGTTATTTTTAGTAAAAGTCAGGGACAGGTCACGGACAATAAAGAAAAATGACTTGTCCCTGACTTTTTTACTAAAAATATTCATGATAAAATGGGAATGTGCTGAGCAGCTGTGGGTTGGCTGGGAGCTCCGGGGCTCCCACCACCCATGGGCGTTTAGAGCTTTAGGATCCCACCTTCCCCTGCCGGGGCAGCTGGCGGGGAGCTGCGGGCTACCCCTGCTACCCATGGTGGCTTGGAGCTTGGGGGCTTGCTGCCTCAGGTGGTGGGGTACCTCATAGCTCCCTGCTGCTATGGGAGGTGGTGGGACCTTGCAGTTCCCAGATGCCAGGGCTGAAGTCACAGAAGTCTTTGGGAGTCACAGATTCCGTGACCTCTGTGACAAAATCATAGCCTTAGTCCTAACTGTACAGTAACTTTCTCTCACTGACCAAGTCACTTATGGTATTCATAAGATTATTATATATCAGCTCCATGTTTGCCACAATTACAAATCTTTACCACTTGTGTAGTATGTGGGCTTAATTCATTGGTAGCATGGCCCTGACTCTGCTGCCTTTGTTTAGATACTAGATGAACACCTATTCTTCTTGTTTTGGGCACATAGTAAAAAGAAACCTTCAATCTTGTTAACTCACTGCTAGTCACATGAGGGGATTAATGATTGCTGTTGGTATTTAGGTGCCACATTCTACAGATTAATCCAGCAAATAGGATCACACACTGAGTCTGATGTAAAAAGAAAAGGAGTACTTGTGGCACCTTAGAGACTAACAAATTTATTTGAGCATAAGCTTTCGTGAGCTACAGCTCACTTCATCGGATGCATTCAGTGGAAAATACCTCTGAAGTCTGTAAGGTGCCACAAGTACTCCTTTTCTTTTTGCGGATACAGACTAACGTGGCTGCTACTCTGAGTCTGATGTGCAGCTCTGTGAGACTGTGAGCAAAGTGCTTTGACATAACTCCCATCTGTTTGGCTGGAGACTGTCTGGGAGACTTCATAGTTAGAGATTTAGCTCTCTTTTTTCAAACTTGGGCCATATAGTGTCCTCAGTCTGCATGTATGTCTCCTGATAACACTCACAGATCAAGTGCACTGCTTGGCCCTTAGTGAGCATTAGTGTCCTGGGAATTGCAGCTGTATTGTAAAGGAGCAAGTTTGCCGTAAAGGTAATGTTTGTGTGAGAGCAGCACCATTAAGAGGTGGCAGTTAATTAAAAGTTGTTCCATGGCCCCAACTATTAAAAGATGCCCTTGCAGCAGTTAAATGCTACACTAATATCACACTGTAGGGAATCCCTGTACTTTCAGTAAAAAGGAAGTTAGGGATAAAGATATATAATTAAAGATTGCAAATTCTGGTTTGACTGTCCAAATGGAATGTACACTACTGGTAGTGGAGATAATTGGCCAGAGAAGAGCAAACTAAAATAATAGAGGAAATTTGTTAGGAATTAATAAAATCAAAGTTTTCTCTTAGCCTGTGATTTCATCATATGAGTGTTTTCACCCTTTTTATCATGAGTGTTTGCAGTTGCTATTTTAGTAGTATTTTGCTAATGGGAGAGATCATTTTGAAAGGGTTAAATTAAAACCATTGCATACTAACCAGGAGATATAATGCATGCTAGCAAATCTTCCCTCCCCCCCCCCACAGTATATTATGTTGTCAGCTATAATAAACAAAAAAGAGTAGGTCCTCGCTAATTCATACTAATGACATGAAAAAAGCCATCAGTTTTTATTTTGTGGTTTAGCAAATGTGGCTTAGCAAAATTCTACTTGCAATGTACAGAACAGAATTATATTACATAATGAAGTTATTTATTGATGAATACACTTGTGCGTGATTTAAAATGAAAGCTAGCTGTTTCAAAAAAACAGTGCTAAAGAGTTTCAAAAGCATAGCACTAAATAGTTACACATTTTAGATGCTTAAAATATGTATTGTTAATGACATGGAAGGAAGTTCTAGATTTCGCCTTGTAATTAGTCTATCATGAAAGTCAAAGCCAATGTTGAGACCTATTGTAAGAAGCGTTTTTTGCAGTTCGGACGACAACTCAAAAGGAAAACCCACATAAGTAATTACTATATTATAGTTACAGAAAGAATGTTTAATGTCTTTTTAACAAGAAAAGGTACAGTGTTGGCAAATTGCTTTGCTGTGCTTCCCTTACGCAACATTAAAAATAACTATTACTTTTTTATTTTACTGCAGGACATTCTCATGGCATTAGTTTGTTTACAAGGAACCCTCTGGGTGGGTTAAATCACAAAGCTTGGGGAAGCATTCTAGTCAATGACTTTATGGGAACTTTCTTTTAAACACAGATCTTAGACCATCACTTTCTAACTGTTTTAAAAATATTTTTGGTACACGTGTTTTGCTTTTGTATGTCCTGCCCTCCCCACTCCCAAGAAGGGAAGTGGGGAAGTGACATACCAATGCAGTCCCTAGAAAAGAAGCTTTTTATACAAACTGGGAATAAATTTTAAGTGTGCTGCATGGGTTTGTAGGTAACCCTTGTTGATTTTTTTTTTTTGTGATATGACTTAGTCCCTGTGTACTTCTTAGAAAAGCTGCTCCACTGTCTTTCCGGCTGTTTCCTTTTGAAGGAGCCTTTTTTCTTGATCCTACATTGTTTCACAGTATTGTTGTCGTACCGGAGTTCTTGTACTGGCCATATTCTCACCCAGCAGCATGTGCTGGTACATCAAAATTTAAATTCCTGTCTCCTACTGACATTCCCTGTCTCCTCAGCGACCTTCTGCAGTTCAGAAGGGGTCACCTGATCGTGATGGTTGCAGCATATAACACTTTTACTTGTTCTAGTGCTTGTTTAGAAGTAATTTAAAAACAAATCTACAGACTCAGGGCTAGTCTACACTGGCAATGCTAACGTGCTGCTGTGGCAGCGCTTTAACGTGGCTTGTGTGGTCATGGCGCTCTCCTAGCGCTCTTTAAAAAAAAAAACAAAAAAAAAACCACCTCCATGAGGGGCGTAGCTCCCAGCGCTGGGGCACTGTCTGTACTGGTGCTTTACAGCGCTGAAACTTGCTGCACTCGGGGGTGTTTTTTCACACCCCGAGCAAGAAAGTTGCAGCACTGTAAATTGCCAGTGTAGACAAGCCCAAAGTCTTGTAGCAACAATGTAATGTGGAATGCAGATAATTTTATTTTGCTAAAGCTCAGTTATTTTCTTTTCCCTTGAACTCTCAAACTTTAGGGATTGCCATATGTTCATACAGAATGTTCAACTCTCAAATCATGTTTCTCTTTTGTGTTGCAAATACACTGCTCTTTGATGTTTTGTTCTTAGGAATCTTTCTGTTTCAGGAAATGTCAAACTGTGCTACTTGATTTATGCGAGAAGACTGGATCATTCAATTTGTTTAATGTTAGCTAAGTCTACCAATACCTCCAGAATGATAGTATAGAAAAGATACATTTTATGTCATCTGGCATTCCAGTCTGATCCATGGTTCCTTCTAATCAACTGTTTAATACCTCACAAAGCTTCATTGCAGAATGTTGGACAGCACATTCATCCATTACCTTGTTCCTGCATTTGAAAGCAAAACCGATGTCTGTTCTAAGCAGTTTTATTCAAAGGGCTAAACGATTTAGAAACTTTACCTCCACATTTATGGGGAATGATAGCAGGGGATTGAGAAGCAGCATATCAGGGCTTGGGGACTGCGGACAGGTCTGGGAGCCAGATTCTACTGAGTTCTAGTTATGCTCTGCCACTGACTTGTTTTGTTTCATTTGACCCTTCTGCCATAGTTATACCATTTGTAGAACGGGAATAATAATACTTTTTATAAAAGCACTTTGAGATCTACAAATGAAATTGCTATATAAATTCAAATTATTATTAATGTTTGAACTGCTTCTTGCCTCAGTTTCCCCACCTGAAAAATGTGAATAGTACCATTTTCACAAGGATGTTGAAAATGAATTAGGTAATATTTGTACAGAGCTTTGATGAGATAAACCACTAATATTAGGAGGATGCTTCCTCATTAGGAAAAAGTCTTGGTTTTTGAATCTCATTGTCAGGTAACATTCAAAACCAATTAGATTTTTTTTAAAATTCAAAGTGCATTAGTGGCATGTCCTAGGAAATGAATGATCATATCATCCTACTTTCAAGGTCTAATTGGGAGGCCTAGCTACCCTCTGCCAGGATTCTTACTGAAGAGTGATGTATTATTTTGTACCCCTTGTCTCCATGCTTTTAGGTACCATTTCAGTTCTAGAAAGACAAAGTGCAGATGCATGAACTACTTACACAGCCAGCTTGGCTGGAGCCTGTCAGTCTGTTTCAACCTCCCTAGACTACCTGAGTCTTATAATCATTGAGCTCTTTTTCTGGTTATTACATTCAGTGTTTGGTGTTACAAACAAGTGTGCACTAAAATGCAGAAGGTATCTTGGTGTTTGATGTATTTTTAAAAACAGAAGAGTTCTGTCCCAAAAAGCACTATAAAACTAAACTACCATCAAGAATGCTTATTTTAATCTACTTTTGTATCTTTTACATGCAGAACCTTATTCACTTCATTTTTGTGGTGCTCAGATTTTTGATCGTGGTTCAGGAAAGATGACACTGTTGTTCATGACAAGTTTGTATGTGCCTTGTGGACCACAGAATCTTAAAAGAACTATTTCTGAAGGACTAAGATACAAGTTAAACTTAGTTCTGGGTTTGGGGACTAATCAGTTAATGGGAACTATCAACCTGAAAAATCACATTTGTGTCTGAAAATAATTTACGTACCTTGTTAGAAGTAACACATAAAAATATAACGGAAAGAGATCAATCTGGAAAAAAGCATATTCTTTCAGTTTAACCTTATGAATTTAACAACACTCTGTCTCTAATCAGTTTCGTTGTTTCACTTGTATAGTGAATTACTAGTTTTCATTTTTGTTCGTGAATTTTTCAAGTGGCAAGAGTGATGAGAAAAACATTTTTGGAAAATGGGATTGTAAAACCATGAAAATAGATCGGACAGGTGTTCTGCCAGAAAGTGCTCTTAACATTTTCTTCAATTGACTAGATTTAATGTTGTTGGTGTCCCTTTTAACCAAAAATAGATTACAGCCTGATTAACCAGACATCAATTAGATTTGCTGTGACCAAGTAACCTATGAGCTCAAGGAATAATCCCTAACTAATTGGTCTTTATTAACTGGTAATGGCTTGTTTTTTAGTTACTGTATTGAGGTAGAGCCACAGACAGATAACTGTTGCAAATTGGACAATGATCACGGAATAACTGATTTTGGAATAAGTAGGTGTTGTACACTGTGTTTTTTAAGATTAACAGTTGCATTTTCCCCCCTCAGTGTTGGCTAGTATAGCCTATTGTAGTTGAAAAATTGAACGATTCATGGTGGTTAGCAAATGATTAACTACGGTCAGACACACTCTGATGACTTTATAGTACAGGTTAGAGAGCTCCTGCTCTTCTCTAATTGTGAGCTGTCCAGTCTAAGTATGAATGAGCAAATATTCTAGACTTTGGCTTCCATTCATAATCAGCACATTCATAATAGAGCCTATGCTTTAAATTCACTGGAGTGTGTCTGTAGATGTTTATCTTTCAAGCGCTACATTTGTTAACCCTCAGACTGTTGAAGTTTTCCAGTTTTGCTAGCCATATAAGTGTTAAAGATGGTCTCGGTTGCTGCAGTGGATATTAAAATTACTAACTGATTCTTGTCTGATTGTATTAGGGATTGAGCTAGAGGGGGCACATTAAAAATAAATGTTGCAATGTTGGATCAGTCAATTTGGCATGATTTATTGAACTTTTCCTCTTTTAGTTCAACAGTCTATGACAGCAAGGAAGTAGCCGTGTTAGTCTGTATTCACAAAAAGAAAAGGAGTACTTGTGGCACCTTAGAGACTAACCAATTTATTTGAGCATAAGCTTTCATGAGCTACAGCTCACTTCATCGGATGCATAAAAGTGGAAAATGCCACTTTCCACTTTTATGGAAAATTGCTTTTATGGAACTTTGTTAATGTGTGATTGTACTTTAAAAAGAAAATTTATTTTCATTGTAAAGGTAGCTACTCCAATACCACAGACAGAAAATCAATTATAAATTTTTGCTAGTGCAGCTAAAATACTATCCTCAGCTGCTAATTCATTTTTGTTGTTCTACAATCACTCCCTTCCTTTTGTTTTTAATTCCCTTGTTGATGTGGATGGAAATTCTGCTACTGAAACATAGTGTTCTAGCTGTGGGTAATGTTGCTTTGGCCCCCAGCCTCTGCTTTTGTGCCATTCATCATGCTGGCACAGCAGCATGGTAATATCACCTGTTTAACACTTTTTATACCATTTACCATTTAAGTAGGGCCCTGACTCAGGAGAGCATTGAAATATGCTTAAGTTCACCCCTACTTAGGAAAGCACTTAAATACTTGCTTAACTTTCAGCATATGCTTTTTTTCATTATCTCCTTTATTCAAGCTTTCTCAGGGCTTACTCTAACTTGAGTTTAAGTGAACAAGAATTTTGTCATTGACTTTGGGAGTAATATCAGGTCCTTAAACTACTTGTAATATGTGAGGAAGGAGAGTGACTCTTGGCAACCTACATAGCCAGGACAGAAATATATCTTCTATATATCACTGCAGCTGTCCAGATTCAGGCATTCTTAAATTGCCTCTTTTGCATTTGAAATAAGTTGTGCTGCTTCTGCCTTCACTACTGAGCTAGTTTAATCCCTAAGGGCTCAATTCTCTAAGGTGCTGAACACACTTGAGCACAGTATTCTTGTTGACTAGAACAAAACCTTTCAGGGTCTGTAGCCAGTACATGGAACGCATGAAAGGTTACCCAAATACAACTCAGACATTCCAAATGGATTACCAGTTGCATCTCTCGTATGTGGTAGTGGGCAGGATGCTACATGAAGGTTGACAGCACACTCTCCCAAGGAACATGACGCTTCAGCAGCATTTGTGGGGCACATCCCTGTTACGAGCACTTACAGAGCAATGATGTGGTCTTCTGTACACACGTTTATTAGTCACCATGCTCTTACCACTAAGTCAACAGATGAGACAAAGATGGATAAAGCAGGCTTGCTGTCCATCTACCAATGACCGCCCGAGCCCCACTGCCTAAGATAACAGTTTGAGAGTCACCTACAGTGCATTGGATCCTTACAAGCACTCAAAGAAAAACGTTATTTTCTGGTAACAGTTGTTCTTCAAGATGTGTTGCATATGTCCATTACACGACCCACCCTCTTTCCCCAACGTTGTTTTCTGGTGCAAAGGAATTGAAGGCGGGGCAGGGCAACTCCACACTTTTTATATGGGTATGGAGCACAAGGAGACAGAGGGTGGAGCTGCCCCTCCCCTACGGCTACTGCGAGGAAAAACTCCCTGACACTGATGCACAAGATGCGCACATGTCTGCAGCTATGCAATTATCTTGAAGAACAGGAAGGTGAGTAATTGTTTATTATTAGGTTGCTCCTAACAGAAATCTTATCTGCTTTGCTTTGGTTTCCAACTATGTATTAATTTGTCATTATTTTCTTACACATAATGTATTAAAAAAACCACAAAAAGCTGCTTGTATGTAGCCTGAGAGTATGGTGCATGGGTGTACTTCTCACGGGCTTGTTAGGTGTGCTACACGCTGTGCAGGGAGAGTGAGTGCGGTAGTCTTCCACAGATACAAATTTTGGAATGTTTAGGCTGACATGAAATCTTTCTTTGGGGGAAAAATAGAGCTGCTCGTTGTGATGTACATTTTGAAAGGTTTACCCGAAGAGCTTTTAATTATCAAAAATCTATGTTCATGGCCTCTTCTTACAAAGGGGTTTTGAGCTGAGAAATGTAATTACAAATACAGGCAGCCAAAAAAGAAAAATAGCCTAGCATAAGATGTGTGTTTAATATGAAGGAAGTTGAGGTAACCTTGCATTAAAATATACTGTCAATCATCTATGCATTGAATATCTCATCTTTGTGCAGGGAGTGTCCTTAACCAGGGCACAAGTGTAATTAAATCTTCTCATGATAATGATTTGCAGCTGACCTTTTCTTTATTGGGTCATTCTATTAGAATAATAAACCACTCCCTGCTGAGAGACATTGTTAATGGCAGACAAAAGAGAGACTGCAGCAGATCGTAGGATTGATGAATAGGAAAACATTGATCAGGCTGGTAGTGCCTTCAGAGTCTACAAGAAGTCTCTCCGGCTGCAGATTGCTCCTGCTAGAGAGTAAGCAGGACTTCTGAGAGACTATTTGGAAGGGGATCAGGATTCTTGCTTGCAACCATATGTGGTCCCTTCTGGTGCTTCTGTACTACATAAGAATACTGAACAGAGTAGTTGGTGTGGTATGTTGCACATAATTGTCCCTTTTGACTCTGTATTTACTGTCCTATTGGTATACTCTTATGATGTGTGTAATACTTGGTTCATAGACTTTAAGATCTGACCTCCTGCACGTTGCAGGCCACAGAATCTCGCCCACCCATTCCTGTAATAGACCCATAATCTCTGGCTGAGTTACTAAAGGCTTCAAATCATGATTTAAAGACTTCAAGTTACAGAGAATCCACCATTTACACTAGTTTAAACCTGCAAGTGACCCGTGACCCATGCTTCAGAGGAAGGCGAAAGCCCCCATATGCATTGCCACAAAATTTTCAGTGCTTTTTAGCCGTATATAGGTCTATTTGCCATTCTAGAAATGTCACTGTGTGTGTCCAGAAAAAATATCTCCCTTTCAGTTACCTGTCTGTGGGGTAGCAACAGGAGCAGGTGGCATTTGCAATACAAAAAGAGTTGAAATATGGAATATCATTGTATAGAAAAACTGCTTTACAAAAACAAGTAGGCCAGGATTTTCAAAAGTGACTGGTGATTTGCATGCTTTGTTTGGGTGCTCTATTTCTTGGTACCTTAGCAGGGCCTGATTCTCAGAAAGTAGTGAGTGCCCCCACACTGAAAATCACAAGGTGTTTCAAATTGGGCACTCAGAAATTGAGGAACCCAAAGTCACTAGACACTTTTGAAAGTCTTAGCTATATCCTTTTAGGTAGGAGACCATAGTGCTATCGTTTTCCATTTTAGTTTAGTGTTCAGAAAATATATTTTTTCTGTTAACTTACTTTACGAACACCAGTTTCTTTTTTAATTAGTCAGTTGAACTAGCTTTTCATTTATGTTTAAGTTTTTTAAATGTTGGATTTATATATTGAGTCACCTAATTCTTCTGTGATGTAACTCCACTGGATCTTGAAGTAATAATGCAGTTTAATATTTTCATTTTTTTTCTTTTTCTGAAAATGCTGAAGGTAATGTAGAGACAGTATAGAAATATACTTATAGGGGCAGAATTCTGTTTAGATTCTAGCTTTGATTTTTTTTTTGTTATATTTAGGGGAATTTTTTCTGACATTCTCTTTTCCTCTCCGTATGCTTTAGCTGTACTACAACTGTTTGGCACGTGAGGGAGGGAAAGAGGGGAGGGAAATGGGGACCTGAGTGTCAGAAAAGCTGTATTACCACATTAAGTCTTTTCTGACCTCTGCTGTGACTGCAAACTGGTTTCTTGTGATGTAGGGGCAGAACATCGGGGAGAAGGAACCTGACCACAAGAGTGGGAAAATGGCCAAACAACTTCTTTTTTTTCAGTTTCTAAGTTACTTTGCATAAGTTTGTGAGCTGTACTTGGCAAGCCCAGGCATAAATGGCATGGTAGATCATTTTCCTTACCAAATCCCATTTTTTAAAATGAAACAAACTCAGATGTATAAATGCCAGAAGTAATCTTCTGCCAGTAAGTGTTTTTTATTCTTTGATGCTTTTCAAAGCAATTTGAGGGACTTAGCCCTGGTCTACACTAGGAGTTGAGGTCGAATTTAGCAGCGTTAAATCAATTTAACCCTGCACCCGTCCACACGACGAAGCCCTTTTTTTCAACTTAAAGGGCTCTTAAAATCGATTTCCTTACTCCACCCCTGACAAGGGGATTAGCGCTGATATCGGCCTTGCCGGGTCAAATTTGGGGTACTGTGGACGCAATTAGACGGTATTGGCCTCCGGGAGCTATCCAAGAGGGCTCCATTGTGACTGCTCTGGACAGCACTCTCAACTCAGGTGCAATGGCCAGGTAGACAGGAAAAGGCCCGCGAACTTTTGAATTTCGATTTCCTGTTTGGCCAGCGTGGCAAGCTGCAGGTGACCATGCAAAGCTCATCAGCAGAGGTGACCATGATGGAGTCCCAGAATCGCAAAAGAGCTCCAGCATGGACCGAACAGGAGGTACGGGATCTGATTGCTGTATGGGGAGAGGAATCCGTGCAATCAGAACTACTTTCCAGTTTTCGAAATGCCAAAACATTTGTCAAAATCTCCCAGGGTATTAAGGACAGAGGCCATAACAGGGACCCAAAGCAGTGCTGCGTGAAACTTAAGGAGCTGAGGCAAGCCTACCAGAAAACCAGAGAGGCGAACGGCCGCTCCGGGTCAGAGCCCAAAACATGCCGCTTCTATGATGAGCTGCATGCCATTTTAGGGGGTTCAGCCACCACTACCCCAGACGTGTTGTTTGACTCCTTCAATGAAAATGGAGGCAACACAGAAGCAGGTTTTGGGGACGAGGAAGATAGCTCACAGCAAGCAAGTGGAGAAATCGGTTTTCCCGACAGCCAGGAACTGTTTGTCACCCTGGAGCCAGTACCCCCCAAACCCACGCAAGGCTGCCTCCTGGACCCGCCAGGCGGAGAAGGGACCTCTGGTGAGTGTACCTTTAAAAATACTATACATGGTTTAAAAGCAAGCATGTTTAATGATTACTTTGCCCTGGCATTCGCGGCTCTTCTGGATGTACTCCCAAAGCCTTTGCAAAAGGTTTCTGAGGAGGGCAGCCTTATTCCATCCACCATGGTAGGACACTTTACCACTCCAGGCCAGTAGCACGTACTCAGGAATCATTGTAGAACAAAGCATTGCAGTGTATGTTTGCTGGCGTTCAAACAACATCCGTTCTTTATCTCTCTGTGTTATCCTCAGGAGAGTGGTTACCTGGTTGAAATAGGGTGCTTTTCTTAAGGGGACATTCAGAGGTGCCCATTCCTGCTGGGCTGTTTGCCTGTAGCTGAACAGAAATATTCTCCGCTGTTAGCCACGGGCAGGGTGGAGGGGCTAGCCACATGCTGGGGGGAGGCAAAATGCAACCTTGGAACGAAAACACATGTGCTATGTATGTAATGTTAACAGCAAGGTTTACCGTGAAAGAGTGTACCCATTGTTCATCAAGGGGGAGTGTACCCATTGTTCATCAAGGAGAAACAAACAGAACTTTCACACCGTAGCCTGGACAGTCATGAAACTGGTTTTCAAAGCTTCTCTGATGCGCACCGCGCCCTCCTGTGCTCTTCTAACCGCCCTGGTGTCTGGCTGTGCGTAACCAGCAGCCAGGCGATTTGCCTCAACCTCCCACCCCACCATAAATGTCTCCCCCTTACTCTCACAGATATTGTGGAGCGCACAGCAAGCAGTAATAACAGTGGGAATATTGGGTACACCGAGGTCTAACCGAGTCAGTAAACTGCGCCAGCGCGCTTTTAAACGTCCAAATACACATTCTACCACCATTCTGCACTTGCTCAGCTTGTAGTTGAACAGGTCCTGACTACTGTCCAGGCTGCCTGTGTATGGCTTTGAGCCATGACATTAAGGGATGGGCTGGGTCCCCAAGGATAACTATAGGCATTTCAACATCCCCAACGGTTATTTTCTGGTCTGGGAATAAAATCCCTTCCTGCAGCTTTTGAAACAGACCAGAGTTCCTGAAGATGCGAGTGTCATGTACCTTTCCTGGCCATCTCACGTTGATGTTGGTGAAATGTCCCTTGTGATCCACCAGTGCTTGCAGCACTAATGAAAAGTACCCCTTGCGGTTTATGTACTCGCCGGCTTGGTGCTCCGGTGCCAAGACAGGGATATGGGGTCCGTCTATGGCCCCACCACAGTTAGGGAATCCCATTGCAGCAAAGCCATCCACTATGACCTGCACACTTCCCAGGGTCACTACCCTTGATATCAGCAGATCTTTGATTGCGTTGGCTACTTGCATCACAGCAGCCCCCACAGTAGATTTGCCCACTCCAAATTGATTCCTGACTGACGGGTAGCTGTCTGGCGTTGCAAGCTTCCACAGGGTATTGCCACTTGCTTCTCAACTGTGAGGGCTGCTCTCATCTTGGTATTCTTGCACCTCAGGGCAGGGGAAAGCAAGTCACAAAGTTCCATGAATGTGCCCTTACACATGCAAAAGTTTCGCAGCCACTGGGAATCGTCCCAGACCTGCAACACTATGCGGTCCCACCAGTCTGTGCTTGTTTCCTGAGCCCAGAATCGGCGTTCCACCACATGAACCTGTCCCATTTGCACCATGATGCCCACATTGCCAGGGCCCGTGCTTTGAGAGAAGTCTGTTTCCATGTCCTCATCACTCTTGTCACCGCGCTGATGTCGCCTACTTGCCCGGTTTCGCTTTGCCAGGTTCTGGTGCTGCATATACTGCTGGATAATGCGTGTGGTGTTTAATGTGCTCCTAATTGCCAAAGTGATCTGAGCGGGCTCCATGCTTGCCGTGATATGGCATCTGCACAGAAAAAAGGCGCGGAACAATTGTCTGCCGTTGCCCTGACGGAGGGAGGGGCGACTGATGACATGGCTTATAGGGCTGGCTTACAGGGAATTAAAATCAACAAAGGGGGGGTGGCTTTGTGAGAAACAGAATGGCCCCCTCAAGGATAGAACTCAAAACTGGGTTTAGCAGGCTGTTGATTTCACGGAGGGAGGGAGGAGAAAATGAATACAAAACATATCTGGTCTATTTCTTGTTTTGGTCCACTTCATCTATCTTTATACATCTTGCTGGCAGCAGACTGTGCAGTACGACCGCTAGCCATTGTCCTCTCCTGGGTGCCCGGCAGAAGACGGTGCAGTATGACTGCTGGTCATCATCTTCTGCTGGCTGCTGATTAAAAGACAGTGCACTGCCGGTAGGACTGAATCGTCATGAGACGAAACTTAAAAGGGAAATGACCTTGCTGAGTCACTCCCATGTTTGCCCAGGCGCCCCTGACCTCATTGAGGTCGGTTAAAAGAGCACCCAGGACTACGTTGACGACGGCTACCAGTCATACTGCACCGTCTGCTGCCAAAAGGCAATAAACTGCTGCTATGTAGCAATGCAGTACCGCGTCTGCCAGCACCCAGGAGACACAGGGTGACAGTTACCTGAGTGGGCTCCATGCTTGCTGTGGTATGGCGTCTGCACAGGTAACTCAAGAAAAAAGGCGCAAAACGATTGTCTGTCCTTCCTTTCACGGAAGGTGGGAGGGAAGGGGGCCTGACGATATGTACCCAAAACCACCCGTGACAATGTTTTAGCCCCATCAGGCACTGGGATTTCTATCCAGAATTCAAATGGGCGGCAGAGACTGCGGGAACTGTGGGATAGCTACCCACAGTGCAACGCTCCGGAAGTCGACGGTTGCCTCGGTACTGTGGATACACTCCGCCAACTACATGCACTTAGAGCATTTGTGTGGGGACACACACAATCGACTGTATAAAAACGCTTTCTACAAAACCGACTTCTATAAATTCGACCTAATTTCGTAGTGTAGACATACCCTTAGTCACCCAACTCACATTGACTTTCAAGGGGAGCTGATAACTAAGGGCTTGGCTACACTGGCGAGTTAGAGCGCATTAAAGGAGCCCCAGGTCCACTAGTTCACTACCCGTCCACACTGGCAAGGCACATAGAGCGCTCCTGGTACTCCACCTTGGCGAGTGGAATAACGTTTTGTGCGCCCCCGCTGGAGTGCCACGGCACCAGTGTGGACACCCTGGTCCTATAGTGCGCTCTGATCAGACTCCAGAAGTGTCCCACAATGCCTGTTCTAGCCACTCTGGTCATCACTTTGAACTCTACTGCCCTGCCCTCAGGTGACCAACCGTCACCTTTAAATTCTCTGGGAATTTTGAAAATCCCCTTCCTGTTTGCTCAGCCAGGTGTGGAGTGCTCTCAGCGAATCTTTCCAGGTGACCATGGCTCCATGCACCAGGCGATCCCCAGTATGGAGCAATGGCGAGGTGCTGGGACCTCATCAGTGTTTGGAGGGAGGAAGCTGTCCAGTCCCAGCTGCGCTCCAGCTGTAGGAATTACGATACCTTCGGGCAGATATCAAGGGACATTATGGAAAGGGGCCATGACCCGGACGTACTGCAGTGCAGGGTTAAAGTAAAGGAGCTGCAGAATGCCTACCGCAAAGCCCGTGAAGCAAACAGCCGCTCCGGTGCTGCCCCTGTGACCTGCCGTTTCTACAAAGAGCTGGATGTGATACTAACGGGTGACTCCACCTCCACTCCGAGTACCACCATGGACACTTCAGAGCCCAGTTCAACAAGGCAGGAGGAGGAGGAGCAAAGTGGGAGCAAGGGTGCTGAGATGGAGGAAGACACCCCAGCATCCCTAGATGCATGCAGCCAGGAGCTGTTCTCAAGCCAGGAGGAAGGTAGCCAGTTGCAGCAGCCGGTGCTTGGGGAAGGACAAACACCAGAGGAGGTTCCCAGTAAGCGGCTTTTATTTTGGGAAGGAAGTGGGTTAGGGCTGCATGCATGCCTAGATGCCTAGAATAGGGCGTTGATGTGCTCTCTCACATTATGGTAATCTCTTCAAAGGTCTCATCCAGAATTTGGGCAATGTGCTTGTGCAGGTTTCTTGGGAGAGTCACTGTGGTTCTTGTCCCAATAAGGCTAAGTTGTCCGCCCCACTGTGCCGTGAGGGGCGGGGGGACCATTGCTGCACACAGGCAAGCTGCATATGGGCCAGGGCGGAAGCCGCATTGCAGTAGAAGACCCTCCCTTGCTTCCCAGGTCACCCTCAGCAGCGAGATATCTTCCAGGACGAACTCCTGTGGAAAATGTGGGGACAGTGTTCAGTATAGGGGCCCCCTGCCACTGTTGGCTCTCCCCAAGGTGCAGAAACCCAGAGGACAGTACAGCCATGAAACAATCAGTCACGCTTGACCTTGTGCTTACTCACCATTTTGGGGCTCCCGTGGGTTATGTGAGCTCGCTTTGGGACGGGCAAATTATGCTATTCTGTACACTGTGCTTGGCCTTAAGTATGAGGAAATCATTGCTCTGTCTGATGTGAACAATGCTGCCTCTATTAAGTGTTGCATTTTGCCTTTACAGATGCAACCTTGAGATCTCAGCCGTCCATGTTATCACCGGCCGAAAGACTCCAAAGAATCAGAAAGAGGCCACGTAGAAGCAAGGAAGACATGTTGCATGAAGTAATGCAGCATTCAAGTAATGAAAATCAAAAAGTGCAGGAGTGGCAGAACAGTGAAAGGAGGCTCCGCCAGCAGAATGAGGAGCGCCGGCACAAAAGTGCGGTGCTCCGGCAGCAAAGCACGGATCGGCTGATAAGCATAACAGAGCGCCAAGTGGACTCTGTGCAGGCGCTCGTAGCCATGCAGGCGGAGCACTACTGCATCCCGCCCCCCCTTCCCTCCGCAGCCCTTGTCCCAGAACTCTTTCCCTTGTGCCCCCATGTCACCTCCAACTCAACATCTGGGTTCTTACCACCACCAGCTGCCTCCAACACCTGTAGCTTCACCACCGAGCCCTGAAAACTATGACCCTTACCCACTGCACTCAACCCCCATCACCATGCAATATAGCCATCCTGAAGTGCAGCACTCATTGCACAGCACTCCAGACAGGAAGGCTGAGTATGATAACAGGACATACGCAAATCTGTGATTGTACCGTTCCCCACCTCACCCCCTTGCCCTTTCTGTTTCCCAAGCAGTTGTGTTTCTTTTCAATAAATGGATTTTTTGGCTTTGAAAACATTCTTTATTATTGCATAAAGTAAAAGATACCTTAGCCCAGGAAAGAAACAGGCACTGCAAGTCAGCGTAGCAAACACAGATTCCTGTGAACATTGGAACCACTGCACTTCATTCCCGTGCAGGGCATCAGACATTATTGGTGGCTTTCAGCCTCGAATTTCTCCCTCAAGGCATCCCTAATCCTTGCAGCCCCGCGCTGGGCCCCTCTAATAGCCCTGCTCGCTGGCTGTTCAAATTCAGCCTCCAGGTGTTGAACCTCCGAGTTCTATGCCTGAGTGAATCGTTCACCCTTCCCTTCACAAATGTTATGGAGGGTATAGCATGCGGATATAACCACGGGGATGCGGTCATTGGCCTGTTCCAGCTTCCCATGCAGAGAGTGCCACACTACAGTCATTCTGCACCAGCTCAGTCTGTTGTTGAACCGCTCCTTGCTGCTGTCAAGGCTCCCTGTGTAGGGTTTCATGAGCCACGGCATTAAAGGGTAAGTGGGATCTCCAAGGATCACAGTGGGCATTTTGACTTCCCCTATGGTGATCTTCTGCTCTGGGAAAAAAGTCCTGGCTTGCAGCTTCCTGAACAGGCCAGTGTTCCAAAAGATGCATGCGTCATGCACTTTTCCGGGCCAGCCTGTGTTAATGTCAATGAAACGCCCACGGTGATCCACAAGCGCCTGAAGAACCATAGAGAAATACCTCTTCCGATTAACGTACTTGGAGGCTAGGTGGGCTGGTGCCAGAATTGGAATGTGTGTGCCATCTATTGCCCCCCTGCAGTTAGGGAAACCCATTTATAGATTCATAGATGTTATAGTCAGAAGGGACCATTATGATCATCTAGTCTGACCTCCTGCACAATGCAGGCCACAGAATCTCACCCACCCACTCCTGCGAAAAACCTCTCACCTATGTCTGAGGTATTGAAGTCCTCAAATCATTGTTTAAAGACTTCAAGGAGCAGAGAATCCTACAGCAAGTGACAGACATGGAGACCAAGCTTTTGTCTCATCCCTAGAGGTCCCTCCGCAGAGGCTTTGAGTACTGTACATTGGTGGGACAGGGTGGAGAATCTCACAAATGCTGCCTGCCCTCAAGACCATTCTGATGCACTAACATCACTTAGAAAATACAGAAAAAGCATTCAGTGTCCCCCACACTGCTGTAAGATTGTGCAAAGCCATCCACAATGTCATGCACATTACCCAGAGTCACGGTTCTTCTGAGCAGGATGCGATTAATGGCCCTGCAAACTTGCATCAATACAATTCCAAAGGTCGACTTTCCCACTCCAAACTGGTTAGCGACTGATCGGTAGCTGTCTGGAGTTGCCAGCTTCCAGATTGCAATAGCCACCCACTTCTACACCGTTAGGGCAGCTCTCAATCTCGTGTCCTTGCACCGCAGGGTGGGGGCGAGCTCCTCACACAGTCCCACGGAAGTGGCTTTTCTCATCCGAAAGTTCTGCAGCCACTGCTCGTCATCCCAGACTTGCATGACGATGTGATCCCACCACTCAGTGCTTGTTTCCGGAGCCCAAAAGCGGTGTTCCACAGTGGTGAGCATGTCCGTGAATACCACAAGCAGACTCGTGTCATAGGCGTTACTCGAGTCGATATTGTCGGAGTCCTCGCTGTCACTTTGGATCATAAGGAATAACTCGATTGCCAAACGTGACGTGCTGGCGAGACTCGTCAGCATACTCCTCAGCTGTTCGGGCTCCATTCCCGCAGACCGAAGGGGAAGACAGAGCGCGCAGTACAAAAAACGTTGAAAGATGGCGCCAAATGTTGACGGAAGCACAGGGATTGCTGGGATGCGAACCGATGCATTACGGGGCGTTGGGACAAGACCCAGAGTGTCCCGCACCCTTCCCACAAGCACAGCGCCAGAATGGGACAAAGTGCTCTGTGGGATAGCTGCCCATAACGCACCGCTCCCAATGCCGCTGCAAGTGCCACAAATGTGGCCACGCCAGTGCACTTGCAGCTGTCAGTGTGGACAGACTGCAGCGCTTTCCCTGCTGTGCTCTTTGAAGGTGGGTTTAACTCAAAGTGCTCTACATCTGCAAGTGTAGCCATGCCCTAACTCCTTCATGCCTTCTGAAAATCCCAGCCTGATTTAATACACTGTATGATAGTGAAACTCCTGTATAAAGTTGCGTTGGAGAAATGAGTGACACGGCTATAAAGTGAGGGATTTATGAAGCAAAAATAAATTTTGAATTGTGTATCATGCATTCTAAATGTCTGCATTAGAGGGGAATCTAATTTATTAACACCTAATTGCATGTTGCTATATTCAGACCCCCACATTCCCCCGTCAAAAAACAAACAAAAAAACTCCACACTACACATACACCTTGCAGAAGACCGCTCTGGTTCCTCAGTGTTTTTAAGGTTAGATTTCTCAGTTCTGATCTATCACAGGCAAATTGACATATTTGTTAAAAACATAATCCTGAAGAGAAACTTCATGGGTTGATCACAAAATCCCATCAGAAAACCTTTTAAATTAGAAGCTCATGTAGCTTAAAATAGACTTTTTTATGGTTTATTAAAAGTTTCTCCAGTAATTTGGTTACACTGAGTCCTGTATGTAAAGTACATGAGTTACTTATTTAATCATTTTTGTCATGCTTCTTACCATGAAACATCAGTGGTATCTATGGCTGGTATCAATCTTGCCATCTGATATATTATTGGGTGAAGCATATAGGTTTTGGGTAAGGTAGCAAGCGGCTAGTCACGTTCATTGTTTTTAAAAGGCAAGAAACTGAGCTTTACATTTACGCATTCATTCAGCTCTTCACTTCCAAAGATGGTCTGCAAATATTGAAAGTCTAAATGAGTGAACGTGGCTCTGCATTGAATTTGCTGCCTGAAATATTCCACTGTAAAGCATCTAGGGTCAAATTCTGACCCCTCAATTGACAGGGCTACACTGGGTCTAAGTGAGTGTGGTACTTGGCCCCTGACAAGGGAACAGACCAGAAATGTTTGCAAGGCTGTGACTAGAACGCTAATCAGACGAGTTTACTTACAATTTTGAATTAACAGATTTTGAATTAAACAAATGTATTGCTTTAACCCTTTAGTCTTTTGTAACAAACCCAGCTCTTAATCTCATAAACTACATTTTAGCATATGGTCTATAAAGTGCTCTGGTTAATATGAGTGGTGCACTGAGGCCTAAATCCAGGCTCTTATCAGTCTGTCTTACATATGTGTATGGCCCCTATTTTACTGTAGAATCTGAGTGCTTTACCTTTTTTAATGCATTTATGATCACAACACACTTGTGAGGTAGAAGAATACTATATCCCCATTTTACTGATGGGAAGCCGAGGTACAGAGAACTGTGACTTGCGGAAGGCCAGACAGGAGCAGGAAATTGAAATGGATCTCAAGTCCCAAATTAGAACGGTTACATCCTTCCTCTTTGAGTATATGGGCTGGGCACTAGAGAAATGCACATGGGGAATGGATAAATTCTTCCTACCGTCTCTAACACCCACTTTCCGTGACCAGCCCATGGAGCAGTTGCAGAGTTCCTGTGTAGAATCTGCTTCAATCCAGTGGCTGAAGTTCACAGCATTACATAGAAGGTGCTTGCACCCTAAGTTCCCTCTAAGCCGCACAGCTGCCTATTAAGCCCCGCGCAGAGGCTCAGGGCTGTGCAGGAAGAGGTCCCCCTCCCCGCTGGCTCCAGCGCGGACCTGCTGCAGCCAGGGGAGAGTGCCCCTCCCTGCTGACCCCAGCGCGGACCGGCGGGGGGAGGGGCGCCACTCCCCGCTGGCCCCAGTGTGGACCTGCCGCGGCCGGGGGAGAGGCGCCCCAACATGGACCTGCCCCAGACTTGCTGTGGCTGGAGAAGAGCCCCTCCCTTGGCCCGGCCCGGCCCAGGCCTGCCGGAGCTGCCGCACCTGGGGAGAGGCGCCTCTCCCCCTGCCCCGAGCTGCAGCGAGAGAGGGTTGGGGGGAGTCCTCTCTCCACACCGCAGCCCTGGGACAGCCTGCACCCCCATTCCCCTGAGCCCCACCCCAGAGCCTGCACCCCAACCCTCTGCCCCAGCCCTGAGCCCCCTCCCACACTTCTAACCCCTCTGCCTACCTCCACCACATGAATTTTGTTATGTGCACCAATATGAAGGTGATGTGTCTATATTGGTGCACATAACAAAATTCATTCCGCACATGGAAATGAAAAATTAGAGGGAACACTGCTTTCACCCCCAAATGATAGAACTGCACTGGTTCCACTCCACATTTGCAGGGGAGAGAACTAGATTTTCCTTTTAACATTGCAGGCTTCATGCTAAAATTCTATTTTTATATACATTTTGACTGATAAAATAACTGAACAGATGAAAAACTCCTCATTTTCCTCTTTGCAACAGCAAGGGAGGTCAAGAGAGAACTCTGTGAGTCTGAATTCAAAGAGTTTACTATGAATTCTTCATACTTGTGGCATGTTTGAATCAAACCCGTGGATCCTCCTGTCCTCTACTTCTTGCTTGTCCATGGGGAATACTGATTCTATAGCAGCCACACTTTCAGGCCTACCCTCACCACAATTGACTCAGGGAGGGATGCAGAATGTTTAATACAGCCAAAAACTATATTAACTTTCACTGTGGATTGGGGAGAATCTGAGGAACCCAACTGGCTCCCTTCTCCTCCCCAACCCCACCTCCAGCTTTGTGCAGTCTGAATCTAGGCAAAATATCTGTAAGGGGCTTTTGCAGATTAAAAAGGGAAATCCTGTTGCCTACCTGGAACACTTCCATAGAACATAAGAACAGCCATACTGGTTCAGACCAGTGGTCCATCTAGCCCAGTATCCTGTCTTCCAACAGTGGTCAGCGCCAGATGCTTCAGAGGGAATGATCAGAACAGGGCAATTATCAAATGATCCATCTCTTGTCATCCAGTCTCAGCTTCTGGCAGTCAGAGGATGGGATTGTGTCCCTGACCATCTTGACTAACAGCCATTGGTGGACCTATGTTCCATGAATTTATCTCGTTCTTTTTTTTAATCCAGTTATACTTTTGGCCTTAACAACATCCCCTGACAATGAGTTCCACAGGTTGACTGTGTTGCGTAAAGAAGTACTTCCATATATTTGTTTTAAACCTGTTGTCTATTAATTTCATTGGGTGATTCCTGGTTCTTCTGGTATGTGAAGGGGTAAATAACACTTCCCTATTCACTTTTCCACAGCATTCATGACTTTATAGACCTCTATTGTATACCCCCTTAGTCATCTCTTTACTAAAATAAACATTCCCAGTCTTTTTAATCTCTACTCATATGAAAGCTGTTCCATCATTTTTGTTCTTCTGTGTACTTTTTACAATTCTAATATATCTGTCTTGAGATGGGGTGACCAGGATTGCATGCAGTATTCATAGAATCATAGAATATCAGGGTTGGAAGGGACCCCAGAAGGTCATCTAGTCCAACCCCCTGCTCGAAGCAGGACCAATTCCCAGTTAAATCATCCCAGCCAGGGCTTTGTCAAGCCTGACCTTAAAAACCTCTAAGGAAGGAGATTCTACCTTACTGAAGGTGTACTATGGATCTGTACAATGGCATTATGGTATTTTCTGTCATATCATCTATCCCTTTCCTAATAGTTCTTAGCATTCTCTTAGCTTTTTTGATTGCCAGTGCACGTTGATTGGATGTTTTCGGAGAATTATCCACAATAACTCCAAGATCTTTCTTGAGTGGTATCAGCTAAATTAGACCCCATCATTTTATGTGTATAGTTGGGATTATGTTTTCCAATACTGTGCACTTATCAACATTTAATTTCATCTGCCATTTTGTTGCCCAGTCACCCAGTTTAGTGAGATCTCTGTAATTCTTTTCAGTCAGTTTTGGACTTTAAAAAATTATTCAAGATAGTTGTGTTTGCAAATTTTGCCATTTCATTGTTTTTCCCCTTTTCCAGATCATTTATAAACATGTTGAACAGCACAGGTCCCAGTACAGATTTTTGGGGTATCCACCTATTTGCCGCTCTCCATTATGAAAAGTGACCATTTCTTCCTGTTCTTTGTTTCCTATCTTTTATCCAGTTATTGATATGTGAGAGGACCTACACTTATGGGATAAGACTGCTTATTATGCTTATGAGCTTTTGGTGTGGGACTTTGTCAAAGGCTTTCTGAAAGTCCAAGTACATTTTATCAATTGGATCACCCATGTCCACATGTTTAGTGACATCCTCAAAGAATTGTAATAGATTGGTGAGGCATGATTTCCCTAAAAAAACCCCATGTTAACTCTTCCCTAACATACCATGTTCGTTTCAATCAAGTTGCCTGACACTGAAGATAGGCTTCTTGGCCTGTAATTGCCAGGATCATCTCAGGAGCCTTTTCTAAATATTGGTGTTACATTAGCTACCCTCCAGTCATCTGGTCTAGAAGCTGATTTAATTGATAAGTTACATGCCTACACCTGCACAAAAGATAGGTGCCTTTCTGTTAGCAGAGCCAAGCCCACACCAGCACTTTTGTTGGTAAAACTTTTGTCACCCAGGGGTGTAAAAAACACACCCCTGACCGACATGAGTTTTACTGATAAAGGTGGTGATGTGGACAGCACTGTGTTGGCAGGAGAGGCTCTCCTGCCGACATATCTAACTCTGCTCATTGGGGGTGGTTTCATTATGCCAGCAGTAGAGCATAGAGCATTACAAGCATAATCCTGGTGGTAAAGAGCAGCTACACGGGAGACCTTTCAGCGTTACAGCTGTAGCAGTTAAGCTGTGCCACTGTATGGTACGCAGTGTAGCCATAGCCTTGTGTTGAGTAGGGTAATAGTCTCCTGCTCCCCATCCAGCAGAAACACCAGCCAAAAGAGTGATCTTTTGCCAACCTAGGCTCAGCTACTAGCCCATTTCTAGGAGGCAGGCCTCAGTTATAACAGCCTATCCTAAAGCCTAGCAGTGGGTCTACAGATGAGGCCAGGCCTATCCTCCCACAGAGAGGTTCTGGCAGGCTGCATTTTTCAGACAGCTCTGGGGTTCCTGCCAGGCTTCTTGCAGCATGTGGGAGTGGCCGGTCTGCTCTTCTTCCCAGCCAGCCTCCAGCTACTGGGCTTTCCTTCCCTAGACTATCACCTAGCACAGACGTAGCAAGGTGAAGCTTATTGAGCTCATGGCTGCTCTTTAATCCCTTTCTGTCCAGTGCAGGGTTTGTATACCCCATCAAACCTTCCTTTTAAAGACACAAAATAATAATAAAAAAGTTTCTAATATTTAATTTCCATTGAACAGAGAAAAGCGAAAGGTGGAAAACTAGCCTTCTGAAATGGGGGGTGTGACAACTTTTTCTTTGACACTTCCATCCCTGCCCCCACCCTCCAGCAAACCTAAGACTTGGTTTCTTGAAATCATGAATGTACTTACTGTGCCATCCCTCCATTCTTGCTGTCTGAGTGAGCTGCCAGGAAACTGAAATTTACAAGCACCCTGCTCTCAAAATCATTTGGAGAACAAGATTCTCATCCATTCCAGTCAAAAGAAACAAGCAGATAAGAAGTTTGGATAGCAGGATTTGTGTGTGAGCACCCATAATTCGAGGGAACCCAATTGCTTTGTGTTTGCTGATAGGCCACCAAACCAAGATATTGAGATTTTAGTTTCACCCTGTTCTTGGGAGGGCTGTTTTTAATTACCTTTCTGCATCAGAAGACTTCAAACAGCTAAATAGTCATCTTAAATAGTAATATTTTTTTCAGATTTTGACCTTGTCATATGAGCCAAGTCTCTCTGTAAAGAATGAGGATGTACAGCAGTATGTGAGTTTGTGTATACAGTTGACCATTGCTTTTCAAAATGGCAGTCTCTTGGGGACTTCATGTGTCACAATAAAACAATTCATTTTGGAAAATTTCTAATCACAGTCTGGGCAAACTGACTGAATATCGTTCATCTGACTAATAATGTTTCCCATACATACTAGTCACTTCAGGACACAAACAAAAATAGAAATTGTGTTGCTCGATATTGTGGTTTAGTGGCTTACTGAATTTTTTTAGCCAAAACTTTTAAATACATATATTTGTTTTCAGAATTCTTTTCCAAATTTTAAAGGCTTATAATGAAAACACAACGTCTGTGAATCACTGGTAATTAGTCAAATGATGAAATACCACTTACATCATGATATATACTAAGCTATAATACAATTCAGTATTCCTTGTTCAGATTTATAGAATCTTTATTATTCCACACAAATTTTTCTTATACCCAGAAACATGTTTATCTTTAAAAAGTATTGAACCTTAAAAAAGGTTGATACTGCTAATTGCCCAGTTTAGCCTTGCTCCCAATTCAAATGCATTTAGTGTGTGCTGGAGCTTAAAGTAAAAGGTGTTTTGAGTGGCTGCTTGATATGTATCACTTTACCCAGAATCTGTACTAACAAATGGATCTTTATTGCTGTAACTTTACCATTATATGTCCCAATAATGTATTCTATTGGAAAGAGAGAAAAATACCTTGGCAAAGGAACAGATTACAAATGTAACATTCCATCACTGTTTGTAGCTTGTGGCTTGTACACAATGATAAAGGATATTATTTTGGTAGCTATAACATTTGTCTGTCCTCTCAAATGTAGGAGGTTTTGTTTTGTTTTTCCTACTATCTGGGTTTTTCCTTCTGTCTCTTGAATTTCTGGTGTTTTCATTGTCTGGCTGCCTTCTAAATGAAACTTTGATATAAAAACCAGGAGGGCAAGCAAGCTTTAGAGGTCTATGTGGAAAATACAGCAGGCAGCACAGCACAGATTCAAAGGGAAAATATCTCCTAACTCTCCAGAAACTTAAAAAATATTTGAGAGGTAGAATCTGGACTTCTATTTCCTCTAAATTGCCACATGAGAAGGAACATAAATCTCCATCTATTGAACACCAACTTTCAGCTTATATTTGTAGGGATAAAACAGTCTGCCTTTTATCGAAGTAGAGTATCTTCATCCCAATAGGTGCTAACAGGTTAAGAAATATTAGATATGGAAGGGTGAATAACTGCAAAACACAAAACCCATCCACTAGATGAAAGTAGAAGTTCTGACATGCATGTTGGTGCCTTTATTAGATGCTGAGATTGCATAGACAAATGAATTGTCATGTTTATAGCTAAATCTGAAAAACACGCATTGTGAGCAATTGGAATTCCACAGAAATGAGAAACAAATTTCAGGAAACGTCAAACATTAAATTTATAATAGTTGAAAGAATGCATGTAATCTACAAAATACTATGTGCATGTGATCAGAGTTTGATTTAATCCACGAAAGTAAAAGACATTATTTGAAAAAGAAAATGATGCCAGAGACATGCCTATGCTTCCGTAATAAGAAAACTGCAACACTGTGATTTAATAAAATTCAGTCTTGGGATTCTGGTGAAACCTCTACTCTCCTGGTTTATGATGTTGCTAGTAACTCTCTGGGGAATTATATTCCTAATTCTCCCTCCCCCCATTTGTCTGTTTGGGTTTTTGAATCTTCAGTAAATTCAGGGGGATTGTGTGAATAACATAAATGATCACTATGTTCTCTTTCTTCCAGCAATGCTAATAATGTGGTCAAGTATAATGCATTAAAAAAGTATAACAATGAAAACTTGGTATGCTTGCTATGCATCAATCTTTCTACCCAAGGGTAAAATCTCACTGACCTGAAATGGATATAGAATGCATAATAGGTAACATACTTCATCCAAAGATCTACATGCCCGTCACAAAAGCAGGTTATCATCATGATTCCTGTTTTACAGAGGAAGAAATGAGGCACAGAGCAGGGAGGTGAGGTGACTTTCTCCTGTTGCTGTTCTTCCATAGCAGAGCTGACAATAGAATACAGATCCTTTTTCATGCCATTCTTGTTTTACAAGCTTGGACCCAAGAATGATATGTTACGATTTAGGCCCCAGTCCTGAAAACAGTCCAGCTGGATTGGACCGTTGCACCTTGAGCAGAGCCTCACTGACTTCATCAGGACTCTGTGTGGGCAGAGGGGACCTGCCCATGTGGATCTGATTGCAGGATCAGGGCCTTTGAGAAAAGGAATTTGAGGTATTTTCTTTTTGTGACAAATTACAGAGAATACAGTCATGAAATTTTTAATGTCTGCAGTTTTCTCCTGAGTAAGGCTGCGATTTAGTCGTGGAGGTCACGGAAGTCACGGAATCTGTGACTTCCAAAGACCTCCGTGACTTCAGCCAGTGCCGGCTGGAAGCTGCAAGGGATCCCCACTGCTTCCAGCTGCCATGGGCGGCAAGAGGGACTCCCGCCACTGCAGGAATCAGAAGGATCTGCTGCTTCCTGCTGCCGTGGGCGGCAAGAGGGACCACTGCCACTCCTGGCCACCATGGGCATCAGGGGGATCCCCAGAGCTCCTGGTCGCCACGGGACACACACACTAATCAAACCCATTCTGCGGTCCTTTACATATAAAACTAAGCAGTAGTAACTACAGAAAATGTTTAACCATCATCTCCATGATAAAGTTACAGTTTCTGAATGTTACGCTACTCCAGGTTGGTTCTTCATATTGACTAATTGGATTGTATTTTGATTGTCTGTTAGTGTTCTGGTATCAGATCTTTGGACTGTCAGGACACCCATTGTAAGAAGTTTGCTCAGTGGTATTTAGTAAAACAGAAGAAACTGCAGTAAAGATTTTCATGCTGGAAAATCAATATAAATGTATTTGTTTATGAGTATTTGCCCTTTATGAATATTTGCCCCTTATGTTCTCTATATAAAAAGCTAACATTTGTACTCTGAAATTGTTTTAAAGGACAGTTGCTGAAACAGTGGTGTATTGTATTCTTAGTCTATTTTTAGGTGGAGTAAATGACTACTGTTAGTGTTTATTGTTAGATTGTGAAGTAAGTTCTACTTTTACAAACAGATGGAGAGTTTACACAAGGAGTTTGTGTGCTGTGAAGTATTCATTCTGAAATCCTATTACCACTGATGTTGCACATTTATGGAGGGTTGTTTTTCCTTTCAAGCTATGTATAAAGGAATTATTGACAATTTTCACAAAACATATAAAGACTAGTAAACAAGCTTCGACAAGAATCCAGTAATGACTGTAAAATAGACACATGCTTATTTTGCTAAGCACATTCACACATTCTAATGTCCCCAGCCCTCTTTTGATTACTATTGTGGAGCTAAGGAGTTCTGGAGGAAGGTTCCATGCTAGTTAGAAAAAAAACTGTTTCAATACTATTAAAATCGCCAGTATGAATTTTACTGCAGGGTCCTTCTCTCTAACTTACACGTATTGTTACATTATATCACTTACATTGTGTGGTAGCATTATGGATTTATTTAATGCTGTGATCAGGGATCTTTTTGCTTTATATTTAAAAACAAAAAACCCAACTCCCTGCTCCAAGGTAATTCAATATAAACAACTGTTAAAGAATGTTATAACTGAGAATTTGAATGCTCAGATGTCAGGAAATGTCTGTCTGTCTGTCTGACTGAAGGGAGGCCATGAGTGTGCACTTATTTGCGTGTGTAGAGGTGTGAGCTACAATTACTGGGGAATTATAGCTTTGAATTTCCTGACATCTGTGTTCATATTTTCAACAATAATCTCAGGTTAGTGTTGTTTTTGAGATGTTTTCTTTTTTAATTTTTGTGAGTCTCTTCACAGGTGGGGTGGGGTGTCCACCCCACACAAGACCTGACTTGTTAAAAAGGGCCAGTTAACCCCATGAGAGGCTGCACCTGGAGGAGAGTCAAGGCAGATGAGGTCTGATGAATGATGATGCCCAGCTGGGCAAGGGCAGACTGATCTAATATAAAACCAGAAAGTAAAGAGCAAGAGGTGGTGGCAGATAGGAACTTTCCAGTCATCCCCTAGAGAGGAGGGTTTCATCAGCACAGTGACTATCTTTGGCATCAATGGTGATGCAGCATGGCAGATCACATTGTCAGGATTGGTACCAACCTCGGTGTTGGTACCGAGTGAGAATAGGATATCATTGCTGGTTGTCAGGGCACCGACTTCGGTATCTACCTCAGTGGCAATGCAGCCAACATATTGAACTTTGCATGAGGCTGGATATTTGTTCGCTTCTCCGGTGGTTGGCTTCCCTATGAAATCTGGATGACTTTGAGGATCCATTGGGATCAAGTTGGCAGCCATCCTCCTCCTCACCTTTGTTCTTGAGACATTGGTCTAGAAGGTGGTTGAAACCTTCTTTGTATCCCGGATTAGTACCAGGATTGGCACTGTTTCCACAATAGAGATGGCCCCTTGGTCCAGTGCCTGCTGGCAACTGATGCTATACCCTTATCCTCACTGGCCTCCGTGGAATCCAGGGGAGGTTCGTTGTTCTTTAAAATTCTGATCCTACATCCACTTCACCCAACCATCTCGGGGTATCAGCTCCTCAGCCATTTTGCTGCAAACTCAAGCAGAGGTAGCTCCTTTGGAGCATGAGCACACTGAACAGGTATATACAGATATCAGTACTGCAGCAAGAGGTTCCAGTGGTTTATCTTCCTTTGTCCTCATCACCAGATGACTAGGTAGTGCTGGAGTCTTTCTCCCCAGTGCCTGGAGATTTTAAGGAGCATAAAGATCCTCTCAGAAAAATGGCTTCAGCGCCTTGCATATGCAGGCTCATTTTGTGCAAGGGAACGTGCATATTCATGGACACCCTTCAGTCTTTAATCCTGGGAAGAGTCGTTCTCCCCATAAATGAAGCACTGCTGTGGAATACTCCAGCTTCTTTGACACCTATGGCAAAGTGTACAGACAAGTTTTGTTACTGTGCAGGGGTTGCGTTTCTATTCATGTCCTGCCCCTAACTTGCTTATCCTGACAGCAGCCAAAGAGAGGTCAAACAAGGGAGGTTCAAGACTACGCCAAAGGCCAAGGAAGCAAAGATGTTGAATCTCACGGTCAGGAAAATATATTTGACTTCCTCCTTGCAGAATTGCATTGCAAACCAGCAAACTCCACTGTCTAAGTATAATTTTGTGAATTGGGATTCAATAGCCAAATTCAATGACAAGTTGCCGGAATCCTCTAAAGAGGAGTTTAGGGCATTTATTACACAAAGCGTATGGTCTCCATGATGCCTTTTCAGTCGTCACTGGACATAGCTGATGCAGATGGCAGAATTCTGCCATCAGCGGTTATGAACAGAAGGCCCTTGTGGTTGCAGAACTCTGTAATAGTGCCAGATATCCAGCAGAGTGTGGCCAGTTTTTTTTCCTGATAAAACAGATGAGATGTTATTCATTTTAAGGACTTGTGAGCACCTGTGCTTTTTTTTTTCCACACCAGCCGTGAAAATGTGTCTTTTCACAGTCAGCAACAACAGCAGCAGCAGCATGCCTGAGACTACTGGGCCATATGGCCGTGTCCGCTTACGTGGTGTAGCATGTGAGGTAGCATCTTCAGTTGTGGAGGTTGGTCTGTTGTCCCAGTTCCCATTCATTGGACAGACTTATTTGAGTACCCCCAGAAATATTGGACTCGCTACACTGGTGGACAGATCAGAACAGTGCGTACGAGGGGATTCATTGTACCCATCTTCCATGGAGCCAAACAGTAGTCACAATGCTTCCACAATAGGTTGAGGAGCGCATCTAGGGATGTTAAAGGTTCAAGGTTTGTGATCAGAGCAGAAGGCGTGCTGTCTTATCAATATGCTGGATCTTCAGGTAGTATATAATGCATGTTGGGCCTTTTGGGATCAGCTTCAGAAAGCAATTGTTCACACACTCATGGACGATACCACCATAATGTATTATGTGAACAAGCAAGGAGGAACCTGCTCCAATCAGTTTGTCAGGAAGCAGTGAAGTCCTGGCACTTCTGGAGCCAGGAAGACATCATGTCCACAACAGCAACATTTACTGGACTCTCAAAACCAGCTGGCTGGTAGGATTTTCTCAGACAACCATGAGTGGTTCCTGAAGAGCAGTGTAGTGAGGTCCATTTTCAGGGAACAAGGCATTCCTTCCATCAAACTTCTTGGCCCAAAGGACAACAAGAAATGTCAGTTTTGTTCCCGAGTGGGGCTTGGTCCAGGTTCCATATCCAATGTTTTCTCTCTGAACTGGAGAGTGGACCTGATGTATACCTTTTCCCCATGTCCTCTGATTCATCAGATATTCTCAAAATCAAGATAGAATATGCCAAGCTGATTCTTATTGTACTGGCCTGGCCAAAGCAGGTTCTAAGACTGTCGGCTCAGCCTCCCAAGACTCTTCCTCTCCTGCCCAACGTGCTGATTTAGCTCATGGCCAGGTTGTCTATCCTACACTGGGCAATCTACACTTCGTAGAATGGATGGATCATGGCTAAATGAAGAGGAAGGGCAATTTTCAGAAGCAGTTTGGAAAGTCCTGCTAAATAGTAGAAAGACATGTACTAGGCATTTATTTGGCTAAGTGGAAGCGTTTTTTGATTTGGGCAATATCAAAGGGATTTCAACCCATATTGGCTTGTGTTCAGGATAGTTTGGACTGCCTGCTACAGTTAGTCCCGGGCCTAGCTCTTAGCTTCTTGAGAGTTCACTTGGCAATGATCTCAGATTTCCATGTTCCTATCCAAGGAAAGTCGGTTTTCTCAAACTCCATTTCTGAAGGGTGTTGTTTGCCTGTGTTCACCGGTGTAGGAAATGGTGTCATACTTTGCTGTCTGCCCTTATGGGTCCTATGTTTAAGTTGATAGCAACCTGCTTGTTGTCTCTCCTTTCCCAGAAGAGAGCCTTTCTGGTGGCTAGAACATCTGCAAGAAGAATCAGCAAATTACAGACCTTAATGGCAGAATCTCCTTATATTCAGTTATTTCAAAGACAAGGTGTCCTTTAGGCTACATCCAAAGTTCTTGTCTAAGGTAGTGTCATAGTTTCACCAATTTATTTACTTACCTATATTTTTTCCTGAGTTATACACAAATGTGTATTAGCAACATCTCCATACCTGAGATGTGAGGTAGTGCTTGGCAGTCTACTTGGAGAGGACTAAACCATTTTGTTCATCTTGTTGACTTTTGTCTGCTGTGTGGATCGGATGAAAGGTTAGCCAGTCTCTACTCAAATGATCTCCAGGTGGATAACTTCCTATATTACCACAGCTTATGTGGTAGTTCAGATGATGCCCCCACAGTCATTACAGGCCCATTTGACAAGAGCATAAGTTTTAGCGATGATCGATCACATTTCTCAGCAATGTCTCAATATTGGCTTCCATGGTCTTCCATACATACTTTTGCTAGACATTATGCTATTACCATGGCACCTAGATCAGACATGAACTTTGGGAAGGCTGTTGTGCAGTCACTGTTTAAATAGACTCCAAGCCTCACCATCTACCGAAAATGCTTGGGAGTCACCTGAGTGGAATACACATCTCCAACCACTCAAAAAAGAAAAGATGGTTATATATCTGTACTACTTAACTGTTATTCAAAATTTTGGTGCCGACGTGTAATCAACTACCCTCCCACTGCACTGGAGTCTTTGGCCTTGGATTTCTGTGCAAAGGAATTGAGAGAAGTCAGGCCAGCACTTCCTTTATGTAGCCGGGAAGGGGCTAAGGCCACAGAGCTCAAGCACCACCCCTATAGGTACTGTTCGTTAAAATTCTGTGTCTTTAGTGCGCTGGGTGCGCGCACCTGAGCGGAATATACATCTGCACCTACATTCCAAAGAACAATAGTTACCTTACATTTACATAGCTATCTTTTCCTTAACAACCAAAATATCACTACCTGCAGTGTAGAGTCTAAAATAAACTAAGCGAAACAATTAAAAACTCATACCCCTTAGAGTTTGGAGTTTAGCCTGTTGACTTTTTAGATGCATGCTGGTTCAGCTATTTGAAATTTGCAGGTCTTTGCTGCATTTTTTTTAAAGTGCTTTTGACATCACTGTTATATTTTTATAAATTACTTAACTGAGGGTGATATTGCCAGAAAGTAAATCTGCAGAAAAGATTTCTTTTGAATTTGCCCTGTCATCCCCCCCCCCGGCCTTCAGAAACATCATCTTGTGAAAGTAAAAGAAAAATGAGTGAGAATTCTCAGTGGTGTGTGGTTCACCGACGCAAAATTCTTCAGAGCTTGCTCTACGGGAAGAGACATAAATGAAAAGATGGCTGCATCTTAAATTTGCAGTTCAGTTTGGGCTTTGATCCGGCAAGGAGTTCCTGGCATGGGTGGATGTTCTGGTGTTCATGTGTTGCATTGGGGCTTGTCTACACTGTATAGAAAGTTGTACTACTTCATCTATACTTGTACAGTTAAAGCAGTACACCGTCCAGTGAGGATTTGGTTATGTTGGTGTAAAAGTGCTTTATACCATATACTTATTTCTGTAAGGGATGGGGAATAACTTATACTGGTATAAGTCAATGTGTTCACACTAGGACTTTTAATAGATTAATTATTTTAGTAAAATTAAAATAAAATAAAAATTCACATTCCTAACGGAAAACTTTTAACAGTTAAACTTTTAAGTGCCAACCAGACCTGGGAGTTTGGTTGACCAGAGTTTGCTCCCTTGATTCCTCAGGACATCATAGACAGCACAATCGTCCTTTTGACGTAGGGAAAAAATTCTGTTTGTCTCTCCAGATGATCTGCCTGTCCTCCTTTAGAGATACTTAATAATGTGCTTGGGTTGGCTGCCTGAGAGAAATGCAGTTTTCCTCTATGGTGCAGCAAGAATTAGAGTCTTAAGGGAGTAGTGAAAGAATTAGGCAGTGTGAGAGGGGGAATAGTTTGAAACAAGCTGAAATGTAGGCAGGAGCCGCCTTGAGTTGCTCTGAGAATGAAGATGTGGAAAAAGAGAAGGAACCCAGAGAAGGGATTCAAAAAAGGGGAAGATGGCATTGAAGCAGCTGGAGGAGGCTGAACAATGAAGAGGAGAGAAGCAAGGAGGTTACAGTAGCTGAAATGAAAGATGATCAAGGCATACCTAAAGGGTTTTATCAAAAGAGTCAGAAAATGAAGGGTGGATTTTAGAGACATTGAGATTTTGATGAGAGCCAAAAACTTCTGGAATTTTTGGAAAGGGACTGAGGTGTGTTTCCATCTTCAAAGCACGAATCCTCTGCTCATGCCAGCTGTCTAATTGAATGTTTCAAATCTGGTTGCTTTCTCAATGTGAGAATTTATTGAATCTCCCTTCAGGCGCTCTCCACTGCCCATCTGAGCATGCAGTGTCATTTCACGAGAACTGGCAGAGATCACTGGTTTAATAATTATTGTTAATGGGTACTGCTGGAAAGTCTGCTATGGAGCTGAATTTGCTACGTGCAAAGGCTTGCACAGCAGATAGCTGTGGAATTAAATTATAATTTTCACCCAAAGATTAATAAATTATATTAGTATAAAAATTACACTAGAACTGTGGTTTTCCTATTTTTAGTAGTATCTTCAGGACACATAATGCCTGACATCTGCTTATTCTCTTTATCAGAATGGTAATAATTAAAACTCCACCACTATCAGTAACCTTAAATCACATACATTTACTACCTGGGTACAGTGCTTACTGTTAGTCTGAAGTCTAGTGACTACTTATGGTAGCGAGCACTGTGTTTGGTTTGCAGGATCAGGCCCATCCATTTAAAATCTGTTGCTAATACTCTCAAACTATTCTTCAGTTGCTTTTGGATGAAAGCAGTTGGAAAATGGGTAGAATATACTAAAAACTCCAGTGCGTTCTTATGAATACTTATTTAGTTTTACCTTAAAACTATTATTCTGAACTTCATTGTGTACTTGTCTAGATTTAATAAAAGTACCTATACCAAAGTATAGATTATTATATATTTACTTTAAAAAAAATCAATATAGAATTCTATTGAATGAATGTCCACTAAATATCTAATTCACCATGAATAAGATGTTCACTTCCTCAACTAACTTATTCCTTAGTGAGCCCACTCATCAGAAAAAGACTGAAAAAATAAACAAGCCTTACGGCATAGATTGAAAGCCAGTAAATCCAGGCTAAATCAGACAGGGATGGGGATCTAAGTTCCAGAGTTATGGACCCTTTAGGTGAAAATGCCCCCATCCTGGAAGATGGAGGCAGTCTCTGAGGTGTCCAGCTCCCAAACATTTTTAGGCCTTTATAGGTCAAAGTGAATAGTTTAATTTTCAGCCACTGTAGATAACAGAGCAGAGGGCACATATGCTATCAACTTACAGGCTTCTGCTATACATTGTTGCTCTGCTGTGGAGGATTGTGACTCTCTTTGGAATCTGCTGGTCCACTACAGTGTATATAGTGCTGAATATAATAGTGCTCATGACCACAGCATTTGCCAGATTTATTCCTGTTGTGTATCTCTCTTGTCTCCTCGAGAAGTACTCCATGTCAAATTCTTTGTGAAGCGGCAGTGTTGTAAACATAATGGTGGTTTTTCACTAACCTTTTGGTTTACCAGGATATCTGCTAATCAGGATGACTTGTGGGTGTGAAATCTTATTCTGTTGTTGTTAGGCAATACTGCAATAAACATGATTAAATACCAGCCAAAACAGGGCCCATTTTATGTTGGGCAGTATAGGTGGTCTTTGCCCTGAAGAGTTTACAATTTAAATAGACAGGACAGATGCAAGGTGGAGGAAGGGGTATAACATACAAGAAGAATGAACATTATAATGAGCTGATTTATTGTTGACATAATTACCACTTACATATAAAGGAGTAAGAATGCACCAAAAGGACAGCCATGCTCAAAGCATGTAGAGTGCTGTGTGGGTAGAATATAACAGTAGCTGGATGATTTATCAGAACACTGGCTTATTCACAGAATTGAAAGAGGAGCAGGACTCACCAATTTCAATTAAGATTTGAAGTGATAGGCAGAGGGGTACATTGTTAATTGTGGCTTTGATGGCATCTAGGGAGGAACTTCAAGATAGCCTTAGAACTTGACCCAAGAAGAGATTCCATCTGTTTTCAGGTGTGTTTTTTTTTTTTTTTTTTTTAAAGGCATCGACATCTTGTCCTACCACAACCCCATAGATTGCATTACGAGAAGTATTACAGGAGGTCCAGAGCAGAAGGTTTAGCTCTGGTCTGGTCTGAGATCAAGCATCTCTAGCACCCTGAATGAACCAGAATCTGGTGCCTGCTGCTGTATAAGCTATTTGGATAAATACTGACCCACAGCTCTAAAGAGATGCTGTGATTTGTGATACACTGAGTTATTACTCAGCCTGAAAGCTGACTCTGGTTTGATTAACCTGAGTAAAAGGAACCAAAACTAGTGCTGAAGAAAGACTTAGAGAAAGAAGCCTGGTAAGATATAACTTAGACTACATTTCATCAATGAAAAAACAGAACCTGGAAGAATAAGTTAATTTAAACAAACAAGAAAAAAGTTGCTTTAGTACACAAGTGGTTATTTTGGGAGAGTTTCCTCTCCAGAACACCCTGAATCACTGTTCTAGCAGGACAGCAGCACAGTTTGTTTATCCCATGCTTAAGACTTTTCCACCCACTCTACAAGTATGATTAAACCCTGTTGTCTGGGCAGGAGTGGAGCGATATTCAGAGTTTAACAAGTCTTACAAATGTGTTTTTTTTTTTTTCCTAATATGTTTTGGGTAATATTTGTTCTCCCTCCCTTCTCCCTCGGTCCCAGCCACAACCCCAAAACAGTGATTATCAATACAAACATTTTTAATGTTTAGATTTTTGTATTGAGTGGAAAAAAAGAACAGCATGCATCTTAAACACTATGTGGGATAAATGCTATTTAAATCTTGCCTGAGCTGCTAAACATCACGCTAACATTGGATCACTGGATCTAATCCAGTAAAAAAAAAAAAAAAAAGAGGTCATGTTAGAAAACTAAGCCATCTGTCCAATGTAGAATTGAAAGGCTTTTATAATGAATTACTTGTCCCTTTTACTCTCTTTTTGGGGAAGTGGGGTAGCTAGGAGGGAATCAAAGAGCATTATTGGAGCTGTGGCTGCAAAGCTGGCTTCTGAATTACTCCTACGTTGTAAACCTGATCTTTTTAGCAAACAACTGTATCTGAGTGTTCTGCAGAACTAATTAGTGTATTAGAAACAGCATTTTGTAACTGGCTTGGCGATAACATATGGCACGGCTTCAGAAGTGACTACTGTCTGTTCCAGGCATTGCTCTTCTAATATAGGCTAGATGATTTTTATATGCTTATTGGCAACACTACTGGGAGGTTTTCAAAGAACTTTGACTCTCTGCTTTCCTTTTCCAGAGCTGATTTTTATGAATTTTTATAACAAAACAAAAAGATTATAGCATTTAGAATTAACTTTGGAGTCTCTGCTAATGTTTATGAAGTAGATGGTTGTCTTTGATTTCACCGATGTTAATATAGCACTTGTTTATGGGAAAACTATTCTACCACCTGAAAACAGAGTATTACAAAACAGCCAGCAATAATGATGATCTGGGCACAGCACTCCAAGTCAGATCTAATTTTGTTTGCCAAATTTTACTGCATGTTTAAATGCATGTTAATGAATAATAAGTATTCACCAGTTAGAGTATGGATTTTCCATTGAAGATATTCTTGTAAAGAATAATGTCCTTTTGTTGTGAAGTTTGGAGTCCCACACTGCTCTCAGTTCAAGACATGAGCCTGAGATATGCTGGGAACTTGAAGTTCCCGCTGATTTCAGCATATGTCTGATTTGGCCCATTTATAAATTAAATGGAGAAACAAATCAACTTTACTCTTGGATGAAAAAGCTAAGTTTGAATGAAGTGCAGAAGTGTTGAGAAGAGTGGGATAGCAGGGGAAGAGGAAGGAGGACAAGTGCAGTGTAAGGAGCTGGAAGATATATCTAAAGCCAACGTGGAGACAAACATGATACAATGTGTGTGTGGTAGGGAATCTGATTTAAAGCCAAAAGAGAACTTCTAGGGTGTGGGAACAGGGTTTAAAAGCTGTTGTTACAGCTTCATTAGAAAATGTTGTTACAGCTTCATTTGACCAACTGGTGCATTAGATTTGGTAAGATTTGAAAATTAAAAATCCTGTTGGTCTGTTTTTCTTTTCTGTCTGCGATGTGACAAAAGCGCCAGATTTTCTGACCTCTTCCCTTGTATTGAAAGATGCCCAATTTTTCATCAAATATATTTCAAATAATTTTTTCTCCTTTCCACTATTCCCTCTTGTATTTTTCTCAAGCACTGACTCTAACCAATGTTTATCAGCACTTGAAGCTTTCGAATCTGTAAACTGGAGAAAGTTGAGAAACATAATAAGTATATTAGAATACTTCCCTTCTGATCTGAGAATTGGTACGATAGCAGTCACAAAAGTAGAATTAGACTTCTCTACAGCACTTACTTTATATTTATTTTTATTTCAAATATTTGTACTTTAAAAAATAAAAAATAGTATTTTTCAATTCACTAATACAAGTACTGTAGTACAATCTGTTTATCATAAAAGTTGAACTTCAAATGTAGAATTTGAATGCAGTTTTTTAATACATAAAATAAAACAATGTAAAACTTTAGAGCCTACAAGTCCACTAAGTCCTATTTCTTGTTCAGCCAATCACTCAGACAAACAAGTTTGTTTACATTTTCGGGAGATAATGCTGCCCGCTTCTTGTTCACAATGTCGCCTGAAAGCGAGAACAGGTGTTCGCATGGCACTGTTGTAGCTGGCTTTGCAAGATATTTATATGCCAGATATGCTAGAGAGTCATATGTCCCTTCATGCTTCAACCACCATTCCAGAAGACATGCGTCCATGCTGATGATGGGTTCTGCTCAATAACAGTCCAAAGCAGGGCGGACCAACGCATGTTCATTTTCATCATCCTAGTCAAATGCCACCAGCAGAAGGTTGATTTTCTTTTTTCGTGGTTTGGGTTCTATAGTTTCCTCATCAGAGTGTTGCTCTTTTAAGACTTCTGAAAGCATGCTCCACACGTCGTGTTAGGATATAGATATTCAGGCCTGTCTGTAAAGGCCTATACTCTAAGAATTTAGGTGTATTCTTATCACTTAGCTAGTTATAGAGGTATAAAAGAGAGAATCAAAATCACTGTCTGCCAGTGTAAAGTCCTTCTCTTACTGTGACAGTCTGAGGCCCTGTGCTTAGGCTAAGGCCTTTGGCTAAGCAATAGAGGCAGCCATAAGCTGGGAAGCGACCAGTCACCTCCTCACATCCCAAACTAGTCACATTGAAATAAGGTGCTATTGGGCTGTTAGGAATACAGTCCTGTCCTGATAATGCCCATCGCCTCCAGAGGAAGGGAAGTGCCTAGAAAATGTAAAAGGAAACTTAGTTTGATAGCATCCTGTCTGGCAAGAACTCACTTATCAATAGCTGGGGTGTGAAATCCTCACTTCTGTATTGTTTTGTGATTATAGTTCCCACTTTGCTATTGTTTGTCTGTATAATCTCTGTCTGGTTCTGTGATTGTTCCTGTCTGCTGTATAATTAATTTTGCTGGGTGTAAACTAATTAAGGTGGTGGGATATAATTGGTTACATAATCATGTTACAATATGTTAGGATTGGTTAGTTAAATTTCAGGAAAATGATTGGTTAAGGTATAGCTAAGCAGAACTCAAGTTTTACTATATAGTCTGCAGTCAATCAGGAAGTAGGTGGGTGTGTGGGTGCGGGAAATGGGAACAGGGAATGGGGGTGGGGAAATTGGAATCATGTTTAGCTAAAGGGGGAAATGGAACAGGGAATGGGGGTGGGGAAATTGGAATCATGTTTAGCTAAAGGGGGAAATGGGAACAGGGACACAGGTAAGCCTCTGTGGTGTCAGAGCTGGGAAGGGGGACACTAAGGAAGGAAACTGGAATCATGCTTGCTGGAAGTTCACCCCAATAAACATCGAATTGTTTGCACCTTTGGACTTTGGGTATTGTTGCTCTCTGTTCATGCGAGAAGGACCAGGGAAGTAAGTGGGTGAAGGAATAAGCCCCCTAACACCTCGTTCCTCTCGGATTTTGGAAGGCACTTCAGATTCTTAAACGTTGGGTCCCGTGCTGTAACTATCTTTAGAAATCTCACATTGGTACCTTCTTTGTGTTTTGTCAAATCTGCAGCAAAAGTGTTCTTAAAATGAACATGTGCTGAGTCATCATCCGAGACTACTATAACGTGAAATATATGGCAGAATGCAAGTAAAATAGAGCCGGAGACATACAATTCTCCCCCAAGGAGTTCAGTCACAAATTTAATTAATGTACTATTTTTTTAACGAGTGTCATCAGCATGGAAGCATCTCCTGTGGAATGGTGGCCAAAGCATGGGCATACGAATGTTTAGCATATCTGGCACGTAGATACCTTGCAAAGCCAGCTACAAAAGTCCCATGTGAATGCCTGTTCTCACTTTCTGGTGACATAGTAAATAAGAAGTGGGCAGCATTATCTCCTGAAATTGTAAACAAACTTGTTTATCTTAGTGACTGGCTGAATGAGAAGTAGGACTGAGTGGACTTGTAGGCTCTGAAGTTTTGCATTGTTTTGTTTTTGAGTGGAGTTATGTAATAAAAAAAAATCTACATTTGTAAGTTGCACTTTCATGATAGAGATTGCACTACAGTACTTGTATGAGGTGAACTGAAAAATACTGTTTCTTTTGTTTATCATTTTTACAGAGCAAATATTTGTAATAAAAATAATATAAAGTCAGCAGTGTACTCTTTGTATTCTGCGTTGTAATTGAAATCAATGTATGTGAAAATGTAGAAAAATATCCAAAAATATTTAATAAGTTTCAATTGGTATTTTATTGTTTAACCGTGTGATTATTTTTTTTTTGAGTTAATCGCATGAGTTAACTGCGATTAATCGACAGCCCTACTTTACTTTTGGTAGACCTGGCTTATCAGATCAGACTCACTCAAGAAATCGTCATCATGTGGTGTACATGCAGATGGTATGATTTAATGTTGTTCACTCTTTTGTCCATTTTCCTAAATGGGGGTGCAGGGAGGAACTATTTAGAGGGGCAGAGGGCTGTTCTCTCTTTTCCTTCCCTTTCATATATTTATCAGATGGTTTATTGATACAATAGCAGATTCTCCACATGTCATTTGCCTTCCATCCCTCTGCCTGACTCACAATTCTGGCTGATTGTCTTAACCAAAGGCATTCTCTTTTAAACCAATTTATTGTCTCTTAAAGATTCAGGATGTATTTTTTTCCATAATAAATCTCTCGCCAATATTTTCTGCTCTTTATAAAATATCAGTTATTGACACATACCAAATCTGTGTCCATCACATGGTATCTGAATGCAATGGAAATTAGAACAAGCATGATATCCAGGCTGTGGAAAAGAGATAGAAGAATGATGGAATAGTATATCTAGGCCAGCCTCCCTTGCCATTTGCCTATTACATATTTAATGATTCTGCATGAGAGCCTTGAGCTTGGATAGTGGGACATAAAGAGAGTTCATCTCCTTGTCCAATGCCTCCATTTTGGAAAATAAGGTTTTCTGCTATTTGTAGATAGCTTTCGTATTGTTCACTGACAATGCATTTGCCTAGTCTTCTGGAATCCTACTAGTACTAGCTTTAACTTTCCTTTGATCAGTGTTATGGTGCTTTGTAAAATAGACTCCACAAATATTTTTCTGTGCTTAAATACCATACCCACAATAAGAATGTGTGGAATTTGGTATAGGATCTTTGTTGGCAATAGTATAAGAGTAGGGCCTTGAGATGAGGAAATGGTTGAATATCTTCTGCTTTAACCTTATAGAGGTGGGAAGCAGGGAACTCAAACTCTAGACTAATTCAATACCTCTGCAGGACAGAGTAGAATATAAGAAAGGTGGGAGTAGCTCCTTAGCTGAGGAAGTAGGATAGAGTAAGTCCCAAAGGAAGGAACTATTGAGGCGGACAAGTCTGGAGTGCAAAGACCTAGTTTGGGGTAAGAGACCCCTAGGAGCAGTCACACCTGAGAACTTGGAGAAGCCTACAGTATATACAGGTTCATATAGTGTTGTGTTTGAATGGTCTTTTAGTAAACAAACAACATGGAAAAGTGGCCTTTTGAGTTGGATTGATTTAAATCAGTGATTTTAATAGTTTGAATCATGATTTAAATCAGCAATCAGGGAACCTTGATTTAAATAATTGATTAACATCTTATTTTGACTTTTGTACTTAGATATTTTCCTAAAGAAAGATTTGTTCTTAATGGTTGGTAACCATTAAAACGTTGATTTGTAACCAAATATATCCTTTACACTAAATTGGATACTACTGTTTGCTAACCAGAAATAGTATATCCATACATATTTATTTAAGCAATTATATAACTTAATAACCTGCATTTATTCAAATTCTTGACTCTTACATTTTTAATTATGTTAGAAAATGGTGAATGGTGTATTTTTTATTTACTAGATAATTTTTTATTTGGGATTTGTGTCAAGCAACATTTAGATGGAAATGGGAATTAATTAAAAAATATACAAAAACTGCATTTTAAAACTGCTTTTATTAGTTAAATAAAACTACCTTAAATGTGCTAATACATAAGGGGAAAAAGCTTATCAAAGTACATTTTGGATTTAAAACGGATTCCTCAAACAAAGAAAATATTAACCATAGTTAGTCAATTAACTATTTTGGTTGCCATTGACCAGATTTTCAAAGGTATTTTAGCACCTAAAGATGCAGACAGGTGCCTAGTGGGATTTTTCAAAAGCTCCTACACACCTAACTCCCCTTGAAATCAATGGGAATAGGTGCCTAACCTCTGCTTGAGAACATTTTAAAACCCCATCAGGTGCCTATCTGCATCTTTAAGTGCTTAAATGCATTTGAAAATCTGTCCCCATGCCCCTCAAGTTTTTAAATTAAGTAGATCTCATCCTCTCCCGCCTGTTTTTTATTCATAGATTGGAAGAGGAAGCAAGATTTCCTGCTTTCTCAATACCCAATCGATTTCTTAAATTTGAACAAATTAATGCAAATGAAGAAAATGTTATTTCTGCACCTGCTATCTAAACTGAACCCAAATATAATTAAGGCAAAACCTTTTCTGGACAAGTGAAATTGAAAATACTTCCATTTTCTCAATTCTAAAGTCTGAAAATAGTATACATTCTTAATGCAGTACATGGCATTGTGACAAATTTAGATAGTTTGAGTTGATCTCAAAAGGTAGATGTTTTCCCCTGATTATGTATCTTATTAAAAAAGAAGCGCTCTTTAACTCATTAGAATTTGAGGAGGCCTCAATTACAAATCCTGTTGCTGTCCTGTGCCAGCGGACTCAGGCTCACAGGGTTTGGGCTGCAGGGCTGTTTAATTGCAGTGTAGATATCTGAGCTTTGGCTGCAGCACAGGCTCTAGGACCCTGTGAGGTGGGAAGGTGCCAGAACTCGGGCTGCAGCCCAAGCCGTAATATCTACATTGCAATTAAACAGCCCCGCAGCCCAAACACTGCAAGCCCAAGTCAGCTGGCACAGGCCAGCCGCGGGTGTCTAACTGCCGTGTAGACATACCCATTGATGCAGTACTTTTATTTATTTAAATGATGTTAATAGGTTCTGGGAAGTTTAGGCCTTAATGCTGATTGTGGTAATTTCAAATTTAACTTTAAACAGATTTTTTTTTAAGGAAAGGTATTTAAATTTTATAAAGTCTGATATTTAAAATGTCATTTTTTAATCCATCCTCTGACCTTTCCTATCAGATTGTGGATTGCAAGAGTTGATGTGTATTCAGTTTTCACCTTTTCTAAGTGTAATATAGAGAGGTTTCAAGTGGTGTTTGGGAGAATACATTTAATAGGCAACGTTTATCTTAATGTACATTCACTTTTTCATAAACTGGGATGGCTTCCTATATCTGGAATATGATGACATGGTGAGCTATAATAGCACAGTAAAATAATTGCTTCTTTTTAATGCAAACCACTGTGGTGTTGTATTCTAAAGAGACTAGTTACGATTTGGATCTGTGCTTAAAAAACAAAGAAAAAACTAACTTTTCTAGGAAAGATATAAGATTTAGTATTATTTTAACTTTCCTTACATAGTAAAATACAGAGTATGTCAATGTTGGTGTGAGCCTGGCTTTATATATGCCAGACAAGTGGCATAATACTTCTAAACATTCATTTTTCATTCAATTTTAATTATCACCTGAAACTCCAAAATCTGTTGCCACAGCTTTTTATTTAAATTCTGCAATAATTTGCATTGTTGTGTCCAAGGCTATGATGTGTATTGATTGCGGATCTGTTAAGGAGAAACTCCATGTTTCTTAATTAGCATATGGTTAGCAATGACCTCTTTTTTCACACACAAGTGACAGCTGAATTTGCTTTTTGCAGAGTCTGGAGTAACTGGATTCAAGTCACACAGACATATGCTTAGAATAGAAACGTATCAGATGTAGGAATGTTTAAAGTGACAGTGATACATATAGTTGATATGTATACTATTTATCTTGGAGCTTTGTCATGCGTTTCTCCTCTTTCACCATTTTAAGGAAGATGTTCCTTGCTTACACTGATTCTGACTCCACTGTCAATTTCATTTGCATGGATAAAAACCATTAGTTTCCCTCTTCCCCCTTGTAACAGGAAGGATGGAGCAGTTTTTTACGTTAAAATGTTACAGTAGTTCCCCTCTTTACTTGTAATAAGAGGGTCGAGTTCACCAATTGCATGAGCAGGTACAACTCCATTGACTTACTGATGATGCCCAGCAGTGAATTTGGGTTACTGCAAGATAGCAATCAAAGCTTAAATGTCCCCGGTGAAAAGACTCCTTTGGGTTTTTTAAACAAATAAGACTAAAAAGAATAATTTAAAACATAGTTTAAAAAGCAAAATCTCAAAATTGCTTATCCTCCTTAAACAGTTCAAATAATTCCACGTGAGAAATAGTTTTTAGATGCAGAAATGTTTTACTTTCACTTTTGTGGTGGTTAGCTAATATTCTGAAAACTCTTTTCAAAGCCTAAGTGAGTGCTAACATGAAAACATGTCCACGTATACCTTCTTCCATTTGTAGCTCAGCAAGTCATGCTGTTTATAGATGCATTCGGGAGCAACCCACTAGCACCCCATCTGATCCTGTCCTTAAAGAACCAGAGAGCATGCCCTGTATTTTCCTGCTTTGAAAAGGGTTTGTTAACTTTTTCAGAATACAAAGATTTTATGGTGGGTTTTTATTATTCCAGTGGCACAGTTCACACCACTAGAGTTAAGCTTTTCTATAAACCCTTGTTGTCAGTGGCTTATAACTTTGATATAAAAAATCCCTCCAGGCTGTTACTTAGTAATAATGGTCTCAGATTTCTGTTTCAAACTTTTTTGAGTTGTGGTACATATAAAAAGATATTTGAATTTGTTTTAAAACACTAATTTTTTTTAAAAATCAAAAATAAATTTGCTCAACCATTGCAAAAATAAACAGTCAACATGGAGGTATGAGAACTCTGAAAAACTTTTTTAAAGCAACTTGATGGTTACGAAAGTGATTTTTTTTAAATATTTCGGTTCATTTTTACAAATATACTTTAAAGTTATTAGTACACAAAATAGTCTAATTGATATTGTATTTTGAACGTATATGTATATTTTTAACATTCATGTTATGGATCTAAACTTTGACTTTACTCATGAGCAGTAACTATTTTCATGAGTATTTTTAATATGTGTTTGCATTCATCTTTATAACGATAGTACTTGTGCATCATTATTTCAGTGTGGAGTTAGGTTGCAATATTATCTTTATTATCAATAATTATTACTTAATTCACCATAAGTGTGCATAGTGCCTTACAGACAAAAAGTACAAGTTCCTTCCTGTGGTGTTTATAATTTAAATTCCATGAAGTACAAAAGGTTTGCTTTCTGAAATAGTGTATGTAGGTGGGGTGCTATAAAATCTTTAGGACCAACGCTTCAGAATAGCTATATTACTCTGGCATTGTAAAGCCACGAATGAATTATGTAGGTCTTCTCAAACAAGAGGCAATTTAAACTTTATGGCACCTCGTGCTCCCACATGTTGTCACATATTCAATATAATTTTGCCAGAGTGAAGTGATTTTTTGAAAAAAATCACTTATTCTCATCTAGTTTAGAATTATTTCTTTATTGCTCCTCTCTCTGCTTTCACATTGGGTTGCCTTGTTTACCACAATATATTAAACCTGTGTGACTCTTTGAAGTATGTTAGTTACTAAGGAAACACAGCTGTCATTGGTATGAATGGAGTTCAATGAGATCACATTGCTAGAATTTCAGTGCTGAACTTCTGTTTCCTATTGCATTCTACCATATTATTCAAAGGTTGCATTTGTGAGCATTTTGTGTGCATTTCGTATTGCTCCAAAGTGATCTTCCAGTTTGCTGCTCTTCTTGCATTGAGCTTTGCTGGTGTGTGTCATAGATGGTTGAATGGAATGTAAAAAACTTATAAAGTGCACCCAACTCTGACTGATGAGTTGGAAGGACGATATCTGAATTAGTGATTATTACAAATGTAATACAAAGTCAGTTTATATAATGTCATGGAACAATCCTTGACCAGTAACTGATGGCAAGTGGTGTGACAGAAAAGTGCTTAAAAAGTATTTTGGGAGCACAGCCTTACAAATGCTTGAAAATTCTAGAGGAGTTTTGCCGTGAAGGTATGGATGGAGTCTACTGATTTCAGGTGCTCTGTAGTAGGAGGAATTCTCTCACCTTTGGAAATGCAGTAGCTAATTAGGAAGAGGGGAGGGAATCGGCCATCCACCTCTTCTTCCTTTCCTCAGCATTCCTTACACGCATTGGCTGGAATAAAACTTCTGGCTTGTTACCTATTGGATGGTTTGTCAAGATGGATTTTGAAAACTGTACCACAGTCTGTTTGTGATTGTTTTCATTGGTGCATATGTGGCATAAATAGACTTCTAAAATTTTTGGGTTTTTTTGTTTTGTTTGGTAGGTATGTTGATGATGTGATCAGCCGCATTGATAGGATGTTCCCTGAAATGTCTATCCATTTATCCAGGCCAAATGGAACCTCTGCAATGCTTCTGGTAAGTTCCACCATTTGGTTTTGAGGTAATCCAGTGGGGGTTGAATGCTTAAAGGACTAATTTGCTGTTCTTAAAATGAATATTGCTAAAGACTCAAGTACATTTCAGAGTAGTAGTGTCCTGAGGCGGTACAATAATGTAGTTCATTTCTTCCTCTTGGTAAGGAAGATGGGAAAATATATTTGACTTAGTCCAAAAGCAAAAAGTACTGATCCAGTCCTGGAAGACATATTGACAGAGTTCAGAATCAGGAGGACTTTGTGGGAATCAGCCCATGGACATTGCAAAATGTGATGCCCAAGACCGCTCTGCATTTTTGATGGAGAGTTGCAGGAAAGATTATTAATTGAACAGGAAAAGCATTAAATGAGTTTGAGGGGAAAATACATGTCTTTAATTTTTGCACTGATAAAAAGTTTGATAAATAACATCAGAATGACTGAGAGTCATTTGACAGTAAAAAGATTTTGCCGTCTTGACTATGATCCTGATCCTGCAGCATTGAAGTAAAGGAAGTGTTGCCATTGAGTGCAGTGGGAGCAGGATCAAGTCTTGTTGCTGATTCTTAATTGGAGAAGCAAATATTCTTAGTATTAAGATCTTCCTATTATCCATATTCTCCTACTTTGATATAGTGAAGGGATTAATCTTTTAATTTAGAGGGCTTTTTGTTTTGAAAAGAAAAGTAAATGGTCAAAAATAGCTCCTCTCTCTAAAGGGATTAATGTGCTACTTTAACATCCAAACTATTAAATATGATTGTGGAAGACTGAGTCTACCCAGCCTCAAACACGTTAACCGTGCCTTCAGCAGCATTATGAGGGAGGGCGAGTTTAATGGGGTAAAAAAATCCTCAGTGAAATGAGTTTGTCAAATTATTTCTGGGTCATTGAGTTTCTGTTCCATGATCTAGTCAGGAATTTGGCATCGGAGTGAATGAGCAGTAAAGACTGGATTATCGATAAACAGGTCCGAGATATTAGAGTTTCTTCTGTCTGAGTGAGCAAGCTTTTATTCCACAAGGACCTATCAGCCACATCAATTTTCACATGCAGCTGCTGTGTTAATGTCAAGATGAGAGCATTTAAAATTTTTAGGGTAGAAGATTAACCTGTTGAAGGGTGTTGAGCAGTGGCTGTATGACACTTTTAATGTAGTTAGCTATTTTTGCGCTATCAAGGTGAGTGATAGAAGTCCCATTATTTGGCACATTTAAAATAAAACAAAAAAATATATACTATAGGTGGGAGAGGAAGTGGATGGGACCTATTCAATCTTTTTCATCTAACTTCTCATTCCATTTCCTTTTATGATTAATTTTTCGTTGTCACATACACAACTATGGAAAGATTGGATATAACAGCTGTGTGGGTAGGTATGGATGTATATGTAGTTTAAAACACTGTCATAAAAGGGTTCAGAAACTAGGGTAATTTCTACAAGGGTATCCAACATTAGCACTTTGATACTGTGCTGATGGTATTGTACATGTTAGATAACAAATATCCACGTGGAAAGTGGTCTCAAGGAGACAGAATATGGGACCAGAAAAAGGTTAACCTGTTCACGTTACAGAACACCTTTCTTGGTTTACTTAGTGCTTCCTGGCTCATTATTCAAAGTATTTAATCTTCTATAGTTATAGTGAATATTAAAATGAATCTAAAATCAGAATCTTTGACAAAATTTAGCAATACACTGGCCTTCGATTTCAAATGTTGGGTCATTTAATCCCATTTTACACTGATGATTTCATCTGTATTTCTCAACAGGGGAAAGGAAAGACTTGCACAAGATGTGCTGATTTATAATTATAATATCCTGGTGGTCATTCTAACCTTCTTTTTTGGTCACTTTGTTGGAAACTTCAGTTAATCAGATGTAGAAAAGAATTCAAGCTTTCATTTAATGTCCAGTCTGAGACAAAGCTAAACCAAACTGTAAACATATTTGACAGGTTTCACAGTAGCAGCCGTGTTAGTCTGTATTTGCAAAAAGAAAAGGGGTACTAGTGGCACCTGAGAGACTAACCAATTTATTTGAGCATAAGCTTTCGTGAGCTATAACTCGTTAACTATAGCTCACGAAAGCTTATGCTCAAATAAATTGGTTAGTCTCTCAGGTGCCACTAGTACTCCTTTTCTTCTTGTAAACATATTTGTGACTCTCACTGTTAGTTGCCATCTAGAATCTGGGCTGTTTCTGTAGCATTTGTAGACATCAGAATCCTCAGTATGGGAAAATTCCCTGTACATTCCTTAAAAGGATGAGTTCATTTATCCATAAGTCTAGCTGTGTTGATATTTAGTTTCAGTTAATCAACTAACATCCCATTATTAATTTTCTTTGAACAGACAAAAAATTTTAAGAGATTAACTGAGTCAGAAGTTAAACAGCTGCTTTCATAGGCATTAAAACATGTCAGTTTGATTAATCAAATGGAACCACATAATATCTAAGGAGCCATAAAATGGTAGTCCTCATGATGCTTTTAAAGTCGCTCTTAGGTTTATTTATTTATAGCATTTTCTTTATGAGAAAATATTTGTTGCCATTTTCACTTTGAACCCAACTTTGCTGGATTCAGAGCAGCTCCTACTAAAGGCTGAGTGCCCTCAACTTATTTTATTGTAGTGGGAGTTGAGGACACTCAACACTGTTTAGGACCAAGTCCCAAGCATACAATGTGATTTGGGCACATTGACAGAGTACAAGTAAGGAATAAAGTAGGTTGGAAGAGTTGTTGTTGGAAGAGACTCTTCTTTTGCAATAAGTAATAACATGTTGGATTGCACAATTAACTTGCCCTCTGTGTACCACCACTAAATCAAGGACATGATTACTGGTAACAGATACTTGCAGTGTACTGAACCAGTGATATTCACCTTTCAGTTGGTATTCACATAATCCACAATCAGAGATCATGAAACTTTGTTGTTTCTTGTATATGGTCATGTAATGATCATTTTTCTTTTCAGGCAGCTATTCCTTCTATTTCCCATCTGTGTCAGGCCATGTTGCCAATATGGCATCTTCCATTTGCCCCTCACTGCCATAAAAGCTTTTGCTGGTTTCAGCCACAATCGGTCAGTGAAAGGGGCTCTGTGATGGGCAGTGAGACTGGTACCTGTGCCACTAGAGAAAAGCGAGTCTTCCCTAATACTTGTGACTTGTCGATATCTGAGTGAGAGTCCCAAGTAAGACCAGTTTAGAGTTTCTGCACAACAGCACTTTTTTTCTCTGCCACAACGCTTCCTGGTTCATTCCCTTACTTCAAATAGTGATTCAAAAGACATGTATTATTTTAATTTAAAAAATTTGTATCACCAATCTGTTTACCAAGTAGTCTTTATTAAGTAACTATATAATCTCATTGATGCAACCTTTGTCCATCCCTTCCCTACTGTTTTGTCCCCCCTCAGTTTTGCATTATGTCTGAAATTATAGTGTAAGTTCTCTGAGGCAGGGGGCCGTGTCTTGCTTTTGTACTGCAAGGCATCCAGCATGCTCTAAAATAATTCAGCTGACCAAGAAAAGTATATACTTACTAATAAAGGTATTGGCATGAGGAACAAGTATATTAAGAAGGCCCAAATTGTTGTGACCTTGAGGGCCCATATTTTCAAACACTGGGCTGGATTGTGCCCTCTCCCTTTGTGAGTGGAAGAGACCAAAATGGTAGGTCAGTGCAGGGGAAGTTCTGGAAGGGATCTACTGGGTCAAAAACATGGTGAGAAGGAGGCAGCCTGCCTCCCTCAATGTTAAATTAACCCTTCACACTGTGTAACTCTCATTGTGGGGCTTCGGGATATGTATTTGGAATCCTGCTTCTAGGGAGCTGGAAGAGGGCACATGCAGAGCCCAAGAGAAGTCCATTGGTTTGGGGAACCAACCTCCCGTTTGTTCTATGTGTAATGGGGATGTAACTTTGATGTTCTATCCCAAAAAATCAAAGGCAAGACAATTCCACAAGGAGAACTTCATAATTTCCAGCCCCACCCCCCTCCCCCGGAAATTCTCACTCAGAGGATGATCTTGCCCTTTGTTTTAAAACATTTTCATTTTCAGACTTAGCAATGCATGTTCTGTTATCATGACCTATTTGAGTGTTTAGTTTGAAGTTTCAAAGTTTAGCTGTTCTTAGTTATCTTTATGGGGGAAGTGGTAAAAATATGCTTGCTATACCTTTTGTAACTTGAAAAGGATGAAGGAGTTTGTTCAGACTTTCCAAAACAAATCACCTCTGGGAAGAGACCTTACACTGAAAATGTTAGCTGAAAAGATTATTGTTCGAGAAAGCTTTGAGAATTTAGAAATTGTTTTGCAACTTTAACAATTGCAGTTGTGACTACTGTAATCCACAATTCCTTCAGTGTCCCAAAAGTAGTAGTTCTCACTTGAAAGACACCATCCGGCAAACAAAAGTAGACCTGCAGGCTTGCTTTCAACTGGTAGTAACCTTCTTGCAAAGCTTGTCCATCAGTTAGCAGTATACATCTTTCAACACAAGCCACAACCAGTAAGCAAGAAGATACTAACCTATTCCTAGAAGCATAAATGTTGGTTCTGAAAGATTCCTACATGCAATCCTATGTGGCTGTTGCTTCTTCCAGACAACTGAGTCTTTTTGTGTTTCAGATTTATACACAGCAATTGTACCTCATTAGCTTGGATTTAGGCTGCATAGACCAAACGCATAAATCATTGACATCTTTCAGAGCTGTGTGAAATCATCAACTGATTTTAAAAGCTGTTTATCATGGTATTTCAGTGTGCAGTTTAATCCCAATCTACACTATTGATTTTTCAATTAATTTTTTACTTGTAGCTATGCATGAAAGAAGACAAACATTCACTTTAGATCAGCTTCAATAAAAGTGCTATGCAAAATTAATTTGCTGTGGCAGTGGAGTGAACAGAGGACTCTTTTTTTTAAGGTTTTTCTTTGACTTTGTTGCTCAACTTCCATTAGCTTGCAATATTTGAATTGGGATGATAAACAGATAAACTTTTCCTAATATGTTAAGAATACATGAATTGTCTTAGACTTTTTGTTGTTTCTTTGATTATTTAACCTGTTAGATTCCTTGGCACACAACATTCTTTGTAAAACAGGTGTGTTTCTTGGGAGATCAACTGTCTTCTTTGTTACTTTGTGGTGATCACTGCCCTGGGGAAAGTATTCATCTCCCTAAATTAAGAGTTTTGAAAAATTTTTAGAACATGGACCCTATCTTAATAAACATACCGGGATTGATTCTCAATTATGATGTTCCTGTGCTTGAACTGTAAGCCACCCTAGCGCTCCCTGTATCCTGGGCTGTGAAGGGACCAAACGAGCTCTCATTGTGAATTAGAGCACACTCAGAGATCATATCAAGCATACTTCCTTGTGATGGCAGCAGCCATGCCAAAATGGGAAGTCATTTGTGACCCTTGCAGAGTGAGAACCCTAAGTCACTTTTAACCATTTTGCAGCCTGCCTTTTAATAATCAGAAGAAGACCTTCAATTTTGAATGAAAAGTACTCATACTTGACTTAAATCCCTTTTTATGATTGTAGTGAACCAGTTAGTGTGAAGCAGGTAGACATTTTTATGTACTCTCTCACCTGGGCTTCCATAATGTCAAGATTACATGCAAAGTCACTTTTAACAAGATTTACAGTCAGCATTTTTCTCCAGAAAGCGGCTGTACATTCAGAGTCAGATCCTTAGCTGGTGTAAATCGATGTTGCTCCAATAAAAGTAAATGGATCATACCCTAAAATTTTAATAAATTGTGAAATGCACAATGTATTTCAAAATAATTAGAGCTTTCTTCCCTGTTGGCTTTCATGTTACTGGGGTGATCAAAACTGGTACACTTTATTTGTAATAGATATAATACAGATTAAGAAGACAGGATTTTGTTTCTTTGCAGTGGAACTCTCCTGATTTTGGCCACAGAATATCATTTGCCACAGAATATCATTTGTCCTTTCATTCTTTCCAAACTAACTGTTTTCTTAAGTTTTACTATGATTATAAGGCTAGGAAAAGAGAATACCAATATTAGAAACAGTTGAATTGCCATTGCAAATGTCATCTTTGGTTTTAAGGTAGAGTGTCTCTAAAAATTCAACTATCGCAATTGCCCTGTGTCTATAATGACTTTTCACAGTATGGTTCTTTTTCAACCATCTTGTGACCATTATCAAAATTCAAAACCTTGTGGTGTGATATTTTAATGATAATGCCAATATATATAAGGTAGCATATTTATTCAAACATCAAAAAGGGCTTTACAAATTAATGTAAGCATTATCTCCATTTTACAGATGAGGCACGGGAAAGTTGTGATTTATCCAAAGTCACACAGCAATTCAGGAATAGAACCAAGTTCTTCTGTTTTCAACCACTAGACCATTCTGCCTCTCTCTGTCACCAGGACTGACTGCCCTCTAACGTTGTAAAGGCATATAAAAGGAACAGTACAGCAGATATAAACACTGGGAAAATGTGCTTTAAAAAAGACTGGAAGAGTTTTATTGTTTTGAGCTGTTTCTAACACACAATGATTTAAATAACTGAATTCTAATTTTGGAAACTACTTTCTGCCAAAACAAAGCTCGTTTCAGAAATAGCATGTTCTTCTGATATTTTTTTATCAAGCAATCTTTTTGATGATAAATTCATTGTATACATTTATATTGCTAGCTAGATTTTTACCTACTCCTTCCCTCCTCTACTTTTCATGCCCTAAAAGGAGAGAGATTTTTGACATAGTTTCCATTCATTCTCATTAAAATCAGATAATTTGCATTTTAACTTTTAAATCTTGTTCCAGGCATTTTAAGCAGACTGATTGTATGGAATTGGGTCGTATTAATTGCAAATGGGCTAGACATCTGTTCACTAAGATGGAAGACTTTTTTGGCTCAGTTTTTGTTTTTCTATATATTTTAGCCACAGTGCTTTAATTAAAATTACCACCATTTTCTATTGGAAACCCAGTTTTTGAGGTTTATAATTTGACCATGAAAAAAGATATCAAATTGAATCTTGTTCTATCAGATCTTATCCTGAGAGCAGTTAAACATTTTTTTTATATATTTCATTATCCAGTAATTTAGAATCAGTCATCTATGCTTGAACAATGTAATGTTTACTTGAAAAAAATCCCTATTTCCCCCAATGCTAATCAGTATAAGGCCTCATCCTTAAAATCCTGCTTGTTGTTCTTGATTTCCTCAGCATTTGTAGTATTCCCTCCTCTATTTTTCAAAAGCAAAATTAGCAAATTTTAAAAGTGACCATTGTTAATATCTCCTCTCTGTATTTACAATGAACTTTTTATAGTGCATAAGCAAGATGGGAACAATCAACCAAATGTAAGAAAACCTTTAATAGGGCACTGATTAATTGTGAGGTTTTTAATATTTTGGAGACTTGCCAGTTTCCAGTATTTATCTGGGACAGAGTTACAGCTTCTTTTGCCAGAGTCAGAACTAGAAGAACCAATCTCAACCCCTTGTCCCTACATCAAACCCCACCTCCTTTCACCATCACAGTCTGACCTGCCTCCCTCTGCTGCTAGTACATGACTGTTTCCTCAGGTCAGGGACAAGCAATGTGGAGCGCAGGTCACCTTATGGGTTGTAAATAGGAAAGAACTTCTATGGAACCAGCATAATCTATGAGCAGCAGAGCCCTGGAGAGTGTGTGTGTGTGTGTGTGTGTGTGTGTGTGTGTGTTACTCTCTACCTGCTTTTGGTGGGTGGGAGTTAGTAAGGTGAGGAGGCGAAGGAAAGGAGAAGGAGCAGGGAGAGGTGGAGAGAAGCTGGAGATGAGTTTATTCAGCTTCTATTCCGCTGTATAGGTGAATATGCATCCAATTCCAGTGTGTCAGCGATCCATCTTGACGCTCTAGTAGAACTTCTTATTTGTTGACGGAAGTCAGACATCCTTCCCATCCCATCCCAGTAATATTACTGTGGTATTAAAATTTAGAATGAGGAAAGTGAAACTTAAGAAACTATTTGTCTTCAGTAGCAAATTAATCTTCATTGGACTGGGATAATTATACCATAAATGTGACTGGCCCACGGGCAAAACCTGTCTTCTAACCTTTTAACAATATTGTTTGCCAGTTTGGTCTCCTTATTAACAGAATATGCCTTGTTACTGAGGGAAAAGATCACCAACTGATCCTTAATATGGGAAAATCATTTAAAGACCTTAATTTGTGTTGACTTTTAAACGTGCACTATTGCAATTAAGTTAGATTAATGAAAGGTAAATTCCAGCCTCTACATTTTAAAAAAAAATTCTTGTAAAGAACCTAATTAGCATGTTGGTTTATTTAGCCTCTAATGGCTTAATTGCATCCTATCGTGCTATTTACAAATAGGCATCATTAAAGAATAATGATTGTGTGAAGGGAATTGCAGCATTCATACCAGCCTCAGATGAGAGAGAGAGAGGGAAAAATGGGAGGGAAAAATGGAGGGAAAAAATAGCTAATAGAAAGTCTGTTGCTTTTCTAATGCTTATATTTTCAATACACGTACATATGATTCGTGGCTGTTCTGCTGATTATCAAGATACAAGAGTAAAAAGACCAGTTCTGACTATTTTGCAAGGAGCAGGTAGGCTGGCCTTTTGCTGGTGAACGTGCACAGCTTCATTATGCTTTTAATTTGTTGATGCATCACTGTCTCCTAAGGTGAATGAAAACACACCCGGGCGCGCGCACACAGACACACGCGCGCGCTCTCTCGCTCACACACATTCCTAGTGACATTAGGTATGCAAGTGAACTGAAAATAATATTTTTTCTGTTTAGCTCTGCATTGCAGAGCATCTGCATTTGAAATCAGCAGAGGATTCCCTGGAATTCTGAGAGGCAATCTGGAGTTGAGGGAATTTTCCTGCATAGTACTGGAACTTGGTGCCTTCAGCAACCTCTCTCCTAATATCAAAATATAAAATAAATCTAACAGAGGATGTCTAAAGTAGTATTTAATTAGTGCTTATAAGAGCCAATTAGTTTGTCATAATTTTCAGTACAGTACCAAAGTTACAAAGAGGAGATTTAAAGATATTTTCTCCAGACAGAATTTTGACCATTTTAAGCAAAATTTTGACCCTGCTACTACCAGTTTGGAGAGGGAAAGACTGTTTTTGCTTCCTTTTCTATCAGTAAGTTAATTAAAGTGAGCATTTTATAGGAGTCTAAGAATCACAAAATCAAATGTTCAGATTACCTCTCTGAAGTGTCCCTCGTTTTTGGCTTAAAATGTTCATCTGCACTGTTCGTCATCTGTTCTATTAGTGTTAGACAAAATTATTTTTAAATCTAGGATTTTACAAAGGGATTTTTATTTTACCCCTATTTTTGTCAGTAAAGTTGTATATTTCAGTACATTGTCTCTCCTTATCCTGGAGCTTCCCATTTTAGGAAACGGCATTATGAATATCTCAACTGTCAGACTGAGCACACAGTGGTTAAAACCAAGTTAGAACAGCATTGTTAGTAGACACAGAACCAAAACAGGAGCTACATGAGTGTTTAACTTGCAGCTGTTCCATTTTCAGCTCACAGAACTGTGGGGCATATTTTTCCATTCATATTAATTGAATTTTAAAGTGACCTTGTACATGTATTGATTTGAATTAAAATTTTTACATCAAGGGCGAGTTGGCACATATCCTACAGGCGAAATATTAAAAAGCCAAGTGCTGTCTAACAGGGTATCGACAGAAGAAGTTGAAGTTTAATGGGAAAAGTTTGCTTTAGAAGGGAAAAAATGTTGCCCACTTTAATTAAATTGAAAAGTAGCAGATCTCTACACTGATAGTAGCGCCCTATGATTATCATGTGTGCAGGTCAAGGGGGGGTACATTGAGTGTTTATTTAAAAAGGACTGGCAAGTGGGGCTTGACCTCCAAAAGAAGAGACCTGCACTGCTGGAGCTCAGAGTAGTAATATGGACTCTGTTCCACACTGAAAGGAGTTATGGGGAGCTCTTGCGGCTTCCAAATCTCACAGCATTCCCCACTTAGGTGACAGGCTGTTGTACAGCCATTGCTGAGTGGAGTATTACTGGCCTCATTCTTTCAGTGACATTACAGAAATTACTATTAATCATTCTTTACCACAGTGACCTTTCCAAAATTTCTGCCTCTAGTTCTGTTCCATTCCCTAATCCTCTTGACAGGAGCCACAGCCCCTTCAGTTTGGGGATTACTCAAGTCCTAGAATAAATTAATTGCTGAAACCCCCACTCCCTCTTGTTCAGTCATAAAAACTATTGGAACTCCACTGTCAAGAAAACATGGGTATAAAATAGGAAACTTAATATTCCAACACCTGGCAGCTGTGAAGAACCCAGATTGATAATTTTTCAAACGTAAGAGTGAAAGATGCAATGTACTTAAGTGCTAAAATTTAGAACGTTTAGCACATATTTCAATAACAGGTTCTTTCCTTTATTTGTTAGATTCATGTGTATAGATAAGTCATTTATAAAAGAGGGCAGGTGGCCTGGCAGTAAAGCTACGTTAGACTGGGTAAAAGACCCAGGATAGATTTTAGGACTTTGTCTTCTGTGCCCGAGGATGGAGCATTAACTTGCCCAGTTCTTTACACAGTCAAGTTTTTCTCCCCATCTCAGTCTCCATTCCAAGAAATTTAAGCCGCATCATGTACAGGCTTTAAAGTCAGCCTCATCCAACTCTTTGACCTGAGAGCAATTCCTGTCCTAGGCCTGAGGAAACTGAACAAATACATATGCCAGATCAGATTCAGGATGGTAACAGTTGCCTCTATCAATCCATCTCTTCAGGTTCAAGACTGGACACGTAATTCTACATAGCCATCCACCTAGCTCACGGGATGCACCTGAGATTTGCATTGGGGTCCAATCACCATCAGTCCAAAGTACTGCCCTGTGGACTCTCCACAGCATCAAGGATCTTCATAAAATGCCTAGCAGTCATGGTACCCATCTGAGAAGAAAGCATTCACTTCTGCCTGTACCTGGATGATTGTCTGATGAAGACAAAATTTGGCAGGAGATGGCAGCAAGCTTGGAATATGCCCTCTTCCTGTTCATCCAGCTAGGTGTCCTGGTGAACAATAAAAAAAAATCATCTCTTATCCTGTCACAGCTGTGTACAGGCCTCCTCGAGCCACTTTACCCTGTTTACAGGGGCCAGTGTGAGGATGAGAATCTCACACCAGCATTGAGAATTACTAAAAGTGGTACAGTGATAACTAGGAGCCATGAGTTGAAATTAAGAAAAGAAGAATTCATAAAATAGAATCATAGAATATCAGGGTTGGAAGGGACCTCAGGTGGTCATCTAGTCCAACCCCCTGCTCGGAGCAGGACTAATTCCCCATAGTTGCCCCAGATCCCTAAATGGGCCCCTCAAGGATTGAACTCAGAACCCTGGGTTTAACAGACCAATGCTCAAACCACTGAGCTATCCCTCCCCCCTAAGTGATACTTGCATAGAATATCAGGCATGGAAGGGACCTCAGGAGGTCATCTAGTCCAACCCCCTGCTCAAAGCAGGACCAATCCCCAATTTTTGTCCCAGATCACTAAATGGCCCCTGCAAGGATTGAACTCACAACCATGGGTTTAGCAGGCCAATGCTCAAACCACTGGGCTATCCTTTCCCCCCCCCCCCAAGAAAGGGGCTTTGAACCCGCAGCCTCCCACACGCTGGGCGCACACCACACCCCCCAGACTACAGCGGGCTAAGGCAAAAAATCAGAAAAACTACGGAGAATGAGATTTGTTAGAATGTGGAATAGTCTGTCAAGGTTAGCAGTGGAAGCACCATCACTCTGGTGCATTTTAATCTAAACTGGACAAAGTCCTGGAGAACATACAGTAGAAAATAATCCTCTACTGGCTGGGAGATGGATTTAAGTAATCTAACAGATATTTTCTCACTTTTATGATTTTCCATTGAGGAAAAACTATGTAATGCTGTCTGTATAACTAATCACAAAGACAGAAATCCTTGTTGGACACACATCCTGTTAACAACCTTAAAACTCAAACTAATTTTTGAAAAGTAAATTGATATTACATTAAAATGCTTTCTTAATTATTGTATTTTGTCAGTAATTAAGGCTTATTTCTTTTCTTATACTCCACTGGATCCTACAGATGTCCTTTGACACTAGTTTTACTTTTTATATGTTGTGACGGGGCAAGGCCAGATGGCTATAGAAAAGTAGTGGGAGATAGATAGATATATTAGTTCCAGGCTAAACAAATCCCTGGTACCAGGTTAAGTGAAATGGAAGCTGCTCCAGGTCAATTAAGACACCTGAGGCCAATTAAGAACTTTCCAGAAGGCAGGGAGAATGCTAGGTTGATTGGGACACCTGAAGCCAATCAGGGGCTGGCTGAAACTAGTAAAAAGCCTCCCAGTCAGTCAGGTGAGGATGCATGTCAGGAGCTGTGGAAGGAAGTTGCGCTGTTGGAGAGGCTGAGTAGTACATACCATATCAGGCACAAGGAAGGAGGCCCTGAGGTAAGGGTGAAGTGGAGCTTGAGGAAGTAAGGGCTGCTGTGGGGGAAGTAGCCCAGGGAATTGTACATGTCATGTTTCTAAAAGGTCAGCTACCATAGCTGATACTATTAGGGTCCCTGGGTGGAGCCCGGAGTAGAGGGTGGGCCCGGGCTCCCCCTAACCCCCCACCTTTGCCCCCTGATTAATCACTGAGACTGGGAGACAACAGAGACTGTGCAAGGAAGGATAACTTCTCCTCACCTCCCTTGCTGGCTTATGTTGAAAATGGCTCAGTAGACTGTGACCCTTGTCTCTAGAGAAAGAAGGGTTACATGGAGGGTCACAGTGAGCCTCTGAGGCTAGCGAAATCCCCCCCCCGGGACCCAGGGAGGCAAGGACAGAGCTTTGTCACAAAATGTTTACTCTTTACAGAATAAATTAAAAATAGAAGGGTAAATATCCCTTTAAAACTATTGAAATTGAAACCTTTTTTTATTCTTGTAGCTGTAATCTGCCCCCTACCCCTTTTATTTTTTTCCCAAAGGGGCATCACGCTAGCCTTCTTTTATTTCATTTTTTTATTAAGTCGAAGTTACAATGAAATGTTAACTTACTACATGGTACATTACTTATGCAGGATCAGGTTAATAGTCAAAGAATCTGGCTAAATATTCTGGCTTGCTGGTTGGGAAGTCCTCCTCTTAGTATGATAAAAAGGGTGACCCAATTTCTAACTAGGTGTCCTTTTTTGGGCGCTTATCATGTTTGTGTACTTGATGTGTGTGACCCGAAGAGCCCTAATGCCCACTAGCACAGGTACTCTGTCTCTCCTGAGACCGACCCAACTAACTCACTTCACCCAATCTCTTGTCATGGTATTTATCCAAAGGGTAAGTGTTTAAGGTATCATCTAAAAGCTACCATCGCTCTGGTTATTAATATCACTGTAAAATGCATATGTTAATGTTGTATGTGAAGTTATGAATTCTCTCTGTGTGATGTTACTAGGACATGTTTTAAGACAAGACAGCCTAGCCTAGGTAAAGGTGATAAACAGATCTATCCTAGACAAAGAGAAGTGAGTTTACCTCAATTTACATATTAGCAGTAAACAAAGCCATCAAGCTAAACCGGGGGTTATCCTGCTCCTGAACTCGACAGAGAATTAACATGGGTCCTGTGCCCCAGGGAGACTGAATCTCCCGGAGGCCTTCCTGACTTGTAAGACAAAAACAACCCCTTTGGGGATATAAGGAAGAGAGAGATACTCCATCTTTATCCTTCACCTTAGGAGACAAAGAAACAAAGTAATTTGATCTGTGTGATGGGTCCTGGCCAGGCCAACCAGTAAAAGCAGGAAAGGAGACCGTGGGTGAGAGAAACCATCTTGAACAAAGACTGCATCTTGGTTGATTAAGTTTTGGACTTCTAGCTGTGTGTTTTCACTTTTATTTGCTTGTAGCTATTTTTGCCTTTATCTCTTTTACTTGATATTACTTAATCTGTGTACTTTTGTTATTAACTTGCTTTCATTATAAATCAGCATTGTTGTGTAAGTTCCGTAAAGAGTATACTTCTGTAAAGCTAACAGCTTGGAAGTGTTTTACTGTCTCCATAAAGGCAGTGAACCTCTCACTTTCTCTGTGAGGATCCGAGAGGGACTGGTCCCTGCAGTAGGACGATTTGGAGGCAGATTTGAGGCTGGAAGGGTACTAAGATCAGCCTACAAGGAGTAACCAGGTTGCGCAAAGCCAGAGGATGGCTTGTGCGCTGCTGACAGTAGGGAAGCCATTTGTCAGGTTATAAACGAGTCTTTTTGTTATAAACCAAAACCAGTTATAAACCAGTTCTTTGTCCCCCATGTGGTAATGAGACAAACCCGGACATGGTTTTATCTGGTACTGGGCAAGGGAAGCCATAAAGTAGAGCATGCCGCTCCACCCCGGACAGCATAACCTCTCACACATGGTGTGTGCAAGACCATGCCAGCAGGAGTGGGAGTCGTGGTGGTGCGCTCTTCATTATGGCACCCCACATACAGTATGACCTTGCACACATGGTGCATGCAATGTCACGTGGAGGGGGATGGGCATGCCAGCAGGGGCAAGACCGTGCGATTTCACACGTACCAGAATGTCTGACATTCCAGGAATGTGAGTGTGGCCACAAGACACCCAGAGTTTCAAGGCAGACAGTGATTAAACCCATTACTGGTCTGGGTGAACCCCAAAATGTCAAAGCTTGAAAGTTTTTCCAGTACATGTTTTACAACGCTACAATTGCATAGGAGAAGTCACATTGCATGTAATATGCAATGCAAAGTCTTGCTGCTAAAAACATCCCCTGCTTTTACATTTTTGTTAAAGTGAAAATGTTTTGCTTTAAACCCTGAACATGCATTTCAGGGGTAGCATTAGAAAAGTCTGATGATTCTTTTTAAATGTATTTGTTATGCATGCAGTTATGTTGGGGAGCGTAAAATATATTGAAAACAGTCACATTTGGTCAGTATTTTTGACATATTGGGTTTTGTTAATTTAAGGAAGAGAGAGTTGTTTGGCAGTGTCATATCTGTACAGGTGAATTTCATGATCTAAAAAATTTTCTGACACAAATGGTCTACACTATTTACTTAATTCTGTATTTTATCATCTGCCTCTCTTCCTCACACATGCACACAGTATTTTTGATCTTTATTTTCATCTTCCTATAAAATTTTGCAAACTGAAATTCCCACAAGTGTAAGCCATTAACTCCATGACCTTGTGAACGCAGACTTCACCCAGCTGTCTTTCAGCTTTGTTTTTGTCCTTGTCTTGTTATTGACAGGTTACCTTAGGAAAAGTGCTAAAAGTGATAGTGGTGATGCGGAGTCTCTTCATTGACCGGACAATCGTAAAAGGATATAATGAAGATGTCCACACTGAAGATGGCAAGGTAGGGTTTCCTCATCTCTAGCAGAGCTAAACTTCGTATTTACCCCTGATACCCTGGTTTTTGAGAAACTACAAAAAAGAAGCCTCATCCCACGTATGTTTGTGAACAAGAAACCATCACAAGAGGCTCGGCTGATGTTTTGCAAAGCTTTTCAGCTTTAAATTTAGCACACTTCACTCAGATTCTTCATACCCAAATGTCTGATTTTTCTGTAAGCCCTGGTGCCCTTGCTTGAATTTCTAATTTATCACCTTACACCACAGTTGCCTCATTAATAGTGTCTACTGAGGAAACATTTTTTTCAATGTACCAGCACATCAATAGCCCAGGGTTCACATTTCTCGTCTCTGAGAGCCACTGGGAAATCTTGGGCTAGTTTTATACTCAAGTTGATAAACTCTGTTATGAAAATCGTTGGTAGCCCTCAATAAGTTGCTTGTTGGTAATAGTACATCTCGAACAGCAGCTATTAAAGAAAGTATAACCTGTATTTCCTTGAGTGACTTGCTTTATGAAAAATTCAACCTGCTTGAACCTCTACTTTCTTTTGACGGCACACTCTCCATATGGCTCTCTGTATAGCATCAGAAGATGTTAATGGGACCTGACAGCCTTCATCTTAGTTTTATTTTCTCTTTCAGAGTGGAATAAGCTCTCTTGCTGAGACACCCAACACAACTCACCCTTGCCAGTAACAAGTACTGAGCACCTCTGTCATTTACATTCTCTCAGGAGCTTTCTCCCCTTATTATGAATCCCATTAAAATACAAAGTTCTTTATAGCTAGATGAGCATGTGGCACCCATAGGCCATGTTATAATGAGAGATTTTTTCCATTCAAAAGAGGAACCCGTGTTTTAGCACACAGCAGCATGTTATGTACTGACCCTTAAGTTCAGTGGCTGAGTTTGAACCTCTCTTCCACAGAAGAGGTTAAGAGCTCTCTGTTAAAGGGAAGTACAACTCTGTTTTCCAGGTAAGAAATTCTCCCTTTTGGAGTGGGGAGAATAGAAATTGCTTGAGAGCCCACTGGTTTTAAATCTGCACGCTTAGTAATGCAGATTAGGTACACCCTCACTTATCCCTCAGATACACCCTGGAGCAGGAGATATTCTGGATATTGGTGAATAAAAGGAGACACTGAAAAACCATAAAACCTCTGATTTTGCAAGCAAGTAAAACGATAACCCTACTCCTCTTAAAAAGCATTGATAATTTGATGAGAGGAGTGTACCATTTCAGCTTCACTTCCAGTCTTTGCCAACACCTGCAATGAGACTGTATGAACTTGTCACTCACTCGTCAGCTCACTATTCCACTAGGCTAGTCTAGGACTTTACTAGTCCCAAACCTGAAGGCCCAGATTATTTGCAGGTATAAGCAGGCATAACTCCTTTGAGTTTGACGGAGTTGTGTCCACTTAAACCAGCAGCAATTTTGACTTAAAAATGTTGAGTGAATAAATATGTCGCTTGCTAGTTTGCCCAACTGGAATGCATATTGACAAGCAGTGGGCTACCTGTTTTTCCCTAATTAAGTATGTTGGTAATTGGAGAGGAAGAGTAGGGCTGAACTCTTGCAGTAATGCTCTTTACTTTCTGTGTCTGCTGAGAAGGCGTGATTATAGTAAATTCCATTTCCTTTTCCCTTGCGACAGACGCTGTGGAAAAGCATTTTAGAGCGGTTGCCTACTGCAACTCCAGCTCTTCTACTCCCAGCCTGAACCAAAAAAGAAGAGACAGAGGAATAGAAGGAAATGGAGAGAATTGTGGAGAGATTTCAGACATCATCTTTGAGAGAGAGAGAGAGTCAATACTTAGGATCGCAAAAGGAGTTAGGAAGAAATTTTCCTTATGAGCAGGTTATTTCATAGGTGTCCATTTCATGATGTCTTGCTTGTTTCTTAGAAGCATCTGGTACTCATCACTATGAGCGAGAAAATGCCTGACTAAATGGACCAATGGTTTCATCTACTGTGGCAATTCCTATATTTCTCTTTATCATAAACCAAATAGGAAAGAGAAGTTAGAACAATAGTAGTAGTTATATTGTGCTTTGTGTTTAAATTGCTGTACAAACATCATTCACTTAATTTTCCCGATATTCCAGTGAGGCAGGTCCAATAACAGTTTAAGGTGAAATGTGCACAGGAAGTGGCTTGGAGGAAAGGATGGGGAGAGTTTGGACAAAAGAGGCAGCAGAATTAAGAGGAGCTCCCTTACTGGAGAGTTCCAAGACATAAATAGGAGGCCAAAACTGGAGGATTAAGTGTGAAGATAGGGCCAGGAGATGATTTGAGGTTAGAGTGGAAGGTGGATCTGAAGAGAGACATGAAGGCAAATGTACGTGGGTCAGGGGCATGAATAAGTTTTATGTGGTTTTGATCTTTGAGAGGAAGAATATTACACTAAATGCTGAGGCGTTTGGTATGAGAGTAGGGTAGATATTGATACTTTTAAGGATCAGAGTTTAGGATTTATAGATGCAGTGAGTTTGGTGGATTCTCTTGGACACTGTTGAGCCACACAGGGTTGGCATAGTTAGGAACAATTGGCAGTTGCAGAAAAAAATTTAGACTAGAATAGCCAGGTTATTACAGGTCATTATGGAAGTACATTGGCAGAGCTGAGTAAGGAAGCTGCCAAATAGCTAGCTTCTACTCTGAGTGCAGCAAATGCAATTAGTCAATCATTTTTATTCTTATGAGAAAAAAATAACACTGTATTCAAAATGAAGTGGAAAAAATAAATCTAGCAGGCGGTCTTAACCTAACATGGGGAGAAATTGGACAATGTATGGTTTGTGGTTTTTTATTTTTATTTTTTTATTATTATTATTTTTTAAAGATTTCTGCATACTGGCAAAGAAATAAGGACCAGTCATTTTCTGAAAAAGTCTGGTTGTATTTGAATTAGGAATAAGTTTCTACTTAACTTGCAATATTGTGGAAATTGCGGATTCCACAGTGTTAAGCTTCCACCTAAACTTTGACAGCGGGAGTCCTGCCATGAGTGGGGCTGACAGCGGGAGTCCCCGCTCTCAGTCCCAGGCTGCTGACAACAGAAAGTCACAAAAAAGTAATAATGGACTTTATTACCTCAAATAATAAGATCCGTTGTTACTTTTCTGCAATTTTCCATGGCTTGTCCACAACTCAGCTGCAATTTTTTTTTTTTTTTTTGACAATCTCACTATTCAAGTAGGGCCCTAATTATGAAGCATTCAAAAGACCTGCCGAACTTGCTTTTGCCAGATTGCAAACGATACCCCGCACGCCTTTTTGTTGGATTTTTTTGAAAAACAATAGGTGAGACCTGGCAGCTCTTTCCATACAGTAGATGCTGTATTCTGATGGTTGTGCAGTCTCCTCTGCTTTATTGCTGGCCCAGTACATTCCACCACATGCTGATGCATTTTAATTAGTTTGTAGTTGTAGAGGTGGCATTGTGCCTCCCCTAATTTCAAACTTTGACATACTCATAGTGCACTGCAATCCAGACATGGAAAGTAATTATTAGTAAGGCTAAGATTTTGTCATGGTTATTTTTAGTAAAAGTCACAGACAGGTCACAGGCAATAAAGAAAAATTCACAGAAGCCCATGACCCGTCACTGACTTTTCCTAAAAATACTCATGATAAAATGGGAAGGGGCTGTGCAGCTGTGGGGTGGCTGGGAGCTCCAGGGCCCCCACCACCTGTGGGGGCTCAGAGCTCCAGGGTCCCCTGCCCCACTGTGGTGCCTGGTGGGGAGTTATGGGAGGGTCCCCCTGCCCTGCCACGGTGCCTGGCAGGGAGCTGCGGGGAGTCCTCCTGCCCCACCGTGGCAGCTCAGAGCTTGGGGGCCTGCTGCCTCTGGCAGAAGGGGTATCTCACAGCTCCCTGCTGCTGCAGGAGCGATGGGACCCTGCAGCTCCCAGCTGCCGGGGCTGAAGTCATGGAGGTCTTTGGAAGTGACGGATTCCGTGACTTCTGCAACCTCCGTGACAAAACTGTAGCCTTAATTATTAGTAATGTCATCCAGATTCCTGAAAAAATAAATCCATGCAGCTCATCCTTAAGGGCAGGCTTTCATGAACAGAGCCATTAGTATCCTAATTCTGCTAATAGAAATAAAATTGCATTAAGATTTGTTTAGAGAGACAAGGTGGGTGAGGTAATATCATTTATTGGAACAACTTCTGTTGGTAAGAGAGACAAGCTTTTGAACTACACAGAGCTCTTCTTCAGGTTTGTTTGGCATGCTGACAGGCTGCTTTTCTGTAAATACAGAGATGGGGAAGAACCATGACATGGCATATTTGGCGTGGGTATTTAACATTACTGTGCAGACAAATTCCTAATTCTGCATTAGTTAGACTTACTTAAAGAAACATAAGTGTCTCAGTTGAATTATCATGTTAAGGAACTTGGGTTATGTTAATGCTATGGCTTCATTAATTACCCCATATCAATAAAAAAAAAAAAAAAGGCAGCTTTTAGCCTCCTAGCGTAAGAGAGGAAAAGAAATAGTAGTATCAAAGGAAAGCTTCAAAGACAGCCAGAACTGTCTCTTGGGTAATTTCTGATCCCTGCATTCTTTCCACTTCAAAGCTGGATGTGTGTGTGTTTGGGTGGAAGGGGGGGTTGAATCCGATTCCTTTAATAAGTGTTGGCACCAGCCGTGTTTGATATTAGATGCAGGGAACATTTTGATTTGTTATCGCCTTTGAAATCGTTCAGACGACCTTCAGAAAATGGTCTCTTGTTACTTATACTAGGGATGGGTGGGGAGAGTGGGGCACTGGGAAAAAAAAGCCCCAGTTTAATTCAGATGCAGAGGATGCCCCGAAATTGTGCTTTCAGCAGTTTTTTAGATACAAATGTGTATCTTGATTGAAAGTGAAAAGTTGACGAATAATAGATCTGTAACAATGCATTCTTTAGTACGCCTACCTTATTCCTCTTTTTTCATGGAGAAAAGTGGACAGTCATTTAAGATACCTGCATGTGTGCTGGGGTTTTTTTAAACTTGGATAACATCAGGTCTATAAGACATTTATTACTTTTGCTGTTTTTCAGTATTCATGCCAAATAATGAACATTCTGAACCTGTTAAATTCATCCAAATGCAGCATCTAAAATAGAAATTTTTAAAAATTTTGAATTAAACTGGAGAGGATCATATATTTGGCTCAGAGAATGATCATCACTGGAGATTGAAACTGAATAACAAATATGCTTTCCAATTATAACACAAGCTTTGCCATCAATCAAGTCAACCAACCAACATTCAGTTAGATGAAAATAGCTAGAAAACAAACTCTAAATTAATTTTCTGTGCGTCTTAAATTGTAGTTAGCTTTACAAGCATGCGTATTTGTTACTAAAATGTAAGACTGCCTTTCCCTATTCCTGTGTTGCCTCTCACCAGTTATACAAAAGGGAACTGCTAATGTCATCTTTCTCAGACACGTTCCCCACTAAATCCTGCCATTAGCACTCCCTGCCACCACCAAATCAAGTTAGTTTCACATCCTGACCTTGAACATCCTTTTTGACTCTCTCTCTATCTCTGTCTCTTCATTCTTGTATGTCATCATGTCACCCACTGCTCTGTCAGTAATGCTAGCCTTGACTGCCTAGTTGTCCAGTCTCCTGCAACTGACTCCATGCCAACTCTCAAGCATGAAACATACTTCTTGAACTGATCCATAAGGTCACTCTACCTTCTCCTCCCTCCAAATCCCTCCACAAGACCCACTTCTGCTTTGACATCTACAAGAAGTAGGCTAGTTAACCATGTCTAGGTCTGGGGCCAAAAAGTCCAAACAGTACTCTTAAATGATTGGGAACTATTAACTTAGATAGATTGCTAATCTCTGTAACCATGTGAACTTATTAATATTGCTCTCAACTTCCCTTCCTTTCACCATCTCAATCCCCTTCTCTTTTGTCACATTTGGGATATGTCTACACTGCAATCACAGGATGTGATTACCGCTCATGTGGATATAGCTGAGCTACCTTTAATCTAGCTAACTCGGGTACCTGCTTAGTGAAGCTGTGGCAGTGTGCAATTCAGTGAGGTCTGTACAAGGCTGCCAAGAACCCTGGTTAAATTACTCATGCAGCTAGCACACACTTAAGCACACTCTCCTATAGCGTCACTACTCAGTATCTGAGCAACTTACATTAAAACTAGCTCAGATAGATACATACAAGCTGCAATCTCATTCCATGATTGCACTGTAGACCAGGGTTTCTCAGGACACATTTTTTGGTAGCCTCAGAGCATGGCCACCAACTCTTGCTGGAGGCCACTCTCACACTTTTTCCTAAAATACTTGATTAGCTTTAGGAAAACCAAATAAATATGCACAGGAGGCTGTGGCCACATTTGAGAAATGCTGCCGTAAACCTACCCTCACTTACTGTGACTTCTTTCAATTTAGTGAAATCTCTGTGGAGCAGAGACCATGCATTTCTAAGGAGTTCTGATCATTATTGGAGCCTTTGAGCATTACCATAACAGAAAAAAAATCAAAATAATTGTATAGCTATAATTTATTTTAAAGAAGGAGGTTGACCAAACAAAACTAACCTGTTTATATGTAAGAATGTAAACTTCAGCAGAACTTCGTAAATAGGATCTGTTCCTATTTCTTGCCAAACACTTAGAATGTCTGATTTCTCCTTTGTGTACAAAAAATTGTTAAAATATATAAACAATAATATAACTAAATGTTAAAGATAACTCCAATGCAGTGTTAAAATTATACATTTAAGCCCAAGCGTAAATCTTTGTAGGATTGGGGCTGTAGGTTGCTATTGGCGGGGAGGGGAGAGCACATATCATGTCTACCTCTGTACAGAGCTCCAGTCCTCTTTTGGCCATCTAGGTGCTACCCAAGAGAACTAATAACCAGGGCCCTGTGTACTTCATGGCACAATGGAACCAAAAATCATAGCTACCCTTAAATTCCACAGCAATATTAGTTTATTTTACTGCCATTAAATACCCTGAATTCCCATCTTCCACCCATATACACTCAAACACATCACTGGCTCATAGCTGAAAAAAACTCATTGATGTAAAATTCTTCATTTTAGACCGTGTTTATTTTTCCGGATGGGTTTTTCCTTACTCTCTTCAGGTGTCCTAGCTCCATTTCTTGGCTCCCATAATGCCAAGTAATCCAGCTCAGAACCTCTTTCATCCTCCGGAGTGGGGAGCTTTTAGCTGTCTTCAGCAATTTTACCTCCCCAGCTTACTGGGCTTCAGCTGGTATGCTGTTGGCCATGCAACAGCCCAAACTTTTGGCTCCTGCCACTTCCTGGCTACAAGCTGGACATGCCCACTCTAACACCTTTTACTCTCTGCTGCCTGGCTCCATGGAAGAACATGCACTTTAATCCCATTAATTCCCCTTTATGGGGAAAGTTGGGGCGCAAGACACAGCTGCATGTAGGTCCAAGAAGGGCAGGGAGAGAGAAGACAAAATGCTGGGCACATAGCTACAACAAAACAGTAAATTCAGTGGCAGAAATGCTGAATTCCATAGTATTTGGGGAAAATGCCAATTTCTATGGCTGCAGAACAATGGAGTCCACAGGGTTCTGACAGAAGTGAATGGATCAGGCCACACATCAGACTCCCTGCAGCATTTTACTTTTAATTCATGTTTTTGATGTTTTCTACCCAACCATAAAGGTTAGAAATGATATTTTTAAAATGAAAGCTACATATCTCTACAGCACAATTCTGCAATAAGTGTGATTTCCATGATAAGATTTGCAGATGAGAAATTATGACTATATGAGGCCCTATAGTAATAGGAAATAAGCTGGAGGTCAGGAAAGGAGGGAGGAAGTTGCCATCGTTGCTACCTCCACCGAGACAGTGTATTCTGAAGGCTGTGTTAAAATTGCACTAGCATATCAGTTGTGCTTGTGTAAATGTGTGAATCAGTCCCTTGTTTGAGAAGTGCAACCTTAACTCCTATTTGTTTGGTGTTTTTAGCTCCTATATTGTTGAAAAGTAAAAGGCATTGAAACCACAGATAGGTTCAGTACCCACAACCTTAAATCTAGCCTAACAAAAAAACAAAACAGAAACACCCCCACCTGTTTGGAAATCTAAGTACAGTTTTCAAAGGGGTATTTTATTTGGTTCCTGTAGACCAGTCCTCTCACTTAATTCAGCTAAATGTGTTCTGTGTCAATTGTTGCTGAATCACTTACTCGTGGACACAGGACCAGCAAAAGATTAGAAGAAATGCCCTTGTTATAGAGACAAGCTGAAGCTGATAAATATTCACATAGATCAGCACAATCTCCTACAAATGAATTTAGGAGATCTTGCTGGCTCTGAGGTGGCACATTGGTTCAACAGGACTTATTTATGAGATTTCATACTACAGCTTTAATAAAATGAAACTTAAACACCGTATGCCTTATTCATTGCAAAACAAGGAATGTTTTATTTCATTAGATCCCTTCTTAGATGTGTGTGAAGGTTGGGGCAGAGCTTTCTAATGGCCAAAACCAGTACAAAGTCAGACTTCTGGAAATCTGTTGCAGCTCTGTGAACTTGAGCAAGTCACTTAACCTCTTTGTGCTTCAGTTTCCCCACTTGTAGAATGGGGATAATATATACCCACTTCATAGGAGAATTCTAGAAGATAACATATTTTTTGTTTCTTTGTTTTTTAAGGCTGGAAGGGGCCATTATGACTGTCTCATTTTAAGCATGATGCAGGTCATAGACTATCACCCATTAATTCCCACATCAAGCTTTTGTTTGAGCTTAAGCATAACTTGCAAGACCCTGCTTTCACGAGTAGTCTTTAAATACATGGTCAGAATATTAAAGACACTGAGTCGCTCGGATACTACAAAAAGAACAGGAGCACTTGTGGCACCTTAGAGACTAACAAATTTATTTGAGCATAAGCTTTCGTGGGCTACAGCCTACTTCATCGGATGCATAGAATGGAACATATAGTAAGAAAATATATATATATATATATATATACACACACACACATACATACAGAGAACATGAAAAGGTGGAGTAAGAGGCTAAATTAATTAAGATGAGCTATTATCAGCAGGAGAAAAAAAACTTTTGTAGTGATAATCAAGATGGCCCATTTAGACAGTTGAAAAGAAAGTGTGAGGTTACTTAACATGGGGAAATAGATTCAATATGTGTAATGACCCAGCCACTCCCAGTCTCTATTCAAACCCAAGTTAATGGTATCTAGTTTGCATATTAATTCAAGCTCAGCAGTTTCTCGTTGGAGTCTGTTTTTGAAGCTTTTCTGTTGCAAAATTGCCACCTTTAAGTCTGTTACTGAGTGGCCAGAGAGGTTGAAGTGTTCTTCTACCAGTTTTTGAATGTTATGATGTCAGATTTGTGTCCATTTATTCTTTTGCATAGAGACTGTCCAGTTTGGCCAATGTACATGGTAGAGGGGCATTGCTGGCACATCATGGCATATATCACATTGGTAGATGTGCAGGTGAACAAGCCCCTGATGGCGTGGCTAATGTGATTAGGTCCTATGATGGTGTCACTTGAATAAATATGTGGACAGATTTGGCATCGGGCTTTGTTGCAAGGATAGGTTCCTGGGTTAGTGTTTTTGTTGTGTGGTTGCTGGAGAGTATTTGCTTCAGGTTGAGGGGCTGTCTGTAAGTGAGGACTGGTCTGTCTCCCAAGATCTGTGAGAGTGAGGGATCATTTTTCAGGATAGGTTGTAGATTTTTGATGATGCGCTGGAGAGGTTGGTTGGGGGCTGAAGGTGACAGCTAGTGGCGTTCTGTTATTTTCTTTGTTGGGCCTGTCCTGTAGTAGGTGACTTCTGGGTAATCTTCTGGCTCTGTCAGTCTGTTTTTTCACTTCAGAAAGTGGGTATTGTAGTTTTAAGAATGTTTGATAGAGATCTTGTAGGTGTTTGTCTCTGTCTGAGGGATTGGAGCAAATGCAGTTGTATCTTAGAGCTTGGCTGTAGACAATGGATCGTGTGGTATGTCCTGGATGGAAGCTGGAGGCATGTACGTAAGTATAGCGCTCAGTAGGTTTCCAGTATAGGGTGGTGGTTATGTGTCCATCGTTGGGGCATATAATACCTTAGATAGTCATGTGCCTACTGCAAGTAAAGCATTTTGAGGGATTTACTGATTAATGGTGACGTAGAAATGCAAAATAACCTTATAGGACAGATTGATTTTTTTTAAGTGTGGACCTTATTGTATAAAATTCTTCTGATTCATATGGTGTATAAACCACCCTTGAGAACTGAAAACCTCTAGGCATTCTAACAGTGTACATATGTGAAATGGGTTTTGTTGTTCTGAGACTCTACAATGGTCTATCATACGTATATATCAAATGTCCCTCACTTTATTCCTCTTATTGTAAAATTAGCTCAGAAATGCTGGGTCATGAAACTGAGATAATAGAAAACATTATTTATGTGGAAAATACCACTGCCCATTTTAGGAAACGACATTATGAATATCTCAACTGTCAGACTGAGCACATAGTGGTTAAAACCAAGTTAGAACAACATTGTTAGTAGACACCACTTTAAAAGTCCTGCACTACTCTTTTTCTTGTTGTATCCCACAGGATCCTGCAGCCCATATGTGTATATAACTAAAGCCACACAACTGTTATTGAAGTCAGAGGAAGTTGTCTATGCATATGGGCGGTAGAACAAGTGGAAAGGGCTAGGCAGTATAATATTTCAGAGGAAACTCCTTTTAATATTTATTAGGTAGCCTAGCACCAAAGCACTCAAGGTTCCATTCTACCATATTAAAAATACAATAAAAATATACAATAACTCATTTTATTAATTGTCTGTATGTGAAATGTCTGTAGTTGAATACTAAAGGATAATGAAGGGTGCAGCCTTCACAGTGGAATTTCACAGATGACAAGTTTTCTTGTGTTAAATCCTTAGTGCCAAGGATTCAAGTATATCTTCAGCATGAGATACAAAAAACTTGGCTTCCTTTATTAATATCACTTCAATTAATAGTGCTAAATGTGTCAATTTTGTGTGCCAGCCCATCTAGTTTTAGTAATAGGAAATCACCAACAACTGGCTGAAGACTCAACAAAATATAGATGCCCCTGACACTTTTTAAATATAAATAAGAGATCTCTATAGATATATACAAATAAATATTGGAAGTCTTTACTGGCCCTCCATCTAGCCATTATCAGTTGGTAATTTCCTTTAGGCAATTTAGGTGAGTCTTGACAGATTAGAAAGAGGACAGCAGAGTGGCTTTATAGTCTAGTTTTTGGAGCAGTTAACTCAGTAGCATAAACTCAATTTAACCTAGTAAAGTCCAGTGAGTGAATGCAAGAGAAAAATCCTAAAACATTCTGTTGAGGTTGAGCAATCCCTATCAGCCTGCACACTGGAAACCAAGGTAATGTTAAGAAACAAATATGCTCCTCTGTCTCTTTGTTTAGACTGCTTATTTCTGATGATCGAGGATTATAGATTTTTTTCAAGACCAATCTTAGTCTAATAAAATGTTCATCTGAATCCACGTGTGGTAGTGTGTGTGTGTATATATATAGAATAAGAATATATAAATATAAATATAAATATAATATATATATATATATATATATATATATATATATATATATATATATATATATATATATATTTTTTTTTTCTTACTACAGGTTGACATATGGTCCAAATCCAACTATCAGGTTTTTCAGAAGGTAAGTCCGACACCATTTACTTTCTACCCAGTGCCTATAAGAGAAATGTGGATTCTGTGTCTTGCAGAACTTCTTGATTTTGAATAGACAAACACTTTGCAAAAGCAATTAGGTATTGTGTTATTTGTCAGCCATCTTAAATGTGACTATAAAACTTCCATCACGGCTTGCAAAGAACAAAATACAATCTCCAATGATTGAAGATAGTAAATAGGACAAAAATAGGATACACTTTTTTTTGTTCTCAGATTACTTTACACTTATATCCTGGCATATCTCTGACCCTAGCCATGGTGATCAGGGTCCAAACTATGGGACTTTCTCCTCTCTAGCCTGAGAAAACATTTTTTTTACTTATTTACTTTTGAGCTTTAGTTTGATTAATTCTTTCTAAGTAGTTGAAGTCTAAAATTCTATTCTTCTGCTTTCTCAGTTTAAAGGAAAAAGTGCACCCTCTATGGGGAGGGAAGTCAACAGGCACCATTTCCAAACTTCTCTGAAACAAAGTCCACACATTCCTCTTCTTGAAGTTTAATTTTAATAAGTCAGTGGGACTTGGGCAGTTCTGAAAATTTTACCTTAAAGCTAGCTATTGGACCTGTTTGTCCTCTCATGCTCCTGTAAACTAAAGTAATTCCACTGAAATCAGGGGCATTCCACGTATGTGAGAATGGTATGAGACAAAAATAAGCCCAGTAAGTATAAACCTGCCAAGAGTTTGAAGACACTTTTAGACATTGTGCTTTTTTTTTTTTTTTTTCCAAGGCAAGTGAAATAAAATTTCTCTATGAAAACCTCTGGCCAAAATGTTGTAAGTTCAAACTGAACTGGCTTTAAATTACAATTTCATTACATTTAAACCACAGTTCAAGGAATTTAAGGCTCAAGCTACTATATTCCTTTCATCTACTTCTGTAGTTTGTATAACAACTATGGGTCAGGGACTCTAAAGGGCATAAAAGCAGGGGTCAAAACTAAAGATATATCACCTGTATTTGGGCATAAATGTTCCCAAAAATCCAAACTCCCTCCCAGAATTTCATGTGCAGTCAAAAGAAAAGCAGTTTTGACCTATGATACTAACCCGCTAAAGATCAAAGGGGGCAGCTTTTTGGGAGGTAGGTAGCAGTCCCTCCCTGACTAGTATTAAGCCAGAAAGAATACCACTGTAGCTCTTTCTTTACTCTAGAGACAGGTAAAGGATTCTTTAATCAGTTAATTCTTCTCTGTCCACAAAAATATTTTCTTTCCTATGTCAGGGAGAGAAGAATGCAGTGGAAAGTAAGTTAGTGCAGAATTAATCTTAATAATCCTTTATCAATAATGCTTTGAAGTAATTATTGCAATGGAACAGATTTAGGTTTTTGCAATTAAGTATGTCTTCTGAAATTCTCCATGTGTTTTACATTATGATCTCAAGAGAAAGAGGCTGCATCTTCCTATATGTTTGTACAGTGCCAACTACATTTTGGGAATAAATGTATTGCAAATCATCATAATAGGCATTCCTTAGATGTTTAATTTAGAATATATTTTTAAAAGGGACCAACCAACATACTTAGTAATAGTTCTCAGCTTAGTGTAATCAGTTTGACAAGTGGGTAGAAGTATCAGCTACACATTCTAAACTGTAAATATAATTGGTAAAAAGATGAGGAATTCTTTTACAGTTTATGCCACCAGTTCAAAGCCAGCCCAATGGCTGCATAATAGTTAGTGAAGCAAGTTGGAAGTCTCAGTACAGTTCCTACTTGTTAGGAATCCACATAATAGCCACCATCACACTGGATGCTAGTTGGCCTTGTAATTTTACCGAGCTTCTAACTAAGATATTTATAGGGCAATAATCAGAGTAGTATCTAGGTGCAAAATGACCACAAAAATTAGTTTGGCAGTCTCAGTTCAATCCAGAAGTTTAAGCATGTACAGTGGACTTCCCCTCCCTCCTAGGTGGTGGCCCGTCAGGTCAGAGGTGAGGTAGTTTGGTGAGAAAGTATGGGAGAAGCCTGTACTTCCTTTGTTCACATCCCATTACCCACAGGAGAGGGGTAAGTCTTTGTTCTCTAGCACTGTCATTGCAGCACAATTAACTCAATAAATTTTCTTTTAAAATATTAAGTTAATTAAATTCAATGAAATATGTAGAGTGCTGAATACATATCAGTAGTGAAAAGAAACTTTAACCATCTCATATCTATCTAGGGGCTGTATAGGAAATAAACCCACCAAAACTGACACATAAATCCATACCTTTAATACTGCGTGCAGTTCTGGTCTCCCTGTCTCAAAAAAGATATATTAAAATTGGAAAGGGTACAGAGAAGGGCAACAAAAATGATTAAGGGTATGGAACAGTTTCCCTGTGAGGAGAGCTTAAAGACTGGGACTTTTCAGCTTGGAAAAGAGACAACTAAGGGGGGGATATGTTAGAGGTCTATAAAATCATGAATGGTATGGAGAAAGTGAATAAGGAAATGTTATTTACTGCTTCATATAACACAAGAGTCATGGGTCACCCAATGAAATTAATCGGAAGCAGGTTTAAAACACACAAAAGGAAGTGCTTCTTCATACAACACACAGTTAACCTGTGGAACTTGTAAGGCCAAAAGTATAACTGGATTCAAGAAAGAATTAGATAAGTTCATGGAGGATAGGTCCATCAATGGCTATTAGCCAAGATGGTCAGGGATGCAAACCCATGCTCTGGATGTCCCTAGTCTCCGGCTGCCAGAAGCTGGAAGTGGATGACGGGATGGATCACTCACTGATTGCCTGTTCTGCTCATTCCCTCTGAGGTATCTGGCATTGGCCACTATCAGAAGAGAGGATACTCAGCTAGATGGACCATTGGTCTAACCTAGTATGGCTGTTCTTATGTTCATTTTTCATTGCAAATAGTCTACAACTTTTCATTCATAATTGAAATAGAATTAAATTATCTGAATATTAAATTACTATTTATCATTCCTATCCAGGAAAACTAATCAAATAATATAAAACGGATTAGTTTAAAATAAGAAACACATGGTTGCTGGAGGGAGGAAGTGTTGTCTAATGGCTTGAGCGACGGTCTGTTACGCAGGGGTTTTTGAGTTCTGTTCCCAGCTTTGCCACTAGCTCACTGTGCTACCTGGAGTAATCACTTAACCTCTCTGTGGATCAGTTTCCCTATATTTAAAATAGGGATGATACTTTCCTACCTCACAGGAGCTCTGAATCTTGGTTGCATTGCTTCGAGTTCCTTGGATGAAAAACATTATAGAAATGCAAGATATCATTTCTTCCTGAGAATCAGTAGCGGAGCCTATAACTGTGCACTAATAGGGAAATAAGTTAAAACTAGGACCTAGAAAAATATAGTCAACATTTCTAAACAGCTGGTGGAAAATGCTGTGATTTTGCTTTCTTTATTCTCTGATGAAGTTATGCTCCCATCAAATTCTTTTTAATACATTGAAATAATGATATAGCAACATGAGCTAAAGGATATCAGATAAAGTAGTATTGGAGAAGTGATTTTAGTCTGGCACTCTTAAGTCTCCAGAATAAATGTGTTCCCACCATTTTTTGAATTTATCTCTGTCTGTCTACCCATGTCACAACATATCTGTATGTCCATGAAATCTTTCTCTGTGTGCAATCAGTGTTGACCCTTTGTGGAAATGGCTCAGTTTTCACCTTCTCAGAAAAGCAACAATTACTTCCACCAAAGAGGCTGGGAAGCCCTTTGACTGTGTCCGTTTCCTTTAATGCTGCAGAATCCATCATTCCTTTGAAGGGCAGGGACATTTATTTTTAAAAAGCTGGACGTAGTTCCCAAACTCTCTTCAATGACAATATAACAACATCTGGAGCTCACAAGATATCTGCTCATGGAAGCTGCAAACCTGTCAAATTTTCACAGGACTGCAGCGTGACTTTCTAGGTTAAGGACCAGAGACCTGTGATCCTTTATCCAACCCTGTCAAATGAAGCTAAATTTGTCCTGACTTTCGTCTGCAACCGTTGGCTGTGTCAGCAAGCCTTTTCTCTCCTCCTTATTAGACAGGATACCCATGTGTGTATAATACCAAGGGGGAGAACTCCCAGTGGGCCCATTACTGCTAAAATGTACAGTCATTTACTAAGGTTCCCTGGAGACTTCTTGAACTTCGTCCTGGGGTGAATAAGCTTTTATAGCCACCAAATCTACCAGCAGGGTTAGTCTCAGAGAATGGAACTTAAAAATAAGGGGGGAATATTTGAAAGGGCAAAACCACAAACAATAAAGAAAAGGTTTACTTGTTTCCATATTTTTCTGACATTTAAACTCAGCAGGTGCGGTGACTGTTTTGCTCTTTAACCTCCCTATTTTAACACCTCACATGTCTTCATTCAGTAACCTAAGAGGAGGAATAAGACAAGAAATTTAGAAATATTTACTGTTTAAATTTTGCTGTGAAATCTGAAAAATAGAGGTGAGGGGTATGGAATGCCAAGTAGGTGACTTGAAGGAAAATATTGTCGTGACTGGAGCAAGCTTCATAGCTTCTCATTCAGAGGGAAAGTAGAAGGAAAAAGGACAGTATAGTTATTTTTATTGTAGTGTAGTGAATGAAACACTCTACCAGTAGCTAACTTCTACCCTTAACTATCAGTTGAGCCCTTCAGTAACAAGATATAGTTTATCTGTCTAATGTAATTTATTCCTTCTCTTCCCCCACACCCCCCAATTAGCTATTTGATCCATAGGCACCATGTAAACTCACGTGTATTCCTGCCAATTCAGTCTTGTCCTACAGCACACCTGGTAGCCTAATAGTGGGCTACCCTAAACAGAGATTCACAGTAGTCAGACTGCAAGTTGGTTGTACAGCAGGGACTAAACAATCCTTTAGATTTCTTCTTTGAGATCCTACCTACATTTGAACCCAAGCTTCAAGAGATTTCAAAGATAGTTGGCAAAACCAGCAAACAAGCTAGTTCCAGTATTTTCTGGTTAATTGTTAAACAGTTGCTTAGATTTTTCCTTTGTGCAGTTAGTCATGATCTTTAAAATATCTAGCGGTAGGAGGGCATTATGGATGATAAAATAGAGTGTGTAGACCTGAATGCATATGTACATGTTTTAATCATGCTTCTGTCTTTTATTCAACAAGCTGCTTGTAATGTAAGGAAATGATCACAGTCTAAAAATTACAGTGTAAAAAAATCCTGCAAGAACAAGACAAGCACGATGCAACCACAGGAGAATTGAACATAGGAACGAAAATATGCCTTCCACAAAAGAGTGCTTTGAGTAGTCATATATATCCTAGTGTTCGGGGTTCTATTTCTCCAAATTTTCAAATGCTAGTTTCTTTCAGGGAGGAGAGACAGTAGTACATCACTGACAGTGCCTGATGCTATTTGCATTTCTTGCTGTGCATCCGGGTCTTTATCTAAGAGGTTTGCAGTCCCAAACTAATGAAGTTTAGGGCACAATTGTCACCATTACAAGGACACACAAGTATTGTAATGTATGAAGATGTATTCTTGTCTATAATATCTGAATAAAACAATGTGTGCGTGAGCTGAATACTGGACTACTGATGATGCCTGCTCAAAGAGAGGAGACGGACTGTTCGAGGATCACCTGGCTGATTGCTTGCTTCCATGATCAGTACTTGGCTGTATTTAAGTAGCTGGTTAAGCAAAGATTAAATGTCTGATCAAGTCCAAATAAGAAAACCAAGCAGTTTAAATATTTTTGGTTTTCAGAGGTTTTTGACACAGCCACCAAACCCTACCCTCAGGAAAACTCCTGTATCCTACCATACTATACTGAGGAAGCAGTTACTTAAGGAACTTCAATCTTTTGTTGTTTTTCTTGTTGAGAGCTGCCTACTTTAGAACACACCACAGAATCATAGAATATCAGGGTTGGAAGGGACCTCGGGAGGTCATCTAGTCCAACCCCCTGCTCAAAGCAGGACCAATCCCCAACTAAATCATCCCAGCCAGGGCTTTGTCAAGCCTGACCTTAAAAACTTCTAAGGAAGGAGATTCCACCACCTCCCTAGGTAACGCATTCCAGTGTTTCACCAACCTCCTAGTGAAAAAGTTTTTCCTAATATCCAACCTAAACCTCCCCCACTGCAACTTGAGACCATTACTCCTTGTTCTGTCGTCTGCTACCACTGAGAACAGTCTAGATCCATCCTCTTTGGAACCCCCTTTCAGGTAGTTGAAAGCAGCTATGAAATCACCCCTCATTCTTCTCTTCCGCAGACTAAACAATCCCAGTTCCCTCAGCCTCTCCTCATAAGTCATGTGTTCCAGTCCCCTAATCAGTTTTGTTGCCCTCCGCTGGACGTTTTCCAATTTTTCCACATCCTCCTTGTAATGTGGGGCCCAAAACTGGACACAGTACTCCAGATGAAGCCTCACCAATGTCGAATAGAGGGGAACGATCACGTCCCTCGATCTGCTGGCAGTGCCCCTACTTATACATCCCAAAATGCCATTGGTCTTCTTGGCAACAAGGGCACACTGTTGACTCATATCCAGCTTCTCGTCCACTGTAACCCCTAGGTCCTTTTCTGCAGAACTGCTGCCTAGCCATTCGGTCCCTAGTCTGTAGTGATGCATGGGATTCTTCCGTCCTAAGTGCAGGACTCTGCACTTGTCCTTGTTGAACCTCATCAGATTTCTTTTGGCCCAATCCTCTAATTTGTCTAGGGCCCTCTGTATCCTATCCTTACCCTCCAGCATATCTGCCTCTCCTCCCAGTTTAGTGTTGTCTGCAAACTTGCTGAGGGTGGAATCCACACCATCCTCCAGATCATTTGTGAAGATATTGAACAAAACCGGCCCCAGGACCAACCCTTGGGGCACTCCACTTGATACCAGCTGCCAACTAGACATGGAGCCATTGATCACTACCCGTTGAGCCCAACAATCTAGCCAACTGTCTATCCACCTTATAGTCCATTCATCCAGCCCATACTTCTTTAACTTGCTGGCAAGAATACTGTGGGAGACCGTGTCAAAAGCTTTGCTAAAGTCAAGGAAGAACATGTCCACCACTTTCCCCTCATCCACAGAGCCAGTTATCTCGTCATAGAAGGCAATTAGATTAGTCAGGCTTGACTTGCCCTTGGTGAATCCATGCTGACTGTTCCTGATCGCTTTCCTCTCCTCTCAGTGCTTCAGAATTGATTCCTTGAGGACCTGCTCCATGATTTTTCCAGGGACTGAGGTGAGGCTGACTGGCCTGTAGTTCCCAGGATCCTCCTTCTTCCCTTTTTTAAAGATGGGCACTATATTAGCCTTTTTCCAGTCATCTGGGACTTCCCCCGATCACCATGAGTTTTCAAAGATAATGTCCAATGGCTCTGCAATCATATCCGCCAACTCGTTTAGCACACTTGGTTGCAGCGCCTGCGGCTCCATGGACTTGTGCTCGTCCAGCTTTTCTAAATAGTCCCGAACCACTTCTTTCTCCACAGAGGGCTGGTCACCTCCTCCCCATGCTGTGCTGCCCAGTGCAGTAGTCTGGGAGCTGACCTTGTTCATGAAGACAGAGGCATCTCCCATTCCTTCCTGGATTTCTCTGAGCCTCAAGGCTCTTTGGTTCCATGATGAAGAAGTGGTCTTTCTCTCCTCCAAGTTCAATATTTCCAGGCTTATTTCTTACGGCGCATATGCATGTGAGCTATGTCAAAACCTGAGCTGCTAAGAATACAAGCTTATTATGGCTGTCAATTAATCACAGTTAACTCAAGCGATTAACTCAAAACAAATTAACTTGATTTAAAAAATTAATCATGATTAATCGCAGTTTTAATCACCCTGTTAAACAACAATAGAATACCAATTTAAATTTATTATAAATATTTTGGATGTTTTTCTGCATTTTCAAATATATTGATTTCAATTACAACACAGAATACAATGTGTACAGTGTTCACTTTATATTATTTTTATGGCAAATATTTGCACTGTCAAAAAGATAAAAGAAATAGTATTTTGCAATTTACCTCATACAAGTACTGTAGTGCAATCTCTTTATCGTGAAAGTGCAACTTTCAAATGTAGGTTTTTGTTGTTGTTACATAACTGCACTCAAAAACAAAACACTTTTGTAACCAGTGTTGCAAGGTATTTATGTGCCAGATATGGTAAACATTCGTATGCCTCTTCATGCTTTGGCCACCATTCTAGAGGATATCCTTCCACGCTGATCATGCTTGTTAAAAAAATAATTCATTAATTACATTTATGACTGAACCGCTTGGGGGGAGAATTGTGTCTCTCCTGCACCGTGGCTTTACCTGCATTCTTCCATATATTTCATGTTATGGCAGTCTCTGATGACAACCCAACATATGTTGTTCGATTTAAGTACACTTTCACTGCATATTTGACAAAACACAAAGAAGGTATCGGTGTGAGATTTCTAAAGGTAGCTATAGCGCTCGACCCCAGGTTTAAGAATCTGAAGTGTCTTCCAAAATCTGAGAGGGACGAGATGTGGAGCATGCTTTCAAAAGTCTGAAAAGAGTAACACTCTGATGCAGAAACTACAGAATCCGAACCACCAAAAAAGAAAATCAACTTTCTGTTGATGACATCTGACTCAGTTGATGAAAATGAACAGGGATCAGTCCACACTGCTTTGGATCGTTATCAAGCAGAACCCATCATCAGCCTGGAAGCATGTCCTCTGGAATGATGGTTGAAGCATGAAGGGACAAATGAATGTTTAGCACATCTGGCACATAAATATCTTGAGATGCCGGCTTCATCAGTACCATGCGAACGCCTCTTCTCACTTTCAGGTGACATTGTAAATAAGAAGCGGGAAGCGGTATCTCCTGCAAATGTAAACAAACTTGTTTGTCTGAGCAATTGGCTGAACAAGAAGTAGGACTGAATGGACTTATAGGCTCTAAAGTTTTACACTGTTTTGTTTTTGAATGCAGTTATATAAAAATAATAATAATTCTACATTTGTAAGTTGCACTTTCACAATAAGGAGATTGCATTACAGTACTTATATGAGGTGAATTACAAAATACTGTTTCTTTTGTTTTTTTACATTGCAAATATTTGTAATAAAAAATAATATAAAGCGAGCACTGTACACTTTGTATTCTGAGTTGTAATTGAAATGAATATATTTGAAAATGTAGAAAACATCCAAAATATTTAAATAAATAGTATTTTCTTATTAACCGTGCAATTAAAACTGCGATTAATCTTGATTGTTTTTAATCTCACAATTAATTGTGATTTTTAAAAATCATTCGACAGCCCTAAAGCTTATGTATGAATATGTTGTTTCTTCTTTTCTGTGTTTTGTGACCTCACCAAAGTGCTTTTGCTCCCCTATATTATGGGATTCTCAGGGTTTTTCCTGAAAGAGAAATTGAGAAGATAGGAGCTGTTTGCCTCTCATTCATCTCTAAGTATTCTTTACTCTTTTCAATAATATAAGAGCAAAGGGGCATTAAATTAAATTGAAAGGCAGCACATTAAAAATTGTTACTGGCCACTCTGAGACAGGATACTACAACAGAGGAACAACTGGTATAATCCAGTATAGTAATTCCTATACTCTAACATCCTATGTTATTAGTTCTTTAAGCCCCTGTCAACCTTAATAGTAAGAAACCAGACTATTTAATAGGTCCCCTTCATAATAGTGCAAAGTAACACCCCTACCTTTGTGTTTTTTGTCATAATTTGTGGAAGCACTTATTTACCCTTACCCACCCATAAACAAGATTGTACTTTTTAAATGAATCTGCAACACTGGAAATTCTGATATTTTTTCATTCCTGGATACTGTCCCCTTCTGAAAAGTGAAACCTCCAGGAATAATAATATACTAGTGCCTTTTGTAGTACATTGAGTGGATAAGAAATTTTGGAGAAAGGCTGAGGATGGGTTGGTTCAGACAAACAGCAAGGCTTTTGTTTGTTGCTATCACTGTGTGTTGATCTCATGAGCTATTTTCAACGTTACCAAGCAAACAAGCTGAGCTGTCAGATGCGATAAGGAACTAGGGAGTACCTGCCTTTTCACTCTACTGCTGAGCAGCCATCTGTGCTCCGCATGTAGTTTCTCAGAGTGAGCAGATACCCAGACAACTCTACTTGCTGGCGGGGACCTAATTGTTATTCTTAGATAAAAAGTATTGAAAATTTCATTCCCATAAAGTCATGTTAAAGATTAGGTTTGATCCAACGGAAGCCTGGTGATCTGTGGTTTGAACTCAGAATGCAGGCATCTCTCTAGACTGGAAGAAAGATATGCATTCAAGCTGTGTACATTTATAAGCAGTTTGGAAACAGAAATGAACCAAAAAAGTTAAGTTTGGTGCCAGAGATCAATCTAAATAACTGCTAACAAGAGGGAAAGTGCTTCTATTCAAATTTAAACACAATTGTATTTTGGTAAACCAAAATCTGCTCATCCAGTCCAGTAGAAATGTAAGTTCATTCAGAAGACAGGACCCAAGAGCAAGTCTCTACCAGTCAATTTTTATTGTAACTAGAGTCCTTTTTTGCTTTGAGACTCTGCTGTAAAATGTGAATGTGTCTGGTTAAATGATAAATATTTCATTTAGCAAAACTTGTCTTTAACTTCAATAGTGTATCTTTCATTTTGTTTGGAAAAACTCTCAGGTATTTTCCAGAAGGTGAATTGTGACAATTGACGCTTTTTTGTAAAATCTCTTGGAAGAGTTTTTTCTGCGACTCAGAGTAGTAGTTGTCTAATCAGTTTGTCTACTAGAAGACAACCTAATCTGGAAAAGGGACAGGTGAGGGGAACAGAAATGTTGTTAGATAGTGTAGAGAAGAGATAACTATAAAAGAGAAGTTAATAAAACAAGTCCTGTAGATACAAAATGTTGTTCAACACACAAAATAAATTATCTTGCAACTCCAACTTGGATGGAGGAAAAAATATCCCAAAAATGAGCTGGTGCATGTGCTGTTTTCTTTGCTTTGGCGTGAAATGATATTTCCATTAGTAAAGCCTTCTGCATTGATCTGTTACCTTCCTTTTTAATTTTTTTTTAATCTTGGACAGTTTGTGCTTTGTTTTTTCAACTCTGTTTTGTTGGGTTTTGTTTGGTCCCCACCCCCCACCCACTAGACAGTTTGACATTTTTGCATCTCTTTTCTTTGCTCTATTCAGCATCACAATGTTTGTTGCTACTTTTGGGGGGTGTTATTCCTCCCCTCCTCTTCCCAAAGTTTGACACCCACTTTGATCTTTTTAGAAGCATTTTTTTTCTTTATCAGCACTTGCTTATGGTATGAATCGCCTCCTTTTTGTTCAGAAAACATTAATAGTGTTCCAGCAGTGCTGGCATGGCTTTTATCTCTCTGTGGAATCTCATTAGCTTTACATCACAATAGGAACAGCATATGTGCAGCTATGCCAATGTAGCCAGTGAATTTGAATTTGTTAATGGCAATATTGCCCCACATCTTCAATGCTGAGAGAAAACAACTTTGTTTTTTGGGGGAAAAACACTGTTCGTTAGAGGTAGAAGTATCATCAGAAGGGGAACTGTTATTCATAAATATCTTTAGAACTGCCTGTTTTTTTAGTCTGGTACTGTCCTATAAATCTAAGTGCTATTTTAAAAAAAAAAAAATAAAAAAATCAAATAGTTCATAGGATTTGAAGTGTGAAGAGGTTAACATAATCCATGAGATTTAATTAAAGGAATGACTGGTTTAAGTTAGGAAGCTGTAAATTACTATTCTTTGTCATTAATAATTAACTATTTTATTGCTAATTATCATTATATTGTGGTAGCTCCCAAAAAACCCAGCTAGGGTCAGGGCCTCATTGTGTTCTGCGCCGTACACTCATGGGAGAATGTAGTCCCTGCCCTAAAGAGTTTACAATCGAAGGGCTGGATTCTGATAATCTTATTCACAGTCAGCAGCAATTTACTCCATAAGTAGTACCATTTTAATCAGTGGTGCTATTTTCAGAATAAGGTATTAGTCTGCATGAATAATTGATGGCAGAATCTGGCCCAAATAAATTAGTATTTTTCATGGTATTAGTTTAAGTTAAATATGCTTTAAAACTGGGCTTGATGAAAAATAGGCTACATTGGTCCAACTAACGGTATAGGAAGTTTGAGGCAACCAACCGCACTGTGTGAATTAGAGAGGAGCTCGTCTCTTTCTTGAAAAAACGACAAGAACACAACTAACCACTGGACAGTGATATAATTTGATATTCTTATATCCAGGGTGATGCTAGTAAGCACCGTAAGATCATAGTGATAGATTTTTAAGGTCAGAAGGGATCAGTTTGACTTCTTGTATAACATAAGCAGGAGAATTCCACCAATAATTCCTGCATCAAGCCCATACGTGGTGGTTCAGCTACAGCATATGTTTTAGAAAGCCCCTCAGTCTTGATGTAAAGGCTTCAGTGGTGGAGTGTCTACCACAGCCATGGTAAATTTGTCCCAATGGTTAAGTACCATCACTGTCGAACAAAAATTGCATCTTATTTTCAGTCTGAATATGTCTGGCTTCAACTTCCAGCCATTGGCTCTTGTCATGACTTTGTCTGGTAGATTAAAAAGCCCCCTGCTATCAGAAACCTTCTCCCCATGTAAGTTAGTAAGTAGACCATGAACATATTTGTGGATTCTTGGTTACAGAGGAGACCAAGAAGAGTGCTAAATCTGTATCAGTTTGATGTAAACAACCTTAAGTGGGACTTTAAGAATTATGTTTTCTTTCCTTTCTTGTTAGAAGAGGGTATCCATTTTTCCATTAAAATGTGGTACTATACACATAAATAATACTGTCAAATATGAAATCTTTGTGGGGAAGAGTGGAATCATTTTTTTAAAATAGTATAAAATAGCTTGACTTTTAAGAGGTCTTCCACTCCTTTTACCACAAGATTGTCTACCTAGACAACTTAAATTTGGTATTGGAATTGAAACTTGAAAATAATTTCCCTCATCCAGAAAAGGGAAATTTGTGTATGAATAATGTTAGTGAGTTCTCTGCTTCATTACTGTAGATCTTTTCCTCCATAGAGTAAATCAACATGACTTAAGGGAACATAAAACGTAGGAAAAGTGGCAAAAAGGAAATGTAGGCCTATAAAGAAGAGAACACTTAAGATTTTCCTCTGAAGCTGCTTGCTAGTGGTTCAGCTTGTTAATGATCCCGTAGTGCTACATGGGGTTTCCTTGTAGAGCCACAGCCAAGAGGGTATTATGCTACTCTTCTTCACTGTAGAAGGCTAAAATACAAGTGAAGCAAATTCCTTGATGTAGCTTTTTTTGAATATTACACTACTTTCTCCAGATTTCTGCTGATCATAATAAGTTATATAGAAAACCTCTGTAGTGCTTTCCAGCTAAGGATCTCGAAGTGCCTTTTTCAAGGTTCCTTCCCCACTCTGAACTCTAGGGTACAGATGCGGGGACCTGCATGAAAGACCCCCTAAACTTATTCTTACCAGCTTAGGTTAAAAACTTCCCCAAGATACAAACTTTGCCTTGTCCTTGAACAGTATCCCGCCACCACTAAGCGTGTAAAACAAAACAGGGAAAGAGACCACTTGGAGACGTCTTCCCCCAAAATATCCCCCCAAGCCCTACACCCTCTTTCCTGGGTAATGCTTGATAATAATTCTCACCAATTGGTACAGGTCCAAACCCTTGGATCTTAAGAACAATGAAAAAGCAATCAGGTTCTTAAAAGAAGAATTTTAATTAAAGAAAAGGTAAAAGAATCACCTCTGTAAAATCAGGATGGTAAATACCTTACAGGGTAATCAGATTCAAAACATAGAGAATCCCTCTAGGCAAAACCTTAAGTTACAAAAAGACACAAGAACAGGAATATACATTTTCTAGCTAGATTATTTACTAACTTAACAGGAGTTGGAAGGCTTGCATTTCTGATCTCTCCCCGGCAAAATCATCACACAGACAGAACCCTTTGTCTCTCCCCCCCCCCCCCCCCGAGCTTTGAAAGTATCTTGTCCCCTCATTGATCATTTTGGGTCAGGTGCCAGCTAGGTTATCTTAGCTTCTTAACCCTTTACAGGTGAAAGGGTTTTGCCTCTGGCCAGGATGGATTTTATAGCACTGTATACAGAAAGGTGGTTACCCTTCCCTTTATATTTATGACAGGCTTACAAAGGTGGGTCAGTAAATTGAGGCATAAAAAAATTAAGTGACTTGCCCAGTGTCATTCAGTGAGTCATTAGCAGAATTAGGAATAGAACCTATTTCTCCTGGCTTCTAGCCCCCTTCTTTAATGACTTAAACCATGCTTCTTCCCTATATTATTAGCTATTACCATGGTGTTGCATTGTAAAGGTGCTTTTAGTTTTTAGTATTTGTGTATGAAAACACTAATTACATTTGTGTCTCAATGAATTCTCTTGTGTAGAGAGCTAAAGAATGGGACTGTGTTTGAGAGAGCCACAGAAACATCTTTGTGTTGCTATCTGAATATCTTGGGTGTCATGTAATTCTTTCTTCACATCTTCCCTTTGAGATGTTATGCTGTTTCCATTTAAAGTAACACATCTTTGTCTGAAATAATGAATTAATAAGGAGGTCTTTCCTTTCTGTCTGTGGCACAGGTGACAGATCATGCAACCACTGCTTTATTGCATTACCAGCTGCCCCAGATGCCAGATGTGGTGGTCAGATCCTTCATGGTAAGCTTATTTTAAAAGAATTTCTTCCAGCTGGACTTCAGCCTGGTGAGAATGATTGATACCAGGCAGTTTGTTACACAGAGTAATTTCCCATATTGAAAGTGGTTAAAAATAATTATTTACTAAATTCCCTCAGGTCTCACAACTGAAGAAGGTAACCAATGTTATTTGTAATTAATACTCTTTAAAGTAAATAGTGCCGTTCTCAGTACACTGGGATGGATGGTATTCGAAGATTCCTGTATGCAGCTGTATAACTCATTATAGCTCTCAATGTTTGCTTGCTGAATCTTATCTGCGAAGCTGGTCTGGGGTCAGCTCTGAAACTAACATGCAAATGAGGCCAGATTCTCAGTTATGATCTGTCCCCTTTGGACTCAAGCAATGTAAAAGAGATGGATTCTGGCTGTCGTTGGCCAGCAGAGAATTCCCTTTTGAGGAGAACCCCTCACTGGCTTAAAACCAGCAGAGCCATGTCTTTTACTAACCGCACCTTCTGGCATAGAGTGCACATTGAGGGATGGGAGAGGACATGTTGGTAGGGCACTGGCTGGCACTCCACTTTGCTACATCAGTCTTCAGCTCATACCTGGTTCCTCAGGGACCATGCACCTCTGGCATAATTCTTGTCATAGCTGGCACAGACTGGCTCTCAGAATCAAGAAAGGAAAAGTGCGCACTCACGCATGCACGCACACACACACAAACCTATGCCACAGTTTTACCAGAAAGAAATATCTTAATTATTAAGTAATACTGTTTATTAAGAATTACCTAATTTATTTAAAACAATCTGTCTCAATATACACATTTCAATTCAGCATATATGAACTTCGAATATATTTATAATTTTGTTTGTAAAAACAGATTTTTGTATAAACTGTACTGCTGTCTGGTGAGTAAGAACAATGGTTCCTTATTCAGTACTCCTTCTGGCAGGATATAGTTTGGCAGTGGAAAACAGCTAGGGCTCAATCTACCCCACCTACTGTCGAAGAAACACTTTTTCACTGCTCATAAAATTTATTTCAACTTTTTTATAATTGTCCAGAACAAGTGATAGAGACATGGGCATTTTTTAAAATCAGGATCCAGTTTGCTTTGTCTACCATCAGTCTCCACCACTCCTGGAGAAAACTTAGATTTACATGTGGAAAGTTGTAAATTGCTCTTTCATGTTCCAGTTGTTAGAAGTCTGATTTCAAAACAGTTGAACTCCTTTACCTGTTGCATTTAATTAATTAATTTATAAAATGGCCACTAAGCTAAAATACTTGTGTAAAGCGCTTTTCTATTAGGGCGCATCTTACAATAAGATTCTTCAGCTCCAAAATGGCAAAAGTAGGCCTTACTGGTCCAATCCATGTTGCAGCATGTACCTGAAAATTAATGTTTTGAGAACTGGTAGCACATTTGCTTTTGCTGTGGACCTGTCGTATTGATTTGATCAAACACTACTGAAAACTTTAACAAAGCAAAAACACAAGCTCATCACAAGTATCAATGTGTCAGTCCTTTTACATGTCAGGTGTTCAGTCCATTTGACAGGATGTAGTGTAGTCTTAATTTTCCAACAGGAATGAAGAACATTATTTTTCTTTCAAAAGGTGTTTCTTAAGTGTACAATTTAATTTCATTTACTTATCTCTATATTATAGTTCAGAAAATTTGATTTTCTGTGGTGCAGGCTAAGTCCAACAGAGCTGAAGTAAATAGCAGCAGCTTACCTATAGTATTCTGTTGCCCATGTCCCTAATTACTGCTAAACCCGGAGATGATCTAGCTCTTTTTGAGGAAAGTTATTGACTGCCTTAAATTCTGCTGCTATAGAGAAGGCTCTGATGAGGATGGAAGGATTTGTTTCAATAAATTCACTTGACCTCTTCTTCAGAGAACAATTTTCTCTTATTGATGTAATTCAGTAGGAATTTAAATGACAAGATTCATGTGCATCCTTCATGGTGTGAATCTGCTTGTCTTGAGTTTTTTAGTTGCATATCTCCTTGAGTTTGGAATTGAGTTATGTAATGCTCATTCTTATGTATGACAACCCAGTTAAGAGACAAAACCTTTACTTGGGAATGTTTTAAGCTGTTGTTTGCTGTTTATCACTTGACAACATTTTTTCTTTTGTAGAAGTGTCATCAAATATAAGATTTTATAGTACTTATTGGTCATAAAAATACTATGTTCAAACCACATTAGAAAGAAAATTAGTTAACCCGATGTGAAAGTCATATACTGTATCTTCATCTATGAAGAGTTCAGGTTTCTGCACTGTGACTGCACAGAGGCATGGTAGAGGAATAACAGAAAGAAAGAAACCAATATCCAAGTTACCAGGACACAAGTATCGGAGAATGATCAAGCATAATCCTATGTCAGTTGGAATGTGAGGAGCATTGGTTGTCCATGGTGACCCTTTAGCTACAAATACCTTCTTCTCACAGCGTGAATTTCTGTTTACAAAGTTGCTTAATGAGAGAGAGTAGGGACTCCAGCAAAATGGAAAATCAGCTGTCTTGTGACCTTGTGATTTTCTGCATGCTTCCATTTCTATAAAATCACTGTATATCTTTCTGGGCCCAAACCAAGGTAGGTTCTCGATGCTCAGTATAATTTTGTTTGACTGGAATGATAACACTGGGGAGCATCCATATCTAGTTTGTTTAATTTCTCACTATGCTTTTCTTTTTAGACCTGGTTAAGAAGTTACATAAAGCTGTTCCAGGCTCCATGCCAGCGCTGTGGAAAGTTTTTGCAGGATGGCCTTCCACCCACGTGGAGAGATTTCCGAACACTAGAGGCTTTTCATGACACTTGCAGGCAGTAGTAACACAACCCAGTCACTGGTCTTGGAAGAAGGAAAGTGAATGAGACTTACGGACAGAAGAGGCCTTCAGATGAGCTCTGAAGAATGCTGATGAGTCATTAGTTGATTCCCTTTCTGGACATTAATATACACATTTCCTCCTTTATTGAAGTTTTCTTACTGAGTAGTAAAGCAGCACTATGCATTTGGCCATTAAAAAAGAAGTCTCTGTCCAAGATATTAATGAGGCTTTTATTTATTTTATTTTTACTTCAATTAATGCACAAGGGAAAAGGTGGGGAAAAGCTACTATTTTAGGCAGATCATACGTGGTCATACTGGAGTATTTGTGCTGAAGTCATTCTCTGGGATCTGTCAGTTGTAGTCATTGTCATGAATAACTGAAATTTTAATGAGAATATTCATGTACAATGTACATTTTGCTACAAAATTCACAATGGAGGAGAGCTTATTTTTGTGAACTATAAATAACTTTGTATTCAAAGAGTATGTGTCATTTACTTTGTTACCCTGTAACATACTTTAGATTCATTTTGTGTGTGTTTCACAGATTTTGACTTTTTAAAAAACTGGAATAATTTAAAAAAAAATGCTATTGGAATATATAGATATATTTTTTTTTGCAAGGATGGTTCTCTGTGCTGCTCTTATTCTGGAAGAGAGCAGAGTGTTGATAAACATGAAATTTCAAAGGCATGTGGCAGCTTGGAAGATGGATTGTACTTTTTGAGAGAGGAAACAGATGTTTCCCTTTACTAAAATTGTAATGAAAAATGTTAGCAAAATCTGTGTGTATTGAGCAGTTAGAAAGTATGTGGTGAGCAGTCACAGTGTGTCTAATTCGTTTGCCCTGTTTTAGTATTGAAAGTTGTAAAATAAACTTAGGCTTTAAGCACAGCTTCTGTAGTGCAGACACATACTTATTCAGCACTGTGATGATTAAAATTTGTGTGGTTTTTTTCCTATAACACTCTAGCTAAGTGTAACATGTCTGCCAATAGTGGCTGGTCCACAAAGAGCATAAGACTTCTACTACTACCAGCTAATAGCACAAGTAATAAGCCTGAGCTGAAAGTCTCTGGTTCAGTCTTCACTGATGACTCAAGGTGGGGTTGTTGCAAATAAATGCTGATTGAGTGTAGGTAGTAACCTCATATACTTTTCTGGCTGATCATAGATTGTATCTGTCCCAGTCCCTGTCAGTCATTTGGCTATGCTTCCCTTTAGTGCACCTTTATTATCGTAACAAACCTAATGAAGCAAGTAGGGGGAGGGCTAGAGAAGGGCTGTCACTCTCTTAATTGTTTATTTTTCAGCAGATTTGATGTTGAATCCTAATGCTGCAAACTCATTTTTGTAGACCCTTCAGTTGTGTGGAGAGTGCATCTTGCTGAAAAGTGAGAAGTTTCTTTCTGAGGACTTTGTTTTTAGAGAAGACTGTTGAGTAAAGTTACCTCCTCTTTGTGGCCATGTTCAGTAAGGTATTGCACATAGTCCATTTTATGCAAAGAGCTTAAAGGACTATTCTGATATCATTGGATTAAGTCTACAGTCCAGCTGTGCAAGATGCTATTATTTAAATAGGTACAGAAACTGAAAAATGGAGAGGTTGCAACTTGCTCTAGCTGTCATTGTATATAGTTATGGTACTGAGTGAAACATTCTTACATCCTGTTGTTAATGTGAAGGACTAACCATTGTAACAATCATGTTTCAGTGTTAATGCAAAAACAGGGACTTTGTTCAGAATTTAAGAATTCCAGGTGTGATTCTATATCTGGAACTTTTTTAGGCCAGCCCAGCTTAGAGAGAGAGGAGAGGCTTCAAAGAAGATACTCGTATGTGATCCTGCTATTCCTTTTAAGGTTGCAAGGTGTGAATATACATTTGATTGATTGATGTTGATGAATAGGAGTGAAATTTTATATATTTTACCTCGCCTTTTAATTTTTTAAAACTCTACAAGTGACCCCAAACAAAAGATTGCCAAATTGTCAATGCAAGTAAAGTTGACTTGCTTGGTGAAAACTGGTCCCATTGCACATACTCCTGCTCACTTGCTACTATTTGACCCATCTAGCATTCTGGGTGCAGAGATTATACAGGACAGAACGATATGTGCATCCCAGATGAGAGTGAATATTGTAGTATGGTAAGTGGTCTTGCCATCACTGCACCTGGCCTGTGAATAATTTAGAGGGCTTAATTTTCTTATGCTGTCAGCTTTTTCTTTTTTAAACAAAAACAAAAAAAAACCCTCAAAAGGTCATGATATGGTTGACAGCACTTTTCAGTAGGCTTTGGAGAGGCTTCTGTCTATTCCATTTTGTGTATACTTGGATAATGGTGTAGAAAGCAACCCCAAAGTTCACAGGAAAATCACATGTGAAATAACATTGGAATTTACAGATAATTAGTTGCAGAAAACTGATTCAGCCAGTCTGTATGTTAATTGAGTTTCAAATTTTAAGCTTGTAATTGGCTATCTTGGTACCGAGTCACAAAATTTCAGTGTAGGTACCTGAACAGAAGAATTGTCTTGCTTATGGACATGTAGTGTAAATTCAGTTTACATAATTCCTTCAAAAAGCCCCAGGTAGATGGGAATGTTCTCCCATACAAAAAGGTCTAGCATAGTACCTGGCAAATCGTGTCTTGTTGATAAGGCTCAGGAGAAAGAAATACAAAGCCAGTTCTAGAGGTGAAGTGTAAGGGTTGTAATGTTTGCATTAAGGGGGATTGGAATATAACTGTGTCTAAATTGGTCCAACTTATGAACTAATGGACTGAAAAAATTACAATAGTTTAGACTTCATTTAATCTTACCTCAGAATTTGCCCCTAAAACTTCGGTTTGTTCTTTGTTCACCTGCTGTTAATCGATGGGTCATGCATCCCCTAAGCCAAGGAGAAACTAGTTTACGGTTTTGAATTTTGAGGAATTAAAGCCTCAGGTCAACTCTAATCAAAACTACATTGTTATGGTGGAAAGCTTTCACTGTTACACCTACCAACCTTATTCCTTAGGCAATGAACGTTGTTCTCCTTATTTAGTCTTGGGTAAAGAGATGGGCAGCAAGATGTGGCTTTTTTGCAGTTTGGGTAACTTTTCATTTTATTACAGTCTGAGCATTCTTCACAAAACGGTTCAAATTATTTAAGGCAAATGATAATGAACATGTCTCCTGAGGAATGGTTGGTGATTTTCCCTATATTTAGTGTTGGAGAGAAGTCAGAACTGCATATTTCATGGTACCTTATTTCAGCAAGGCAAATTGCATTGTAGAATGGGGTGGTGGTCAAATTCAGCAATGGAAGTGAGAGAGACGTGGAAATTACCTATGCTATCAAATAACACTGCTGCAATGGCTTTCTTTGGTTGATCAGAAGGTAAGGCAGGTTGTGTGTTATGAAGCTGTATTGTTCCAGCATTCAGACTACAGTACACTGCTACATTAGTCTAACCTGATATTGCAAAGAAAACACACTGCACCATGATGCCTGTTGCCTCAATATCATTTTACCCTAGGTCAGAGCACACGGCTGTTCAGCCTTAAATAGGATGCCTGATGTGAAGAGATCACCCTTTCTGTCTAATGTGCAAACCCCCCTCCTATTACTGTGTAGCTTGTAAATTTTAAAGGTTACAAAATCCATCTTTTCTCTAAGAAAGCGAATTTATTAATGTGAGAGTTTCTCTCATGAAGGGACCCCGTAGCAGATATTAGTACATATTGCAGCCAGCTCTCCTCTTCCCTCCCAGCATGCACACACCCAAACCACTTTAATTTTTCTGCCGATATTGGACAAATGTAACAGGCTGAGTTTTTAATTTTCTACTCCCAGGTCTCCCTTGTCCCCTCATACATTTTTCATCACAACTCGCAGCTCTTTCCGTGCCTGCCCTGCGAACAGTATTGATCGACTGATTAAGCCATCAAGCTATGGCAAACAACTTTAATTTTCTAACCAAAGCCTTTTAGTTCTCTTGCTTTTCTTGTGTAGCTGTTACCCTTGTATGGCTTTTTTCATTTTTCTTTACTAACAAGATTTTTTGTGGGTTTTTAAATAGGACCTAGGCTACCAGAAGGGTTTATGCCCCACTAATGCCAATTAAAATATCAAGCAATGAAACATCAAAAGCTAAAGCTGGGGAAGCCAGATCTCATAATTTCACCTGGTTTAGAGAAACTCTGAATCACTCTTACTGAAACGTTGCGGGGGGTGGGAGCTGAAGAGTAAGAGTATCTTTGGCTGTTCTTGTTGCTCTGTTCCAAAAAAGCTACCAGCCCCAAAGCAATGGTCATTGTCATAAAACTGTATTTAGCAAAGAATATGCACAGAGCAGGAGTGTAATACAACTCATCCCGTCCAAGCATTTCACATGTGATACCTGTGTATTATAATAGATGAGGATTGTTTGATTCGGACAGTGCATTGGCAGACATATCTGAGAGATCTCTACTCTCATGTTATGAGATCCCCATTCAAGTTTACAAGTTCCAGTTCTGCAGAACTGGATGGGACCTGCCATAGAGCCTGCTAGCAGTATTTCAAAATCAGCCGCAGGGATTGTTAAAGAGCAATATGAGGCTCAAATTTAGAGCTGCTATTTGAAGTCTTTAACAACCTTTAAAAATATGTAACAGTGGTGTTTGATTTCAAACAAGTTTAGAAGCAAGAACCCATTAAATTACACCTGTATGAGAAAAAGTGAATTCAGCTGCTTTTATAGTGCTCAGGAGTATCAAATACAGATTGTGATGAAAATTACTTAGTTTTTGACTGAGACCACATTTTCTGACAAACTTTACCAATAACACCTACATCCAGAGCAGCTAAAGCTCATAGTGCTGAAGCAGACATAATAGAAATGTCATCCTTTAGCACCCCAAACAGTGCCTTGTGTAACGCATCTCCCCTGCCCACATACTCTTAATCAGACACCAATGTTTTGGTGGCATCCATTCATTGGAGCTCCAGGATGGCAGAAGGAATGGTTGTCTTCAAGTAGAATCAACTTTGAGCATTGAACACACTTTACAGAAATTAAGTGTGCAGAAATCCTATTGAATTTATTATTATTATTATTATTATTAATCTGTATTACCATAGTGCCTAAGAGACCTAGTCATAGGCCAGGACCCCATTGTGCTAGGTGCTGTACAAAGATCAAAAAGTCCGGGCCCCCAGGGGCTTAATTGAATCCTTTTTCTTTTTTTCTTCTCCATCTCATTGTCACTTAAAATACTATACAGCCCCCCAAAATGACTGTAAAAATGGCACTGAGTAACTCATGAATTTCCGTATCAGATTTGCTCAGGAAGCAAATTAAAATGTTTTTCCTCCCACATGATTTGGTGGGGTTCCACATGTGTGTTTGAGATCAGTTTTGCTTGAAGAGCTTTGGTTGGTGGTGGTGGTGGTGATGATATGTGAGATAGAAGGAGCTCAGTTTAACTGTCAGACCCCGAGGTGAGTTTTCAAGAATGGTGGTGGGAAAAAGTAAACTGGTCAGATATTATATGCAGTAGGCACAGTGGTTCTGCAAACCCACAGTGCAGTTTTTATAGCCACTTTTAAGGGTAAAAATGCAGGTTAAAAACCAAGGTAATTATGTCTGAATGGAAACCCTCACATCTCTGAGTTGTGTAATGATCCTGCAGTTCACTGTCTGAGACCCTGGTCCCTTTAATGGCAATGGATTTTGATAGCACATGTGCTGGTTTGTGGAATTACTCTACATGGGGTAGAGGGGAAGATGTTAATTTCAAACCATGGTCGTGGCTCTGCTGCTGGCTCCAGTCTATCTAGCCAGCCAACTTCATAAATTTTAAAAAGATATAAACAGCAGCAGTATGGAAGAATAGGAGAATCCTGAAGGAACCGAGCACATAAGTACTTAGGGCTTGTCTACACATATAAGTCGTAGCACTTTATACCAGTATAGTTAGGCTGGGAAAGATTAGATTTTTATCAGTAAATGTCGATTTCACCATACACACACAAACCAATGAAAAAAATTTCCATTGATGACAATTGAGATTTACAGATAGGCAAAATAAGAAGAGTGCTGCTTGAGAACTTAGACTTTGATTGAAGGATATTTACTTTGTATAATATGACACGTGATGTTGATGGTTTGTGTTTTAATGGTTCTAAGGCTTTAACTTTTTGAGTTGCCATATCTACTGTCATTAAATAATAATTATCTGACTCCCTAATTTCCCACAACTGTGAAAATCAATTAAAAACTGGGGCGGGGCGGAGGGGAATAATTTTGTGCAACTGTGAAAATTTAAATAGATAAAAATTGAAAAAATGTTTTAAAATAGAATTGATAATATCCGTCAATTATATTTAAAAAATTGAATTTTGTCCAGCCTAAATATACAGTCCCCCCTAGTGTGGATGCAATTATACTGGTATAGCTTATTCCTATACCAAGATAACTGTGTCCACACTAGATTATACCTATTTTGGTAACCCTTAACTGAGGGATTCTCAACCTTTGTCTTTGAGAGCCCCCTCTCCCCCACATACTATAAAAACTCCATGGTCCACCTGTGCCACAACAACTGTTTTTCTACATATGCAATCGATTAAAAACCAGGGCTGGCATTAGGGGGTAGCAAGCAGGGCAATTGCCCGCAGCCCCACCCCACAGGGGACCCAGTAAAGCTGAATTGCTTGGGCTTCGGCTTCAGCTCTATGCAGCGCGGCTCAGGCTTCGGCTTTCTTCCTCGGGCCCCAACGACTTTATCGCCAGCCCTGCTCCCTGGTTTATTTTGGTGGACCCCCTGAAACCTGCTCGTGGCCCCCCAGGGGGCCTCAGATCCCTTGTTGAGAACCACTGCCCTAACTGACATAGTTATACCTGTACAAAAGTAGGGGATAGCTCAGGTTAGGGAATCAGAGAAGGGAGATATGGCTGTGTACATCTATAATTTAGGTTCTCAGTCAGACAGCTCAGTTTGATTTATTAGCTGGCTTACCAGTGGTAAGTAAAGTGCAAACCTTAAATGCTCTCATTGCTGTCTGCACCTCTACCTGTGTGACCTTATTATGGATTCATGCTATGGATTTAGTTCAGATACATGCAGGGGGGTGACATTAACCTCAAAGCCTTCTCTAAATGCTGGTTTCATCAGTGAGTTTAGCACTGCAAGTCATTTTCTGGACTCCTCCCCTGGCTAAGGTATGGCAACTGTTTCCGTGATCCAGATTTGAGTGTAGCATTACTTGTGGAACTCTTGAATTCCCTATGTCTATTGCTAATGTGTTATTGCTAGGCAGGGATTTCTCTCTTCAGCATTCACCTGGTGTCCTTCAGAAGAGATGATTCTCCACAAGGAAATGGAGAAACTGAGTGGTTTGTTGCTTTTGTTGCTGTTTTGGGAGAGAGGGAGTTGCATCATGAAAACATTCTGTTCTGCACGTAGGCATTTCAGTGGCATAGGGTTACAGTCCACTGCTTTGTGAGTGATATCCTGGAGATGAAACTAGTCTGACTTGTCCCATCCCCTCCCCCCCCTTTTTTTAGGGAGTCTAGATCTGTTTTGGACATAAGATAATCCGTTTCCATAGAAGTGAGAATTTTTCATGAAGCTATTAGAATCTGTATTTTTTTCCTTCTTTTTTAAAGCTGGATGATCAAAACAAAGAAGGTTTCCAGTTTTGATGCTTGTTAATAAGAAGAGAGCAATGAACTCTGGATGAGGTCATTTGGTTTGTTCCTTTGTAACAACCAGATTGTTTTATCACTTGGCTTTTTATCATCTGTAAAGCGCAGCAGCAGCCAATTGCCACTTTTGTACTGTAAAAATAAAGGGAGAGAAGAAATTGAAGGCGTCTTTACAGGAATGTAAATGACATTTTATTATATATCCCATCCTCAGGACATTGTCTGTGGGACACCCACACTTTTTATATAATGTAATTTTTAAGCTGATAGTGAGGGTAATTTATAATGGGGGTCTGTTGTAGTTAGAAATGTGGGAGAGAACCCAGTAATGAGTAGAGTTTATGAAAAAGTTCACATTGCTCTAAAATCCAGGGGATTGCTGGTTAAGGCAGAAGACTTGTCATTGCACAATTTTTTCCTTGTGCAGAAGGCAAGGTTCTTTTTTATTTTCAGCAAGCAAATGTTAATTCTGTTGCCAAAATAATTCCTCAGCGCCCAGCCCAGGGAGGAAGAAGGAAGAAAGCTCCTTAAAAATCTCTTATGTTGTCCTTTTGGAGGCTTCCAAATCAGAAGGAGGCTACAGGACTGTCCTTTCTGGACAGCAGTCTTCCCCTGACACGGTTGTTAGACGCTGCCCAGAAGCTAAAGTCATGGATATTTATCTACCATTTCACTCTTAAGGCTTGTCTGCACTGAAAAAGCCTATTGTGTTAGACCATGTTGTGAAGGCAAGACCCTAATGGCAGTCCCTGTAGGTCATAGTTGGAGTTTTTTATCTGGATTGTCTAAGAAAGCTAGGACAACTGACTACTGCTGCTCATGCTGTACTGTTGGTGAATATAAAGAAGGGCAAGGTCTTCATTACACCTTTATTGAGCATAAGGCCACCTTAACAACACTGATATAATTAAAGTAGTGCAACCCCTCCTAGTTTGGACACAATTACACTGGTATAAATGTTGTTATACTTGTATTGCTGATTCCTGTTAGGGAAGAGGAATAAGCAGTACCTGCATAAGACACCATTATACCAGCATAACTATTTAAGTAGAATCAACCCCTAACAGACACAGCTATACCAGTACAGAATCTGTGGGGAGACCAGGATTCACTTACAAGAGAAAAAGGGCCAAATATTCTCTTGTCCTGCAGAAGCCAATTATGATCCTATCAGGAGTATTGAACAGTTCTTTGGTGAACACAGAACCTGAACATCTGATGCTGGGTAAACAACTTGTTTTTCTTATCACTTGCTACTTAACTGATCCCAGAATCTAGCACGCTAGTGCACAATGCCTCTAGTGTTTACTGCAGCAACTGTGAATCATCTGTGTAGCCTACAGAATTTAAAGATCTGTATTAGAGCTGGGCAAAAGCTGAAAAACAATTTAATAGTCACTTAAATTTTTAAACAAATCTGCTTTGATTATCTTGACTATCTTATGCACTTTTTACAAGTGCTCTAGCAAATGAGTCCAGGAACGTTTCCAAAAACAGGAAATATGGGAAAATATTAATGGAAAATTAATTTTGAATTCATAAGCATTGGAAACCTGATTCTAAGCATTACTCTCGTCCAGTCGCTAAACAGAAACACACCAAGGGATTTATATATCTAGTTACAGTTAACCAAACAAAGCTGAAATTTCATCTGTTGAATTCTCACAAGCTGCTTATGTGGAAGTTATAGACAAAAAATTATTAGCAAAAAATTTCACCACACCCTTTTGGTAGAAAAATAACCTTGATATTGGGGGCATGTGTACATGAGTGGCTCCAAGATGTCCATGTCTCTCACCATCTGCACTATCTGAATGAATTTTGGCTCTTTTGGAGTATTTTTAGTGCTTTTTTCTCCCCCTTGTAGCCTCACTGCTTTTAGTGGCCTCTTTAAAATGCCCAGGGGAAAGCAAAAGTCTTCAAAAGAAGAGCTGAAGCCCTATCAATGAGGGCTGAAAGATGTGTTGTAGTTTCTCTTTTCATGATACAGCCCTCACCCTTGGAACAGTATGAGGAGGAGTTGAAGGTAATGATGACCCACAGAAACATGGTTTGCGTAGGAAAATGAATACAATGCAGGTGTCATTTCCTAAAACTGAACAGAGGCTGGAACGCTCCATGTGATCTGAACAGAAGTTGGTGGTCAGGTCAAAGTGGCAAATAATGAAACTTCCTTCTGAGTTTGAGGGCACTGTAAACATTGATAAAAGAAAATAAACTTACCCTTCAAATTTGGGTGACCAGGGTAAGAGAGTCTGTTCAGGACCTGTAGTTAGTCAGACGGAGTTGAATCACAAAAATACTGCTTTGAGCAAGAATTTCTAGGGACAGAGCCTACTATAGAGATTTTATTATTCATTGTTTACTTAGAGATTCCCAGATAAAATAAAAATTACCTAGGCCTCCAAGAAATTATACTCTTTTGAGGAATCCCTGGTGATTCACACTATGAAGCAGTTCCAGAACTGGGATTTACCTAACTCAACACCAGCTTTGGTTAAAAGGAGCTTTGTCCAGACTAAGAAGCAATTGAGTTGCAGTACCAACTGATTTAAAAAACTTGTTCTGCACATGCATGGTATGAATTCTCTATTAAATTTAGAATTAAGATACTATTTTTTGACTATGGAGTGACATAAATATATAATATCGATATTGGTTACCTAGGTGGTATGGATTTCCACTACTGTTTCACTGGATTCCTGTAATGGCATACGTTTTTCAGTATACAACTTGGAAGTATACAATGAAATCGGTCCAGTCTTTTCATGCATGTTTTAATGAAAACCTGAGGAACTAATTAAAACATTGCCCTTAAGATTTTGTATTTTAACATTCAAACATCAGGAGATGCCAAAAGTAAAAGCTACTGTAATAGTCTTAACTTACTCACAGTGCACATATGGTTCTGATTTTTTGCTCAGTTATACTGATGTTACTCCATCAATGCCAATGAAGTTAAATCAGTGTAAAATCAATGTAACAGAGTGAATAATCAGGCTCATGGAATATTCTGGATTATTGTAGTATTGTCATCAGTTCTTAAGCAGAACTCCCCATTGCAGTAAATAAGGGGGATTCTAGTGAAAATCAGATGGTACTGATGTTACATAAATGTATTAAAACAGGGATAATTCTGCTCTCAGAGATGACTCTGATTGATATCAGTGGGGTTTGCATGGATACTTGGGGATAACGAAATTTACTTTTGAGATCTTTGTATGATATGTGTCTATAATGCCTAGCACAATGGGCCCCCAATATGGCTGAGGCCTCTATACAATAATGCAATATAAGAGGAAGGGTGGTGGTGGTTGGGGACTTCCTCCAGAGGGTGATGGAGATATCCATCTGCTGACCCAACCTGACAATCTGGGGCATGTGCTGCCTGCCTGGAGCCAGCATCTGAGATGTTTCAGAAAGGTTGCTGAGGCTCGTCCGGCCCACTGACCACTAAACCATGCTGCTCCTCCATGTGGGCATTAATGATACTGCCAGGTCTGACCCTGAGCAGATCAGTAGTGACTCCAGAGCTCTGGTAGCAAGGCGAAGGGGTCATGAGTGCAGGTGACGTACTTGTCCATCCTCCCAGTTCAGGGTAAGGGCTCAGGCAGAAACAGATGCATCCGGGAGATGATAACGGCTATGCAGATGATGTCAATGAGAGGGCTTTGGCTTCCTCAACCATGGAATGCTGTCCTAGGAGGAAGGACTGCTGGGAAGAGATGGAGTCCATCTGACCAAGAAGGGAAAGAGCATTTTCATGCATCGACTTGCCAGCCAGGTGAGGAGGGCTTTAAACAAGGTTCAAAGAGGGCAGGTGATAAAAGCCCACAGACAAGTATAAAAAAAGTGACCTTGATAGACAGCTAGATGTTGGGGGGGAGGGGGAGGAATGGGAAATTACAGTAGGATCATAAGAGCAAAATGAGGGGAAACCAGTAGGGGAATCTGCTCAACAACTTAGATGCCTATACACAAATGCAAGGAGTATGAGGAATAAACAGAAAGAACTGGAAGCCTTCGTGTACAAACTAAATTATAATTTGATCCCACCAAGTGTTTGTGATGCCAGTTAATCTCATGACTGGAATATTGGTATATAGGGGTACAGTTTGTTCAGGCAGTGTCAAGCATTGGCAGTCCAACTCAATGGTTAGAACCAGGCTGAGTGGGCTGGCAACCAGAGTCAAGGGTCAGAGCCGGAGTCAGAGCCAAGGCTGGAGCAGGACCAATGTGAATGCAGGATGTGAGCAAGGCTGGAGCAGGACTAGTGCTGACATGGCAACATGGACAAGTTGCTATGGATGAGTAGAAAAAAATAGCACAAGCATGTAGGGATAAAATCAGAAAGGCTAAGACACAATGTGTGTTACACCTAGGAAAGGATGTGAAGAGCAATAATAAGAGGCTCTATACGTACATTAGGAGCAAGAAAAAGACAAAAGAAAGTGTAGGTCTACTACTTAGCAGGGAAGGAGAGGTAGTAATGGATGACACCAAGAAGGCTGAGGTGCGTAAGCCTATTTGGCTTCAGTCTTTACCAAAAAGGTTAGTTGTGACCACATGCTTAACATAATTAATATTAACAACAAGGGGAAAGGAACAGAAGCCAAAATAGGGAAAGAACAGGTTAAAGAATATTTAGATGAGATAGATCAGTGGTTCTCAACCAGAGGTACGTGTACCCCTGGGGATACACAGAGGTCTTCTGGGGGTACATCCACTCATCTAGCTCATATTTGCCTGGTTTTACAAGAGGCTACATAAAAAGCAGTAGTGAAGTCAGTATAAACTAAAATTTCATATGGCCAATGACTTATACTGCTTTATATACTGTACACTGAACTGTAAGTACAATATTTATATCACGATCAATTTATTTTATAATTATATGGTAAAAACGAGAAAGTAAGCAATTTTTCAGTAATAGTGTGCTGTGATACTATTTTTATGAGGTGAAACTTGGGGTATGAAAGACAAATCAGACTCCTGAAAGGGATACAGTAGTCTGGAAAGGTTGAGAACCACTGAGACTGATGTAGTCAAGTCAGGAGGCCCTGATGACATTCACCATCATGTACTTAAGAAACTAGCTGAAGCAATCTCAGAACTGTTCATTTTATCTTAGAGAACTCTTGAAGGATAGGTGAGGTCTCAGAGGACAAGTACTATGTTTCTCCAGTCTTTAAAAAAGGGAACAAAGAGGAATGGTCTAAGATATATTTGGTCCTGTCTCAATGCAGGAGGCTGGAGAGATGACCTATCAAGGTCCCCTCCAGCCCTACATTTCTATGGTTCTATGTTTGTTATGAACAAACATGCTATTTAAATGCTATTATTTATTTTACAATATATAAGGGCAAAACTGAATCCCATGTGTATGAATAATGTGGGTGATGTACGATTACCAGGAGAGACTTGACTTCTTTCACACTTCCTGATTTTTGGATTGTTTAACATAACTTTGATACGTTTAAGTATAATGCTAGGATATACTCCTATGACACAGAACTATTTATTTCAGGCCATTATTTACAGACAGGTTTGCCATCATTTGTTGCTGCTGTTAGACGATATTGTTGATAATTCTGTGCTTCATTTTCTGGCCATTTTGTAGTGTTATAAAGATCACTTCCCCCCCCCCCCCTACTTAAAAAGCAGTCTAACATATGCCTTTTTTTAGCAGTCACCGCATAGTAGAAAAGAGCTGAGTCAGCTCTCTTTTTAATATGAGCCACTTCACAGCAGAAGGCAGAGAAATCAATATGCCTTACAGAAGTTATCAGAAGCACTAAAAATATTTATCATTAAATAACAGTGATATAAACAAAAAGTAACACCTTCAGCCATTAGGATTAAAAGTGCATTTACTTTTCTTTCCCCAGTTACTGTGACATAAGAAATCTGTTACCCAAAGTGAAGCATTATTTGATAGAGAAACAGTATGAAATAAATAAATAAATAAAGCATTCAGAAGGCAAAGTAATTTAAAAATAAATGAAAGGACTATAACACTGATAATTTTTTTTCTTCATTGGAAACTGGTGTGGCTGACCAAACATTGCTCTTAAAAGAACACTAACAACCACTTTTCATTTTACTTTTGAACACTATGAATTCTCCAGTGTTTTACAAGCTTAAAAGAACCCTTCATTTCCATGTTCCCTTCTAGAAGCTCAAACAAAGCATTCTTCATTTCCAGCTACAAAACACGTTGACCTTTTTTGCCACTATTTCAAAGAAGCTATAGGCAGGGTTGCTCCCTTTTGTTGACTTCCTTGTCTGTGCTCTTGCATTGCCAATATCCATAAATAGGAGTCTTTAAGTTGACTTCAGTGGGATCTGGATCAGCCCCTTGACAGCAGTGATCACTTCATCTGACAGAGAAATGCAGCCATCTCTGGGGTGGAAAACAGTGTCTATTAAACACTGTAAAGTAAAACAGTTTAGGACTACAAGTGAGAAGTATAGGTAGATAGAGTAGGTACCCAAAATGAAATTAGGCTAGGACATCAGGACTGGCACACCTTGTTCTTAAGATTATTGGGATTATTGCTGACCATACATCAGCAGCTCCTTCTCTTGTCTCATCCAAAAAGAGACACCTTCTAGTGCCACCTAACCCCACAGAGGGAGGGAGGCCAGTAGTCACACTGAGGGAATAGCATCATCTGAAGCATTGCCAACATCATTTCTGCAGTATCTTGGCTTTTCTTTGGTCTCTCATCCTAGTGCTGGCCTAACCTGATGCTACTGAATTTATAAGCTGTGGGGCTATGACAGCAAAACATGTAACATGGTTGTAGGAAGACTTTTCCCCCACCAGTCTATAATTATATTCAATTTAAATTTCTTCACAGTGTCTCTTTAACTTGTATGTCAACAAAATACTCTGGTATGAGTTACATATACTTTTTTTACTCTGGAAAAAGTTGAAAGAAATATCTTAAGGTGCGGTGTAATATAAATATAAATCATCATTGAGTTGTTGTAATTTGGTTGATCAATCTGTTCTACAGATTTTTTTTCCTCTCTCATCTATAATGCTCTGTGCATCTTTGATGCAAGATTAATAGTCACCCGTTCAGGAACATTAAGATGACACCATCTCAGAAGAAAATGAGCACCACTTGAATTAAGAACTGTAAGGGAATTGACATAACCTGGTTTCTATGGATGAAGTGACTGATTGCCCCTGCCTGTGTAAATTCTTCCTGCAAGATAGAATATGGACCAACATTAAAAATGGCCTGGAGTGAAGTCTGGTCATTTGCTCTCCTAACGAGAGAGAGAGTAATACAACCTCAGGGCATGGGAAGGTAACAAAGGGGCCATATGTTAGTACAACAATAGAACCTCAGAGTTCTGAACACCTCAGGAATGGAGGTTGTCTGTAACTCTGAAATGTTTGTAACTCTGAACAAAATGTTGTGGTTATACTTTCAAAAGTTTACAACTGAACATTGACTTAATAGAGCTTTGGAACTTTGGACTGCTCAAATTAATGTAACTTACATTGTTCAGGTTGTGACGCAATTTACAGCTACCCAGGCACTGTCCACACCAATGCTATGTCAGCACGAGATGCTCTCTTGCCGACATAGCTTCCGCCTCTCCAGAGGTGGAGTAATTATGCTAATGGGAGCACTCTCCCATCAGCATAGCACGGCTTCACCAGACATGCTACAGTGGCGCAGCTGTGCCAATGTAGTGCTGTAGTCTAGACTTGCCCTTTACTGTGCAGAAGAAAAATGCTGCTTTTAACCATCTTAATTTAAATGAAACAGGCAAAGAAACAGTTTGTTTACCTTGACAAATCTTTTTTTAAACTTTCCCTTTATTTTTTTAGTAGTTTACGTTTAACACAGTATTGTATTTGCCTTTTGGGGTGGACGGGTCTCTGTTGCTGCCTATTGCATACTTCTGGTTCCAAATGTGGTTGATCAGTCGGGTCTTAATTCGGGTGTTTGTAACTCTGATGTTCTACTGTACTTGATGAAGAGATAGAGATTATCAAGTAGTGTATCACCCCTGGATCACAAACGAACGGATTTCACATGCACAGGACTAAAAGAATACCTACACACGCATGCGCGCACATGCAGCATAGCTGTGAAGAACTGAGATTTTTAAAAAACATCTCAAAGTCAAAGGGTTAGCTAGCACCTGGGTGAGACTTTAAAGTCGCCATACTTTTTTCACGCACTTTGCAGAAGTTCAAATGCAAAATAAATAAATAAAATAAAACGCCACTCACTGCAGCCTAATCTTTTCTTCTAAACTTCCCTGTAGTTTCACAGCCCTGCTTTTGAGGACCCTTTTGTACAAAGGTACCTGTGACATACGGATGTCCTCTATTTGTCCTGCTTTGAACTATGTGGCTGCAGCATTTTCTCCCAAGCTTAGTGCTAAAAATACTTTAAAGATAAACTCTAGTGCAGCATACTTGCCGAATCATTCTCACTCAGCGTTCTTCCCAGGCAATTTCCCTTACATGAGAGCCAGGTCTGCTGGCCTGATGGAAACTTTTTATTGATCTTGACACTTTGCAGTGGAAGGGGAAACACAGTGCCTTTCATCTTCTCCTTTCATAGAGCCATTCCTCTGTCAGTTTCGTGTTTGACGAGGTGAAGGTTGTAATCCAAAAAGATTGGAAATCTTTACGTGATCAAAGAATTCCTCCATGCAGCAGGAGTTCAGAAAGGAATGGCAGCTGAAACAAAAAGGTACAAAAATAGGAAAGGAAAAGGGAAGTTATACAGACAGAAGAGTCCAACATGGGGAGACACTTGCTGATGGAAAATGGTCTCTGGTGTTTTTAAAAATGTAATAATAAAATGAGATCAGTGGACATATATCCTAGCCATTGTGTTTGCAAGGCAATCTACCCAAATAATACAAAACCAAAGCTATTGGGTCTTTACGATCTTACCCCCTCCCTTTTGCGTTTTCATTAACTCCCGTCATTTTTGCCAGTGAACACCCAAGCGATAATATTGAGGCAGTTTAGCAGGTTATGTGATCTGTGAAAAGCAGATTTGTGAAATTTGCAGATTGATTGTTGAGGTAAGTGCTAATGCTACTGACTTAATCTGATCTGATACTTCTGGAAAACCCTCCAAACTCTTAAAAGTGAAAGGTTGGATAGGAATAGATAAATACCCATTTCAGGGGTTGGCAGTACCCAACATTTATCCAGAGAGCAGGAGCCTTCTAGGTAATGCTGCAAAATCGTATCTTCTTCCATTTGATGATGATGCAACTTGGCCCCTTATCTGTTTTTAAATGGATTCAATTTTGGCCAAAGATTAGTATGCAGTCAGGACAGCCATGTGTCAGCAGGAACAAGTGGGAGTGTCTGTGCTTGACCTTTATTCAGAACCCAAAAGGAGCATTTTTATTTATATGTATTTACTGCAGCACTAAAGGAAATCCACCGTTTCGGCCAAACACTCCTTACCTCACTAAAGGGGAATTTTTATTCCCCTTTTCTAGGCTGTGCATTTTCTAAATGTCAAGTATTACTTTGGTTTGTGTTGTCCTTTGAGCCTACATGGAAAGGTTTAAATAAGCTTTACATAATAAGAATTCATACGTGCTGGGACTTATCCAAGGCAAACCTTCTGAGATTTGGCCAGCACTAGTGGAGATATGTTTTCACTCCAGGGCCTTTTTCTGCAACAAGTAAATGTGTGTGATTGCGTAACCTGAAGATGCTTTCTCAGCACTGACGACTTTGGTGGCAGTTACAGTTTTATGAAAGAGGCATTTCCCAGTATGGCCTATTGGGAAGAAAGAGCTCTTCCAGATGTTGGGATGGTCCAGTGGGTAAGGCACTGGACTGTGATTCAGGAGAGTTGGATTCAATTTCTGTTTGTGACCTTGGGCAAGTCACTTCATCTCAATAATACTGTTTTCTCCCCCCTTTGTCTGTCTTATTGTCTCACTAGGTATATGTATAGTACCAAGTCCACTGGGGCCTCCATTGTGGTGGAGGCCTCTTAAGTGCTCCTCTAATACAAATAAATATAATCTAATATGGGCATGGACTATATCTAATGTTGCTAAAACACTAAACACAGTTATGGTACTATAGAAATAATAGGAACATCATATGTGCTGCATTCTGTGATTATTTTCTGATTGAGAATATGTTTAAGTAGACCAGTGAATGAGTGAGAAGATTGGTGATGGGAGTCGGCGTTTCCAGTTCAAGTCTAAGTCAGTAGGGAACAAAAGCCATTACCTGTTAAGGTGGCATGTGTGAAATGAATTGACAACCTCAGCCTAATTTCTGGAATGCTGGGGGGAAAGGGAGATCTATGTCACAACAAAAACCAACTTGCCTCCCTTTGATAGCACTCTCAGGAAAATGGCCACAGAGACTGAACTTCCTGCTCATTCTTAAAGGCGGTCCTTCAGTGCCAGGGTTAAAATCTATGGGCTGCACAGCTGTGGGGAAGCCCACGTTTTTACTTAACATGCTGTTCCTGCTCTGGAGGTGAACTGAGGATGTCAGCCTGCAGCATCATCCACCTGGCATCTTTCATGTGCATTACTTTCAACACGTGTTCAGTCACAGACTGGGAGGTCAGTCAGACTTGAGAGTTTACTTTGCTGTATGCGAAGCAAGGGTATCCCATGCACTCAAATAATGGGCAATGTCTAGAAGTTGGTTTGCTCCTCTTTGACCATTAAACCTTGCTGCTTTGAGTGTAGAATTACTGTAGGTATGAGTTTTGAGTTGTGTACAATCAGCTGCAAATCAGCTTCTTCTGAGGTTGCAGGAGGCCAGGAAGGGAGGAAAAGGATTTCCCTACATTGACAATAGCTCCCATGCAGTTGCAGGAGTAGCTATGGAGAGGATCCATGGCCTCTTGGCCTTGGGAAGATTTCATGCTGCTTTTGAGAACCTGTGCCTAAGGTCCATTTACTTGGGCTTTGTGACTAGATCACAGTTTTTTACTCTGTCTCTCTAATTTGATTGTAACCTACGGGAAGTTTAACTTGTGGCTTTGAACTCAAATTCTTCAGAGGGCTGGAGTGAGTGACTCCACTTCACTCTGGAAAGGTTCTTCAGTTGTACATCCCTAACTGAGGATGTCACTGCATCTTGAACGTCCCTGTGTTTCTGTTCTCTTCAGCCTGCAGAGTAATAATAGCTATTCTGAGACAAACTTTTATGGGCTCTGTCCTCATTCTATCCAGAGAAAGTTATTGATAGATTAATTTCAGCAAGGACTTATCAATAATTTATGCCAGTGTTTTCACTCACCCGACATCAAGACAGACTTTGATATGGTTTGACAGGGTCAGGCACACCTCAGTTTAATTAAACCTGATGCTGGAAATTAAAAGAAAAACTGTTGGTTACTGGAAATGGAATCAATCTGTAATCAGTAACAAGGGATTGATTAAAAGGTTGGGTGATGCTCGGGAATGAAAGTACAGATTCAGCAGTCACTTTCTGATGGCCAGATTAACAGGGCATATTGAATGTAAATATACTTACTGGCATTTTGTCATGGTGTGGCCTTTAGAAGGCAAGCTGTTTCTATGCTGTGATAAATGGGTTTGCATCTGGAGGAGTACAGCTGGAATCCAGGGCTGTACGGTATCCTATTCAAAAGAAAGGGAGCATGCATTAACTGGCATCTTGTTTGATCATGGATGTGCAAACAGATCAGGTTGGATACCTATTTCATGATCATCAGTGGCCTGCTATGATCCAAACTGGAAATAAAAGCACTGCTAATAGAGCATACTTCCTACTGGGTCTTGCAGCCAAGAATATCAGGGCCCTTTCCAAACACTAATTAAGTAGCATTGCAACAACCTTTGGGAAATGGAGATGTTATACACAGGGAGATACACCTCTAGGGTAGAATGTGGCAAGTCTGTAACAGCACAGCTGTTGAGGGTGGGAAGTGCGAAAGAATGCAAAGTGGTTACCGAGGAAGTCAGAGCATTCTCAAATGGGACCAGGACACTGGAAGAAGCCCGTTGACTCTTAGAAAAGCTGCCATGCACTCTTTAATGACTTCAAGTGAACCAGGCCTCTGTTTGTCCATGTGAAAGGCAGCATCCCAACATAGTTACCAATCATGCTGCGTGGTGCTTGGAGGTTTTACTGCTTGTTCACATGTCATGAACTGGCTTCCCAACAGTGTGCTGGGTAGTTGGAAGTTTTCCACCTAAATACTGACCCAGGTCAGCCTTGCTCAGTTTGTGAGATCCAACAGGCGTACAGCACCAGCTGGTTCTTCTACAGAGCATGAATAGTATGAAAAATTGTAAACCACATGTATAGTGTAAAGATCTGTCCAAATTTGTGTCAGCTCATGAAAGTGGACAAGATGAGCCACCAGACTTCTCTAGCCCAAATGATTCTGTGAGCTGGTTGAAAAATCCAAGATGTGGATGTGGAGCCACAGGGGCGGAAAAAAATGGTGTAATGCACACAGCCATGCACTGTACTGTACTTTCCAGGCAAGTATCCAAAAGACCCGGGAGCAGCTCCTCAAGGCAAAAAGCCTCAACTAACGGGGCTATGACCTGGCTCTTTGGAGGCCACATGCAAGGTATCACCTCCCCGAGAGTGTTTAGAAGGGGACTATGTCACCTTCAGAAAACTCAAGTTACAGATGAGTAGGATTGTGCTTCCACATCTTGATCATCTTGATTTTTTCCATCTGGAGGAGGGAAGAAAGCTTTGGCCATTCATTTTCTCTTTATCTAGGGAGTAAGATGGCACCATGGCAGACCCCTTCCCTTTTAATGGTACTTAGACTTTGTTGAAAAAAACATTGCCACTGTGGCAATCCTCATGCTAAGGGGAAGGAAGAATATCTATCGTTCTGAATGAAGAGCTGTGATGTACTCCCGTGTAGGCACTTAAGCTAATAACAAGAGACAACCTATTGTTATACATTGTTAGGTGTCTCAGAGCTGTCTTGTGTTGTGCTTGGAGTCTTGCCACCAGAATTGGATTGTGCTTGTACATGTGTAAAGCTGGAATAACCCCTTTGTCAGTGGGGTAACTCTAGATCTTCACTAGTGTAACTGAGACCAGAATCTGTTTTTTCAGTTGTTGGGATTACCCCCAGAAGGCATTTCCATGAGTTGAGACATTATTTTTAGAGCTAATATATGTAAAGCACTTACATAAACCCCTCTGTGTACAAAGGGCAGGTCTTTCTGAAGGCCAAAGTGAAAATAAGTTGTAACCTCCCCTAAACTCTGCTTCCTGGAAGCCAGTTGGGGCAGGGGTAACTTCCCAATGACAGCACAGCTCTGCAACACTGTGGCAGGGAAAACAACTACCCCAATGTCATACCAGTTCTTCAAAGTCCAGCTGAGACTCAATTATAAACAAATACAAGAAAGCTCTGAATTCGTTTGAATTGCAGATGGGGGGTTGTGAGGATGGCATTATTTTCTTTTTTCATCAGCCTCAATAACTCTTAGCTTTCTTGTCACCTTGAGAGTGGAATAGCTGTTGGGTGCTGGGTACCGCAAGGGGTAATATATTTTAACATTTTAAAAGATTGCAGTTGAAACACGGAGCCGCAATGTGGCAAAGGCACATTCACTGAATAAAGCAGCCTTTCTAGTTAGCACTGTTGTATTTTTAGTTGAAACAAAAGTGGATTTGGTTTTTTTTTAAAAACTTGCTCCAAACAAGATGACTTTCCCGTTTTAAAATACGCTTTTGACATCAATTATTAATATGCAGAATCTTGGAATAAGCTCAAAAAAGGTGTGTGTGTTTTTGTTTTTGTTTTGTTTAAGGCTTTCTAAGTCTGCTTCCGGCAAAGACACAGTGTTTGGAGGGGTTTGGGGGGAAAGGCTTGTAGGGTGCCGCCCGCATGTGAACAGGCATTGCGGCGGTTGCATGTTGGAGGGTTGAAAGCCATTTCCTCCAGTGCCTGGCTTGTTTGGGCTTTGATTTCTAACTGACAGCCTGCTGAAGGATTGATCTGAGCAAGGATAAATAATTCATGAGCTTTTTGAGCAGCTGTGAATTTTGAAAAGCAAGTTCTGCACGGCAGACATTGTTGGGACTAAAAGAGCAGTTTGAGGAGAAAGCTGTTTGTTTGTGGTGGTGTTGTCTTTTGCCGTTTGTAATTTCCAATCTCCCCCCCCCCACCTTTTTTTTTTAAGGGCCTGTCTTGTTCAGCTGGCTCTCAGCAGGTGTCTTTGGCAGTGCCAGAAAGCTGCCATGAGTGAAATATTTCCACCAGCAGAGTCCTGCCAAAGCACAATATGACTTCTTAGACTTTGGTGAAATAATTCCCCCTTTCAAGGGGGAGCATTTTGTGATGACAGGCCACCTGCCCAAGCACTGTTCAGAGATATTAATGCATGTTGAGTGCGTATCAGATTAATCTCAGGCTCCTGGTAACTGCAGACAAGGCTGAGAAATGACTTGGTGGAATATTGCACTAAAACATAGGGTTTGTTTCGTATTTATGTTGAGGCTCCTTCATGCCACTCTGGCAGTGTAAACTATAATTTACTCGCACTACAAGGCCCCTTTACACTGCCAGATAAAAGGGCTTTGGCATCAGTGAGAATCAGACATACAATGACCACCTGATGATGATTTAAGTGGGTTACATTTTCCATGTTCTCTTCTAGCATTTAGTAGTCTTGCTGAGATCTGTGACTGTATCTTTGCAAGACCGAAGCGTTTGTTTACAATTAGCTTTGCAAAGTTGAAAATGTCATGACAAAAAGAGCTTCCAAGCCTAATCTGGTGGAAAAAACACCTCCTGCCTTTTTGCGAATACAGGCGAACACGGCTGCTACTCTGAAACCTCCTGCCTAGTGACATATGATTAAATCATACTGGACATCCACATATTAGCTACAGGAGACCCCAGATAGCCTGAAGCCACACAAGCAAGGTGAAGTGTAGTTTGGAAAATTTCATGATGGTAAACTAATTATAACAATTTTCAGATTTAAACCAGCCAGAAATTATAACATCAGAATTCTAAGGTGGTTTGTGCCTGGGTTAATTTTGGCAGCTATGGAAAGCAGGCATTTCAGCGAGGAAGCCTCCGGCTGCATCTAAATCTGGTGGGGACCTACTAATGCTAATAAAAATCAGCTCAGAGAAATCTTCACTCTGAAGAGTTTATTTAAGTAAATGAAAACAAAAGCCAGCCTCTCTGCTGAAAGTGTCTGAACTGAAACCCCTTGAGCTCAGTATGTATCAACATTGTCATAAACCTGAGATGAGATGAAATTAAGCCTACCCCAGACATCGCTTCTGACCAGAAAAGGGAAAGGAGAGGCATGAGCTCATCACAAATTCTTTTGTAGAGTCCCCCTGAGCTGTTTTGATATATTCTTGAAAAGCCCACCGGACTGGTGAGGCACCTTGTTTAAAGCTAAGCAAGGTTAAGGTACTGTTGCTTTTGCAGCACCATGGAGAGGGAAGAAGCAGATTCCTATGAGCAGAGACTCAGCACAGGCATGTCCATTGTGACTCTTCAGACTCAATACTCCTGCGGTTTTTCTTTGATCCTGCTTCTGCTCCCTTAAAATCAGTAGGGATTGGCTTGAGTGGGAGCAGAAATAGGTCCTTTGTATTTCTTGTGAGATGGTTATGTTTAGTTGGCTCTTGAGTAGAACAGTCTGGCTGTCTGGGTCTGACTGCAGATCTGTCATGTGGCTGAGAGTACATTGCCCTTCTTCAAAAAGCAGACAGGATTTCACTGTTTAAGATACTGATTCCATGGCATGCTGTCTGGATTGGGATTTTTTATTTTTGTTTTTCCTTCTGTATCTGGGCACTGAAAGAACTGTAAAAAGACCTGTCCAAGCTATCAACTGCTCATTAGATACAGTCGCCCAAAAAAGGACTAATGATGCCAAAGCAGCAAATATCTTTCAGGTTCTTTTATAGCGGAAATATTTCTCTGGCGAAAGAGGAGCGGGGTGTTTTGGGTGGGGTTATTTTTACATCTCTTTATCTGGCTCTTTAGATTTTTTTTGATAAGTAAATTCATATAGGGTAAGAGGTAGACTCAAGGGGTGAGTTGATAGATAATTGAGATAATACTTAGTCCTGCCATGCCTGCAGGGGACTGACTAGATGAACTCTCAAGGTCCCTTCCTGTCCTATGATTCTATCCACATTGACAAAACTCCGATTGACTTCAGTGGGCTAGGATTTCACCCTAGGTGTATAGAATCCCTCTGCCTTGCGGATTTCATATGGCAGAAGGGGTTGGTGTGGGGTCGTTATTTTGTCCCACCTGAGAGAGATTCCTCTCACTTCATTCTGTGAACTAAGTTAAGAGTAAATACCTGTTAAAAGCTCCTTTAACTGCCTATATCATAGGAGAGAACTGGGAATGTTCAGAGGTGCTACTAGCAATCCCTCAATGGTTAGATCAGGAGCCCAGGAAAAAGGATTGCTCTATTCCAGCAGTTCTCAAGCTATGTGGTGGGCTCCCAAGCGAGGCATGGGACTGTGTCAAGGGAGGCACGAGCTCTGTGTGCGTGTATGTGTTTTAAGAGCTCCGTCTGTCAGCTCCTGGCAGCTGGGGCTCATGCAGCAGGACCATGCACACCTGGGAGGTAGGGGGATGGGATAAAGGGGTCAGGCAGAGCCCCGCTGCCCCGGGGCTGACAGATGGAGCCCCACTCCCTGGGCTCGGACTTTCCTTCCCCCACCCTCAATCCTTTGTTAGGAGGCAGCCCAAGCTTGGGCTGTCCTCCCCACCCGCATCAATCCCTCACTGGGAGGCAGCCCATGCTCAGGCTCTCCCAGCCCCCACCAATCCCTCACCGGGAGGTAGCAGCAGGGCTCCAGCTGTCAGCATCCGGGTGGCAGCAGCAGTGCAGAAATAAGGGTGGTAATAGGGTGCTAAATCTGCTGTGAAAAGTGATGACAAATATCACTTCACATTGCCATCCTTACTTCTGTGCTGCTGCTGGCACGACATTGCCTTTAAAGCTGGGCACCTGGCCAGCAGCTGCTGCTTTCCGCTTTGCCTTCAAAGCTGGGCAGCGGTAGATATACCTGGGGGGGGGGAAGGCATATAAGCGACTACAAACACAAAGAAAGGGGTGTGATCAAATAAGTTTGAGAACCACTGCTCTATTCTATTCCTTTCTGTACTGTTGATTCCCTGTGTGACCATGGGTAAGTCACGTGACCTGTCTGTACCTCAGTTTCTCCATCTGTAAAATGGAGATACTTTCTCACCTGTAAAAATGAATGAATGTATATACAGTGTTTTGAGTTCCTCCAATGAGAGACATTATAGGAGGGAAATGTACTTTTATTATTGTTATAGTAGCCAATAGTATTTAGTGAACAATTATCTTTTACTCCTGGCCTGTTATATTTAAGATAGAGGGAAAGGAAGATATTAAAATAATAATTTGTCAGCTGATTCAGCCCTGGTCAATGAATGATCAATTTTTTCCAGTAATGTTAAAACACATTGATTGTGTGTGAAATTGTTTATAATTAAAGTAAAATCCACGTTCTTTACGTTCCCAATGCTTGATCATCTTTTGCAAACTAAAGAAATATTTCCATGTTGGAAGCATGGACAGCTAGACCTCTGCTTAAAAGACAGACTCCCTGGTCCAGAGGCCAATCAAATTGTGACAAATGAGAATCACTTCTAGTCTCAACCCCTCTTCTCTTGGCCCATTGAGCAGGGTTTGTGTTGGCTTTGTTTTGGGCTGGGTGGTAGCCCTACAGTAGTTAAAAATTTGTTTTGAGTGTTAGGGTTCCTCAGTCACACCAGCCTGCTGCAAAAGAGGCACAGCTGTGTGGAAAGAAGAAGATAAACACCTGAAATAAGAAACGAAGGCGGCTTCAAACATCTTTGCTGCCTGTAAAATATATTTCTGTTTCTAGCTCCTTTTCTGGAAGCCACAAAGATCACACAGAGATGCTCAGAACAGTTAGAGATCTATGGCTTTGTATTACTTATTCATAAAATAATCTCTAGCCATTCCTAAGAAGCACCACAGTTGTTTTCATTTTCTTTTTTCACTGCAGTTCAAATCAATCACACTTACCTGTTTCAATTTCTCTGCTGCTTGAAAAGAATCCTTGTTAATATTGATGTTGAGTGGAGGTCTTTTTATTGCTGAAGGCTGGCCATGCTCAAGATGACTTAATTAAGAAAGGTAGGCTTCTGGAAGTTGGAGGAATAGCAACAGAACCCAAGAGGACCATTCTTGAAAATATAAGGGAGAAATACTGTCCCTACAGATCAATACTTGTCTGAGGAGATGGGCATTAGGTATGTAGAGTGTGTTTTGGAATAGGGAACATGTGCTGATTTGCTACTTCTGTAAGCCATTGGGAATTGAGGGTGAATCTACCAAGGGCCTGCCGCAGTCAGCAGAGCAAAGATACCATTCCAGGGGCCACCAATTCTCCCCAACCTCTACCCCCTTTCCCAGCTTCAGAACCGTTGCAGTAGTGACCCTTTAGCTGCCCAGTTTGAAGCACCTAATGCATCTCCACCTATTGACGAATAGGACGTGCTCCAGGGATGGAATCTACTCAGGTGTCTAGCAGCCACATAAGGAAGTGGAAAGACTCCCATTGACTTTAAGGGCTATGGATCAGGCCCTAGGAAGGGGCACAGTCAGAGCCTCCATGCAACCTGGGTGCTGTAATGGATCAAATGGCCTAAAAACCCTGCATAGATGGGCGTTGATTGCTATTCCGTTCCATATGTACACAGGACTGAACACCATGGTGGAGCTGCACCTTCTTATGCTAGAGATGAGTTTGCCCCCAGGTATCCACAGGATTCAGCCATTGTCTATCTTGTCTTTGTTTATTCTGACATCCATGAAATTATGTCAAGAAACTGGGAAGGGCATAATCAAAAGTTTTGCCAGGCTCAGACACTAGGACCACTGAAAGCTGTGGCTTCTGTATTTCAGCTTCCACTTAGTCTAATTATTCCTCCTCTACAATGGTGGCTCAGACCCTAGTGGGAACAAGACATCTTGAGAAAGGAGGAAACATTTCATTATTAGATGGCAGAGTAAATTTTCCTCACAACAGTATTGCACCTCAATTACATCTATGAGATTCGCAGATACTTAACACACTGCTGCTAATTAATTTGCTGTGGTTAGTGTACCTGGCAAAGGGCTGTGATATGTCTCCCATCAAGGGAATCTTCTGAACAGATTTTTCTTACACCAACTTGCCTTACATTTAAAACAAACTGGAACTAGAATTCCTGGGCTCTTTTGAAAGAGAACAGTGATCTCACATTTATCTAGCTCCTTTCATCCTGAAGCACTTTACATCTAGCGAACTGACAGACAAATTGTAAACAGGGATCATTTCCCCCTTGCTCCCCGCGCTGCAATCCGGCCACTTCTAAAGTGGAACTTAACAGCTATTTAGCAGCAAACATTATATGGCAGTATAGGACAGGAAGTGAAGAATACCTGTTCCAGCTGAAACTGCAAGGATTTTTTAGGACGATAGAATTTAACAAAAGTTACCCCCAGTATACTGTTTAAATTCCAACACCCTGGTTTTCTTGAGAATCATATGGAAGGTTAAGGCCAACAGGTTGTCAGGCCTTTGGCTTTGTGTCTCATCTGAAAGATATCTCCTATTGCACAGCATCCCGGGATATTGGAAAGAGTATCACTAACTCCATACAATGAGATGGAGCAAGGAGTGTGAAGGGTAACAAGAAGGGTTTCCACAGATAAGTTAGCAACAAGAAGGAGGTCAGGGAAAGTGTGGGGTCCTTATTGAATGGGGGATAGTGACAGATGATGTCGAAAAAGCTGAAGTACTTAATGCTTTTTTTCTTCGGTCTTCACAGACAAGGTCAGCTCCGAGACTGCTGCACTGGGCAGCACAGTATGGGGAGGAGGTGAGCAGCCCTATCTAGAAAACCTGGACATACACAAGTCCATGGGTCCGGATCTAATGCAGCCGAGGGTGCTGACGGAGTTGGCTGATGTGATTGCAGAGCCATATGCCATTATCTTTGAAAACTTGTGGCGATTGGGGCAAGGTCCCAGATGATTTGGAAAAAGGCTAATGTAGTGCCCATCTTTTAAAAAGGGAAGGAGGAGAATCTGGGGAACTACAAACCTGTCGGCCTCACCTCAGACCCTGGAAAAATCATGGAGCAGGTCCTCAAGGAATCCATTTTGAAGCACTTGGAGGAGAGGAAGGTGATCAGGAACAGTCAACATGGATTCACCAAGGGCAAGTCATGCCTGACCAAGCTGACCATGTCTTCTATGAGATAACTGGCTCTGTGGATATGGGGAAAGCAGTGGATGTGATATACCTTGACTTTTAGCAAAGCTTTTGATATGGTCTCCCACAGTATTCTTGCCAGCAAGTTAAAGAAGTATGGATTGGATGAATGGACTATAAGGTGGATATAAAGCTGGCTAGATCGTCATGTTCAATGGGTAGTGATCAACGGCTCAAGGTCTAGTTGGCAGCCAGTATCAAGCGGAGTGCCCCAGGGGTTGGTCCTGGGGCCGGTTTTGTTCAACATCTTCATTAATTATCTGGATGATGGGATGGATTGCACCCCCAGCAAGTTTGAGGATGACACTAAGCTGTGGGGAGAGGTAGATATGCTGGCGGGTAGGGATAGGGTCCAGAGTGACCTAGACAAATGGGAGGATTGGGCCAAAAGAAATCTGAAGAGGTTCAGCAAGGACAAGTGCAGAGTCCTGCGCTTAGGACGGAAGAATCCCATGCACTGCTACAGGCTGGGCACCAATTGGCTAAGCCGCAGTTCTTCAGAAAATGACCTGGGGATTACAATGGACGAGACACTGGATATGAGTCAACAGTATGCCCTTGTTGCCAAGAAGGCTAACGGCATATTGGACTGCATTAGTAGGAGCATTGCCAGCAGATCAAGAGAAGTAATTATTCCCCTCTATTCGGCACCAGTGAAGCCACATCTGGAGTACTGCATCCGGTTTTGGGTCCCCCACTACAGAAAGGATGTGGGCAAATTAGAGAGAGTCCAGTGGAGGGCAACGAAAATAATTGGGGGGCTGGGGCACATGACTTATGAGGAGAGGCTGAGGGAACTGGGCTTATTTAGTCTGCAGAAGAGAAGAGTGTGGGGGGGATCCTTCAACTACCTGAAAGGGGGTTCCAAATAGGATGGAGTTAGGCTGTTCTCAGTGGTGGCAGATGACAGAACAAGGAGCAATGGTCTCAAGTTGCAGTGGGGGAGGTCTAGGTTGGATATTAGGAAAAACTATTTCACTAGGAGGGTGGTGAAGCACTGAAAGGAGTTACCTAGGGAGGTGGTGGAATCTCCATCCTTAGAGGTTTTTAAGGATGCTTTTTAAGGATGTTTGACAAAGCCCTGGCTGGGATGATTTAGTTGGGGTTGGTCCTGCTTTGAACAGGGGGTTGGACTAGATGACCACCTGAGGTCTCTTCCAACCCTAATCTTCTATGATTCTGTGGGGGTTCAGATATTTCCCTCACACAGCAGTTCTCCAGTGCTGTTTTCATATTATCTTTATATAAACCAGAAGACATGTAATTGGCCACCTTTCAGGGAATTTTGTAGTCTCTACAATTTTATATAATGTTTACAAAGATTCTCCCTCTTGTCATGTGCATTCAGTGGTGCAAAGCACTGTCTCAAAGCCTTTGACATCAAATAGAATGTGTAGCAAGGGGATATGGCCTCCCTCTGAGAAGACGAGGGGGACCCCCACCAACCTCTGGTGGGCGGAGCCAGTCAAGCTATGCCAGCCACACCGAAAGTAGAGAGGTGGGACAGGAAGTTTAAAAGGCAGGCCCTGCAGCTCAGTTGGGCCAGAGCTGGCGAAGGAGACAGAGGCCTCCCACCCGCAGCTGGAGTGGGAGCCTGAAGAGGACCTCTTCAGCACCGAGGACTTGCCAGGATTACCAGAACTACCAGCTGACAAGGATGCCAAGGAGTTGGTGGGACTGCCGCTATGGGAGACAGAGGACACCTGCAAAGTGAAGGTACACAGCAAGGGGATCGTAGGAAGTAGCCGAGGGACACCAGACAATGGTCCGGTTGTGTGGCCAGAACATGTCAATGTGTTGTGGTGGGATCCCCGCTGACCTGGTGGCGGAACCCTCTGCCTCTGTTAAGTCCCTGGGCTGGGACCCGGTGGAGTAGGATGGGGCCGGGTCCCCCTATGCCCTGCTGTAATCCCCACTTGGGGATCCAGTCTCCCCACCTGAGGCCAAGCGGCCTGCGTTTGTCTGCTGTCTGCCAGAGTTTGGATGTCAGATTGTTTGGTGCTCTGCCTTGCCTGAGGGTCTGACCCCCCTAGACTAGTTGGTGCTCTGAGGTCAGAGCCCCAGACTACGTGCTGCTTAGCTGTGCTTAGAGGGCCAGGGGCCTCCGAGACTGCTAATTCCCCAGTACACCTTGTCTTGATAGAGGCGTGGTGGCAAGGGGCATGGCCTCCCTCCGAGACAGACCGGGAGGGACAGCCGCAACCTCTGACAGTATGCTAGGGTCCTGTGGAAACAGTCTCTCTCACTCTGTGTTGCTTCCTAAGAGCACTTGAAAGAGGCATATCTGCCTTATTCAGAAGCCCAAAGTGTTCTCTCTTTGAATGGTAATTTGGATAAAACAGGCTTTCAGGAATGGACACAATATAAACTCCAGGGAAACCCAATCTTCCACCAAAATCTCTCTGATACTGAACAGTGTGTGCAAAACTGAAGAGTTCTCCTTGGACACTCCTACTTTGTATTGTTACAATGATGTTTAATTTACAGTGCTGTACACTGGATATTGGAGCACAATAAACCAAAACCGAGTGTTAATAGAGATGCCCTTCTGCCCTGAGACAATCTTTTAACTAAAGCTCAGACTGGAAGTCTGAACTCTTGGGTTCTATTCCCAGCTGTGCCACTTGCACACTGTGTCACCTTGGGCTAGTACTTAACTTCTCTCTGTATCTCAATGTCTCCCTCTGCTAATGGGATATAATATTTACCGCCTGGGGACAGAATAGAGTCCTTATGCATAACATGTAAATATTGCATCATCCATGTCTACCACTATTGCTGGTTAGGATTTTTTTTTCATGGAAAGTTTCAAATCTTCATTTAAAAAAAAACTTTGGTTTTTGGCTGAAAACTTTGTTTTAAATTTTTTGGTTTTCTGACAAAAAATTTCAAGTAGACGCTTTTTGTGAGAACTTTTGTTTAGTCAAAAACCCAATTTCCGTGGAAAAAAGTTTTGGTGGAGAATTTTTAACCAGGCCTACATATTATTGTATAGCCTGAATGTACTAAACTGTATCACACCCAGTGTCTGCAGCAACATGCACGGGAGCCATTGCGATAATACTTTCCCTGATGGCAGCAAGTCCAACCTTTTCCCCACAGATTTTTCAGATGTTGACTTTGGGCTTGTCTGTATGGCAAGTTTCCTCGCGGCAAGCCAGGTACAGCACTCCAGCTTGCTGTGTAGTAGTATCCTGGATGGGCCCTGCTCCAGCACAGAGAAATGCCTCCTGGCATACGACGCTGTCAAGAACTAGACACAGGACATTACTGTATGGCAAGCTGGTCTGCTATAGATTCACATCCTGGTGTGCAGCACAGCAACTTGCCAGGTAGAGAAGCCATTCAGCTCCTCAACTGTATTGTGATATTTGAAAAAGACCCTATGGAGGAAGGAAACTAAACCTGAGCAAGGGGCTGATTCGGCCCTTTATGCTGGTAAAGCCAAAATCTGAATAGCAGTATATTAAAAACACATGCATGTACCAGGTTTATTGAGTGAAGGGAGGGAGCAATTTCCTTCTTTTATTAAGTGAGTCAAAGCACCCTCAGTTTATTAGTCATTCAGGCACCTTTCTGTGGCACAAAGCCTCAGCTAAAGGAATTTGCTAAGAAGCTGCTGTTTTGACAACAGTGAAGGCTAGACTGAACCTGCCCTAGAATACCTGGGCTGAAAATAAATTGCTACAAAATATCCTTTGACTGTTAGGGCTGGTGCAGCGTTACAGCTGCAGTTGCATCATTCCAGAGCAAGGCTGGAATCTGTTCTTGACTTGCAGGGCTGGGGTTGTTCTTTGGGCAGGGAGAAGATCTTAGAATGGGGTAGCATTGTACAAAGGGTTTTGTTTGGTTCACCGCCATGCTAGATTAGTTTCTAGCCAAAAGCAAAACAAGAAAGTGCTATTTTCAGAAAGTGACGGAGAGGCGATTCAGTAAAATGTCTTGTAAATGTTGTAGTCTTGATGGTGGTAATAATTAGTACTTTTTACATCTTGAAAGCCCTTTATACGCATTAGTGAAGCCTGATGACTACCCTGTGAGGTGAGGAAGTATTATCTCCATTTTATAGATGAGAAAACTGAGGTCCAAAGGGGAAATATAACTTTCCCAAGGTGTCGCATGATGCGAATGGCAGAGCTGGGACACAGAACCCAAGATCCTGCCTTCTGGTCTCTTGTTCTACCTACCAGACCCCACATCTCAGTTGTTAACATGAATTATAAAAGAGCTTTTGACAACGAGACATCTTTAAGCACCCCTCATTCTTACTGGAAACAAATTTCTCTCCAGCTACTGCCCCAGTTAGTGATACTGGTACATGCTTAGCAAAGTTGGACACCCGGCTCCATGTGCATTTAACATCTCCCAGACCCCCACCAAAGTCTGGCTGGTCTCTTGCTTCTTCTATCCCGTTGCACCAGGAGGGTGTTCTGAACCCTCCAATCTCATTACTGGAGCTTTATTTCATGTAACAGTCCTGAGCTGTTAAAGTGGTCTTGGAGAAGTGCCAACTCTGCCACTGCTTGATGATAGAATTTAATTAGTTTCCAATGGCAGAGCTGGTGCAACTTGTTTGAATGCATTTACACTGTTCTTTGCTTCCTTTGGGTCTTGGGAGTTGGGAAGTGTTTATAACACTACACAGCAGAAGCAGAGGCGAGACTGAGGGGAACTGGTGTGAATCAGCCCAGTGGGAAGTCTTCCATTCCTATGCTGGCTGGTGAGGTGCTGACCAGGACTGGGCCCAGAGCAGGGGGATCTGATGGGGTGTGATTTAGCAAAGGGCAGTGCAGAGAAACCTCTAGTTTCCCAGAAAAGACCTGAAGTGCCCTTGGTGCCCCACAGTCAGAGAAGGCTCCTGTATGTTCCCTTCATTTAATGAAAGCTTTGAGTGTCCCCTGAGACTCAAAGATATCAGAAAACTCAACATATCAGAAAACAAACCAGAATAAACCCAGGAGATTTATTTCCAGTCTGAAACTCTCACAATGCCCTGCCACCCCTGTGCCCTGTATGTCTATTACTGCTCTATGGCAAGTAGCATCGTACCCTGAAAAACACAGGAAAATACCTGTGAGAAGGGTGATCTGTGCACTCTGCTTACCAATTAGAAGTGCTGCTTCAGACTTGGCCATCTCCCACCAATGCCTGCAGAGCTGAGCTTTCACTGTTTTCCTGGGCCAGAGCTGCAACCACCACTGACCCAGCCAACTTGAAGTTTTGCCTAAATGCTAAAGTATGCTGTCCTTTAATCCTGTCTTTCCAGAGTCCATTTCTCCCCACCCCTGACAAAACTGTCTTTTTACTGGAGCTGCAAAATAAGCCAGACTTTGCTTCACAATGTCAGCTTTGCCTTTCACTCATTCTAGTAAGAATGTGATGTAGTCATTAGGGTGCTGGTTTGGGATGTAGGAAATGCAGGTTCAATTCCCTGCTCTTCCACAGACTTCCTATGTGACCTTGGGCAGGTCACTTATTCTCCATGCCTCAGTTTCCCATTTGTAAAATGGGGATAATAATGTTTCTCTAGCTCACAGGGGAGTTGGTAGGATGAAAACATAAAAATTTGTGAGGTGCAAGATACTAAGCTGATGGGAGCCATATAAATGCCAAAGAGGAAGAGACAATAGTTATCCAGCATGTTACTTGCATTGTTGGCAATGCTGTATCTGTAATATTCAGATACTTACTTTTCTGCCTTATCTGAAATTGGTTGGTACTTCCAAGTGCCCAGCAGTCCCCTGTTATGTATGCAGATTTCAGACACAGCTTGGAACCACAGTTGTCTTGTGAATGTATCTTGTATGTCAGACTAATGTTATTTATCTTGAACTGACCAGCACAAAACAGAGAGAATGTATGGGGAACGCAAATAGGCAAGGAGGAGGGTAGGGCTTTTTGTTTAAAAACTATTGCAAGAGTAAATTGAACCAAACTACTTTAGTTTTTAATTGACAGAGGCCTAACACACTGCCTGGCAAGGCCTAACAATGAGCAGATGGAAATCCTATATGAGGCTACTGACTCACTATCTTAAAAAAAAACTTTAGTCAATGTTCAAAAGGGCTGCAGATAGCACAAAACATTTCCAATCAGAGCTGTTACCATGTGTCATTATTGGACACACGGTTTCTTGGTCTTTTTTTATTTATTGAATAGCTGCAGGAGGTCAGTTAGCCAGAAGGCACCAAGCATCAAGTAGTGGGCAGGGAACAAGGTTGCTCCTGCCAGCAATTCCAGTTTCCAGATTCAGTGCCTGCTGAGGTCTCCTTGGGCCCCTTCATTAGGCAATAGCCGATCCTGCTTGTTCTCTGTTCAGCCATAGCCTCACCTGTTCCATTCACTGGCTGGTCCCCTGTCTGTAATGTATCTATCACTGTTCTATCTAGCCATCCCCTGCTCCTCCAAAGTGGATAGTCTCTGTTCTTTACCCTAACCTCCAAAAGAAGCAGCTCCTTCATGATGGCCTTTTCAGAAAGGCTCTGATTATTTGCTCTTTGGCCCCCATTCTCCATTGCCCTGCATTTTGTGTCATTGCAAAGTGGGTGTGAAGTTCTGCTATTCTGATGTGGTTGCACCTTGCACCCATTTTGAAGGTACAAGGCATTGGAGAATCAGGCTTCTCTGTGCACACACGGGAAGACAATGAATGCAGAGTCAGGCCACAGGTGGGATTCCTGGATGCAAGTCCCCATGGGGCTGGTTGGCATCAAAGCTCCTTTAAGTCTCAGGGGCTGAATGATGTGAATATTATTGAACTGGGTTTTTCCAAGAAGCCTGCTCACTGTCCCCCTCTTCCTCCTCCTCCTCTCCCATTTACTGATTTTCCGTCCCTCTCAGACGCACTGCACCTTTTAATTCATCCAGGTCACGGCAAGCTAGAGCTGGGCAAGCCATGGGGTCATTGCTAATGATATGCTAATGAGGACAGGGCAATCAATCCCCCCTTAATCAGGCAATCAATCCACACTGCAGGTGTTTCTGATCTTGGGCTGCGAGGGAGCAGCACTGGTTTTAATGTAGACTTTTTTGAACCCGATTTTCATTGCAGAGCTGGGCATGGACAGCTGCCTAGGAATTAAAATCATTACTTTGAACGGGGGAAAAGCATCTTTTTAATCAAAGCATCGATCTCAGGCCTGCTAATGAATCAAAGACCTTATTTGCAAGAATGGATTAAGGCATAACATGGCCTAGGTTGATCAAATATAGGGGGATGTGGTGCTGCACACTGGGTGGGTCTAGTTGTATATATTTGGGGGCCTTGTTTGGAGTATTGGATGCGCGCAAGCACACCCCAGTACAGCTTCGGAGGCTGTTTATCTGTTTTTCATGGATCCAAAGGATCTGTGCTATGCCCCTGCTTTTAAACAGTCCTTGGTGGAACCCCGTCAGGGTGCCAGTTCCCCAAGGGGTCCCATTCTTCCTAAAAGGTAAGCTATGTCTCCCGAACACGTCTGAGGCTGAGCCTCACTCCTATTTCACACTGTGAGCTCTGCCCAGTGAGACCAACTGTGACAGACTCCTGGTCAGAGACTTTGTTACTCTTCAGGGACCAATGCACCTCAGCAAGTATTTGTAATGACACCAGGCAGCCTGTTGAAAACGGTGTAGGGTTTACTAGTCAACTGGAAGAGAGCATCAGGAAGTCCCTAGGTTAGCATAGAGAAGCAAAGGTTAAGATATAATCCATCCTGGCCAAGCCAGCATTTCACCCAGCCAAGCTCCTGTGGAATCTGTTTTTGGCTCTCTCCCTCTTTTGTCAGTCCCAGGTGAGAGCTACTGAGCCAACTTTCATCCCCTTCCTGCTGACCCCTTCTGAGCTCACATGTTCCACCTGACAGAGATGTCTGTGGCTAGTGACAATTGTTCAGTCATTGAGGCTCCCATGGTCTTTTCAGATCCTTCATTGATATGGGTTACCTTCAGCGAGTCCTGTGAAGATCCATTCATACCACCCAAGATGTTTGCATGACACACACACCTCATGTCTCCTGCTCTGCACTAGGAGCAGCTTTGTATCCTTTTGCACCCAGGAGGTAGCAATCTGTAGTCCATGAAGTCACGGCCATACATATCATTCCTAAAAATATTACAGAAAATTCCTACTTCATCAGCCTGTTAAATTAGACATTGATCTTCATCCTTCCCTACAAGGCAATGCACAGGGCTTGCTCTGGCCCAGGATGACCTCCCAAAGTAAAGGGACTTTGATAAGGGCAAGGAAAGGTTAAAGGTGCCTTAAAATGTTTGCTCTCTGCCTGCACCAAAATGCTGACTCTTGGTTACTTTGCAGTATGTCATCTGCTGTTCCATGTCATAGTTATTCCACTGACTGTAATGGAATGACTCTGTGACAGCGTGTCACAATAGCTCATGATAAATCATAAACTTAACTCAGAAATGGCGTTTCCACTGTCAGAATGACACTCGCCACATTGACACTTTCCTCCAGCAAACCTCCAACCAAGAAAAGAAGCAAACAAAAACCTAACTCTGAAACAAATCAGCCTTTAAAACAACAACAAACCAATGGAAGTATATGCATAAACCTGAAAAACCAAACTCTCCCCAAAGTGAGTTTTTACCTCAAAAGGGAGATTCTGTGAAGTCCACTGGGGATTTCATGATTGCGATCAATTTTATGTGGAAGGTGCTCAGATACTGGTGTGATGGGTGGCAGTATAAAACCCCAAGATAGATAGCTACTAGATTATCTACTGTCATATCACTCTGGGCTGTGATCTCAAATCGCACGCAGTAAGCATGGTGGAGCCTCGTTAGTGTTTGAATGGGAGACCCCCATTAAAGATCCTGTGACTTTTTTTTTTTTTTGGCAAGAATAGGACTCTTAACCTCAGTGATCTGCCAAACTCTAGATGGGTAATTAGTGCTGCCTCCCTGCTTCTCCCTCCGCCCACCCCCAACAAGGTATGGCATTCTTCATATCTTTCCTTACTTCTTGTGTAATGTTGCTGTGCACCATTGAACAGCTGCCAAGTTCCACCCCACAGATGAGCGAACCAGTGGGTGCACAGCTTGTATAGCAATGTGCTGCATACAGTTTGCAAAGTGCTTTGGGATCCTTCAGGATGGAAGGTGCTGTTTAAAATGTCAGCTGTTATTACTGTTGTTATATTGTGGTGCCCTGCAGCTCTCCACAGGGCAGGACTAGGCTAATAATCTTGGTCCTGCTGACAGCTGCTGTCACTTCAGCCTCTGTCCAGCAATGACTGATGTGAAGCCTCTGGAAGGAGCACACCACTTAGATGAATAACCGGGAGAAGCAGTAAAACTGCTAAGAGTAAATTTACTGTGGACGAAACATAAAGAGTACAACACTGTGCAGGACGCGCTCCCTCTCCTGCCCTTCCTCCGCAGCCCTTGGAATGTTTCAAAGCACATGGATCAAAGGGTATCATTAGGAGGACATGCACAAAGCTAGTGAAGGAACATTTTGCCTGGACGACGTGCCATAGACAGCAAAGCACGATTCAGAGACTCAGTCTTGTGTGCAGCAAGGCTGTGTTCTTGCAGCTGCCGTAGCTATTCGGAGAAGTAATGTTTGCATCCTCAGAAGTGTAGGGGTGAGCATCACCTTGTGTTTCAATGACATTTTCTCATGTTCAAGCTTTAGCTGAGGGTAACAGCCAAGCACCTTTCAGCAGGGCCCTCAGCCAGAGCCTCCTTTCAGATGGACCGCTTCCTTACGGGTTTGTTTTGTTTCTTAGCTGTTGGCAATGGCATTCAGCCCTACTAGCTTGTCTGTTACTTTCAGAACAATGGGGAGACTTTCTTCTATGAATGGCTGTGCAATGGACAAGCAAAGGAGAGCAACAATTGTAATTTTCTCTTACTAGTCAAGCAGCTTTTGAATGTTTTCGTTCCTCTCTGATTTAGTTCAGGCAATTGCTTTTAAGGGTGATTATTTTTTAGTCTATCATACGCAGTACCAGTAGGAATAAATTTCCCCATATAAATACGTTGTTTTCCCTGCATGACATGCTCCACCTCACAATAAGTGTGCCCACCCACTCAACACAGCTCGCTCTGCAAAGTGACACACACGCTCTTGATCACATAGGCACATGAACCTCCCAGACATTCTTCCAGTGGCCAGCAGGTGGAACTGCTGCGTCACACTAATATCATGGCTCTCAAGGACAGGAAGATTCAGAGCTTCTCTGTGTCCACTGCCCAGTGTTTTTTCATGGAATTTGCCATAGTACAATCTGGGCCCCATTTTTCCATAAACATGGATTCTGAATCAGCTGAGGGGGAAGAGCGACATGACTTTGATCCCGTGAGATGTGTTCTGATAGCCTTAGCCTGCTTCCTATGTGTCATTGAGCGGCAGTGTGGTCAAGTGGTATAGGTTACTGGATGGGGAATGAAGAGACCTGGGTTCTATTTTCCCAGGGGAAATTAGCTCCCGTCTAGATACCATTAACTTGTGTGACCTTGGACAAGTCACTTCCCCTCTCACCCTTTGTCTGTTCTGTCTATTTAAATTGCAAGCATTTCATGGGACTCTTATTATGTCTTCATATAGTACCTGATCCAGAGGGATCCTGATCGCAGTTGTGGCCTTTGGGTTCTGTTGTAATAGAAATAATACTACTAATAAATAATAAAGACTGCATGGCACATGTTTGCAGACCTATTGCATCAGGTCTACTGGAAGGAAGCGCCTTCATTTTGTATTAATTTTAAGGTGTCTCCCAGACATAAAGAAGGATTTTGCTGCATGTCCCAGTGAAACACTTAAAATCTTCTTCATACTTGGTAATAAAAATTTTCCTTCAGTTGTCCCAGCTTGGTAGCTCCTGGTCTGCACCAGAACATGGCCCACACTGGCTCTTGGCAGATGGAAGGAGCTGGACATGCTTGGAGAGGACAGTGACACTGGTGATGGGGAGGCAGGCTAGCCTTAAAGGGAAACACACAGGACCTCAGCAACTGCCTTCTTTGAAAGCCATACATCACAAGCATTAATAGGCACTAGATCACACAGCTGCCATCCAGCAGGCCATAATTCTACACTGTAAAGGTCAGCATGTTGCTGGGGAGGGATATCCAGCCTGACTCTATAGGTGTCTGGGAGGCATTTCCCAGCGAGGATTTAACTGTTGTCTGGGAAGTGAGTCCCAGGGGAAATCAGCTCCTGTCTAGATACTATTAACTTGATATTTATTGAGGGGCAAAGTGGTCTAGAGAACCTAGCTCCACACTGTGGCTATGGAGGCCCTCAGTTCTAATCCCAGCACTAACAATGGCTGATGGTGTGTCCTAGGACAAATCACTTAGGCCCTTTTGTTCCTTCTGGGGATTGGGAATCATAATACTTCAACTGACCAGGAGTGTTGAGAGTGTTAATGTTTGAATGGGTAAAGCACTATGGAATGGGAACTACAAAATGGAAACTTTCTGTTCTTAGACCCAAGGTAAAGGATTACAATTCTAAACAGTCACTCTGAAACAGGACAATGAAAAGTTTTGTCATGCATATTTCCACTTCATCATCACAAGGTTCTATTCAATATCTTCTTAAATTATCTCTGTAATGGTATAGAGAGTCCACTTATAAAGTCTGTGGACAACACCAACTTGGGAGAGGTTGCAAGTGCTTTGAAGGACAGGATTAGAATTCAAAATGATTTTGGCAATCTGGAGAAATCTGAAAGAAATAGAATGAAATTCAGTCGGGACAAATGCAAAGTACTACACTTAGAAGGAATAATCAATTGCACAAATACAAAATGGAAAATGACTGTTTAGGAGGGAGTACTGCAGAAAAGGATCTGAGGGTTATAGTGGATCGCCAACTAAATATGAGTTAACAATGTTGCAAAAAAAGCTAACACAATTCTGGGATGTATTAGCACGAGTGTTGTAAACTAGACACAAGAAATAATTCTTCCACTCTACTCAGCATGGATAAGGCCTCAGCTGGAGTACTGCGTCCTGTTCTGGGCACCACACTTCAGGAAAGATGTGGACAAATTGGGGAAAGTTCAGAGGAGAGCAACATAAACAATTAAAGGGCTAGAAAAAATGACCTATGAGGAAAAAGTGAAACAATTGTGTTTGCTTAGTCTGAAGAGGAGATGACTGAGCAAGACATAACAATCTCCAACTACATAAAAGGTTATTATAAAGAGGAGGGTGATAAATTGCTCTCCTTATCTGCTGCGGACAGGATGAGAAGTAATGGGTTTAAATTGCAGCAAGGGAGATTTAGGTTGGACATTAGGAAAAACTTCCCAACTGTAAGGGTAGTTAAACACTGGAACAAATTACCCAGGGAGGTTGTGGAATCTCCATCATTGGAGGATTTTAAAAACAGGTGAGACAAACAGCTGTCAGGGATGATAGATAATACTGAGGGTATGTCTACACTTAAAACACTACAGAGGGAAGGCCAAGACTTCTAGTTTGGACAGAAGGAGACAGATTGGGAGTAGAGAAGTAAATCTGTAAATTGTCAGCATAGAGATGGTTGTTATATTTGTGTTTGTGAATGAGATCACCCAGAGCTAAGATGTAGAGGGAGAAGAGAAGGAGACCAAAGACAGAGGAACTGGCACAGAAAGTTGGGGTGGGGGAGTGGGATGAGGAGGATCCTCTGAAGGACAGGCAGAAGGAGCAATTAGAGAGGTCAGAGAAGAACCAGGAGAGGACAGTCACAGAAGCCAAAGGAGGACAAGAGTGCAAGATGAACAACATGGTGGAGGGTGTCAATAGCTGCTGACAGGTCAAGGAGGAGGAGGGAGGAGTGTTTCTGAGCTTCAACTAGGAATAGGTCATTAGACACTCCGAGGAAAGCTCTTGCAGTGGAGCACAAGGGGCAGAAGCCAGAGTGGAGAAGGTCGAGGATGAATTGGAGGAGAGGAACTCTGGATACTGATTGTTCAGTGAGCTTTGAGATGAATGGTGGTAGGGCGGGTAGCTGGAGATGCACATGGGGTCAAGGGTGGTGTTTTTTAAAATGGGTGACACTAAGCATGTTTGAACTGGAGGGAAGGAGCCAGAATTGAGTGAGAGTTTAAAGAGATGAGTTAAGGATGAGGATAACCGTGGGCATGAGGGAGATTGGAGAGGGGATAAGGAACCCAACACCTCCGCTGCAGTCTGACCCAGGGCAGGGAGTGGGGGTGGGAAAGAAAGGCTTCCGTAAGAGAGGGCAGCTGCAGAGGCCATGTCAGATGAAGGGCTCCCGGTCTCTCAGAGAGTCAGGAGCTGGAGGGGGCAAGATATCAAGAGGTTATGGATGGCAGAGATCTTTTTAGCGATGAAGGGGACATTCCAGAGACAGCAGCTGAAGGGCGGTGGGAAAGGGGAAGGAGGGCATTGGGTATGAGATTAGAAATGATGGCATGAGAGGGGCAGATAGGGTGACCAGACAGCAAGTGTGAAAAATTGGGACTTTGGGTAGGGGGTAATAGGAGCCTATATAAGAAAAAGACCCAAAAATTGGGACTGTCCCTATAAAATCAGGACATCTGGTCACCCTAGGGGCAGAGGCTGTGGGTGGGTGGTTGTGAGAGGTGAGGGGAGGGCCAGGGTTGGGCAGATGTCATCAGAGGTGAGGAGGAGGGTGTGTATGTGGGATCTGGGGGGATTTCAGGATGGAGCGGGGAAGAGGCACAAGAGCTGGTGGGAAATGTGGAGGGGTGAGGATAACAAGGATGGGGAAATGGAGAGAAAGGGGGCAGGAGGAGGAGATGGATGTTATGGCTGGCTTTCTCTTAAGAGCTGAATCCTGCAAGGTACTGAGCACCCTCTGCTCCTGCTGAGGATGGTGGAGACTGAAAATCATCAGCACCTCTCACCAGACTTGTAGGATTGATCCCTAAGTCAGCAATGACTGGGGTAAGCGTGTAGGTGTCCTAGATGCCTGCAATTGTAGGGTGCATAATGGAGCACAAGACCAACACACTGAGCCAGAATCACAGCAGTTCTGACTCCCTGACACCCATTTACAAGCTGTAATTTACACCAATTCCCCCTTTTGGCCTGTTGAGCTTTGCCACTCAGAAGCCCCATATCCTTCCATGCCCTGGAGTGCAATGTTGCGAAGCAAAGGTTAATGTTTTATTCAAAAGTGCCTCATTTTCTTCTCTCTGTTTCCCCAGTCCTCTCTGGTTAATGGTTTAATCCCAACTCACTGTGGTCAGCAAAAGGAGATGCACCTGATACTCCCCAGCTTTGGAATCCTCAGTCAGCTGTCAGAGCACTCCATGTTGCCTAGCTATTTTGGAAGTTAATGTAGAAGATCATGACTATTGGGAGTGGAGGAGACCTCCAAGGTCCCATCTAGTCTTTCCCATCCAGTACAGAATTATGTCCTAACAGCAATTTTCTAGTGTTCTGCTGTTGGGGAGGAGAAAGTGGTTCAAATATTCGTGTTTTTGCTAGTGAACAGCAGTAAGCTGGTGAATAAGTAATTTCTGTTAATCTATTGAGAAAGAGAGGAGCAAAACTGGAATGCGATGGGGCTGTGCATTTATTTTTGAGGTATGTAAATATGAGGAATGTAAATTTTTGAGGAATGCAAAGTAGGTGTGGCTATAGGAGTCCTGCATCCCTTGGGATCAGAAAGTTTGGGCATCCCTGGCCTCAAGAGATTAAGCCAGGTAACAGGAGGACATGATGTGTGTCTAAAGAGATACCTAAGAATACAGTAATAATACTTCACACATATATAGCATCTTTCACCCAGTGGTGTCAGAACACTTTGCTGCTGGTTTCGTGTGTGCTAGGGAACGCAGCGTAGTCCAATGGATAGGACCCAAGAATGGCAATCAGGACTTCTAGATTCTGTTGCTGATTTGCTGTTTGACCCTAGGCAATTCATTTAAGGCCCTGATTCAGTAAAGCACTTAAGCTTATGCACCAGGCTATCCCTATTCAAAACTCATACTCCCTGATTCAGGGAAGTATCCCTATTCAGGACATCACTTAACCATGTGCTTAATTTTTATTAAAGCCAATATGACTTAAGCTGGTGCTTAAAGTTAAGCATGTGTATGTACATTGCTGAATAGAGTTGGTTTGTTGAACTGAGGCCTTAGGGCCTAATTTTCATAGGTCCTGAGCACCCACAATTCCCACTGGACTCCTTAAGGGAGCTGTGGATGCTCAGTGGCTGTGCAAATAATTCCCCTTTGTGCCTCGTTTCCCCTGCATCTGCAAGATAGAGATGATACCCACCTTTGAGGTGCACAGATGAGCACTGTTCTATAAGTGCTAAGTATTGGGGTTAATTGAGATCATGAGCCAGTTTATGATGCTACTTGTTGATTTCTGGCAGTTCTAAAAAAGAAAACCAACCCGATACATAACCTCGGCTGTGATCAAAACTCTCCTCGGATCAGTGTGAACAAGTTAATCAGGGCTTATACCCAGAGCAGCGTTATTACTCAATTGTGCCCTTTATTGTATAGCTGGTCCACAGGGAATGAGAAAAAGAATCAAAAGACCAAAACACTTTCTTAAAAAATGACCAGCATCTTTAAAGTGACAGTGCCTCAGAGTAGAAGCAAAAAAACCTAATTGTTGGGAAAAGGCCCTTTATATAGTGAAAAGGGAGGGAGGCAAGGAAGCCAGCCTTGTTCTGATAGGTTGACTACAGTGCCAACAGGGTGGTCCACGGCTGCTGCAAACGAGATGATAGAGGAGATGTTCTCTTGAATAATTCAGCTGATGGCGAGGAGATGGAAATGGTGCTCATTCCCTATTAGGAAGTCATCAGTATCATCAGTGTTCAGGCATCCGTTCCTGCCAGTGCACAACCTGCATCCTTGCAATTCAAGTTGCTCAGACTTGCTGACAGGCTTGCCCTGAGCATCAGCATTGTGTATGTTGTGGGAGGAGGGGTCATGTTTGGAGAGAGAATTATTTTTTAGTTAGGGTTTTATACACACCCATGCAGGGGGGCAGGATTCCGGTCACACACATCCTCTGACAACTCAATTATTTCCACACTTCTTTGTACTCCCTATCAGTACGAATGCTATTGATAATTAAAACAGCCAAATACAGGTAACGCAATGTGAGCAGTCTGCCCTCTTATCGTTAGCAGTTTTCATTGTAAAGTCCAGTAATTAGGCTGTGGATATGGGAGTTCCCAGCTACTCTGCCAGGGCAAAGTTGTGGTGTTGATGCAAAACAGTCCCCTCCCCTTTCCTCCAAGCAGGTTATCTTTCAATAGTCAACTACCCAGATTTCCTTTGATGTCCAGAAGCTTTTTTACTCTTACTGAGATTCTCTCAAAACACATGGAAATATGGAGCACTGACAGGCTTGGCTGTGCTGTACAATGGAAGAAGTGTGGAATCGTGTTTAGAGTCAAGCAGGAATGGCAGAGAGGATTGCCAAGTTCTGTTGTGGGTTCGTGTTTAGAGTGCAGGAATGGCTAGGCTGCCATTAGCTGAATTTGGCTAAATGCATTTCCTTCTCCTAATTAAGGATGGACCACACTTCTGTATATGGTCCAGTTACCAATCTTCAGGAAGCTACAACACCAATTCAGAGAGCCCCTCCTCCAGGGAGTGTTAGTGGAGTCAGATCACATCATTAGACTCAACCAAACAGCACTGGCTGACATGAGCTGTCACTACTGAAAGTAACATTTTTCAGTGTGGCATCCATGGGAATGATATAGTAAAATCTTATAATGCACAGGCGCTTCCATGAGTGTAAAATAGGTGGGGCATCAAAAACACCAAACTCAAGCGTAGTTCCTCCAACACCTTTGTATATGGAGACACACATGGTTCAGAGTTGGTTCAAACTACTTCCCAAACTCCAGGTCTTATCAGGACTGAGATGGTTTCTTCTCACTCCAACAGCTCAGTGCGGCTTTTCGTTGTAAGGATCGGATGGGAAGCAGCTTATTGGGTTTTGTTTGACATCTTCAGAGATAGAGCATTTCATTCCTTTCTAGGGGCCATTTGGCTGCTGGTAAAGAACATCCCCCATTAGAGCCAATTATGATATAACTTACCTTGCTTTTTAAAATGCCTGCTAGAACTTAGTGCTTTGTTAGATGGTAGGGATTTTGCTTCCAGGCACATCTGATTCAGGGTGTTCCCTGTATTACATGGGGATTGTTCAGACACAGCAGTGGTTCTCCAGCTATTTCATCCTGCATGTCACTTTGGTGGTAGAGAAGGGGAAACTGTCATAGGAGGGAGCAGCTCCCTCCTAGCACATAGATCAAAAAACAAAGGGGTGCTAGAACTGATCCTCATAAAAGGATTTCTGTGTAATCCATGGCTCTCATTCTCCAAGTCCCTGCAGAGTATAGGGCATGCAAGATTGCGGCACTTCATTGCAAGGGGAGTCTGTGTAAGGATGCAATTAGGTTAAATACTAAGCATGGTCCTCTGCATTGAGGACCATGCATGCCCACACCTTAAACTGCACATGTGCAGAGTAGGGAAAGGGCGGAGCATGGGCAGAGAATAAGCATGTCCGAGGAGATATGGGTGTAGCCTTAATTCTCATCATGCTAAGGAGGCTCTTAGTGGTGGCCTCTATTAGGCCTCACTCTAGCTTGTAGGCAGGAGTAATTTGGTGGCCGTGCAGCAGCACTCTGCCTTCCCTGTGCATGCTCTCTGGCTCATTGCCTTTTACCTTGTATTGCTACGTGCAACACTTCGCACATGTGCTGGATCAGGTTCCAGATGAGTTTGATGCTCCTGATTTGTGCACCATAGCCCAAGGGGCTGGGTTCAGAATAAATTCTGTAGAGCTGCAGAAACAAAATGGTCTTCTGATAGCGCTGAGGCACATGTTAAATAACAGCCCCAGTTGTTCAGGCCCTAGGAGGGCACTCCTACTGCAGTGAACAAGGCTTAGCCAAGGTGTGCTAGCTGGTGGGAGTGATGGAGATGACCATTCAGATCCTTCTCAGGCTGCCCTGACCTTTTCAGAGTTGGAGTTGCTTGTTTTGTAGCTGTTCCCAGAACAGAGAGCGACTGTGTGAACCTTGCAGCAGGTAATGAAACCCTGATGGTGCGGGGCCAGAGCAGAGAAATTTGCTTTGTGAGCTAATCCTTGATCCTGGAGGACTGCCTGTCATGAGCACACAGCCTCATCAGAAAGTTTGTGGGCAGGAATTAATCATGAGCCCTCAGGACAGATCTGTTGAGCAGCCGGGAAGGGGCGGGGGGAGGAGAGAGAAAAAGGATGGTGGAGAAATCTTCACCTCAGCAATCAACATGGAAAGGAGCCCAGTGAATACCAATGGGGTGAACTCCGACCATATTTCAGCTGATGCAGCCAAAACAAGGAGGCAAGGGGAAGGGAGACAACAGAGTGACAAGAGCCTCAGAGCACTTGGACAAACCATTCTTAATAGCAGGCAGGCCAAATTGAGTAACAGAGAGGAAAAGGCAGGATGACCTCTGTATACAAACACATCCCAGGTGGGACGCAGTCATCTGGAGCGAGGCAGGAGTAATGGCACATCTGGTACCAGCACCTTCGGGGGAGGGGGCTGGGTGTGCCCAGCGCTTAGCAAAAAAAAAACCCAAACTGTTTGTCATCTCTCCATTTAATATTCCACATAATGGACTTGAGCACCATCCCTTCCTGCCTGCCCCACCCCATCTGAGCACCATACCCTCCTGCCTTCCACCCCCCCCCCGACACCTGCCTGCCTGCCCCGCCCCTCTCTGAGCACCGTCCCCACCTGCCCGCCCCCCAGCTTGAGCACCATCCCCTCCTGCCTGCTCCCCCCACCCCTGTCTGAGCACCATCCCCTAAATGAGAACAGCTTTGGTCTAGTGGTATTATTTGTCTCATCCTGGCAGGACCTGCCTATCTCTTAAAAAGAGTCCAGAGGATCCCTCCTATATTTCCGCTCCACATTTACCTATCCACTCACGCAGGTTCTTTGTCACAGCCACTCGACGCCCAGCGCTGCCTGGCATCCCCTTTGGAGAAATGCTGCTCCTCACTGGGCGGAGGGGTCACTGCTGAAAGATGCGGAGCATTCCCTTTCTGGCTGTGCCCAAGCAGGCTCTCTGTGCGGCGCTCCCTGCACCTGCAGGTCCAGGGGATGAGAGAGCAGCTAGCGTGTTAGGTATGTTTACACTTCGAGCTGCAAGTGGAATTCCCAGCTCGAGGAGCTGTACCCCTGCTAGCTCTGATGGAGCTGGCGCATGAAAACCGGAGTATAGCTGCCCTAGTACGATCCCATCTGAGATACCTGCTTGGGTGACTGGCCCCTCCGGCTGCTCACACCACAACAGCCACATTTCTGTCTCTAGCTCTCAGTGAGCTAGTGTGCATGTGGTCTACTCAAGCTGGAAAGTGCACCCCACACTCACAGTGCAGACAACCCAGGCAGAGCAGGGTCAGGACTTCTGTGTTCTATTAGCAGCTGCCACTGGCTCAACGTGTGATCTTGGGCAAGCCACTTTTCTGTGCCTCAGTTTCTCCGTCTGTAGAATAGGGATAATACTGACTTACCTCACATAGGTGCTAGAGAAGTGCGGAGTATTATTATTTGTTAGATGAGCCTGAGTTACCAAGCCCAAAACCAAAGCAAAATTTCCCCAGCCTCCAGGGATGTTCAGATCCAGACAGGTGATTTGGTCCCATCCATGTCTAGGCCCCAGCTCCTCATGTTGCCCTGTGCCTTTTACACTGAACTCCTTCCTGTTCTCTTGGAAACTCTCCAATCCAAACTATCCCGTATCCAGACCATATTCTCTCTTTTGCTGGTTACAAGTGGGAAGGGTACGAAAGCTCAGCCCCAAGGTTTAGTGTTATCCCTGTCCTGACTCTTAACTCTACTTTACCCTTAATCAGCAAGAAAACTCTTTCCTTAACACACATAAAGCCTAATTTTAATCTTATTCATTATTACCAAATAGTTAAACTGGGGAGGAATTATATGAGGTTTATATTATATTATAATTATATTTAATTATATGAGGTTATAAAAGATTTAAAAGTGGACTGGAGGTTTTTTTCCTAGAGACCAGAAAGTAATCTCCTGAGATTAAGCAGATGATAGTGACTAAACTCGCAGGAAGGAAATGTAAGACTTAAAGAAGAGGTTTCTAATTAAGGAGCAGCATGGCAGAACGCTGAGGGGAATCCCATCCAGTGCTTGGCTAGAAAGGTGATGGCCAGAGCAGAGGGATGGGGACAGCTCCAAAGCAGAGGGCGAAGTTTTTGTTAATTTCTCTGATTAAAAGAAGCTGCAGGGGAATCAATGGCTCGTTGGATCTTTGTAAACTTCCAAAAACAGTCTCAAGTCCCAGCCAAAGTTAATGTAGCTGCTGCCAGACTCACAGCACTATCTTGTCAAATTCTTACCCACATGAGCAGGCCTTACTCATGTGAAGTCAATGGGGCTAATCTCTTGACTAAGAATTTGCAGGATAAGGCCTTTAGCTTTCAATAGACAGCACGGGTGAGGAGCTGGAGTGAAGGGGAGTTTGTGCTGGTTTGGTGTAAGAGCCACTGTGCTCCTTGAATGAAGGGGTTACAGAAACCAGCTGCCCAGCCTTTCCCTCCTCCACCTGGTTATGGGGCTGTGCTAGTTTTTGGCTCTCTCCTAAACTTCAGCTAGCCTCAGTGGGGAGCGTGGAGACGCTGGCTGGCTGATGGCAGAAGAAGAATGGCTCTGGAAAGAACTGTGAGAAAAGGGTGTCTAGAAAAAGGCTGGCGAGGGAAAGCCGAAAGAGCCTTTGTTCTGGGATAGGAACAGCTTTTTGTCCAGGGATGTGCCCCAGCTAACCGAGAGTTTCTTGAATCAAGGCACTAACACTTGCTACTGGAGCATACTTACTAAGTATGTAATAAAAATACACTGCCTATAGAAACATGTTACTGAGCATGTCTGCACTGCATGGCTGTCTCCACTGTACTAATTTCCCCATGTGTGCCCCAGCAGGCCCCAAGCCTACTGGGGCTGATTTTCAAAGGCACAACAGGTAGTTAAGTCTCTGACTCCCGTTAGTGCTTGTGAAAGTCTCCTCATAGCCAGGTCTGGGGTGTGTTCTTTGGGAGCAGCCCCCCATTCCTTGTTAGGAATATGGAGGTGATCATGCCAGGAACTTATGAGGAGAAGGAATGGAAGCCTCCAGCCAAGGGGTAATTCTTTTCGTGTATATCTCACTTTGCGTCTTAGGACTAGGGAGGGGAGCCTGAGAGCTGTGATTCATTAGGGGCATCTTGGACAAAGAAGTGACCTCCTCAAGTCAGCCTGGCTGTGTTCTCAGCAGGCCTAGTGCAGTCCTGTCACCCTTTGAGCGGGGCACTGCGGCTCCCGCTCATATGCTGAGCTGTGTCATGGTGGAAAGAGAAATATCAGTAGATTTTTGGTCATGTTGGTTTTCCCATGTAATGGCGGTGTGTGTCTGTGCATATATGTGTGTATCGATATGAGTGTCTGTACATACTTCTTTATACTTAGCTGTTTATTTCTGATTTATGATGTGCCAGTCACAATCCTTTGAACTACTAAAACAGAATCCCTTGCTAATCAGCTCACCTCCTCCAAAGAGACCTAAGTAAAGGGCTTTGCAGCATGCCCCGAAGCTTGCAATCTGGGTTGCTGGCCTAGTGGATCTGGGAAGCTGTAGATGTGATATATCTTGATATTCGTAAGGCTTTTGACACAGTCCCACGTGACATTCTCATAAGCAAACTAGAGAAATGTGGTCTAGATGAAACTACTACGAGGTGGGTGCAAAACTGGTTGAAGACTCTACTCCAAGACTAGATATCAATATTTTTCTGTCAAACTGAGGGGATGTAGCTAGTGGGGTCCTGCAGGGGTTAGTTGTGGGTCCGATACTATTCATATTTTCAGTAATGACTGGGATAATGGAGTGGAGAGTGCGCTTATAAAATTTGCGGATGACACCAAGCTGGGAGGGGTTGCTAGCACTTTTGAGGACAGGATTAGAAATCAAAATGACTTTGACAAATTGGAGAATTGGTCTGAAATCAACAAGATGAAATTCAATAAAGACAAGTGCAAAATATTACACATAGGAAGAAAAAATCAAATGCACAGCTACAAAATGGGGAATAACTGGCTATGCAGTTGTACTGCTGAAAAGGATCTGAATATGTGAAAATGAGTCAATAACGCGATGCAGTTGCAAAAAAAAGCTAATATCATTCTGGGGTGCATTAACAGGAATGTTGTGTGTAAGACACAGGAGGTAATTGTTTCATTCTGCTGAGCACTGGTGAGGCCTTAGCTTGACTATTGTGTGCAGCATTGGGTGCCACACTTTAAGAAAGATGTGGACAAGCTGGAGAGAGTCCAGAGGAGAGCAATAAAAATGACTAAAGGTTTAGAAAGCCTGACCTTTCCTCAAAGGTTAAAAACTCTCGAATGTTTTGTCTTGGGAAAAGGCTGAGAGGGGACTTGATAAGTCTTTCAATATGTTAAGGGTTGGTATAAAGAGGATAGTGATCATTTGTTCTCCATGTCCACTGAAGGTAGAATAAGAAATAATCGGCTTCATCTGCAACAAAAGAGATTTAGGTTAGACATTAGGAAGAACTTTTCTAATTCTAAGGATAGTTGAGCGCTGGACTAGGGTACCAAGGAATCCCCATCACTGAAAGTTTCAAGAACAAGTTAGATAAACCCCTGTCAGGGATGGTGTGGGTATACTTGGTCCTACCTCAGTACAGAAGGCTGGAGGTCCCTTCTAGTCCTACATTTCTATGATTCAATGAAACTTGGCCTCTGTTAGAAGCCCCTCCATAGGAAATGTTCTGTCTCCAGCCCTCTCCATTGTAAATCTGATCTCAACTGTCAAGGTAAAGCATGGAAAAAGAAGGGGTCTTGTTGTGTGTTTATATGTGAGAAGAGTTGTGCATTTCTATACATCTCCGGTCTATGGTTGCTTCTGCCTATCTATGTATCCATTTTATAGCTTTGTGATCAGTGCATTACCTAGGAATGCTTAGATTCCCTGAAATCACAGGTTCAAATCATAACAGAGTTACTTGACCCCCCTCCTCCATCTCAGGTAACTACCTTGAGTGCCAGGTACTGTACTGGGTGTGGGTCTTTACAATGAACCCCCAAAACCCAAGCTCCTATCTGCTATGCATGGACATTAAAGTGCCTGTGGCACTCGGTTCAGAAGAATCTAGAGATTTATGCCAGTGTCCTTGGCCAAAGTTTGCCCTCCCTCTACTATTGTACTGTGCTTTGGTTGGCTATCATCTTCATCCCAGAGAGAGCTGCATTTCACTGGTGCTGTAAGTATACAGTTTATGAAGCAGTTGGAGATACATAGGTACTTTAGCATCTTTTATCTATCTACTCATCCATCCCTCCTTCCCCACAGATCTATCTGTCTAACATTGTTTTTTCTAGAACATCATTGCTGTAATCTCTAGGCACTTATTTTCTGTGGGGGCGTGCTTCAGTCTGTATGTTTGCCTCTGATTATGTATCTGTGCACACAATAGAAGTCGCTGTCTGTGTGCATTTTTGTACATGCATACCGATTGTGTGTGTGTGTGTGTGTATCTGTGAACATCTATATGCATGTGCATCTCACACCCCAAGGAGGTTGTTTTTCCCACTCTCTCATTGTTTAAAAAGTTCAAAGCCACCTTGTCTGAACTCCACAGCCCATCCTGGGGCTGTGCAGATCTGTTAGGCAAATCAGAGCTGATCTGCTGTCGCTTGAGCATGTCACATTGGGATGTGCCTTTTTTATTATTATTATTATTATTATTATTTCCTCAGCCTGAATTAAAGTAACAGCGCTACAGACCAATGTCAAATCTGCCAAAGGAATCCCAACTCTCTGGTGACTTCATTAGCTTCAGTGCCTCCAGTCAGCTAAAGTCACGGCGCTTTATGATCTCACAATGGGCTTTCTTCTTTCACCCTCTCTCACGCAGAAGCTTCAGTAGCTGGGAATATGGAGCACTTAACAGTTCCATTAATTTAGCATTCCAACTCGTTTTATCTTTTGCTTTTCTGGTGCTGTGCCCTTTCACCTCAGATTTCAGTTGCAAGAACAACTGAAGCAAACAATCCCTTTCACTAATTGCAAGCCTTGCTCTAGAGAGTCCCCTCCCCAAGCTGTGGTACTTCTGCCTGTCTATAGCACCTTTTACCTGCAGATCTCAAAGCACTTTACAAACATGAAGGTCTGGTCTCCGCTACAAAGTTTTGCAGGCATAGCTACACCAACTAGGAGTGTGAAGAAAATCACCTGCCCAGCCAGCAAGCTATGCTGGCAAAAACCCTGGTGTAGATGCAACTATGCCAACAGAAGAGTGTTTCTGTGGGCATAACTAATGTCATTTAGGGAAGTGGTTTAGCTATGCCAACAGAATTCCGTTTGTTGGCTTATGCTGGATCTCCACTGGGGGGCTCTGATGGTCTAGGCAAGTTGGCAAAGCATTTGTAGTGTAGACAAGCCCTTGGGGAGGTGGTTTAACTATGGTGGCAAAAGAATGCTATTTGTTGGTATGAGCTGTATCTCCACTATGCTGGCTTAACAGGTATACATATCCCAGAAAAGCATTTCTAGTGTAGACAAGCCCTAATTTAACTTCACAAATCAGTATTATATCCATTGATATATGGGAGGCTAAATTACAGAGGCCGTGTCTACACTAGCATTTTCCTCAAATGCTCCCACTAGCACCAGTGTTTTCCACCATTGGGAACACTAGGGTTGAAGGGCTTAGGTGTTTTCATCACCAAGTCAGCTATCCCTGTTCAGATCAGGCGACACAGTGGTTGAAATAGACTCTCTGGTCTTTGCTAGTGCTCCCATTGGTACAGCTGCACTGGTACTGGTGCAATGGTGCCGAGGTCAGATTGGTTCAGTTAAATGAGGTGCACTGGAAGTCAGCAGCAGACCCAGGAATCCCTCCTCCCTGGCAGACTGACTCTAAATAGATATTACTGGTTCTTCTTCGAGTGCCGGTTCCTATGTGTATTCCACATGTGGGAGCACCAGAGACCACAGATTTGTAGCAAGTAGTGTCCGTTGGTCCGCGCCTGCACAGTTGCCCTTCGTGTGCTGTGAACTGAGGGAATAAAGGGCAGCACAGACTGATGCCTCTCCAGTTCCTTCTTACCGTCACATAGTCTGAGCTGGATTCCTCTGTGTCCATTACAATCTTCCTCTGCTTTCAGAATCTGGAAATATATATTGTAAATCATTTTAGTGATCTTCGACTTAGTGTTTTTATAGCTAGTAGAGTTTGCTCTAGTTCCTCCCCATCTTGGGGAGCGTCTCCCTGCGGAGAAGGCCTACACTGAGAGTCCCAGGGTCTCAGAACTGTATCTCTTGCCCCCGTTCATTCTCAGTTAATGATGAACACCAGCACTGTCTCTGCTGCCTTGGGGAGGCTCACGTTACCGCCAAATGTAATATCTGCCACTCCTTCCTTTCCTGAACCTGGTAGGGACAAGAGCTCCTCCATCTGTGAAAACATCTCATGCAAAAGGTCATGAGACCCCAGTTGGATCCAGGATGGGGAGACCCCTCCCCCCTGTGCAGTGGCCTCAGATTGCAAGCAGTGCCCCTCTGAACAGAGCTCCAGAGTAGAGGAGCAGTAGAGATTGAATTTCTTGTTTGTCTGGGAGGCAAACAGGTCCCACGGTGATGTTCCTCACTGAGTGAAAGTTTTGCTCAAGATGGAATTGTGTTTTGTATTGAGTGGGGAGGCAGGAGGGCCATCTGGAGAGGAGGACAGTGTAGCATGGGGAAGCTGCTTTAATTCAGGATCTTCCTGGACAAATCCACCCTCTCTGTTTTGATGACCATGGTATTAGACAAAGAAAAATACTGTCCACCAGCCACCCATGACTATTATCTCAGCCCCAGTGCTTTAAGCCATTCCATTTCTAGTTCGCAGCCTGCGATTTTTCCCTGCCCCGTTAGCGATTTCCCTCATTCCCTCTTAGTTCTTTTTGACAATGTGGCTTATTAGGTAGGTTTCCAGACCAAGGGACCCTTCTTAGGCACCCAGGCAGGGTCTCTGATTCAGTGTTCCTGGGTCTCAGCTGAAGACAAACTCCACACTAGGTTCTAAGATCTCCCACCCCCTCGGAGACCATCTACCTCAGAGGTGGGCAAACTACGGCCCGGGGGCCACATCCGGCCCTCCAGCCTGTTTAATCTGGCCCTCACGCTCCCGCTGGGGAGCGGGGTCTGGGGCTTGCCCTGCTCCTGTGCTCCAGCTGGGAAGCGGGATCGGAGACTGGTCCGCGCACACGTGCTGAGGTTCCCGGAAGCAGCAGCATGTCCCCCCTCCAGCTCCTACATTTAGGGGTAGCCAGGGGGCTCCATGCGCTGCCCCCTCCCCAAGTGCCACCCCCGCAGCTCCCATTGGCCGGGAACTGGGGCTAATGGGAACTGCGGGGCAGTGCCTGCGGATGTGGTAGCACGCGGAGCCGCCTGGCCCCATCTCCACATAGGAGCCGGAGGGGGGACGTGCCGCTGCTTCCAAGAGCTGCTTGAGGCAAGCACCTCCCGAAGCCTGCACCCCTCAGCCCTTTCCGTGCCCCAACCTTCTGCCCCAGCCCGGAGCCCCCTCCCGCACCCTGAACTCCTCATTTCTGGCCCAACCCCAGAGCCTGCCCCCCAGCCACAGCCCTCACCCCTTCCTCAACCCCAATTTCATGAGCATTCATGGCCCACCATACAATTTCCATACCCAGATGTGGTCCTCGGGCCAAAATGTTTGCCCACACCTGATCTACATCTTTGAGTCCCCTGAATTCATGCCAGAGTTCAGGGCTGTTATTGCCACACTCATCCTCTAGGTGGTGCCCTTCCACACCATCCCCCAGTGAATCTTGTAGCACAGTGGTTTTCAACCTGTGGTCTGCGGACACCTTAAACTATGTCTAAGATTTCCAAGGGGGTCCGCACCTCCCTTCAAAATGTTTATGGGGTCCACAAATGGGAAAAGGCTGAAAAACTTTGCTGTAGCAGGTGGGAATGCGCGGGAACTTGCTATTCCCTGCTATCAGAATGCACCTCATCTTCCCTAACATAGAAATCCAGCAGCAGCCTCCCCCTCCCAGTGGGCTGTACTGGTTCCACTGGGCCATCTCTGCCTCCCCTATGGATACGTGTATCAATTTATAAACCCTGCTTTGCAGCATTTGTAGTACTTTTCGGAGGTTTCAGACCTCGCTCACTCTGAAACTTAGCTGCTTTTTCTGGTGAATTCCTCAGAACCTCTGAATGATCTGGGACTTCCTCCCTTCTCAGCCCTGCCAGTCTGGCGCCCAGGGACTCCTCACGCCCAGCCTGTCCACCTTATCACTGTATAACTTTCATCAGTGGTTCTCTTCCACCCCCAGGCTCCTGTGCGCCTCCTTGCCATATATCTTAGCACCTCATGTATATTCGTCTCCCCTCCACACTCTACTGGAATCGACCCCCATTCTTTCAGGCATGTGCCACTACATGTCCCCATGCTTTGCACACACCTCATTACCGAGACCAGGGGTTCTCAACTGTGGGTCAGGACCCCAAAGAGGGTCGACCCCATTTTAATGGGGTCACCAGAGCTGGCTTAAGACTTGCTGGGGCCAAAGCTGAAGCGCGAGTCCCACTGCCCGGGGCCGAAGCCAAAGCCCGAGAGCTTCAGCTCTGGGTGGCAGGGCTCAGGTTATAGGCCCCCTTCCTGGGGCTGAAGCTCTTGGGCTTCAGCTTTGGCCTCTACCAAAGGTGGTGGGGCTCGGGCTTTGGCCCCGACCTCCCCACCCAGGGCGGCAGGGCTCGGATGGGCTCAGAGTTCAACCCCCCCTTCCTGGGGTCATGTAGTAATTTTTGTTATCAGAAGGGGGTCGCGGTGCAATAAAGTTTGAGAACCCCTGACCTAGACAAACTGGGCATGCTAATGGAGAGATTCAGGTTACCAGGGAAAATCAGAGCTCAGTATTCCTCCAGCTAGGGATGTTACTACCTCTTTCAGCAAAGAAAAAGCTCTTGGATAAAGCCACCCCTTTGTACCCAACACCCCCCTCTTCACCACTATCACTGACTTCTCTTATTCTCTCTGCATGCTACATTAGTTCACTTCTCCCGCCTCCCCCCACAGACTCCCTTGCAGCATCTCATTTCACCTTGATCCCTCACAGAGGTTGTATATATGCGGTAAAACACTAGAGTGCTAATAACACCCATTATCACCTTTGGTGATGCATGTCACACTCAAAGGCCAGATTCGATTTGGGCTGGAAGCCCTATTGCTAATATTCAGTTGCAAAGATCAGCAAGTAACAACAAGGATTGCAGTGGGGAGAAATGAGAAATAAAAAAGGAAGATAAACATAAGTCACACAAAACAAATAACTGGCGGGAACGCCATTAAATCACATTTTAAAGGGAATATTCAAATATTAACGATGTAATTAAGTATTCATTAATTAAAGAGGAAGCCAGCTGCACTACAAGGAGCAAAACCCTAATCTTGTGTGAAGTCTTGTTCAGCTGTTGACTCCGTAGAGCTTGGTTTTGGCTTCATAAGAATTTGGACTGAAATTTTTAAAGCCACCTAGGGGGTTTAATAAATTTGTTAGTCTCTAAGGTGCCACAAGTACTCCTTTTCTTTTTAGGAGGTTTAGAGGTGCAGTTCCCACTGAACTTAATAGGAGCTATGCATCTAAATCCCATCAAATTTAAACCGTGTTGCTCGTTTGATTTTAAGAGATGTGCGCAGTTAGCCATGTGTCATCCTCCAGTTGTCTCCCCACTTCACTGTTGCTTCACTGTTACTTCATGCTGGCTTTTCAGGGTATGTAAATTTAAATGGGCAGCATGCATGTCTGAGGGGCGTCCAGCGGTGAGGGGGTGTCATTGTATTGTAATCACTTGTGGGATTTGCTGTGAAGAACCAAGTCGTGTCATCTTGGTTGTTCCATCTTGTCTGTCTCTCGGTCTGGCTTCACTGCTGCTGATCTTTTCTGGCTTTAATTTATGCCAACACAAGTCAGTTGCACATGGGATGGGTGAGCCGGCGAGCATCATTTGGCTAATGGACAGGGCCAAGTGGCTATTGGGAGCAGCATGATGGCATCTTTTATGATCTGAAAAACATTTGGAAATCTTTGGCTTGTGGCATCTATTTGGGTATGAAGGAAAATTTCCTCTCCAGTCCTATTCAGAGAATTTCTCAACTAATAACCTAGGGAGAGTTCTGATCAAACAATAACACAGGAAATTTCTCCACCTGCCACTGAAATGCAGCCACTACTGAAGCTGAAGGAGGCAGCTTTTGAACAGTGCATAGACACACTGGGCAAAGGTGGAGGACAGGAAGTGCATGCCATACCCAATAGAAACTGTGTGGGGAGTTTATGGAATAGAGTGGAATTTGGCCAGGATACTGGCACTGAGAACTCATAGTCATATGAAAAGTGCTATGGGATTTTTAATGATTACAAGTGGGCCTCCGCTTTTAGTCTCATCTGAAAAACTGCATCTCATGTGTTCATATGTACGTGCAGGGGGCATACTGTCCTGTGATGGAGGTGGGATCCTGGTGCTAGTTCCACTTCCAAGATCCGTCCTTCCAATGATGCCTGAAGAATGGCCTGTCTTCCCTGTGCCATGCTGCTTTGGATCGAACCTGCAGTGAAAAGCTGCTCCAGCATGGTGAGGATGCAGGCCCTAGTTGGCTCAAAACCCAGTTGGATACAGAGTGCCCAGACCAGATGGCCTTAGCCCACTGCAGCCCTCCTAGAGAAGCAATTGTAGAAAGAGCCTGCATAGGCCATGTAACAATCCTGGAGACAGCCATGGGGGTCACATTGAGACATCCCAGCGCATTCAGATGGAGCGGGAGCTGTCTGATGTCTCTGACAAACTCGTCTGTCATGGAGCAAGGACCACTGTATGCGAGATGCAGCAAAAGAGAGGGAATTAAGAGAGAGCGCAAGAGAGCAATCAATACATTATTTAACAGGAGGAATGCAAATGACGAAAAATTAATGAGGCCTCTTCTCCCCACCCCTTCCCCTCCCCTCCTTTGCAGTAAGATTGCTGACAAATTCTCTGGAAAATATCAAAACAGCCTCAGGGTGGAACCTGCCAGAATGATGCACCATTATCTATTATTGATGGAAACCTTGACAAGTTCCCTTTAAAAGGAGAGTGCGAGATGGAAATTGCATCTAATCTTTGTTTTAAAGCTGTAGTTGCTCCTTTTCTCTTCCCTGAGGGCAGATTAACTACTGAAGTTTGTGCTTGCTTTTCTTCCACCCACCCCACAGCGTTCTAACATGTGGAACACTTAGACTCAGCCCAAGTGATTGTAAAGGTATTCCGGCTATATTGGTTGGATGCTTTTAAAATTAAAATGTGGGTGTGTCAGGGAAGGGAGGGAACATAAATATGGAGGCAGAATATTTGTTTCTCCCCTTCCCCTCCCCAATAAAGGCTCTTTCAAGCCTCATTTAAAGATGAAATGGAGCTGAGCTGCAAAGGGTTGGAAGGCGCTTGGGATCGTGTCTGGGGAAAGCAGGAGGAGGGTCTTGGGCGAAAACAGAAGGAAACAGATGATTAAAGCAGCTGAAGCAGTAAACGCTGGAGGAGAGATTGGGGATGGGGCAGAGGAGAACAAATTCCTGTTACAAAAAGTGACAAGGAAAAAAAAACCCACAAGCCCCTGAAGCATCACAAAATTGCTCCTGAACGGCACGGAGGCAAGAGACCATGGGAGCCAGCCCAGAACAACTATCAAACCTGCTGATGAGTGACATGCTGTGAGGATTAATATTTTATAAATGTCATTGGCCTCCTGACAGGCTCCTGTATAATCTCATTCTTTAGTCCCTCACGGCAAACCAGCAAAACCCTCTTAACAAACCTGAAGCAGGTGGAGTGGGTGGTCCCTGCTGTTCCAGTTATTTCTGTCATCTGGAGCCAGAGCTAACTGTTCCCTCCATCTCCTCCCCTACCGTAAAGACTTGGGAGGAGGGAAGAGCAGCTGCCAGCACCCCTACACCACCATCACCACCACTGCCTCACCTGTCAGATACTGTGCAGTTCACAGATCCAGAGCATAATGTGTGTGTGATGGTTGATGAGTTTTGGATATTGGGACAAAGATACTAGTGGGACAGGCTCTCCAGGCTGGACTATGCATGGAGTGGCCCCCTGTCCTGATTTCAAAGGACTTTTTCCTTTCTCCAGATCTGATACTCATGTACCTCTAATTGGGGAAGATGTGTGCCCCTAGGAAGGCAGCTGGGTCCAGTAGATAGGAGACCTGGGATCTCATCTGAGCTCTTCCACTAATGTTTGTGATCTTGGGCAGTCAGTTCATCTTTCTGTCTCAGTTTCCCCAGGTGTAAATCGGAGACAATTATATTTAATTACCTTTGTAAAGAGCTATGAGCTCTGTGGATGAAGGACACCATATAAGTGCTAAGTGTTGTTGTTGAATGTAGCTTTTTATAGGCCCTGAATCATATTCTATGGATGCAGCCCTATCCATCGAGGACACTGACAGAGTTCACTCCAGGCAGACACTGAAATCAAGTTCATGTTTCTCTTATTATTATTCCAGATGAACTTTAATGCAGCCAGCCTTCTCCCTCTTGGACAGTAGGACAGTCTTGGTTAGCTAACATACTCACACAGGAATTACCGATTGACGTTTGTTCTACCTAGTTCCATGTCATATCTCCAACAGTGACCAGCATTAAAGACTTCAAAAAAGGTGTAAAATACCCATAATGGACAGTATGGAATAACATGCCAACAGGTGAAGTTTCTTCCTAACCCCAAGCAGTTAGTGTTTGGGTTATGCCCTGAAGCAGGAAGGTTTGTATCATGTTTAATGTAGCCACAGAGGATATTTGTATTATTACTGTATAAGTCCATTCCTTTTACAGATCCTACTAAGTTCCTGGCCTCGGTGATATCTTATGGCAGTGAGTTCCACAGGTTAAATACACATTGTGTAAAAAGAGCATTTCCTGTTACCAGTTTTAAATGTATTGCCTTCTGATTTCATTGAATGTCTCTTGTTCTGGTATTATGAAAAAGGGTAAATCAACATGCTAGTTACTCTCTCTACATCACTCGTTATTTTAAATGCCTCTGTCATGTCCTTATTCTTCATCTCTGTCCCATCCCCTTTTAGTCAAACCCTAACTAGTCCTAATATTTTTAATCTATCATCATGGATTATTGATCTTTTTTGTTGCAATTCTGTAGACCTTCTCTATTTCTGCTGTGTCCTTATGGAGATGGGGTGACCAGAAATGAATCAATTTCTAATGGCTGGGGTGTAGGTGGCTGGGCCAATAGCATCTGCTGGGCCAGGGTTGAAGGCAGAAGTAGAGACTAGTTACCAAGCTGAGTCAGGAGATGGGTACCAACATCAAGCTGGCCAGGGTCGAAACCCAGAGCCAGGAGCAAGACAGGGTGAAAAACGAGGTCTGTGACAGTAGGAAGCCAAAGTCTACATTGTTGCTCAGACAGCTCCCTAGGGCAACTTCTTGGTTTAGATGGTGTGGACCAATCAGGTGACCGCAGGGTTTTGGGTTCTGTCACTCTGGTCTCTTCGGGTGGCACTTCTTAAGGTGCATAACCCTCCAATAATTGTTGGGTGCTGGTTTGCTTGTCTCCTGAGTGGTGATGTGGAGGTGTCACTCATCCTAGACCCTCAAGTCTTTATACTGCTGTTAAAGGTGAAGTATATAATGGCATGAAAATATTTTAAGGATTATTTTCTATGCCTTATTTTATCCACCCTAATATTGTGGGGAATGTTACATTGTGTGTCTACAGTGAATTTTATCTGCCATCATGTTGCCTAGTCTGTTATCTTTGTTAGGTGCCCCAGAATTGCTCTGTCTTCTCTAGTCTTCATTCATTGAAATAATTTTGTGCCATCCACAAATATTGTCACCTTGCTGTTTGCTCATCTTTCCCAGACCTTTGATAAACAGACTAAACAGAATTGGTCCTCAGAACACCTTGCTATGAACTTCCTTCCATGATGAGAACTGAGCATTTATTTGGCCTACTTTGTTCTTCTACCCAGTTTCTAATCCTTGACAGAGATTTTCCTGTCACCCATCACTCTTAAGGTATGTCTACACTGCAATCAGAAATGCACTTGCAGCTTCGGTAGGCATACCTGTGATAGTTTTAAGCTAAAAATAGCAATGAAAATATGGTGGCATATGCGTTAGTGTGGGCTGTACATGACGGCCCGGGACCCTGGGTATATATGCATAGTGCTAACCCATACCAGAATCTATGATGCCACAGCTTCACTGGTATTTTTAGTTGTGCTAGCATAGGTATGTCAGTCTGAGCTGCAGTCACACTTCCAGTTCCAGTGTACATACACCCTTACTTTCTTCAGCTGCTTCTTGTTAGGGGCTTTGTCAAAGTTGGGGGAGGGGCTTGAGTGGCGGGGGGTAGGTAATTCCAAATAAACTAAGCCAGATGCTGAGTTGGAGTAAATAAATCTATAATGGCCAATGAATTGATGCCAGTTTACACCAGCTGAGGATCAACTTATCTGATATTACAAAAAGCCTTTTAACAAGTCTCTCGCAAGTCCAAATAAATTGAACCTGATCCTGAGCTGGTGTAAATGAGCACCGATCCATTGCCCATCATATTTCCTGGTTTTACTTTCATCCACTATTTTGTTGACTCTCAAAGGTTTCCAATAGATTGGAGAGGTACAGTTTCCTTTATAGAAGCAGAGCTTGTTAGTCCCCATCATATACTCCTCTGGGTGCTTTATTATTCTGCCTTTAGTTATTGTTAGCTAATTTTCCTGACACCAAAGTAAGACTGACTGGTCTGTAATTGCCAGAAACACCCCTGGTGCCTCTTTTCAAACTATGTTTGACACTGGCTACCCCCAGCCTTCTGGTAGAGTAGCTGGGTTAATGAGAGATTTCTTTTCATCTGTCACAGTCACAAGGAAACCTGGGACTGGATTTGAAATGGTCATCGGAAACAAACTCTGTATTGCTCCTGCTGTCAGCCAGGCATTGCTGGGATGTTAAAATGGTTAACAGTATGTTTGGAATGAGACACTACTTGGAGTTTAACCCATCCAGGGACTGTGCATGCTGTGTCAAGTTGGAAACCCTTGGTTACAGTACCAGAGTTTAATTCACCTCCACTGGTGCCGGAGTGGGAGAGCAGGGGATATTTACCCACCCTGTGGGGGAGGGCAGGTGCTGTTTGCATCAGTGCCTTCCCACCAAAGGCGAACAGCTGGGGCACCATAGAAACTACAGTGGGGTAGGCTGTCCTGTGGATGCACAGAGTCAGCACATCTGGATACCCTGGCTACACCCTCTCCCTAGACAGTGCTGCCTGACTATGAGGGATGTTGGCCAGCTGTGAATACCTGGGGAATGAGGATTGTGGGGGCTCACTAGTGCTGCTTTGTCTTTGGACTTGCTACTGTTGAGGCCTTGCGCTAGGGTCTGCTCGGATGGAAGCAGAATGGGTGATGGAAAGGAGAATTCAGCCCAATGGGATTTGTGCTTCCCTCCAATGCCCTGGAGTTTCCTTGTTGGCTCAGGCAAGACGCAGATTCTTGACCTAAATTACAACCCTTCTGCCTGCCCTTTAAATTTCCCCCCGAACCCCTAGCTGCACATTGTGGCCCAGAAACAGACAAGGGCTGTCCAGCAGCCTCTGAAGCCATCCTCAAGTTACAGAGTGATAATAAGCCCCCTGAAAATGGAGCTTGTTTCTGAAAGGAAATGAAACAATGAAGCCAGGGACAGAGCACTCCAGAGACAATTTCTAAGGCAGGGGAGAGCCAAACAATCCCCAGGCTTCCAGCTGGACTCAGTGGGGATTCTTCAAATAGATGGAAATAAATTTGACAAGAAGATTAACTTTTTATGGGGTTGAAGGCCACCCCTAGGGCCTCTGCAGGGCAGAGAGAGAAGCCTCTGCAGTCTCCACGGTTCCGGATGGAATTCCCTTGTCCATCCGGAGCATTGTTTTTGCCTTTCCATTGTCTGTTTGCTAAGGAAGGAAATCTGTTTTGACAAATGGACTTCATTGAGAGTTTATCTCCCTGCTGCTAACTTTGAGTAAAAATCTAACATAAATTCCCAGCCAGAAACAGGAGGTCAGGTTGAAAAAAGGAAAAACCACACAAAACAACCCATTACTGCTGGCTTGAAGACGAGAAGAAGTGCTCTGGGCTGAGAAATAATGGCTTGACGTTTGTATCATTATCAGAGCTACGTGCCCCACATTTACAATGTTGTCTGAAATGTATGCAAGCTGGAACTCGCACAATGGAATCAGAGTAGGAGCTGGCCAGTCCCTTCTTAAGGAACCTGCATGCAATTTGGAAGGCCCCCACCAGGACACATACATTTTAACTGCTCAATGTGCACTTCCTCAAATGATCAGAGTCACTAATTAACCCTCAGCACCCTGCAAAGTAGGTCACTATTATTACCCCCATTTTACAAAGGGGAAACTGAGGCACCGAGTGGTTCATTTGCCCAAGGGTAATTTTTTTTATTGAATGTGATTATCCTTCATGAACAAGCACTGCTCCTCTCTCCCTTCATTGTTCATTCTCTGTGTTGGTGCCACTCACTATTCAGAGAGTGTGCTGCATTTCATAAGCTTCAGACCTTTTCTCTCTTGCTGTCTTCAGGGTTCAGTGCATCTCACTCGTCTCCTGCAATAGCCCCTGTTATTCAGTTCTGGCTTCCCCAAGCAACTCTTACAGTATAGCTCACTCCTGCCCTGCAACGCCCCATGTTATTCCAAACCAGAGCACCCCACAGCTCTGCCTGTGTATCTCAATGCTGTCCCCCTCATTCCAGATCTGCGTCTCTGCTGTCAGTCATGCCAAACCATGTGGTGGTTCTGTACTGAGGACGGATGACATTTTTGGCTTTGGAACAAGCTCTCCCTGCCTGGGATTGGCAGAGAGAGAGCGAGAAGAAATCAGAGAGCAGTGCTGTCATGTCTGATAACGTTTCTCTCTGGCTGACCTCTCTTTCCATAACACAATTTTTATTATTTGACTTTGGAATATTGATTTTGATTTCCCATTTTGTTTTGGTTTCGCTCCTTTCCTTTCTGCAGAGAGCCAAGGTCACCTTCATATCCTGTCTGCCTTGTAGTCTGTGTGAAGGAATCTCTTGACCATGGACAGTGACCTGGGAGAAAAGCTGGGCTCTCTCTGTGCACTTGATTACCAGGGAGACTGGTAATAGAGGTTAGTTTTATGTAGATATCAATAGATATAACTTTGGTGTCAGAAAGTGCTTTGTAATGATCCAAGAAGTTCCTTCCAACTTCCAGACAGAGGCAGCAAGATGGTTTCTCATGGTCTTGGAGTTTGCATTCAACTCCACTTCTGGAGAGGAGAGAGAAGCTAATGTGAGCCAAAAAGAAGGACACAAACAAGAACAGAGAATGCAACGTATGCCATTCACTGTTTGTGAGGGCTGGGACCTGCCAGAACTCTCCTGAGGCTTTTGCCTCTTGGTGAGCATATACTTCTCCTGTTGGCTACATCACCTCCATTGGACTCACTACAGCAGCAGAATAGGCTTTCCTCGTACAAAAGACATTTGGGGGCCATGCACAGTTTGGGCCCTCTTTAATATAAGGCTCCTGCATTTGAGCTTCTAGCTCCTCTAGATCTGTTAATGGCATGGCTGGGCTGGCAGAGTGTCTGCAGAGAAGTGAGGAGGATGAAATGCCTTTTGCAGAAGTGCCACCAAGACATATGGTTTTATACTGGGAAGAGCCAAGCCTGAACATTTCTGTTTCCAGTTTAGTCTGAGCAGTCCAAATCTGCTATTTCTGTGCTGGCTTGGATTAACAGACAGCTCTTCATCCAGCCCCAGCTGTAGCTGTGGGGGGGGGGGGGGGAGGGTGTATACCCAGCCTCTGAGGTGCTGTGCTGTACATGTCACTGTATCAACCTCTCATCCTTGGGAATAACCCAGTAATAGACCAAAAAACTACTATAAACCAATTCTTGATCAGAACAAAGGATTTGCCATGCAGGCATTGCTCTATCATCCTTGGTGTCCTGCCTCCAGCAGTGGCCAATGCCCCATGCTTCAGAAGAAGGAAAATTCCCTCCTCTAGTGCTCCTGGCCAATTGTGCAGTACTTCATATAGGGCAAATTCTTTCCTGATCCCCTGCAGAGGTCAACCAGTAACCTCAAGCATGAAATTTGGTGGCTCTTAGATTGTCTATTTGCCTAACTCAGAGGTTATTAGTGATCAATGGAGGCTGGTGATATCTGAAAGTGGGTAGACAAATTCAGTTTATTGTTACTATTTCCTCTTCCATTGCTTCTCTTTCTGTCCCACTGGGAGGTTTGCATCGACCACTGAAAAACAGGACAAGCACTTGCCACTTTGAAGCAGCCACCTTTGTCAATAGTCTTGTAAAATTATCCAGCCTGTTTTAAAAATCCAGCTACAGTGACTGCATTGACGGCCTCCGTGATGCAGAACCCCACAGGTTGACCATTCGTCATGGTGTGTGAGACAATGCTTCCCTTTGTTCTAAATGTACTGCCCTTATGATTTCTTTGAGTGACCTTGAGAAGGAGGTGTGTCCCAGCCTCAAGGGATAGACTCCGCAATCATCTGCATCCCAGGAAAAGCGCACTTAGACTTTACAAGTCAAAAGGAACTGCGAACACTACACATTCCTTGGGATCTGAGAACCAAGATGGGCTCAGTCTTTTCACCTTTTCTAATGTCAGCAGTAGAGATCCCAGAGCCAGAACATAGCTGACAATGCATTAGTCAGAACAGACTCCAGTGAGCTCAGTTGTAGCTGAATTGGCCTTTCAAGGCTAGAGGAATAGACATGTTTTGGTCAGTAAAGTCAGCAGATATGACCTGAAGATGCAGTAAGGAGCTTTATTGAACAAACTGCCACTATATCTATAAGCCACAAGAGGGTGAGCTGTTGGCACGTGCCTTGGTTGCATTTTGAGGTATAAAGGACAGAGACTGCCTGCTTTTGACCACAAAGGAAGTGCACCAGCAGCTGACTAAAGTGTCTCTGGCATGCTGAATTGCAGTTAGAATATGGCTCTTTCATGTCCTACTTCACTTTTTAAAAACTTGTTTACATAATGTATCCTTCAACTGTGAAAAATAGTTCTCAATAAAAGGATAAGAATAGCAGGGAACCCTTTATAACACCCCTTTCCTATTTGAACTTAGCTAAGTACCAAATGTTTCTAATCTTCTCTTGCTCTCTTTTTTCCTGGTACTCTCTTCCCTTCTCCCGTCCCCCTGATCACCATCTGTTCTTTCTTCAGCAATTTGCAGCCCAAGAGCTACTTTCTATTAAGTTTTTTACCAAAATTAAGATAGAATATTGAACAGTTTCACTTTTGCCCTGGGAAATGGGTTAAAAGTGTCTGAAAGCACTACAGATCTCTGTCTTAGGTGTTTATGTGGATCCCCTTGCCATAGGATCTGAGGGCCTCTCAATTTTTCATATATTCATCCTCCCAACACCTTTCGGAGGTTGGGAAGTGCCATTATCCCCATTTCACATGTGAGAAACCTCAGGTGCAGAGACTAAGTGACTTGCCCAAGGTCACACAGAAAGTTTGTGGCAGAATAGGGAGTTGGACCCAGTCTCCTGAGACTCAGATGAGTGCCCTAGTAACTGGACCCCCCCCCGTCCCCTCTTAACCCAAAAACTGCTACTCCTTATTCAGCACTGTCATGCATACATGCCTGCCTCTTTTTATTCCTCTGTCCCCAGAGGCTGCCTTCATTATCTTTATCTTTCCTTTAGCTTCCCTATGTCCACCCATTTATCAGGTCTTAATTGTTGGGTCCAGCCAAGCTGCATTCAATGGCGGACCTGAGGAAAAGGGGGAGAGATGACTGTTTGCCATAGGGCCAGTTCACTGTACTGCATAAGTCAGAGCAACCTCAGGGCTGCTCTAATTGATTCACATTTGTAAAGGCCCCCAAAAGGGTTGTTGTGCTTCCCATGGGATTGTCAGAGCAGCGTGAGCTTCAGCCATGTCCCCTTCTCTCTATATCCTCCCCGACATACACCATGCACTGCATGCATGTGAGTTAGCGGGTAATGCAGGGAATCTCCAGTTGCCCAATTAGGGCAGCCTTCAGGCTGTTTATGCTGCCAGAGTGATGCAGAGCAGCCTTCTCAGAGTCAGGACTGGGCCCTGCATGGCCACAGCCAGACTCTTTCGCCAGAGGTATTCTTTCGAACATAATCTCCCTTTGAACAAGAAGGGGGTTGCATTCTCTGTGCTAATTGGAATCTTTCCAGTTTAAAGTACAACTCCCCTCTGAAAGGTAACTGTAAAAATGGGATTGGAGGGCTCCATGTTTACTTGGTTTTCTAATTTGTTTCATTTCTTCCAGCTCTCCACATTCAACCTTGAAGCTGAGAGGCAAGCTGGGTTCTTCCCTGCTCTCACACATCAACACCAGTAATACAGATTAGGCAGAACAATTTTGCCCTCACCCCTGTGTGACTCCATTCTCTAGTACGGTTGTTGCATGGGTGTAACTGACCTATCCTGCATTTGCTGTATGCAGTGTAGTTGTAGCCGTGTTGGTCCCAGGATATTAGAGAGAAAAGGTGCATGAGGTAATATCTTTTATTGGGCCATTTTGTATGAGGCTGGGAGTTCCTTTCCCAAACCTGAAGAAGAGCTTTGTGTGGCTCAAAAGATTCTCTCACCAACAGAAGTTGGTCCAATAAAAGTTATTACCTCACCCACCTTGTCTCTCTACTGTCCTGCGTTTGGAATTTAGTTAATAATTGTGTTGAATGTGCACAGGCTAGAATAGATTCCAGCTTCTGTTCCCAGAGCTCTGTTGGATCTGCAGGGCTTAGAGGGGGAAAACATCATCCAAGCTCATTTGCCCCTCAAAAGTCAGCAAAGATGACTACACACACACACACAGAGCAGATCTGCCATTTTTCAGCATAGAAATGTTAAATCAAAGTCAGTCATTAGACTGTGAAATTCAAGTGGATAATTTGTGGTTCTTCTGCAAACAGCAAAGGGGTTAACTGAATGTGGGCTCAGCTCTACTCGCATGCCCAAACAGCCCCACTGACCTCAAGAGCTTGGCATGGGTGTATGAGCAGAGTTTGGCCCTCTTTGTTTTTGTTCCAGTGTGTCATGCTATGCTGCCCTCTAGAGGCATTAACTATATTGATGTCAAAAAGACCCAATATAAAGTCAGTCCTGTTAATTATTAACCCACATCCTGCTGTGCTTACTCAGGGGAAATTCCCCTTGGCTTCATCATAGATTTGATGGAGTAAGAACTATGGAGCTTGGTCCAGTGTAAGGAAAACAGCACAAAATTCTCCTTTGAGAAGATATATCAGTGTGTTCACTAGAGGCAGTGTGGCCCATAGGAAGGGGGATCAGACTCAGGGTCAGGAGAGCTGGGTTCTTAGCTCGGCTCTGCCACTGATCTGCTTTGTGACCTTCTGTGAATCACTTAATTGCTCTGTGCCTCTGTCTCCCCTCTCACCCTTTGTTTGTATTGTCTATTTAGATTGTCAGCTGTTCAGAGCAGGGACTGTTTCTCACTATGTATTTGTACAACACCTAGCTCAGTGGGCCCCAGGTTGCAGTTGGGGTCTCTAGGCAAATATCAATAATAATTACATAAAAACTACATTAAAAGAACATTGTTAAGGTTACAAAGTCAAGCCTTTGGAAGTTAGGCCGTGCCAGAGTTAAGGCTGCCTGTGCATTCTTAATCCAACCCCCTTGTCCACATGCATTAAGATAGGGTCTTTACTTACATGATCACATACTACTTTTTCCACAGGACTAGTGCGCCAGTGGCTATAGACCCTTCTGCCCCTTCCCAACCCCACCTTCACTTTTGTCCCCTTCTGCTCCTGCCCATCCCCCCTTCCTGACTTGTCCCTGTTCCACCCTATGCCTATCCTATACCCTGACTCCTGCATCAGCTGCTGACCCCCCCTTGCTTCTATTGGCCCAACCTCCATGGCCCTTGCCCCTCTCCCAACCTTTTTAGACTCCCCTGTCTTTTTCCCCTCTCTGCTCCTGCCTCTGTCCCACCTCCTCTGCCCAGCTCTTGCTCCTAATGCCCCCCCCACGGCTTCTTCCCCCTTTTGCAGACCCCCACACAGTTCCACACCTCTCTATAATAGAGTCATTTGGCTTCCTCCTCCTACACACTGCCTGGGTGCCAGCATGGGGGGTGAGGGAGACAGCAGGATCCTTGGCCCCATGCCTCAAAGATATTTAAGCCCCTAACTCAATTTGATTTCAGTGGCAGTTAGGGGTCTAAACAGGATCTGGACCCTTCTGTCTCAGTTTGCAAAGGGGTTTGAGGCTGGGAGCACAAGATTCCAGTGGATTCTGTCCCTCTGCCCCTGTACCAAGTTCAGCTACTCAGTGATTTTGGCCCTAAGAAGGAAACTTACTAGGGTCAAAGAGGCAGAGAGGGTTCAGGGCAAAAAGATCTTTGTGGGGCTTATTCACATGAAAATATATTTTTCTTGTTTTATGCTGTTGCTCATTAAAACCTTGTATTACCAGCTCGGTAAAACACAATACAGATAAACTCACTAAAGTGACATGTATTTCAGGGTGCTGAGACCATCTCAGATCCTCCAGTTGCTCAAGGCAAACTTTTCAGAGGATGCACTTTTGGAAGGACATAAAAATCTCTGTCTCTAGACAGATGGAGAGAGCTTTCTGGGTAATTGATTGTTTCCAACTTTCAACAGAAATATTTGACCACTTTCCATTATCCTCACTCAAGATTAGAGAAATGAATTAGTTGTCTGCCTAACAAAGAGCATCTGCAAAAACATGAGCATGTTACTTGTCCTGGGGAACCTCGTATTTTCACATGGAAAATGGGCATTTATACACACACAAACCCATTTCTGTGCCCCTTTGCCATGCTTACTCTGGTGTTATCAGAGCCTCCCTGATCTGTGTGTATGTGTAATATCCTACACACAGAAGAATTTAGTTCTAGTGAACATGGCACATAGTGACCATTACAACTCTGGATCCCACATATCTGGTAGAATCCACTCTCTCCTCACAAGGTATAGATTTGTGTCTCTGGGTGTCTGATTTGGAAGGCAGTTGTACTATGGATCATTCTGATAAAACAATCAAACGGGGGAGGCTGCTCAGATCAATCCTTAACTTATAAAGTATCAAAAAGTAACTGATAAACAGATGAACCCACTATAATTGTCTAACATTTTTAGCCAGATCCATAGCTAGTGTAAATTGGCATACCTTCAAAGAAGTCAAAGGAGCTATGCCAATTAACATTAGATGAGGATTTGGCCTCTTGTCTTAAGTCTTCTTTTCAGCTAATGAAAGTTTTCCATTTCATACTGGTTGGGAAGCTTTGTATCTTGTAAACTGTATTGCTGGGCATGGTACAATGAGAGATCATGCCAGCTCTTGGGTGCTTATGCCCACCATATAAGGTCTTTGTATGGATCTGTTTGTTTCCTAATCAAGTTGTGATTACAGCTACTGGTAATTTGTTCTTTGCAGATTCTGCCAATCTTGTCTGTGCTGGCCTGCTCCTATAGGCACTCTGGTGAGAGTCCTTGCTTCTGCAGTAATCTTGAAAGGCTGGGAACATTGCAGCTACTTAAGACCGCCTCGGATTGTATTTGACTGTACAATTCCAGTTACTGTACTCTCTAGTGCTCCTGCTATGACCAGTTTGGGCAGCTGTGTTCAGGGAGTCCTCCTCCCCACATTGTCCTTTCCACATCTGGTTAGCAGGTGTTCTCAATTCCTTTCAGCAGCAGCAGCATTCTAGAATGCAAGACAGAACAGCAGACACGGATGTGTGTATGACAATTGTCAATCAATACTTTAAGCATTAGTACACTGTATGCGCACTAGAGGGCAGCAGTGCTCTTTCTAATTTCTCAGCACTTTCATATTTCTTGTGCAATTTCCTGTGCTCAGTGGGTCAGATGTAAAGTTAAATGAATCGTTTCAGGAAATGACCTTGAGGAGGTACAGTTTGTCTATTAACTTTCTTTAGTGGTTGTCATTATAGACAGACAAGCATGTAGCAGATTCAATTGGCGCAGCTCTGAAGGCCTATGACAGCTGGCAAAGTGTTCCTGAAGGGTTTGCTTCCTGTGTGCTTCTCCCGATGAAGAAGCGGTCTCCAGAGACACCAGCCCCAGGTTGTTTTATGAACTGATGCTGTTAGTCTCTTGCAAGTCTCTGCTACATAGATGAATTGAGTCAATAAGCTATTCTGGATAGTAGCACAGCATGACACCAGAGCTAGCTCCATGAGCCCTCTGGGACACGTTCCTTATTCTCCTTCCTCTTCCGGAGGGATCCTCACTGCCTCAAACGGCAACACATTTAAAACCCTGGATTGACCAAACAGAGGGGGCTCTGGCATTGCCTCAACAAGTGCAAGTCTGAATGGGATCTGTCATCCCCATTTCCTCTCCCCCACCTTTTGCACAGCTTACTCCTGTGAGTCACATACTGTATGCACAACACAGACGGTAGCTGTCATTGAAGGCAGTGGGATCTGCACATGTCTATCCAGGGCAGAACAGGTCCTTTTAAATCAAAGAGAGTTACTGTTACTTAATGAAAAACACCCTGCATAGTAACCGCTCTGCTTCTGTATTACCCATTATCATCACTCTGTCTCTCACCTTACCCTACTCTGAAAAGTGACCACATCAGAATAGCCTCTTCTTACTCAGTAGGGCTGCTTCCTCTGTGTATTCAGTCAGATCTGCTTACAGTACTGATTCAATATGTATACACTACTTCTTATTCCTATTAGCCCTGCAGAGTCAACACAGCTCAGCAGGGCTAATGACAAGGTTCCCGCAGCTTGCAGCTGCCTAGGGATCTTTATGTGGGGGAGAATCTTCACAGAGTGGGGGCTATAAAAATATAATACATTACAGGATTTGTTACCTTCCCACCCTGCACTCTGTAGGGCTGGTGGGGAGGACCCAGGACCTGAAAAGCATCCATTGTGATCCAGGGGGAAAGCTGCTAAAGACACAGTTCTCCCCCACCCCTGCCAACCTCTGTGCATGGATCTAGGGGTCATGACTGGGCTCTCTGTTTTAGTGACCACCGTAATTGCAGTATAACTTCACTGAAATCAATAGATTTGCTCTCTGTTTACACCAATGTAAGCAAGGAGAGAATCTGTCCCAATATAATTTCCGATTTTTAAACAAAGAACAAACAAAAAACCACTCAGGGGCTGAGTCTTTTTGTGGAGCAGACATAGAAGTCTCATTCTGAGCAGTAATGGGCATGAAACACCTATCATCTCCACTGATGTAGACCTTGTACAAACACAAAGCTTGGGTAGGGGCTGGCTTTGTTTATGGAACTTACAGCAATTTAAAAAAATTATAATGGTCACATGGTCAATTTTTTTAAAAGCAGCAAAGTCAGGGCACGTGCCTCCTATATACTGTACCAAGGTGCATGAAATATGGAGCCTAAACAACTTGGCTATGTCCCTTTAAAAAGTGACCAAGGCCTAGAAAAATATTTAGGTACCAAATACCTGAGTTGATATGTGAGTAGGAAATACCATCTTTGGGCTAAAAACACAACAGATTTATTTACTGATAATACCTTCCATCATCATCAAGTTGGAGGTGCTTATGTAATGCTTGTCTCTACCCAAGTCTCATAGATGAGTTAATCTTCAAATAGGATCGTATTAATTTCAGTGCAAACTGGTCCCATCCTCTCTTGAACACTGTGACATTATCTATTACTGCCACTAGAGGACACCAGAGTTTCTCTCCTTCCATGTCAAGATTGTATCCTTAGGGCTTATTGATGTCACTGTGATTTCTGAACAGAAATTAAAATGAGTGTCTGCATGACGATATTTGGTAAAGAAATGTCTAGATGCCTTAACACAGCTGAGTGTTATGGCAAGTTAGTTTTCTGTTGATATTGCAGATCCAGTTCTAGCAAAGGGGTCTTATTGCTCATGAGAAAAAAGAGGCAGATTCTGATCTCATTTGCATCCATGTAAATTCAAAGAAACTCCATTGACATCCAAGGAAGTTGTTCTGAATTGACACTGGTGTAGCTGAGAGTGCAACATGTGTTAAGGTTTAGGCCTGCATGACCTGTTATTTGGATGCTCTGTGGTGTTTCCTGGCAGTGCAACTGCCCAATTAAAGCTTAAAATATGCAGGAAGTTGCATAAACTACAGACCTGCTTCTATTGTAGTTAACTGGAATTTTTCCATAGACTTCAATGACAGCAGAATTGAGCCTTAGGAGCCTAAGCCTGGAAGATGCAGAATATCCTGAACTCTCACTGAATCTCTCAGGAACTCAAGGATTCAGCATTTTGCAGGAGGTGTTCAGTGCTTTGCAGGTTTGGAGCAGCTACACCTGCTTTATAGAACTCCTTATTGTGTCCTTGAGACAATGTGAAGTTTCATTCTGGGGGGAGTAAAAAATCTGGAGTAATTCTATCAAAGCCAGTGGAATTACTCTGCATTTACACTGCTGCTGAAACTGAGCGTGGAATTAGGCCCATAAGCAACAACATTAGACAGAATGAAGAATAAAACATTTAAAACGGAATGTGAAGAGCACCCTATCCCCCCATTTATTATGTATAAGGCACCATGTATGGGGCCATGGCTGTTTCTTTTAAAATAAATTACATCTTACTTTTCAGAATATCCTAGATGTCACTGCCCAGCCCCTTAGTGGGTATAAATCAATCTAGCCCTCAGGGTTGGAGAGAAAAGCTGGAAAATATGAAGCATGTGCATCCTAAAGGCTCAGAAACCAGGAGGTAAATAAAAAGAACCCAACATTTGTTTAAAATCTCATGAATTTTGAGTTTTGGCCTCAGGATTTTTGAATGATTGGCAATACTGCATACAGGTCTGTTGGGGGCTCTCCACTGGGGGTTAATCCCTCCCTAATCCATTGTCAGGGGATCTCTCCCTGGGGTTAGTGCCTGCCTGGCACGAGGTCTCTCCCCGGGGTTAATGCCCCCCCCCCCCAGCCTGGTTCTTAAGGGGTCTCTCCCTGAGATTAATGCCTACTGTGCCCAGATGTTGGGGGGGCCTCTCCCCAGGTTAGTGCCCCCAGATGTCAGGGGGACTCTCCCTGGGTGTTAGGGGCGCTCTCCCTGGTGTCAAGGGCTCTCCTGGGTTAGTGCCCTCTGGGTATTGGGGGTCTCTCACCAGCTGTCAGGGGCTCTCCCTAAGTTAGTGCCCCTGGGTGTCAGGGGTTCCCCCTAGGTTAGTGCCCCACAGGTGTTGGGGGCTCTCCCCGGGTTAGTGTCCACAGGGTATTGGGGGGCTCTCTCCAGGTGTCAGGGGCTCTCCATGGGTTAGTGCCTCCCGGGTGTCAGGGGCTCTCCCCAGGTTAGTGGCCCCCAGTGTCAGAGGCTCTCCCCGGGTTAGTGGCCCCCGGGTGTCAGGGGCTCTCCCCGGGTTAGTGGCCCCCCCCGCTGTGAGGGGCTCTCCCCGGGTTAGTGTCCCCCCCTCCCCGGTGTGAGGGGCTCTCCCCAGGTTAGTGTCTCCCCCCCGTCAGAGGCTCTCCCCGGGTTAGTGGCCCCCGGGTGTCAGGGGCTCTCCCCGGGTTAGTGGCCCCCCCCGCTGTGAGGGGCTCTCCCCGGGTTAGTGTCCCCCCCTCCCCGGTGTGAGGGGCTCTCCCCAGGTTAGTGTCTCCCCCCCGTCAGAGGCTCTCCCCGGGTTAGTGGCCCCCGGTGTCAGAGGCTCTCCCCGGGTTAGTCCCCCCCGGTGTGAGGGGCTCGCCCCAGGTTAGTGGCGCCTAGGTACGGGGGCCTCTCCCCGGCGCTGCCGTGCCCCGGGCGGGCGGCAGGGCGCGCTGTGCGAGCGGGCTGCCTGGCCGTCGCTTCCCTTCCCTTCCCTTCCCGGCCCGGCGGAGGGCGGGGGGTGGCTGCGCCGCCGCCGCGGAGCCTACAGGCCGCCGCAGTGTCTCTGCCGGATCCAGCCCGGCCGGCAGCAGCAGCAGGCGGCGGCGGGTCGGAGCAGGGCGCCCCGGCCGCTCGCTCCTGCTGGGCTGGGCCTGAGCCCTGGGGTCGGCGCGCGGAGCCCGGCCCCGGCCCCCGGCGCGGCCCCGACATGTCCGGCAAGATCGAGAAAGCAGGTGAGCGAGCGAGCGGGCGGGCTGGCGGGCTGGCGGGCGCGCAGGCAAGGCCGGGGCCGGGGCCGCGGCGGGGGAGGCCGGGCGCTGCTCCCCCTGCCCCGAGGCAGCCGGGCTGCTTCCACCGGGCCCGCACGCTGCTGCTCCCCGTCGCTGGCCGGGCTCGGGGGCTCGGAGCCCTCCTGAGGCGGCCCGGGGCCTTACGGGCAGGGATGGAGCCCGGGCCGGGTGTCCTAGGCTGGGGGACCCCCCCCGCCCCCGCCGTGAGGGGAGACGGGCCCTGGGGGGCAGCGGGGGAGGTGGAGCCCGCGGGGGGCAGGAGAGATGGGGCGGGGGTCGAGCCTTGGGGAGCCGCTGGCCGTGACTGAGGCGAAGGGACAGCGAGCCAGGGAGGGGAGCTGCCAGGGCTGGGGACCCCGCGTCCGAGGGGCCGGGGGCTGCAGTGCGGTGTGGTCCGCTCGGGTTAGGGCTCGTGTTTCTGCGGGCTGTGTATTTGCCGCGCAGGCCGGCAGGGGGACGAGCTGGCGGTGGGAAGTCTCCTGTCAGGGGTCAGATCTCGGCGTGCTCAGCCCTGCCTGCCCCGCCGCCGAATGGGCTGTTGTCCCAACGCTGCGTCCCTCCCTCGGCGGTCTCCGGGGTTAACGGCCCTGGTCTGTGTCTTGCTTCTGTTACCTTTTGTTGTGGGTCACTCCCATCGTAGAGTAACCCCGCGTGGCTTGTGCCTTTGAAAGCACCCTCCTGGCAAGATATTTACCTTGGTCTCTAGATCTCTTTTCTGTACTGCTGGTATAGGGCTGTCCCAGAAAAGGTTACTGAACCTGATAAGAACAGATTTAAAAATTGTATTAAGATGATTTTTTTTTTTAAAAAAGTGAAGGGTGCAGAGTTTAAGCATAGGAGTTTTTGGTTATCATGGAATTACTCAGTCACTTACTCTCTGGTGAGAACGTCAGGACTATTTCATAAATATCTTCTAATCTATTTCTCTGTGTCTCTCTGTTGTTTTGCACACCCTGGCACTTTTACAGTCATTTGAATTTAACAGTCTGTAAACCTGTGGCACTGTGAAGTTTGTGACCTACAATTAATTGTAAGTTACTAAACTTTTCTGTTGTTGGTAATCAGATGAGAAAAGATGAGTCTGTAGGCATATTTCAGGGAGAACTTGCTCACTTTTTCCTATCCTCTTTGCAAAGCTCTGGAGTCAGGCTGGGGTGACTGCAGTACAATGAGCAGTTAGGAAGATGCTCTTCCTGTTCTAAACGTGGATACATAAATGAAAAATACTTACACATGAATCATATTGTCTCTGTACTCCTGGAAATCATGTCAGGTTCTCAGTTAACACTTGAGATGGCTGAATGCCCCCTGCTTTTCCATGTAGTGTGAGTGGTATATTTAAAGATTCAATTAGTGTATTGCAAATTAAACAGTGAATGTATTTAGTTTAATTATGCTGCATTTAATTATCAAGAAAAATCAGAGTTGTGTTTTTCTTTTTAAGGAATAGCTAGACAGTTTCCTGCAGGGAAGGTACAGTAGGGGAGTGTGTGTGTGAGGAGTATAGTATTCACGTTCAGTAGCCTTTGGCTAGGCAGTATCTTTTTAGCAAAGGAGCTAAAGTTGGTGGCAGTGATTTTGGTTTTTGATCATTCAGATTCATTTTGTTCTGGCTTCTGAGCTGTCTTGCATCGGAATGCATTTTCCTGTGATATGGTTCTGGAGCGGCCCCAAGGAATAAGTGAATGTAATAGCCTGCTAGCCATCTTTTAAATACAGTACATAGGGTTGGGGACATGCCTCAGCACTAAGTTACTGTCTAACTAGTGTGCATTGCATCATAGGACAAATGTGATTGCAGAAATATCATATATTAATCCATGCATAATTTCCCTAGGATTTCTCCCATAGCATTATAGCAAAATGCTACACTCTGGAATCCTTCATATACTTTAAAAATGCTTATTAGTATATCATTGTTGTTCATCCCAGATAAACTAGGTAAGATTTGAAAATGTTAGCATGCATAGATATGGGGTCAGCTCCAAAGGAACTGGCACCTGTTTATGCCAGAGGCCAACCATATTGTGTAAAACGCAGATGCCAGGCAAGCTATGAGCCTGACTTTGCAACGTGCTGAGCATCCACTGACGAGCGTGGAGCATCTTTCAGGACCTGGCCCTGTGCAAGTACTGTAGCGTGTACAATTGTGAGAATGCAGTGGGTGAAGACTTTGTACAGAAACATTCAGGAGATTGTCTGTATCAGACGCATATTGTTGTGGCAGTTTGCTCGGTAAGGGAAACCATAACTCTGTGAAATTGTCCTTTAACTGTGTGTGTAGTTCCATTTCTCAAAGGAAAGACTCTTTGATAGAAACTCCACTTCTAAGTCAAACCAGGAGACTTAGGGGCCAGCCACTTCAGTAATATTTACCTCATGGTACCGAGGGTGGGGAGGGTATGTGTTATAATAGCATAAGTTTAATCAGTACTGTCACCTAATAAACATAGTCTGTGACATTGGAGAGAAATTTTATCCCTACCCTAATGCAAAGTGTACAATAGCAGATTAAAGATACACTGAAATACAGAACCATATAGCAGGTGCCATGGGGGCTATAGCCTGCACTTTGTATACATCTTTCACTGTAGACATTCTTATGAGAATGCCAATATACGGTAGATCCATTTATGTTGCAAATTAAATAAATGAAGTTGCCTGGTAAGGAATGATACTGTGTATCTTCAAAGCTGGCTTAGGCTTTGAATGACTTTCTAACTATCCATACTGAGTGGGAGGGAGAGAACATATATCCAGTCTGGCTGGAAAAAAAAGAGAGCATATCTTACCTTTGGCAGTATGCAGGGGTCCTGCTTCTCTCTGATATAAGAGGATGTTATCTATCCCAGAAACCATTAAGCTATAGCATTTAATAAAATTTAGTAAGAAACAATAATAGATAATAGCTGCCATCCGGTTGGCCAAGGAAGAGTGGACAAGGCTCTGTTTGGAGTCTGTCACTACCACTAGTGAATGAAATAGGATCATGGGGTTCCATGTGGCAATGCGGCGTATGATGATACATTCAATTTACTGGCATTAGATTTCCCACATCCCTTAGGCTCAAATCAGGTAACTCTCCAATACTTCCTTAAAGCAATCCTCTATGTTCTCCATTTCAGATTGGAAATATATATTAAATTATCTTCTCTTCCTTTCTCCGGTTGTGTGTTTGCAGCTTTTAACCTTGACTTTCGGTGAATAGTTACAGTAATTCTCAGGGTTGCCTTAGTTTTTATTTGTATGAAGTCTGTTGCAAGTATCCCCGATGTAACGCCACCATTCCAGACCCTGTGACTAGATCAATGGGGTGAAGTGGCAATGTTGCAGTCTTGGATCTAAAATCCAGAATGGGGTTGCTGTGAAAGAGATGAAAAAGCTGCAGACTGTGCTTCATTTGTTCATTACCAGGGATGAATTCGTGAACTTACTTATCTGGTGGATCACAGACTCCAGGGAGCTGAATTATCCTGCATCCTTCAAATCTATGGGAAAAGAGAAAGCAATAAAACGCAATCAAACCTTGGCCTAGAAATCAAAAATTCCCCTGTGAACAGGGTCCATTTGATGGTCTCTCTATTAGAAAACATGGATTTCAATAGTTTGAATGAAGCTTTATGCCAGGTTACTGTTGTCTTCCATGCATACTTAAATTCTTAACCTTAACATTGTTTAGGAAGCTCTTTAACACCCTCTATACATCTGTCTTTTCAGAAGCGAATTGTTGGGGTATCGATACAAGTTGCTTTGTGGCCATTGTGTTGTCTGGTGGGCATGAAAACTTCAGCTCAGCTCAGTGGCCGACTGCAGGTATTTTTTTCACAGAAGACCAAGGCATCAAACATTGTCTTCAGCTCTTTCTTATATATTTAATTAGTTCAGTAAAGCTGTAAAATCTCCTGCTGTTTAAACTGTCAGCATAAACTTCTACAGGAAATACCAAGATAACTTTTCTTATGGGAAATAGTTAAATAAAAAGACATAACACAATGCAACTGGCAAGAATTTATACATCCTGATGGGAACTTTATTGTTCAGCCAGAGTCTTTCACATTGACTTGTGACGTGTTGAATTGTGCATATTTGAATGGTGGAGTATTATGAAATTTCTCAGTACGTTAGTTTTTGCCTGTTAGATAATTTGAAAAGTAAAGTCAAAACTATCAAGGACTCTTCTACCTTTAGTCATATCTTCATCATTCAATGAATCTGGAAATTATCCCATGTTGACTCCTTATTTTCATATCAATATAGTCTTCCACAGTCCCTTCCGCATTGTACTGAATTGTATTTAGGTGATTTATTGGGCAGATGTCTGTCTCTGTTTCCACCACTGTACCAAGTTCTCAGATATGAAGGAAGACTTTCAAGTTAATTAGAAGTTCTGCATTTGACCGACATAATGTCCCTTTTCCAGATTAGTGGCTTTCGAACAAAGTAATAATCTTCTGATGAAATGTCTTGACCTGGAAACTGGAGATTAAACGCTCTCCACTGCCTGCATCCTTGTATGGACTCAGTTCATTGTCAGGAAGGCTGATCAGTTGGTATCTTTCAGTACTCACACTTTCAGCATCTCCTGCAATCTTCATTGAATTCCATTCCCATGTTGTCGTCATACAGACATTTTACTGAAAATTAAGTTTCTATCCAAAAGTCTTGCCTAGTTGTGTGTAGAGTCAGGCTGTAGAGATACAAGGCAAAGATCATGACTTGACACTTCCCAGAGAGCTTGGTACAAAGAGTGTTTCACGTTTTTTAAAGATGTTGGGTGTAAGCTTGATGGGTGTTGAAAACAGCATGGCTTCAAAACTACACTGTTAAAAAATGTAGCCTGCGGGCTCACTGGAGCATGATTGAGATGCTCATAATGGTTATAAGAAAGGAGTGGGCAGGGGAAAAAGACAGCTGAAGTCCAGTGGAATGCGAGGCAGCTGGATTGTGACTTAGTCAACTAAAAAATTGAAACTGGAAACAATTGCTAAATTTATTTTCTGGGTGTGGGCAATCATTTTGTGTTCTCTAACAAAGTGAGACTGAATTTCAGTGAATCCAAAAATATATCTTTTGGTGTAATCCCACAGGTGCCTGCGGTAGGTCTCACTGGCTCTTGTTCTCCTCCTCCTGGCAAGTAGAGAGAATATGGAAAGCTTACTTTTGATCAAGAACACGGCACAGATCTGTCTCATCTAGGCCCACAGCTTCATTTGCAAAAATATTCCCCATTTATAATAGACTTGTCATTTATCAGCACCAGCTTGAGTTGTTACAATCTGTTGCATGAGTGAAAGAAGACATTTGCTCCGGTGCTAGGGATTCAAGCTGTGGCTATGCTATAGGTTTCCTTGGGGCTTCAGTTTTTCATTTAAAAGCTTTGAGTTGCAGTTGGTACTTCCATCAGTACACTAGTGACTACTATGTCTATTGCATTAGTAGGTGCACCTCATGCTATTTCCAATGGTATTGGATCATCTTTGTATATGGAAGTTAGGAAAGAGCCTAAAAACTGAGAGGAAACGATAACTTGCCCTGTGTATTATCTCTTTAATGTGTAACATTTGCTTCTGAGCTGAGAATCTGTATACAGAAGTGGCAAAATGAATTTTTACAGTTTACTTATAACCTGCTAAAAAATGAGGGCTTACAGAGAATCTCGCAGCATCTTAACTGCAGCTGTGCTAATGGTGGTATTGTAAAGCAGAGGTGAGTGTAAAACCTGATCCATTTCTGAATTTTGTTTTAAAGAAGCTCTTTATTCACAGCCAGAGAAATGTTTGTATTTTATTATCTGGCAGTAGGAATGGCATCCAGTGGCTAATCAGACTGAATCCAAAGCTCTCATTGCCTATTCATGTTCCAGCGGATTCATCGATGTTCCCCTCTACTGCTATTGAAAGGTGGCAGACGGAACTAATTAAAACATCCTTGTACAGCAATGAAGGTGAAATGATGGAACACATCACTGTTGTTCTGTGCCAGATAAAACACCAGAAACCATGCAGTTTCCATGTACGCGAGAAGCTAATAAATTACATGTGATAGCCACAGGCAAGGTGACTTAATAGTCTTCATTTTTCCCCCGTTGACTATCTTACATAGTTAGGATAAATGCAGAGGCCTTAATTTGTTCCATTTTCCCCTAGCCAATTACCCATAGGGTTTTTTTCAGAAGCTAATGCTCATGAGTTTCGGCAGTAGTAGAGCCAGTGCCAATTTGCAAAGAAGTTAAATCCCATTGACCTCTTATATGCACTGTTGCCTGGTACTGAAATGAATCTTTTCATTTAAATAGCCAGTGCACTTCCATGCTGGCTTTGCATTAGCTACAAAAAACCTCCACAGACATGCAAGCAAAGGGATTTCTCAGCTTCTCAAACATCGGCAGCAAATGGTTTTCCTACTGAAAGTAGTTTAGTTCGTAATTCAGTGCTTTAATATTTCCTTTACCTTTTGAACATTGGCAGCTTTTGATTGTTTTATACCTGTCCTGTAAAATTCAGACTCTAAGGCCTTGTTTACACACACAAGTTGCACCGCTTTAAGTGTACTGATATAGTTGGACCGGTACAAACCCCCAAGTGTGGATGCAGTTATACCAATGTAAAGGTACTTCTATTGGTATAGCTTATTCCTAGGCAGGAAGGGGAATAAGCTATAGTGGGATAAAGCAGCTTTATACCGGTATAACTGCATCCATGATGATGATGATGTTGTTGTTATTACTTGTATTACTGTAGCCCCAAGAGCCCAAGTCATGGACCAGAACCCCACTGTGCTGGTGCTGTATTGATATAACTCTTTCTGTACAAAATCGCACCCCTGAGAGAAATAGTTATACTGGGAGTAAAAACTGTGCATAGACCAGTCCTAAGCTTTTCAAGACAGGGACTGTTGTCTCCTACCTTCTGTCTGCATGGTGGCTAGCACAATAGGCTGCAGTTCTGTTTGGGACCTCTGGGCAATAATGTAATACCATGAAAGGGGGTTCCCAAGTGCTTTAGGACACCCTTCTCCCTTTTGTCTGTGATTAGATTTTTCTGCGGACTCTTTCTTAGCTCCTGGTTTGGTTAAATCAGGCCAGCTGTTCTTGTATCAGCAGTGAGTTTTCAGGCTCAAATCTGGTTGGTCTGTTCAGCTCAGGTTGCTCTAGTTACATCAGTAAACAATACCATGATTAAGCCATCGCAACAATGGCAGTGTGTGAGACATAGTGACAGTATTTGACTGTCATCCAAAAGTGGTGGCACTGACACTCATCACCAGTCTCTGTGTAGCTGAGACTCTAAGGTGGTAGCCAGCTATGTAGTATTACAGAGTGTCTGGTCTTCCAGACCAGTTCCAGCAGAGCCTACTTCTAGTAAAAAGTCCTATGAAGGCACAAGACGCATTCTATTCATACAGCTTTCCATACTCGATATGATGGTCCTTCATTTTCTCTCCATTCTGTTTCAAACATTGACTGTAACTATTGATGCTTCACTACTTTTTGAACTTCATCTCAGACAATGAAAATAATAGACTAATCAGCTTCTAGTCACTCTCTGTTTCTAGTTTCTGTATATTAGCAGGATCCTTTAACATTTGGGTTGGAAATATTGTAGGAGAATGTTATTTCCTTTAAAAAAAACAAACAAACAAAAAAACATTTTCAATTGCAGACAAAATAAATGTCAAAAACCCCATGGAAATGTTTCTGTTCATGCTAGTTTGTGTAATCTTGATTTTATAGAACCTAATTTTGGGGCATAAATTGGCCTGACAGTTCCATTAATTTGATTTTTTTTTCAGTCTGGTGCTGTGATAGTGGATCTGGTCAGAACTGCTGGGATGAATCGAGCATACATGAACTCCTGACAGAATGTATATTTATTTACATCTAAATATAAGTTTTCTGTGTCATCTGTTATAGGTAAAATGGGATTTTCACAGTTGGGAGCATGCTGCCCCAGGAACATTCTCCAGTACTGCCATACAAACTGCCATTTTACTGCAGCCTGGCAACTTTACTCCTGAAATACCAGTGCTGCAGTCCGTACTCTTAAAAGATATTTCTGAACACTATTTGTAGTTTATGCCTATAGAAAAATGCGTCTACACAAGATTTCATTTACTTGAGACAGCAGTACTGTCCTCACCCAGCACATGAAGCCTCCCCGTAGAGGAGATGAATTCCAGTTCCTCTGTATTGTATTGTAGTTCACTCAGACAGCCCCTCATTGTTAACATTATCCCTTGATGTTAAATCCATTCATGGTTGTTGCCACTGCTGCCACTGTTCTTTGCTGGACCTTGGGAGGTAGTGTTTCCAGGTAGAAGTGGATGGGGACAGGGAAGTGTAACAGATGTTCAGGAAAGGGAGCATTAATAGTCTGTATCTGAACATTCATTGACTCTAGTATCATGGGAACTCTGACATATAATATGTGTGGGAGAATCAGTTTTACATTGTGACTTCATGCTATGTCAAATCTAGCTAAGTGACTTCAAGTATTATGGTATCTGACCTATAAGCAGCTAAACTGTCAGAATTGTCTCTGTCTTGGGCAGCTTCCTATTTGCATGTTTCTTTCACCTTTTTATTTCCCCTTAACTACCAAGGAGGATGGTCAGTTCAATGTGGGTGACCTAGGAGAGGGCAGGGCATGGTGCAGGGGTTTAGACTCATGATACTCTAGCAGACCAACATTTTCCAGCATCTTGCTTTATTTTCCCAGGAATAGGATCTATGCTCATGCATGTTAGGGGTTTCCCAATGCTCTGAAACTGTCATACATTATGTGATCCAGGTCAGGGCTCTGGTAGTGCTGCAGGTGCAACTGATGAAACACTCGTGCATTATTATGTTAAGGGAGAAATACTAAGGGCCTGTCTTCTCTACAAAGTACTCCCATTGAAGGAGACCATGTTACAATATGATTGTACCCCAGCATGGGAAAGCACATTCCATTTTGTATTGTAGATAGGACCTTTTTGAAAGACTATAGATGAGATACTCCTCATGTCTCCAGATAGAAATGGAACTCAAGTCCTGCAGTGAGTGGATTTAATACTCCTGGGGAATTCTGTGCCTAAAAATTCTGCATATTTTATTTGTCAAAATAACACAATATAATTACTCCTGTTTCAATTATTTTGGTAATTTATTTCAAAATGCCTTTCAAATAGTATATAAGGGATTCAAATTTCTCCACAGTTGAGACATTTTTAACTTATTTCATACATGTACGCAGGGGGTTAAATCTTAAGTTTTTGTCATGTGAATGTGTTTCTGAAACATACATAACACATGTAGCTTGTAAAGTTAGTGACTGGATGCTGCAGTCTTGAATGTTTGAGAAAGTAACATGTATCATTATAGAATTTGACCAATGCACCTAATGTGTGGTTTTACGGCTGTTAACCTCTAGTTTGTGAACAATATCATCTTATTTACTCATCAGCCTGATTCTTAATACTGCCTTTACATTGTGTGGCATATGTGGTTTTATCCTCCAGTCTTTTAGGACTTTTTTCTGATGAGTCTTCTAATCTACCGAACCACCCAGTCCCTGCTGTACAAGTGGTGTTAAAATAACCTGAGGAATGTACTCCATATTTAGAAAGTTTCCTGAACATAAGTGTCATGCAATAAAGGGCTTAGGGCAAGATCAATATTTTAGCTCTGGTTTTGCAGTGCATTCCTACCAAGTCCAGATGATAGTGTTCTGTGAATCCTTTCAGTGTTCTTAAATGTGGACTTTGGCTAGTAGCACAATATATTTGAAATACAAAAGTCTGCCGAAGTGATGACTGTGCCTTTTTATTGGAGTTACACCAACATTAGCCAGAGTTTGTCATTTGGGGGACTTTGTGGACTTAACAGAGCTACGGTGCAGATAAATGTAATGGATTATGGAGTATGTGGTGTGGCACGATGCAGGCAGCTTCCTCTACATCTTCATGTAGTTTGCACACTTTGGTTTTGATCCCTGGCAGTGTTGAGTTCTCACAGGTTCGGTTGATTTCATTGTACCAGACTGTTTACACTGAAATTACATAAAGCTCCCCCTCCTTTTTTTGTGTGTGCATGTTTAATCAATCTTAAGTTTTCATCTTTCTGAAAAAATGCATTAATGATGCCCAGGGAAACGGAAGAACCCTTATAAAGTATTTTAAAGGAATTTAAGAAACATTTCAAGAAGCACGGTTTAAAACAGATGCTCTATCAGAACGGATTTTTTTTTTTAATTATTCAATTTCAAAATATTCAAGCTGACAGTGCCCCTTTAAAGAAGCACTGACTCCTTGTGGAAAACTTTCATTGTTATGTGTTCAGAGAGAAGCCTGCTTATATGTAATATGTTTCAAATATTTTCCTCCTATGTTTTTGTTTGTGAAGGCTTGGACTAAACACAGCTGCACCAGTTTAACTAAACGTGTGATTTTTATACTTGTTTAGTTAAAGTGGTGCAGCTTTGTGTGGACACTCTTAAATCAGGTTAAACCTGATTTAAATTGGTTTACCTTGCATTGGTAAATTCACAGGTGTGAAATAAACCCAATCATAACCAGTTTTAAACAAATATGAGAATGTCCACATGGAGTTGCACTGCTTTAATTTAAATTGTTTTTTAAACTGGTGCAATTTCTGTATATAGACAAGCCTACGAAGATTTGGGTGGATATAGGTTCTTGGAAGCTCATCAGCTCCTCCTTATTCCCCAGGTAAAGTCATTCCTCTGTGGGCACACTTACGTCAGTTTAAAATTGGTTCTGTTGATTTACCTTGTGCCTGTAAATTTACTGATACAAGGTGAACTGATGTAAACCAGGTTTAAATTGATTCAACAGCATCCATGGACAAAATTACACCAATTTAACTAAATGGGTGTAAAATCCCACCCTTAGGCTATGGCTACACTACAGAGCTTATAGCAGTTCAACTGTGCCACTGTACCACTGCTAGTGCAGATGTTTTAATCTAATGACAATGGGAGAAGCTCTCCCACTGGCATAGCGCTGTCCAAATTGGTGCTTAGATCGGTGTAATTTACATTGCTCAGGGGGCATAACTTATATTGGCCTAAGCTGTAATGTGTACCTAGCCTTAGTTAGACTGGTACAACTTTGTGTGTAGACCAGGTCTGAAATATCCAGATATATATATGCAGGGTCTTCAGTCTAAAAATTCCCAGAGCCTGTCAGATTCCTAAAATTGTCAGAATTTTTTCCTGGGGGGATGGGTCATCAAATTCTCCTACAGCAGCAAAATTCAACACTTGAGGCTAGCAGCAACCCAGCTGTTCAACAGACGGGCCTCTAGCAGAAACATTTTCTGAGTGATTGGATCACATTTGAGATTCTTTGGAAACTTTCCAGCAATTTTTGTTCAGAAATGCCATAGAATCCAAAATAAATAAAACAAACTAACAGAAACATAAATTAAGAAACAATAGCTTACTGAGATCATGTGCTTAATAATACTTACAAGGAGTGAGGCGGAAAATGTCAATAACAGCAAAGAGCAATTGAGGGCTGATGTATGACGATTACTATGAGACTACCTTTGAGCTATTGGGCCAAATCTTGCCGTTCTTGCTCAGGCAAAACTCCCATTAAGATCAATGGGTGCTTTGCCATCTAAGGCTTGTAGGATTTGGCCAATTATGTTTTCTTCTGACTTAAATTGGTTGAATAAGACCTCTGTTTCTCTGGCTATTTAGCTATACAGCTATTCTCTGGCTATTTAGCTATAAAATTTAGCTATTTTTTCCTATGTTGAAACATTTTCAAATAGATTGGCAAGGCAGGTATGTCTGAAATGAGGATTCAGTATTGTTTCAATGAAACTGGCTTAAGTGGGGCTCAGATACCATACTGATTGGCCTGGTCAGTATAAGAACCCGAATAGAGTAAGTGGAATGGGAAAGCTTTTGAGCTGTAACTTGAGGGTTTAGTCTTCATTAGTCACCTATTTCTGTCCTTGGTGTCCTGTGGGTTGTAGGTGTAGTTGTAGGTTTTAATGATTCCTTGGGGCTATGGTTTCTTACTAACATAGTAATAATTAGTGTGAACAAGTTAATTTAGCATACCACTTGCTACGCACTTGTCTGGCTAAACTGGAAATGGTCAGGACATTCCTCTATTTCTGCCTCTCACAGTTTGGCTTGCATTATATTTCTTTTGGCACAAAGAAAAACACAGTGCTGCTTGAGTGTGGTGACTACTGTAAGTGTTGTTACCTGACTTTCTAGGGGAGGAAAAAAAATGTGGAGAAGACCAAAAAGAACCCCGAACAAAACTGTGTTGTATGCAAATTGCTACAGAGACAGCTAAAGCAAAACCTATGGGCAGCAAAGCGTTTGCTCAGTGTCAGTGTGGTTAGTATTTACACAAACTGTCATCTCCCTTGTGCTGTTCAGACTAAGGAGAAACAAAATATCCCCCTCCATCAGCAAGGGATGACTCAACACCAGACTGAAAGGTTACTATATCACTGGCAAATAGTGTGTGTGTGTCATCAGTCTCATCCATGTCCTCTAAGACAGTAGTTCTCAACCAGGGGTCTGGGGCCCTCTTGAGCAGGTTTAGGAGGAGCCTCCAAGCAGGGCCAGCATTAGACTCTCTGGGGCCCAGGGCAGAAAGCCGAAGCCCCACCACATGGGGCTGAAGCCCAGGTCCCTGAGCCCCGCCTCCTGGGGTTGAAGCTGAAGCCTGAGCAATGTAGTTCGTGCCCCAGGCAATTGTCCTGCTTGCTACCCCCTAATGCTGTCCCTGGATTTATATGCAGAAAACCAGGTATTGTGGCACAGGCGAGTATGGAGTTTCATGGTGGTGTGGGGGGAGGCTCCAGAAAGAAAAAGAACCTCTGCTCTAAGAGATTGGGTTATGTGCTGCACTTAAAATATAGAGCTGAAGTATCTTGGAAAAGCCTGCCAGGCCAATGTGCTCTTAACAGTTCTTTAAGAAGGGAGTTTGTTTAAAATCTGCAGTGAAAAATACAAGAAAAAAAAATCACTTAGGTGAATGTTTTTTCTTGTAATCTTGGACTCAGGTAAAAGCAATTATCTGAATTCTATATGTGTATATTGGTAGCTCTTTCACTTAGATTTTGTCCTGATTTACATCCTTGTTCACCAGACCTTAACTCTTATGAGAATATTTCACAGTAATACTTACTACCTCCTTGGAGACAGCAGATGTACAATAGGTGATATGTATGTACACGTTTCTCTAAGTTTTCATTTGGTTGGAAGCTTGGGAAATGCCAGGATGTTAAGGATTAAAATTCATCATTCTGACCAAAGACTGGTCTGGTCTAACTTGCATCCTTGGCATAAGCCATCTAGATCTTAGTGGCTCTTTACTAGATATAGCCACACAGGAAAAATATATTTAGCTGACGATTCTCCAGCATTACCACCTCCTTGCCCATGTGCACAGTAGTGACCTGAATATATATTTTATACTTCCTTCTGTTCTGTTTGAAGGTTCAAGAGAATTGTTTCTGACAGCTGAGCAGATTAACGAATCTATAAACCTTGAGGTTCTCTGGGTACAGAGGTGCATAAGAGTAAGAAAAGCTGTGTTTGAAAGCTAGGTTGACCACTGGTATGGTTGTTTTAATACTGCTTGAGTTGTCTGGGTATTTATGGCTGTTATAAGTGACATGATCCAAGATTACTAATGTTTGGTCACCCAGACAGTCAGCGTTCCACTACTGAGCTTCAAAACATTTCCTGCATCAAATGAAATCGTGTTTTAGGAGAAACTAGTCTCTGTGCCCAAATTTTGTTAAGATTGCTGCTGAAAAACAGTAATTCTTTGTAGAAAATTCTGATGTATGTTACAGAGTCTGGTGCCCATGGAGAATAACTGCAAAATGAGATTCACCCATGGGTTACCAGCATTCCAGTGTGTCCGGTATGTACAGCTAACAAACTTGATCCTTATTTACTTTTGTTTGCTTTTTTCATTGAATACTTCTCAAATTAGGTATGTGATGTCTGAAGGCTTTTGACCGTCTAATCTACCAAGTTTCAGCCACCACTATAATCATAGAAAGAAAAGGAGTATTAGTGGCACCTTAGAGACGAAACAATTTATTTGAGCATAAGCTTACAAAAGCTTATGCTCAAATAAATGGTTAGTTTCTAAGGTGCCACTAGTACTCCTTTTCTTTCTGCGAATACAGACTAACACGGCTGCTACTCTGAAACCTGTCACTATAATCATGTGACACTGTGGTGGGAATGCTAGTGCTCCATGGTATAAATGCCATGGATTTGTTTTCGATGTGAAACTGGAAGAGCTGTTTTGTGTTGGTACGGCATAGAAAGATCTTTGTTTTGGGGTGAACAGTCTTAAACTCCTGTTTCACTTCTTTCCCCCCAACCCTCGTAATGACACCGTCTCTTAAATTCCTGGGTATTGATGTAGGTGCGGTTGCAGTTGGTTAGCTGGTGCTGCTGTGAAGAAGAGCCTTTGACTGCAGCAAGGTTTTCATTACTCATTTGTCAATACTGTCAGAGTAAAACAAATTAAACCTGATAGAAAAGTTTCTGCTTTCTTATTAAATGTACACAGTGCAGTTTCTTGTGCTTCCTCCCCCACAGTCTCACCATTTCGTGCCCTCTGGGAGGGTGTTTTTGACTGTGCTGTTGACTGGGACAAACAAGGTGCTAGAGAAGACAAGGTGCCACTTTGCTGGTTAGGGAAAGAGAAGACAGACCTACCTGCCTTGTCTCTCTGTCTGTCAAGACTGTTGTAGGCCATGATGCTTAGACTCTTCTAAAAACCCAGAAGGAACTTAAAAGACCTGTGCTTCCCAGGTCTTCACAGTTAGAGTTGTGAATTTCACTCCGTTTGGATCTTGCCAGCTGAAGAATCTCCGGAAAATCAACCCATGTGATGGGTGAAAAAAGTGGTTTTGGCCAGAGCTTCCAAGATTTTGCTTGGCAGAGGAAATACAGTTGAGGTTTTTAATATTTTTGTCATTTTTACATAGTCCTCCACACAGAAAATAAGACAGATCAGTTTGGAATCATCACATTGCTGTGTTTACTGAAGCAAGTCACAGGCTTTCAGTAATTGTCTTGGCTCTTGGACCAAACGGGGGAGGCAATTTGTCTGCCTGGATATTTTTTTAAAGTGATCATTACAAATGGAGTGCCCGTCTCATTGTGAAATCCCTCCAGAGAGGGGTTGTCTACTCTGCAAGATGGGAATGCTAATGATTTACATGTTTGTACACAGCGTGGGTGAGTGAATGAAACTAACACCTTTCGTAGGAAATGAGTGGATTACAGACAACAAAATGCTTTCCTAGATGAGGCAGGGTTGTGGCGGAAGAATGAGATGCAGTAGGTAGGAGGGGAAAGACTTGCAATGGTTAGAAATTTGATTCACTTGACCACACATTTCACGCTTGTCTGTGACCGATACATTTGTAGAATTGTAGTCACGATTGTGACCCAGCATTTTCGTTTAAGAGAAATGCCAACCACCTTCTAGATGTGTATTTTGTGGGAAATATTGGCGTCCTAGTCCTTCTTTCTCTCATACTTTCTGGGCTTTATCCATCTTGCTGTGTATAATCATGGTGTGAAAAAGTATCTGCATCGTAGTTTGAGAGGCATCCCCCCCTCCCGCTTTTAAATTAATGCCCAGTGGATATTAAGGAAATGCACACTGCACAAATCCTAATGTAGATGCGCTGCATTGGCATAAAGCAGGATTTACATGGTTGCTGCTTAATTTGGCAGCATACCAAAGTAAGCGGCACTGGTGTAAACCATGCCTCATGTGAGTGCAGTGTTTCTGTGTTGAGTGTTAGATGTGTTCACTGTGTGGAAAAAGGCAAGGACACATGGTATGTGTTTTAACCAGGTCACATCTCTTAGTCAAATTATATCCAAGGTTCTTCTCCAGGGAACAGCCAAGTGCAGTCCTCAAGTGGTCCTTTGCAAATTCTTGGGGGCTCCCACCACAGCAGGAGCCAATCATTACACTAGGAAAGTCTCTAGGCGCCTCCACTTGTCCGCTAGCATCCCTCTCCTTTTTGAGGACCTCGACCTCCCCAGCCAGCACCAACATCAAGTGTATTGGAGGGGCAGCCCCCCCCCGGAGTAGTGCCATAGCCCTTGGTTTGCATTTATCCCCAGGGGGTTACAAACGATGCCCCAGTCTTGCAAGGAGATGCCCTTGGGATGCCACTTTGTTACCTTTTTGGATTTGGAACCTAAATCAGCAAGTTCCTGCACTGGGCACCTGCCACAAGGTGGTGCCAGCATCAGCTTAGGTCAGGGGTGGGCAAACTTTTTGGCCCAAGGGCCACATCGGGATTGCAAAACGGTATGGAGGGCCGGGTAGGGAAGGCTGTGCCTCCCCAAACAGCCTGGCCTCTGCCTCCTATCCACACCCTGACTGCCACCCTCAGAACCTCCCACGCATCCAACCTCCCTGCTCCTTGTCCCCTGACTGCCCCCTCACGGGACCCCACCTCCTATCTAAGCCCCCCTGCTCCTTGTCCCCTGACCACCCCGACCCCTATCCACACCCCTGCCCCCTGACAGGCCCCCCGGGACCCCGACCCATCCACCCACCCCCCACACACACTTCTTGTCCTGGGACCCCCCCGTCCCTAACTGCCCCCCCCAGGACCCCGCCCCCTATCCAACCCGCCCGCTCCCTGTCTCATGACCGCCCCCCTCCCTGAACCTCCAGTCCCCTGACTGCTCCCCGGGACCTCCTGACCCCCCCTTCCCCTACCCCGTTACCAGGCCATTCAGAGCATCAGGACAGGCTTGTTGGAAAGCCTGGGAGGTGGGCGGGCGCAAGCTGTGCCGCTCGTGCGGCGGCGTGGCTGCGGGGGAGCGGGGACAGCAGGGAAGGGGCCCGGGGTAGCCTCCCCGGCTGGGAGCTCAGGGGCCGGGCCAGATGTGGCCTGTGGGCCATAGTTTGCCCATCTCTGGTTTAGGTGCTTCCACCTTACCCCACATGGGCTACTTAAAAGTTCAGCCAACCCAATACCAAGATCATCCAGGTACAAATCGGCTCCTATATCAGACAGGTGCCTCATGCCAGTGCAACTTGTCTACATTAGGTGTTTGTAGGTACACTGGTGCCAATTCATTAACATAGCCAGGGCTCTCCTGAAAGAGCTTCAGTCAAATGAACTTTAGGGCCTAATCCTACAAGGTGCTGAGCACCGTCAGCTTTCGCTGGCTTCACTGAAAGTTGGGGGTGCTGAAAGTTTTGCAGGATTGAACTCTTAATTAGCTATAACTATGCGGCACCTGTTTCGAGATCAAAACTGATTAGCAGATAATCCCAGAATGGGTAATTTCATTCTTAAAAGATTAATTTTGTGTGGTTTTGAATTAAAGGGATAACAGCAATTTAAAAATTTGCTTCCCTGAGAAATGTTTACTTACTGTTCTTACATGTAACACCTGAGATTACTAGAGTTGATGGAGAATAGAGGGAAATACAGTTTTTGCTTAATGTATTTGACAGCACTTTGTGTATAGTCATTCTCATCTTCCCCTTGTTTAGTGAGTCACTTTCCTCTGTTGTTTTGTGTGAGTCGTTCACCAGCACCATGGGAGAAAGAACATTCCAAAAATAGGAAATTGTGAGTGTAAAACCACAGCAATTGGCCGAGGAGCACAGGATTAGATGCAGTGCCTGAAACTAACTTACTTTTTTCCTTTTTAAATGACTAATATCAAGTTGACTGTGCCCCCTTTATCTAGTCTTCCATCTGTGCACAAATATCAACACACAAGTGTTTGCTTAGATTTGGCTGTGCGGTCAGCAAAGGGCAAGACTGAAATATAGAAAGGAATTGTTAAGGAATGCATGAGCAAACGCATGTCCATGAAGGCCATCATTTTGTGTAACAGAGCAGCTTACAAAATAACCAGTGTGACTGTGTCCTTAGAAATGCTTTTGTATTGTATCTGTTGACTCACCCATCATAACACTTCTAATAATACTTCAATACTGTATTATAACGCTTATTCCTGAAAAGAGTCTGTTGTTGGAATGGGTAAATCAACAGATGAAAGTAAAACAATAATGTTGGTACTGATAGTCTGTCCTACTGTGGCTGCATTGTAAGCTGCACTGCTATACAAGAAGGCCTTTGTGTACAGGGACTTGCTAGGATGCACAAATTGCAAATATTTGTGTTTAGTGTAAAATCAGCATTGAGAGTTTCACAACTGTCCACAGCTGGTAGACCGTCTTTATTGCATGCTACTTGCAGTTGCAACCAAAGCTTTAAAATTGGTCTGCAGCAATTGTATTTTGTATTTTTTTTTATAAAAAATGCTAGAATTTCTTTCTATTTATAAAACATCAGATGGATAGAAGAGGGAGCTTAGAGTGGAGGAATTTTTCTCATGTGAATTTGTTGGGGGCAGGGAAGGAAATTTTCTTTTAGAGTAAAATATTAGTTTTATATTTGGAACAATATCAATCCCAGACCGGCACCTGTAGGATGTTTTTTACCCTGGGAACTTGTATAAAATGTATTCCCTTTCAGCTATTTCTTTTTCAGCTGTATAGCGGGTGTAACCATTGTTTAAGGGAGTGCCGCTGGCATGTGGCCAGTTTATATCTTTAAACCTATCGCAAATTGTTTAAATAGAGTCTGGTTTCCAAATTCTCTTCTGCACTGAAATATGTAGATTATTTTAAGGCAGGAAGCTACTCACTAATTCCAACAGTTGCCAAGCAGCTAGTTTGTTATGAGTAAACCATATGAAAAATCTCGGGAAAGCCTTAATATCAATAGGAAGTGATACCGCCTTAGCTGATCAGCAACAAAATATGATTAAACAGCTACATCTGTAACTGCTTTCACATTTTTACTTGCTTGGAAGTTTTTATTGAAAGATACAATGTTATACTACTGAAATATAAAATAACAGTTGTAATTCTACACAATGGGTACAGAATTCTGATATGCCTGTCTCTGCCTTTTAACGTAAACTAATGTAGCATTTTAGGTAGAACTTGGAAAAATATACTCAGCTGAGGCAAGTATAAAGGCATTGATTTTTTTCCCAAAAATTTAGCTTTCATTTTTAAATAAAAGTTTCTAGTCTTTATGGTTGCAAAGAAAACATCCTAAGGGATTGTCTACCCTGATGTGTTTTACCTCAAGGTAGTTAACCTTTGTAAAGGCTAGTCTGGACACTCCCTGGACTCATTCTAGGGTACAAAACCTGTTTGGTTTACCCTAGGTAGAGCCAATGCAGCACTTTCCTCCTCAGTGCGTAGACAGAAAGTTCCACTGCTTAGGATGCTGGTCACAGTATTCTTTTGTTCAGTTTCACTTCTGCAATTCACATCTCCCTGGGCAGTTGTGAAGCTCATGAGAATGGGGTAAGTGTCATGCTGATGCTTGGGAAGTTCTGAGCAGCAGTAGGAGTACTTGGGTCGCAGGACCCACTTCCCCATCTAGGTGACACAGTGGTGAAAGCGCTGCCAGTTGGTCTGCACTTTCACTTTGCCTAACAGCAAGAGAACAAGAATGCAAAATTTTCTCCAAAGAAACCAAGAATAGACAGTTTTGCTCCAAAAGATGAATGTGTCAGGAAGCTGGGTATGCAAAAATAGATGGTTACAACAAAAACAGTTTCACTTATACTTGGTGTATTCAGGTGCCCAGTTTAATACTTTCCTAACTGTGCTTTTGAGTTATTTCCACCCTGCAGTTCTCTACAGCTGTGGGTTGTTTTTACCCTTGTATTGCTCCCTATCTTCTTCTGAATCATGGAGTGATTTTCCAGTCTTTGTAAATCACACCTTAGCACTTGCCTTTTCTCTTTTAATTTAAGGCTTTCTCTGATGCTGTGTGTAAAGGATGTTGAATAAGAACTTGTATCATATGGCTATGAATGCAGGTATGTTCTGTAGATATATATATATTTTGTAGTCCTAGTGAAATACTTATTTAAAGAAACAGATCCAGTTTCCTTTAATACAGTTCATTTCCCGAAGCAGGATGCAAATAAATAAATAAAACTCTACTGCTTAGCACTTATGTAGAGCATTACATTTTGAGAGCACTGTGTGACGATTTATTCTGCCCTATTCTGCATGTGGAAAGTGCTGGCTCTTTAAAGTGAGAATTAAAATGGACTGTGGGTTTAAGTTCTGCCCTCATTTTGTTCACTTCTGTTGTTTTTATGGCATAACTCAGGGGTGGCCAACATGTGGCTACAGAAGTTAATATGCAGCTCCTGGTATAGGCACTGACTCCGGGGCTGGAGCTACAGGAGCCAACTTTCCAATGTACTGGGGGGTGCTCACTGCTCAACCCCTGGCTCTGCCACAGGCCTTGCCCCCACTCGACCCCTTCCCGCCCCCTCCCCTGAGCCTGCCATGCCCTCGCTCCTCTCTTTCCCCCCCCCGCCAGCCTCCTGCACCCCACGAAACAGCTGATCAGGAAGTGCAGGGAGGGAGGGGGAGGTGCTGATTGGCGGGGCTGCTGGTGGGTGGGAGGCCCTGGGAGAGGGGGGAGCTGATGCGGCGCTGATGACGTATTACTGTGGCTCTTTGGCAATGTACATTGGTAAATTCTGACTCCTCCTCAGGCTCCGGTTAGTAACCCCTGGCATAACTTGTTACTTTGGTAGAATGGTGTCTGCTTCTCTCACAAACTGTTCCATGCATTTCAGTTCATAAAATGGAGATATGTATCCCACAATGGAGTTGTGAGGCTCTTAATTCATGTTTGTAAAGCACTTGAGAACAGATGGGAACTGCAAAAGTGCCAATTAGACTAAGTGGTGGTAGTATCTGACTATCCAGTATAAACCTGCTCTTGACATGAGATACTAAGGGTGTTATTCTGGCCTGTCTCTCTTAGGGGCACAGCACTGGGCTTGCAGCTCACAAGGGAGGGGTGGGCTCAAATGGCTTTGACACCTTGGTGCCATTCTGATTCTGGGGTGCTCCATGGGCCCAAAATTTAGACTGATCAGAAGCCTGTCTAAGTTATGGCAGCCTCCCCTAACTACACTGTAGGCTGCAGTGCTGCCCAAAATCTCTGCAGAAGTGCATACTGCAGCCCTACTTCTAGTATATCCCCTTGGCCAGAGCTTGGGAGGAGGTCATTGGAAGGTAGCTGTACATCTGTCTTCTGCATTTCCTGCACCAGGTCATCCTTTTATAGGCACATTGGGGGCTTTCAGAGCCCCTTCACATCACTCTCGCCTTTTTACCTGGCATAAAGGGACTGAAACAGTGGTGAGGATGTCAGCGTAAATGTTCACCAAAAATTAGGGTTGTGAGTCCTGTACAAGGCCTCATTTGGTCTGGTGACTTGAAGTGGCAGCAGGCTCCAGCAGGCAACATGCTTTGTTGGCGTTTGTGTTTCATTCTTTTGCAGGAGACTCCAGTAAATTTCTCTAAAGATCTTCCTCATTTGTTAGTCTGTGATTTGCAATTAAACACTTTCTTTTGATGAGACCATTTGTAAATGAGCTGCCACACTGCCTTCTCCCTGGGGAACAGTTTCCTTCTCCCACCCAGTCCCTACTGTACAGTTTTACATTCACACCCATTATTACAGTGCTGATATATGTATTTTTCAGTCTCCAGACCTTCAGCTTACTGAATAACCATCCATAAGCTCTTTCTAAGTAGATGATAGTTGAGCTTGTGTGGAAGGCTGCCTTGTTTGTAGTAGCTTGAGTTGTTATCTAGTGTAGTGGTTTTCAAACTGCGGTTTGTGACCCAGTACTGGGTCGCGGAATGTCAGGCACTGGGTCGCGGCGGCTCTGGTCAGCACTCCCAACCTGGCCATTAAAAGTCCCATCGGCGGTGCTGCCCAGCTAAGGCAGGCTAGTCCCTACCTGTTCTGACACCGTGCTGTGCCCTGGAAGCAGCCAGCAGCAGGCCTGACTTCTAGAGGCTCCATGTACTGCCCCTGTCCCGAGCGCTGGCTCCGCCCTCCCATTAGACAGGAACCGGCCAATGGGAGATGCGGGGATGGTGCCTGTGGGCGAGAGCTGCAAGGAGCCGCTTGCGTGCCTCCGCCTAGGAGCCGGACCTGCTGCTGGCCACTTCTGGGACACAGCATGGTCCGCAGTGCCAGGACAGGCAGGAAGCCTGCCGCTGGGCCCTGGCTGCGCCGCTGACCAGGAGCTGCCCAAGGTAAGCCCAGGCCCACAACCCTGCACCCCAGTCCCCTGCCTCAGCCCTGAGCCCCTCCAAACTCCTCATCCCCGGCCCCAGCCCAGAGTCCTGAGGCCCCCCCCAAACCTGGAGCCCCCTCCTGCACCCCAAACCGCTCATCCCTGGTCCCACCCCAGAGCCTGCGCCCCTAGCCCAGAGCCCTGACCCCCTCCCGCATCCAAACCCTCTTCCCCACCCCACAGCCCTCACCCCCACACCCCAACCCTCTGCCACAGCCCTGAGCCCCTCCCAAACCCCTCATCCCCAGCTCTGTTGGGTCGCGGGCATCAACAATTTTCTTCAACTGGGTTGCCAGAAAAAAAGTTTGAAAATGAGATAGTAACCCATCAATTTCTCATTAGTACCAGTGGGCAATAGCCAGTTTTAATAATACATTCCATTGCTTACAATTTGCACTCTGTTTCTGTGTTGCTTCAAATTACAGTAATCAGCATTTCAAGCAGGGAAGCTGCTATTTTATGTCTCTTAAATAGTGGAACTGTTTCTCTGTTAGTTTATTACTCTTCTGTGTAACTTGTAAGCAAAGTCAGAAGACTTGCTTCCCGTACTGGCCAGGCTGCAGCTCTGAGAGAGCACAGTGTCTGCTGTTATCAGCAGAGATGTTGTCGTGTCTCGCATTTTCATGGTCTTTCACCTGTTCTTAGCCCTGCTGTGTGGGGCTTTGTATGCAATGGCTTCCATGCCACAGAACTCATGCATTTGGCATATTTGGCATATTGCTCAAGCTGGGAAGTGACACTGGCTCACATTGTTTTTGCAGCCTGAACTGCATAGTTTCAATGGGATAATGAGGGAAGTCAATGAGAGGCAGAAAAGGTCCAACTTAGCTGTGTTTTAAAAGCACGTCGAGCAAGCACTTCAGCAGAGCAGGGCACCTTCTGAACTGCACTGGTAGACCTTGCTGTGCCTAGATGCTGGAACACGGATGGTATGTTATCACTCCCCTCCCTCTGATTGTGAATTTCCTGGCTTTTGTGCGTCAGAGACTTCAAGTTCTTTTAATCATGAGCAGAAAAAAAATATTAAAAGCTTCTCCAGAGGTAGAACTTAGTGTGCTCTTTAGGAAATTAGAGTATTTTCAGGTGTCTGGGAGATGTATCTATATTTTGTTTCAGTCTTTTTCCTTCCGCCTCTCAACAGACGTATACGTATGTGCATGTCTAGGCTTCTTCATATTATGACTTTGGTAATTTCTTTCACTTTCCTACGAACTTGAGAAATGCAGAGCAACAAATCCAGTGTGTTTCAGTTCTAGCTGGTTTCATTTTTGAATGAGCCGTGAAACTCTTAGAAATAATTATCCTTATGGATAATTAAATCCTTCTTATGATTGTTTTAAACATGTATGATTCTATGTAATACTTGTCCTTGCACCACCTGGTTTACAAATAAATCTTAGAGGCATCTGCTTAGAGGCAATCCAGTGGAGACTTAAAAAGACGTGTAATATAGAAATGTGTTCCTTCTATGACAAAGTTCTACAGCTCGTCCAGGAGTGGATTTTATTTGCTAGCATTCTTACATTAAAGTGTAAGCTCCTTGGTGCAAAGACTGTGTCCTTCTATATGTTCAGTGCCTAGCACAATGGAGCATCAGTACTGATTGAGACCTTTGGGTGTTATCGCAGTATAAATAACTACAGAGCGGCGCATCTCCTTGCTCATGTAGGCCAAGCTCTGTATGTTATCCATGAGCAGAGCTGAGATGTTATGCTGGAATGTGTTAATGGTTGCTATCAGTCACAGTCCTGGTTAAAGCTGATGGGTGTGCTCTGTTTCCCCTTCCACACATACTGGAATCTCCTGTTCCACGCTTGCCCAGAGCTCTGTGTGCCCCTTTTCCCCAGGGTTGTGTGGACAGCTGATGGCCCCTCTCCTGTCTCTCCCTTACTATGGAGCAGGCTTTGGGGAGGAAGTGCACTAGGAGGGAGGGAGGGAAGGAATGAAGCCTCCTTCACTCTTCTCTCCCTCCGGGGCCCCTATGGCTGAGCATCTGGCCCACAGCTATTGGGAAGCTCTCAGCAGGGATAGCAAAGAACAACTTTTTTGTGATCAATTTTTAAATTAATTTTCATACAGAAACAAACAATAAAAATACAAAAAGGCAGGTAACTTACAGCTTGTATATGTCACCAAATATCACCCATTGCACACAACAGCTAATAAAATTATGCAATTAAAAAAAGATGCACACAGGTAAAAAAGGGGAGTGCGGTGGGAAGCGGTAGGAAAAAAGCAGAAGGGTCAGGTGGAAGGGACATGTGGCATTATTTGGGTTCTCAGTGTTGTTTATCCAAATGTATCCAGAAACAGGGTCTAAATTTCTTAGAATTCGTAATTCTTTGTATGCCGATAAGCTAACCTTTCTTTTGTCACTAACTCAGGCAGATCTGCTCTGTTCTGGGCATAAACCTGTTCCTCCATTTTTGTAAAGTCATGGGCTTAGTAATCATTGCAGCTCTCAAGGACCAAAGTCTTTGTGGTGGAATTAAACCCTGGGGATATGTAACTTAGGATATAGTTTTCAGCTGAGGTTTGGTTGTTGGAGCCAAGCACCATTTTCACTCTTGTGTCCACCTCTTGCCACAGCTGCTTGACTATTGGGCAGTCCCTTAGCTTATGCATCAGAGTGCCTTTGGACATGGGCCGGGGGAGTTTATGGTGTGAGAGGAGAATATATCAGCTGTATCCAGGAACTAAATATGGGTCCAAATCCAAATTTTTGTAGGATATAAAACATTTACCTCCAGCCTTTCTATCAAAAGCCTTTTCTGCATCTAAGGCTAACACAGGTTGTGGGCCAGGGTCATCATATTTCACTGCCTTAATATCAATACGTTTGTCAAAGATTATCAAATCCATGGTGGCCTCTGACAAATCTGACTTGATTTCAGTTTGATAGATCCCCAAACCTTCCCAATCTCATCGCCAGAATTTTTGCCAATGTTTTGCTATCACTGTTAATAGATGAAATTGGCCTATAATTGTAACATAGTGTGACATTTCTTCCTGGTTTAAAAATAACTGACATTAGGGCTTCCCTCAGCCTAGGGGGAAGGGTGCCCTCTAGGAGTGACTCGTTAAACATGTTAAGCATCTTGTCAGACAGGAGGTCAAGGAAGTTGTGACCTAGGAGCCTCTTTGTGCCAAAATTAGTCCAAAACATGTGTGGTGGTGGTTGTGTCTAATTTGTCCATTAAGGAACTCTTTATTAATGTCTTTAGATTATGCATATAATTTACCATGTTAATCACGGCTGCTGGGATTCTACGTGCAAAGGTCTTTTGTCTTAGGTGATATGTGAGTAACTTGCCAGCTTTTTCACCCAGTTCCCAGAAGTCCTGCCTGAGTTGCAATAGGGTGAATTCAGCTGGCACCGAATACAGTTTAAGTTCATATCCATAAATTAACCAGGAATCTGGGGATGGGGCTGTGGCAAAGGACAAATTAAGCTCTTTTACTTTTTTCTTAAGGGGTATTCTATTTTCTCCACATTCCCTCTTCTTGGCAGATGCAAAACTTGTAATTCTGCTCTTCAAATAGGCCTTGAGTGTCTCCCACAATATCCTGCTACAAGGTGTTGAGGGTTCATTTATCTCCAGGAAGAGTCCAATTTCTTTTTCACTAAAATATTTGAAATCGGGATCTAATAAAAGTGAATAATTAAATCTCCATCTACATGGCTGTTTCTCATCCTGATCTGTTGCTATTTGAAGAGTTTATAGGGGCATCATAAGAGACAGCAGTTGTATTAATGGAGAGTCAGTTGCAGAATTAACCAAGTCACTGGAGATCAAAAAGAAATCTATACAGGAATAGGACCCATGTACCACAGAAAAGTATGAATTGTGCCTATCTGTTGGATATATAAAACACCAGATATCACATAATCCAGGATCTTTAATGTTCAACTCCAGAGCCTTTCTAAAGTTTTGATTGGCTTTTGGCTCTGAAGCCAGCATTTGTCCACAGAAGGATAAAGCAGCTCATTAAAATCCCCAGCAATCATAGTAAGGATATGGCATTCTTTATATAATTTAGTGAAAGAGCCATGAAAGGTTTCAGAATTGTAAAGGTTAGGCCCGTGCATATTAGCAGTGATTAGATCGGATGCATTTATGACAACTTTAAGGATTAAAAATCTACCCTGATTATCTGAAATTGACTCAGAGACTGTTACTACCACAGCTTTATGGACAAGATGGCTAACACAAGATGTCATTTGCTCTATTACATCTTATCCTACACCCCATGCAGAAACCCATGAGATGGGAAGTCTAGAGCTGAAATGTCTCAGACACCTATTCTGCACAATTTGGACCTTGACAAAAAGTAATTGACTACCCTGTCTTAAAGGCTGCTGCATCAAAAGGTAAAACTGTTTCCAAGCATTTTAAAAGATAAGCTGACTGTTCTGAAAAGGATCCACATTGTTCTGACTAGTACTATATGCTCTGGGCTGAGATGCTGAAGAACTGATATTCTGTCTACAGTATTAAATCCTCCACTTCTCTGTGCAATTCTGACGCATCAAACTGCAGGCTCACATTTATAGAAGGAAAAAAAAAAAGTGCCAGTAACCAGACCTGCATCATCCCCCTCAAGTGGCAGTACAGTCTGAATACCAACGTCCTTAATGACATTCACTTACAGAGGGAAGGCAACAAAGTATTGTGGGAGGGTTATGCAAACCACTCTGAAAGCTGGCTTTAAGTACTGCTATACTGAACCAGCTATACATCTCTGTGTACACAGACACCAGCACAAGTGTAAAATGATACCGTAATAGAGCAAGTGTGATAAAGACAGTTCCTAGGCTGATTATAACACCATTATTAATGTTTGCCTAAGCAAAGTGAGAAGCTGCAGGCAGTTTCCACAATTCTGTGCCCTCCAGCCTCTGACGGTATCTGCAACCAATCCCACCATTTTATTGCCTGCCTATGAGCACTAGGAAATCCTATTCCTGTATCAGCACAATTTGAAGCATCAATACCTCCAGCAATGGGAAGCAGAGATGTTAATAGAACAGACACGAGTGGAGAGGAAATACTAACCTGCATCTTTGTTAGCTGTAGGATTGGCACATGCCTACCCTAGCCCATCATGGCAGGAATCGTATATCAGGTTTACTTTAGAAACAATATTAACTTTATGGCTAAGTTATATATCTTCATGCCACTGCACAGAGAATTAAGGGTTGAGATTTAACTAGCAGCAGTAAACCATTATTTGTGAAAAGTTTCTATTTTATCATTTCTCCTCACCACTGAACTGGAATTGCCATGGGTATCTCCGGCTATGGTTGCGTTACAAGTGTGTGAGTAAATGAAAGAAGCCCCCAAATAATCACATGCAATTTTCCCCAGTTTCCTGCCCAAATCAAAAGTTTTCTCAGAAAAATCTCTAGGAATAAGATATAGAATTATGTATCCTGGAACTTTGCAGAAACAAAGGAACATACCCTTATGGGGCCAGACTGATCTCAGCAGAAATATATGGAAATCTGGGTACATAAATGTTGATCATACAAGAGTCAAGAGCCAAACCTGTGAAGACTTCAGGGTGGCTACTAGAGAAGCAGCCACTAGAATTTCAGTTAAAGATTTAATAAATGGTTATGAGAAGCAGCCACTTGCCACCTTTTAAAAATAAGCATTCTTGCTTTCAGATGCTCTATTCAAGAGCCAGCGTTTGGCAGTCTTCAGAGCATGGCAGAAGACGTATTTATTTAGTCAGGCATTTGCGTGAATCAGTGCTGCAGCCTGGGTGTCCTTTTGGTAGTGAGGGTGGCTGCAGAGTATGCCATCTGCCCACTGAGAAAGTGTGTTAAAACACTGTACCCAGACCCTATGGCAAAGGGCCCTTAACACAGCTCTAAATAAATTAAGAAATCCTTCTGTGCTGTACTTTTCTTTAAACTTGATTTTGCTAAAGCAGTAAGAAATATAGTAACTGTCACTGCATTGTCTATGCTATTTGTGCCTAAAAAATGCAAAACACAATTGTGTTGCAGTTCTGTTGTCCAGACCTTGAAGGGTGGATCAATATTAATTTTAGCTAGTGGTACATTGGGTAGTGCTTTCTTTGGGAGTTATGGAGTTCTATTTAGAAAACAACAAATAGAATTTAATAGGAGGCCAAGGAGATAAGGTTTCAAGCATGTGGCAAGCAGGATACTACAGCACATGGAGGGTTAAAGTTCAGGGGAGGTCACGTTCTCCTCCATCACATCCAGAGAGCAATTCCATTTATGTCAGATTAAAACTGGTGATTGTTCAAAGCTTAATGTAATTAACTTTTTGCTCTTCCAGAGTACAAATGCTCAAAAACCATGAGTATGTTTGTTTAGAAACATACCCTCAACTTCACTCTTACAAGGGTAAATTCCTACATCTCCCAGCTAAAAAATAGAGAGTGATTTTAATATTCTCTCCATTTGATAATTCAGGTTAACCCCTCACAAATGGCCATTTCATATTGGTGAATGGTAAATTTCATCCTTGCTTGTGTGTAAGATGAGTCTTCACAGTGACTCTAGTCAGTGAGTCATAAATTTTCCATTTCAATATTAAAGGAGGACTTGTGGCACCTTAGAGACTAACAAATTTATTTGAGCATATTTGCTCAAATAAATTTGTTAGTCTCTAAGGTTTCAGAGTAGCAGCCGTGTTAGTCTGTATCCACAAAAAGAAAAGGAGGACTTGTGGCACCTTAGAGACTAACAAATTTATTTGAGCATAAGCTTTCGTGAGCTACAGCTCACTTCATCGGCATCCGTGAGCTGTAGCTCAAGAAAGCTTATGCTCACATAAATTGGTTAGTCTCTAAGGTGCCACAAGTCCTCCTTTTCTTTTTGCGGATACAAACTAACACGGCTGCTACTCTGAAACATTTCAATATTGTAACAAAAAATTATGTGTTCAGTGTAAGTATAGTTGAAAGTAATTAACTTCCAGCTGTAATTTTACTACATTCTGGGTAGTAAGGGGTAGAAGTGATTTTTGGAGTATTGTGCAATGGCATAAGTCAAAAAGGTCCTGAAATAAGCTTTGTTAGAAGTGGGTGGTAGCCCAGTGAAGTTTAAAAGCCACAGCTTTAGGGTAACTATCTAATCACATATCAGCTGAAAAATACTGTATGTCCAAGACAGTAGACGTGGCAGAATCCCTGCAAGATGGGAGGGGGCAGAGTAGGTGCTTTTCAGAGCTTCGCCTCATCTATGTTCCTATGTAAAGAGTCATTCACGGTGGAAAAAACGCACTTTTAGCAGAAACAGCAATCTGGTAAAGAGAAGGTTTGAGTGGAACTGAACACTTCAGCCATTGACGGTGAAATCTCAGCAAATCAGCTACTCACCACAGGAAAACAGTTCCACTATGCTCAACATCACAAGGAAATTTCACATCTAAGCTCAGATGGTATTTTAAACATTTATTTATTTTGGGGGAACTCCCCCCCTTCCTTTCTGCCTTCTCTACAGATTTATTACACTAATTTGTTTATTTCACCCTTTTTAACAAAGGGAACTGTGTTTTCCCCTCCTGTTCCACATACAGGCTAACTCCAGTTTAAAGCACAGCAGACACTTTCAGGATACATCCGATGAAGTGAGCTGTAGCTCAAGAAAGCTTATGCTCTAATAAATTTGTTAGTCTCTAAGGTGCCACAAGTACTCCTTTTCTTTTTTCAGGATACAGTCTCAGCTGAGTCAAACCATTATCTACATTTCACTCTTTCATATTGTTGGGTTTTGAGAGGGTAGGAAGGTTAGAAGGTGCTGCAGCCAATTTCATTCTTTTCAACTCCATTTTTGGCTACCCAGTGATTAGGAAGACCTCATTCACACTTAATACACATTCACCCCTCACAAGCTTGAGAATTAACCATGTGGCTGTTGCAGAGCCTGCATTTGCCCTAGAAAGGCACCTGTTTAAAATACCCTACATCCAGTTGGACGAACTGCTTGCTGTGGGAAAACTCTGGTGCAATAATAGGGACCTGGAGCTCTGCAGGAACTGGAGAGAGAAAAGATACCTACAGACTAGGTGACTTTTCAAATAAGGACTTGTCTACACCATGCAGCTTTTAGCAACAAGGCTGTGTTGACAAAGCCTTGTTGCTAAAAGTCAGTGTGCGTAAACGCTCTTTGTTGGTACTTTGTCTGCACTTTTGTCTTCAAAATACTTCCAGCCCTGGGAGCAGCCTAAGTACCCGTGAAAGACAAAAGTCTTGTTGACAACTTTGCAGTGTAGACCTAAGAGAGCATTTCCTTAATCGCACAGCAGCCTCACTAGTGCTTGCTTGAGGCATCCGCTAATGGCTCATCAGAGAAGATTTTGCATACACAGGACACAGTGTTAAATGATCAAATTGAGCCCACTCAAGTGTGGAGACTTTGGAGGACCCCTTCATGGGAAGCATTTTCATAAAGAACCCAATTACCCATGCAAGGCAATTAAAAAAAAAAAAAAAGACTTCCCTGGTCCCATGCCTCTTCGGAAGCATCCTTAGACTCACTTGCCTCGCGTGGCAGGGGCAGGACAAACTGAGGAGCTGATCTGACTTTTTGGCTATTATAGGCATCTACATTTTTTGCGAGAGATCGCTTGGAGCTATAATAGGCTTTAAGTTTATGACTCAGTCACCACTACCACTTTGAAAAGTCACAGAGCCCCGCACCTGTCAATGTAGGGATTGTAATCAGAACTCACTTTTTTCTTTTTTTAGTAATGAAAGTAGCTGTAAGATTTAATCATGGAGAAGATTTTCCACAGGTTCCCCTCCCTCTCACCCAGTCATATTCCCTGGAATTTCTTGATGCACAGTTCTTTTCCTCAAGAACATAAAGGGTTTGGTTGTTTAACTTTTCTAAAGGATATACCTGGGTAAAATAATAAAGCACAACACCAAAGATGAACTATACTTGTCTCTCCTACTGGACAGATGCATTGTGTCCCATTAAAAAACATGCTTCTGTTTTGTTCTTACTTGTCACGGTTCATGGATCCAGCAGCCATGGATTCTGGACACCAGCAAAAGAGGAGTTAATTTTTCTAATATATCTTTGGTCGCTTGTGTGTATCAAGTGACAAGGTAATACCAATTGGAGATTTAGCAGAAGAGCAATGGTCTCACCATTAAATGCTGGTCTAGACAAGGCCTAAATCAGTGGATCTCAACTAGAGGTATGTGTACCCCTGGGGGTACTCAGAGGTCTTCCAGGGGGTACATCAGCTCATCTAGATATTTGCCTAGTTTTACAACAGGCTATGTAAAAAGCACGAGCGAAGTCAGTACAAACTAAAATTTCATACAGACAAAATGAGAAAGTAAGCAATTTTTCAGTAACAGTGTGCTGTGACAGTTTTGTATTATTACGTCTGATTTTGTAAGCAAGGAGTTTTTAAGTGAGGTGAAACTTTGGGGATACGCAAGACAAGTCTGATTCCAGTAGTCTGGAAAGGTTGAGAACCAACCAAAGGCCCAAACCATCACCACTCTGGCTTGAAAATAGACATTCAATTTGCATATGGGCATTATTAGAATGACTTTTCTTGTGTCCCTTTAATATTAACAATATCATGTTGGTGCCATATAAATAACTAATATATGCTGTGACTCTCCACGTTCCCATCTCCTAGCGAATGAGACTTGAGGTTACCCACCAGGCTGAGTGGAATTGTATACATTTGATGCTTCAGGGTATCTGTGAGCTGAAGGATTCACCTTTGCCTATCTTGCATCTGAGCTGCTGAACGTCTGGGCAAGTTTTTAACAATTATGCTATTCCCAAAGCATCTGAAATAACGCAGCTCTGCTTGCTGGTCTAGAGAAACACCAATGACATCATTCCATAACCTTGGAGACAGATAAACAGCTCCAGCAACATCAGGTTATATAATCTTTTGGCTCTGAGCTTCCATCCAGACAGCCACCTGGCTGAAACCAAAAACTAATAAAGATGTAAAGGCTACAAATACATATGAGAAGAAAGGGGGAAGAGAAATTTTAACTTGAGTTCTGTGGTGTGGCTCTTTCTTTGGTCCCAGCATTAGTCTGAATGAGATGTCTTAGTTGTGGCTCACAACCTTCCCCTTTTGGACAAGTGCGACTCTGATAGTGTACGTGCAAATCGGAACCGGTCCCGCTTTATTTTTAAATGTTTGAATTGTTGTCATGTCATTTTGAAAATATTCTCTTAAAGCTGCAGGAGTGATGGGTCGATTTTAAGCCCTGTTTGCACACAGCAACGCAATGGGCTCCTCAGCCATTGTAATGTTTGAAACTGCCTTCTCAATACACAGTTTGTCATTATCTCTGCATTAATGCTGGATTTTCTAAATGTAAAATTGCTTAGTAAATAGGCAGCTCTAGAATTTTTTATCTATTGACCAGAGATGGCTTGAACAACAGCAAGGGTGCTGGTATTGTAGGGCACTTGACTCACTTTTGTGTTGTATTTCAATGTTGCTGGCACAGGGGATGTTATGAACCACATTACCAATGTTGTGATCCTATTTGTTCTCACAGGCTTGTGGGGTGTGCAGATTCAGTAAGTGTCTGGGAAGTGGCCAGGGAATGATCAGATACTGCAGAAAGATTTGCTACTGATTCAGTAGATGACATCTCTCCTTATAAGTCAGTATCAAACCAATCTGCAGGAGGTGCTGTTTTTCTGATGAAGTGTAAAGCTAATGTCCTAACCACTTCTCTTTCAGAAAAGTTACATGGGCTTTTTATTGATAAGTCAGGGGGGCTAGTCCTGGTGTGCTAGATAAATGCAAACTTGAGTAGTTATGTTCTGCCTATCTGAATTCCCTTTGCATTTTCAGATGGATATAGGTTTGTTCTTCATTTCCTGACTTAACCTGTTGTGTAGTGTTGCTATACGCTGTTACAGCCATTATGTCCCACCCCATGTGTCTGCGTTTCAGGGGTGAGTAAAGTGGTCTCTGTTGAGATCCTTCAGGCTAAAAGATGACTTTTCAGTAAACATGAGACAGTCAATCCGACTCCTAACCTGCTACTTGTTTTGGATCATGTCCTTCTCCCAACCTGCTGAGTTGCTACTGAGTGAGGGAAATGGAAATCTGAATGGAAGAAGGGTTGTGCTGTAAAATTAATGTTGTTGATTATGTTGCAGTTTCTTTCACCGCAGTCAAGAGATGTGGCTGAGCTGATGGGTTGCTCTGTCTGCCTCTCCAGTCCCCTTGCATGCGCTGTGAGCTCTTTCCCCAAGAGGTGCATGCAGCTGGAGATGTCTCATTCATGGTTGCTTAGAAAAAAAAAAATCAAAATCAAAATGTGTTCCCTGACCAATAAAAATGTTTCACTTCCTCTGGAGGCCCTAGAGGGCGGCATAAAAAATAACGAAGCCTGTGAGTCACTGAACACTGCCTTGCCAGCTGAGGAACGGAGCCTCCCTTTTCCATAGAAGTTTGTGTGCTGTCACTGCACATCATTAATGCTCACTGGTTTATGGCCACTCACTGTAACATTGCCAAGAAAGAAAAAGGGCAATTGGTCCTTCTGCTTCGAAATGCTGGCTGCTTAGAAGGTGACGTGATGTTCAAGGAAAAGTTCCTTTAACACTCCATCAGTGTTGTTTGAATTCTAAAGCAGCTTCTCCTCCACCTTTTCCTCTGAGCCTTGGCAGCTCTCCTAACACAGAAGTTCCCTGGAGAGAGACTTATGGCAGCTTACAAACAGCTCCACCTAAGTTACAAAGGTTAGGGTGGGCAAACTTCCTGCTTTATGTAGGACCCTCCCTGCTTTTTTCAGATCTGCTGGGCCCCCCCTTTTCATTTAAGTGTATTCTTTGCCTCAGTCCTTCTGCGTGGCAGCAAACACCAGGGGAAGAATGGACTAGCTTATAACTGCTTTGAGACCAGGCTGCTGTGATGAGTCCATGAGAGAGTGGTGAAATGTTTTCAGGTTAAAAATGTACCTTGACACCCTGTCTGATGGTCTTTGAAAATGTAAGGCACCATACAAGCATTACGTGGTAATAATTATTACATTCCTGAACATCCCTGGGAGACTGAAAGGGATGGGGGACATGAACCATAACTGTAAAAACAGTCTCCCCCACAATATCAGAATGAAGTGATGAATGGCCCTATTGAAAGAATGGAGAACAGATGTTAGTCCGGTCCATGTTTATGTCCATCATCTTCAGCTGGTTTTTTTCCCCCCCTTCCTTGCAAGTCGTGCACATCCTGCAGATCTTCAGTTCTTCCTCTCTGTCATCAAGGCTGTGAAAATATATAGTCTTTTGGTCAAGGACCAAAGGGGCCTTGTTTTAGAGCCCATCCCATTACACTATGTACTTTACAAATATATGTGGGCACAATTCCCACTGGCAAAGAGTTTATAATCTAAAAAGATAAGTGACCCATTAAGGGTTGTGGGCAATGATGATCAAATATAGATAATGTTGATACACCCATAAATTTGCAATTTCTTTTCCTTCTTATAGATGGGTAAAGTTCCAAATCTCTTTACCTGCCCCTGAGTCTAGCCATCCTAAATTGGCTGATTTCTTGTAGTGGTGACAGCAGAGGTGGATCTAGAGAAGAGAGGGTCAAGTGGCTTTACTCTTCTAGGAAAAGGTAATCCAGAGAGGGCTCCCAACCACCATTGTCTCTTATATGACAGTGTATTACAGTTGCAACTGGACAGGCATTTTGAACTGTGTGCCTAATTATTTTTTTGCTTCAGAACTCTTAGGGTATGTCTACTGCAAAAACAAATAAACAAAAAAAATCTCCATGGCAGTGAGTCTCAGAGCCTGGTGAGTCTCAGAGGAGGGTTTCAGAGCCTGGGCTCCAGACCAACTGGGAACATCTACATAGCTATTTTAGCCCATCACTGCAAGCCCCATGAGCCCAAGTCAGTTGACCTAGGCTCTGAGACTCCTTGTGGGGTGTTTTGCAGGATAAACGTACCCATGAAGTTCCTATGAGTCAGGGTTTACTTGAAACCATGCTACTTGCCTTTGCCTTTTGCAAATACTTGAGCTGTGCCCAGGGAGAAAAATGCCATTTTAATGGGCATCATTGCATAATTCATGACATAAGTCACCTCTGTGTGTGAAGGACCCCTGGCATAAATGGCAGAAACAGTTAGAAATGTGTGCAACAGCTTCGTTACGACATGGGGAGAGAGGCCCTCTGGTTTTATCTGGTGGCCTTTAAGTATGTCCTTCCAGAAAAGACCTGAGTGGAATAAGATTATAAGGACATCTTCATTCTTTATAAAGTTCTGAGTTTTAAGGACTGCTTTGAATCTGAAATTGAAGGCTGAACTTTAACCTTTTTTAAAGGCTCTGTCTATTCTAAAACTCAGGTGGGTTTTTTTTCTTTTTTTTTAAACAAACCATATTATCTGTTTGCATGATATGATTCAGATGCTAAATAAGCTGAACATTTTAATTGCAAGTCCCTGCTAGTCTTAGTTGTCTTGATGATTGATCTATTCCACAGTAACCAGCGCCTTTAAAAAAAACAAACAAAAAAAAAACCCACACCTGTTTTTGAAATATCTGTAATCTGTTCTCTGAAATGCTCTCACAAATCAGACTCCTAACAGTGCCATACTCATACTGTGTGAGAATGAAGGATAGAAGGGAGGCTGGAAGGTCTGTAGTGACTGATCTGTAGCGTGGTAGAACTTTCACTTTGACTTTAGGGTAAGTCACACGCAGTTGTGTTAAGTTGGTGGAATTCACCAGTGCCTTAAAAGTTTGGCTCTATTTCTATTAGGGCTGTCGATTAATCGCAGTTAACTCGTGATTAACTCAAAAAAAATTAATCTCCATTAATTGCACTGTTAAACAATAGAATACCAACTGAAATTTACAAAATATTTTGGATGTAGTTCTACATTTTCAAATATATCTATTTCAGTTACAACACAGAATACAAAGTGTATAGTGCTCACTTTATATTATTTTTTATTACAAATATTTGCACTGTAAAAATGATAAACAAAACAAATAGTATTTTCCAATTCGCCTGTTACAAGTACTATAGTGCAGTCTCTTTATTGTGAAAGTTGAACTTACAAATATAGAATTATGTACAAAAAAACCCTGCATTCAAAAACAAAACAATGTAAAACGTTAGAGCCTACAAGTCCACTCAGAGTCCTACTTATTGTTCAGCCAATCGCTAAGAGAAATAAGTTTGTTTACATTTACGGGAGATAATGGTGCCCACTTCTTAATTACAATGTCACCTGAAAGTGAGAACAGACATTTGCAGGGCACCGTTGTAGCTGGCATCGCAGCATAGTTATGTGCCGAATGCGCTAAAGATTCATATGCCTCTTCATGCTTGGCCATCGTTCCAGAGGACATGCTTCCATGCTGATGACACTTGTTAAAAAAAATAATGCTTTCATTAAGTTTGTGACTGAACTCCTTGGGGGAGAATTGTATGTCTCCTACTGTTTTACCTGCATACTGCCGTATATTTCATGTTATAGCAATCTCGTATGATACCCAGCACATGTTATTCGTTTTAAGAACACTTTCCAAGCAAATTTGACAAAATGTAAAGAAGATACCAATGTGAAAATTCTAAAGATAGCTACAGCACTCGACCCAAGATTTAAGAATCTGAAGTGCCTTCCAAAATCTGAGAGGGATGAGGTGTGGAGCATTCTTTCAGAAGTCTTAAAAGAGCAACACTCTGATGCGGAAACTACAGAACCCAAACCACCAAAAAAGAAAATCAACCTTCTGCTGGTGGCATCTGACTCATGATGATGAAAATGAACGGTTTCAGAGTAACAGCCGTGTTAGTCTGTATTCGCAAAAAGAAAAGGAGTACTTGTGGCACCTTAGAGACTAACCAATTTATTTGAGCATAAGCTTTCGTGAGCTACAGCTCACTTCATCGGATGCATATGGCAGGAGGTGCTGCACCATATGCATCTGATGAAGTGAGCTGTAGCTCACGAAAGCTTATGCTCAAATAAATTGGTTAGTCTCTAAGATGCCACAAGTACTCCTTTTCTTTTAGCTACAACAGTGCCATGCAAACACCTGTTCTCACTTTCAGGTGACATTGTAAACAAGAAGCGGGCAGCATTATCTTCTGCAAATGTAAAAAAACTTGTTTGTCTGAGTGATTGGCTGAACAAGAAGTAGGACTGATTGAACTTGTAGGCTCTAAAGTTTTACATTGTTTTGTTTTTGAATGCAGGTTTTTTTTGTACATACTGTAATTCTACATTTGTAAGTTCAACTTTCATGATAAAGAGATTGCACTACAGTACTTGTATTAGGTGAATTGAAAAAATGTGTTTTTTACAGTGCAAGTATTTGTAATCAAAAATAAATTGAGCACTGTACACGTTGTATTCTGTGTTTTAATTGAAATCAATATATTTGAAAATGTCCAAAAATATTTAAATAAATGGTATTCTATTCTTGTTTAACAGCGCAATTAATTTTTTTAATCACTTGACATTCCTAATTTCTACCATTCATTTGAGCCCAACTGGAATGTCATCATCTTTCCATTCTAGTGATGTTACAGAACTAGGGCTTTGACTAGTAATCTCCCCTTAAGCAGAGTCTAGTTTTGTCACAGCTACATTCATCACATAGACTGATTTATCTCTGTCTTTCCCTGCACCTCTTAATCCTCTGTAGTTTAAAATCAGCAGTTCTTTCCTCATCAGATGTAACATTCTGTCAGCAGACTGGCAAGCATCACAAGTTTGTTCAAGCTGACGGTGCTGCCTTTATTCCGCCCACACAACAAGAGCGTCACCTAGACAGACCAGCCTTCCTACCTAGGGACCCTGTGTTAAGGCATCAGATGAAAATTTAAAGGGTGGGGATTTGTGAGATGTTCCATTTGCACCTGGCTCCAAAGACACTTAGAGCACTCTCATATCGCATGAGCTTTCTAAGGTTTTGTGTGTGGTCAGAACCCAGACACGTGCCACCGTGGGGGAGACTGGCTTTAAAGCTGCGGCAAGTCCATGACTCAACAGCTGGAGCACGTTCAAACACAACAGAGCAAGTTTTCTCTTTAATAGGAAAATGGAATTAGCAATGAAAGGATTGACGTTTTAAAACTGCCAGTCAGAAGTCAAGACATGAATCCACAGCAAAATAATTTTGAGGGTTTATTTTTTCTTTGGTTTAAGACCTGAGCAGCAGTGGACTATCCAGGGAGAGGATGGAAAGCCAACAGTTCTTCTGATTTGATTGTATTTTTTCCCTTCCAGTTGTAATAGTTCCATCAAGCTTTTTTACCCTGACTTTTTCCCATTAGCTTTGAAGCCATTTGAACGTGCCATGTCAAGAAGTACAGAATACCCACTCCTATGCACCAAATAGGGAAGAGAGGTTCAAAAGTTCAGTGCTGATATTCTCATTAAGTGCTGCCTGCAGGTGCTTAATAGGGGTGAGTGTAATATCCTAGAGTCATTTTAAATGGATGAAGGATCGAGCAAATCCTGTGGCACTTCAGCAAATAGTTCAAAGAAGTGGCCCCAGAGCTCACGTACTTATCTATTAAGTAGTTTAATGTTGTAGCTAGGCGAACAAAGTGCAGGAGGACAGTGTTTCATCCGCTCACTGCCGTGATCATTTCCTGTTCTCCCATGTATGTTATCAAACCACGGAATAGCTGCTCTTCTCTTTCAGCTATTTGCTGGAGAGCCATAGGACATGTTAGACATTTTAGTACTGAAGTGAGTAAAAGCAAAAGGATTTTTTCAAAGCAGATCAATTCCACGATAGCAGATCTAGTAAGTCCCACACAGCTGTGCTGCTTTTCTTTGACGTTTTTGCGTGCATTTGTAAAAGCCTTGTTAACTTGCATCCCTCTGAGCCAGTGCATTCCTACTTGTTGCTACTTACGCATAATTTCTCTTTTGACACTCCATACATATGCAACTCACTGAGAAAATGTAGATTGTACAAATAATACTTGACTGATATGTCTGTTTGGAAGGTGACCACACCTGAGACAGAAAACATTTATCGCCATTCAGTATGATTAACCTCAGTTGGATTTACGAGAGTTTGGCGAGAGGTATAATCCAAGTGTTTTAGCATAGAATTGGAAATCAAGAAGTTCTGCATTCTAATTGCAGCTCCAACACTGACTCCCCTCTGTGATTTGGTTGGGCAAGTCACTTCACCATCTCATGCCCAAGTTTCCCATCTATGAAATGGGGATAAAATAGGTATTTGAAGATAAATTAGATACGTTTGTAAAGTGCTTTGAATGTAAAAAGTGATATTGTAAGCGGTAAGTAAAATTTGTTGAATGTAAGAGAGTATTGGGGGTTGGTGTGTGAGCCATTCACTTAAACATAAATGTAGCAAAATCTTGTGACCAGCTGAGTTAGGAAAAATGCACATTGTGGACAAAAAGACCAGGTAGGAAATAAAAGTTGCATTATTTACGATCTTCAAAGTAGGACATTTTAAGGGCCTGTAGATACTGAATATCGTCTGACTTAAGCTAACAAAACTGCTGATTTAGCTCATTTAAATAAAAAGAACAGGAGTACTTGTGGCACTTTCGAGACTAACAAATTTATTAGAGCATAAGCTTTCGTGGGCTACAGCCCACTTCATTGGATGCATAGAATGGAACGTATAGTAAGATAGATATATATATACATACAGATAAGTTGGAAGTTACCATACAAACTGTGAGAGGCTAATTAGTTAAGATGAGCTGTTATCAGCAGGAGAAAAAAACTTTTGTAGTGATAATGAAGATGGCCCATTTAGACAGTTGACAAGAAGGTGTGAGGATACTTAACTTAAGGAAATAGATTCAATATGTATAATGACCCAGCCACTCCCAGTCTCTATTCTTGCTTTGTTGCAAGGATAGGTTCCTGGGTTAGTGTTTTTGTTGTGTGGTGTGTGGTTGCTGGAGAGTATTCGCTTCAGGTTGGGGGGCTGTCTGTAAGCAAGGACTGGTCTGTCTCCCAAGATCTGTGAGAGTGAGGGATCGTTTTTCAGGATAGGTTGTAGATCTTTGATGATGCGCTGGAGAGGTTTTAGTTGGGGGCTGAAGGTGACAGCTAATGGCGTTCTGTTATTTTCTTTGTTGGGCCTGTCCTGTAGTAGGTGACTTCTGGGTACTCTTCTGGCTCTGTCAATCTGTTTTTTCACTTCAGCAGGTGGATATTGTAGTTTTAAGAATGCTTGATAGAGATCTTGTAGGTCTTTGTCTCTGTCTGAGGGACTGGAGCAAATGCAGTTGTATCTTAGAGCTTGGCTGTAGACAATGGATCGTGTGGTGTGTCCTGGATGGAAGCTGGAGGCATATAGGTAAGTATAGCGCTCAGTAGGTTTCCGGTATAGGGTGGTGTTTATGTGACCATCGTTTATTAGCACTGTAGTGTCCAGGAAGTGGATCTCTTGTGTGGATTGGTCTAGGCTGAGGTTGATGGTGGGATGGAAATTGTTGAAATCGTGGTGGAATTCCTCAAGGGCTTCTTTTCTATGGGTCCAGATGATGAAGAAGTCATCAGTGTTGCGCAAGTAGGGGTGTTAGGGGACGAGAGCTAAGGAAGCGTTGTTCTAAGTCAGCCATAAAAATGTTGGCATACTGTGGGCCCATGCGGGTACCCATAGCAGTGCCGCTGACTTGAAGTTATATATTGTCCCCAAATGTGAAATAGTTGTGGGTGAGGACAAAGTCACAAAGTTCAGCCACCAGGTTTGTCGTGACATTATCGGGGATACTGATCCTGGTAACTTGTAGTCCATCTTTGTGTGGAATGTTGGTGTAGAGGGCTTCTACATCCATAGTGGCCAGGAGGGTGTTTTCTGGAAGATCACCGATGGATTGTCGTTTCCTCAGGAAGTCAGTGGTGTCTCGAAGATAGCTGGGAGTGCTGGTAGCATAGGGCCTGGGGAGAGGAGAGAGTCCACATAGTCCACATAAATAGGATCCTTGCCTCTCAGTGGTGGATGAGCCAGAGATGCATTCTGTTGCCACTACCATTTTTTTCACGAAACCTTATGCTCAAATAAATTTGTTAGTCTCTAAGGTGCTACAAGTACTCCTTTTCTTTTTGCAAATACAGACTAACACGGCTGCTACTCTGAAACCTCTAGATTAAGTATTCTAATTGCAGTGTTTGCCTGGCTATTTAAAGGACTTTGATCCATGCCTTCTCCTGTCACATGTGAATGTGTGTGTAAAACCCTGACATGCTGTGCAAATTAGATACCACTGGTGTCTTTGCGAAAGTAGAAAACAAAAGCATTCTTGACATTGCTGGGAATTGCTGCCCACAGCGACTTTGAGCACTCTGTGGGGCCTGGGAGCGTTTAAGAGTCGGGAGACCCCCGTGGATGTAAAACAATGACGTAAATTGTTGCTAAGTCAGGATGCCAGCTGCTCTGAGCGATATTTCAGGTCGATTGATGTATGTCTGGGTTTGCCTGCAACAGCCAGGGATCATTATGTATTCCTCGGTGGATTTAAAAAACAGAAATTAAACAGCAGCTGGTGGCACAGGATACGCTTTGAAAAACACCTAATTGGAGAACAGTTCTGCCAATCAATCGTACACTTAAGAATTTTTCCTTCTCTTCAAAACATTCCCCTCTCCCCACATAGGACCACATCCAGTTGTCATGTGTCTTTATTTTAAAGAGGAGTTCCTCTTATTCCAGTGCCAACTTCTAGTCTGAAGTTCTGACCTGTTGGTAACATCCTAATTGTTTCCATAGCAACCAGCTGTGGTACCATAAAATACTGCAGCAAAAGCAAGTGGATTATTTTAAAAATATGCAGTTTTTATGCAACTAACTGTATTAATAAAATATTTTCCCACAGGCACCAAGTCTTTAAATACTTAAATGTTTATAGGTGTCTTTAAGATACCATGAGCCTTAACTTAGAAGTTACAACACGAAAACATCCAGCCCGTTCTGTTAATGACACGTATGGAACCCAGCCACATCTAGCCTGTTAGACATAACTAGACTGAGTAATGAATAGATTGTTCTATGCCCTGTCTCATGTGTAGAAATGTACTGGTGAATGGAACCACCAGAAACACTGAAAACCTGATTTCCAACTTTTCTGGCCTCTCTAAAATCCTTAAAGGGCATAATTTTATGTTACATTGACCTTTGTCTACATTCGACCAGACTGATCTCTGACTTCATTGGTGTCACTCCCAGGGTAGACTTGCTTATTGCATTGAACCAGTCTTGGGTTATGAGGTTCTCATATGGTGTCTTTTATTGGTTGAGGGCTGGAGAAGTTGGGTTTTCCTTTTCATTTGCTGTTTTACTTGAGTGGTTGGTATGGATGAAGGAATAAAACAGGTCGTGCCTCCCATGTTATGAATATGAATAGCTGAATATTCTGCCTGTATTGTAAAGCTGTACATTATAGTTATAGCTTGAATGATCTTACTCCCCCACAAAAAGTTCCTATGTTACTAGAAGGGAGAGAGATGTAATTTGACCTGTCAAAATCAGCTTCTCAGAGTTTACGTTTAGTTTAAACACCCCTCTCCTATGGGAACAACGGATAGTTATTTTTAGTTTCTAAAAGATCTTAACTCTGACCTCCTAATTTTCTGAAGTTATGAGTGACTGACTGTAAACCTTTCTTGGAAAGTTGAATCTGCTATCTAATCGATTGACTGGATTTCTTTTGCTCACACCACTTTATCTAGTAGGTTTTTTTCTTTCATTCCTTCCTTCCTTCCACTGTTGCATAAGAACGACCATACTTGGTCAGACCAAAGGTCCATCTAGCCCAGTATCCTGTCTTCCGACAGTGGCCAATGCCAGGTGCCCCAGAGGGAATGAACAGAACAGGTAATCATCAAGTGACCCATTCCCTGTCTCTCATTCCCAGCTTCTGGCCAACAGAGGCTAGGGATACCATCCCTGCCCATCCTGGCTAATAGCTATGCATGGACTTATCCTCCATGAATTTATCTAGTCCTTTTTTTGAACTCTGTTATAGTCTTGGCCTTCACAACATCCTCTGGCAAAGAGTTCCACAAGTTGACTGTGCGTTGTGTGAAGAAATGCTTCCTTTTGTTTGTTTTAAACCTGCTGCCTGTTAATTTAATTTGGTGACCCATAGTTCTTGTGTTACAAGGAGGAGTAAATAACATTTCCTTATTTACTTTCTCCACACCAGTCATGACTTTATGGACCTCAATCATATTCTCCCTTAGTCATCTCTTTTCCAAGCTAAAGAATTCCAATTTTATTAATCTCTCCTCATACCGAAGCCATTCCATACCCCTAATCATTTTTCTTGCCCTTTTCTGAACCTTTTCCAATTCTAATATATCTTTTTTGAGATGGGGCGACCACATCTGAATGCAGTATTCAAGATGTGGGCATACCATGGATTTATATAGAGGCAATATGATATTTTCTGTCTTATTATCTATCCCTTTCTTAATGATGCCCAACATTCTGTTCACTTTTTTGACTGCCGCTGCACATTGAGTGGATGTTTTCAGAGAACTATCCACAACAACTCCAAGATCTTTCTTTAGTAACAGCTAATTTAGACCCCATCATTTTATATGTATAGTTGGGATTATGTTTTCCAACATGCATTACCTTGCATTTATTGATTGAGTTAATTGGTATATGAAAATGAGGATGGAAAGTTGAAAGATGTTTTTATGGACCATTCAAAGGCACACTGGACACTTTAAAATCCTAAAAACTTAGGCCCAAATTTTCAAATTTAATTAGTTAAGATTAGGCACCTAAATAAGTGACTTGATTGTCAGAGGTGCTGATCACCCACTGAAATTAATGGGAGCTGAGTGGACTCAGCAACTTTGATAATTAGTCCACTTTTATTTAAACTGCTTGATCTGGTTTTGGATGCCTGTACTAAGTACCTACATTTGAAAAATCAGAATAGCCTTACGTTTTAAAAAATTCCTGCAATGTTCTGATGCTAAATTTTAATTTTCACCAAATATGCTGCTTTATGTTTTGCAACTTTATGAACTTGGACAAGGAGCATAGACTGGTCAGTTTCTCACTTTTCTCCACTACTTTGTTGAGTCAGTTTCATTTTCTCCTGCACTAGCAAGCAGGCTGTAATGTTTAGGTTGCACACACTATAGAGTGTGTGTCTGTATGTTGTGGGGGGACCCAATTTCTACTGAGGTGTTTAAGATACATTTGATTGAAATATTTCTCTTGGTCTCAGGTTTTGTAAAAGCTTATTTCTACAAAGAGTGTATTTTTGGCCTGATAGTGTCCCTAGAATGTTTTGTGGCATGGCACATTTGTGTTCAGACTTAAGTACTGATGGGAGACAGCTACTAGAGATCCAGTTACTCTACTAGAATAGATGGTAACCAGTGACCACTGAGCATCAGCTAACAGGGTGCCTGTAAAATTGTGACACATTACTTCATTAGCTGGAGTTTTTGCTCTGGTGAAGGTGGGAACAGAAGAAACTAAAATCTGCTTTCCTGGTGGTAATTAGTAATACTTAATTCTCTTTAAAGGGAGGCGGTAAACCCAGGTGCTTTCCCCGGAGTTGTGGTTAGTGCTTTCTGAATGTAGAAGCAGTGCTAATGCAGCTATGTGGTATTTAGCTGCTGAATGCTAGATTTGACTCAGCAGCCTACTCTATTTGTAGTCTCCATGCTAGTGAGAAGGTGCAGCACTACACACATGGGAGATGTCGCTGTTATTCATTACGACCAATGCAGTCAATTCCCAGATAAGCCAAAAGGGCAAGGGAAGGTTCAAGGGAAAGTGTTTACTTGTGCAGATAATGTACTTGAAGGCAAGTTCACTGTTTGCTGTCAGAGTTGTCTGGCTCACTGAAAGAGCAATTCATATCTTTCCTATTAAAATCTATTTGCTCAAAATACAATCCAAGTTGCTCACTGCCAGGAAGGCAGCTTATAAACTCTGTTCTATTTAGCAGCACAGCTAAACCAGGGGTGGGCAAACTACAGCCTGCGGGCCGAATCCAGCCCCTTAGAGCTTTGGATCTGGTCCGCAGGATTGCCCCCCGTGATGCTGCAGGCCCCTCTCTGCTCTCAGAAGCAGCAGCACCACGTCCCTGGGGCCCTGGGGGCGGGGGGGCAGAGGGCTCCGTTTGTTGCCCTTGCCTCCAGGCATTGCCCCCCACAGCTCCCATTGGCCGGGAACAGGGAACTGCAGCCAATGAGAACTTCGGGGGAGGTACCTGAAGGTGTGACAAGGGCAGCACACAGAGCCCTGTGGGCCCCCCCCACCCCCCAGGGACGTGGTGCCAGCCGCTTCCCAGAGCGGCGCAGCATGGGGCCAGAGCAGGCAGGCAGGGAGCCTGCCCTGGCCCCGGTGCACGCTGCTGCCACCCCGGAGCAGGTTTAGGTAAGTGGCGCCAGGCCGGAGCCCGAACCCCTCCAGCACCCCAACTCCCTGCCCTGAGCCCTCTGCTGTACCCAGTGCACCCCAACCCCCTTCCCTGAGTCACCTGCCACAGCCCGCGCCCGTCCTGCACCCCAACCCCCTGCCGAGTCCCCTCCTGCACCCCAACCCCTTTCCCTGAGCCCCCTCATACACCCCGCACCCCTCTTCTGCCCCAATCCCTTACTCTGAGCCCGTTCCTGCACACTGCACCCCCTCCCACACCCCGCACTCCCTTCTGCATCCCAACCCCCTGCCCCGGCCCTAGATACAATTTGCCCACCCCTGAGCTAAACAGTTAAAAAAACTCATCAGAAAATCTCTGTGACCGCATCATAGATCTTTGAGCCTTCCATTTTTCAGACACTCACAAACCTGAAAAAAAGTTGGTTTCCACACAATCTACCCCTTGTGTTCTAATGGTCCACCCTGACATGTAGGCCGCTGTTTGAACTGAAACCCTTTGGACATATGAAGATCCAGGTTTTTGGGCAAACTAATCATACAAAACCATTCAAAGGCCATGTGTCCTAGGGGATAGACAAATGGACTGAACTCAAGAGACCTTGGTTCTGTTCCCAGCATTGCCACGGGTCTGCCGGGTGACCTTGGGCAAGTCACTTCCCGTGCCTCAGTTTTCCCATCTGTAAAATGGGGGTAATGATATTGCCATTCTTTGTAAAGCACTTTAAGATCTATTGATAAAAAAGCGCTGTATAAGAAGTAGGCATCATTATTACTCTGTTCCTGATGTAGTAGAGTAAAAGCAACCCCATTGTCTTTTCCTCTGCATTTTAGAATAGCTGTGTGTGGGGTTAAACAGAGAATGGTGGTGGTTATTACACTTGGAAATGTAGTTAGAATTCACATCACTCTATAAATTTATCAGTGCTGCTTTGTATTTCACAGTCTGTTCTTCTAGAGAATTTTGTAGCACAACCTGCCTGTTCCCAAAAAATCTACTCCAGCCTAATAATGCATCTGTGTGTGCTTCTTTCCAGATTCTCAGCGCTCCCATCTCTCCTCTTTCACCATGAAGTTGATGGACAAGTTTCATTCACCAAAAATAAAGCGAACGCCATCAAAGAAAGGAAAACAGGCTGACCTGACAGTGAAAACGCCAGAGAAGCCAGTGAACAAAGTAAGCAGCTGAATGGTACTGTCTTGGTAACAGTCATGCCAGTTCCCTGCCTGTTGAATAGTCTGTACTGTAACTATACTGAAACCTGCTGCTCTGGCATTGTTGCTCTTAGTGCATGGGGCTGTGTTTCCTTCAAAGAATTTTACAGTTTCCTGAGGTACTCTTCAGAGTTCCTTTCCAGAGGAACCATATAGATGGTCCTTTGTATGTAGTGTAGTTGACTAGAGACACACGTAACTTTCCTTTTGAGATCTTGATGAATGTTTCTTCCATGAGCATTGAAATGACTCGTTGTGGAATGCAGCTTATGGCCTGACATTCCCTCCCCACACATGCACACCCTATAGTTACGCTTACAACTCCCAAATCACTGCCTGACTTCAGGGTGTGTTCCATTAAAATGCAAGCAGATCCTTGAAGCCTGTCCAAAGATGTCCTCAATCTCTGGTGACCTCAGCAGAGTGAGTCAAACAGATGTATTCAAACAGCCCACCCTTCCTCAAACCTAAGCTAGCTATTTCAAGCCTTATAAGAACCGAGGCTGCCTTTCTTTCAGGAGGTAATAGCCAGCTGGCTACCAAAGTATTGCCTCCACTTCCATTCTGACCTGGTTGAGCAGAAGAAGAATTTAGCTCTAGTATTGCGAGATTTCCAGGTTTCAGGTGTAGAATTCAGTCCCAGGTTATTAAGAAAAACTAGGATTACTTGTGGTAACTTCCACGCCCCACAGTTGCTGTTGAGAGACCAATTCAGTGTAGCATACCACCTTTGCAAACTTGGTTGGTTTATTCCTAGTGAGGCACAGCAGGATTTATACAATGGGGTTGAGTGGTGTCTAAAAATGAGATAAGGTAATTGTATCCTAGTACTCTTCATCACCATGTAGAAGACTTGGGTTTTCATTCTCTGGGCTGGATTTTGCAGTGGAGGCAGAGTGTCTGCATCTTGGGAAGATGTGCTAGAGCATTCACACCAGATTGTTCAGGAGAGAGGGTGACTGTCTTAAAAGGGAGTTACGTCCACTATTGAGGGGAGGAGTTGTAAAGCAGGGGAAATTATGAGGGTCTTCAGGGTTCTCACTCATCCTCAGAGTGAGAGAAGGAAAGAATGGGCCTGTAACAGCCCTCTTGTTGAGAAAAGAGTACAACCTATTACTTGAGAGAGAGAGATGGAGGCAACTTGTTTACAATCCTCCTTGAGAGCTGCCTTGCTAAGATGAAAAATTATTAGTACTTATGTGGTGCCCTGCAGCCCAGAAAGTGCAAATTTTCATGCAGATCCCAGATTGTATAGATACCAAAGAAATCTTTGTGACACCACAGAAATATCCAAACCAGTCCTAATAGTTTTCTTAAAAAAGCAACGATCTGCCAAGTTTCAGCTTTGAATGAATGTAATGGCCATGGCAAAATGGAGGTTTCTTATGGAGACTCATCTGGGCCCCTCACTGTGGTGATGCTACCAGGTTCTACTCATATTGGAGCTCTGACATTGAATTCTATGATGTAACTTTTTACTTTACTTTAGGTGTCCATTAGAGCAGAAACCATTTTGTAAATGGGGGGGAAATTTTTCTCCAAAAATCTGTCATTTTTTTCTCAGCTGAGCCTTTCCATTGGTGGACAGGACAGAGGGGGAATAGGAGATAAGACAGAACACTGATGAGCAGAATAAGTTGTACTGAAAGTAAATCTGATATCTAGAGAGCAGAATATGACTAATAAGAGAATATGGTCTATTCCACAATGTTTTTGTTTTTTTTAATTGTCGAGGAATCCTCCTTAGAGATTATATTATTTATTCCAAAGAGATTATAGGAAAGTTAATGTATAGTGACTAGTTCAAAGGGTTATTATATAGAGCATTTTTGAGCTGTGTGTACAATCCAATGGGCTATTTACTGGGGAGAATTTGCGCTATTTTATTTGTATTGATTGATTCATTGACATGCATGGTAAAACAGTGTCGTAGCCTTTCCTTTTAATTGATATCTGACCACAAACAGATTAAAATATATTGGAAATAGAAAAAAATATATATTTGCATATGAATGAAAAGCAAATTTCTTCTGCATTATTTCCACCAGAGAGCTTAGAGAACAATATTGGGGAATGACTGACCAGGAATCTGCTGAACATGTAAAAATATTTGTTACAAATCTAGGTGCTGGAATTATGGGGAAAATAAAACTCACTTGCAGTAATTGCTCAATAGGAAAGACAGCTGAGTTGCTGTTCATGCTGGGTAAATTGGCTATTGTTGGTCTGCATTTAAACTGTAAAACTTGTGAAATGTTGATCTCAGGCTCAGTCCTAATCCATTTTAATGACTGTCTCCAGCTAATTGATTAGTTTGATGGTAGCCAACTGATTAGCTTTGTGGGGGGAGGAAAGGGTGCCACTGGGTCATTATTACAGAGTCTAGATAGAATATAAGGAGAAGCTGACAAGACACATGATGTCAAAAGACAGACTGAGTAGATTTCATATCTATTCATGGGCATATACTGTCTCTTTAAATCCTGGGGCTAAGTCTCCTACACACAGTAGGTAATCTAGCTAGAGTAGAAGCAACAGTACCAAAGGATTAAGTGTAAATTAAAGAATATAGCAAAAACCTATCCAAGTATTAAAAGGATGGTTTATTCCAGATCTAAGAGTCAAATGTATGCTGTCACTGTAGCCTATTCAGCTCTATATAGGTTCTTACACTGCGCTCATCACCAAAGTATCTGAGTGCCTAACCCTTTCTAGGGCAGCTGTATCTCATACATAATGCATTTAATTATTATTTAAGGGAAACCTTCCAAAATCATGCAGAGATATATTTGCATGTGTCAGTCAAGTGCGGGGGTGAACGGACTTATTGGTTTGGCTGAGTAGTAAATCCATCCAATTTAATGCCCCAAATGGAAATTGCTGGAGCAAGTGGAACTGCTGTTTTAGTAACTCCAGCCGTAGTAGATCTGCTCTCTTGCCAGTATAAATTCATTTATGGGACAGGTCCACCACAAGTGGAATTTGAAATAAGAGCTTAGTTCAAGTCCCCTGCAGCAATAAGGGTGGGGCTCATCCACCAAATATCCCTACAACCAAGATGGGTGAAGCCTAAGTTATAGCTCATAATGCCTTAGAGCATTTAGACATTTTAGGAGCATTAATCAATATCCATCCCACCAGCTCTCTCTTTACACATCATTGCCCATTATTCCTTGTCTCTAGATTTATAATTAACCCCAGGGGAGACAGAGTTTCCACCATTTGTTTTGGGCTTATGCTGGTCTGTTCAGGCTTCTGAGTGTCATGTTGATGGATTTGGCTTCATATTCTTCACATGAAGTTGATCTCTTGTTCGAGCCTGCTGCATACCGATATGACACCTGGTGTTTGTTTCTGTAGTAAGTTTATTTTACATGATGGGTTTATCAGCCCCATGCACAACCATCGGCCCACGGTTCCTTATTCATTATTCCGCGCTGCCCAAATGTGGACACTTCCCCATCTGCCAACTGGGAAGGATGTGCTTGGTAGCTCTGGAAACTGATGGACACCCTATGCAACTGGCGGTGCAAGAGGATGAAGAAGGAGGCAGAGTGGCTAAAGAGAGAGTGGACTGGACTGGGCTTAAGAGTACATAAATTCTATTCCAAGTTTTGCCATTGGCCTGCTGGTAGACATTGGGCAAGTCATGTCACCTCTGTGCCTCAGGTTCCCCATCTGTAAAATGGGGATAACGGTACTGACCTCCTTTGCAAAGCCCTTTAAGATCAACTGATTAAAAGTGCTATATAAGAGGTATTAAATAATAATAAACTTGCCTAATGATGCTAGTACATACATGGGAATTTAAGCTTGCCTTCTGCAAGGTCAGGTCAGTTGGAACAGCAGCTGAAATAAAGCTAAGGGACCAAGTTCATGTTACTAGCCAGTGCTGCTTACGAATGTCTCATCCGAAGAAGTTTGGTCTGCTGGCCCCGTTTTTCAGGAAAGCTGCAGTTTAACAGCTGAAGGGACATGGGGAGGACACAATACCCATAGGTCATTAATTCTAGAAGCTGAATTTGCTGAAGGGATAATGGATGAAACCTGACGCTGTTAAGCTCTCTGCTCCTTTACTAGCAATGTTCAGTAGTTAATTTAGATCTCCCCCTCAGGAATTTACTGCCAGCATTAATAGACCCTTAGGCATGCTCTAGCAAACTTTAAAAAATATCCTTTACCAGAACTCCATTAAACTGGCATATGCCACTTCTGAATTTCCTTTTCCAAAATTGCTGAGTGCCAGGATGTTGGAGGCATTCTCTAAGCTTTTTCCAGTTGACCCCTTCATTCCTGCCCAGTTCATTCACTGATGCCAAAATCTCACATTTGTGGTGTGACAGTTCATCCCCATAGGAAAATGAATGATTTCCTTCATTCCAGCAGCTTTGCTGAGTGAATAGGGCTTTTTATTTATGAATGGAAGGGCTGAGACTGGAGCCCTTACTCACATGAGTAGCCCTATTAAAGTTAGTAGGATTACTTGGGATAGGACTGGACACATATTTATCATTGTAAATATCCATGATGGAAGTGAAAATATAGGAGTTTGGTTTTGATCATATTTGTTTTGGGGGTTTGCCTGATTGTGGCATTAATTCTCTCGCTTTTTTCGTTGGATGACCACTTGCACTAAAATGACTCTAACATTTTTCAAAAGCACCTAAGCCCCATTTTCAAAAGCAACTAAATCATTCTGGCCCCCGACTTCCAATGAAACCGAATGGGTTGTAGGCTCCTAAATCACTTAGGTTTGAAAAATTTATCCTGAATGTGTTTACAGCTCTGTTTCATTTTCATGATGTCACTGCATTGCATCTTTTTCTATTATTAAACCCCCACAAAAGGGAAGATCAGCAAGGTTCAAAGAGCAGAGTTGTTACCTAACCATTGGCCACTTGAAAATAATTTTTGATTTATGATTTAAAATTAGATCACACACTGTGTTTCAGTTCCCTTTCTTAATTAAGTAGATAGAGTTGTGATCAGATTGGAAAAATTCCTACTGTACTGAAACCAGCTGTTGCCATCCCCTTTCTTGAATCATTCTTCCCATCTGCTCTTAGCACGTGTGCATGTCTCACCTGGAAAGCACAGGCTCTCTTTGTCTCTGCTGACTCCAAAGCAGTGTGATAATTCATCAGTAAGGTGGGAGTTGTGCTTAAAAATGACTGAGCTAAATTTCAGTTTGTACCCAAAATCTTTCTCAGAACTTGCCCATTAAAATAAAAAGTCAAAATCTTTGCTACGAATAAATGAGATACTGATTATTTTCCTAGGAGAGTTGGGATTAAACTTGGAAAAGTTTGTGGAGAAGGAAAGCCCATGTGTGCCTCTAACACAGAAGGTACATCTTGTGCATTGTTAGTTTCACTGTATACCAGGTGAATTAAAATAACTTTCTTTAAAAAAGCGCGCGCGCGCACACACACACACACAAAAAGACATTCTGTAATCTCTTCTTCCCTTCTGTCCCCAACCTTTTTCCTTTAGAATTTAACTTGGCTTGAGGAGAAGGAAAAGGAGGTTGTAAGTGCATTGCGCTATTTTAAAACCATTGTGGACAAAATGGCAATTGACAAGAAAGTACTGGAGATGCTGCCAGGTTCAGCAAGTAAAGTGCTGGAGGCCATCTTACCCCTGGTCCAAGTAGACCCACGGATTCAGCAAAGGTGAGTTTCCCTTTGGGGGGATTGTGATGGGGGAACTCCAGGCAATTTGTATCGTTTTGAAAAATCATGACGTACAAGTGGCATGAAATGCTGCTCTTGCTAATTATTAGTAAAAAATAGTGGCTGATTTACAAGGCACTTTTCAAACATAAGTCTAAAGGCAAGTTCCCTGCTGCAAAGAGACTACAGCATACAGTAGGTAAGACAAACCAGATATTGGACAGCAGATTAGGAAAGAGAGAGCAAAAAGAGTTGGTTTGTGAGAAGAAGGAATGATTGATTCCTAGAAGTGAGTTTGAAATGGGAGAGGACAGGGATGTGGGGCATGGTTTCAAACATTAGAGACTTTTAGTGGAAGAAAGTTCATTGCTTGGTAGCAGGCAGCTGACATTCACAGAGATTCTGCATCGGATGCTGTGCTCTCACTGCGGCTAGTGTCATTAGCAAGCCAAAAGCAATGAGGGCAGGCAGCATTTGGCTGCAAGTGAGCACATCCACAAGGTATTTCCTTTATGCGTGAAATTCTTCCACCTCTGCATTAGAGAAGTCTTTGACAAGTATTGTAAATTGCCCATTTGGACTTTGTTGAGTCAAAATTCAGAGCTGGTGTAAGCAGATGCAACTCCATTGACTTCAGAAGAATACGTGGTCTGAATTCATTCCAGGGTGTGCACTCCTCTTTAGTAGATTATCTCTGACTCAGTTCGGCATTAAGTCTTACACAGTTGTACAGTGAGTTTGAGGCCAGAAGAAACCTAGTGACTTGCCAAGGCCACTAGCTCAGCTTGGATTATAAGAACTGTGGACTCTTCAAGCCACAGGCCAGAGCTATATCTGCTAGATCACATAATTTTCCAGACTTCTGGAGCAGCTGCTTAAAAAACAAACTGCAACAAAACCCACCATTAAATAATGTTGTATAAACAAAACAGCACAAAAATATATTGGAAAATGCAGATGTGTGAGTCCTGAAATCCTGAGAGATTTCATGCTGTTCTTGTGTATTTGCCCACTGAATATCTCCAAATGCCGCTACGTTTTTCATATAGAATGCCTCTTTGGTTTTATTTTCAAGAGCATTTTTGAACTATTGCTGGTACCACTTGTGAAGCCTCAGTTACAGATGAGTCTCAGAGGCTGGCAGGAAAAAGAGGTGATGTGATCTTCAGAGATGAAGAAGTAACAGTATCCCTTACAGCGCTACACTCTAAAGCCAGTCATAGTAGGGTGTTACTACCTACTCTGCTGAGAGCCTTCAGAGTCTAGGGTTTAACTGGGTTTAGCGAGGGAACATCTTGGGAAGAATTAACTTAATTGGAGTTATAGCAAAACTGAATTTGGCACTTGGTTATTAAATTCTGCTAGTTTAGGGGAGGTATCACTCCTGGATGAGAGAACATGGGCTAAACCTGTCCTTATTTGCATAAATCAGGCACAATAAGGCCTTGTGAAAGGAAAAGGACAGCTGGTAGGAGTGGAGCCAGCCTGTAGACAAACTGTACGTTCCATTCTATGCAGCCGATGAAGTGGGCTGTATCCCACAAAAGCTTATGCTCAAATAAATGTGTTAGTCTCTAAGGTGCCACAAGTACTCCTTTTCTTTTTGCGGATACAGACTAACACAGCTGCTACTCTGAAACCTGTAGACAAAGGTGTTCCTACTGTACCTGGCCATTACGACGGGTCGGGAGAAAATGGATAAAGATCAGAGTGGCAGCTGAGGTAAAGAAGTACCATTTTAGGTTTAGTTGGTAGAGCTACAGAGAGCAGTAGCTGTTGAAATTAGAATATTGGTCAGGTTTTTTGGGACCCAGAGTTCCTTTGGCTGCTATCAAGTTTCCCACAGCCATTAAATTCCTGACAAGCACCTGCTTTCACTTAATCAAATAAAAAGTCCCTTAACTTGTGTCAAGAGATCATGTAAAATGTCAGTGAGTATCTTTAGGATAGAAAATGTCATCTTTATGTAGTCAATCACTTTCTGATTCATGTCTCCATAGGGCATGTGTTGAATCAGTTTACCTTACTGGGGAGATTGAAATGCAGAATATGTCTTGGAACACAAATATCCTCTGAGCTGCCCTCTCAACCCCAGGCAGTTAGATGAGGAGATCTGGGAGCCGGATGTCAGAATCTAGCCTTTCAGCAGGGAGCTTCCATGATCAATATGGGCTATAGTCATGTGGTCTTTTTCACTGAGTAATGACCTGCTCCTGTAGACAGTGTGTTAGGGCAGGAATCCTTTATGCATGTTCTAGCGAGTTTAGCCCCATTCAGTATGTGAAGATTTGGCAGTCTCATTAAGCAGCGTCCTTTCATGCTGTACCTACGTATCTTACTCCTTTCAAGTAGTGGCAGGGCACAAAGGGAGATTTTGATGTTCAATCCCCCTCAAGAAAAATGCGCAAGGATGGGTTGTTGAGCAAGAAAGCCATCCAATTGTTGAATTCCTTTTTGGCTTTCAGGAAAGCATTTGCATCAAGGAAAAAAAAAATTCTGTCTAGTACAAAGTGGGCTTTTCAATTACTGCCTTCTTAGAAGGAAGTGGATTGAAGATTAATGGTAAAGAAATCAAAGCCTTGGAAAGAGTCAGGGGAGGGTAAGTCTACTTCTACTTCCCAGCTAACTTCTCTTGAAACGAGACAGAATACTGACAATCACCATAGTTCTGAAAAATGTACTCTCCATTCTTTGCAGTCCTCCCTTTGAAGTTTTAGAATAGTTCATTACCCACCTAGGGCTTGATTCTGCAAACCTCATTCACCCAAGGAATATCATTGAAGTTTATGGGCTTGAGTCTCCTCTCAGTAACACCAATCATTACATCACTGGAGACACACCAGCAGAATCAGGCAATTGGGAATACTTATGTGAGTCAGGATTGCAGGATCACATCCCTTTGTTGTCCTGATGTATCTTGAAAACATCTTTCCTGTTTGTGATGAAGCTTCAAATTAACATGTTTGTTAAAAATGACTATTAGGTCTTTATTGGAACATCATCAAGTGTCCGCACACCTTGTTTGTTAGCGAAATGGACATTTTCAGAGATGGTAGAGCAAAGCCTTATAAGTAGTTCTGTTACAATTTTATTTAGTTCTTCCTTTTCCCAATAATCTTTTTTTTTCTTCACAAAAATGTCTTTAGTGCTATTCTACCTTTAAAAAAGCCAAAACTGAAATTCATTCACTCAGAGCATTCAGAGTTGGACACAGTGTTGGAAGAAAACTTTTCATAAGGATGGCAAGTTTAGTTCAACACTTCCCCAAGGATTAAGAACAATGAGAAACTTATTCTCAAAACTATGAAAACATGCCTTAATACCATTGTTTCAATACCTACTTGAGAACTAGTAGTGTGACTGCAAAAGACGTGAAATCCATGCATCATCTTGGTCCTAGGTAAACACAAATTCCAGAAGAGGGAGTTAACAGAAGAAAAATTCAAATAGGGCACAGTGGAATTTTTACCTTTTGCTAACGCACATTTGTTTAAAAATAAATTCTGGGATTGGCAGTAATTTCTCTATTAAGATAATTGTGCCATATTTTCATTTTATTATCTCTTGAACTCATTTTTTTCCCTCCAGTTCTGCCATCTCTTCCTGCTATAGCCGGGTGTACCAGAGTCTGGGAAATCTGATTCGTTGGTCTGATCAGGTGATGCTGGAGGGGGTGAACTCAGAAGACAAGGAGATGGTGACCACAGTGAAGGGTGTCATAAAAGCTGTTCTGGATGGAGTCAAGGTATGATATGCTAGATACTGCATGCTATAGAGAGTATAAGGTATTCATCTTTTCTAAAAGATTTATTTGGAGGATAAAGACAACAGTTTTTAGGAACATGTAAAACATAAAAATCCTGTTCTTGACACGAATAAATTCTTATCTCTGAAATCTACTACAGCGTAAATGAGATTGCCTTATCTGATGCATTCCTTAAGGATCAGCACAAATGGTTAGCGCAACAATGCGTGCTGATGGACTGCCAGAAGCAATGAACCTTTATTGTATTAAATTTTTAGTGAGCCTTCCCCATTCCGAATGCAGCTTACAGGTTGGATTTCACGTATTTTCTGTCTAGACAAAGGGTAATGGAAATGTTTCCCATTATTGCTCAGAGAGAATCAAAGATGCCAACCTCCACCTTTAACATTAATGGCAAGGTATGAATCAGTAGTATGATGCTGCAATTCCTTGTTGTTGGGGGCTGGTGATGGGAGCTAGGCTACAGTCAATTGTTTTGGAGGTTTGGTTTGCATAAGCAGTGGAAAGTTCTGTATCCTATGTATGGCCTTCTTGGGACACCCCTTCTCTCATTTCTGCCTGGAAAAGTGACTGGCATGCTCCCAATAGACTTTTGTCATTCATGTTTCTCCTTACTGTGTCCCAGGCCTTTCCCCAGCTTGCTGATGTTGTGCAACCCAATCACTCTAGCAGCCTCCCTGCTGGGTCCTACCACCCTTGAATTAGCCATTTGAACACCCTGGAGCTTTTCTTAATTGAATACTTTATGTTCAGGGTCTCTTGTCAAAGGCCCCTGGGCACTAGCAAAGAGGTTGTCATATGTGTTGGAACTTTATTTTGAAAGGCAGGGACATCTTAAGTGTAGAAAAAGGGAATTAAGCCTCTTATGCCAAACTGAATCAGACTGCTAAAGGTCTGTTTAAAGGATCAAGGACTGAGGTACAGTTGGGGTAGGTTCTTATTCCAGCTGATCCACTTAACTCATTCTTATTTCCTTAGAAAATCATATAGTAATAATTAATTCATATGTAGCTCTTATATAGCACTTTTCATCAGTAGATCTCAAAGCACTTTACAAAAGAGATCAGTATCATCATCCCCATTTTACAGATGGAGAAACTGAGGCACAGAGTGGCAGTAACTTGCCCATGTCACCCAGCAGGCTAGTGGTAGAGCCAGGAATAGAACACTGGTCTCCTGAGTCCCCATCTGGTGCTCTGTCTATTGGGTCACGCTGCCATCTTTTTATTGTACTCAAACTTGACTTAGTTTCTGTTGCTTGGAACTCTGTGTGAAAGTGGATCGCATCTCTTGGGCTTTGGTCATCGCCAGAAGTGTTGGCGTGCTGCTCTGAGGATCCATCTTTCGTGTCATGCACTTTAGTTAGTAAAAGTAATCCTATTAGTTCTGAAGGCTTTTAAAGTTATTTATTTGAAACAAAATGTTCCCATCATCCAGAGAAGTCACATTTACAGCATTGTTCTGCATGGTATGCCCCTTAAACTTAGGCACCAAATATCACCTAAAATGGGTGTTTAATTCTCAGAGTGGGATGGGAGGGGAAAAGGTTGGGTGTAGAACTGTAGGGACAGAGTCTCAGCTGGTGTAAATTGTCAGAGCTCCCTGGACTTCAGTGGCACTGTGGCCATTTTCACCTCCCGAGGATCTGCCCCATAGCATCCAAACAGCCCAACAAATAGGGGAGGCAGCGGAACACTGCTGTGACCTTGTTCAGCTCTCTATAGTCCTGTGCAGACTTTTACGTGTGTGTGTGTGTGTGTGTGTGTGTGTGTGTCGAGACTCATCCTGTGCAGACCTGTGTCACTGCATAGGTATAGATAAGAGTTGCATGTGCAGACTTACCGCACAGAAATACCAATTCGGTTTTAATTTAAACCATTACCTTAAATATCTGGTGTCTGTACTCTTGGCTAGAAAGAAGACAGAATTTCAGCGTAAGTGCGTGTAAGAGACATGAAAGCATCTATTACTGTGTGGGAAGTGGGGAGTTATTTCAGAAGAGCCAAGCTGACCATGGTATCTGGAAGCAGGAAGTGAGAAATTGGACACTTCTCTACTGCATGGAGCAATTTCTGTAACATTAGTAAAATCTCCGTTGAATCCCAGTTCTACATTTTAGTGCTTACTTCCCTCTTCATTCTCAGTATTGTGCTTGGGGCAGCCTGCATCTTTGTATTGTTATTTGCTGTGTTCATCTCAGATTTGGTTATTTATAGCAAGCAAAATTCCCTTTTATGATTACACTGTTTAAAAAAAAAAATCCATCTCATTTTGGAATTTCCAGTTAGCTGAAGTAGCAGGAAGTGCAGAGATAGCAGTACTTACACATGATTAAAACTGACAGGAGCCTTTTTACAGTTCTGATAAGGAGTAGCTTGTTGCACATCTGACCCAGTTGCTTAACCCTCTGTGTGATGGACTAAAGACCTGTGAGTGACTCTCAGGCCTCTCACTCCTGGGTTAAGGGATGCAGATGCATGGGAGGGAGAAAGCAGGGGTATGGAAAACCTGGTGGTGTTTGGTAATGTTTTCAAAATTTGAAGCACCATTGACTGGTTTCAAAGGGACGGCTTTTAGTGCGTGGCTGGAGTTTTGTGGTAAGGACATGGGAGCTGGTGGGATCCTCAGGCTTAGAGCTGGGTGAATAACTGATTTTTCACTTTGGTCCCAATTCAAAAAAAATTGAGGAAACATTTCAGTTTGGGTTGAACTGAATCTGAAATTTTTCAGAATTTTTGGTGACTTGAAAAAGTTTGTCCAAAGTGGGGATTTGATCACACGTCTCCTACATCTCAGGTGGGTGCCCTTATCGCTTGGCTAAAGGTTATGAGGCATAACAGTAGCGGCAGTGCCATCAGCATGTCATTGTCCTCCTTCTCTTCTGGCCATTTTGTGAAGGTCTGAAAGTATTTGTGTCAAATTTGTGACTAGTTCTGGGTCAACCAAAAGTGCGTTTTTCTTTGAATAATCCATCTGGAAAATTTCCCACAGCGCTATTCAGGTATGCATTCCTTTGGGACTTGGAGGGACTGGGAAATAACAGAGCAAGGGAATTATGGGCTACTCCAAAGTGTTGTCACTCTTATGCCATGCCAGTGCGTGTGATGAGATGTATTTAATTTCCGCAGTAATGGTCTGAAATATTCTTAGCAGTTCTTTAAAGCCTCAATTTAGATTGTTTTCCCCTGATACGATCTCTAAATTCTCATATGCAAAAGAGGCTTGTCTCTTGTTATAAAGCAGTGAAAGGGGAAAATTGGCTAAGCACGTTAACTTTCGGCCTCCAGAGATTGTCAGCATTATGGCAACGGTTGCCAGCGACACAAACCTCATCATCATTCAGCTCGAGTTGGTTACGTTTATTAAACACAGTAGAGGAAGAGGAAAGAGGAAATTCACCAGCAGACTTACCTTTGCTGTTCCAAGAGCCTCTCAGGCATATTTCAGCTTTTGGTTTAACTGCCATTTATTTCATTGAGTTTTCTTTTATGCATTATGTGGTCATTGATCTTGCTCATGAATGCCTGATAAAGGGCCTGATCCAAAGCACTTTGAAGTCTCTTGGAGTCTTTCCAGTGACTTTGTCAGGCATTGGATCTAGTCCAGAATGCACAAAGGCAGCAGTCCAGTGAGTCACCGCTCAGTCTTGATTGTAACTTGGTACGTGAAATGCCAGCTGCAATACAACCCCTTTGCAGCTCTATGCTAGTAGGAGTAATGGATGTGATGATGTCACTGCATGGATCCCAAAAATCCTAGAACTTCAGAACTGAAAATCCTTTTGGGATCCCAGTTTCCAAAATCCCATTGATGCTTTTCCTTGTGCTTCTGTACAAATGGTAAAGGGAACTGCAAAGCTAAAATGAAAATGGAGTTCATTCTGTATTTCTCTAATAATCCCCAGTACCCTGGTTGTAGGCAGGCACTCAGCACAGAAATAAGTTTTAACTAATATGTTTTTAATTCTTTTCCTCCTTTGTAAGATTCCCTCTTGTACTTTAGATTTGTAGTATTTGTCTGGGATGTCCCAGAATGACACTTTCTTAAGAGAATTGCTAGCAGGATTTCAGAGCCTGAGGGGAATTAGATTTTTAGAAAGTTAGTTAAAACTTATGCTGTGTGCCTCCTTAGCAGAGGAGACATTCACCAGAGAAATCTGAGATTAACTCAATGTTCGCAACTTCGCAGTTCCACTTTAACTGAGGGTGTTTGGGTATTACAGTTTTCATGCAGTGTTTCCAGTGTACATCAGCACAGTGTAATTTATAGATACAGTCATAAGCCCTGAAGCTCTGTTGCTACCCAGTTCAAATTAACACTTAGACAGACATAGCCAGCCCTGGGTGAGGGCAGGGGCCTGTTAGAGAAGGGGTTAATAACTATGGCCAGAGTTAACTTAATCCTGGACTTCCTTTCATCCTTGTCAGACATGAGCCTTGCACTTTCCACTGAACTCTACTCACTGCAGGGGTGGTTCTTCCATCTGTCCTAGATAGGAGCAGCTTTGTAACGCCAGCCATGTCAGACACGCATGCTCTATCTGCTCCTGCATCCTGTTTTGTTCAGCATATGTGGTCTCTCCAGGGCTGACATCTCTAAAGCTGGGTGTTTTGCTCTGCTCTTGATAGGTGTCCAGCCTTACACAAAGTAGATTGATTTTGAGCACAAACCAGTTGTGTAAACATAACTCCCAGTACCAAAACAGTCTGCAATGGGCGCATCGTCTTGTTGACGCATGTTCATTGCATGTATAGTGCATTGCTCTTTATTCCTCTCGTTGAGCTCGTGTTTTCCCATGGAAATCTAGGTTTTGTAGAGTCACTTGAATTGACTCTTTTCCTCAGTAGGAGGATGGTGATGACGTTGTAATCATGTTTATGAAGCACTGACAGTTGTTTGCTAACTCATCAGATTGGGATGTGCAGATGTTAGCTGAATTTCAGGTTGCTTTAAAAAAATTAGTCCTTTGCAACTTCCTTTGAATAACGTGCAGGGGAGCCACTGTGATCTGACAGCACTGGTAGTTATCCAGTCTGAGTGGACCAAGGCGCATGTTTATAGCTTTGAGCAACAGATCTATTTGTCTGCCTCTAACCGCCATAAAATGGGCTCTCCACGATAATGGCATTGTTGGAGCATGAGTTATTGTTTTGATTGCTAGCAGACTTGTAGTTCAGGATTATCATGCCCTTATCTCTTTATCCACAGTCTTATCTGTTACAGCCAGATAGACAGTACAGAATTTCTCTATGTGATCATGAAACTTTCATAACTACAGTATGAAGGGAGGCAGGGCTTTTAACAAATTTAACTGTAAATTTAACTTGGAAAACTGAAGGGAATCTTAAGGAAAACTAAATTATACTTTTTGATATTTACATTACATTTGATATCTATACATTATTTATAAAACTTAAAACAACTTAATTCTTTTATTGGCTGACCAAAGTGAGCTCCTACACTCAACTTTATTCATATTATGTTATTTGACTGCTTATTTGCATTTCAGGTAAAATTGATAATGTGGCTTAGTGAACACCTGTATTTGGAGGCTGGATTAGTCACTAGTGTAAGCGAGGTTGCCTTAGTGTCTTATCTCAACAGAGTTATTGGCTCACCTCCTTTGAGGTGCTATTAGTCAGTCTTCGAAGTATGATTCAGAGAGCTTAGCTTATTTCTCACTAAATGGAGTTCTTTGAAGTTTCCTTCACTGTATGTGAACAGATTGCTCCTTCTGGGTTAAGCTTTTTTTTTTAGTAGATTCATAGATCCCAAGGCCAGAAGGAACCATTATGATCATCTAGTCTGAACTTCTGTATAACACAGGCCAGAGAACTTCCCCAAAATAATTGCTAGCACATGTTGTTTAGAAAAACATCCAATCTTGATTTTAAAATGCTCTATGATGGAGGATCGAGGGGATTGGCATAGTGCATGGCTGCTGGCTTCTTCAATGCCTCAGTGCCACTTGAGCTTCACTGTTCTAAAGGCTCTGACGCCCGTACACAGGTGGGCACAGGAAGGCCCAATTCGAGTGTGTCTACAGGAAATGTTGTCTACAACCTCCAGTTACTAGTGAACCCGTTTGACATGTCTGTTTTTTTGGAGACGGTAGAGTGGCTCATTTTCCTCTGGCATGGGACAAAATGGACATCTGGTCTTTTTGGCTCAACTTTCTTATTTTGCATGTGTTTTCATTTGCAACTGGAAATTTAAATCCATGCAGAAATCCATGGTAAGAAGATGTGTGCCACTATCTTGCTCCTGCATGTCTTTGTCTCCAGTATTGATGTGGTGAATGATGTTGCTAGTAAAGCCCATTTCAAGTGAAAAGATGAGACACAGTAAAAGTTGTAAGCAGGGAAGATGGCATATCCAAGCCAGGAATCCCACTAGCAACTCTGGTTGTGAAAGGTCGCAGTGATTAGGAGAAAGCCGTCTGTTTAGAAACTAGGTCCTGAGGGTCCTCGCTGAGTACTGTTGCTGACTGGTGAGATCCATCATGAATTCCTACATTTTGCAAATTAGCAAGGTAAGTAAACACAAAAGCAGGTTTATGCATTACCGAATGTATTGTGTTCTTTTCTTTGGAGCACTGCCATTTCTTTTAGCTAGTTATAATATTTCATAGTATGCTAGCATTGGAATATGGAGAAGATTTGGTGCTACAAAACCTGACACCTTGCTACAGGTTGCTTCCCAAGAGGAGCAGAAAGATTACTATTACTGTGCTACATTTTAGCAAAGGTCCATGGTAGTTATCTTTTGCTGTTTTTTGCCTTTATATAGGAGCTGGTCAGACTCACAGTAGAGAAGCAGGAACATCCATCTCCCACAAGCCCAGTTAAACCCAGTTTACCAGCATGTAAATCTGACAGGTGGGTCACCAACAAATGTTTGATTGGGGTTTTTATATATAAACAGACACGCACGTATCTTGATGTCTGCGTGTGGGTTTATTTCTTGCCCCTGGTAGCGAAATACTTTAGGGCCAGGATCTGGCACACTTCCTTACTTAGGGAAGCACCATACTCCTCAGGGAGTCCTACTGATTACAGTGGGGCTACTTGAGGAGTAAGGTGCTACTCAGTGTGAGGAAGGATGCTGAAATCTGGCAACAAGAAATCACTTAACTTCTGCAGTTGCATTTTACTTTGTGGATACATATGGGGTTTTGCTTGGAGATAGTATTTTTTCTATTTCACTGTTATACTTTAAAGTACATATTTGAAAGAAATATGTATAAATCACATGCGGATAGCATTCTACAAATTGTGCTTTATGCTTTGCAGCCCCTCAGAGCTTCCCCTGACAGACAGAGAGATGGAGATTCTCAACAAGACAACTAGTATGACTCAGTCTGCTGAGATACTGACTGACTCCATGGACGAAGAGGTTGCCCCTCCCAAACCCCCTCTACCTTGCATTCGTGTGGCAGAAAACAGGTAACCCCAACATGCAGTCTGCCTCTCTTGTATACTGGTCACCCCCGTCACTGGTAACTCTAGTATACAACCTTATTACATTAGCCCCTCCCAATGTAACTTATACATGAGAGAAATCCTTCTGTTGGTTATAGATGTCCCCTTGTTGTAAATACAACCCTCGCCATTGTAAACCCTTTCTCTGCTATGTTGCATTTCCTGCCCTCCAGGGTGAATTCTCTGAATAACACTGAGTCCCTGGAAAAATGTCTCTCCTTGCAGGACAGGAAGGATTTTAAAAATCCAGGACTGTAGCAGTCCTTACTCAGCACAGGAAGTGAATAGTGACTCTGCTTCATTTCTTTGGGCTTGGGTTTTTTTAAGGTTTGTTTGGGTATAAATTGACATTTAAAGAAACTTTGCAAGACCAATGCTGTATTGTGTTTGAGAGAGGCCTTACTGCCCCTCTAGGCTGGCTTTAGCAGGCTCCTGTGGAAGATTGGACTTCTCCAGCACAGTGCATGATGAGGCAAGATTTGGATCTAGGGAAGGACTAGATGTCAGGAGTCCTATCACAGGAAGCAAACCATAAATGAAGTAATTTATGTCCCTCTTCACTTGTTTGTCTGGGCCATTCAACACATTTTTAAAGTTAATGGAGTTTTAAAATCCACATGCAAATCACCTTTAGGTCTGAAGGGTGTGTTTGTTGACAGGTCCTTGTGCTGGGAAGCCATAGTTCTATCTTTATTGTCATTATTAGTATTTATAGTGCCCCCATCTCCATGGTATCTCGGTGTCCTTCATATGGCTTACATTTTCCAAATGGAAATCTGGCGGCTGCTGTGGATAAAGAAAGCTTAATAGGTCTTCATCTAAGAAGCTGTCAAGGTTCCTTCCCCACTCTGAACTTTAGAGTACAGATGTGGGGACCTGCATGAAAGACCCCCTAAGCTTATTCTTACTAGCTTAGGTTAAAAGCTTCCCCAGGGTACAAACTTTGCCTTGTCGTTAACAGTATGCCACCACCACCAAGCATTTTAAACAAAGAACAGGGAAAGCGACCACTTGGAGACGTCTTCCCCAAAATATCCCCCCAAGCCCTACACCCCCTTTCCTGGGGAAGCCTTGATGATAATCCTCACCAATTGGTACAGGTGAACACAGACCCAAACCCTTGGATCTTAAGAACAATGAAAAATCAATCAGGTTCTTAAAAGAAGAATTTTAATTAAAGAAAAGGTAAAAGAATCACCTCTGTAAAATCAGGATGGTAAATACCTTACAGGGTAGTCAGATTCAAAGCATAGAGAATCCCTCTAGGCAAAACCTTAAGTTACAAAAAGACACAAAAACAGGAATATGCATTCCGTCCAGCACATCTTATTTTACCAGCCATTAAACAAAAGAAAATCTAATGCATTTTCTAGCTAGATTACTTACTAACTTAACAGGCGTTGGAAGGGTTGCATTTCTGATCTGTTCCCGGCAAAATCAACACACAGACAGACAGAACCCTTTGTGTCCATCCCCCTCCCTCCAGCTTTGAAAGTATCTTGTCCCCTCATTGGTCATTTTGGGTCAGGTGCCAGCGAGGTTATCTTAGCTTCTTAACCCTTTACAGGTGGAAGGGTTTTGCCTCTGGCGAGGATGGATTTTATAGCACTGTATACAGAAAGGTGGTTACCCTTCCCTTTATATTTAACAGAAGTGAATCCAGAATTGCCTATTGGAAGAACAGGAGTCTGAGAATCAGGATTCCTGGGATCTATTTCCATCTCTGCCACTGGCTTGTTTCCTGTTTTGAGCAAGTCCCTTTGCTTGTCTGTGCCTTTCTTTCCCCATGTGTAATTTTAGGCTAACACTTCCTTTTGAAAGCACTTTGAGATCCTTCGATGAAAGCGTGCACTATGTAAGTGCAAAGCATTCTTATTTAAAAGTACATGAATGCCTTGGAGGATGACTTTTTCCTGTGCTGTTTTAGTTATATCCATATGGGGCTTGATCAATTCCCATTGAAACCAAAGGGAGTCTTTCTGTTCATTTCAGTGGACATTTTAGCAGCCCATAACCTGCATGAAGGTGTTATAGAAGTATTCTGAAAATATAATGGGTGTGCCCATTACAGAAGTATTGGAGATGATTGGAACTCAGCACACGCTAGTCCGAGAGCTAATGAAAAGAAAGATGTGATTTGCAGATGTCTTTTAGGGGGTTCAGTAGGCAATGCATGTTTATGGGCACTGGAAGGGAACGCAGATGGCAGGAGATCACGAGGCAGAAAAAGAAGATCTTGGGGAAAGATGTGTAATCCTGGTTGGACCAAAAGGACTGGGGGGACTATTCATCCACAGAGATTAGCAGAGGATCATACAGTATGGGCTACCTTGGTTGCAAACCTCCAGTAATGGAGATACCACATAAGAAGAAGAATCTGCATGCAGTTAGTTGTGCATTGTTCAGAAACCGGTGAAAGGGATTCAAACTGTGTGAAAAAATCATTTTTAACTGTGGTGTCCTTATTCTTTCTAAAAAGTAACCACAAAAAAGTTTCTGCGCTCTATTCTGAGAAGCAGGAAAAACTGCTAGGCTTCAACATGTGCATATGGTATGTGCATGTTACAGGCTTTACTCCTATAGCACCGATGCTAGTTGGTAGTATGAAAATGTATCTCATGTGGTTATTTAGAAACATGCAGGGTCTTTTGCTGTTGAGATCTGCGGTTGGCAGTGACCATCACATTTCTGTGTAGTTTCTGAATTTGAGTGTTCTGTATGAAAGGTCCTGGCATATTCCAGGAAGAGAATGTGTGCGTGCTCATTGGCACCAGAGAGCTTGAGCTCATCTGTGGTATTAGAAGCAACATGTGAACATACAGAGAGATCTGTCCCATGTATTGTGATAAAACCACCTTAGTGTAATAAGAGGTAGGCATTTCCCAGCTATATCCCGCCAAAATATAGACCCTTCCAGTACAGACCATGAAAGAGTGTGGATGACCATCTCCTCTATTGAGAGATGGTGCATAAATTGGTCAAGAATCCCTAACGTGGTGAGGCAGATAGAATCCTGGCTCCTGGAGCCTCAAAGCAATGTTTTGATAATCAAGTATTTGAAGTAGCTGAACTTCTTTTTGTCTTGCAGCCCTCCTCCAGCATTGCCCCCTAAAAAACGGCAGTCGGCGCCTTCTCCTACCAGAGTGGCAGTAGTGGCACCTATGAGTCGAGCCACCAGTGGATCTAGTTTACCTATTGGAATCAACAGACAGGTAATGGCATAACCCTTTAAAAACATTGGAATCATGTTCTGCAATGAAATAAGCTGAAAGAAGCACTGCTGTCTTCATTCCTGCAGCACCCAGCCCATCTCCTCTCTTGCCAAATAACCCTTGTTTTAAAGAACTGTACTGGAATGGACACATTTTCCTTTGAGAGGAGATTCAGCTACCTAAAACTTCATCCAATAATGTGCATAGGTTTACTTTTTTTAAGGCTTCTGTTTCATTTAAACAGTAAATTGCTACAAACTCTGTTGCTCTGAGTGTGATGGACTTCAGTGATCCGAAAGAACAAGCGTGCTTATCTATAACAGAACATAATATACAGCATGATTGGCTGAATTTACCAAGACCCAAGTTTCTGTGTGTGGCATGATTCATATAGTACATGGGGGAGCTCAAAATTTCATATGCAGGCACATGCATCTTAAAATAGCTGTTAACCTAAAGAGACTGGCTTGAGCAGCTGTTTTCTGTCCACTAATGGGCTTGTAATGGGTAACAGAGCTGAGTAGTAGAGGCATTAAGGAAATTATGGCATTACGGGGGTTGTTTGCCTTCCCTCAACCATTATTTGTCATTGGTACAGTGCTATAAATATACGTGCTGATTTATAGAACTAAGGACTTGTCCTCATTGCAGAGTTAACTTGATTTATAACTCGAGTCCCATCCACGCATCAGAACACTTAACTCAAGTGTGGTGGTGCTTTTAAGTCAAGTTGGCTGGTATATTGGGGGTACAGGCTGCAGCTCAGGTTAGCTCAACTTGTCAGCCGCCAGCACGAATGCTCTGTGCTGCTAATCCAATCAGGCTGTGCCGCTCGAGTGTTATTTCTCAGTGGGGCTGCTCTCACTTGAGCTAGACTAGCTCAAGAGGGCTAACTCGAGTTAACTGTGGTGAAGATATAACCATAGAGACACACAGCTGACAGTGTAAAAAAAGCTATAATTTAACACTAGCTCCCCCCCCCCCCCCCCCAATACACACACGTACATGCCTTAGCTAACCAGATACTCAGCAACCCACAGCTGTTTAATGGGGACTCTCCCAGTCCGGTTGCCATCAAAATGCTCCAGTACCAAGTAGTCAACAGGTTTGTGTTTTAGTGAAGAGCTCAGCCTTCTCTTTGACAGCATGTGACAGGCATTCCTGTATCTCAGTACGTGCTGTCTGAAACACCAGCTGGACGTTTGAGTCAGTTGCTTCCTTTCTTTTCCACCTTTCCACAAATAAGTATAGCTTGGGAGCCTGGGCAGGCCCATTTTTAGTGGGGTGTACTGTGTAACCTGGGCAATCCCCACTCCCCTTTCTGCACACCGCCAGTGGGTGCCTTTTCTCTTAGTATTTCTCCTGTTCACTGGCAAGCTGATGAGAATTTTTCTTTGTTTCTGCCTCAGGATTTTGATGCTGACTGTTACGCACAGAGGAGGCTGTCAGGTGGCAGCCACTCCTATGGAGGGGAATCCCCTCGCCTCTCGCCATGCAGTAGCATGGGCAAGCTTAGCAAGTCTGATGAGCAGCTCTCCTCGCTGGACCGGGACAGTGGGCAGTGCTCCCGCAATACAAGCTGTGAAACATTAGGTAAGGAGAAGATCTCTTTAGAGCCATTGGGGAGTTTCAAGTCACTCTAGTGTTGTATCTTTTCCGAGCCATGATGCAGAATTATAATGGGGCCCTGCCAGTATAACTGCTGCTGGTGGATCTGTGCTAAATTATATTCTGTTGAGGTGAGGAAAGACATGAAGTGGGTTAGTTCAGAAATCTTTCAGCTATAGAAGTCTGAATTCAGACTCAACTTGTGTCACAAGCTAAAATGCTTGTTGGTTTCAACCCCTTTTCTGCCCATCAGTCGAAAAGGGAAGCTCCTCTAGGTTAAAGCTATTTTATTTTCAAACTTCGAAGGAGATGTAACAATGAAAAGGAACAAATAAAATGCACTCACTGAGAAACAATAGCTCTCTAATGATTCACGAGTTGAACTATTGTTACTAATCACTTATTACTAAACGTATGTTGGGCACTTTCCAGAAGATGTAGAAGAACAGTCTCTGGGGCAAAGAGCTCGCGCTCTAAGTTGAAGAGATGTTATCACAAAGGTGACTGACAGTTGGGCTGGGTGGGATACAGAAGAACAAGGATCACATAGACAGTAATGCAGTAATTCAGTTTAGGCATGAATAACGCATGGTGTTCTTATCCTCCTTGTTATACACAGATCACTATGATCCGGACTATGAATTCCTGCAGCAGGACCTCTCTAATGCTGACCAGATACCTCAGCAGGTGCCAAGTATCCTCAGCCCATTGCCAGAGTCCTTGGGCGAGTGTGGCTCCCCATTTCATGGACATGTTTTCCAGCTCCCCCCGGGCAGCTCCCCCCAGCCACAATACTGCAGCCCGTTGACAGCAACACAGTCTACAGAGACTCCTCCAGCTTTGCCAGAGAAGAAGAGGAGGAGTGCAGCCTCTCAGACTTCGGATAACGCAGGCTGCAGGTTCTCCTATGAGAGGCATCCCTCACAATATGATAATATCTCGGAGGATGATCTGCAGAACCCAGGAGCTCTCTCGTCAGTACCCTTCACATCATTTGCTGCTGTCTTGCCCTTCCAGCAGGGCAATTCTTCAGTGCCGGTTGAATTCATTACTGAGTTTGCTGCTCCTGACTCTACGGGTGACCCAGAGAACCCCCCGCCTCTGCCAGAGAAGAAAAACAAACACAGTAAGCAAGTGCCTGCATTGGTATTTCTCTTTCTTTCCCTTCCTCAAATTCTTCACCTCCCCAGTGTCCTACAGGTGATGATGTCCCTATTCCCTTAGTGCCAAGTGTCACAATGGTCAACGTAAACCGTATGGGTGGGCAGCACCAATCCTTTGCCAGTAAGAGCCAGATTTTTAAAGGTACTTCAGAAGCCAATTTGCATCTTTAAGCACGTGTGGGATTTTGAAAAGTGCCTACGCACCTAACTCCCATTGAAATCTAGAACTATGGCTATGTCTGCCCTTAAAATACGACGGCGGCACAGTTGTGCCACTGCAGTGTTTTAAGTGTGACACTCACTTCAGTGACGGGAGGGGTTCTTTCATCGCTGTAGTTAATCCACCTCCCCAAAAGATCAACAGATGAATTCTCCTGTCAGTCGACCACTGTCCACACTGAGTTTAGGTTGGCTTAACGACATCTCTTAGGGATGTGGATTTTTCACCCTGCTGAGAGAGACAGCTGTGCTGATGTAACTTTTCAGTGTAGACTAGCCCTAGGAGTGAAAGGCTCTAACTCTGTCCTAGGCTGTGTCTACACTACAGCGCCTATTCTGGCATAGCCACCTAGTGTAGACCTTGCCTATACCAACAGAAGGAGTTGTTCTGCCACTGTGGGAACACCGCCTCCCGAACAGCGTTAGCTGTGTCGACAGCAGTGCTCTTCTGTCGGCTTAGGTGTGTCTCTGCTCAGGGTTTTGTTGGGAGGTGGGTTTTTCACACTCCTGACCACAGAGCTATACCAATGTAAGTTTTAGTTGTAGACTCACCACAAAGGAGCCAGAGAGCAGCAGTTAGATTGACAGCTTAGAGCATTGTCACTGCCTTTAAGGGTGGTTTCCTTCTCTCTCCATACCAGTCTCAAGCCAGACTGGCCCTGTCCTTTGGATCATCCTATTTTATTCCCACCGGATCACCTCAAAGTTGTTATGGCTGCTTTCTCACCACAGAGGAGGGCTGGACTGTCTCCAAGAGCCCAGAGAGAGGGTTCTTTCCTGGTCCTTCTCCCCTCTTAAGGCTAAGTGCTGTCAGCCCAGCATCCAGATTGTGATCACTGGCATAGCAGCACAGGACTAGCCTGTCATGATGGTGTCCAGTGCTGCCATTTTGCCTGGGCTACCGTCTTCATTTTAAGCATAAGAAGATGGATTATTAAAATGAGCATTGTCTGAACGCCAGGTCTTCCCATCGTAAACCAAACTCCCAGCTCCTCAAGCAGTGGCTCTGAGGACTGGAGGTCATGACCTTACTCTCATTACCTTAATTTTCACTCAACAGTGGATCCCTTGCTTAAAACATGGGGGTCCCATTGAAAGGGAGCAGCTATACTGATTCATCAGGGAATGAACTGAGCACTGGAATGTGTGATAAGATCCAGCGAGCGATCAGCCAGTGGCTAGCTTTACCGTTCTTCATTAAATAGATTGTGTGCACTGTCTCATCATTCAGCATTTGGATCAACTGTATTTTATAATGTGACTCACAGCCCAGCCCAAGAGGAGATTTGAAAAATGCCAAGGTGGCCTTCTGACCTGGGTTTGTTGTTTGCGGTCTTCTCATGGGAAGAGGCTGGGTTTGAAACTTTCCTGGCTTGCTTAGCTGGTCACTGTTATATCAAACCTCAGCTAATTTCTTTCTTATATGACCATGTTAAAAACGCAAAAGTTCATCATCAAAAAGCAGCATCTCCATTGGTAAGGACAGTGCCCAAGTTGTCCAGGCCACACTTGCAACCCGTACTGTTTGCACTCTGAGAGCAGAGCTTGACCTGGGCTCAGTCCTGAGAGGCCAGTCTATTGCAGTAGTTTGGTACACTATCCACACATGTAATATATGATATAGACAATAACATATATCTGTCTCTTGTGAGCAAGGTAAGGCAAAATATTTAAAGGTACCTAGAGTGACTAGCAGGGAGCTACAGTGCTACTTGTAGACATCACAAAGGAAGTACAGGCTAGTTACTCAGTCAGAGTCAATAATTGAAGCTATCCCAAATGATTTAGTAGTAACAGCCATATGGCTTGTGTGCCATACTAACTGAATTGGTGCAAACCCTCATTGCTGGTCACAGGATCAGGCACACAGTTCATCTCCACATATTGATTCTTCTTTTTAGTAAGGGCTTCAGCCAAGCCCAGATTCATTCCCTGCAATCTGGTGCATGGGGGCGAAGACTCAGCTCTCTATGGGAACCTGCGTGCCTTTACTTGGGAGGTCCGTGCCTTTACTTGGGAGGTGCGTGACTGGAGATGTTTGGGCTAAAGGCAATTTGGTGACCCCCATTCATAGAGAAAAGAGTGGGTTGGGCTATTTGCCTGTCTCTCTAAGCCCCTTTTCATTCTTTTCTGTTATCCTATGAGGCTCTTTGAGAAGTCAAGGAGAGTTACTTAAAAACAATTTAAACAGTTATCTTTTCTTTACTGCCTGTGTGCACTGTTAATCCCAGTAACAAGGCCTGCAAGTATGTCATCTTTGATGTTTAGCTGGGCTTTTAGAATTAGCTGCCTTCTGTAATCTGAAGATATCAGAAGGCTCTGGAGCATTGATTAGATTGTATTGTTAAGGAGGGAGATCTTGTTATCAAGCATGTAGTCTGTCCCCTTGGTTTGTTAAAACATCCTTGGTGCAAAGCTGGCTGAAGTATTGGGGTGTAACCTGACTTCAACATTGCAGCAGACACCTTTATTGCATTCATATGACACTGAGAGATTGCTATATATAGTCCATACCTTGCATGTAAGCATGCTACAGTTCTGCGATTGTTAGTTTTACCTTATTGTTCATAAAAAATTTCTGTAAAACGTTACTAGAAATAAGATTTATGGTAGCACCACCGCTCCCTTCTTGGCCTACATATGCTGTATCTTACAATGAACTGATGCATGCAGATATCCTGGTATAATTACATATACTGAGAGGCATTGCTCACATATCTACACAATATGTGCATGACACACTCCTGGGGTACTGACAATGCATGCATTCGTTAAAAAGATCTAGAGCTGTCACAGCTGCAACTTCATTGTGGTCTCACTGTTCTGGGTCATCTTCTGGCAATTGATTTATTGGCAGGAAATCTTACAGTAAAGACAAAGGTGGACTTTTAATTAATATTGTACAGCAAGTCCTGTCTAAATTAACCATATGTATTACTGTGAGCTGTGCCCAGAGAGACTTCAGACAGCAGCCTTCTGACAAACGCCGACAGGGTAAGAGATCTGCCTTTCAGTCTGGCCTGAATTATTATTTATTTAGTGCTGTAAGAGTACATGTTACTGTGCTAGTGGTGAACTGTTCTAGACTATTATTAAGAGCTAGCAATGTTCTCATGCTGTACAAGGCACAAATATAGAACAGCTTCAACCACAAAGAGCTCCTGGTCTAAAACACAGGATCCTGCCCCCAAACAGCTTAGAATCTGGAGTTGTCATTTGTTCATTTTTCTCTCTATCTTCACCCCTTTTTCTCCCCCTGTCAGTGGAAAGTAAGTGTAGAATGGTGCCATCTGAGCAGATGGTTTCTAACTGCTGTAGCTATGCTGAGGACAGTTGCTGGTCTTATCCAGGATGATATAAACTATTTGAAAAGCAGATGTCATCCCCAAAGGTAGAGGCAAAGCTTCTTTGAGCTTGTCTTCACTAGTGGGTCAGTATGAGGTGTAGCTTGAGTGTTCCCATTAACTCAACCCCTGTCCACACACACAAACTACCACTCATGCCCAGTAGTGGCAGTAACCTGAGTTGGCTGACATGACTGCAAATACAGGGCAGAGCCTTGAGCAAATTTATCTCATTAGCTGCTAACATGACCTACCCACAGTGTTAGGTGAAGGTTAGTGCCATGACACAACATCAGGGGCTGCTAGTCCTCCAGTGCCTTCACACAATCCGTCAGGCACCTGCATCCTGGCGCTTTCTTGCCTTTTCCTGTTCCTTGATTAGAAGTCAACTGCCACTGCATATAGGCCAGGTCAGCTTTCTGTCCCCCCAGCCTGATGCTGCTTCCAGTACCAGCAACTGCAATCCTCCATCTCCAGTACACAGCTCTGTGTTTTTGAGAATGGAGCCCAAGAAGAGATCATGTCAGCCTGCTGGCAGCAGGCCAGAGGCCAACACCGAAGTACTGATGGCTCTCTGGTGCGAAGCTGGCAGGGTCTGTGAATTTGTCTCGGAGGCAGTTGCTGTGTGGAGTGCAACAACCTACTAGGTTGCCCAAAGAGATTTCATTCCTTTGACTGTGAGTGCATTCTACACTGTGTAGATGGGGGATTTGTACTCGGAGCAGAAAGTAAGAGGACCACTGCACAATCTCGGACCCAGTAAGGTGATACCAGCCACAGCCTGGCTTTTCAAGTGTTTTCTCTCTAGATTTTGAGTTGACATAAGCTGGGCATTCTGGAACATTCTGGAGGGAGATGCTTCAAATTATGTGTCTCACTCCTGCCTCTTCTCCAGGTGTGCTCCCTCAGACTTTGTCTTTACATCTCCACTGTTCATCGAGGAGGCTGCAGCCCCCGTTCCACCCTTCGGTGTATGGAATAAACTGCAGGATGTGCTGCCTGCTCTGAGCCAGTGATGTAATTTCCCCATCTGCTTTTTGAATGTCTGCCTCATTAAAAACTGCAGCACAGAGGGGAGGGCAGGAGATGGGTGGGAGCCTATGCAAAGAGCAATCACAGGAATGTTTCCATTTTCTCAACCTTCTGCTACAGATCAGAGGCCTTTAAAGAGCCAGTGTGCCCCTTTCATTTGTGTTCTGTCCTCCTGCCCCTCCCCGCAGCATTAAATTCAGGGATTGTATTTCACTATTTCATATGGTTTTTCCTTAACCTAAAATTGTAGATGAAGTCAGAATAGAAGCAGAGATGCTTTTACCTTCCCTGCACTGGTTTGAACAAGGGGGGGCAGTAGCTGCCATGGCAATGGGAAGCATTAGTGCCATAAACAGCTGAGATAAAAGAGCTCTTCATTATTCCCTTACAGATTAAGTTAAGGCTGCCAACTCTGTTCAGAGGCTCTGTCTTGAGTTAAGGCATGGACTGTAATTTAATTTTTCACAAGAAGCTAATGTGTCACCTTTTTCACGGACACTTCTCATTACTGCTGTAATGCAGCCTTTAAACCCAGTAGAGCCTTTGGTATTGGCTGGTGCTTCAGCTCTGTATGCTAAATGTAGCACGTTAAATGGTTTTGTAGCTGAATCCTCATTAAGGCTTAGTGTGAACATGCCAATGTTGGCTATGTAACGTTGATATCACCAAGTCCGGGCTCTGACTCTTTGGCTTCTCTCCCATCCCAGAATATGCCCTTCTGTCTCAGCCTCTTGGCCTCCGTTCCTCCACCCAGGAGAGGCACAGTGTGGGATAGGTGTTCTATAGAGATGCATCATAAACTGGAATTTTTGTATGTCCTATGGCTTCATGGTGTACTTAATGTACATTTTGCTGTACATACACATTGCAGGGAATAGCTGGGTCTTCTGAGACTTTCTGGTGTTTGGAAACATTTGTTCTTGTACCAGTGTTGTGTGAACATTGTACCTTAAGTCGCCTTTACATGGCAGTGATGTAAAATAAGAGGACCTTGGTGGATCGGTGCCTTAATCCCTGCACTTTTCACCTTTAGAGAGTTATGTTCCGATACAAATGACATCACCAGTGGAATAAATTTTGTGGTCTCAGCCTAACCCTAATGGTCATTTGTCCACACCAGTAAATATACAAACACATTCACACAGAGACACACACAGTTCGGTACACTGATCACTCCTGGCTTTGGGAAGGACAAAGTCTGAAACAGCAGAGGGTTGTGAGGCGCTTTGGTAGAGCTGTGTTGGGAGCCCAGGAAAAGTACTGAAGATAGAGATTGAGGAGCACAGGCAGAGCTGCGTGGGATCTGAAGGAGTGCTGCAGGACAGCAGTGTAATGAACATTGACAGAACTGTGTGAGGTCCTAAGACTGGAATAGTATCAGGTGTTACTGCTCAAGACTGAGGTGCATCAACAGAGTTGTGCGACACAGCGTTTTTCTGCTCTTTAGTTGCCAGAACTCCTTTTTATATAGTTAGAGATGTACTTTTTGGACAGCTTTTAGTCTCCTCTTCTAGGTAAAGTTTAAAAATATCAGAGGAAGTCTCAAAAAAGGTGTAGGCGACAAGTGCTGAGCGGTCCTTCCTGCTGACACTTGTATGAGGCTGCATCCTCTTTGAAATTGGGCTGCCTGTAGATTGCTGTTGGGTGGAGCAGCACAGAGTGCTGCACTTTGGGGTTGCAGACCTCATGTGGTGGGATCTGGCCTCCACGTTTTGCATGATGGGTTCATGTTGCATTCTGATGACTGCATGTCAAGCCTTTATTGTTGACATTGGTTTGTTGCAGCTGGTAGACTGAAACACCAGCAAAGGCTGAATGACTGGCACTTAATGACCAGACTTAAAAACTTACATGAGGGAAAAATAGTATGTCACTCATAAGAAGTAGAACGCTTTGTGAATGACAAATGGTTCTGAAAAAGATGCTGATCAACCTCTTTAAAGTGCTTGAATGGTAGTGTGCTCTCTACTCTGCCCTCCGCATCTCTCCTCAGATTTTGCAAAGTTATTTTCCATCCTTAATCACCCTTGTTTTTTGTAGCAGTTGGAAAACTACCAAAGTGGGTGTCTTGCCTGTACAGTAAAATACAACTAAGGCCCTAGTCCTGCCATCAGAACTGCACAGATAGACCTTGTGCCTGTACTGAGTCCCACTGACTTCAGTGGGGGCACTACGCAGGTTTGAAGGTCTACTCATGAGGATCCTGTTCTGGGATTGGGGCCTTATTGTGTCTAGCATCTTCCATACAAGCTGCAATCCAAAAATGCTTTACAGCGTTTGGATTCTGTTGCAGAATTAGAGACACATTAAGATGTTTAGGAAAGCCGGGGCGGGGGCGGGGGTGGGGAGAGAGGTTTACAGCAGAAATTTGAGATGGCTCAGTGAAGTGGAAAGACCCTGTGTCAGGTTTCAGAGTAACAGCCGTGTTAGTCTGTATTCGCAAAAAGAAAAGGAGTACTTGTGGCACCTTAGAGACTAACCAATTTATTTGAGCATAAGCTTTCGTGAGCTACAGCTCACTTCATCGGATGCATACTGTGGAAAGTATAGAAGATCTTTTATACACACAAAGCATGAAAAAATGGGTGTTTACCACTACAAAAGGTTTTCTCTCCTCCACCCCACTCTCCTGCTGGTAATAGCTTATCTAAAGTGATCACTCTCCTTACAACGTGTATGATAATCAAGGTGGGCCATTTCCAGCACAAATCCAGGGTTTAACAAGAAGTCTGAGGGGGGGGTTAGGAAAAAACAAGGGGGAAATAGGTTACCTTGCATAATGACTTAGCCACTCCCAGTCTGTATTCAAGCCTAAGTTTCAGATGGCTGGAGTTCTAAATGAGAAGGCTTTCCCGCTAGTGCTGGCAATAGCCTGGGAGAAGACATGCTGGATGAGTTTGAAGAGACAAGTCCATGAGGAAGGCCATTGTGTCTATTCAAAAAGAAGCAATTTTAAATTTCATCCGGCAAAGCGAGGAGAGTCAGTTGAGAGGTTTGAGGATGGGTGCTGTGGACATCCTGCTTTGTCTGGTGGAAAGCAAGGGAGCCACGTGCTGTGTGTGAGTGACTGTGGACAGCTATGATTTGTAGAGGCAATGGCACTATTGAAGGTGGCAGGATGAAAGGGACAGTGATCAGGGACACTGAAAGGTTAAAAAGATTTGTTTTAAACAAAATGTCACCCCTGCTTCTAAAAGTACCTCAGATTATTCAACCTGAAGGAGTTTTTTAAAATCCAGTTTACTTTTCACTGTTGCAACTTTTTGGAGCATGGTTGCTTAGAAGCAAATTCAAAACTGGGCCTTGTCCAGCTTTACAGGAGACTGCTGATCAGACAATTGGAGTGCTAATCCTAATGAAGTGTGAACTGATGCCCCCTCTTGAGGGATGATGATGTTTACAGCTGCTTTCAGACAATGGGAACAGATCACTGTATTAAGCCTGGTTTGTGCTTAAAAATCCACATTCCTGAGCGCCATAGCTATACTGACGTAACTCCTGGTGTAGATGCAGCTAGGTCGACAGAAGAATGCTTCTGTCAGCCTACCCATGGTTGCTTGAGGAGGTGGAGTTACTGCAGTGATGGAAAAACCCCTTCCATTGCTGTAATCTGCATCTACATTACAGGCTTACAGCCTCCGAGCTAAGGCACTGTAGGGGTGTTGCTGTAGACCCCATAGTGTGGATGTGGCCTAGTATGGGGAAACCTGACAAACTGGCTCTGTTCCCCCTCCTGAAGCAAAGTGCAATAACAGGTGCAGTCTGTCCATTTGTACTTTGGTTTTGCTTTTTAATGGGGGAGGATCCTGCCCACTTGTTCACTCTGTTACTGAAAAGGCTGTGGACTGGTCAACAGCAATGAGTGTGGTCCTGATTTGTATTACAGTGCTGGCATATTTGCAGTTTATGGAAGACTACTCAGAGCCGCAGCCATCCATGTTCTACCAGACACCTCAGAACGAACACATCTACCAGCAGAAAAACAAGCACCTCATGGAAGTCTATGGGTTCAATGACTCATTCAGCAGCACAGACTCGTCGCAAGAGCTGGCACCACCCCCTGCCCTTCCGCCAAAACAGCGACAGCTGGTGAGTGACACCCTCCATATTCTGCCGAACAAAGATGTGTTTGACTTCTAGGAACAGCTTTGGGAAAGTGACCTTCTTTTCACTCTCTGCTGCTTGTGTCCTGGAAGACTGCGGGTCTGGATTGATGTCTTTATGTTTACATTATCTGGGTTACACGCCCTGAAACCTAAAGTTAATGTGTTTTTCAGACATCTTGCATGACCTAGTTTAACCACCATTCTCCATTCCAACCCTCAAATTCAGAGCACTCCTCATGAGTTTTGAAAAACCAAAATTGAGAATCAAAGGCCTTGCCTACGCTGTGGTTGAAACTGTGTTGGCTACTCTCCTCTTTAATCACATTTGCTACTAACACAGTGGCCAGTCCAGACAATAACTTTTCCTGACATCTGTGATAGCTAAACCGTTCTACAGACCACACATTCTTAGATAAAACTTTTCAGCCAGTGGTCAGAAAACTGGTTAGGAGCAACCATTTACACTTAGTTGCTCCTTGTATACTTTGTTGTAACAAAGATTGTGCCAAAGAGCCCTAATGAGGCCGATACCTCTAACAAACGTGTGTACTCCCCATAGTCTCCTGATGTTCCATATTCACAAGGAGCTGGGGAGCCATTCCAGTGCCAGATCTGCCATTTTGGCTTACTTTAAAACAGGACTTATCATTTTTCTGATCGAATCTGACTTCAGGTTTTTGCTGCTTCAGAACAGGAATGCCACTTACCCATCTAGAAAGAAAAACCCACCACATTCATCTTGCCCTTTCAGTCCTCAGCACGCAGCCAGTGCACTTTGAGCATGTTTGTGTGGGTGCTGTGGGGGCTTGAATGCCAGTTTTGAACACTGTGGATGAAATCCCTGGCCTCATTTAAGTCAGTGGGACTTTTGCCATTGACCTCAGTGGAGCCAGGATTTTACCCTGGGTTTTTTGGGTGGGTTTCTCAAAATGTTTTTCATAGTGCCCTCTTTTTACTTCAGCCTCCTCACTTCAGGGATTTTTTTTTAAATAAAACAAACAAACTAGTATGGGGGGAAAAAACAGCTCCTGAGTCCTAGTAGCTAATTCCTGTTGCTGCAGATTTAGTAGCAGGCCTGGAGGAATTGTAAAAAATGGGCCTCAGTGCTATTGCTTAACTGGACAAGTTTACTTCAGGCCTTCAGGAGGTGATGCTTGCCTCCCATGTTGCGTGAAAGAATCATTCATGTTGGTCCCTATTGGCGTATTTCCTCACCTCTTATCTGTGCGGACTTTTGACTATCCCAGTGCATTTTTCTCCATCAAAGGGAAGGCTGAGAGTTCCACTCTGCAGGTTCGAAGCATCTAGATTCCCTGGAACCATAAGCTTAAAACCTAGCAGGGTGAATTTGTCCTTCCAAGGAGACAAAATGAGCGCAATACAGTTTTACTGTGTTTGGGGCTCCTTGACTGAGACCTTAAAACCGAAAGTCCTGTCTGTTTTGCGAGGACACTAAGTTGAGGGATGCCCCTTTATATGTGGTCAGAATTTCTCCTCGGTCGCTGTCATGTCCCATTTACTCATCATCCCACCAGCTCCCTATTTCAGTGATGGATTATAAAGGTACACTGCGATTCTTTGGTATGAGAGGTGCTATGCAAAATATGGATCTCTAGCCAGGGCATATGAGCTATTTAACACTCTAGTAGTTAGAGTAGGGGAATTCTGCCCCCTTTTCCTAATTTAATTCAGTAGAAACAAAGCATTTCCTTTAGGTTCTACCACATCTGTACTGCCCTTTAAAAATAATCTGGCTGGCCAAGAGATCATGGTTCTGCCTTCTGGGCATCTTTTTACTCCTTGCAAGGTGATACTATCAAGGTGTTGCTTGAGGTTTGCCTGAAGCAGAGGTTTCCTTAAGCACAGCCTCACATATATTCATTTGGGAAGTGATAATGCTGAACTCTCCAAGAAGATGATGGCTCATTCAACAAGGACTGTAAAACCCATCGCAGTGGATGTGCTCTGGCTGCCCAGAGAGATTCAGCCAAAGCGAATTGTGTGGATGCAGGGTACTTTCTAGCCACAGGCAAGTTTTGCTGGATGAACTCTTCTGTATAAAATTGAAAAAATCCTTTCTTTGTGAGCTTCAAATCCGATCACTGAAGCATTTGTACTTAAAATCAGAGAGTCTGAGCTGGGGAATGCAGAAGGGCCAGAAATAGCCATCATGCTTAGCATCCTCCAGACACGTCAAACGTACAGGAGATTCGGAAATCTTTAATGACTGACTCTCCCCTATACAAGTACACTAGAATAGTCAGCGTGATATGTTTTGATACTTCAAGTTACAGTATTTCCCTCTTGTGAAACTGGGATATAATTTTGTTTTTGAATGAAAATCTTAAAACACTGGAAGTTATGCCTGACCCAGGATCCCCCACAGTGCCCGAGAAGACTCATCTCTCAGGCTGGAGAGACCCAAGTTTCCAGGCTGCTGGCTGACAAAGTAAACAATCCACAGAAACAGCCTGCCTAACATCTGGAAGCAAGGGCCAGTTCCACTGCTTGGCAGTGGCTACTAGTGGGTGCCCACTTCTTTGAGCTCCTCTGGCCAGTGCTGTGCAGGGAAAGGCAGTAGAGAAGAGCTCACCTGTGCACCTAAGCAGCAGCCAAGCATGAGTGAGCTGGGAGGGGGAATTGTTTTTAAGGAACGTGTTAAATGAGAGGATTTGAATTGTTTTTGCAGTGTCTCTTGGAGCTCAGAAGCATGCATCAGTGTGACTGGCTCAGAATGAGGGTTTGGTCCTATGAACTGCCCAAGTAGCTATTTGTGTAGTAAGCAACTTTAAATGCATTGTTTTAAAAATAACATTTCTCACCCTTTATTCATAGCCTGTTCTGTGCTTGCTTTCTTTGTTTCCTCTTTTGCTTTCTCTCTCCTGTTCAGCAGGCCTCCTATGCTGCCTCTTCCTTCTCTTCTGTCTCCTACTGTGTCCAGCAAACTAAAGTGCCCTTCACCCCCGAGGACACCAGTGCCACTCAAGGCCTCAGTATGTCCGTCTCTAACTCCTTTCTCAACCGGCACAGCTCCTTTCCTGTGCATTCGGTGAGTCACTAACTGCACTTCTTTACCATGTGTGTGTTTGTGCTGGTAAAATGCTCCTGCACACCTTCTGTGCTTACTGACCCAGGGCCAGGTAAATTGGGAGACTCTCATTTGGGCTTTTGAATGCATTCGGTAATAGTCAGAAAAATCCCAGTTGAATCTAATTAAATGGCCTTGGGAGGAGGTTGGCCTTTGAGTGTCTTGTGTGTATTTATGGCTAGGGTGGGGGAAGAGGGAAGAAGACCAGGCTTCTGTAATAATGGCACACTCCTTCAGCTGTGAATCCCCCATAGCAATGCACTGTGGCACTGGGAAGTACTCTGACCTCTCCAGATAAATGTAGTGATGATGACTAGTTAATTAAATACTGCTTCATGCATCTGGCCTTTGGAGAGATAATGAGAGGCTGTCTCTTTCTTGAGTTTGATCCATTCAAGTGCATGGAACAGCATCTGCAGCTCCTGGCTCCTTGCTCTTTTCCTGGAAGTGGCCTCTAGCCAGTCTCCCTTCCCATTTCTCCTTGTCTAATTCCCATCAAATATCTGTAGTCACAGACGGGATCAATATTTGTTTGCTTCAGTAAATATACCCGGTGCCCTGAAGAGTGAAGGGGGTGTGACTATACTTTACAGCACCTCATAAGCAATTTGGGTGGAGGACCTCGAAGCAAGCAGGGAATGATTTAAATCAAAATAAGGACCATCTGTAGAGCACTGTTTAAACCTGTGATAAAGTGCTTAAATTAGATAGCAGCAATAGTAAAGAAACATTCATTTTAATGAAGTTAATGTTTCCCCTCAGTCTGACTGTGGGGTTCCAGCAAATGGCTCATCAGTATGAGGTTCCATGTATGCAAAATTATGTGGTCGTGATCTATTGTCTGCACAGCTATGAGAATTATAACGAACACCTGAAAACAGGCTATTCTTAAAGGTGATCTAGCTGTTTTATAAGTTACAGACTACTCTTGGAGGTTCAAAATGCTTAGACGATATGTGGGCTAACTTAAAATAGTTAAAACAATTATTTTACAACAAAATATTTGAAAACTATATTTCTTACCTACTAGGACCTGACTTTAGTGTTCTGCACTTCTGCGAAAGTTGTTGATGACACTATGCCCTATGCTTATGGCTGTCAAAACGCTTCACAAACAGTGTATTAAAACTCCCAATATCTACACTCGTGAGATAGGCAAGTATCAGAATCCTCTAATAATAGAGGAAGAAACTTAGTGAGAGAGTGGTGAAGTAACTTGCCTCTATATAAATCCATGGTACCCCCACATCTTGAATACTGTGTGCAAATGTGGTCACCCCATCTGAAAAAAGATATATTGGAATTGGAAAAGGTTTAGAAAAGGGCAACAAAAATGATTAGGGGTATGGAACGGCTTCCATATGAGGAGAGATTAATAGGACTGGGATTTTCAGCTTGGAAAAGAGACGGCTAAGGGGAGATATGATTGAGATCTGTAAAATCATGACTGGTGTAGAGAAAGTAGATAAGGAAGTGTTTACTGCTTCTTATAACACAAGAACTAGGGGTCACCAAATGAAATTATTAGGCAGCAGTTTTAGGTTTAAAACAAATAAAAGGAAGTATTTCTTCACGCAACGCACCATCAAACTGTGGAACTCCTTGCCAGGGGATGTTGTGAAGGCCAAGACCATAACAGGGTTCAAAAAAGAACTAGATAAATTCATGGAGGATAGGTCCATCAATGGCTATTAGCCAGGATGAGCAGGGATGGTGTCCCTAGCCTCTGTTTGCCAGAAGCTGGGAATGAGTGACAGGGGATGGATCACTCAGTGACTACCTGTTCTGTTCATTCCCTCTGGGGCACCTGGCACTGGCCACTGTCAGAAGACAAAATACTGGGCTAGATGGACCTTTGGTCTGAACTAGTAGGGCCATTCTTGTGTTCTTAAGTCACACAGTGAGCAAGTGGCAGAGCCAGGAACAGAACCTACAAGTTCTGACTTGTAGTCCTGTGTTTTAACCCTGCACTGCTTTCTGTTTGAATTGACTCTTGTAGGCAAAACACAGCACTGTAAGACCTGATCTTGGCAGGTAAAAATCCTTACAGTTTACTTTTAAAATGGACTTCTTTTTAGCAATTTTAAGGTTATACATATGATTGGTTAATGATTTTAAAATATAAACAGTTTGTTTTATTTTTAAAACCATCTTAGTTGACCTTAAATGGACACTGCTAACTTGTTGTTAATTTTAAGGGTTTTTCTGCTCCCCTGTTGGTGATTTTAAGGGTTTTTCCAGTAAGGAAGAAACTAACTAGCTAGAGCAGGGGAAATAGTGAAACTGACTATACACAAAGTGCTGTCAAAGGCAGAATATCACCTTTTTTCTCACTAGTGCCTGTGAATTGTAGTAATCTTAGTTGTTGCTCGTGGCTGTAGAAGGTACAAAGTTTTCAGGGAGAAATGAGATCTTAATTTTGAGTGCCCCTTTGTCTCTGAGCTACAAAATCAATGTCTTTACGTACTTCACAGCAGTCCCACGTGAATATCGCAAGGGTGGTTTACACCAATGCACAGATTTTCACATTCATGGTTTTTCATGCCCCAATAAGAGAAGACGTGAAACAGTTGTAGAGAATTGGATCATTACCAGGATAACACCCTTCGTTGGGGACACAGAAGTGCTAGAAACCTTCTGTTAATCTGTTTATGGACATTGACTAAGGGGACTTCTACAGTCCTTCCTTTCCATGGATTTTCCTGTGAGGAATGTGAACTGCGGTAGTAATATTTTCAAGTGAATTGCCCTGTTCTGCTCACTCTGCCATCCTGTTGCCCTCCTTCTTCCTCTGTTTAGCCACAGCAAGTCCACTTAAAAGAACACTTGGAAGAACAATAAACCTGTTAAAGGATTAAGCCTTGGCTGCCCACCAGTCTCAGCAGGGATTTAATGCTTGGGACAGCAAACCTTTCACACACAGGACAACTAAAGAATCAGCTTCCTATGTACCACATAGTCAATGCTGATTATCAAGTCCTTTAAAATGATCCATCCCCTACATTAATCTTTATCTGTTCTATACATGAAGCAAAGCCTTCTTAAATCAATACCAGGATGTCAAACCTAATAAAGAAATTAAACGGCTGCCCGTTAGCAGTATGTGAGCAATTAATCACAATCTCCCTGCCCAGGCCATCCTCGAAGAGTTGCCTTGGTTAGCAGTTTTTCTCTTCATGTGTCTGTGCCTGGGAAAGGAAGGGAGGATGCAAATCCAAAGGGAATACACATCCCTGTACAAATCTGTAAGGTTTAGCTGCAAGGCCGCACGAAAGCTGCAGATCTCATCATCCGCTATCCCGGGAGTCAGCTACACCTTGAGTTCATGGGCCTTGGAGCTCCACATGAAGGAATTGCTTTTCTGTGCTGCCTAACTGGTTTTGAATAGCTTGGTCTCTTGCTAAATAAAGGCTTGGCATCACTGTACCAACTCCTCTAAGCATAGCAATCCTGTCCATTAGTCCTTTTCCCAGTCTAAAAATACCTCTTTCAGCCATTTTCTTTATGAAAATCCTCTTTTTTTTAGTTAATAGCGGACTTTTCCCCATAACGCAGGTTCCCGGTTTGAAATCCTCATTATCTCCTCTGTAACCAGTCACATGTGCACTCACCACTTCTCTTCAACGAGCCATTCTTCATTCTGACCCTGTTACCCTGCTGTACAAACACCTCGAGTGGTTCCTCTTTTCCATTCTGGATGGCTGAATTTCTTGCCATGCTTCTGTCTGGGCCTAATCGTCCCCACTTAATCTCATAAGGGGAGCATTTTTTACTGTGAGCTTTTCTGCGAGTGTGCTTTTCAGAGAGTTTGGATAATAGGTTTGGGGCTTTTTATTCCGTCTTGGAGAGACAAACCAATGCCCATCTGTGCAAGTGGAAGTCTGCTCTTATGACTTGCAGCCCTGGTAGCATTATGCGGATGTGGGTTCTGTTTGTATCGTCCTTATGAACGATGTGGCATAAAAGGCTGTTTGCCTTCAACATGATTGTGCAAATGCACTGAAGGAGACTGGACATTGTACGGTGAAAGTGACATTCCAGAATAGGAGGCTAGACAAGAACCGTAAGAGCCCAGGAACTGACCTAACACCCAGATTGAATCTTTGCTTTAGGAAAGTAAGGGCAGTGGTGGTGTAAGCCTAGAGATAGGGTATGCCTTGAGGGCCATTGCTGCCCCTGTCTCTCTTTCACTCGGTTCCTTTGGGTGAGCAGCCTGATTCACCGTGAGTTCAGCAAAACAGATGTCAGACTTTTCAAGCCTTCAGGCAAGTGAAGGTTTGACTTCACTCAGTGTTCCTGTGCGGTGCTTCCGTCTCTTCACCGACGGTGCTGTCTCACTGCTAACCCTGTCTAAATTCATCCTCTGTTACTAAAGAAAAGTGGATCCTGTAGAGTCTCCTTCAGGGATGGGACCTCGCTTCATCCTGAAACCTACAGAGACAATGTCTTGACAGAGCAGAATCCTTATTCATGGCCATTATAAAGGCATCAACACCTATCCACTTCCTCCTGTGACTGAGGCGCCTTAACCTGGAAGCAAGGAGTGCACTTGGACTCCCTAGCTCTAATCTCCCTCCTCTTTGTTCACGGCTATTTCTCATCTGATAAACAGAAAAGGAGGAGAAAGCAATGGACACCGAAACAGGTGTCTGAGCCACACCATCTAGCCAGCTGTCTTCCCTGCTCCTGGACCTGGTTCCACGTCAGCATTTGATTGCAGATGTAGCAGATGTTGAAATGCATTAGGGGAAAATGGACAAAGCTTCTGAAACCTTTTCTCAGCTGTACAGGGAGGGGTCACATCTGAGCCACAGGCTTCCACTGATGTGTCTGTGTCTGAGCTTCTATTCTGACCCTAGTCAGGATCAGCCCTAGCTGCTGATGGAGAGAGTGGTACTGTCAGGCAGACCATGGAACCTTTTTCTTCTTTCCTCTGTGACGGCTGTCTTTCCCCCCTGCCCTCCTTTTCCTGTTCTCCTCCCACTTTCACCAGGGCTGCATGATTTGGGGTCCCACCATGGTAAGTAAAGTTGGCTTGCAAACACAGACCATTCCGGTAAGCACTTTAGGCAGGGTTGGGATGCCCTGCTGTTTCAGGGTCAGGCTGGTTGGTTGTGATTATGAGGAATGCTATGCTGTAGTCTCCCTTTTCCCTTCCTCCATAAAAGCCTTTGGAGTTTCATTAGCCCTTCCCCTTTGTAAGTTTCACAGCAGCTTGCCTTCTGGATCTCTTCTCCTGCTTCATCTCAGCTGCATGATATGCCTGTTCATTGTACCAATGCTCGCTTGCCTGCAGCCTCCCAAAACAGTACCATTTAGCAGGGCAGATGTCTCCCAGAGCTGGGGCTTTGTTCACAAGAAAGGGAATCTACCTCTTCTGTGTCTGGGGATTTTTTTTCTGTCCCAACACCTTTGTGCCTGCCCCCAACACTTTTGCAGGGGGCATCCTAGACCACTGACAAGTACCTCTCCAGTAGACCCCTGGGTGTTTGGTGGAGAGGGATAACTTCCTTGAGGAGCATGCTCTGACTGACTGACTGACTGGTGGCATTTTTTGCATTGCTTTTTCACCCAGAGGCTAAGGCCCAGCCTTTACTCTAGTCTATTTGACAGTCCCCGGAGCAGGGCCAAGACCATAAGTCAGTGAGAATGCTGACCTTTCTCTTGCAGGAAGTGGTGGTCCGCGTATTTGTAGGAAGAGCTGCTTTTTCTTTGGTGGTTTTATAGTGTTTGAAGGAACCCACTGGACCTCTCCTAGTTTCTATTAGAGTTTGGATTTTGTTTTTCTTTGGAGGCGTGCAGATCAGCCTGTGAGCCCTTTGGTAACCAGTATTCTGGCTGTCTGGGAACGATGGGGAGGCTACAGCTTGTAGGGGCTTTTTCTTTTACAGCCAGACTAACGAAGGTTTTGTGGTGACTGGGGTGAGAGTTAATTCCCTTTTAACTGAGCAGCACCGAAGTTGTGTGTTTGAACTGGCCAGGGGTTCCCCATTTTGAAGCATTGCTAGGGGAGGGAAGAATTCCCTTCAGTTCCAGCTCTCACGTTAGTTGGGGCCTCAGAGAATTTGAGGGTTTTTTTCCCTTTCTGTTATACTTTTTAATGTGTTCCATAGGGAAACAGTTTTCCAGAGGCCTGATTTTTCCATTGTTGGGTTAAAATCTGCCTTTGTCGACCACTAACATTGTTTTTGCCCCTCTTTGCAGGAACTTGTGGCAGGGGTAATGGCTCTTATTGGATAGAGGCAGATCCAGAGTGGATCAAGTTTTTTTTCCACCAATTCTGGTTCAGGTCTGACCTTCCACCCACAGAGGTGCTGTTGGTAATATGGGTTGATATCGTAAGGATCTGCTGCACAGTCTTACCCACGCTTTGGAGAGTCACGATCACAAGTCGCATTGGTGGGACTAGTCTCAACTGGATTGTTTGGTTAATGTCTTGTTAAGGAATCCCATCTCTTGTTTTTGGGCTGTTTTCTGTTGCGAGATGGTAGAAAAGGAGGTGTACAATAGGAAATTGGTAATTGCTGTAGTTTTCCTTCCTCCTGCAGTTCACCCTCCTTCACTCTTGTGGAGGTGGGTATTGTCCTTTGTTTCAGCATCTCTTTGGTTGATTCTGGAAGTGGGTGGGCTGGTGTCTTGAATGGCAGACTTCAAGGCTCATTGCTTCCAGGCAGCTGGAGAATGATACATAGGAGCACTAATGGTGAGCATATCAGAAATCAACGGAAACACAAGTTACACTACTGTGTGTCAGCGTGTTTTCCATTGAACAGTGCAGGAAGGCTTCAAACAAATCCAATTACCACTGGGTAGTTTTTCCTTACTCAAGTGTCTGTTTGCAATTGCAGCAGGTTCAGCAGACTTGTACTTGTATGTACACTTAATGGAAAACTGTCTTCATCCTTGACTATGGAGAAATTACATGTCTCTCTCAAATTGTTTTTAAAAGTGAGAAAAGTTGCAAATACCTTTCTAGAAACTGAACTGGCTTCTCAACTCTTGTAGACAGTGCAAATAGTTTCCCTATGGAAACGCTGCAGTTCAGTACTCAGCTGTCACTACTTCTAGAAGTTCTTTGGTGAATTGAGCAAGATCACAGAAAATTCTCAACAGCTGATGTTCTTTTTTTTTCTTTAGTGTTCTTGTATGCTCAGCTATGAGTGTTTAGAGTCAGGCATATCCAGCGTACATTTCTCCCCCACTCCTCCCATTGCTTCTGCTCACAGAGCTCAGTTCTGACCTACAACACTCCCTGCTACTCGAGTCCTGAGCGGTGGTTCAGTGATGCAAAAAATTATCTGTTGGGGACTAGAATTAGATCATGTTCAATTCACTTGTGACTTAAACGGGATTTGACTCATTACTTTGAAAAAAGATTTGCATGCATGCAATCACCTGTCAATCTCTCAGCATTGTTTTGCTTTTCCTGTTTTGTTTCCCTTCTGCTTTTGTATGTATTTCCACAGCAGGATTGCATGATGGTATTAATAGTGCTGTGACATACTGGCATCACTGAGTCTTGCCTGTGAAAACCACGTCCTCCAGTGGCTTAGTTTTGTGCATAAAATTGGAACCATACCTCTTGCTCAGCAGATATAGTTAAGTGCAGCCCTCTTTTGCTATATAAACTCCATTCCACTCTAGAAGTCGTATTTCTGCCTCTCCTGTGCAGAGGCCTCAAGCTCTGCCTTGTAAAAAGCTATGTGCTATGTCTGGCGGTGGTATTTACATTGCAACCATTAATGCTGTGTCTGTGCATCAGATTGTGTTCTCATAGCTTCAAAAGAAAGTGAAATTAGCACTGCTGATGGCGTTTGCAAAGAGAAACCAGCACCATAGCACTGCTGATGAGGCTTACAAAGGGAAGCCAGGATTGTAGCACTATCAATGGGGCCTATAAATGTTTTTATTTATCCCATATTTTCCTTGTGGAGATATTAGAAACCCAGCTCTAGATAAGTAGAGCTTTGCTTTTGTGTGTTCTCTCTCAGTTTAGCATGGAGGCCACCCACACAGGGGAATAGAAAACTTGGGCCATTCATCTGCTACACTACTCAGCATTTAAAAAGAGTGAGGTGAGTTGTGTGGCCAGGGCAGAGGCTGTGCGGAGAGATGTTCAAGCAGAAGGGGCCACTGCCTTTCTCGTGGCAGAGTTTGGAGCCATTCACTGTAGGAGCATTTCCGTCCTCATTACCAAGAGTAACTAGAGCTCCAGTATTGCCGCAGGAGATAAGAAGTTCTTTCCAGTATTTTGCTGTGCATTTGCAATCTAGGGCACAGCAGCCTTGTATAAGGCCCATTGCTCTTTAAACATGGGGGGCTGCTGTGGAAGCTGGGTGTCCAGTTCTAGCTAATAGTCGGTGCAGTCTGGAACTAGCCGTAGCAGAGAGGATCAGAAGATCCGTAACAGCTTCATATTTTAAAAATACCGGGCTCTGGCTAACCTGGTGGGTGTAGAGTGGAGTCGGGATAAACTTGCAAGGGAACTCAGCTGGGTTGCTAACAAGGCTGTTGCTGGGAAGGCGAACAGTGTGTGTGACTACTGATGCTGTAAATGCTCTGTCAGCCGATTAATTGAGTCCAGCTCTGGATTTATGATGTAGATGACTACATCTCAGCATCAATTAACAGGGACCTGTAAACACCCTGTCCTGGCTGCTGTGTGTAGTCACACCTCCCCAGTAGGAGTAGAGCAACATCACACCTGCAATACATGCATAGTGGGTTCATCTGCTGCCAGCTAATCCAAGGTGATGTTTATAGCCGCCCTGTCCACTGGGACACCCTGAGACTCTGAGGAGATTAATGGTGTAAAGATGTTGTTTTAACAGTGGTGTCCCCCAGTCCCTTCTGCAGCCCTGACAAAAATCGACGCAAACAGTTGGAAATATTCAGTGATGCAATTCCTGAAGTCCTGCCACAAAAAACAAGACACTGAGTCGAAATGATTTTAGTGTCAGGTAAGCTTTCAGGTGTGGGCAAGCTTGCTCCCTATTGTCCTTGTGAGATAAGACCACTCCTGTCTCAAACCCAGTGCTCATTATAGTGCCTCCAGAATGGCAGATGATACATGAATGCACTGACAGGTGGGGGAGAAGGGATTCCTTATACCTGTGTTATGCACAGCACATGTCATAGTCTCCTCTGGCCTAATTTAATTGAGGACCACAGAAATATTAAACTGCCTCCCCAAAACAATTTCTGAATATACATGTGAATGTATGTAGGACTTCACTTGTGTTGGCTTTCTATAGCCACCCATCCATGCCTAGTGAGGAGAGAGAAGCAAATAAACCTGGGCCGGAACTTCATTTTAGGGAATAACGGTAGAGTTGCACATTGGTGCTAACTCTTCTAGTGCTGGTAGTTGGCAGCATCTCTTGGGAGGCTGTGCTGGAGCAGTACTAGTCTCAGGCAGCCTGGCATTAGCATGGCATGAGTTTGGGGAGAGTTAAATGCTCTTCCCAAAGGCTCAGGGTGCACACTGCATGCTTTCTGGCTTCCCTGAAGATTATTTGGAAGTATTCAGCTTACAAGCAAGCAAAGCTGTGGAGTTTGTCTGTCTCAATGCAGCCAGAGCCAAAGTCTTGCTGACCCTGCAGAAGCCTCTCAGAAATGGGAAGAACAACCAGCCCTAACCAGTTTCCAAGATGAACTCTCAGCTGTGATTTTTGTTGTTGTTGCAATTCTCTTGAGTGAACGGACTCTCCTCTCCCCCCACTCCCAGTCAATATGGTTTTAAAAGAGCAGCCGTGTTTCTAGGAGAAATCTCTAGTACTCAGACCCTGTTGAAGTCATTGTAGCAGCCCATGCTGCAGCTGTGTGCTAGGCTGGAGATTAGCAGAAATGGGAACCATATGGAACAGTAATTCAAACACTGGGTGTTTTCCCCCTTTAAAAGTACGCTTCATGCTTGGCTCTTGTCCCAGCATGATTGCATAGTTTGAATTCCAGAGCTGCTCACAGGCAGGCTGAAATGTAGCAAAAAGGAGGGGCCTTGCTGGCTTGTTTTGTAAAAGACCCAGTATCCCAAAATTGTTAGGCAAGGTTAATTAATGGCAGCCTACAGAGGGTCCCCTGCACTGCTTCCTTCATAGCAGCAAGCTGAGTTCTTGTTTGTATCCTGTAAAGATCATATAATAATAGATTTTGTGTGTTTCTTTGATACCATGTTTTACAGTAACATCTACAAACCCCATTTTGAGATTACGTTTTACGGGGCTATGGAGGACAGAGAAGAGAGACCTATTAAATACAGAACTTTGTCTGTATTAATTAACCCATATCCATCCCAATTTTTGAATCTAATGTATATGTGGGCACTAAAGTGCTTTTGAATTGAAACTAATATCTATCTTAAACCAGTTGAGACAGACACTGTGCAAGCTTCCTTCACAAGCCCTCGTAGTATGCCTCAGTCTCAACCCTCAACATCTACCAGTTCCGTCTGCCTCAGTGCAGCACACTGATCCTCTAGAGCAGTGGTTCTCAACGACCAGTCTGTGGGCCAGCGCTGGTCCCTGAGCGCTCCCTGACACTGTTTAGGAAGGCAGCAAGCCGATCCTTCATATCAAAAAGGTTGAGAAACACTGCGGTAGACTTAGCCCAGGCCTAAGCTAAACCTGCCAGTTTTTTCAAGTACAGTAAAAGCTGTTTTATCCGACACTTCACCAACCAGAAAGCTCTATAAACCGGCATTTCTGATCTTCATTGAAATTCCGGTTTATAGTCCGGTTGGCGCGGGGCCGGTACTGTACTATGAATGTTTTGCTCTGTCCACAATGGATTAGATTTATGCTACCAATTTCCTTACACTTGCGACCTAAATCAACTCTGAAGCTCATCTCCAAAGATGAAATGCTAGTTCATAAACCCCCTCTGCTATAGAAATAAATGAGTCTGATTTTGAGTTCAGCATTGTCTAGTAATTAGAGCAGGGCAATTGAAGGTCAGGAGGCCTGGCTTCTACTCCCAACCCTACTGCTAACTTTCTCTGTGGGCTTGGTCAAGCCATTTAGGTCCTCTTTGTGCTCAGTTTCCCAGTCTGTTTAATGAGAGATAATAGCTGCCTTTTGCAAAGCACTTTGAGATCCTCAGATGAAATGTACTATGTAAGTGCAAAGTTATATATATTGTATTGTGTATAAGTCTCCTGTCCCCTGCAGCAGCAGGAAGTCTATCCTGAGGAAGGCTCCCTAGGAGGATAAAGATGGGTTAGTTGGGACGTAGGTCATGGTTGGGATGAAGATTTGCTTTAATTGGAGCAGAGAAATTCCATTGTTATGACCACAGTGTTAAAAGTGCAGCTGAGCTGCCTTTCATTGTGGGTATTTGGTAGCTAGTCCACGTTCCCCATTCACATTGCTCCCCTTCCTAATTGAAGACTAGCCTGGAGCATGTGGCATTATCAGAATGCTAACACCAGTGAGATCATGAAATATCAGGGGGACAGGGCAGGCAGAATCAATCTGCTGAGCCAGAATGATGTCATGAGCCTGGAGGCTTCCTAGGGATTTAGCGTTTTGTGCCAGGCAAGTGAAAATGAATAAAAGTGGAGCCTTTATGCAAACAGATTAAAGTAAATATGGAGATTAGACCTGTCAGCGTTACTAAGGCCACACCAAAAGTTGACATCTGTAAAGAAATGGACAGGAAGGAAGAAGAGCAGGCCCTGGAGCTGGACTCCTCTTAGCTGCATGCATGTGGGAAGGATTTGGTTTTTTATTTTTTTTGGTCTAGTCTTTTTAGCTCTGTTTCCAAAGCACCCCCCCTCTATTCCTGTCTGTGGTGTCTTGCGATTCAGTCTAGGCTCTGGAAACACAGAGAGAGACTAGCTCAGGCTCCACACACAACACAAGAAGGGGAAACTACTCAAGGAGTAAGGTAAAATCTAGCTACTGACCTTTTCATTTTGTTTCATTATCACTTTGTAGTGGTAAAGCTTTAATACTCAGGCCCTGGTCTGAGGCATGTCTTGATTTCTCCTTGGTTTAGAATTTACTGCCATTGTACATTTAAATGTTTCCAAGATGAAAAATAAAGCTAAGGACTGAAACATACACATCCAAATGCTATCTCCCTGCTTCAAGTGATGGACTTTGTTTTTATGATCTGTTCACGCATCATCTATTAAGCACTGAGGTGGGCTGTTGAAATTCTGATAGTGAAAAAAGCTTGGTTTAAATTTTTGAGAGATCACTCCCCCTGGCCCCTTTCTCGTAGTGTAGCAGCATTTCTATCCAGCCTGGTTTCAGGAACCAGTATTTGCACTTCTAGAAAATCGTAGCAAAGTACTCTGCTTATGCAAAAAGAAAAGGAGTACTTGTGGCACCTTAGAGACTAACCAATTTATTTGAGCATAAGTTTTCGTGATCTACAGCTCACTTCATCGGAGTGAGCTGTAGCTCACGAAAGCTTATGCTCAGATAAATTGGTTAGTCTCTAAGGTGCCACAAGTACTCCTTTTCTTTTTGCGAATACAGACTAACACGGCTGCTACTCTGAAATCTGCTTATGCAGTGCATTCAAGTCCATTGTCAGCAACATGTACAACAGCTTCCCCCAAGCTTTTTGGATGACTTGATTCTTCCTTCAGGCTTCCTGGCTACATTCCTGTGCATATTTTAAAATATACCCGTAACGATCAGATTTAGCCTCATTTGCCTCATTATTTAAATTCCTGCTTTTGAGTCATCCTGACTGCACTCCTCACCAGTAACAAAGGTAGTGATATGTGAGGGTTTTCTTGTAGCTCTCTTGGCATGGTGTACTCCCTGCACCTTACTCCCATTCAGTACTGTCTGGGTAAGAGTCTGAAAGCAAGGACGTGTGGCACAATAGAGTTTCATGTAGACTGTGTATTTGCTTTCATCTTGTCCCCAGTAGACTCTCTGAGAGCCACTGAATGAGAGGTTGGTTTTAATGTAGAGTTCATTGCTCCTCAGGGCAATTAATACATCTCAAGTGGAAAGGAATAATGGCATCTGTGATTGTAACTTAACCTATCTTTCAGCATAACTTTGAAGACCATATTTAGACATTCTCCTCTGTGTTCTGCATGGTTCTAGATCTACGGAGCAGAATTTTCACAATAGCTGTTAAATTATATGGTTGCAGCAAACAGCCTCTTAAGTATATGTCCCATGTAAACCCATTGGAAAAGTAATATACACACAGAATACTTCTCTCTGTCTAGGTATTTATACCTCTCTCCTCATCATGGTATCTGTATACCTGTGTCTCTCTTCACCAGCTCACATGTTTGGCAGGGTGCAGCTTTTGTCATTATTTGTACAAAAATAGCCAGAATCTCCCTTTCCAGCAATGACCGAAGACCTCCATTTGTCCCCTTTCCCTGTCTTCAGTAAGATGAGCAGCCTGCTAATCAGAAAGGAACATGCCTCACCTAGAGAAAACCTGGCAGATGTCCCAGTTAGTGATTCCAGCTCTCATATGTGGATGATAAAATAATGCTGTCTCCATTTAGTTTTGCCTCTCAACAAAGAGGTGCCTTTGTTAGAAATACCTTGTGCTGTCACTGCTAAACTACTATTAATCTAATTACTTTTTCTTTTGTCTGTCTCTTTTTCCCATCCTCCTTGTTTTTGTGTTGTTCATTTTGCATCCTGTAGTACAAATCTGTGTTTAGGTCCTACTCACAGGATTTTGTGCCTCACAACCAAGCTTCCACTCCTCCTTTTCTTTCTTCTACCTCCTCTTCCACCCCGCCTTTTCCACCTGTCCATCAATCTCAGAGCTCTGACCTAGCCGTGCCAACCACAGCCAGCCAGTCACCAAGCACTGTGGATGTGCCAAACTCCTCTTCTCAGGAGAGCAGCTTTAATGGGAATGCTCCTGTCTGCCTTCCTTCTGAAACCTCTTTCACTGATTCTCTCCAGACATCTTCGGTGAGAATATCCAAAGAGATAATGCACCTTAACGCAAGGATGTGTTTTTAAAGAACTGTCACTTGTTTTAATACACATTTTAACTTAACCCAGGTGTGAGCTAAAGTTATTTCTTTGTGTGTGGGCAGAGAGATCGTTTGATATAAAAGTGAAGGTCACAAGTAATGAGAGAAACAGGCAGGTTGGAAACTTTCCCTAAATGTTAAACTGGTGGTGAAAGAGAGAGGTAAAGAAATAGCTGTAGCTGCCTCGGAGCATCGTGGAGTGAGTTTGAAGAAAGGAGAGGCAGAGCTTTTTAACATAAATCTGTTTAACACAGTAGTTCTTGACCCCTGGTTCATACACACTCTGGTTGTGAGGACTTCAGGCTTTTGTGACTGCTACTCTAGGCTCCCCACCCCTGCCTTAATGATGAGCCTCTGGACTGGGCCTCAGTGCGTTATAACTGCTTACTGTCCTCTCTAATCTGCAACAGATTTGGGGGCTTCTTCAAACCCCCTTCTGACTGCAAGCAGCCTGAGCTTCATTGCTGGTTAGAGTGCACACCGTTGAATGGGCAGTATCGGGCACTGGTTGGCTCAGCCAGAGGTGTTAGCCTGATGATCTGTTTGGAGAACGGTATCCATTTCGGCAACATTAGTTTAGGGTTCCAGATCTGTTAAGAAAACAGATGTGGAGGCTTGTGCGTGGCAGCTACATTTTTAAACTAAGCAGTTCCTCTTTCACTTGCCTGTAAAGACTAGAATTCAAGAGTCTCTGTTTCCACAGAAAAGCTGAGATCAGGCACTTTACTGGTTTGCTTATGCTCAAATAAATTTGTTAGTCTCTAAGGTGCCACAAGTCCTCCTGTTCTTTTTACTGGTTTGGTGGTTCTGACTGTAGGGGGAGAACCTTCCTAAATTCAGGGCTTGTCAAGTAAGCAAAGGAGAAACTGATTTTTGGATTCTTCACTCCTAACTAACTACACTGTTGCATCTTCCTTGTTGTGGGACCTTCCTACAACACAGTCCCCACCCGACCTCCCAGTGTGGTTTTTGTCTTGCATTCATAGGTATGGTCTGAGCTGTGTTTTCAATGACATTTCCAAGGTATGCTAAAATCCTATGCTATATAGCATGCTTTGGGAATGCAGTCTGGTCTTATCTACGCTGCAAGATCAAGCCATGATTACTGTGGCAGGCCATAGAGTGTGTAGCTAGGTCCCATTGTGGTGTTTTTGTTTTAAACTATAAATGTTCAGCATCTGTAACTTTGAAGTCTGCATTTGCATTTGGCTACACTGTGATCTCCAACAGTTGGCTTCCACGGTAGCTCTCTCAAACCAATGCGCACTGCTCTCCTGCTGCTGATTGCCATACCTCTTGGCCTTCTGGATAGACCTTGTGAATTGGGAAATAGCAATTATCTCAGTGAAAGTACAGAGCCAGAAGAAAGTGGTGGCAGCCTTCCATCGGCGCCAGAGGAAAGGTTCCCAGCCTTAGTGCCAGTGGGTGGGGAGAGATCCTTTCTTGCCAGGGCCTGGGCCAGGCACGTTCACTTGCACACATTGTTAGGGTTAAGTGCTGGGCGAGGGGGCACCGTGACACATTTCCTTTCATCCTGTCTCCCATAGAGTGAAAACGCCAGTGAGGAGGCTGGTGAGGGTGAATACGTCAATCTGTATTCCTCTGGCCAAAGCAACGGGGAACTCCCTCACTCTGAAGGAGTAAGTAAACGGGAAGGGGCTGCTTGGTGCATGCTGAGTTCATGCAAAGCATAACATGCTTTTTATAAGTCTCTCCTGCATATTGTGGTGCTTCTGTGTTTTGCTGAATGTAATGCTTTAATGGTGGGCCATTCTGCTTGTCTGTTTTGGTTTCCTCTCTAGAGGGGAATCTCAATGTGGATGGAGAGCAGATGGTGCTTGCTTGACTTCAGAGATTTTGGGTGAATGTTTTTAAGAACATAGTGGTTGCTTTTCCTTTAATGCTGCTTCAGCGTGCTCTGCAGTTTGTTTAGGGCTGTGTGCACGAGGGTTGGGTTTTCTGGTGTTTTTTTTTGTTTTGTTTTGTTTTTCTGGAAAGGTACAAGCCTTGACTTGTGCAGCATCTTTGGCAGTGCCAGTTCTTTACTAATATTCTTAACTGCTTTGGCTTTTTTAAAATCAAGTCTTGTGTTTATAAAATGCCATCCTTTTTCATCACCGATGGGACATAAAGTAAGTGATTGATATAGTCTATTCACCCTTTCCTCCTCCTCTGCACAGGGCTCATCTTAGCTGTTTCCTACAAGAGACAGGGTAAATCACATCACAGGGGGTATCATCTTTATAGGCGTGGGAACTACGGGTGCGGGGGGTGCTGAAGAACCCTCAGGTTTTACATGGGGCTCCGCTCCTGGCCCTGTGCCCGGGGTCCCGGCTGCCAGCCACGGGCCTGGGGTCCCAGCTGCCAGCCTCAGCCCCCTTACCCTTGTCCAGGTCCCCCCAATCCCAGAGTCAGCTCTGGGGGGCATGGACAGGGGTAAGGGGGGACGCAGCACCCCCACTATAAAAAGTGTTCTAGTGCCACTGATCATCTTCCTGTTATATTGTAGAAAATAGCGAAGGCAAAGATCTGCGAAGTTCTGTCTTGTCCACTCCTCTGCTCAGGTGGGATTGTTCACTGGAGTACACGATCTAGCGCTTATTCCTGTCTAGTTTTAAATATCTCAAGTAATGAGGCTCCTACCACTTCCCTTCTATCTACACCTCTGACAATCAGGCAATTCCCGCTCCTTGTTCATATCATCCAGCTAGTTCTTAACAGTGAAATAAGACTTTATAACATTTCTCGCTATATGTAACTAAGCACAACTTTGCAGATACATAAAAATCCCAGGCTTGACAGTAAAATTTCTAGGGTGATTCTGATAGAAAGGTGTTTTGAATCCTCTCAGGTTGATATGTTGAACCTCCAAGGATCACTCAGCATAGTGCTAAATAGCTCTCAACTACAGCACTGTAAAGTTAATAATCCCATTTACCTTTCATAGCTATTTTCCTCCTTAATAAATGGCTAATTTAAGGTGTATCTTTATTTGCTTTGAACTGTATACCTGCTATTATATGCCTTATGTTCAGATTGCCTTTTTTTTTTTTAAACGTTAGCATCATTTCCACAGCAGTTGAGCATCATTGCATAACCCCCTCTGATGGGAGAGATGAGGGAGGGAAGGTAGTTCACATCCACACATTATGACAAGTGGGACTTTTGGGGGCTGTAACTAGGAAGGAATTAGAAGAGGAAGAGGAGTTGCCGTGAAAAGTTTAGAGCTGTCTTGCAGCGTGCATTTAATTCAGTAGAAGGGAAGTACATTTCAACTGCAAGGTCTGATGAAAAAGTGTGGGGGGAAGTTTAAGATCCTGGTCAACAGCTGACTTGTGATTTGTAACTATCGGCATAATTTCACAACCTTAAAAGCAAACCAAAATAATTACATTAAAGTCTCCAGAGATGCTCCCAAATTTCCTGTCTAATTAACGTCTGTGTTTTCCTGGCATTTGGCATTAACTTGCATCAATCTTTAATCCCTCCATAGGAATTTACAGTAAAGGGCCATTTAGAGGCAGCCAGGTTGTGAGTGTGGGATGACCAGTGGTTGCAGGATCCCATGTAATGATCAAAAGCTTCTTTCTCTTATAGGAATCTCCCGCCATCAAAGACGGCCACCCCAAAGACTCCACTTCGCATAGCAGCACCACTGGGAAAGAAAGCAGAGATGGTGGTGAGAGGTGGGCCTGACCTGAACTTGCAGCTCCCCCTGCCCCACAAAACAGCAATGCCTGAGCAGGGCTATTTTAGTCCTACCCACTGCCAAACAAGCCACGTGTGTCATGTTCTGCCTTCAGAAAACTTGATATTGTCAAGATTTTTAGCCCATTAAATTAGACAGTCTCATGAGAAACAGATCCCACCTAACAAGGAAAATCCAGGCTGCGCAGGGTGATTTAACAAACCCATAGTGCTTGATGCAGCCCCTACGTAGGAGGAGCTGTGCTGGATCAGACAGCCCAATCCTGTATCCTGTCTCTGACAGTGCCCAGTCCCAGCTACTTCTGAGAAAAGGTACAAGAAACCCTGTATTAGGCAGTTACAGAATTACCTACCCAAAGGAAGTTTCTTCCTGACCTTGTTAGAGATTAGCTCATACCCGGAAGCAGGAGGGTTTATATCCCTTCCAGGCTCTACGTTATTTTGAAATCCTCATTCTAAATAAACAAAGAGGCAATGCATGTTGGTACAACACACACAGTAATTTTTGTCTCTGTCCCAATGAAGTTGACAGTTGCTTTAAGGGTTTTAATCATTGCAATGAAGGAAGAGACACTACAATTCTCATACTAAGCTTAGTTTCTGATGAAAATATAGACTGCTCCATGGTGCTTCAGACACTGGGGTAGGGGTGGCTTTGGAGGATTTTCACATAGTGTTATAGGAAGCCAGGCAGGGGGAATCTGTACAAGATACGACAAGAGCACCTCCCCTTGGAGCTAGGGAGGCAGCTGTATAACACAGGAAGAGAAACCGTTAGAACCTCTGTCATGTCTTCCAGCTGAGAGAGAGCTTGTTGTCTCAGCCCTCTGCCAGCAAAACAGATTATGAACTAATTTAAAGAGATACTCCAGCCATGGACAGTCTATTTTCCCACATCCATAAGTTTGCAGAATCACTTGGCTTCCTGGTTCTCGTGCTGTAATAACATGAAGGATGATGTGGCAGACAGTGCATGGAGACGCTGAAGTGTGCAGTCATGCATGCTGTAGTTTAATTCTGTTTAATAGCCAGAAATCCGGCTGGACAAGTGCTCTGTTCCTGAAAGTTTCATTTATCAGCCCCGGTCTTTCTCCTTTCCCAGGGATGCAAAAAGCCATAGTATTAGTATCCGACACTCAGATTTGTTTGCAGGGGGTTTCCCTGACTTTGGGAGTATCAGACTTCCTGTATTCTCTGGGCCATTTAATGAAGGCCTGGACACTGTGGTCTCAATGTGGCCTGGCTCTCTGCTTCGCCATCTATATGATTAATGATCCTGATGGTCTTTTGCTTCTCTTCCAGGCAGCAGAAGTCACCGGATGCTTTGGAATCATCGCTAGAGAAGGAGGTAGATGAGCTGACCCTGACTGACCACAATGAAATTATGGCTCGGCTGACATTGAAGCAGGAGGTAGGTGCCTGCAAGAGTCACTTTCATGCTCCTTGGTTTGTGCTTTAATGAAATCTGGTTGACCATGAGTGCAGAGAAAGAGAATCAAACAGTCAGCCTCTGTGCAAGCTAATAGGAAAAACTGGTTTGCAGAAGCAACGAGTTGCAGCTTTTTTGTGTAAACTGTGCTGAAAGCAGATGAGACACCAGCATGGAAAGAAAGCATCGGCATCAGACCATGAGTTCATTAACAAAGCACGGGCCGTCTCATTGAACACCAGCACGTTCTTATGTCTTCCACCTCTTCAGCCTGTACCGGCATCCGAAATGCAACAGCTGAGATTCCAAGGGCTTGTCTGTGCTGGGCCCCAGTGCACGCTATAGAGTTATGAATTGCAGAGAGCACCAAAATTTTGCATTCAAACTGCCCCATGTGGATGCTGCTGGCATGAATGAAAAGGTACCTAGTTCGCATTAACATAGTCCTGTTTGAAAGAGGACTATGTTAATGCGAACTAGGTACCTTTTCATCCACGCCAGCAGCATCCACCTGGGGCAGTTTGAGTGCAACATTTTGGTGCGCTCTACATTTCATAACTCGATAACCTGCACTGCAGCTCAGTGTACACATAGCCTGTGGTAAATACAGTAATTAAACATGGGTGTGTAGTCAGGTTGATTAGTTGCTGTATTTGTAAGTGTGAATGAAGGTTTAGCATATGGATTAGTCTCCAGCAGGAAGTTGCACTAAGTGTATTTAGTTTCCGAATTGTTAAATGGCTTCAGAGGTGCAAACTACTCAGCAAAATAGCTGTTCCTGCACTTGAGAAACAACTTGGTTTCTGGCCTGAGTGCATTGACAGACATCTACACTTGCTTGCTGATATTCCGAACTAAGCTATTTCTGATGCAGGGCTCAAGGGAATATACAAGGCCTTTGAAGCTTTCAGACTGTCAGGGGGCCATTCTGGAAAACAGAAACAATATATCATTTACTGGCACTTACGGGAGTGTTGTTTGGACAGCCAAGATCTGCAGGAGAGCTGGAAGCTATTATTCATTCTTTAAGTGGTATTTCATAAGCCTTGCCAGAAGTTCACCTGAAAAATCACATCTTAGGCACAGTTGCTCCATGTATGTAAATCAGGAGTATTTCCAGTGCTGTGTATACTGGAGTGGCAAAGAAATAGCCTAAGGGAGCCAGGTAGTATTCCAGTCTCTTCCCTGCAGGAATATTCCATGTAAAGCCCTTAAGAATTATGTAGTTTTATATAAGTTTAGTATTGTGCTACTTCTACACGTACAACAGAGGGAGAGGATGTTTGGTATGGTGGTGAGGCAGGGGACTGGAAGCTAGGACACCTGAGTTCTATTCCCAGCACATGGACTTGGTTGAAGATAGCAGCAGACAGGTGACATCTAGCCAAATAGTTCCAGATTATAGAATTTGCATGCTCTATTTGCAGTTTTTTCAAACTAGACGAGCTTTGATGTTCTAGAGACTGAAGCACCTTCTTTAAAGTTTGGAGATGTGTTTTTCTCCTCTTTTTCTCTTTCCTTTATAATCCCAATCCCCACCACGCACACCTGGGAAATTAAACACACCAGATTATTAATACAGCATCCGTTTGCACAGTTAAATATTCAAAAGTGAGGAAATGCCCAAGTTAAGGTTGAATGTGCAGCTTTCACTCTACGCCCTTTGCATCATAATGCATACAGACTGCCTCTGATGTATGATCACGAGCTATTGCTGCTCCTTAATAGCCATTGGAGTGATCACCGGTGAGCAGCACAAAATATTTCTCTTCTGTCTGCTCACAGGCAAAGCATTTAGTTTTGCTGCACTTCCCAGCCTGGCCCAAGGAGTGAGTAACCCAGACTGCAGGTCAAAACTGAGTCCCCCTGTATGGCAGGCAGAACGCTCCCACTAGATCACAGGATTGGCCTGGTACTTGACACCTTGTCCCAGCTGACGCTTTGCTGAGGGAGTTGCAAGGAATGTGACGGGCTGTACAGGTTAGCGCTGCATTTTAGGCACTAAGGAATTAGGCCATGCTGAAGGGGGCTCAGTCTCCTGTGTGTAACATGTTTCTCTTCTCATTGCAGGGCGATGATGGGCCAGATGTTCGTGGTGGATCCGGGGATATCTTGCTAGTCCATGCGACTGAGACTGACAGGAAAGGTACAGTGAATGAAAGGGAGCAAGCTGGCAGTCTGCAGCTTGGTGTGGCTTTTTGCTGGTTGTGCTCTGAACCTCTGTAGTGTTGCCTGTCAATAGTATTACCATATGCAGATGTGGACAAAGGGGACGACTGCATTAATGTTGCGGAGGGGATTGTGTTTATCTCTGGTGAAACAGAGCAAAGCTGGATAAACTCTTGTACCATTCAATTCAACAGCAATGTTTTTTTTTTAACTCTTCCGTGTCCAGAGTCTAGCTCTGCAGAGCGAGGCATCCCAGTGCAAGCTAGTGCCACCGTTGCCGTGGCATCACTCTACTTGCAAACGAATGTCGTTGAGTTAGGGAAGAATAATTGTGAATGGCACATTGTGCCATTGATTCAATTTTCATAGTGACGCTTGTACTCTGTAACCTATTGACTGCAGTTTAATGTTGGGGTGGGGATGACTTGAGTGAACTTAGCATTGAAGTGTGAGTAATATCACTGGATTGAGCCAAACGCACTGGGTGAGCTGTCCCAGCACTGTTCTACCAGTGCAATTCAAATTCAGCTGGAGCATCCTTCCTGGTCCAGCCCTGATCCTCTTACACATGGGCAACCAGTCATGCCAACTTGAGTGGTGATTTGTCATCATGTATAAAAGTGGGACGTGGGTGGAGAGATTCTTTCATTTATTTGGATTTTACAGCACAGAATCTCATAATGTTAAACATTTTGCTTATTTTAAAGCACCGAATGCTCAAATTTTAAACATTCTATTCGCTACTCTAATTCTAACGATCAATTTAATTGAACTATCCAGTTAACCCCCCAAATCCAGCTCCCCCAAACATCAACCCTCCCTCCCCAAGCCCTGTGAATAAAGATGGGCTTTGCAGCATTTCCAAAGAGTGAAAGTGAGACATTTGCACTGACCTAAACTGAGGAAGTTCTCCTGGATTGCCAGCCAGATATGCTCACCCACTGAGCCACTCAGCCCTCATATTTGATCATTTTAAAGAGGAATATCTTTCATTTTTAAGGTTTCAGAGTAGCAGCCGTGTTAGTCAGTATTCGCAAAAAGAAAAGGAGTACTTGTGGCACCTTAGAGACTAACCAATTTATTTGAGCATAAGCTTTCGTGAGCTACAGCTCACTTCATCGGATGCATCCGATGAAGTGAGCTGTAGCTCATGAAAGCTTATGCTCAAATAAATTGGTTAGTCTCTAAGGTGCCACAAGTACTCCTTTTCTTTTTTCATTTTTAAATGAACCCTATTTGTTCTGTAGCATTAGGCATTTGAGACTGGTAGCCAGCACCCTGCAGCCAGCCAGGACATGCTTTCCCCTACAGAAATATTCCTGACCTTTCCTGAAGCGTAGGAGAAAATGGTGAAAGTAGAATGGATTGTTTATCAGCTCTAATTTAGCACTGCTCTTCCTTGGTGCAGCAGACTCTTCCACCGTGTTTCTGTTTTTGGAGAGCTAATTGCTAGAGGGATACATGTTGGACAACTTGTGTGGAAATGATGAAATCTGAACAGGCTGTGAGGAGTCTGGTACACTTCTCATGAATGCAGATCACTGTGTGTTTTAGATATGCAGTAGCCTCTCCTGTTAGCAGTTATCCCTGCATCGATATGGAGAAGTGGGAGGGGGAGAGAGGTGTGTAGTGTATTTCTTATAATAGTTGGCAAACTTACCCTTGCATGCTGTGCCAAATTGTTGGTGCAAGTTAAAACAGAAGAACTTATGCTATACTAACCCAGTGTTTAGGAGACTGAGAGGGTTAATGAATTAAGTTTAGGATAAGAAGAATTTAGGGCTTGTAAATCTGTCAGCTGAACTGCAGAGAGAGGTATGGTTAAGAGGCTTTCCTTTAAAGATGAATTTCCTGGGTGCCAGAGCACACCAGCTGTATTACCTCACAATGCCTTTTGGATGGGTGAGAACCCAGAATAAATATAACTCCACTCCCCGTTGCTGCTTCTTGTCCATTTAGGTTTGAGTAGCAAAGTTAAGCGGAATAAGGGATAAAAGAAGACTTGTGGTCTTTAGGGATAAAACCTGGGGCCAACTAAGTGCCCATGGCTGTGCATGCCTACTGCAGATGCAGGATTACAGCTGAACAAGGCACAGAGCTCACCTCTGACATGACCACCCATCCGCCCTGCTTTAGAGATTATATCTGATCATCTTTAACGGAAAGACAGCAGCTCTCCACTGATTTAGGAGCAGCAATAAGGAGCTTTCTGTGTCAGGTTACTGCCGAGTGAAACACTGCAGACAGATAGGAGTGATTGTCATGCGTCCATTCCCCCCAACCGTTGTAACAAAGCAATGAATTGACATTACTGCTCAGGAACTCTGGGGGTGACATGCCTGGCTGGAGGGAAACTTGGCATGTGCAGGTGCTGTGGAAGTTTTCCCACGCATCTCTGCTGATACACCTCGACCCTGGCCTAAAACCCCTAGTGAACCTTCACCTGTAATTACCAGTCCTTCTCCCCCAGATCTGCAAATGTATTTCAGTCCTAACATGCAACCTCCTTTTCCTGTCACAGCTTCTCTGGAACAGAAATGATCAGTCAGGCCAGAATGCGATGGTTTGGGCTGAGACTGCCAAACTCATTTCACCTGTTCATAGAAGGACTAGCCTCCACTGTTACCACTTTCTCCCCGATGAAGTGACGCCATCATTCCACACTTAACTTTATAGATGCACCTTTCACTCTCATGTTCAAATTCCATCTCCTGCTCCCATGGCTGTAGACAAAGCCATTGGCATCCTGTTGTGAAGATGGCTTGGCATAACAGCATGCTATATGCTCTCTAGCACCCCTTACTGGCCAATATTTGCAGTGGTATTAACTCTTCCCTTTGTTGGAAATAGTCTTAGGGCTTGTCTACACTATCCGCCAGATCGACGGGCAGCGATCAATCCAGCAGGGGTCAATTTATCGTGTCTCTAGTATAGACACGATAAATCGACCGCTGAGCGCTCTCCCCTCGAGTCCGGTACTCCACCAGAACGAGGAGCGCAAGCGGAGTCGACGGGAGAGCGTCAGCTGTCGACTTACCGCAGTGAAGACACGGTAAGTAGATCTAAGTATGTCGACTTCAGCTACGCTATTCACGTAGCTGAAGTTGCGTATCTTAGATCGACCATGTGCGGTAGTGTAGACAAGCCCTTACTTTTTGCATTCTCTGCAAAATCAGCAGTAATGCTGTGAAAGTGGCCCGAAGGACCCATCACCAGGAGCTTTATTGTACTTTTGCTTGACCTACTATTAAAGACCCTCTTCTCTGAGAGAGATGATTTTTGCTGATCCTCTAGGTGGTTGCTCTGAGCAAATCTCCATATGTTACAGCCATGGGATAGAGAGAACTTTGCTATTGCTCTTGTGCATTAGGTCCACCTGCTGGCAAAAAATAATACTGTGGTGTTTCTGCAAAGCTGGATATTAATTTGTTCTTTCAGAAGTTTGCCTTCCCTATTATCTATTTTTTTTCCTTTTGTAAAGACACAGTAAAGGTTGGATTCAGTATAGAGCATGCTTTCTTCTGAAGACACAGTTGACTGAGATTTTATTGCCTTCCTCTTTAGATCTGGTGCTGTATTGTGAAGCCTTTTTGACAACGTACAGAACATTCATTACCCCTGAAGAGCTCATCAAGAAGCTGCAGTACAGATATCCTTTCAAAAGTATGACACGCTTGACCCCGCTAAGGCTCGGAGCACTGGGCAGGGTGGGGAATGGCCTAATCCAAAGCATGTTGGCAAAGCAGTCCGCAATATATTCAAGCACACGTGGGTGGCACACGCCCTATTAGCTCCTGAGCAGGAATTTATAGTTGACAGCACAGTCTCGTCACTTCAGTGCAAATCAAATAGCAAACTCCATGGGACAAATCAAGGCAAACGTGGTTTATTGGTCTTGAGCACAAGACTGAGAGCAGGAATGCCAGGGTTCTAATCCCAGCTCTGAATCACTGCTTGGCTTTGAGCAAGTCCATCACTGATCTGTGCCACAGCTTCCCCGTCTGTACAATGGGGATACATTTACCTACCTCTTAGGGTATGTCTGGACAGTGCTGGGAGATGCGATTCCCAGCATGGGTAAACATACACAAGCTAGTGTGCTAAATGTAGCAGTGTGGCTGCAGTCACATAGGCAGGGGCTTGGGCTAGCCACCTGAGTGCAATCCCGCCTGACCCCCTGGGTATTTACTCGGAGGGCTACCCCAAGTCAGTGCCGAGTCACTGCTGCAGCCATACTGCTGTATTTAGCATGCTAGCTTGAGCAGAGCTAGCATGTTTATGTTGACCTGAGCTGGGAATCACCCCTCGCAGCTGCTGCTCAGCTGTACCCAGAGAAGTGGTGTGCAGATTGATGATTGTGCAGTTACTGGTGAGAGTTAAATTCTGTCAATATTTAGACCTCCCTTCTGCCACCAAGAATGCAGCACATCAGAGAATGTCTTCTTCACACTATGATTCTGAGCTGTGCTGTTGGTACCAGTATCGTGGCTATGGCCCTTTACCTGCTGACAGAAGCATCTGTAATGAGGTTGTTCCTTGAATATTACATCTAGAATTCCCTTCCCTTGGCTCGTGTCCCATAACTCCCTCCGTTGCTACTGGCACTGAGGTGCTGCACTTTAAAGACGCACAATGTAAATGCCTCATGGGTTTTAATCCTGCGGCTGCATGTCGGGGCCTGGTGTCATGCTGTCCAGAGTCGCAGCTCATCATTGCCATCTTCAGCAGAGATGATGGTCCCGCTGTTCCTGCTGTGGCTAATGGACACTGGACACAGAACCTCTTGTGTTGAGGTCAGCAGTGAAATACTCACTTTTAGGAGGTGCTGGAAATTCAGAGCCACAATCTGGAGTTCTACCCTCCAGACTTTTTTTTTTGCTCTTGTTTAAATTCATTTTAATTGGTTATTGTCTGCTCCTCTCACCTCTCCCTTCCCATCCCAATTGTCTGGTTGAAGAAGTCTTCTCAATCCGTGTTGTCCCTCCGGACATTCCCCCCAGTAACCACTGCAGCCATCATCCTGCCGGCTTTGAACTGGGCAGGACTCTTTAGGTCAATCAACTCTCCTCAACAACCAGTGTTGTCTGCAAGTGACCGGAAGCACCCCTGACATCTGCCTGCTGACAGAATGAGAGACTGGGTGGGGCCTTGAGCTCCATGCTGTTACAAGAGAGACCAAATACCAGACTGAGACCAAGGGGGGTGACAGTAACTTGTTGGACTGGCAGTTGACTCAGTTGTCACCTTAGAGATCATGGTTTCAGGGTACAACACCTCCGCCCTCTGTTAATGCACCCACCGAGTGGTGAGAACCCCTTCCTGCTACATGCAGCCTACACTGCTCGGTATTTCATGTCCCTCCTAGAAATTGAGTGCTGGTCTCAGGTATGGCAAAAAGCAATGGTGCTGTTGGGAACCCTGTTGGGGCACTCCTCAGACAAGCTAACATCTGTCTGGATTGAGTTAGTTCTTTAACTTGAGGCCAACGTATGAGAAGTTCTGTCACTTCCCGGACACATTTAAGAAGCGAGTCAGCAAGAACACATTCTTCGTGTTGGTGAGAGTGGTGGACGAGCTGTGGTGAGCTTCCCTCCTGCTTTGTCTGGGGGCCTGGGCGGGAGGTAATAAAAATGGAGCTGTACCACTGTGTAAACCACATCTGTGGGGGGACTTGAAACTTACTTCCCCAGATCAGTGAGACTGCTGCAGGGCTGGGCACTTGGGGTCTTGGCTGGGAAATGCACGTTTTCAGGGTGCCTTCTCTGGGTCTTCCTTATGACTTCAAAAATAAACAATCCGAAGGAGAATCTTTAAAAGAAAGGGAAAGTTGGCCAGAGGGTGAACTGGAATGGCCTGGATTCAGTTATGCTTGTGGGAAAAGTAATTGGATTGTGTGCTGAGCTAACTCTCCTAGATCCGAGTCTGAGGCAGAACACTAAATACATTGATTTCTAGGGACATCCCTAATGACAAGTCACTGCAGTTATCTCGGCTGCCTTGTGCTTCCATGCAAGAGTCCCTGGTTTGAGAGTGACTCAGGACTTTGGTCCCTTAGGGAGATGGGGGAGGCGGGGAAGATTACTGAGGTGACCCACAGTGTATACTCAAGGGAGGAGTGCAGCATAAGATGCTATTGAGCAGTCCCCAGTAGCCAGCTGTAAGTGCTTCAGTCTCTGCAGAGAGGCTGGTTGTCATAGCAGCAGCTGCGACAGAGTGAGTGTGTAGATGAGAAGGCTAGCCCACTGTGCCAAGAGCTGCTGAGAGAGCTACCCAGAACTGCCGGATTGGGGAATCTGATGGTGCTGTGTTGAGAGGCCAGGCCATTCTAATTGAGGGATCATGTCCTTTTCTGGACATGGGGGTGACGATAACCTTACTCAGGTGCCTGGAAGTCAGAGCAGCAAAATACATTTTTTCACTGCTCAGTTCCATGGGGGAAGTTCACCCTAATTTTTATTTCTGATTTTTGTCCTAATCTCTAGTGATAAAAGAGGGGAAGTCCTTAATACAGGTGCTAGGTAAATGGGGAATGTCATCTTTAATGTCTCGTCTCTGACATGTGCTCTGGGTTTTCCATCCATGTCTCAGCTTAGTGGAGTTGACGGAAGAGATTCTAAAGCTGTTGATGGACCTGGTGTTCCGGCTAGTCTGCAATGGAGAGCTCAGCCTCGCTAGAGTGCTACGCAAAAATATTCTGGACAAAGTGGATCAGAAAAAAATGCTGCGATACGCCAACTCAATCAAACCTCTAGCGGCCCGGGGGGTGGCAGCCAGGTGAGGCAGCCTGCACCTAATCAAACTTTGGTCCTGTTTGTGGGACGTGCATCTGCCTGTTACTGCAAGCTGAGCAGGGCAGTGTCAGAGAGTTTGCTTTGTCCTCTGGTTTTGCAGGGGAATGCTTTTCCTGACCCTTCTTTGTTTATCTGTCCCTACCCAACACATGTGGGCTCTTCTCTGTCCAGTCTTGCTTTCTAAGGCACATGTTTCATACAGCTCCATGAGTTACCCCTGTATGCAGGTGAGGCATATACACAGTGGCTGTGTCCCATGGGCAAAGCAGTTACCCCTGCAGAGTTCGTCATCTCCAGGAGCCCCGTGAACGTTTCTGCATAGCGCTGACATACACTGAGACTTCAGCTAATGACATCCATCCCTTTGTTCTGCAAGGGAAGAGACAAGGGGAAGTTACTGGCAAACTCGTGGAATGAAGCGTGAGAAACAGATTTTAAAAAGCCTTGTAGCAAAGGCTATGAGGCAAAACATAAAATTTGGGTGTCTCAGGCATAGGACACTCCAAGCCCCATCCTGAGCCTGAACGACACTCTGGTAAGCTTCTCAGGGCAGGGATCTGTCATTTTGACTTTGATCCCCTATCGTCTTGTATAAATGATCTCCCAGCACAAAAAGCTGGAAAGCAGCGCTCGTCACTTCTAGATCAGGAGAGGAGAAAATGGCATGTTGTTTAGACTTCACTATAGAATTAGAGAGTTGGTGTACAGAGCTCCCCCAATTGATATTTTTATCAAGGTCATCACATACACAAGATAAAGAAAAATCGAGAGGAAAAAGGTCAAGCGGTTGACATGGGAGCCTGCTGTCGAAATGGTGCTAATGCCACAAGTGATTTGGGTGTAGAGTGTTTTCTTTTCCTCTGCTGGCAAAGTTTTATTTTAAAAAATTCTGGTGCTGATTCTCCTCTCTGTTACACCCGTTTGATGGTGACTCCAGGGGCCTCAGTGGAGTTATGGTGCAGCACAGCTGATGTAAAGAGGTGAAGAATTGGACCTCTGGCCCTCTCTTCCATTGACTTTCACGAGATAAAATGAGATCATCACTCGTTCCTCTTCCCAGAGTCTGTTATAAAGGAAGGAAAGTCAGTCATGGTTTCATTATCCTTTTCCTTTCCCTCCTTGTCTCTCACAGGCCAGGGACCTTGCATGATTTCCATAGTCATGAAATAGCTGAGCAGCTGACTCTCTTAGATGCCGAGCTCTTCTACAAGATAGAGGTACAGACACAAGATCAGGGGCTTGGGCAGCAGGGGGGAGAGGTTTTAACAAATGCTCTGATGCTGTTCTCTAACAGCTCTTAGGCATACACCTGTTGTCGCTGTAGAAGAAAGCCAGGTTTGTGTCAGGGGAGGGCTGTAAATCATGGGGAGGATGGGGAGTCCAAAGACAGATGTTTTATTTTAACTCATGATTTGTTCTTCTCTTTCCTGCCAGATCCCAGAAGTTTTGCTTTGGGCAAAAGAGCAAAATGAAGAGAAGAGTCCCAACCTGACACAGTTCACTGAGCACTTTAATAACATGTCCTACTGGTAAGGAGATGAGAGCAACAACCACTGTACAGAACTTAACCTCTAATGTCCCTAGAGCCAAGGAAAACTCTCCTTGAGCTGTGCTACCAGGCTGGGGCTGCTTGTTTTGATGGTTTTGTCCTGTGGGATATTGCTGGGCAGTTTCACTTCCTCCTGGGACTAGACCCCTGGCATTCTGCAAAGAATCCTGAGTGACAGAAAAATGAAACCTTGCTGACTTCTGGAGACAGCTGCATCTCCAGGCTTTATCGCAAATAACACCAATACCCTTCAGACAAACACCTTGATACATCTGTGCACATGTGCATCTTCCCTGCCTCAAACCAAAGTCAGTGCAGAAATGAGGGGGCCATTTCAAATAAACAATCTGATAAAGGGTGAAAACTGCAGCTGAAAACCGGCCTCTTGAGTAAATTGATTCTTTAGCTGTTCACATGTCCTGTGTAACAAACCAAAAGAGAATGGTGCCCCCTTTAAGTGCAATTAAATCCATTAGGATGTTAAGCAGATCCACTTTGCATCCAGGAATGATGGAATTCTTCCACACCTGTCCATTTCAACAGCAACAGGAGAGATGCCAGTCCAATAACATTCACTATGGGAAATAACCTCTCTCTCTGCATGAGAGCTTCCTTCTAGTTTGGCGTTTTTGTGAATTAAAGTATTTGCTTACGCTCTATAGAGAAGAAACGGGACAGGAACGTGTGGAACTTTTCAGCCTCATTGATCAGTCCCTGATAGATAGTAGCCACTCAAGTGAAGCGATAGGTATTGCCAGATCAGAATCCAGCTCAAGGGTTAAGTCGCTCTTCCTGGTTTTTTTTGTCCATCCTCACAGGGTCCGTTCAATAATTATGCTACAAGAGAAACCGCAAGACAGAGAGAGGCTGCTCCTTAAATTTATAAAGATTATGAAGGTAACAGCTCATTGCTTACGATTCTCACGCATGCTGTTCAGTGAGCTTTTGTGTTGGAATGTGGGACGTTTCACTAGGGGCAGCACTGTTGGTTTCCAGAGTGTCTTCAACATCTCTGGAGTCACTGGTCTTCTCCCTCTTTACAGCACTTACGAAAGCTGAATAATTTTAACTCCTATCTGGCCATTCTTTCTGCACTGGATTCAGCACCCATCCGAAGGCTGGAGTGGCAGAAACAGACATCGGAGGTGAGGAAAGCAGCAGATTGAGCCCTAGCTCTGGTCTGTTATGGTCTTTGGGGATGTGATTTCTTTAAGTCCATGCACCCTATTACAGAGATGGCTTGTTTGCACCATGAATTCCATGTGTGTGTGTTATGTCCCACTAGGGCCTGGCAGAGTACTGCACACTCATCGACAGCTCCTCGTCCTTCCGGGCCTACCGAGCGGCTCTGGCAGAAGTGGAGCCTCCCTGCATACCTTACCTGTGAGTAGCTGTCCTCTTGGGGGTCACTGGTTTGTCACCTCTCGCTTGGGGTGTGTCTTCACGCAGATCCCTGGCAGCCTACGCTCAGCTATGAGTGTGGGACAACCCAACATGAAGAGTGCAGGATACAACCCTTATTGCAAGCCTTCCATGCTCTAAAACTTGAGGAGGAAAATGCTTCCCATTCCTGGGTATCCAATAACTGCTTTCAAGCCACACTGCTGGGAGCCGGAGTGATTATGTACCAGTTCCCTGTGGTGATTCCTGCTTTGCAGCCCCACAGCTTTCTCAAACATTCATCACTGTGTACCTGGGCCCTTCAGGCTCTGGATTTCTGCTGGGACTGAGAGGCTGCAGTGCCAGTACTGGAGCAGGTCATCACTTGGTTGGAAACAGCAAGGATGCCTGGTCTGAGGACTGGTTTCCCGCTGGCCCTGTGCCTGCGCACTCCCAATGTCACATGGCTTTGGGTTTCCTTAGCCACTGTTATCTGAAGATCCCAAAGTACTTTACAAACATTAATTAACAAAATCTCTCAACTCCCTGTGCTTTCAGCAAATGGGGAAAGTGAGGCGTGAAGGCAAATCAGTGAAGGCAAATGGAAATCAAGGAGTTGGAACTCTCAGAACAGACCACTAGACTAGACTTCCCTTCAAGGTTGTGTGCAGAAAAAGAGGAGTTTCTCCATGAGATGTTAGAAGTTAGTGCATTTCCCATCTCATGAGACTGAGCTGATTCAGAGCTGCCCATGTGCCAGACCTGTCACTGCACACTGGAAGTGTTGGTAAATTAGAAATCCTCTTTGCAAACATGCATCCCCTTTGTCTTTTTTCAAAGGCAGGATTAAAGTTCTCACCTTTCACTGCAGGGATCCTGTAGTCTGGATGCCAGATTCCTCATGGGTTTACATAGGCTTTACCAGCATAAGCCCAGCCTGCCCTAGGTCCCCAGTGGTGGAAAGCTTGTTGGAGAAGAGAGTGCAGTGGCACAAAGTAGCGGATCTGTTCAGGACCATTGGAGAATGAGACAGCCCCAAAAGGAACAGAGCACAGGAAGGGAGGCGCGGCCAGGGTGGATGGAAAATGTCATTCAGTGCCTTCCCCTGGGTGGCTGTAGCCCGCAGGGCACCCAGCAAATTGGAAAGCTCTCATCCTTGCAGAAAACCTGAGGGAGTCTCAAACCGCTACTCTCTGTCTCCTCTTCCAGGGGTGATGCCAGCCCACACTTCTTGTGCCAACTTCATCTAGTCTTCTCCCAGCTTTCAGATGCATTCAAGTAAATAATTTTTCTCTGGTGCAGAAACTGGTCCCCAGTATCACTGGTTTAAGCATTAATGCTTCGTCTGTAGGATCCTACCTCTGCACCCATGATGCCAGGAGCTTTGAGCCTATGCACTTTTGAAAGGACTGACTTCCTCTGATTTCAAAGGCAGGAGCTAACCATGGCCGCAGCACTGAGCAGCTGGGTTGATTTTTTTACTTGCCTTTCAGCTGGCTCTGAAGTGCTTGTGACTAACCTGGAGCTCTGTGCTTGTCTTCCCTCCTCCCTGCATGCTCCACCCTTCTCTCTTCCAGAGGCCTGATTCTGCAGGACTTGACCTTTGTTCACCTGGGAAACCCAGATTACATTGATGGCAAAGTGAACTTTTCCAAACGCTGGCAACAGTTTAACATCCTGGACAGCATGAGGTGCTTCCAACAAATGTAAGTACAGCCATCTGCCTGGCCTACAGCGGTGAGCAGGGACTCGGAGCTGCCTTTCAGGTGTTGTTCTAACACCACTTTGGAACGAGGCATGAGGGATGCAAATGATGCAGTGCTGCTGCAGCAAAGAGGAAACCTGGCTAGGAGAATGTAGGCGTTATAGTCAGGGGTTTATAGGACAGACTTTGAGAATCGTCGAGATGACAGAAGAACTGTTAGGTTGCTTTTAGTCTCTCATTCTTTTGAATTCACTTATGATCCCTATAGTGTGTTTGCCTAGTACATTATCCAGCCTTTGTTTTAAACGTCCCATGCAGAGAACCTTCCATCTCTTCTCTTGTCTGCTGTGATTTATTCTTTATTGGGTGGATGGTAATTGCCAGGATTATTGTTCTTTCCCTTCGTAAAAGATCAGTACCACATTTGCCTCTCCTCCACCAATATACTGGTATCTTCAAGCAGATGGTCCTGTTGTATAAATTTCGAGAATTGGAACGTAGAATGTATTTCAGACCAGATAGTCTGGGATTGCCCTAATTAAGGGGTGGTTCTCGGGGTAAACTAGCTGCAATGTTAATTGTAGTGTTCTCTCTGGTTTTATAGACATTACGACATCAAGAGAAATGACGATATAGTCACATTCTTCAATGACTTCAGCGACCATTTGGCTGAGGAGGCCTTGTGGGAACTGTCTCTCAAAATCAAACCTCGAAACATAACGAGGCGAAAAACAGACAGGGAAGAGAAAACCTAGGAGGAGGAGGGTGTGAGCGAGGAGAATTGCTCTGCAGATGCACCGAGGGCAGCTATGAGACTGGAGTAAATATTTGTACCTGTTACTGGATGACGCACTCTTCCTGTCCAGTTGGTAGCAGTTGCTTGCTTCCTGGGTCTGTGAATATTGGATTCTCTCAGCAGAAGAACTGTGAATGCGTGTGTGTCATAAGACAGCAACAGCCAAGGAAAGAGATCAGCAAATGCTCATTCCACTCTCCTTCCTCCACCTCCCGTCTCTCCATGCCATGAACCAGCTTTACATCTGGGAAGAGAGTGCAGTGGAAGGAGGATCCCTGTAGGCGTGTTACTGGTTTGCCAATTGATGTTTTACATGTGTTCTGAAATACTCTTGCTTTTGTCTTCAAGCCCCAGGGGGCAGCAGCAATAGCTTAGCATCCATGAGCTGCATGTCTGTGGCTCGCAGGGCGCCAATGCAGCAGACGCGAATCGTGGAAGCCTCTGTTACCTTCTTGCCTCCCATTCACTGTGGTCATGAATCGCTTTTTCCCCAAGGAAGACGGGGTTGCAGGCGCTCTCTCTGCCAGAGAAGCTCTATTTTGGAAGCGTTTGTGTGTGTTTACAGGGTTATTAAATCTAATTGCCCCAGATCTCTCTGACCTTAATGGGAGGAAGGCAACCACCACAGATATGGAAGAGGCACTGAAAACATGGGCAAGGAATGCTGTCTCCAGTCATTATCATGTCCCCCATCCCCTCCAAATCTCATTATTTAAAAAGATGGCCACTCTCCCAACTCTGGGAAGGACTAGCCAAGGTACTGTGGCTCAAGTGTCCTGTGAGCCTGTATCCCTTAGTGATGGTACTAGCTACTGCACAGTAAATACTGTAGTATATAAGACTGTCCATTTGTAAATACTAGTATTTAGATTCCATGGAGGGCGGGGATTGATGCATGTCAAAATGCCAGTGGCTTTAAAGGAAAACAAGTGCAAAACGATGTGTATAAATCCACAACTAGTGAAAATGTCTTTCCGAGTGCTGGAATAAAGGAGGCTTGGGGCAGCTGTGTCTGGAGCAGAGTACAGAGGTGACATCTGGAGCCAGGAGGAATATTTCCAGAATTTTAAATGCTAAGGTGCAAAGGAAAGGGCATGTGTTCAGTGCTAAGACTGGTCATCCTCTCTCCCTCACCCACCTCACTTGGGGTTGTTGCCAGAACTGTTTATTGAACTCCCTCTACATAACCTTTGGTGCTGCATTTTGTGATCTTAGCATTGGAAAAGACAGAAGGCAGCTTGGGAGCTGGCAAAGCTCTGTCCCCAATATAGTCAAGTCAAGATTCAGTGGGACACAGGCAGCCCTGCACGTCACGGGGAGTTAGCACGTCATGTACCATGTTAACCCTGATCTGGTCCGTGTGCCTTATTCAGTTTCTCTACCCCTTCCCCCCATGGTTGTGCCCTCAGATGAGCAGTCCTTTCCACCAGCGCAGCTAGGACTGGCCAGTTCACACACAACCTTTCTGTCCTTCATCAACTGTTTACAGTGCTGGTCATGTTTTCAGGAATATGTTGTAGATTTTAATCAGCCTTGCAAGGCCTATTTTGGAACTACTTTGCGTAGTTTGCCTGACAGTGAATCACTGTTTTATAGCGAACTCTAGCAAAACCCTTGCAGCTTCTCGGGATGTAAGTCTTAGGGAGTGTATATAGGAGCTTCTCCCAGCAGCACCCTTAACTTCCTTATCGAGAGCCATTCAGTGTTTGCTAAGTGTACCTTGTTCTGAGTGAATCAGAGTTACAAAACCCTTCCTTCTTCACACTTATTGCAGAGTCTTTCCTTGTCCCTTTTGTTAAATGGCAGCTTTGACTGACAATCTGTGTGACACCAGCTGGAGTCACAACCCATATTGTTTGGTTTATAGTATTATTTAAAGCTATACATCTTTTTTAAAGAACACTCTAAGCAGAAGATAATGGGGCTTGTCTCCACACAAACCTGCACCTGTTTACCTGAAGGTATGTTTTTAAACCAGTTTGGGTAGGCACTTCTATTTCAGTTTGAGTGGCTCATGTCGATTTAGCTTAAGTAAATTCTTTCCTGGCGCAAGCTAACCTGAAATAAGAGTCTCTACACAGACTATTGCTCCAGGTTAACTAAATCCATTTTTAAAGTGGTGTAACTTTCTCAGGTAGACAAGCCCACAGTCTCCTAGACGCAGGATTAATTTTCTGTGCATATGCAGCATTCTTGCTTGCTCCTGACATACCTCTACTTGTCTTTGCCATGTTACAGGCCAAACCATTCCGAACACGAATGGCTAGCTAGGGAGAATGCATGAAATGATTATTCCGTCAATGCAGCTGTATTTCATATAAAGGGAATATAGGGGGGACCCAGACGCCAACAGACTATTCCTGGCTGGATCCATGCAGCCGCTAGAAAGGGTAGTCTGAACAGTCCAAGAGGAGAAGCCTCTCAATACTGAAGACCCTGAATCTGAAAGAGAGAGAAATTTAACAAGTTTATAAAGCCAGATTTGTTGTTTATATAGCTAATCTGTGTGTGTTATCGAGCTGGCTACTTTGCATGGTAAAGTCTTTGCGATCTGTGAAGAAGCAAAAGCAATCCACCTCTTGTGCAAGATCCTCTGCTGTTTGGTTCTGAACATGTCACTTTATTATTTAAGGTGTGTGTTGTAGCATAGGTGATTTATAGCAGTATTTTGTGTGGTTGTGTTGCTAAAATTGTCCTTTCATTTCAGCGTGTTCCAGCGTGGTGCCGTGTGTGTGTGTGTGTGTGTGTGTGTGTGTTGTGCCCCTTGTGGGTTAAAGTCTGAGACTGGCACTGTCCACCTGTTGGGGGGGCGGGGGAGAGACCTCAGCAGACAGATGCACCTCAGTGGAAATGCACCTTGTCCTAAAAGCTGCCCCACATATGCTCATGTCTTTTCTGGCCTTTCCGTGTAACTGTTTCAAGTCCCTGCCTTGCAACTAAACTGCAGACAAGACCCCTCTGAAAGGAGCACAGACGGAGATAAGACTGCCCATCCACACACAGCCAGCTCCTAGTGAAAAGCAAGCCACTGATGTGTTTGCTGCTTGCTACATGGCTGCTGTGAGATCATTGCTTGACTGCTGGCTGTGCAAATAACTACCTGGGAGAGGGCAGTTGATTGACAGCTGCTGCTGTGACCCGAATCCCATCAACACAGTGCCCCAGGCAAAGACAACTCTGGAGAAGAAAAACCTGGGACTTGATAATCGCCCTGTTCTGTTGGTTCCCTCTGAAGCATCTGGCACTGGCCACTGTTGGAAAACAGGATACTGAGCTAGATGGGCCGTTGGTCTGACCCAGTAGGGCCATTCTTATGGTTCTTTGGGGACATCCCTGTGTGATACTCAGAGTGCTGGCTTTCCTGTCAATTTTAGATTTGTGCGTGTTGTTTTGATGAGTAGTGGGGCTGCCTTGGCAGAACTGGGGTGACTCACTTTATGGACAGGCGGTGGAGCAGCAGAATGAGCAGTGCTGTTGGGGAGGAGCACCAGAACGTTCTCATCACATGTACAAACGAGCTTCAGTAATGTCTTGGTTCCCTGTCAGTGTCAGGCCTAGCAGTTCTGTGGGTGTGAAGAGTTCACTCCTCTAATACTTCCCTGTGATCAGAAGCCGGGTGCTTCAGCTGTCTGCAGAACTGCAAATGTAATGGTCAGTCACGCCTCTTGCAGGTAGAGTCCTTAGACCATTTCCCCTCTGGGAGGAGTGGGGGATGTTAAAGCATTGACTGAATAGTCAGATGGAGGCCAAATAAGAGATGACGCCAGTTTGTACATTACCGCTGTGGTGACAGCAGCTCTATCTGGAGTTATGGAAGGGAGCCCTGTGTTACCTGAACTCTGCCAAGCCACCTGCCAGCCATGCTGACCCCAAGTCTCTCCTGCCATCCCAGAATGTTACATTGTATTATCTATTTACCACTAAGCCAATCCTGATAGTGACAACTTCCTGCAAACATTTCAAACCTGTAACTTTTATATTAAAGCAAAATAAATACCGATAAAGAATCCAGCCTAACGATCATGTTTACAGTGCATGCAGCAGTCTGCGGATTAAAGTGACAATCGAATCCACTTCTCCTGCTGGTGTGGCCTCGTATTTTCTGTGTTTTTTCCTCTGTCTGGGTCTCATTCTTCAGTTGGCCTTCCGTTTTCTCCTGGTAAAACACACACACATCTCAGAGCCAGAACATTTTTCTTCCACCCTCCCTCCCCAGCTCAAGCTTATTCATTGGCACAGAATTAGGGGTGCTTTCCAAGGAGCCCTCCATGAGGTGCCACTTACCCCCTGAACATCCATATTCATATAGCCAATAGGAGGAGGAGATCCACGATATAACACGTGTGAAGAAGGATGTGTGTATGTTGCAGCGTATCTATGAAAGTGGCGCTGTGACACTCCGCGCAAGCCTATAAATAATTGCTCCTAAGGCATGGATTGCTGATAATGTGGTACTCCTGGTCTATTTCAGTCCTGGATAAATTTCAAAATTCCACTGGAAATAATCTGCATCTGCCAGATTGGAGTGTAGGATGCTCAGACACTGACCGAGTCGCATACCAAAAGCAACGCTAAAGACAGATGGTCTTACAGGGCGTGACACATGGTATGCCACATCAGAGCTGGCTGGAAAAAAACACTCCCTCTGGCAGTCAAGAGTTGCTGCTTTGGGGGAGGAGAGAGAGAGAGACCCTGCACGCACAAACTGTGTCTCCGTCTGCACCATAGTCAGTATAGTGTGTGTGTTCGTTTTACCCTTACTATAAGGCAAAGAAAGGATGGCCTAATGTTTTGAAGTACAGGCCTGGGAGTCAGCTCTCCTGGGTTCTATTTCCAGTTGTGTCGCTATTTCATTCTGACCTTCTGCAAGTCATTTCACCTGGCTGTGTCTCACTGCCCGCAACTAAAATGACTACTCTAGAGGGAGGGTGTTAGGCTTAATTCATGAATCATTTGGAGATCCTCTGACGGAAAGCGCTATAGGAGCGTCAAGCATTGTCTGTCCTAATCAGAGTCACAGCCCATTTCTATGCATGCCTCGTTTTTCTGTTTGGAAGTGATGTGTTTTTCAGACAACGTAATAATTTTTGCTTCTCAGAGTTCGCTTAGCCCCTTGTATTTCATGCCCAAATGGCTGTGTAACATGAGCTCAGCACTTTTAAGCGGTTGCCATGTTCCACTGCAGAAGTGGCCACATTTCAGTGATGGGCAAAGGAGATCTCTGTCTTATCCCGTAACTTCCTCACAGAAATATTGACACTCCCACCTTCTTGTCAACTGTTGGGAATGAGCCACATCCACTGTGATTGAATTGGCCTCGTTAGCACTACAAAAAGTAATTTTCCCTCTGTTGATATTCACCCCTTCTTGTCAACTGTTGGGAATGGGCCACATCCACCCTAATTGAATTGGCCTCGTTAGCACTGACCCTCCACTTGGTAAGGCAACTCCCATCTTTTCATGTGCTGTATATTTATACCTGCCTACTTTTTGTCACTCCATGCATCTGATGAAGTGGGTTATAGCCCATGAAAGCTTATGCCCAAATAAATGTTAGTCTCTAAGGTGCCACAAGTACTCCTCATTGTTTTTGCTGATACAGACGAACATGGCTACCCCTGTTGAGAGCTCACTGACATTTTAAGGGCTTAATCCTGCAAGGGGCCAAGTGTTCTCAACCCTCACTGACACTTCATGGGAGCTGAGGGTAACACCTGGCAGCCTTGAGAGGTGATGTGAAATCTTGTGATGAACCATGCTGTAGAAGTGCATAGCAGTAGTGCTTCCCTAGGGGCTGAAATATGCTCTTATTTCTCTTTCAGGTGTTTCCCTCTTTGCTTTCAGTTGTTAGCAGTTAGGTTCACTCTGACATAAAGCTGCTGCCTGGACCAGGATCCCATTGTGCTAGGGGCTGTCCAAACAAAACAAAGCCAGTCCCCCCACCTCCCAAAGAGCTTAACATGTAAGTATAAGACAAGAGACAACAGGTAGATATAGACAGATGTGGCGTACAAGGAAACAATGAGATGATATTGGTTGGCCTAACAACTAGTGGTGTCAGCACAGCAGCAAACTCCATGGGTGGTGGTGACTGGGTGATTACTCAGTGCAGGCATGTCGTTGTTGCCAGTTTCTCGGAGTCCTCCTACATCTGAATGCCTAAAGTGGGATTGAAAGGGGATACAGGAGATGTTAACAAACGACAAGGGCAGGACCTGCAAGGACCTGGTCTCTGTTTCTAGGCCTAGGGCCACATGATGACTGTGTCACCTTTTGAACTTTTTTTTTAGTCTCTGCTAAGGATCTCCAGGTGCTCTCCAAACAACTCAGCCTTACAGCGCCTCTTCCACAGGTGGGGAAACTGGACTGCCGAGAGTTGTAGCAACTTGCTCAGTGTCGCAACAAGTACGGCACAGAGCTGGAAAGAGAGCCCAGGAGTCCTGCCTGCCAATGCAGGGGTTGGGCGGGATGATTAGGGCAGTGTGGGAGCTTTAAAGGCTATTGAGCCATTAGAATTGTGGGTGTTTGTTTTTATTTTATTGTAATAATCTAGAGGCTCCCAGAGTTTGGGCGAGACCCTTCTAATATAGTTTAAAATAAGTGCTGCCAAAAGCGGATGGGGGCAGCCTCAGCCCTCTGTCAGATAATGGAGTCGTTTGTGTTTCCCACCTGTGTTAAACTCAACGAAATAACCTCCTTCCAAGCGCATCTCTGAAAACTGCTTTAAGAGAGGAGAGAAACACACAAACCTGAGGGGGCTGCTGTTTCCACGGTGATTAATAGCCTTTGTCTCTCACCTTCTTACATACAGGTGGTTTACATAAGCAGCCTAGCCAGGGAGGAAAAGTGCTTTATCCCAGCTGGCAAAGAGAAGCCATTGGGGATGGTTCAGGGGGTAGCTCTGCTGTGTACAGGCCGGGCCCTGGTGGTTTGCAGATTCTGAGTAATGAAGAGGGAAAGTTCCTGTTCTGTTTCTGTGTAAAGCCTGGACCGCAGGACTATGGGGTGGTGACTTGGGAGGCTGCCTAATACGCAGCTGTACAGGGCCGGGGATGCAAAGCCTCATAGCAATGGCCTGGAGAGTGTTGCCTTCTGGGTGGTACAGGTCAGCGGAGTTAGAATTATCTTGATTTACAGGGAGATATTTGTTGCGAGTGATGCGGACAATCCTGCTTTACCTGCATTAAGCTCTTTGGAGAAATTGCCGAAAAGATGCTTGTGACGTGCCACTGAACACTGTCTTCCCCTTTTTTCCTGTAAGTACTTCGTAACACACTAGCTCCGAAAAACAAAGCTGGAGCTGTGTCCTAGTCTTTGAAAATCCTGCCCTCTGCTGGCCAGAAAACTGCATTTCAATTGCAAACCACTTGGTTTTGCAAGGGGACCCACCCTGGCCAGCTTGGCTAGGTCACTGCTACAGTAACCTGCAATGTCATTTATTTGTCTAGTTTCAAGGCTTCTCTGTATTATAAGGAAGGTGTCTTCCTACGATCACTGTGACTTCCAGGTATAGTGACCCCATTGCACTTTCACTGAAATTCAAGTGTGCTTCTTACTGACATGCTCCCTGTTCCAACAGGCTAGCTGTGGGGGGATGCAGTGTTGGGCACGCCTACCTTGTGTGGAGGCCTGTACCCTAACTTGTCCAAAGTAATAAAAGTCCAACTCAGCCGGTTACATAACATTGCTTGCAAAAGTTAGACTGGATTAATCCAAACACAGAGGTCTGCTGAGACCACCCAAGGACTGTGTTAAGACATGACTGGTAAACCAAGGACAATGGAATTGGAAATTAATGAACCAAAAATTGATGTTGGGAATTCAGCTTAGCTGGCGAACAAAATAATGAAGGGGATGGGCGATGCCGCCCATCACTCCCTTTTTGGGGCCCTTAAAGAGATTCAGAGGGGCAAGTCAAAACATCAGGTGTAGACTGAAAGGAATGAGCCCCGCCCCTGGCATCCACCATGATGCTGTTGGGCCTTCATTGTCCTGATCCCGAGATATCCTGATCAGATCAGACCAGGCCAGAGAGGGGGACCTAGATGACATCCCCACTCCACTGGCTTCGGCTAAATCGTGAACAGCACCTGGCATGAGACTTGGGTTTCTGCTGTCACCCCTCCCTCATGTCCTTTTCCTTCCCCACTTTATTTCTTCTCTTTCCTGTCTCTCTTTGCCTCTATCTAGCAGATGTGTGGCTTAGCTGGCCAAGACAGCTCTGCCTTTTGCAAAACTGCCATGAGCCCGCCATCGGAAACAGCAGCTAAAAGAAATGCCTCAACTTGAACAAATTGGCCTGATTTTGAGTGAGGCTAAGAGCAGCAGCCTGCTCACAAGTGGAAGTCCGCATCAGAGACAGAAGCTGCATGTTCTATCTCTGCTGTTCTTTTCTGTCCCTTTTATGCATTTGTTGTGTTTGTATTAAAGCAAGGAGTTGACTGGACTTTAACAACCACCGCTCCAGCCCATCTCAACTATTTTTCTTTTTCCCAAAAAAGACAGTTACAGTTTTTAATACCCTCTAATGGACCATCAGACGGGGGTGTCCTTATGAAAACTCTCCCCAGCTAAAGGAAAGGGTTTAAGGCATACTGACAGCCTTACTTAATACTTCACGTTTCAAATGCTTTAAATGTTTTTTTTTCTTCTTCTTGTTCTGTCTCTTTAATAAAAGGTTACAAATATTTTTAGTTGTGGTTGTTGCCATGGGGTTAAGCAGGCCAAGGTCTCTGTACTCAAACCCCCAAACCATGTTTAATGTAGAACAGAGTCAAGATCATGTAAACACCCTTGACGCTCTGGACCCACTTATTCCATCAGAATTCACACCCCTGTCACACTGTACAAGTGCAAATGGAGCAGCAGAAATCCTGAGACTACAACATTTGGGATGGGGCTGTGTGCAGGGGGCCTGTCATCCTGCAGGAAAGGAGGAGGGTTCTGTGGAAGTTTGCAAAAAGGGCTAAGGCCTATGAAGTCCAAAGAGTGGCTGATGCTGTTTCTTTTCATCATGCTCAGTCGTGGTCACCAAACCAGACAGCCCAACATGCATCCCTCCGGTTCATTCCAGTCTCTCAACATCTGTGATGACACAGTGGCAAACAACTGGGAGGCCCATGTGGGACAGACCTCCCCGCCAGTCCATCTGCCTCTGCACGCGCACGATGTGTGCAGACGCTTCAGTAAACAGCCCGGCGACCCTAGGGGAGGGAAAGACCTCGGCTTCTGCAGTAGGGAGCTGAGCATGTTGTGATTGCTGGAACCTTTTGAATAACAAACAGGCTTTTCCCCTTAAGGCTGGCAGGGCAGCAGGCTGCGTAGGTGAGTCTGAGTTTAGGCCATGGCTTACTGCCAGCTGTTTATCCTGAGCCTGCACTTGGACCTACCCATGCCCTTGGAGCCATCCGTCCTCCTGCAAGTCACATGCAAGGATTTTATTTAATGTTTCATGTGAACACGACACGGGGATTGACAGCTCTGGGGACAGGCAGCATATCCCCAGCATTGGGAGGGCCCCATCCATGTTTTCCCACCTCAGCCTAAAGGGTCCCCTTCTCGGGATGAAGAGCATAGGAAATGCTAGGCTGTATCAGACCCAAGGTCCATCTAGTCAAGATCTTGTCTCTGACAGTGACCAGAACCAGTTGCTTCAGGAGAAGGCACAGGAAATGCCATAATGAATAAGCCTGCCCATAAGAGAGTGGTTGATTTTAAAATGGGTCAGTGGGGGTCTATGATGTGCGTATAGTTACATATGGAAACATGAGATTTCGACAAACCTGTTTTTTTATTGAAATCTAGAAGCAGCAATGGGGGATATATGGGTCTCTTTTCTTTTCTTTTCTTTTTTTTTTTTTTATTAAAGTGTTTTCATATTGGCCTTTCTTGGGCCACAATCCCCAGAACGGGTTAAATTGTTCCTGTGAAATCCTGAAATAACACAGCCTTTGTTTTCCGTGCTGGCCGTTTCGAACATAGATTCTGGATGTTAAAAGCTTGCGATATTCAGGCCATCAGGAAGGTGTGTTTCTTCTTATTCAAGTCCTATGAATTGGAGTGATACCTCCAGATTTTGTGTGCCTAAAACACAATCACAAAATGTGTTGCCATCGGATAACATATGACAGCAGAGACGTTACCTCTTCTCCTGCAGATGTCTGGGTTGTTTTCTCCAATGATTGACATGATTCTGCCTTTTCTAGATAGATCATTGTTCAGCACAAGCCACAAAGGAATTCTAGCTAAACTGGGATATCCTAGCAGAGGGGAGAGAGGGTTCTTGTGCTGGCAGCTTCTTTGCCTTCAGCTTGCCGACATTGCACGTTTTCTTCCCACCAAGATGCTGTTCTGGGAATGGAGGCCACAAGCTGTGAATGAGGTGTTGGATGTTGATAAATCATGGAGATGCCCTGGGACACACAGTGTTTTGTGAAGCTGATGTTCAGCTTTTGGATTGCCCCAAGTTATTGAAGCAAGGCAGCGGTTAGTCCGATGGAGCTTGCTCACTTGTCTTGCAGTCCCCTGGGGCTGGATGAGGCAGGTGGGTTGCTTCCATGCTAGCTTTGGGGCAGCATCTAAGTCGTTGCCGTGATGCTGCTGGTTTGGCTGGGCCTGGCACAATACCCCACAGTCACTGCACTTGAGGAACAGAATGAAATACAGTCCCAGGGGCTGGGCAAGCATACACTTGTGCTGCATGGTATCTGCTGGCAGAAAGCATGGCAGCTTAGAGACCCTCTGATTTCCATGCCATCTTGCAGTATCATGGCACTTCTCTTAGCTCACGACTAGGTGCTTGCCACGCTCCCCCAGGTGCCGCTGATGATGGTGGTGAGCTCTTCACGTGATGCGGCTTGTCGTCTGTGGGGTGCTCTATCATACATAAAGGACCACCACTACATAGATGACCCAGCTGATGCACACAAACACTCCAAAGAGCAGGCTGAAGAGAACCAGTGATCGGGCTTTTTTGGATGCTAGCTTGGCTTGGATCAGGTCTCCTCTGTTCAGGGCTGCTCGTGTCTGGGGTTGGGGGAGAGAATGTGAACAATGAGAAGAGAGATGCAAGTTTCTTGCACTTCAAAGACAGTTCTGAGGCCTCCCAAACAGAGGACCCTGTTTCCCTGTAAAGAGCTGTAAGCATATCTGATAAAAACCAAAGGCACTAACTATGACTAATGAAGAAGAAAACGGATGAAATTTCAGACCATCAAAGGCTCTATGGATCCACGCAGAAAACCAGCAGGCACTGTCAGCACCCTTCCCAAAAGCCCTTTTGTTGATAAGAAAGAGCATTGGTTATCTGTCCAAGTGCAGCAAGATGCACCAGGCTGTCTTTCAACCACCAGCTTATTCACCCTGTCAGACACACAGGAGTACATTGTCTGGCCATAATGACCCATGTACAGATATGTATGAACTAAGCAGCCATGGGATGACCAGGGCATTATTTTATTTCCAGAGCTTTGGGCTAAGTATGTGTAGGGCTTTACTTCACAGAGCGCAGTCCGCATTGGGAATTCTGTGCCCCATGAGGTACTTGCAGAATCCATGTTACTAGGATTCAAGAAGGAAATAGACAATTAGTTGGGACTCCCAGTATAAATGGGAATTGGAAGTTTAACCATGGAGCTGGGTGGTCACATGCACCATGCTGAACTGATCACCAGATCTGGAGAGTAAAGGAATTCTTCCTGCCTTCCCACATCCCAAGCACCTGTTGACAGGGGCCTTGTTGACCGGTACGGCCATCCGTTTGGGCGTTAAGCAGAGCTTTCTTAGGATCATGTGAGCATATCCTTACAGCTGACAATCAATGTCCCTTGGATGAAGTGGGGCATGGGGAAAGAATCCCACTGAAATGAACATGTAACTGGTGCCTAGCAACTGGAGTGCTTCTATCAGTGCTGCCAATTGTTCTGTGTAACCAACCACATTCCTAACTAGGTGAATAAACTATATTAAGCACAGGGACCCCTCATCCCTCCTCCAACCAAGTTCAGAGAGCCCAGGCCACAGGAAGGAAAGGGCACGTCCTACCTCATGGGAGTAGACAAGGGCAATCACCCCTGTCAATAAGCAGCAGAAAATCGTCACCAGCACCGACTCCACCATATAATCTTTGGGCGGACGCCTCCTGTCTGCTGCTCCTGGAAGCCGACTGGCAGGAAGCCCATTGTACTGCAACACAGAGCAAAGGATTATGGTAATTCTTGGACACAGGTGATGTGGAGAGAGTGATCCAAGGACAAAGGGTCACTGCCTGGGGTATCCCTTTGCTGTGGAATTGCTGGAGTTGCAGATTGGAGAGGACCCATGTAGGTCAACCCACTCCCTCTGAGGGATTGCTCCTTATGCTATTTATTTCTATTTATTTCATTGTCCACTCCGGATTTCCAGGTCTCAAGCCTTGGGGCTTCCACCATTTCCTTTGGGAGGCAATTCTGCATCATCCTTTTCTAGAACTTCTGGGAACTCTCTGTGCAATGTACAGACCTGCCTGTTTACATACCCTGGCCATCTGCTGGCTTCCCCTTCTGACCCTGCTGCTGGAGGCTGAGCTGGGACTAGCCTACAAGTTGCTCAGTCCATGCAGTCACTTTGCACTGCATGTACTCAAGGCTGGCCCAGCTGTCTGCTTTGGGCAGTATGTGGATTCTCTGCCTTCTCCTTCCCCTCAAAGGCCATGCGTTGGTGGAAGATTGGCCCCAGGCAGGAAGCTCATGCATGGGATATGACAGCCTAGGTAACTAATCTGTAGCATGCTGGTAACCAGTGAGAGAGAATGGGGGGACTGCAGGATAGGGATGAACATTACACTCAACAGTAATGAGAAATGCTACTGTGGTTACATACAATAGTGTATGGGAAGGAGCCAGGAGGTAAATTCTGCTGCAAAGGTCCTGGCTGGTACATGATGGGCACTTGTCCTGAGATGGCCTGGAAAGGTGGGTACATCAAGTGAGCAGTCTTTGGGTCTGGAGGAGAATAGGGTGGGGGATCCCCAACAAAGCCTGTGTTGGTGACTCCTGAAGTGCACTTGGGTTCTTGCCCATCACATGCAGGGAGGTTGGGCTCGACCGCAGTACTTGTGAGTCCAGAAGAAGATGTACTTCCAGTACAGCCCTGCTGCTCCAGGCCTGTGATCCCTCCTCCGCTGTGGTCTGGAGTGGCAGCCCAGGCTGGCCCCATCGCTCCTTCCTTGCTGGCATTGCCTCCCTCCAGGGGCTCGCAGCTCCTCAGTCCCTCAGTCGAGGTGCAGGAGAGGTCACCTTCCATCTCTGGCCCTTAGAAGAAATTGCAGCAAAGGTTAAAGTGAGTGACAGGCACTTGCTGATATTGTTGGTCTAAGGAAGTGAAGATTCCTCATTCCAAAGTGCTCAGACATGCCTCTGCAAACTAATGCGACTTACACGAAGCACGGCTCTACGTGGAGCTGGGCAGCCAAAACAGCTCATCCTCACATTCATGCTGTGGGCCTCCTAGGTCCCTTCCACAGACAGGCTCAGCCAAATAAGAGCCACCCTTGAACTGACCCAGACTGTCAGCTTGCAGTGAGACATTAGCTTCGTTTTTCTCCTGTGCCACAAGCAGCTATGCTGAGATACTGTGGGGGCACTGGGAGACCAGAAGCAACAGGCACCAGAAATCTCATGACACGTTGTTCTCTGGAGGTTCCCAGCTCAACCCTATTGGCCCGGAGAGGGGCTTATTCAAATCTCAGAACCTCTAGAGGCCTGGCTGGGCACAATGACTTCTGCTTTTACTCAGTACTCATGAATCAGCCCAATGCATTAGAACTGCAGTCAACATGGTGTTTGTGTACCTGTCTCAGGCCAAGTGAATAGCAAAGACAGAGGTGGCTGTGACAACGCTGTAAATCTCTACGTACTGATTGACAAGAACAGAAGAATCTCAATGTAATTGCACCTCATTCGCTCCTCGAACTGAGCATCGGCCTGTTGTTTCCAAGGGCTCCGCTAATGTAGAGTTTATTTCATACCAGATCTGTTGTTTAATCACTGCTTGGTGGCCTTACTGCCTTTTTTCCTCTGCCCTGTTTTTTTGTTGAAGGCTTGCTAACGGCAGCATGGCTCTGCATACCAGGGGATGTTTTCTTTTTAGTAGGAAATAACCACAGGTTCTTCTTGGAGAGGGGAGAAGAAGGGAGTTGACAAACCAAAAAGAATTCTGTGTCTTTTTGGAAACTGTTATCATAGCCTGTTGATATGGGAAATTAAAAGTGCTGTTGAAAACATGATGGGGTTATTTGCATGTGACTCAGCACAGAAAGTTGCGTGACTTCATGTATATGATTTACATACATGGGGACAACATGTTATGGTGGTTTGTAATATTACTGGGGGTGATCCAATTAACATATTATACAAAAAAATCCAGTGTGTCCATACCATCCTGGACAACTCTGTCAGCTGCCATTGTGCACCAAATCTCAGCTCGTGGTGATTTTTCAAGACGGCAGAAGGACAGTGGTGCTATGTAGCTGTGCTGCCACGGCCACCTTCTCTGTGTAGTGCACCTTTTAGATTTTGAAGGACTCTGCCTACATACAAAGACAGCTGTCCTTTGACTCTGAGGGGCTGCAGCTTGTTGCACAGGAGACTCTCACACTGTGCTCTCTCCTGCAGTGTTTGCATTTGTACTTGTTGTTTTTCTTTAAATGGGCATAAATTATTGTGCTTTGCCTATACATTAATTACTAACGCTTACCATATATAAGTGCTTTTATAAATGGAATGCACTGCACAGTTAAATAATTCCCATAATGCCCCTATGCTGTGGGTAGATAAGTATTCTTTATCTTCATTTTATAGGTGGGGAAGCTGCTACAGCAAGGCGAGGTAGCTTGTGCAAGGCCACATGGTGAGTCAGTCACATATCCGGTAAGATCACTACAATTTGGGGCCTGCTGATTAGTATCTGTAAATCTCCTTTCCCCCATTCTAGGAGAAGGGTGTCTGCAATAATAATGCTCTGCCCCATAAGCAAACACCTGAAAAAGGAAGTGACCTGACAAAGCAAAAACCTTCTCAGTGGCTGCTCTGGAGTGCAATGGCACTTTGGTTCCAAGGTGCAATGCGTTGGGCTATTGAAATGTCGCTGTGGGCCCAGCTGCAGCTGGTGGTTTCTGAGAGCATAGCTGGGCATGTGACACTTTAAAATGAGGCAGTGTTGTTGAAAGGAATCTGGGACTCTTGGGTTCCATTCCCTGCTCTGCGACTGACTTTACTGTGAGTCAATGGGTTTCTAGTCTTCATGGCCTTTGGTGTCTCAAGACAAGAATTAAGTTTGAGTATCGCTGTGGGTGGGCTGAGTCTCAGCTGAGCAGGGTTGTATCCCACTGATCTTCCAAAGGGGTGGGAAGGGATCTAGAGGAGGAAGAAAACCTGCTGGCCAATATGTCACTGTTGCTGTTAAGGGGAGGTCTATGGTAATGGCATGTCTGGCATTGTGTTCTCAAAGGGAGAAGACATGAACTCATCCCGTGTGACACTGGGCAAGTTGCACCCTCTCCATGCCTTGGTTTCTCCATTCTTAAAATGGAGGGAACGATCTCTTACTTGGGTGGGAGGTCTAGGGAGGTGACGGGTTGGTGACACACTTTGAGATCTCCAGAAGAAGGGTGCTATATGTGTACAAAATGCCATCACTGTCTGAATAATCCCCTGCAGGAAATTCTCCATCAGCTGGAAGCCCCTAGAGTCCCATCTTGGATGCCTGGGATTCCAGACAACTAAGGAGAATTAAACCAAACCAAGGCAGGCACATACCCTAAGGCTGCTGCCTGCCTCCTCCCTCCCTAGTGGCTGCCAGCACAGCACAGAAGCCTCATAACAGGTTGTATTGCGGGGCATCAATCTCAGCTATGGCAGAAGAGCCCGGCTTCCACTCTTAGCAGGACACACAGCCATTGGAGCATGTCTAATTGGGGCTCTCTCACCTGAAGCTGGGACCTGCCAAGGAGAGTGAGAGGCCCAGCACCTGTCCAAACTGGGCCACCTCCCTGGTGTGAAATCCTAGTCAGTCCTTGGCTCAGGTTCCAGGACTTAGAGTTGGTTGCTGGTTTGTGCTGAGAGTGAGAGTCTGCTCTGGCTGCACTTCAGCAGGAGGGACCTGGGCAGAACCACCCACCCTAAGAGCTTTGGGTCAAGACAGAAATGACCCTTCCTGCTCCAGGGACCTGCGAGTGCAATGAAATGTCTTGAAAATGGCCCTGACCCTGTAAGAAATTCTGCGTTGAATATTAAAGCCCTAGAGGGCCTAGAACTGCCCTCCCTAGCACGCAGAAAATTTTTAGGCCTTGCCCAATTTCTGTGGCCTGGTCAAGCAGGATAAACCCTCATCCCAGCTGACTGGATCTCCCCACGCACCTTCAACTCTCCGTCGGGGGATTTCCTGCTCAGTATCTACCATAACATAAACCACATCCTTCCTGCGGTTCAGCCACTATAAACACCACATGCTGGGCCGATATAGAGAAATAAATAAAAGAACTGGGGTAGGTTAGCATCTGGCCTGACGGGGGAGGCGTGTCAGAGCAGAGGAGGCCCCGTGGAGTAGCTGTTCCTAGGCCAAAGAGTAGATGCTCACCAGATTTCGTGTCAATACCAGAGGCCAACAAACATCCATGGCTCCTTCTGAAGGGGGAAGTATCCCAAGGCTGGGTGTGTTCTGCAGAGTGACAGGTCAGCTGTCTGAGCAGGGCAGAGTAGGGAGCACCCCTGGATGGCCGCTAGGCCCGTCCAGCTGTAGCTTCTATCTTTAGTTCCTTTGCTAAGAGAGAACCTACTCCTGGGCTTTGACTCTCCCCTCTGGAGGAGAAGAGCAACTGTAAAGAAATCTAAGTAACATCCAGTCCTTCATTAGTGGTTTATATTGCTAGGTTTGTGAGTGACTATTCCCTCTCCTCCAGGCCTCTGAGAGATAAGGCAGCAATGACTCTCCTTCCTACATGGAGATACCGAAGCAAGGAGGCTACATGACTTGCCCAAGGTCAGTGCTTGAGTCAGTGTCAAAGTTAGGACTAGCCCTCAGGAGTCAGACTATTAATTGAAAACAATGTCCAAATGAGAGAGAGAGAGACGCCTGCCTGCCACCCACCCACCCCACACTAGAGCGCTTCTCTGGAACTAGAACAGTGGGGGAAATGGATTTTTTGGTTCACTAGTAGCTCTGAAAAATCAGAGAAAAAATCATTTTGAGTCAACCCAAAAGTGAAATTTTCCAGTTCAGCAAATCAAAAAGTAAATAAATAAATTTAGCTCAGTTGGGGTCGAGCTAAATGTTTTGTTTCAATTTTGAGCTCCCTGCCCCCCTTCTTTTAAATTAAAGAAATAAAGGTAATTTAAAAAAGGTGTTTCCAATCAAAAAGTCAAAATGTTTTGTTTCAAAAATGACAAAAAATGTTTTGACTTTTGCAGATTTTTTTATCAGCTAAAATAATTTGCCAACATCAACATGAATTTGTGAATTGTGTCAATTGACCCGAATCTCCCCCCACCCCCCCAGAGGAAAAAAGTTATATTTGCTCAGACTGTGTCTCCTCTGGTCTTTGAGTGAGCTCCTTGGGACCCTCCTTAATGAGACGCAGCAGTAGGGTGCCCCCAACACCCAGCTGTGCCAGGGAAGGAATCGGTCGCTTATGCTGACTTCTCCATTCAGGCCCTCTGGGGGAAGCATGATGCTCTGGCAGCAAGACCACATGCATCCCTCATAGCAAGTGGGTCCAAGCTGCAGAACAGCTGTAGATAGGGCAATCCTCAGATGGTACTGCAGGGAGACAGAGCATCCTTATCCTGCGCACACCTTACAGCAGTCTGGCTACTGCAGAGGCTGCACCTGTATACCATGGCTGCAGTGTGATCGTGGCATTGGGATGTCACTGGGCCTGCTCCTCGGCAGCTGGCCTTATATTGATGTTCAGTGCCACACAGAATGGGTTCACATGTTTTCTCTCCAAATCCAATGAAATTCAGGGGTTCCCCAGGAGGGCAGCTGGAACCCAGCTGTCTCGACTGAGTTTTGCTCAAAAGTTGTGACGTTTGTTCAAACCCAAAACTCTGGGGGGAACTCCGTATAGCTCCAAACCAGCTAGACCTCTGCCTGATTCCCACTTGGCTTACCAGCGTGCCTCCTGGATACACCTGTTCACATGTGTCCCCATGCCCATGACCCACCAGGTGGTTGAAGAGCCACCTACAAACAGCCTATGCTTGAAGCTGCAGCTCCTTGAGGCTCCATATAGATGTGGGGGAGAAAGAACCTGTCTGAGTTGCTCTCGTATCTGGCCTCAATTCTTGGGGCAGAATTTCCTCTTGGAAACTAGGCATTGGGTTTTGGCTGCAATTCCTGAAGGAGGGGATTGCCTGCATGCTGTTTGTGACCACCTTTGTCCAAGGGCTGTTGTATGTAGTGTAAATACCCAGATTCCATGCCACTGGTTTCTCCTGTTAGGAAACTGACTAGCAAGGCCCTGAAATCTGCTGCAGCTCGACAGTGTGAGAATTCACTCCCCCTCTTTGGTGACTGGGAGCTCCCCAGCCACATGGAAACTCTCCCAAACATGCACAGACCAACTTCCTCCTTCCCCATGAAACACTGTGCATCGCTTTGTGAATCAGAAAAGAGCTCTGGCAGCTGGTACTAGTCTCTAATGTGCTACTCTCCAGAGGGGGGTTCTCTTTACATGAACTAATGTAAGAGATAACATGCTCTGAGCCTCATCTGGGAACCTGGAATTCCTGAGTTTTAATCCTGGCTCTGATGCTGACTTGCTATATGACCTTGAGTCAGTTGCCAAACTCCTCCCGTGCCTCAGTTTCCCCATCCGTGGCAGGGGGATTATGGTATTTTCTTAGCTCACAGAGGAGATTGTATAACTCTTGGTAGACCCTAGTTTGCTACGAACTGCACAGACTACAGGGGTCTCCCATCTCCAGACACAACCAAATGCAGTTGAACTGGCCCTTATAGAGCTGAGCACTTGCCTTCGAGCCACCCCAGTGTATGAAGAGCAATGTCCAGGCATTGTGCAATGTCCAGGCATTGTTTACTCCGCCCAAAAGAAATGAAAGTTCACGTTACCTGAATCAGTGGTCATTCTTCTCGCTTCTTAGTCGGTTTCACTCCAGACCATGCTGGTGAGCGACCCAAAGCAGAGCAAAGATTCCCTTTCAGTGGGATCAGCTGTTCTTAGGAAACTCTATTGAGCTATCTATGCTCCTGATCTAGAGAGAGAGTCCTCTTCCTGCATTTCCCTAGGGAGTGACTGTCCCGTGAACTAAGCCCTGTGCCTCCTTCCCTGCTCGGATTCAGTTTCCTGGGGCTGAGTTGAGCTTTATTAATAATTGACAAGCTTGTTTGCAGATGACTGTGTACACAAGGGCAGCGCAGCTCCCGTGCCATGGTGTTCCCAGCCAGGCCAGGCTGTACCAGTATCTCCCTGCTCCTGGGGGCGGGGTGGCGGGGGGGATGAAGGCCAGATGCAGTGAGACCAGCCTTCCCTATCTACCCTGGCAGAATAAGCATAAGCCTGTCAGAGCCTGCTCCAGATAAGGGGATACAATAGAGGGGGAGGGACACCCCCCAAACAGGCCACGAAGCCCTTTGAACTGTAAATACCTGTTGGAGCCAAATCATACTAAATAACTGTGACTGGGAGCCAGGGCTGGTGTTTCCTTGGCATTTAGACCTGGAATGGGGTGGTGTTGCTGCCTTGAGGAGGGGAAGGGGGGTTTCTGCCTGAGAGCACTTCAAAGGAGGGACTGTCTTTTAAAAAACCCAATCTCCCCAATATGGACAAAAGAATCACCTTAAATCAGCCCCTTGCATTAGTGTGAAATGTGTCTGGGAAAGGGGGCTTTTTACACAATGCAGCCTGGTGTGTTCCCTGTTCAGTGAGGGAGCAGGCCACTCTCTTCACCTTTACTAAGCAGTGAATTGGTGGTGAGAACGTAGAGTAGTGTTACTGTGAGCTGTTAAACTGCCACTATGTTCCACCCCAGAGATGGCTGCGTTTCCATGGTGTGTGAAGTGAGCCCTTTTATATACAGTTTATAAAATGCTCTTAGAACTGTCTGGAGGAAAGCTGCTGGAGCAGCAGAGCCCATTGTCATTAATTTTGTGTTTCCCATTAGCCGTTTAATGAAAAACAATAAATTGGAGAAATAGGTAGTGATTAAAAAAATCAGCCACAAGAGACTATTGACAAATGAATAGATTCAGCGAGACAAGGGTTCAAATAGAGCCGAGGTAAAAAGACAGACCTAATATCTTGTGTTGCAGCCTCTCCCTGCTCTCGGGGGAGGGGACTATTGTCTGTCATGGACTCGATCCTACAAAACCCTTGTGCACATCAGTGACTTTACTGACATAGTCAATCCCAGTGACTCCAATGGGACTCCTCACCAAATAAAAGTTACTCACGTGTGTTTGCGGGACTGTAATCTCTTTGGGACAGGAGCCCGTCCTTTACATTTGTAAAGTGCTCGCCTGGCATGGAGCCCTGTATAACATCACGATACAGATCCCCACAACTAATAAACATTTGGGGAGCGCACTGGGGGAGAATCTTTTAGTTTCTGAGTGGCAGCTGCTGCTGCCACTCAGTCAGTGAACAAACGTGAGATGAACTTATCTTCTCTCTTCACTAAGCACCCTAGAGTAATTGGGGATCACGTGGCTTCTAGGAGCCACCATCTTTCATTTCCAGGCAGCCCTCACTGAACTGCAGCCACCTCTGGGGTGGAACACAGCTGCTGTTTTGTGTTTTGTTTTTTTTTTAAACAGAGCACAGCAATGCTACATGTATGGCAGTTGTGGCTGAGCTGACGTGGGTGGACACTGATTTTGGGAGCTGTGTAGAGTTGGAGGAGCTCCTCTTCCAACTCAGACAAGCAGAGATGCTTGGCATTTTTCAAATGAAGTGCATTTTGTCATAAATGGCTTTTTTGTTGCAAAAATAATATTTTTTGTGAAAAGTTGCCAATGTCGATTTTTTTCACAAAAAATATCATGCCTTCCCCTTCATTCACTAAAACATTTTACCAAAACCTGGGGTTCTCTAAAGTTTCGGCGACATCTTCAGTAAAAGTGTTGCAGAGAGCAAAACTTGGGAAATTGTAAAGGCGAAGGGAGACCCAAACTGGATCTGTTTCAAGCCCTTTGAAGTTAAAACAACTTTGTAACGTCTTGTGAAAATAGGCTTAATTTCTTGTCCGGCTCTAAGCAGCAGCGGTCATTATATTGCCTCCCTCGGGGGGACAGGAGGCTCGGGTCCTGGTCTCCACACAGCTTTTGTGCTGGTATAACTGTGATTTGTTATGGATACAGTTATACTGGTACAGGCTCTAGTGTGGAAAGCAGTACAGCCTGGGCGAGTAGCCGAGCTCTCAGGAGTCTGTTTACACAAGGAGCACTAGGAATACTGTTGTATTACACCAGCAAAGCTCTCAGAGCTATGCCAGCAAAGCTGCACTTTGCACTAGTCTAGTGACACGAGTGACTATGTCTATACTCCAGATTTCTGTCACCTCAGCTATGTCGGTCACCTCCTCATGCCCCTGACCAACCTAGCTGTGCCCGCAGAAGTCTGTCCTTTCCCTCCCCCAGGCTGCTTTGTTGGGCAGTTATTTCTGCTGCTATACCTGGGCCGCGGCACAATTGCAGTGCTGGCTTCAGTCTGTACCCCTCTCTCCTGGGAATCATTAACTCCAAATATGGAGTTAATTAACACTTGTGGCTGTTTCTTGATGTCTGTGGCTGCAGAGGGTGCTGCTGTCTGATTCAAAGGGGGAGTGGCCTTTTTTCCTGAGGTTTCATCAGACCGCAAAGAATTAATGAGGACCCACGAAATGCAGCTCCCTTTTGTGATGACCAGGCAATCAAAGACCTCCAGTTAGCCGTTAAATTGTCTGTGTTAATTTAAGAGCAATTAAAACAATTTCCCATATAAGCAAAATCTTCAGCAGAATTTACCTTATGTCTGGTTTGAAAATCTCTCATTTCCTATTAATTCCAATAATTTCCCATATCACCCCGCAGCTGCATTGTTAACTTTTTTCTCTGGGTGTAAATAGTTTAATGATTACACCTGACACATTTTTAAGTTTGACTGATTTATTTCTCTTTGTAGCGATTAAAGTATGTGCCCCCCCTCCAGTTTTTGTGAGAAGGGTTTTAGAGAGTAATATAGACCTTTGATTCCAACTTTCCTACCAGGGTTTATGGTTGACCATTAACACTAGTCCCACCGAGGGGCAGAACTGTGTTATTACACTGCAGTTTCTTTTAAATGTCTCACGGTTCCTAATCCACTTCTTGCCTTGTCCACCCCAATTTGTTCATATAATTGGTAGTTTTTGCTACACTGTCCTGTGGTTGCACTTCTCATATATAAATGTGGCCCATACTTGAACCTGGCCTTTCTGGGTCTCTCTGAAGCATTTGTTCCATTATGTAGTTAATAAAATCTTTGGTTTTTGAATCTGTTTTTAGAGGCAGGTTCCTGTGAAATTGCCTGGATGATGTTCTGAGGGGAATGGGCCACTGACCCAGCTACCTTCCAAGATATTCCCTTCCAGTTTTTTTGCTTTGAGACAAATCTGTACCACTTCAGGGACATGGAAAGAAATATTTGCCTAGCCTAAAAAAGTCCTTTGGAATTTTCAGGACTTTGATTTTACATGGCAAACAAACTATTCTTTCTCCTTGTAGTGAACGCCAACTCCCCGCCTTTCTCTCACACACGTGATCTTGTCTAAAAATTCCTCCCAAGACTGCTCTTTTCGTGTTTGCCATCTATTTTCTAGTTCTCTGATAGATGTTTATCTTCTGATACTGGTTTCCATACAATCTGTTGTCTGTTTCTACTATGTAGATAACACTCGTGCATTGTAGATAGCCTGGTAATATTGTAGATTGATGGTCAGATTCCAGAGGGGACCATTAGGACCATCTAGTAAGACCTCCTGCATAACACAGGCCAGAGAATTTCACAAGTTGATGCTTGCATCAAGACTGTAACTTCTGGCTGAGCTGCAGCATCGCAATGTAAAGACTTCAAGTAACAAAGAATCCACCACAACCTGTGGTTGTTCCAGTGCTTAATGACCCTCACTGTTAAAAACATGTACCTTATTTCTAGTCTGAGTTTTTCTTGCTTCCAGCCATTGAATCTTGCTATGCCTTTGTCTGCTAAATTACTGAGGTCTCTACTATCAGAAATTATTATAAAGCTTACTCAAGAGTTTAACACTCCTCATATAGCTACGTGAGTTGGGGGAGGGGAGAGACCCAAGGTCTAGATTAATCCCCTCCCAAACTGTTAATATTTAAGGTTTATCTGCTCAGGGAATTAGGAACGGAACACAGAGCTCACAGTTCTTGATCACTGGTTTAAATCTGCCCCGTGTCAGTAATGACCAAAAGTAGTGACCCTCTGACAGATGTCTGGCCAGTGAGTTTTGCGGGGTCTCGGCCTTATTTCTGGTAGGCAGGTATAAAAAAATAGCAATACCATTGGCATGTTGACCCCTTTGTTGGGAGCTTCAGCAGAGAAGACGGTGACTGAAAGCACTATGGAGAGTGATTGTCCCTCTAAATTCCACCCATGCTGCACCTGCTCTAGGGGAAAAAGGCTTTTACTCTCCAGTAGTGTCAAGCTGGCATCTTTCAGCAGCTCTGTTCTCACGCAGGGCCTGATCCAAAGCCCACTGAAATCAATGGGAGCCTTTCAATTGAAAGACTTCAGTGGGCTTTGGGTAAGGCCTTAGAGAAAAACAATGAAAAAGGGAGAAAATTGAACAGCAAGCTCCCAAAACATTTCCCTTTCCCAGCTTTTGGAAGCTAAAAGCCAGAGCAGCTGCTGCTAAGAACCATTACAAGCAGCAGTGAGCAGCAACTTCAATTTTCAAATCACTAGGGGGAGTGTAAAACATGAGGAGAGAGGCTGGAAACCTTTACAAAGGTTAAGAAATTAGAAAGCCTGTTTCCCCTCCTGCAGGCTGCCCTGAACCTGCCCCTGAGGTGTCTCTTCTAGAGCCCCACTCACTCAGGGAATTGTTTGTTAAAAAACAAAAGAAAATGTGAATTTCACGTTTTGGAGACAAAGGAGAGCTGGAAACTTTGTTTGGCCTTTGCTAAGTGCTTCTGAAAGGTGCAGCCAGACAGATTGGAAAAGGAATCTGCCAGTTTCTTTCAGGAGTGAAATTGTCCACATAAAGGAGAGGCCATGCAGACTTTTTTAGGCTGAAAGTAAAACTGAACTGCTGCCAGGGAAATTGCTGTGGACTCTTGACTTTTGTAATCTCCTTCCCCCAAAAGCAGGAAGAAAATAAGGGCCTCTTGTCTACATACGGAGAATTGCTGAAAATGTTTACAAGTGTAACTACAGCCCTCTTTATATTAATGTAATTCACATCAGTGTAACTGCATTGACGCTCCCCCTTTGTCTGTATCCATCTGCTGTCTCTCGTCTTAGATTGTAGATCTTGTCTTAGATCTCTGGGGCAGGGACCATGCTTCTGTTCTGTATTTGTACAGTACCTAGCACAATGGGGTCCTGGTCCATGACGGGAGTTTCTAGGCACTATAATAATACCAGTTGAATACAGACGTGCTGCATTTGTATAAAGTGGGGCTTACACCAGTTATTTACTGGAAAATCAGTGGAGTTAAACCCTGCTTTGCATCAGTGCAGCCTGTATGTCTTCATTGGGACTTTGTATCCATGTATTACCTGCATTATCCAGCTGATACTGTCTTTTATTGCTGCCAAATTTTCTAATGTTGACCAGCCCACGGAAGGGAAAGTCAGCCAAAGAAAGAGGGTTAGGAAAAATTTCTGCATTAGCATTTCTTTGTTAAAGTCAAAGTATCATGCATTTTTTGGATGACAGATCCAAGGTGGCTGCTTTTTTTACACCATCTTGCATTTGTTCTGCAAAGTGCAAAGCATTACGTGTGCTGAATAGCATTTTGGATGAAATATTCAATATATAAAAGCAGCTTGTTGTGATAAAAGAAAATAGTGCTGCTCTGACTTAATGCTTTTTGCTTTTACAGAGCGTTGACTTTAGTTATACTTTGTCCGTTGGTGAAATGTAGGCTATGCAAGTAGGACATGTTATATAACAGTAGTACATTGCACTTGGATTTCCTTGTGCTTTTGCTGAAAGTGCAGTAGGGTGTTGTCATAATTCTTTAGGAGGAGGGCAAAAGGTAGCGTTAAAGGTACAGTCCTGGGAGTGAGTGGCATGATAGTATGTGCACCCCTTCAAGGCCACCCAGGGGGAGCTCCCAGCTGCTTCCACCTTTCCATATACTAGACATGCTGGAATCCCTTTCCCTGGTAAATCCAGAGGGGATCCTTTGGTCTCTAAATGCTGGTGTACTGATTAGAGCTGGCCTGGGAAATGGAAATCCCTCCCTGTGAAAAATTTCACGTTTTTGAAAATGTTTTCTCTTGAATGGGGGTGAAAAGTCAAAAACGCAACAGTTGTTTGCAGGAAGAGATATCTAGAAAAAATCCTTTTCCAGAGGATCGAAATGGAGTTTTCCAGCTTTCTAGCTGCCCCTGCCTGCTGTCAGTGAGAAACTGCAATTGACAAGACCCTTCCAGCCTACGTCCCTAGGCTTTGCCTGTCTGACCGCTGGAGCTGAGGGAGTAGGGTGACCAGATGTCCCAATATTAGGGGCTTTGAGTTATAGAGGAGCCTAGTACCCAGCCACCCCCCCGGCATCCTGATTGTTCACACTTGCTATCTGGTCATCCTAGGGTGGGAGGGGAGGCTGAGCACTGGGGCAGGGGGGGAGTTGTCATCGTGATTTTCCGGGCGGAAAATTAGGGGTGGGTTTTTTTGGCAAAATTGCAGGTTTCCCATGGAAAATTATTTTATGAAAGGGTCTGTTTCCATCTGAAAAAACCATTGCCATGGCCTGCTCCCAGCCCGTTGCAGTGTTGATCCATCCGCCCCTGCTTTGTAACCCTCCCCCTGTTAAGAGGTCACCCCCACACCCTCAGTCCCTCTCCTTTCACAGCCCTGTCCAGCTGGTCTCTTATCACGGTTCTGCAGAGCCGACTGCGCAGGCTCTGAATGCTGCGGACGCAAGGACTACAGCTCCCAGCCTGCCTCACGGCCGCTCGGCGGCTCTGCTAGGGGGCCGCGCGGCGCAGTGGCTGCTGGGAGTTGTAGTTCCCCTGGGGCAGTGGCGACTGGTGAGCCATGGCTTCGGCGGGCAGCAGCCTCGGTGGGGGGGAGGCCGAGCGACCGCACCCCAGGCCCTTCCTGATCGGGGTGAGCGGAGGCACCGCCAGCGGCAAGGTAGGGGCCGCCCCCGGGACGGGGCTGGGCCGGGGCCGGGCCAGGGGAGCCCAGGAACGGCCCCGATCAGGGCGCAGCCTGTTCCCTGCCCGCCCCGGCCGGGAGCCCATGGGTGCGATGTGTGTGGCCGGTCTCAGCTCAGCCATGGCGCCTGCGGGCTCTGTGCGGGGGCCACGGGTCCATACAACACTGCAGGGGGTGCTCAGCCTCCGCCCCACAGAGCCGCTTGGCACCCTCCCCAGGGATAGCCAGGTGCGCCCCTAGGGGTGCTGGCCTCCCCACCCACAGGGGCATGCTGTCTCGGTGCTGGTGACACCTGTGCAGGTGAAGGCCCCTAAGTGGGTGGGGAGGATCCAGCGCCAGGGTCTTTTTGGTGGAGCCCCACATCAGTTTTGCAGCACGGTGGGTCCCTGTCTATGAGGAGGATACCGCTGACGTGATGATTTTCTGGGTGCCATTTGTGGGATTCCCAGACTCCCAAGTGAAAGGAGTTTGTTCGTTCTCGTCTCTGGTTGCGTATAGATCAGCCTCTAGAGGCGGAAGCAGGCCTCCTGGGGGTCTATCCCCAGCACTGTCACCAACTTGTGTGGCTTTGGGCAAGTCACTTCACCCATCTCTGTTCCCCAATCTGCCAGGTTGGGATATTTGTAAAGTACATTTGTTCCAAAGTATCATCAGCATTATTATTAGAGACCAGAATGTCACACCTACTTCCCTTCACCCTCTGAGTGATCCTGGCTAGCACAAATGGCTCAAGCTCGTGGCAAAACCTGGGACAAAGACCCAAAAATGAGACATGAGAAAAGGGCAGGTGCTTTAAAAGACACAGGCTTCCCTACTTCAGCAGCAGTTTTCTTCTCTCTTGCTACAGTTGCGTGAGGCAACATTTCTGACATCAGTGCTTTACCATGATAAAAGTGAGCACATACCAAACCTGGAGGTAAACAGGGATATAAATGAAGTGCAGTTCTCATAGCAAGCTCAGCAAACTCCCAAGTGGGTTGGAACCAGAAGCCTTAGCGAATGAGCCTCCCACACACCCACCAATCTCTCACTCTCATTGATTGCTCGTCCATGCGTAATCTTTATTTTGCAGTTACCTTGTCCTGGGAGAAGAGATGTTTGTTGGGGAGTCTTGAGGAAGGATGATTTGTGTAAAAGGTAGAGGATTGCCTAACACGAGATGCAGAAGGAACCTGCACTTTGCTCTCAGCACAAATATTGACCCAGCCCAACTCCAAAGGTGACCCCACTTTGATCGAGGGATGAAGCTGAGGAAAAGCCAGTGTTTTGTCTGGCCTCTGTGGGTACATCTGTACTGCAGCTGGGAGCAACCTCCTAGCCCAGCTGGGCAGATGCATGGTGGCTCAGGCTAGCCGCCTGAGTCCAAGCCCCCCCAAGCCCCTGGTCTGAGCTCAGGTCACTGGCTTGAGCTGCTCTTGTTAGCGCACTAGTTTGAGCAGACTGTTTGCAGAGTCTGTTGCCCCAGGCTAGAAGGCTTGCTCCAAGCTGCAGTTCAGCCATACTCTGTGTGGTGTGCCCACTCTCTGAGAAACGGTCTTTTAGTTAGGGCACGATCCAGTTATAAATGTTATGTCTGAGAACCCTTTTCCCAGCTCTTTTGAATGTACACAACCTATTTCAAGCTCTTTTCTTTGTTGGGCTGTCAGCACATGCTTTCTCCAGAGAAACTAAGTTGCCAAGGAGGGAATGTCAACTTTAATGGAGTGACAGAATGATCTAGTGGTTGGAGAAAGGGCCTTGGAAGCTAGAAACAACCACCACACGGATAGTTCTCTAAAAACACTGGCTCAATGTGCAGCGGCAGTCAAACAGAATGTTAGGAACCTTGAGGACAGGGCTAGCTAATAAGATAGAAAATACCGTATTGCCGCTGTGTAAATCCATGGTACACCCACACCTTGCATACTGTGTGCAGTTCTGGCTGCCCCATCTCAAAAAAGATATATTAGAATTGGAAAAACTACAGAGAAGGGCAACAAAAATGATAAAGGGTATGGCACAGCTTCCATACCAGGAGAGAGTACAAGGCTCGGCCTGTTCAGCTTGGAAAAGAGACAGTTAAGAGGGGATATGATCGAGGTCTAATAAATCATCAACAGTGGAAAGAAAGTGAATAGGGAAGTGTTATTTACCACTTCACATAACAAAGGAACCAGGAGTTATCCAATTAAACTAATAAGTAGCAGGTTCAAAACAAATATAAGGAAGTGCTTGTTCACACAGTGCCCAGTCAAAAGTATAACTGGGTTAAAAAAAGAATTAGTTAAGTTCAGGGCAGGTAGCTTCATCAACCGCTATTAGCCCAAATGGTAAGGGACACAACCTCATGCTCTGGGTGCCCCTAAACCTCTGACTGCGAGAAGCTGGGATTGGACAACAGGGGATGGATCTATGGCTAATTGCTCTGTCCACACTTCTGAAGCACCTGGCGCTGGCCTCTGTCAGAAGATAGGCTACTGGGCTAGATGGTCCATTGGTCTGTGGCCATTCCTATGTTCTTAAGATGCACCTTGGTTCTAGTCCATGTTCTGTTGCTGGTTTACGTGGCTGGTTACTTAATCTCTCTGGGCCTCAGGTTTGCCATTTGTAAAATGGGAATATCTCACAAACCTCTTTCTCCCCCCGCCTCTCCCGCCCTCAGGTAGGCAGACATGATGAATAAATGTTTGTAAAGCATTTCTGAAGAGATGGCGCTCTAGCATTACAAAGTAGCATTGTGTATCGGATACCTAGGAAACCTGGAATACTACAGGGATAGGAGCCTCAGAGAAGCTCAGACTTAGAGGCTATAGCAAAACCTAAATTGAGTCTTCCCAGCACAGTGAGTGGCAGGTCTGGAATTAGATTTGTGAACACAACCTTCCTTGAGACGGCTGCCATGGCTCTGCTCACCTAAAACTGTATCTCGGGAGCTCAGTTCCATTCCATAATCTCTATGCCCCCTTGAATGCATTCTTCTGCCCCATGTCCCTGACTGCTTCTTGCAGCAGGCTGTATCTACATCTCTCCTCTTTAAAGCTCACTACAGCCTGGTGGATGGGTTTTGAATTAGTCAGGAGAGGCGGTATAATGAAGTGCTTAAAGCACAGGACTGGGTCCTTGCTCTGACTTGTGTTGGGGGGGGGGAAACGACTTAATCTCTGCCTTGTTTTGTCCACTATAAAATAAGGATGGTTCTTACCCACCACCTCCCAGGACTGCTGTGAAGTTGAATGTTGGTGAAGTCCTGATGGAAGGTGCTGCAGAGGGTGGTTGTTTGTGACTGATGCTTGTTGTTCCTCAGTCCACAGTATGTGAGAAGATCATGGAGCTCCTGGGACAAAACGAGGTGGATCATCACCAACGAAAGCTCATCATTCTGAGCCAGGATAGGTTCTACAAGGTCCTCACTGCAGAGCAGAAAGCCAAGGCATTGAAGGGACAGTACAACTTTGATCACCCAGGTAAAGCTTTAAAGATCTCCCCACCCACTTCATGTTTGCCTTTGAGGAAGGAGGAAGTGTGTGTAGGGAAGGACATTGATGGGAGACTGGAAGGGCAAAATAGCTACTGCTCTTAGCTTCAGCAAATACCTCAAAGCTCCTCACTGTGAGCAATGGGGGTGGGGGGTGCGAGGTGCTTTCCATGCAAATAAAAAGACTGGTCCCTGCTGCTGGGAGCTTACAGTCTCATTAACCAGTCTCTGTCTGTTCTGCCACAGCTCTACTCTGTGTGCTGTTTAGAAGAGGGTCTTTCCAGTGTGGTAGCGCCAGGAATCAGAGCTTCCCGCAACCTATTGCAAGACATTTGCTGTGCTGGGAGGGAGCCAATTCTAAAGGAATACAAAGAAAGCATTTCCTCTGGGCACATTAGTTAGAAGAGCTAGCAGAAACTGATGCTTCCTTTAAGCATAATGAGATGACCCCTCCCACCTATTCCAGTGGGAAATCTCAGCATTCTTAAGGGGTGGCCTTCCTGAGGCTCCGATGAGAGGGTTCGGAGCATAGAGCACAGCACTAGGACTCAGAGCTAGGAACAGGCCTTGGATCTTTTACCACTGCCTTTCTGGGTGACTTTGGGCAAGTTACTACTCTCTTCTTATTACTGTAGGACCTCTCAGCCCGTCATGGACCAGGACCCATTGTGCTAGGTGCTGTACAAATGTGGAATAGATGGTCCCTGTCCCAAAGAGTTTAAATGCTTCAGTCATCCGAAAAGGGGCATAAGCCTGACTTAGTGCACGGTTTAATTATTGTTTGTAAAGAGCTTTGAACATGCAGAATGGAAAGTATTGAACACCCCCAACTCTGGGTATTTCGGTTCCTGTACCTCAACCCCACGTGAAAGGGAGGGAGAACTGCAGTGGCAGTTAATAGGGAAGAAAGAACAAAATTAATTTCCAACCGAGTTCTTATGAGATACCATCATACTGTTGCTTTGCAGCGGGAGTTAACCTAATGCTGTCGGTCTGCGGAACATTAATGCTCACATGATGCTTGATCACCTCCTGGTTTCCAGCTGCTAAAATGCATTAAAAGAAGCTAAGAACACATCAGATACTTTCCTAATATATTTATTTTCTATGTAAGCAACAGCTGTCCTTGCCCCAGGGGTGTTACATGATTGCAAATGGGAGACATTCCCTGCACTCCATCCTGGGCAAAAGTGGAAGAACACCTGCTGTAGGTTAAGCAGCACTACTCACTCTTTTCAAAGACAGGACAAATCTATAAGACTTTCCAAACCGTAATTCTGTTTTGGTTTATGTTCATTTAACATGTTTTTTAATTAGCTAGAAATAAAATGCAAAAAATGTACGATTTGTCCTTTCCCCTGCTGAGCTGTAGTTGCCATGTCCATCTGTAAACTACCAGGCAGTCTAGACGGTAGCTTTTATGGCTGTTTGGATTAGTCTTCATTTCTGTGTCTAAGACACTTGGTCCCTGGATGCAGGGATTACAATATCTTTGGGATTATGCTGCAGTTTTCCTTTAACATTACTTAGGGGTTGGATTGCTGTAGATAGAAAAGAATAAGCCAGGAATATCCCCCCTCCCCCACTTCCTGGGTCTGGTAATGTCAGACAGAGGAATGGTGGTAGACTTAAATCCTTCAGTACCAGAAAAGACTGGCAATATTTTGGTCATAACAACACCTGGGCCGTGTCTCTTTATGCCTTCATTTTGCAGGTGCTTTTGATAATGATTTGATGCACACAACCCTGAAAAATATTGTGGAGGGAAAAACTGTAGAGGTGCCAACCTATGATTTTGTAACCCATTCCAGGTAAGTCTCAGTTCCTAACATCTTCCACACAGTGCTTGGCAGAGTCAGTGGGGGCTGCCCTGTCTCCTTGGCCCACCCTAGCTGAATGTGTGTGGTCTTGTTGCAGAGGGCAGGTGGGACTGGGTTAGCCGTGTTTAATGGAATGGAACTGCACATTAGCATTCAGTTTGAAAGCCACTTTGCAATTTGTTTGAGACTTTGTCCATATACCCTTGGCAGGTTGGCAGAGACAACAGTGGTCTATCCTGCAGACGTGGTTCTCTTTGAGGGGATCCTGGTATTCTATAACCAAGACATTCGGGACATGTTCCATCTCCGACTCTTCGTTGACACAGACTCTGATGTCCGGCTGTCCCGCAGAGGTAATACTCTGGACTTCTGCTCCATTATCAGCCCCCTGCTTGCCTTGTGGCAGTCGTCACTATGAATACGCTAAAACTCACTGCCCCTTGTTTTTCCCTCTGCCCCAGTTCTTCGAGATATGAAGCGTGGGAGGGACCTAGAGCAGATCCTGACTCAGTACACAACCTTCGTCAAACCTGCCTTTGAGGAGTTCTGCTTGCCGGTACCAAGCTTTTCACTTGTTTAATCAGACACATTTTAAGGACCTGGAGAGGCAGTGACAGATATTTATACTGTAGCTGGAGAAGTGGGGCTAAGGCCTGCTGATCGATATAAACCACCCAAATCATAGCTGCTTGAAGCAAAAAGCAATGTTTATTTAAGATCCTAGTGTTCAGATTTAATCTTTGCATTGTATTTAAAATAAAATTCCCAGTAGTTTAACCCATGACAGTTAGTTCTAGATATTAAACAAACTATTGAGCCATCCAGCCTGTCTCCCTTTCATTGCAGACAACACAACAATTTGGTAAAAAGAAAAGGAGTACTTGTGGCACCTTAGAGACTAACCAAGTTATTTGAGCATGAGCTTTCGTGAGCTACAGCTCACTTCATCGGATGCATACTGTGGAAACTGCAGAAGACATTATATACACAGACACCATGAAACAATACCTCCTCCCACCCCACTCTCCTGCTGGTAATAGCTTATCTAAAGTGATCATCAAGTTGGGCCATTTCCAGCACAAATCCAGGTTTTCTCACCCTCCGCCCCCCCCCCCCCCCACACACACAAACTCACTATTACCAGCAAGAGAGTGAGTTTGTGGGGGGGGGGGGGGGGCGGAGGGTGAGAAAACCTGGATTTGTGCTGGAAATGGCCCAACTTGATGATCACTTTAGATAAGCTATTACCAGCAGGAGAGTGGGGTGGGAGGAGGTATTGTTTCATGGTGTCTGTGTATATAATGTCTTCTGCAGTTTCCACAGTATGCATCCGATGAAGTGAGCTGTAGCTCACGAAAGCTCATGCTCAAATAACTTGGTTAGTCTCTAAGGTGCAACAAGTCCTCCTTTTCTTTTTGCGAATACAGACTAACACGGCTGCTACTCTGAAACCAACAATTTGGTGTAGCTAAGTTTGGCTCAGATGTGAGGTCCTACCCAGCATGCCATGCATTGTAGTGTTGGAACCTTCCCAAAGTGTGGCCACTGTAACACAGGGGTTATGCTGAGTGACTCAATGGTTTAAAAACATGTCTGTTGCACCTAGGATGTCCTCTTTGGCTGTACGCCATCTCTCCTCCCTGCTTCTCACCTGAGCTGCCCTCTCAAAGACACGTCATGGTTGTTTTCCAGGATGCTTTACAAGCAGTGGGTACTTACAGTGCTGTATGAATGGTTTCTTTGATTACTGCCATGGGTATTCTGGCTGACATGCCCAGCCTGTCATGTATGTAATAGAAACTGGTTTCTGTTGACTTTGACCACTGCAGTATGACCTAGGGGCAATGTTTCCCTACCCTCCTGCATGTAACTGTACAGGAGAGAAGGAGGCTGCCAGTTTAGGTGACCATATAAATAAATGTGTTAATGCTTAAGAATGAAAAACAACTATTTTTACTTTGATCTAGCAGGAGATCTGGTCTTTAACGTAAGTGCAATCAGCAGCAAGATCAGCATCCCTACTAGGAACTGCCTTTTTATAAAAAGTAGAGGTCAGAGACAGGCAGCAACTCAAAGATTTACAAGCAGCTTGTGGTGTTCTGATTCTAACCAATTCTAACTGGATTGACCTGCTTTTGTTGTAGAGAGTCAGGCTATGCTGAAAAAGAGGCTCAATGAAGGTAACATCAGCCTCAGGTCACTGGAATAGTATGAGAGGAATGTCTTGAGTGCTTTTAGTATAGAGGCAACTAGTCCCAACGGCAGTCACCACTATAACATTCAGTTGATCAAACAGACTTATAGATACTACTACAATGGAGGAGTGCAGCTGTGGGCTCCTTTTTCAGATCTGGGGATAGTGGTAATCATCATTGTGAAACGTCAAGCCCTACTGTTGTTTCTTATTTGCAGACAAAGAAGTATGCTGATGTGATTATTCCTCGTGGAGTCGACAATATGGGTAAGGGACGTTTAATTGAATTCTGCACATGAAGTCAGATTCCCCAAATTCTCCTACTGCACACTGTTGTAAAGTGTAGATAGACTCTGATATGGATTATCCCTGACTTTTTCTGAACCAGGACTATAGGTTTTAGAGACTGGCATTATGTTGTTAGGATTTGACCCTACTACAGTGGCTCCAAATGCAAGCAGCAGGTTCACACACTGAATCAGACTGGGCTGTTTGTGCCACTATTTTTTTTGAGCAGGTGTCTGTTCTTTTTGCAGTTGCTATAAACCTCATTGTGCAGCACATCCAGGACATTTTGAATGGAGACATCTGCAAGTGGCAGCGAGGGGCGATGAATGGGCATGGTCGGACATACAAGCGATCGTTCCCTGAGCAAGCAGAGGGCAGCACCATGCTGACAGCTAGCAAACGATCTCATCTGGAGTCCAGCAGCCGTCCCCACTAACCAGGTTGGGGTCTGAAATTGCCACCTCTGTTCCAGACCAATCTTTTTAACAAACTGGTTTGTGACATGCCCATAGCAGCTTAGGGGCAGATTCAAGAGGTAGGTGTGTGTCTTCTCACAGAGGAGAGGAAGGAGCTGGACTATTGACCCTGCCCGGGTGTTAGATGGCATTGTGTGCTGTAAACCCAGTGGGGTATAGGATACTTTATCTCTGCTCATGGTGCTTTTTCCTTGGAGCAAAGAGCCTTGTTTTTAAAAAAGCAGGTACAGATTCCCAGCTTTCCCTTCTGTCCATGGCAGTGCCAGATCTGTGGAGAAGAAACTGACCTCTCATTGGCACAACTGCCAAGAAGTCTATTTTACTCAGGGCTGAGGAAAATTAGGCTTCTCTTGGGCAACTTACAAAGCAGCAGTGGGGCTCCGTCATCTAGTTGAGGTGTTTTGTTACTAGCCGAGCTACACTCCATGTAGCATAGGCTGACCTTGGAGGACACTTCAGTACTGACTGGGTGCAGACATGGTTTGTAGTTCTCATTCCTTCTCCAAAGCAGTGTTAAAGCTCAGGCATTCAGCCCATGAGTAGTTCCAGCAAAGCTCAGTGTAGCATCCTAACATCAAACACCAATTGGTACCTACTATCTGTCATGTATACTCTGTAAATGCAGGCTTAAGACTAGCAGGAAGAATTGGTTATTATTGAAGATGAACTTTTTTCATCTCTTATAAAAGCAAAGCCTGACTCGAGTGGTTGTGCTGCTTTAATTAATAAACCAATGAAGAAACAACAGCCACATGAATGTAACCATTTTATATTAAGTATTTTCATACACCCCTTCTCCCCCCCCCAGCCCAGACATACTCACTAGGGGTGTCTAAACAGCACGGGGAGCAGGAATGAGCAAACAAATCCCTGTGTAATCTCCCTCTCAGCCATATAGCTGTGAGCTCTATGTGGAGGTTGTTAGTTAAAGCTTCAGTGAAGTGTCACTAGGGTCTCCCCTGAATGCATCGCGTCAGGTATGAGTCTTTTTCCTCTAAAGGTGGCAGCCTTGAGCAGCAGGCTGGTGGTTAGAACATGAGGAAGTGCTATAGTAAAAACTCTCAAGATCGGTCTAGGCACCTGTTCTACACAATGCAGCTAATCTATAATACTGTAGATTTGCAATGAGACTAATTCGTGCTATAGAGGAGAACAAAAACTGAGTCTTACCATTACATCATCTGCCCCATGGGGATTGAATTCTTGCCAACATAAATTACAAGGCTTTTTACCTTGAACCCCTATCAAGAAATGAGAGCAGAGTTACTTGTAAGCATGATCAGTTCTATCTTGACTGGCTCCACTAGTGTTTGCGGATCAAGATGTCCCAGCTCTCCTTCCAGCGCAGGGCCCTGAGCTCAGCTGCTGAGAGGGTAGGCTCCCCATAGGTCAGTGGGCTGAATGTGCGATAGACCAGGTAAACGGAAGAGAACCAGGCTACCATCAAGGCACTGAACGCGTTCTTAGGGAGTTGGGATCTGAGAGAGAAGGAAATGAAGTTAAAGCAAAGCTACCCACATATTCTAATAGCAAGAGACGAGTGTAGCAATTTGGAACTTTGCACTCTGCTACCTGTGAGAAATGGAGACCCCAGGAAACAGGGCTGCAATTTAACATGTAGCTTGCCTGGCTCTGTACAAGCATTAACTGAGTAATTCTCCCCATGCCCCTCTGGGAGACAGGGTAGCATTATTACCGATTGGACATAATGCAACGTGCCCAAAATCAGTGCTGGAGCTGGGATTAAGAACCCCATCATTTCACTACCTTCCTCCCCAGTAATTAGAGCTGCAGGTCAGCCTACAGGGTGTCCTGGGTACCTGCAGAGGTGATCAGTCAGATGCTGCAGTACAACAGGAATCAGGAGAATTTGGAAAGTGAGAGCAGGCAGGTAGTGGTACAGGAAAAGTGTCTTCTCCATCACAAAAAAGGGAAGGTAATTCACAGCCCAGCCTCCTACGCAGAGTCCTCCAGCTGATACCCAGAGCCTCCATGCATCTACAAGACAGAAAGGGTAACACTAATCAGGACTCCTACCAAACACCCTGGACACTAGCAATTGCAAGGACAGGGGGGGAATGGCTAAATAACATTTCCCTAGCCACTCTGGCCAAAGGTTACGCTGTGTAAAACTGTCCATAGGATGTGTAGTGCTCATGCAGAGCAGACAGGACCTGTCTGTATAAGGGCACCTCTAAAATACCCATGGCAGGTGAGGTCTGATGGGATTCCAAATCTGATCCTTTGAGCATTAAAGCATCCAGGAAATGCAGTGTAATCTCCCAAAGAGACAATGGTGCCCTGCAATAAAAATTTCTATCAGGAGAGCGCACAGCTCATCAAGCTAACCAGGGGAAGCCTCTAGTTCTTTGTCCATAGACAGTCTGTCCCATCAAGAGTATCTGAACCCCACCTAGAATTCTCACAGTGGCTCTGTACAAGGATACTTCTGTGGTTAAGGGATCAGACCTTCAGGGATGTCACAAATCTTCCTCCGTCGTCGAAGCAAATACCACAGGAACAGACACACATATACAAGAGTTGCAACATTAGCTGAAGCCCAGGTGAGAACATTCCCAATGAGGTGGATCTGAGCCTGTAGATAAGAGGTGGAAAACTGCAGTGATTTTTTACTACAGAGAGAAGCCAAAAATTAATTATTACATAGCTGTATACACCCGAATCCAAAAACTCAGAATTTACCTGACGAGAGCTGTGGCAATCCCCTGTCCATCTGGCTACTGACTGGGGCTGCTGTATTATTTCATAATTCATTTTTATATATGGCATTTGAAAGAAGCTGTCCGTGATGGACTGATACTCTACACTGGATCAAGTGAATATTAAATTGCAATTTTCCTTTAAAGGGTTAGCAGAAGAGAGTTATTTACTTAAGGAACAAAGCTGTCAAAAACTGTATCAAGTACCTAAAGAACTCTCCAGTTTACTTTTCTACTGTTGAGCAGCAGGTTATACCAACTGTCCTATCTGGCATTGTAAGGAACATTGTGGGAGGGGGAAAGGAAAGCTTCTATTAAAGTGAAGTGTTTGTTTTACCAGAGAAGAAAATTATTTGATTTGAAACTCACAACAGGTTCCTACCCACCACTACCTGTAAGAGACATCCTTGAGGAGACACCAGGAGAATAGAGCCTGATCTCTTTCAAACATTCTCACCCCTTTCATATCTTCCATTTCAGACTTCACATAATCCAAATAAGCAAACCAGACTTAATACATGACACACATACTTACACCAGAGATAGGGTGGAACCAGTAAGCGATGTTTGTATCCATAGTGATCCAGTCTAGGGGGGAGGAGCTATACTTATGTTCTGTGTCTTCATTTTTCAATGTTAGTATCTTCCACTAGAACAAAGCAATCAGAGGACTTTGGAACTACAATGAAGACACCTGGCATGGATGAGCAGTCCCACACCTACAATAGCCAGAGGGGGTTCTCATTACTGTATTTGATTATAATTTTAAATGAATACTGGTTCCTTACTGACTTTTTGAAGGTTAGTAAGGGACATCAAGCATAATGCCAACACCCAAGTTAAGGCTGAGCCTTGGAGTGCCCAATTACCTTTACTTACATTAATGATCACGAACAGTTGAGTTATACAGCTGGAGATACTTTAAGCACATGCCATAGATCAGCATGCTGGATAAACTAAAAAGAACACTTTGCAACATATGTTTTCAGAACTTCATAATCGGTCTGGTCAGCTACTGACCCTAAAATCTCTTCCTATCTTTCAAGGCAACACGTCCTACCTCCAGAAACAGCCCATAAAAAACACTGCAGTGGCCCCTACATCTGTTTCAATAGGTAGTTTTGTTCACGTGTCTTTTTCCATGGGGAAGGTGAGAAAACAACTCTCCCCTTAATGACTAAGCAATGGCTGTTATCAGTCCGAGGCACCCTTCACAGAAATGGTGCCTAGAATCCACTGCCTAGCATGCAGTTAGGGGAGAACTTTGAGGGAAGAATCACATCACATCCCACCCCCTGTTCCCTTGGCCCAGTCACCTGCAGTTCTGTGAATCTGGCCATAAAACTGAGGTTTTTGCTGATGTCAGCCTGCGTGGGTGAGTGCAGCTCCACTTCCCTCTCCTTCTGCTCTTGGCCTGGAAATGCATCACATGGCTCAGAAACATCCAACATTCCATAACCCTGCCCTCTCCTTTGTTCAGAGGGGCCCTTCTGCAACGAAACGGGTGTGATTCCAATGTGCAAGGAAGGAGGGACACAGTCTGCTCAAAGGGTATGCGCTCCTAGTGTTCAGAGGAACACTCCCAGTCACTTAGGGACAAATCCCTCATCTCCATGTCCAGCCCAAGTAACTCAACCGTCCAGGCTGCGGGAGTGATGGCAGAGCTGTCCTACAGCTATTACTCCAACCCACAGGCTGGGGTAGGTTCTGTGGCCCTTGCACCACCTATAAATGCCTTTCTGTACTATATATAGCCCCTTTCCCCTGAAGGGGAAGCCCACATTATAATCTATAGAACTCCGAGTCTTACTTTTCCCATATCTGTGCTCCTCCACATTCCACAGCATGCTCTGGTGATACCCTTTGGACAACTTCTCCCCAATGATCTCCAGCTGCCGGTAGCCCCACTCAGGTAGAGATGCACCACTGAGCTGAAAAATAAAAACGAAGGCTTAAAAAAAAGGCACAATCCTGCCAGGTTGTTCCTGAATTTCAGACCTATTGCTAGAGCTAAACAGACCCCACCTTAATAGGATGCCAGTGGAGCGAGTGCTTGGAAGTGACAGTGATGAATGTGGTAAAAGAGCTCAGTGGATACTGTCTCAGACACCTGTCTTAAATGTTACCTGTGAAGAGGGATTCTTAAGTATGCCTGTCCCCCACCAGCCGTTAATGATGCAGCCTCCACTTCTGACCCACAGGCTAATCCTCAAATGAGCTAAGCACTTGCAACGTCCAATGGAATTATGCAGTGCTCAGTCTGTAACAGATCAAGCCATTACAGCGCTTCATTGCCATCAGAAACACAGTTCTTTCACCAGACTGACGTCAGGCCACGCTGATAAAAATACAGGGCTTTTTCACTTTAAAGAGGATTAGTTTTGGATACAGAGATTGCATGGACCCTCGGGATGATTACAAGGGAAGAGGAGAAGACTGATGTACATAAACCCACTTACCTTCAGCACTGCTGAGGTATTCACATGGACAAACCTTACTTCAGATAAAATGGTCTTCCACACATCTGTGTCCGATTCCCGATTTACAATTTCCTGCAAGGGAGGGATGTCTTTTGATCTTTACTTTGTCTTCCCAATAGGAGAAAAACCTCCCTGTCCCTCACCCCAGTTTCCACTCACCACTCTCCAGAGGCTCTGTGCTGGCATGGAGATGTTGTAATCAACGTAACAGGAGATTTCCTGGGAGTGTGGGCTCAGAGGTGCAGCAACATCATGTCTGCAAGATCCATAAAATAAGTGTCCTGGGCTAAATTCTTTGTTCATTTCATAGGGTTATTTAATAATCAAACCCCACAAAGCTCCTCAGGGAAGTGGAGAAATTCAGCAAGCAACAAGCCAAACAACCTATTGGCACAAATCAAGCAGCACATTTGGGGAGTCAAAGAAAGGGAGAGGGCTCCTTGTTATAAAGGGCCATAAAATAGCACTGGAGGAAGCTGATTTTGCCAGCTACCATCCTTGGCAAAGCACAGGCATCTCAACTGGGGCAAACAGAAGCGTGGCTGGCATAGTAATGGTCTTCAGTGGGGTTTCTAAGAACGAACCAACTGGCATTCCTATGACTCCCTTGGGCCTGGAATGAGCACAGAGAGAACCAACACTCAGGGTTCAGATGCTCTGACTGAAATCCATGTGGACTCTTGCCTACTACTTAAGAGACAATTTTTATAATAATGCAGCCGTAGAAAACACTCAGACACACAGCAGCCAGGTACACGGGGTGAAATTTTCAAGTGCCTACATGACTTGGGAGCACCAAGTCAGCTGAAAGACACATGCCATGAAATTCAATGGGACGTGCTGCAAAGTCAATCAGGTGCTTCTGGAAATCCCACCGAAAGTCTACTCACCCACCCTTACCATAATTGTGTGGGTGGTGCTGATGCAAAATTTAAAAAGACCTGCCTGTTGGGGGGGGGGGCGAATTACCCAGACGAGTGGGCATGTAGAAATGTGCAACATTGTCACAATGTTATTGGACTAGCTGGGACCCAGGAGGTCTCTGACACTTCTAAATACACCATATATGGTCTGTCATTTGCCTTTTGCAGTTGCTCTGGCAGTAGAAGAACAATTTGTGATCCTAACCAAAAACCATTCAGTGACGGACCAGTTGTATCCAGGCCTATGGCTGAGTATACTGCGAGAGCCTAAGAGTGTCTTAGGGAGAGCACCAGCACTCCCTAGTGCCCCTCCATCCCTACACAGACATTTAGAGAAGCAACAAAGCAGAATGAGCCAACAGGCTGGGAGAAGCACATACGTGTTGAGGTAACGAGTTGTGATGCCGTGGACCAGTTGCACAATATGCCCATGTCGGACGGGACGTGGTGGGTTACTCACCACCAGCTGCTGCCTGCCAGAGTGACAAACCAAAAGAAATGTTTCAATTCCCCATCACAGCTAGTGCCAACTTGTGACCATTAGCTTGAAAAGTCCAGAGACTAGGACAGAAGGAAGGGGGAGAAACATTTGGACAGTCGGATGAGAAATCTGAGCTTCTTTTGGGTTACAGCTGGATGCAGAGAAAGTTACTGGACATTAAGCAGAGGGAGGAACAGGCTGACTCAGGGAATCAGTAATGGGAGACAGCTTTTAGCCTCTTGGTGGCTGGTCTGAATCCAGCCTTTGTATAATACTTTCCATCCCAGAATCTCAAAGCATTTGCAAATATTCATTAAATCCTTCCAGCACCCACGAGATCCAATAGCACTATCATCCCCATTCGACAGATGGGGGAACGGAGATGGAGTAGTGAAGGGACTTGCCCCAGGACATGCAGTGAGTCAGTGGCAGTGTGGGGAACACAACTTGAGATTGTGAGTCCTGACTCCCAGACCCGTGCTCAATCCAACTAGACCACAGTTACCTCTCTCAGCCTGTGGAACCCAGTACTCCTAGCTGGTGTCCAGTCCCTGTACTAATCAAGCCTAGTCCTGCTTAGGTTTTGGGATCAATTTTCATCAGCGGAGCTCATGTTATGGCATTTAAACGTTTCCTATATACTCACATCCCAGGATCCTTAATGATCCACCAGTTATTGACATCCTTGAAGGGGTAACAAGTCACCTGCTGCTGGTGGGAGCTGCCTCGGCCATTCTCGTACCTATATGGGTAGGTAACAGGACAGAACTCTGAGGGAATAGTACATCTCCGTTCACACAGTCACAGGGAACAGAGAGGGGCCTCAGATTAAACTAGCAAGTTTCACTCAGTGACCTGGATCGGCACTACACCACTGGCTCTGTTCTTTCAAAGGCAGCTGAAGAGACACAATATAGAGAGCAAAGCACAGGAGTCCCAGCACATCAGATGTAATGTAATACATATGCTGAGGCCAAGGCTTCCGAGGAGCAGAGTGCACCCAGCACTCACCGTGTTTTCTTGTTTTCCATTCCAAGGGGTGCCTGACAAGCCAATGCTTGGACTCTCTCTTCCATGCAGTGAACTGTGCTGTCTTTTCCATGAAGGGATGGAGTGGGTTGGGCTATCAATGGCTTTGGCCAGTGCTTAGGTAAATGAATTAGGTGGAAAGATTAAAGCATGGGACCTGAATAGGGAAAAGACCTAGTAGCTTCTCTTTTCCAGCCCTCCAAGCTAATGGAGGATGCATCACTGCTGTATATTCCCCAGAGGTTTACCCTATGTAGTCTGAAACGCCAAAAACAACGGCACTTCCATTGTTTCCCTTGGGACCACTATCCAACAATACAGGAAATCAATGGAGGTAATTTTTCTTCATTTTCTTTACATATAGCCCATAATGCACCTTAAACCATTCCTCTCCCTCCTTGGTGTTTCCATCCTTCTAATTCTTGTAGATGATTCTCTCATCCCCACAGTCACTGTTTAGGGCAATTCTACACTACAAACTTGCATTGGCGCAGTTGCACCACTTGTGATGAAGACACTCTAAGCCAATTGGAGAGCTCTCCTGTTGGCTTAGTAACTTCAGCTCCGTGAGAGGCAGTAGCTAGGTCAATGGAAGACAAAGCGCTGTCTGCCCTGGATGTTCGGTCGGTAACTACATCACTCAAGGGTGTGCATTTTTCACACCGCTGAGTGACAGTTATACCAAACTAAGTGTGCAGTGTAGACCTGGCCTTAGTCAAGCTAGACTCATTTTGCTCTGATCTTAGAATCCTCTCAAGTTTGTCAGCATCAATTTGGCATTGTGATGCCCAGTATCATATGTAGTATTCTAGCTACCATGCCAAGGAGCTGTATGAAAAGGACTGTCATCTCCTTACTCTGGGAAAAATTAATGTTTTCTATATAGGTAGCCAAAACATCGCATTGGTCTATTGGCTGCAGCATCTGATGGGAAACTCATTCATTCAGTTTTCTCTCCACTACCAACCGAGATTTCTTTTGTAAATTACAGCTTTCCAGATACCACTTTCCCCTCTCCATGAGCTGAATATCTGCATTTCAGATTATTTCCCTACCATATATATTAGCTTCCATATGGCCAAATCAACGTGATTTTGTCTCCCCATCCAGCTTTTAAACTCTGTTTCTTTTCTCTCTACTCATTCGGCATTTGCAACGTCCCAATTGGTATCCAGAAAAGTACTCTTCTTCCCAATTGCCAAGGAATATGGTAGTAACACTGATCTCAGTTGCATCCCACTGGATGCCTTTCGCATCTCAATACAGTGCTGGTTTTCTTGATTCTTTAACCAATTTCCAGGCCATGTAACAGTGCTCACATCCCAACCAATTAACATTTCCAAGGATGACTAGAATCATAGACTCATAGGGTTAGAAGGGACCACAAGGGTCATCTAGTCGAGTGGTTCTCAACCAGGGGTTATGCAGAGGTCTTCTAGGGGTTCATCAGCTCATCTAGATATTTGCCTAGTTTTACAACAGGCTACACTAGTTGTAAAAACACTAGTGACGCCAGTACAAACTAAAATGTCATACAATGACTTGTTTATACTGCTCTATATACTATACACTGACATATAAGTACAATATTTAAATCCAATTGATTTATTTTATAATTATATGGTAAAAATGAGAAAGTCAGCAATTTTTCAGTAATAGTGTGCTGTGACTTTTTAATCTTTATGTCTGATTTTGAAAGCAAGTAGTTTTTAAGTGAGGTGAAACTTGTGGGTACGCAAGACAAATCAGACTCCTGAAAGGGGTACAGTAGTCTGGAAAGGTTGAGAGCCACTGATCTAATCAAACCTACTGCCAAGAACAGGACTTGTGGTGTCTAAACCATCCATGACAGATGGCTCCAGCCTCCTTTTGAAAACCTCCAGTGAAGGAGCTTCCCCAACCTCCCTAGGCAGTCTGTTCCATTGTCCTACTGTTCTTACAGGAAGGAATTTTTTTCTGAGATTTAATCTAAAACTTAATTTAATCACATCAGATAACACTGAATACACTACTGAAATCTAGAGCCCTCACATCACTACCACATTCCCTTCATCCACTCCTTTTGGAATTGGATTGTGAAAAGCAAGCCCTTTTCTTGGTCTGATCTGTTCTTTTTAAGCCCATGCTGTTTGGTGTTCTGTTACCCTGTAGGTACTTACAAATTCTCTCTTTCATAATCTGGTCTATTATTGTACTAGGGACTGAAGTGAGACTGAATCTAAAGTAATTACGAGGATTTTCCCTTCTCCCCCTACATTTTATTTCCCCTGAAAGTCTGTGTACCTCCCCTCTTCTCAATGAGGTTGAAATTAATTGCCAATGGTTTAGTAAGCTGATTACAAAATTCTTTTAAGGATGGATCACACGTTATCCTATTGTGCCTAGTATATATTTATGTTTTTCAAGCATCTCTTTACCTTGGATTCTATCAATACTTTTATAAACCAAGTCTGCTTGCCGAGGTTTAGAAATGGAGCACACCAGACTTGAACAACGTCAGTATTATAGCTACGAACTGCTCAATGGAAGTTTACCACCCCCCCGATGCTTTAACAGGAATATTAATGGGCTTTGTGGAGTAATAACAAGGTTTTGTATGACATGCAGTAGATAACATACCCTGAAAGCTTGATGTAAAGAGAGACTATAATGCTGCATAAACACAGACTGTGAGATCTGAACCGACAGCTCAAGAACAGGAGCACAGTTAGACCCCCACCCTTACACTCTAGTGTTACAGAACAAAACAGATTCCTCACCTGATGGGATAAGTGTTCTTGTGAGAATGGAGCCAGCATGGCATGGGTTTGCCTAAAACATTCCGCAAGGTAATCTGGGAGCCATAGGCCACCTCAAGGGGCTGGCCCTGTGTGATCCGAGCTAGCCCGCCCTAAAAGCGTAAGAAGATAATAAACCAGAGGAAAAAAACTCAGAAGCTGTTTAACTCTGAAGAGTGTCACTCACAGCTTTAACGTGTAATATAACATGTTAGTATAAGGCTTGCTGTCCTCATTACAGCTATACAATTCAGATCCCGCAACACTATGCTCAAAAGGTAATCTGGTTACAGAATGAAGCCTGCAGGATTTCAGGGTCTCAGGGAACATCCCCAAAGCAATCCTGCACCAACAATAAACTAAGGAACTATTCTATATGAGCTCTGTTCTATTCTATGTAGGTCCTTACACTGCGCTCAGCACCGCAGTCTGAGGATTAAGCAATGTGACTAACATCTGCCTCTACTGAACCTGTAGATAGAGCCCCGTAAAATAAATTTTTATAATTTTGGGGGGTTTGGGAGAGAATCTCTTATTTCATTTTATCAATTCCCCCATCCACAGTGAGGCTGGTCCTGCCCCCCAGAGGTATTGGAAGAGGGTTGAGTCATGCCCCCAGGGGAGTGGGAGGCACAGGGGGAGGGTTGGGCCCTGCCTGAGGAGATAGGGAGGCCTGGGGGAGACAGGTGTTACAGAGCAAGCCTGCCCCACACTCACGCAGCAGCTCCTGTCCCTTGGAGGTGGCCCTGGCTCCCTGCTCTGGGCACTGCAAACTGACACATGGGGTCGCAGTACCACTCATGTTTGACCCATCCACCCTGCCATCATGATGATAGGGGCCAAATCTGAGTGAGTGGCGGGACAGGAGCTGCCACTAGAGGGTGAGTTTTTCATTTTATTTCATGTTGGTTTGCATTTGCAAATAAAACAGGGCTCTATCTACAGGTGACCCACTGTGTTAGGGGCATGTTACTGATCTCGCCCTGACTAGATGGTTTCCCTCCAATTCTGGGTTTGGATATTTTTCAAACCCCCTTGTGATTTCATTATATCATTTATTTGTGAGACTAATTCCATTGACTTCAGTAGTGTTGCTCTTATGTAAAAGAATGGGCATATTTTGTGTGGGACAGCAAAAATTGCTCTTGGTACAAAGGAAAGCCCCAGGATAGAGATGGGGACAGAGCTTTCACTTACTATTAGGACTCAGCACTTCCTCACTATTTCATCTTAAAGCCATTTTATAGCACAATAGCAGCAAGATGAGGACAAAGGAGCAAGTATTTCATGGTGCTAATTTAGTTCATTTCCACAACAGAGGGTATGTGCACGACCCATTTCCAACATCTCCTTTCCATCACTCCCACTTTCCTTACCTCCAAACTGGCCTGGAAAGCACTGGTCATAATCTGGTCATGAGGTCCTGAGCGGTATAGCAAAGTCAAGTGAACGTAGAAGAAAGACAGGTACATTGCTACTGGGATGACTACTAGAGCTAGTCCCCTCGCTAGCAAATGGCACAACACAGAAACCTGGCAGAATACAAAGAACTCACTGTTACATCCTTTCAGGTAAGTCCCAGTTTTGTGTAGCTCTCCCCCACTGACAAGTAATAAGATTAATACAGCTCAGGATCTCAAAGCACTTTACAAGTGTTATTTAATCAAGCTTCACAACATTTATTTGAAATATGGAAAGGTTGTTCTCATTTTACAGATGGGGAAACTGAGGCACAGATGAAGCGACTTGCCCACAGTCATGCAGCAGAGCTGGGTAAAAGTAAGCAGATCTGCTTATTCCCCTGCTCCCTCACCCCTGTCCCAGCTATTGAGGATAACCAGGTACTTGGTTATTTTTGAAAAGGAAAAGGAAAAAAAAATTCCCCAACTTCCCTGTGGACTTACCACTGCACACACTTTAATCACTTCTCCTGCAAGGTCAGATTGGGGTGCACAGGATACACTGAAATTGGATACGTTTTGACCTGCAGACCCTGTCAAACCATATTAAAGATGGGTAGCAGCAGGGGCAGGAGGGCAAGCCACTTCCCGTTCAGAAATACAGTTCGGCACCAGAAAAGCTACACACGTACACTTTATCTCAAACTTGACCCTGCTTTTTTCCTATAACATAGCTGGGCCATGGCTCTGCAAGCAGAGGGCTTCCAGACCATAACAGCAGGCTTAATTGTAACACATACCTAAGATTTCTTCAAGTGTTGAATTATTAGCTGATGGTTTAGAAGGCTTTTATCTTTCACCTCCTTCTCTGGATGCATGCTGTGAATGTAATTACATGCTACTTATCGAGTACATTAGGCTACCTACATTTGACAAGGTCTGGTCTCCTATCAAGTGCCAGGAGTGGACTCCAGCGATGGCCAAGAGCAGCATGTAGGTGAAAAGCCCCATGTATTTCACCCTGAGAAAACAGCACACAAAGATCAAACTGGGTTAAACATACCCAGACTATAGACAGGATTTAATGCAAGGTGTAAGTATTCAAATTCTCTCTTGAGCAAGGAGTTCCCAAGCCCAGGGACACTGGTGCTCCGGTTCTGTACGCTGGCTGAATCAGATGCTTTGTGACTTGGTCTCTGAAGTGGCTACTTGCTAATGACGAAGGCGGAAAGGCTGTTGATAACAAGGCAGCATATCACAAGGTAGAGCATGGAGGGTCCCTGAACTCAGACAAACACAAAGTTGGGAGCAGGAGTTGAAATCCAGGTCTCATTTTTTAGAAGGCCCTTCTCTGATGGACGCTTGTACCAATGTATGTATTTCATTCTTTCCAGTACAACCACCATCAGTTTGTCTGTCATTGCTTTATGTGGATTGATGTCATCGGCTCATTGATTATTTCAAGGGTATTCAAAGAAGAATAAAACCTGGAGAAGCTTGCTACAGACAGATGTGCCACAACTAGCTGCAGCATCAAGAGCAAGTCTTGAAAAGCTGAGCTCTTGAGAACACAGCAAAGCAAAGGCTGAGATGGTGAACACTGAAGCAATCTGGGAGTTTAGTAAAACAACATGATAGGAGAAGTCAGTTCTTACCCAACTGCACAGGAACAAGCAACTCCAGTCAGCAAAAGCCAAAACCACCAGCCTGCAGTGAAGGGGCTTAGATAAAAGGACAAAAGGAGAGAAAACACAGTAAGGTACAGGCACCCAACTAGAATTCTGTTATGCTAATAGTAGTTTATATTAGGCCTCCCAGGACAGCGATTGTTATCCTTGGTCTACGTGTGGATGTTAAACACTTCTCCTGACCCTGAAAAGTCATTCTGAGCAGCAAGAGTCTGCAAAGCTTCCAATACCACAAAAAAGCAATGGGCTAGGCCACAGGCTGGGGTAAGTTTAAAGGTTATTATTTTAAATGGGGCTCTGCAAGAATCAGAGAACACACAAAGCCGCACGAGAAGAGACAAAGATTTCTAAATTGACTCTGCGCCCATAAGCAATAACAAATGACTAATAGGGATATTTGTCACCCTCTTTATTTCTTTGCACAGGGAAATTTTCCAGACCAGGAATTGGCAATGAGGGAGAAACAGCCAAGGGATTTTTTTAAATTACAAGGAAGCCAAGACAACCCCACTATCATTTAAACAACACTTTAGAACATAAGAACAGCCCTACTGGATTAGACCAAAGGTCCATCTAGTCCAGTATCCTGTCTTCCGACAGTGGCCAATGCCCGGTGCTCCAGAGGGAATGAACAGAACAGGTAATCATCGAGTGATCCTTATCCCTGTCGCTCACTCCCAGCTTCTGGCAAACAGAGGCTAGGGACACCATCCCTGCCCATCCTGCCTAATAGCCATTGATGGACCTATCCTCCATGAATTTATCTAGTTCTTTTCTGAACCCTGTTATGGTCTTGGCCTTCACAACATCATCTGGCAAGCAGTTCCACAGGTTGACTGTGCATTGTGTGAAGAAATATTTCATTTTGTTTTAAACTTGCTGCCTCTTAATTTCATTTGGTGACCCCTAGCTCTTGTGTTATGAGGAATAAATAACACTTCCTCATGTACTTTCTCTACACCAGTCATGATTTTATAGACCTCAATCATATCCCCCCCTTAGTCGTCTCTTTTCCAAGCTGAAAAGTCCCAGTCTTATTAATCTTTCCTCATACAGAAGCCGTTCCATACCCCTAATAATTTTTGTTGCCCTTTTCTGAACCTTTTCCACTGCCAATATAGATTTAAACCTTGAAATTGCTTGGAAGATAAAATCCTTCCAACATCACTATGAGTGGTCAAGTATCATTATCCCCATTTTACTGAGGCGCAGAGAAATGAAGTGACTTGCCCAAGTCACAGCTACGATTCTTGCCTCCCCAGCCTGAATTTGGACCACTAGCCCACAACCCAAATAAGGCTTGCAGTACACCACACACAAGATTATTATAATTGGTGCCAGATAGCCTTTAATGTATTTATCTATATGGCAATTAAAAAAAACCCAAGAGGCACAAATGTTTTATACTTAAATGATGAATGGCTTATTACAACTAACTGGAAGGTTATCCAGTGCCCAGGAATGAAAACCAGCTGTACCTGCACTTCTGTAAATTGTAGAACTTCAGGTAGGACAAAATTGCAAGCAGGATAAAAAAGATTAGTACTGATTCCAAGAGCATCAGCCTGGATTGAGTGATCAGAGAGTTCTCTGTTAGAAACAGAAGGAGAAGATATATACACACCAAATTAGGCATAAATTATTGGTAGGAAAACTGTCAAGCAATACTCATGGCAGCAATAACACCATCAACAATAAGGACTTCTAAAGACATGATCAACTGAGAATCAAAGAAACATTTCCAAAGAAAGCAAAACAAAGGTCTTTTCACAGTATTATAAGCCTGAGATGAGAAACAGAGCCATACTCTGTGTTTGAGAAACCTTTCAAGCATGGGAAATGGCAGATGGGTGAGGGGAAGAAGAAAAGACTTGCTGAAATCTAAAGCTGAGGTATGGCCCTTCTGTCCTGCACACTCATTCCCAGTATATTACAGAAATCTGAGGAAGAGCTTGCAGAGGCTCCTCAAAGGCAAAGAAATAAAGCTGCCCGCATGGCTGTGAGGTTCCCTGTGTCGAACCTTCCTCTTTGTTCAATAATAGAGAGACCTAGTAGTGTCTATTTAGAAGCAGGGCTGGAACCGCAGGCTGTACTGCAGGTCAGGATTGAAGTGCATGGGAAGAGCTGTGAGTGGGGCTCAGGACTGAATAGTAGGATATGCTGATCAGGATTGATGCATTGTCAGAGCTGTGTGGGAGAAGCTACCGCAGCATCCACTTCCCTAACTCTCAGCACTGCTCTTACTAACTGCCACTAAAAAGTCACCGTAGAAGAATTTATAGGGGGAAGCGGATCATTCCCCCTCTGGATGGGGGGTAAGGCTGAAGGCACAATCCTTACCAAAGAGGATCAGGAGGGCAGCTACAAACGCGGCACAATGGGAGAAGTGCAGCTCTACCAAAATCTGGTACGCTAAAGGCACACACAGGGCACCAGTTAGCGCTGGCAGCAATCGCAAGGACCACACTGGCACGTTCATACTGTACTCTAGAACAGAAAACAGTGTGAGGACAAGAGCATTAGAAGCCTTTGCTTATTGTATCGGTGTTTGCAGGAAGAATAGAATTTGGTTTCATACAGCTCTTCTCAGACTCAAGGTACCTCCCCATGTTGTTTATAAACAGAGCAAAGATATTACAGCTAAGACTGTAGCTCCATCCTGCAATTTCTTTTACTCTCAGTTAGGGAACATTAGAACCTAATTATCTGAAGTAACGTAGGCTAATAATAATAATCCTTCACATTTATACAGTGCTTTCATCTGTAGACTTCAAAGGGCTTCAGAAATTGGGCAAGTATCATTGTTCCCCTTTTTAAAGACAGGTAAAGTGAAGCATGACGTTCAGAAAAAATGAGTCTCCACAACTCGAAAAGAAATCACTGGGAGCTGTGGATACTCAGCACCTCTGAAAACAGGGCAAATGGGACTTGCACAAGGTGTCACAGCAAGTCAATCTGAGAGCTGGGAGGTGACTTGATTCCCAGTCCCATTAGCCTATCCTCTGGACTATGCTGCCTTCTATAATTACTCCCTACTCTCCTCTGTGCTATGGGATCTTTAGCATCTTCTGAAACATCCACTGCAGTCATACAGAAGACTTTGATTTAACATCTCTTCTGAAGAAACATCACCAAGATCAAGTAAACAAACTAAACAAAAACAAAAAACCCTCTGCTTCTATTAGTGACTAAAACATCATCGATCAGCTCTGAAACGCACCTCTATTCTGTTGGAAGAATGAGCCACTGTTAAAAACAGCTCTTACCAGCCCCAATTCTGTTCCAAAGGAAGTTTCCATCAAAGCCTCCTAAGTAACCTGAAAAAGAACAGCAGCAGATATGGCTGGAGTGAGTGGCACATGGAAATGGGTGATAAAATGTTGAAGATTAATTAAAAACCAAATCTCTATGGAGAGTAATCAGAGTTAGCCTCCCACTGCATCCCCACAAGTGCCTCCTCAGTATTTTTATACTCGGACCACTTTCTGAAGACAGTGTCTTATGGACTCTCTCCCCCAGACACACATCTCCCTTGCAGCAGTGCTTTATTACATGAAAAAGTTACCTTAGGATAGCATGCAGGAGACAATATGAAAATAAACCACACACTGACATGAAAGGGGCAACTGCTTAGTTAATCCCCCCCCTTTTTATACTGTCCCTTTCCTCTCCATGGACTTCACACTTTTGGGGCCTGAATCTTCTCTTGTTGCCTACTATTCCCAGTGCTCTAAGCTCTCCAGGTCATTGTACAGTTTGGTTTGGTCCTCCTGTTTGTCTGGGAGTAAGATAAAAGTGTGGGTGAAACGTCCATCGTAATAGGGAAATGGGTAGGGGTCATGGCAAATGGTATACATGCAGAGTTACACCGCTTTCCCCCCTCCTGCACTCCAAGCCACTAGCCCAAAATCCATGTGGTCATTCTGAAGCAAATGAAATCAGCAAGGTCTCTGTGGAAGAAATTCTGCCCTATCCCTTCTCCACAAGGATAGAATTTGAGAACTGAAGCCATATCTGCAACCTGTTCCTTTTTCCCCAAAGCAACGAGCAATTAAATGCTCCCTAAATTAAAGTTTAGTGGAGTCCCTACCTCCAAAAGCTAGCAGCATGTGGCCAAACGGCGGGCCACTATCATCCACAAAAAAGATCCGCTTCATGTACAGAGACACAAACTGGCCATAGTAAACTTCATCAAAACTGAAACACCACAGAGAAAGAAATGTGTCAAGTCTAAGTGGAAACATCTCACAACGCACCCCCCCATACCTTAGTGATGGGGACATTAACTGACTCCTCCTTTGGCAATCTCAGCAGGAGGACTGAATGGAGCATAGAGATTTAGCATCCCTTTCAGTCCTCTAGGTCAGGGTTGAGGCATGCTGGTGAGGATGCTTGCACTGCCACTGCATGTGCTGAATCCATACCAGGGAGGCAAGTATCCTGAGTCAGCAACTCAGAACCTATCATCACCATTACATATTCACTTGCAAACTTAAAAAAAAAAAAAAATCACATGTATTTTAAGTAGGAAGTGAAGCACTGTGCTTACACCACAGCCCGTGGGTAGGAGAGCGCCCAGAGCCGGTTTACTAATCCCATCACAGTCAGAGCCACCAGATTCACATTGATCTCTGCAGTGACCACAACAGGCTGCTTCAGGAATTCCAACATCCTGCAGAATGGTTTGTTCAAGCCTCTGAAAGCAAAGCGGGAGAAGAAAACAGCTGCAGTTACCATTCAGATCAGAAATGAGTCACTTATCTAAGGCACTGCCAGCAGTTTAGGACAACAACATTTCCAGTATTCTCTTTTCCAATCTGCAAGTGAAGTATTTTCTATATGCAACCTGTGCAACAATAATCCTAAAATGCTGCTCTACTCTAATAAGTGTCTACCTAAAAATGGCAGATACCTTTTCAGTCTGCTTCCACACATACAGTCATTATTACCTGTCCTTACTAGTTTCATATATTTTCCCTATTTCTAACTCATTACCCCTGCAGAGCCAACACAACTCAGCTCAAGGAGAGACTTCTGGATACTTACCCTGCTTCATGCATCACCAGCAGAATAACTGTAAAAGTAAATTTCATACTCAGACGCTTTATTGCTGATGAAGCGTGATCCAGCCTCTCCGACCCGGGGCGGAGTCGGCCGTGCGGGCACTTAGTGTGGACGCTTGCAGACGGAGGAAATTTGCTCTGGACACAGAGGCGCAACAAACATGAACCGCGTGGTGCCATTTTTGGAGAGGCAATCAGACACGTTGATGAGGGGACTTTATTGCAGTCCCGAGAGGAAACAAACCGACTGCTTGTGCAGGACACCCATGAAACGAGGCAACAGCCCTGGAGGCCCGGGGAAGGGCGGGGAGGGGGGGGGGGAACAGTGCCTGGAGAGAGCGAGACAAGGGCGGGGTTGGTGCTCACCTCAAAACACAGAGATCCGTGTGCGTCCCTTCCACCTAGGGCGAGAGACTAGGCCCGAAACAACCGCCAGCCCCACAGGCCGCGCCGCCAGACCGGTATTTCCCCAGCCTGCGTCCGGCAGAGCCGAGGCCCATGCTCACGCCTGGCGGGCCGGCCCCGGGTCGCTCCGAGGCTGGCGGAGACACCACACAAGCGGGAATCTGGGTGGCGGGGCCGCCCTCCCGACACCCCCTCACCACTCCCCCCCCCCTTCGGCCGCGCGCGCTGCGCTGAGGAGAACCCCAGCCCGCTACACCCTCGGCTCGGGCAGGAGCGCGCGCCCGCGTCACCCGCCCCAGCGCCGCGCCGCGCCCCGCCCCCCGGGCTCGGGTCCGCCCCCCGACGGCAGACCAATCACAGCCCCCGGCTCCCCGAACGGCAGGCGCAGCCTCCCCGCCCCAGTGCGCAGCTGCGGCCAAGGGAGAGGGCGGGGCCACCTGTCAGCGGTCACGGGGTCCGGAAGCTGCCGTGCGTAGTCTCCCGGCGTAACATCAGAGGCACAGCGGAAATGCCCAGTTGCCATAGCAGCAACCTGGGGGCGTGGGAGGGCGGGAGTCGCAAATGCAAATTTCAGCAGCTAAGCCCCGGCCGGGTGGCTCCATCGTCCACGTAGTAAAGCCGCAGCGGGGGAAGGAGGAGTGGATTCGGTTTCACAAGGGGAGAAACGGAGGCACAGAGGCGAAGCTGCTTCCTGGCGTTAGATGGCTAGTTCGTGGTAGGAAATTTTATCGGCATTTCCCCACACGGTCATGGCTCTTACTGCTGGAGGGAGGCAGGCACCTGTAGCCCCCCCCCCCCGTGGTGTTTACATTACAGCTTCCATGGATGGAGCCGTACTCTGCAGAAAAACAGTACAGGCCGAAGTAGTTCTGCAACAGGGGCTTATAATCTTCTGGTTAGTCTGTACGTGGAGGACTGTAGTCCTCGTTACCAGCCTGTACAATACCTGGCACAAGGGGGGCCCTAGGTATCACAGTGATATAAATAAGCTATTAGAAACAATAGGAATTGTGTGTACTGTAAGCCGTTACAAAAGGCAAAAACATCTGTTTAGTTATGGAAGAGAATACAAAGTGTAGCATTAAGTGTTCAGAGAGCATGGTAAGAGGCACACTATAAAAACCTAGCTACATAAATCTCTTCCTAAAAATATAAACCAAACAAAATCACACAGGGAATTTGAGAAAAGCATAATCTGCTTTATTTATTTATTTTTTTAACTTTTTTATTTAAATAAGGAGAATTCTTTCATATGGAAAGAGCTAATACAATCACATATTTGAAAGGAGAAACAAAAGGTATGGAAAAGAAGGAAAAAGGGCAATAAAGAGCGTGCCACCACTGGCCTGGTGATTTCGTGATTTGAGTTCTGGTCCAAGTTAAAGTTTCCAAAAAATATGAACAGGTTGCACATTACACATTTATCCATCGTCTGCCCTTTCAAATATCTGGTCTACATGAAAAGACAAAGAGGAAAGGCCAAAAAAATTTTACTACACAGGTCATGAGGTTATAAGCTTTAAGGAGTACAATATCCCCTTTAGAAACAATGAATGCAATTGATACAGAACCAGAGAAAGGATTCCAAATAAGGACAATGCCTTGACATGCTAAAGAGTGAGTGCCTCCACGGCTGCTGCTGTGATTCCCAGAACTACCGGTTAGCTATTGCCTGCAGACATCTTGAGGTGCTAGGGACAAATAGTTAAATCCAAGAGATTCTCTATGCCACTTGGAATGTCTTGGGGGCCTTTGGATTTAAAAAAAAAAAAAAAAAAAATCCAAAAATACATAGTTGGACTGGCTCTGCCTCTTCACACAGCCCGTAGTTCCATTGCTTTAGTAACTGTTCATCTCTTAGTATTGGGCCACAACTACATTACAAGGATTCTGCTTGTTATTGTAAATATAATTATTACTCATAAGAGAAATCTTTCATACAAGGAAACTGGGGGCTGTCTGCCAAAAATAGCTGACATTCCAAAAAATTAATCTGTGCTTAACCAGTCAGGAGCAAAACAGAAGAAGGATAACATAATGCAACAGAACAGTTCTTAGCATGGAGTGGTGCGCGTTTAAAAGTGAATATAGTAGCCTGCCAAAAAGTGAGACATAGCAGAAATGCTAAGCTCTGTTTTTATATATCTATATAAATATACATGAACCACAGGGCAGCTTGTAGCTTTGCAGCATTCTCGCACGGAAATCTGTTAAATGGTGCGCCTCTCTGCATGTACACAACACATATGAGATTCAATGGGCTGAGAACACATTCAGAGTTACTGAATGCTGTACAGTTGTCAAATGGGAAAGCCAACAGTGAGTTATGAAAGATCAACACCACCACCTGCTTCACTGGTGACTGTGCTGATTTAGCCTTTCACTTAAAATGTACAGGGCATCCTTTTCAAAACTCACGTTAATTTTTGTAATTGAGAGCTAAAAGCAGACTGAACACAGAGGAAAGCAGGTAGCACTGAATGCAGCTGACAGGCCAGTACTCACTGTGCACAATAGGATAATATCTACCCACATACATGCTTCAGGCTTTCCGCTAAACAGTCTGGTTAAACTGCAGAACACAGTCAGCCTCTGAACACTTCTGCTTAACCCACTGTTGTGAGAGTATGGATTCCACCTCTCCCTCCCACTGCATACTGTATCTGTTTGGCAGCCAGTCTGCAGATAAAGCAAATTTCAGCAGCAAAGAAGTCATTATGGGGCCCCACATTTCAGCAGTGGAGATGGCAAGTAGAAGTAACGACCTATAAATCCGTCAACATTCCATGCATCTCCAACCTCTCCCTCCCAAAGATGAATTGGTATAGGGCCCAGAGACCTTTACATTTCTGTACCTTGATGACTGGAGACAGTTCCATTTATTTGACTCCAAGAGCATCACAGACTGCACTAACCCTGTACTAGCTCTAACAAACAACATGGCAGAGAAGTTAAAACTTTGGGCTCTAAAACTGCTTTCCATCAGACAAAAATCCATTAAGTGAAAGAGTCTTGTAAACCGCAGCTGACAGTCACGCAAAGGTGATGAATGGAATGAAGCTCTCATGCATTTCTTGGCCTTTCCTGCACAGAATAATTCAGACATAATATATAAATAGAGCAGTGAAACATTTACTTTTTCACCTAGACCTACAACATCAAATACATATAAATAAATTTTAGTGTTTTATTCTGTTTGGGGATGAAGGGGGTAAAGGAGAAAGAGGGATGACCTTTTTCAACAGGAAGTACTATAGTTCTGATGGCATTTACACCAGAGGGACTGAAACATCTCATATCTAGCAATAACCTGATTTCTCCAACACATAGGACCATTCAAGAGGTCTTATAGGATGAAGGAAAAAGGTCTGAGTCTTTGAAAAGACTAAATAGTGTGTCTAGGGGTGGAAGGAAAGAGAAGAGAGGTTTGGATAAGTCTTTAGCCATTAGACTCCGGTCTGATATTACCTTGGGCCAGCTGGGCAAAGAATGTGGGGGGCAGGGAGGACGGGAGGGCCCCACAATGTAATAAAGACATTTTAGCCAATTCAATTGCTCACAATATTTCAAGGTGAAGGTGGGGAGGGAGACAGGGATAGAAGGGGGCTGGATGACTCACTGGTGGAGGAGCCTTTGGAAATTGTTGGGAGCAGGAATGAAGACTAGCAGATGAGAAAACAAGTTTAGGAGATTTCTGAAGGCTCTGTGTGTCGTTAATTCTCAAGGTCTGTACTTTGTAGAGTGCTAGAGATATGGTGACACACTGCTGTAATGTTAAAAATCCACAAAATTAAAAAGAAAGTTCTGTTTTTTGTTTTTTGTTTTTTTTAAAAGTACCAACCTGTCCCAATCCCTTCAGGGTTCTTTACCATGCTCTGAGGGGACATTACTATGTCTAAGTTAGTTCAGGTATCTAAACTCTTCCTAATGTTATTGTAAAACCTGATTTATACCTAGCTTAAAACTTCAAATGCATCTCTAGAAAATCCTGGAGAACCTTCTCTTCTGAAAAAACACTTTCAGACGACTTCCCAATTACATTCTTTGTTCAAAATGTCTTCTTTGGAACCACCAGCAATTTACCTGCTGCCATCTAGCATAGGTAGATGGTACAGTCAGTAAGCTATCATCTACCAGAGAAGTGACATTCTCCTTCCCTAATTTCAGAGTAACAGAGTCCATTCTTTGTTTAAGAGCTAAATAGTACAAACAAGTTAGCTGGAGGTGGTTCAGTTTACTTAAGACCAATATCAGCTCTAACCCAAGCACCTTCAGGAACTGGCAAGTCAGTCCTGTAAGACAGATAGATAAATAGATACACAACACCCAATCAAAACAAAAAAACAAAAAAAAAAACCAAAACACAACCTCCAAAACTCTTCCCATTGGGACCTTTTTTTAACATGCCCCCAAATTCTTTTGAGGAAGTGCATACCCACTGGATACAACTGCACCAAAAGGAGAGAACCACTTCTTGTTAGTCTGGGGAAGGAGAGAACACAGGGATGAATCAAAACTGCCTCTATGCAACCATATGCTTCTGATGCAAAAAAAAAGAATTGAATTTTTGTACAATGACTGGGGTTCCCACTGGTTTGTGTCCATGGGAGTTGTGCAAAAAGCTGTGAAGATGAGAAAGAAGCAGAGAGCAAGACCTGGAGAAGTAGGGGGAGAGAAGCTCAGAGACCAGCCCCTGGGGAAACAGAGCAGCCCCATGAGGCAAGGTGGCAAGAATTAGAGCGGCCAAGAGTGGAGCATAGAGAGAGCATCACAACTGCAAAAAGTAGTCCAAATAGACCTGTTGGCTCTAGCCAACTCTTCTGACCCATGCAAGGTGTGGAGATTCATTGACAGATTTTACATTTTGTAAATCCATGATTTACCTTTTGCTGTACATTTGGCAGTCTCCAAAACAAAACCCAACCCACAAAAACAACTAGATCCAAATGAGCTTGCAACAGAAATTCAGTGCCTTTCCTTAAAACAAAAATGCCACATTTTGTTGTGCACAGGGCACCCCAAAGCTACAGTTAAGTGGTGCAAGTTTCAAGATTAATGCATTGATCTACTATATACCTGTGTTACACATTTACTTCTAAAGCAAGCACTGCTTCTAGCTTAAAACCAAAATACTGAAAAATTACTGAATGCCTTAACTGTCCTGTATTTCTCTTAATCAAATAATCTGGATGGCTAAACCTCCTGGGGGGAGAGCACCCAAACAATTCAATTTAAGAGAGTCACAACTGTCAATGTAGCACAGAACTGTATATAAAATTAAGCAGTTCTGTCTCAGAACATGATATTGGTTTGAGGAGTTATTTTCTGGGAGGAATGAGGGGGCAGAGAGAAGGGGGAAATGAGAGAACATATAAAAGTTTTGCAATAAACAAAGATATAGCTTTTTTTTTTTTTTTTTTTTTTTGTAAAAACCTCAGCTGCCTTTAAAATGAAAAACCTCCAACTAACCCTCTCCCCCTGTTGCCATTCTGCTGACACAGAAGTAGGGAAGGAGAAGGATGGGCTTTGCCAAATGAGCTATCCTGGCTACCTGTGGGTGGGGTACGAAAATAAAAATGGCTTGAGCCACTCAACAGTCACGTGGGGGCAGGTGGTTGGTTTGTTTTTTGAGCAAGCAGGTCAATGTCATATCCACTGTTTCAAACTGCTTTGTTGGGAGAGGGGCTCGGATTATGTCGCTTTAGTCAGTGTTGGTTTGGTGGTGGATCTGGCCAGATTTTCAGAACTTCCAGTGGGGTACAGGCTGAACTGCAATGCCTCTTTCAGCCAGTAGAGACAGCAGGTGATCACGGGCTCTCCTAGGCCTTGCTTTCCTCCACTTTTACTGCTTGAGGTTTGATCGCTCCCGTGCGCACCGGCTTCATCTGGTTTGCAGAGGATGGTTCTTGCAATTTCACAGCTCCCAGGTTGGTTTTATTTTCATCCACTCGCTGCTTTGCCTTTTGACATAGAGAAACAAAGAATTAGCTAGCAAGGGGACCTAGGAACGAACAAAAACAAAGGTGTATAGCATAATTGACTGTGCAGCTCTGATGTAAAGGCTTCTTACTGGTAAGTGTTTGGCACACTACTAGTCAGTTCCCACCCAAAGGATACCCAAAGCAATAAAAGCAGGCAGCAATTTTAACACCAGCTTCCCTAAAGTGAGGTCTAGCAACCTGCAGAAGGTTTCTTGGGCTACTGCTTTGCCAGAGACTGCTCAATTACTCTCCCCTCTCATTTCTGATTACCCCTTCATGGATACATAGGGATACTTGTGTGGCCCAGCAATATTGCTAAAACCTGTCAAGCATGTGAATTTGTTGGCTGTGTGTTGAAGCTGGTATCTTCCCCTACAAGACTAAGATAGTCACCCAAATGTGCTCCAAAATTCTAGTATTCCCTGTTTTTGAGGCACTTTGCTCTTCTAAAGCACTTCACATGTAAGCATCCCAAAATGCTTTGCAATCATGAGCTATTTTAGCTTCAACATCATCTCCCCTCCCCAATTTTTACGGACAGGGAAAACAAAAAGACACTGACTTCCCCAAGGTCACACAGCAAGTCTGTGGCAGGCCTGGGAACAGTATCCACATCTCCTCGTTATGTGCCATCCTCGACTTTTAGTGAGAAACCTCCTGGCTACACCAAGGAAACTTCTCACCTGCTTTCCCTGGGGAGTTTTCAGTAATTTGGTCTCGTGTGGGTAGATAAAGACCAAGAAATAGATGGGGTAATATATTTTATTTCTGATATGCCCTTATCTCCCACTAGAGTGCTCAAATATAATAAATGTATAATAAATAAAACCAAGTCAGAAGGACAGTAACAATTAAGGATCCAACATTACCGTAACAGTACACACTTATGAGAAAACTGATGCATAGATAAGAAGTGGGGACAGGCTGGAGTGGAGCAGATTACTTAGAACTGCAAGGTCACCTAGCAAATGGGGTTCTGGTCAATGACTCAGGGTTCCTAGTTGCTGTGGTTATTCAAATAAAAATACCAAACAGCATAAACACAGGGAAAGCCCTTGAACAGAATCATGTTAAGGAAAAAATCAGTCAGTGTTGCTAATGGGATCACCATAGATATCTAGATAAAGAGCACACACACGCAAACACACACACACACAGAGGGACGTCAAGGGGAAGCAAATTCCACATCCTAGCACTGCCAACAGCACAGACATGGTTGCCTGCCAGCTCAAAACACAATGATAGGATCTCTATGAATCGGGCAGCATGCAAGAGCAGATACTCTCAGGACAAGATTCAAAAGATATTAACATACTCTACCTGTTGTACATAGTGTCCCTGCACGGAACCCATGTTGACTGCTGGTCCAGATGGCTTCCCACTGGGGCTGGCAGAGCTAGGCCTAGAAATCAAAGGGATGAGAGCATACATGGAGCATTACCAATGGAACAGGAACACGGTCAGTGTGAAAGCAAGGTCCCTTCAGAATACGCAAGAAGCAGGGCCAGTTGTGCATTAGAACATCCTTATATGGCCAGTTGAGCTCTTAAAAACGCCAACCCAAGTGAAAGCACATTCACTAGATGGGGAAGAAAATGCAACTAAGAGTCAAGGAGGCTCAGAATCTGAGGTTTTAGAGTTTCTGGACATTAGTCCCTCAGCTCCTTGGGCTTGTGAGGACAAAACTAGAATCCTGACATTTATTCCACATCCCAGCATTTCCACTTCGGCAAGGAGCACCAATTTAATTCCATTAGAATCTCAAGGCTCTGATGCAATCCCAGTAACTTTCTGCATTTCGCCGAAGTGCCACAGAGCTAATTAGGGTGGTTTGTGGGGATTTTTCCCCCCAAACAACAAAGCTGTCCCATGACACTTTTACATCAGTATCTGGTCTAACGTAGATTCTACGTTTGAAGACATCAGTAGATCCTGCAGAAGAAAGCATGATACAAACACCATTTCTCTGCAAGTGCTAAGTACTATACCCTGTCCCATTCAACACTTTTCAACCAAGACGTCATTCGGGAGCTATGGGGCTACGCTCTGGATCCTTTACCTGTAAGTATGTGGTGATGGTACAGATCCTCCGGAGGACATGTTCTGTTTACCATCTGTGAAGTGAAACCCTTTCATTTCCATTTGGGAGGACTGAGAAGGGAAATGAGTTAGAAAATATCTTCTGTATATCCAAAGATCTCAAAGCACTTCACAAACACTTCAATCAATCTTTAGCCTTGCCCCCACCCCCTATGAAGCAAGTATCATTATTCCCATTTTACAGATGTGGAAACTGAGGCACTCGGGCAAGATGATTTGCCCCAATTTGAGGCACAATCAGGAAGAGAACACAAAGGCCTGACTTCTAGCCACCCATGCTGTCTCCACTAGAAAACACTCCTTATAAGGATACATCTAACCAGCCACAACATTGACACGTCCACTCAGATGGAGACATTTTACAACTGTGTTGCACTTTATGAACTGTGTTCCAGGTGTGCGTGTGGTTAACCACCCATCTGATCTCTAAGAAAACTTGGAGTTTACATTTAATTTAAATGGAAATTCCAAACTGGATCCAGATAGGGTTCTGATTCCTGGAAGTGGAATCATGAACAGCAGAAGAACTGGAGAGACTGCTGGCTTGGGCTTTGGAGACAGGAGGAATGGCGCCCCTTTGCTTCCACTCCAATCACTGGTTTGGAAGATAAGGACCCAGTAAGCAAGCATTACCCCCCAATGATGGCAAACTGTATCCCCACAAGAGGTTCCCCCTGCCCTTTTTTTTTTTTTTAAAAAAAACTATGGAGGGACCAAACCCAAATGCAAGACTCCTTAAAGAATGCCAAGGTGTTCATGCAGTACGTAGCCCTTACCTCCCTGCTGGTAGTGAGGACAGAAGGCTGAGATCCAGGTGGAAGAATCCTGCGGGGAGCTCCTACAGACAGATTCTGCCCCTGAGGAAGCTGGATAGACTGTGGTAAAATCAGTGGCTGCTGGCCAGAACCATACCGGGGCAGAGGAAGCTGGGACCCAGGCATAGGCATTGTTAGCTGCATGATAATTTACATGTGATTACTTAATGGAAACAACAATGGTCCGTCTCAACATGTTCCCTACTAATACCTTAAAAGCACAGCATTTTATGCTTAAAAGCATACCTAAAAGAAACATCTTAAACCTGACACACTGCTATAGAACAAATGCAGATGTGAACATTAAAGAGGGACTTTCATCCTGAAAATCATTTTAAGATAGAGTTGCCAGACCCTGTAACCACACCATCTGTTCTTTTAATAAAGTGCTGTTCTAGCAAGACTGTGCTCAGACACAGGGCTTTCCTGATCGCCTGGAGCCTTCATCGGTTCTTCTTCAGTCTTCCTCGTGGTCACTGCATGGCAAGCCCTCTGAGTGGTGATGGCAGCCACAATGGCGTCAGACAGCTCACCTTTTGTTTTCAGCTCGATGTCCACATCTAAAAATCTGCTATACTCCTCTGCTGGTGTGATTTCAGGGACTGGAACATCAGGAAGGTTCACACTGGCCTCAGCTTTACGTTCCATGACAGGCTTCAATCCCTTCTTGAAACAATTGATGATGGTGGTGGTTAAAAGTGATTAAAAAAATTAACTCAGGACTCAATGGCTATTAAAAAAGACCAAATTTTCAAAAGGGCTCGTAAAACATGGAGGGAGGACAAGAGGCAAGAAGAGGCTACCATTTACAAACTCAGGCACAGTTCACATACATTGCCATGATCCTTAGCAAGCCGTGCTGCCCTTCTTTTTTTTTTTTTTTTTTAAATGAAGTGGATGCCCATACTTATCACGCTGTCCAAGAAACCTATTCACTTTGCATGTGGCTTTTCCTTCTGTTCCTTGCCACTTTTGCTAGTTATCAGAGATCTTTAAAACAAGACTTCTCTCCCTCGCAGCCTCTCATTCCCTCTTACTCGATCTGGTAGTTCGCATAATTGCTGGATTTGGGACTTCCCATGACACCACATTGTAATGACAGAGGATTACGGCTTCATTACATGATCCAGGAAGGAAAGACCAGGTAACAAGGGATAAAGCACTTCTTCAAATACTTAGTTGGCCAGTAACTTCATTTTCCCCAGCTAAGTTACTTTCCGTAATTAACAATCCTTGTTCTTGAGTCTGCCTCAGCATGAAAGTCCCTCTTTAAGATAAAAAGATTAGGAATATGCTGGTTTTCATTGTATTTTTTAAACATTTACTGTATTGCGCAATATAAGCAAAGTTTACAGCCAACTACAATACTTCTCCACTGAAGCAACTCAATAGTTGTGCTCCGTATCCACATAAACACAGCTGCCCTGACAGTAGGATTTATTGTGCCTTTCTGAACTATATTTAATAAAGAAAAAAGCAAGAGGATGACATGAAAACACAGTGAAACTTCTATTAAGATACCACCCAACAGACTAGCAGAAATTGTTAATTAGGCCAAAACGCTCAATTAGTTGAAATAAAAAGAGATGGGTCTTTAATTAAAGGTCAAACAAAATTACCCTGAAAACACTGATGATTTTAAAATGGTTACTACTAAAGATATGGGGAGGTGTTGGCCTACTGAAGCTGGGGCTCTTAGGGCAGCTATCACTGCAGTGTCATGGCCTCAGATCCCAAAAGCACAGTAAGAGCTTTAAGAAAACGCAAAGCAGCAATCACGTCAGTAGTGGACACACAAATCACAGGCCTTTGCCATCAGCAGAAAGAGGATACTTAATTTCACTAAGTTAACCATTGTGAGTTTTAAACAGAGGTACACGTAACAAGTAAAGCACCTCAAAGTCTGTTGTGCTGTACTTCTAACATCACTATTGTCTCCTTACAAAGGGCTTACTGATGAAAGTATATGGTGCACCACAAACAGCAACTAAGACCCAGTCTCAGAAACTGCATTTCTGTGAACACATGCAAAAAAACAGGGGGGGCATGCTAGTTTTGTTCCTAACCTGTGTAAGTTGGGAGTCCATCATCTGTGAGGCTCCCATACTGGCTGCTTGGTTTATCTGGCCTTCATAAACCAGTGTCTGGCTTCCACTCATTGGCTGATAAGGGGACCCAGATTGTGTTTTTACCATCTCCAAGGGCTGCATGCCTGGGAAGGCAGAATATGGGGGCTTCAGAGCAGCACCTCCCGTCAGGACCATGGTACTGGGCTGGGACAGACTGGGGTGCATGTACACCGGAGACCTAAAGAAGAGAAACAGGTTAATGCACAATGATAAAGCTTATTAGAGACTGCATACAACTGCATTTGGCTGCTGGGTTACAAACAGCATTCTAAAAGGTAATCTCTACTACAAAGATCAACTAGGGAATAAAAACCTGTAGCTCCACGTTTTTTTCAGCTCTAGAATTTAATTTTGTACAGCTCCTTTCATACAAATCCTAAAGCTTTTAGGGCTAAGTCTCCATCTCACTGAAGTCAATAGGAGTTTTGTCACTGACTTCAATGGAATCAATATTTCTCTCTTTACGAAGTTCAGTCATATAGTGGCAGTGAAGTGACTGTAGTGGTAAGTAGCTCAAACCACCCCGGATGGTAAAAACTGTTTCACTGAATGTGTCCTAGGGTACTGGAGTGATCTCCATCAGCAGGGGAGAACCAAAGCTTCTTGGCCAAAAGTTCACCTTTCAGCAGATCAGTTTCTTTTATCTAAAGGTCAGGCCAAGGGCACCAAATGAAGACCAGTATGCAGCCACCATCCCTGCATCCCTCTGCCAAATGCACCTTCTTGTAACATGCCTGCTTTCCCAGACCTGGGACTTTTCTTAGCATAGGCTGGCAATCAAATGCATTGTGCAAGTGTTCTGTGGGATACAGACAAACATCCATGGGAACTGCAGGAATCCTGCATTATCTCAGTCACCCACACTGGGAAGTCCCTTCAAAATTATGAGCCAGCACCATGGTGTTTGTCCACCAGGAGCAGTGTGAAATCAACTAGAATTGACCAATTCTAGTTAATTTATCCACAGATGGTGTCTTGGAAAGGCCACTGTGCTGCAGTGCGGCAGAAAGGTAAAGAGAGAGCTACTTGTAACATGACTAGTAGACAGAAAAACCCTGAAAATGTTGAAGTCTTCATCCCCACATTTGCATGAGTATTTTTGTGGGGGAGAGGTGTACGATTTCCCACCCAAACAGTGTAAATCAAAGCACTGTGTTAGGGCCCAGAACTGTAGAAATGCTTGCGGTAAGGGAGGATCCAGGTCGCCAGGGACACATCTACACTGCATTTTAAAACCCATGGCAGTGAGCCTCAGAGCCTGGGTCTACAGACTCAGGCTCACACTCCAGTGCTAAAAACAGCTGAGCAGATATTCAGGCTCGGGCCAGAGTTCGGGGTCTGAAACCCAACCCCCTGTTCAGGCTTCAGAGTCTGAGCCCAAATGTCTCCACAGCTGTTTATAACACTGTAGTGTGAGCTCCATGAGCTCAAGTCTGTAGTCTCGGGCTCAGACTGGCTGCCAGGGGTTTTAAAACACCGAGTGGACATACCTCACAAGTTCACAATAGTTTGGCAAGAGTGAAAGTGATTCACACAGGATTTGGCTGGCTTTAACATTACCATATGAATCTATGAATCATTCTCCTATTTACACAAGAACCCTTCTGTCTACATCTGATGGAGGAGAAGAGACAGTACTGTGCAAACGCTTGTGGGTGTGGGCGGCAAGGGGATGGAAAGTTGCAAAGGTATGACATTAGCAAGAGGGGAAAAGGAGGGGGAAAGAACATCCCTGCAGATGTACTTTGCAGATCAAAACACGAGAGCTCTGCCGTTGGGGAAACAAACCCAGGAACTGTTACCTGAAGGGCTGTATGGAGCTGTAGATCTCTTGGGACTGGGAGACAGGCAGGCCTCCTCTCAGCCCAAGCTGAGCTTGGGCCTGTAAAGATGTGTGAAGGGAAATCGGAATCTGCTGAGCAGCAGCAGCCTGCAGAGGAAATGAAGGTGATTGAAAGGCACGAAGGCGGTCAGAAACTCTCCTGTGGGGTTAAAAGACCATCTGTTTCTTCATCTAGTCGCTCCACCACAAAAGTTATCCAAGCTGCAACTCCACCCAAATGCCCCCAGTGTCATTTCTCTGGCCAGTACATGACTGAATAGAAAGTGAATGATGGCTCAGAGAGAGAGAATAGGAATTTAATGCTCAAAAAAAGGATCACACTGACTCCCTTAGGGGACTGAAGCTCTCTGTATATAGAACAGGCCCATCACGTCAGTGATTTTCCTAGCTCTCATGGGGCTCTGAAGGGATTCTCCACAGCCCATCCAACACCCTGTTTGCTGAAACTGTCAGAGCTCCCAGTTAGTACTGACCAGTTGGTGGTTTTGGGGACAGACACTCGTCCACAGGGAACTGGTCTGAGGTTCAAACTGGTTTTCATGTTCTGCTAAGAATAGTGCTGGGAAATTTACACTCTGTCACTCAAAGGCAAGTTTTACAGAGCCCACCCCTCTTAAACCCAGTCAAAAGATACTAGTGCAAAAACTGGTATTTCCCCTCTCCAATCAGCCTGCTCCCCTGTTAGTTGCCTGTAGCACCCACTGGGGAGTAGCTTCCATAGACTTTGAACGGAGCCACAATCTAGCTCCCCTTGGCTGGAAGTAAGTTGGCTCACTACAAGAGGAAAGAATAAATGGGAAACTCTGAGAACCTCCCCATCCAGAAAATAATTAACTGCCTTGATCCTTTACCTGTTGGTAGCTCTGCTGCTGAGGTATCGTCTGAGGGACCAGGCGTGGCTGACTCGCAAACACATGGCCATCCAGATACAGGGGTGGGATGTGGTTACCTAGAATTTGAAATAAAAGGGAAGGAAGAATGTGACAAGCTAACCTTATTCACTTCAGCAAAAGCAGATCCCAGGGGTACAGTACAATGGGCACAGTACAATATAGAATAGGATAGAAATCTATAGACCTACCAAGGCCATTCATCAGTATCTTAGCAAGCAATTGGCTCAACAGTGCTACACAGATTTATTATGCCAGCATTGCAAAATAGGAAAATTACCAGACTATACACAAAATCTACTTGCCTGTCCTTCACCTTAGTGACAAGGTTTTACTCATCAGCCACTTATCCTGAGTATTACTTTTCCAAGGAAGGTATTATGGGCTGTTAAATGATCACCCATCCTTCTCCAGTGTATTTTAATGCCACCTGCAGAAAGGTTGGCAGTTCAGGAATAGGTGAGCTGAGCTACAAACTATTAAGTGCCAAGGCGGTCAGCTTGGATTGCCCTGCTACCATCAGATCTTTGGAGCTAGAACAAGAATATAAGAATGGCCAGACTGGGTCAGACCAAAGGTCTGTCTAAGCCCAGTATTTGGTTTCCCAACAGTGGCCAATGCCAGGTGCCCCAGAGGGAACAAACGGAACAGGTAATCATCAAGTGATCCATTCCCCGTCACTCATTCCCAGCTTCTGGCAAACAGAGGCAGGTACCTGGAATAGATGCAGAAGGTGCTACGGACGCCACAGGCATAGGAGGCATAGAAACACCGCCAAAAGAGCTGTAGCTGACACCACTGGAAGCGCCGACACTGGAAGGAGGCTGGATGCCTGAGCCAGCACCTCCTGGAGAGTTCTGTTCTGGTAAACTAGGGGAATTCTCCCAAGCCTTCCGTGCAGACTCCATCTATAGAAGTGAGCAGAGAAAGCAATTACTACAGGCAATTTCAACAGAAGCAAATGATAATGGGATAGGGAGCCACTCACCTGTAGAGGCTGGTAGTCACTAAAAACTATTACCACCTAATGGCTATTGAATAAGTGCCCACTTCACAAAAAACCCACTGCAGTTGGCACTAATTGGCCCCTTTGCTGGGAGGCACAGCAGACTGCCCAGGATCAAAGAGGCCAGGAATACTGAATTGTTCTCTGGCACTGGGCAGGGTTGAGGTGGAGAAGTTTGCTCTACCCATTTTATGGCTGGAGAAGATGTCAGTATCAAGGGCCTCAAAATGGCATCCTCTCCCCTCTGCTGAATTCACATATGTACACACACTGTTTTTAAAAGGGGCCAATTACAGACTTTGCAACTGACCAGTGAAACATCTGGACTGTTGTGAAGGTTCTCTCTCCCTTTACTACTGTGGCCAAAGACAGTTGTACTTTCAAAATGAACACAAGCAAAGCTAATGCCTTGATTACCTTAAGAGTGAGGTCTGCAGTGGGGAAAGACATTGGGTTCAGGCCAATGCACCGCTGGAGATGGTGATCTCTTCGCAGAATGGGAATGGACTGCGTTAACCCTGCCTGAAAGGAGATTTATAAAATGCTGAACACTAAGACTGTCTGTAACAACACAGGAATTTAGGAAGGCAACAAGTCAAATGGAACCTCAGCAAGAAGACCTAAGTAACAGCAGCACAAACTGTTTTGTCGTTTCTCAGCTTGTTAAATGGACTATGGAGTTGCCTCAACATTGTAAAAATGTATAGCTGGCTTAACCATAAGCACAACAGAAATGCTGGGACAAATGCAACCTGGGTGTAAGCAGGCGTAACTCCCCTGATCTCCATGGAGCTGCACTTGTACTTACACCAGAGCTGAATTTGGTACACAGTAGCACCAGCTGTAAAGAGTGTTTTGCCTTCCACACTGGGTGAACCTATGTAAATGGCAGAGTAAGTCTGCTTATATAAAACACTTGTACGGAAAAAAATGGCAAACCTCCAAGAAATACAAGGGGCTACAAAATAAAGATGTTTCAGAGGAAGTTTTTGTTTAAATCACTGAACACAACTGAACCACAAGCAGATACTGGGCTCTCAATCCATTTTCTTTTAACAGTTTGTCCTCCAGCCATCTACCCATTTTATTATGAGCTCTAAAAGCGCATGGAACCTCACTGGCTAATAGTGAACCATAGAGAGCAGAAGCCAGTGGCAAAGACAACACCCTGAGCACTCTGGCAGCCAGTGGCTAGAACTCCACTTTCCAGGTCCAGCAACAGGACTCTCTAAGCAACTTTGCTGGTCTTCCCCTCCCCTGCAGGTGCCCCAAAGAGGGGAATTTGGTGACCTCTGACATATGCAAACCTTCTTACTTTACACAGGCTGATGAATGGTGTTTGAGTCACTGTTTAAAGGCTTGGGTATGTCTGAGCTAACCAGGCACTGATTTTATCAAAAATTTTTGAGAGACAGGGCCTGTATGTTCACTGCTGTTTTTAAACCATGTAAGTGGGTACTACAGCATTCAACATCAAATCAATTGCAAATAAATATGTTTTTTTCCATTTCAATTACGAAGATTTACTTACATTACTGGCCAAGGCATCCTGCAGTTTGGCGACAGGGTTAGCCGCAGTACTGGAGACAGAGCCAGGTGGCAGACTAAAGTCAGAGTCCTGAAAAAAGGCAACAAGCACTATTCAAATCCAGGCCCAAGGGCCCCCTGTAAGTTGCTCCTGATTAGTGAACATTTACCTGGATCGTGATGATAGAAACTAAAGATTTTCTTTCAGCAAAATTTACTGACGGACAAGAACGAAATAGCTCTCCATACTCAGCGACAGGCATCCCTGATGGCATACACAGGACAACAGGCCTTAATTTCTCCCTTACTGTCCCCACCCCATTCAGGATAATAAATATTTACCAAGACATCTTGAGAACCTGGTTTGTGTCAGTAATGAAATCTATAAGGCAAATCTACAGTGCACGTGCTGGAAGCTTGCCCTAGATAATCCTTCTGGCTAAACCACCTTTTGCATCTCTACAAGCTCACAAGAGGGATTTCAAACCACCAAGAAGATAAAATTAAATTCAATCCTCACTTTAGGATTTACTCCAAATTCAATGGGTGGCACAGGAAGAACTGAGTCCACGTGAATTTCCACCCCATTAACAGGGGGGATATTCCCTTCCAGCCGTTCCGTTCCCTCCGAACCCTTTCTGTTTTTCAGGGAGCGTTCATTGCCGATTGGTCCGGGCTTGTGTTCCTTGTTCTGTCCTGAGCCTTGATCTGAATCCTTGATGGGAAAGCAGAGAGGCTGAGACACAAAGACTGAATAACCCGATCTCTACCTTAAAAATGCTATGAAAAAACAAAAACCCAATTTCACAAGGTCTCTGGTACCAGTCACTACGTGCTCTGGCTTGGCTGCAAATCCAGATTACCTTTTTATCAGATTGCTTCTGAACTTGCTCCTTCTGGCAGTCAGGTTTTGGGTCCACCAGGCCAGCCCCATTCATCTCCTCTGGTTTGAGGGTGCCATATGGAGAACTGCGCTGAGAGGAGGTAGCGGAAGATTCCCGAGACTCCGCACTCAAGTCAATGCCACTATCCCCCTGGCTGCCTTTAAAACCCTGCTATGCAAAGCACGAAATGTGTTAAAGCCCCAGATTCAAACCCAACTCCACAGGGAGAAAAACAACAGCGAGAACATGTTCCCATTTTCCAACCACAGCTATCAAGGAGCAAGTCCTAACCTGCAGTGCCCCTTGCTATTCCAGCTCTAGGCTACCCTGAAGCAGAAACCATCCAGGTCACCAATCCCACTGCAGCTTTAGAACAATGAAAAATGCCCCACGTGGCTACTACGCTGAGACTGCCAAACTCATTTCACTTATGACCCAAACCAGATTTGAACTCCGGTCTCTACAGGTGAAAGGTTACTGCAGCATTCAGAGACATCCACACTACATTACAGTGACACACTTCTCACAGGTGTGAGGCACACAAACACGATTCCACATACTGGGCCATGCTCTGCTCCCAGTTAGGAGTGCAATTCTGAGTTTTACAATGCAGTTACTCTGGATTTACACCTACGTGTAACAGAGCACAATTTGTCCCACCATTTTAGAACAGCACCATGCTTAATCAGAATTGTGGACAGTCAATTTAAAACTGCACAAGGAGAGCTGACAGACCTGCTAAACGCGATAGCAGCAATGAGAAGCGTGAGCCACCTAACATGAATATTTTATATATACACATCACACAACACTTGAACAGTAGATTAGGTGCCCCTTACCTCAGTGGAACTGGATTCAGTGCCATTAAAGGCATTTACAGGCTTACTCCAGGAATCGCTGCCAGGTGACTGAACAGAGAGGGCTGGAAGAGCAGAGACAAGATTCAGATGCTTGAAATGGAGTATCAAGCACATCATTTATACAGTGCTGTAAATTCACATTCTACTTATAAAAATAGGGCAAGACACATTCATTGCCCCAAAATGTTTACACTCCAGGACAGACAGGCTGAGCCAGGGCACTCCAATGCAAGTAAGACAGAGTATGAAGTGAGAGAGGAGGTGGAAAGATTTTCAGGGAGAAGTGAAAGTTGGAAGGACGAAAGGGGGAGGCTTTGCAGAGAAGCACAGTGGGAGAAGGGTACAAAGAAAACAGTCTGGATGAAGGCTCAGGGCCACAGGGAGCAAGAGGATGAGAACGTGGAAGAAATTAGAACCAGGATGTAGATCAGCTAGAATTGTGCAGGGCCTAGAAGATAAGGTCAAGGAGCTAGAACTTGATATGGTACAAGAAACAACCAGGGAAGGGATTTGAATAGGAGGGTGACATGGTCAGAGCAGTGGGAGGATGATGATCTTAACAGCAATGTCTTGTACACATGAGCCCAGAAGATCTGCTACGTCCCTTTCCCCTCTGGATTCAGGGTGGAATGTAGATGAAGCCCTTCTCCTTCAGGCACGTATGCACACACTCACCCTTCCCCCTCAACATGAAAGGATTCCCAGATCCATAACGATGAAGTGTCCCGGTGCTGGCAAATAATGGAGACCCTCTCTTACCTGGACTATTGCTCTCCCAGATCTCTGTGCCCAGGCTGCTTCCGGATACAGTTACATCGCCTTGCTCCAGGCACATACTGTTCTGCTTCTTTGCAAATCGAGGCGGGATACGAGACTGAAGGACACGTCCTTTGGTTGGTCCCTGAGAGAGAGGTTCAGGCTATAAGACCTGCTACTGATTCAGGTTAACCTGCTGCTGACAGGCTTCTTTTCCAGGCTTTTATTTAGCTCTTGAAGCAGATGTGCCCCTCCCGAGTTATCCAAGCTTGGGGCTGCCTTTACCAAAACAATCCCAGCAAGGCACACCATAAGAGGAGACTGCCACAGTGTTTTGTTTCCTGTCTCCAGCTGCTGCTGGGAGGCCCGCAGTGGTGGCACAGCAGGAATGCTGAAGAAGAGCTCTTCAGTATTTATTAAGAACGGCTGGCTTCAGCAGCAGGGAGAGGGACAGGCAAAAAAAAAATTAAACCTCCAACTCAGATTTTTCCTTAATCCTTCCCCAGTCCTGTTGACACAGCAGGATCAATTCACTAGTTCACAGTAAAAAAGAGACTGATAATTCACTGAATCAGACACCGGAGAGGAAACCAGCCGTTAGTTTACCTAGCACATCTCCTTGCCACAATAGGGATTGTTCCCTATTGCACATTCACTCAGACTCTTTCTAGCCTAATTTTAAATGCACCAAGGAACTAGGCTTCTATCACATCTCTTGATAACACACCACACAATAGATCTGACTGTCTCAAAGTATTTCCCAATAACATTTTATTGCTGAATTTAATCCTTCCATTCCTAGTTAGATCCCCATTTATGCTAAAATAAATTCTCCCTCTCTGCAGAATTTACAGTCTTCAAATACTTCTAGATTCATGTCTTCATCGCACCTTTAGTCGTCACTTAGCCAAGCTATACAAAGTTTGCTCCTAAATCTTTCCTCAATTCCTCTAGTCACCTAAAAAAACCAACAAATTGTTAGAGTTCTCTTCAGTTTGTCTTTCTGGTCAATACTGTGCCCAGAACTGCACACAATATTCCAGGTACAGCTGCACCCCAGGGAAGCTATTCCCTCTCCATCCTATGACATGGTATCTGGGCATAACAGAGCCCATAACTGCAGAACTCCAGGAATGGGCTGTTCACTTTTAGCATTATTGCTTCCCAGAATTCTTCCTTCTACTGAATAGTTGTGGTTTGGATTATTCCCCTCTCCCATCAAATGTATTAGCCTGCAGTTTTCCAAGCTGAATTTCATTTTGGTGCTTAATGCCCATGTTTCTACTCCTTTTAAGGGATTGGAGAATAGTATTCAAAGGTGGTAAAATATTGAAATACAAGCAAGTCACAGGACACAATGTTGGCCCGAGTTGGTAGTCAGTACCGACCAGGATAAATTGTGTTCTTCATAGCATCACCCTGGAGTTTAATCACAATTAGCTAACACAATACTGAACCCAATTTATCCTGGCCCACATGGACCAATGAATTGTGGTTAGCATCATGTCATTATTCTTCACAATCATGGTCAAACACAATAACGTTTTGTAACATAGACAAACTCCAGGCCCCTTTGTATTTCGGTCCTCACTAGTGTTTGCAATTCCTCCTCATTTAGAGTCACCAAGGAGTTTCATACGGTGCTTGTTTCCAGTTCTAGATGTACTAACTCTCCACAATGGGAGACTGGAGAGACGGTGATGGGAGCAATCAGAGCCTTTCTTCAGCGTATCAGTTTAGATTTGTCTCCTCATACTCCACTCCTCAAGAACAGAGTAGTGGAAGGGTCAGAAGGATCCATTGGAACATCATTTACACTGACAGAAGACCCTGACTAACAATTCAGTCATAGCAATCCAGTCTCAGAACACTGCTTAAGGGTTAATGAGCAGTTAGAAAAGGGACATTTAAGTCCCTAAAAATGGTCTGGCTACAAATTATTATTTTAATCCTGGAACCACCCTTCTGTATGTGTATTTCTGCTGCCTCCTAGCCAGATAAAATCTTACTGTTCAGGAGGTAAGTACAAAACCTTAATCTGGGAAAGTGAGCTTTTGTTAGTCGATGCCTGCTGAGAAGCTCTGATCTGGACTTAAGAACTCTACCTTTAAAGAAAGATTGTTCAACTGTCAGCCTAAGATGAAAACTGGCCTACTCCCACAATTCCCTTATAAGCATTTCCAAATGGAAGAAGAAATGCTCAATTTACCCACCCAGACCTAAGAACATGAGTAAGAACAGCCATACTGGGTCAGACCAATGGTCCATCTAGCCCAGTATCCTGTCTTCCAACAGTGGCCAACGCCAAATGCTTTGGAGGGAATGAATGGAACAGGCAATCACTGAATGATCCATCCCTTGTGGTCCACTCCTAGTTTCTGGCAATCAGAGGCTGGGGTGGCATACCTGACCATCTTAGCTAATTGCCCATTGATACACCTATCTCCTCCATGAACTTAACTAATGCTATAGTTTTGGCCTTCACAACATTTCCTGGCAATGAGTTCCACAGGTTGACTGTGTGTTGTGTGAAGTTTTACAAAATCCCTTCTTTGGGTCTGCTCACTCATTTGCATGCCAAGCTGCGTATTAGTAACAAAAGAAACAGCCAGCAAAAGCTTTGGGAGCCAAAGTAAACATAGCAACAGCCAGAAAGCTACAGGATGTTGCTTACAGGCTAACTTCCCCTGTCCAGCTACAAATCACATTTTCTATGCCTAATACTGTGAGGGTTAGTCTAACCACACATGCTACTACTTTCTCAAAAACGTTCTGAGTGTGTATTTGTGCACCTCTCCTTCTCAGACCACTGCAGGCTTTACGGGGGATCAGACTGTGTTCCATACTCCCAACTCCCACTCCTCACCTGGGCAGCTTGTTCTTTCTTCCTACGTTCCTCTTCCAGCAAGCGGCGTTGCTTCTTAGTGAGGACCTCAATGAAGCCTTCTCCTACGATAGAGCCCACTTCATTCTCCTCCGCTGTGCTTGAAACCCGATTGTCAATGATGGCATCTGAACAAGATTTACGGTTTAAAAAGGTATTCCAAAAGGGATCCAAGCTAAGGAGTGAAATAGCTTAGCCAACAGCAACTTAAATTTACTTTAGAAACTAGGCAACAGCAGCCTGTTGATATCTACCGGCAGGATTACTCTGAAGTGCCTTGCATCACTTCTCTCCAATGGAATCTGAGCACACTATCCCTGGCCTCGAGAATCACAGCCTGGGACCGGCAGCCAAAATCTGGGCTTTCCATATGACACCAACGGCATTAACTCTAGAGAATAACCCAGAAACTCCCCCTAATGCTGAATTACATAGCACTGGGTAACATTTTCAAAAGAACCCAAGAGTTAGGAGCCTAAGTCCCATTTTCAAAAGTGACTTAAGTGCTTTTGAAAATTTAACCCACAGTCTTTAAAGTGCTGTACAAGGATTAACTGATTAACCTTTACAACCCACCCCTGAAGGATTATTAACCCTGAGGTTAAGTGACTTGCCTAAGGCCACAGAGAGCCAGTATCAGAACCAGGGTTGGAACTCAGTTGACTTTCAGTCCTGAGCTCAGATCACACTCCTCTGCTTTAGATGGCTATGGTTTCTCAACTTCTCTCCAACCAACCAGACTATTTTTTACTCTTGACTTGAGATAGACTGTAACGCTGTGTAGAGAGAGACATTTCTATAAGCACTCCCCTAACTCTTCCCACAGAAGAAATGTTAAAGGGACACCAACATCAAGTTTGGCTCAAAACTGGGTCTTAATGAAAACATTAAAAGCTTTTGCAAATACTTAAGACGAGTAGAAATGTTTCCATAATATTTTTTGGTCAATTCCACTGGAAATTTGTTGTTATAAATAAATGGAGAGAAAAGAATAAACCTGACATTTAAAATGACTTCAGTTTGAATCATGCTTGGTGTTACCAGTAACAGAAAGGAAGACATTGGAATGTGATGTTTAACTGGATAGCATCCCTTTAAGGAGACAAACTAAATTAGACACTTACTTCCATAATTCAACTCGAACTGTGACATGGTCTCTCCCTTTTCACTTGGTCTCTGGGCTGTGGATTTAGGCTCTTTTTCCTGCTTTTTACCTGGCCCCTCAGCACTCTCTGAGCTGGTGCGCGATGATCTCTCTAAGCTGTAAACAGAGTGGCTGCTCCCACTTTTGGCATTACCCAGGCCCCCACCTTCTTCTGGAGATCTGAGAGAAAAGGAGAGAAGGGGATTAGGTTCAAAAGGACAAGGCAGGTAGGGGGGGAAACACACATGGGTTAGCTTCTCCTAACCACCTTTTTAACCAAGCTGGGCAACCTGCACTTTTCCCTTCCCCAAGCCCCTCCACTCTCAATTGATGTAGATGCTGCTTTAGAGCAAAAGCCTGACTATGAGAACATTGTTGTGGGAAATGGGATGGAAACAAAACAACAGCATTTGCAATGGTGAACTGCACATGATTTGTACTCTTAGCTTGTCTCACAGGAAGATTTACAGGCCTCTCTCTCTCTGTGTGTGTGCTCGTGCTACCAACGTCTACTACCCTTGTACAAAAGCTTTAAAGTTTCCTTGAATTCTCTTTACAATAAATGCATATTTTCCAGCAGGGTCAGCTAGGTGGCTGAGAGGGAAACGGAGGCAAGAAAGAGAGAAACACTGAGCCAAAAAATGCCTCTTCCAAATTATTTTTCTGGGCATTTTTTCACACCTCTGACCATCAGGCTACATGTCATTCCCTACAGCTCAACTGACAAGGAGCACTGGGAAGTTGAAGAGAAGAGGTGCAGAGGATTAGCAGCACGATAGGGAGAAAAAAAATCTGGTTTAAAAAGCAGCAATATTTAGCAGCACATCTGTCTCCCCCTCCCACTTTCCCTCACTTCTCTTTTTCACCTGGGTGAGTTCCCACCACACACCCAGTCCCTTTTCCTGGTATCTCAGCATAACCATTATTCTGTTATTATGGAGCAACTTGCTAATAATTAGCCGGGGGGAAAAAACAATCAAGTAGTGTCATCAAAGCATGAATTATCTACTTCAGGGGTTCTCAAACTGTGGGTTGGGACCGCAAAGTGGGTTGCGACCCCATTTTAATAGAGTCACCAGCGCTAGACTTGGTGGGGCCCAGGGCCAAAGCTGAAGTCGAAAGGCTAAAGCCCTGGGAGGCGGGGCTCAGGTTTCGCCTTTGGCCCTTCTGCCCGGGGTGGTGGGGCTCAAGCTTTGGCTTTGCCCAGGCCCCCTGGCCTGGAGTGGCAGGGCTCGGGTGGGCTCAGGCTTCAGTCCCCCCCGTCCTAGGGTCATGCAGTAATTTTAGTTGTCAGAAGGGAGTCACGGTGCAGTGAAGTTTGAGAACCGCTGGTCTACTTCAAAGCTTTAATTCCAATACAATGCATCTGTTCAATCTTCAGGAGGCCTATATTTCCAAAAGCTATTGCTAAGAAAAAGAGATCACATAGGAATTGCCAGTCTGGAGGTCTACCTGGTCCAGTATCCTGTCTCCAACAATGGCCACCACCAGATGTTTCAGAGGAAGGTGCAAGGAACCTCCTAATCCCCAGCAGAGTTTGGTTTAAACCCAAGTAAGTATTCACAGGAGTATTCTGACCAGCGGGTCCATACCATGCAGCACTCGTTTCTCTGAAAGGAGTGCTGCCTTCCATTCATCGCCAAGCAGCAACAATGGTTTTGAAAAAAGTCTATTCAAGCATGGCTAGACCCAGGAACTCCCCACACTGCACACAAGCCACAGCTACTGCAGTGCATCAAGAAAAGCTTTGAAGTAGAGAAATCTACTTAAATAAATGACATTTCACCTCTGCATTCCCATCAGGTTATTCCAGAGGAAACAAGCCTTCCCAACTTTCCACCACTGCCAGGCCATACCCCAGCTGGGATTCACTGGAGGAGGGTTGGAGAATTTGGAGTCTGTGACCAAGATGTCTCTGTTAACCCTCTAGCACTTGAATTGATGGGATGCACAAGCGTGATCTGCCGTTGCATTATAAGATTTAAAGAGGTTAAAGAAGGGTGGCAGCTCAGGCAGCACCAGCCATTACCAACCACTCTTCTGAAACAAAGACAAGCTTGAACTCCCACCACAAGTAGTGTTCTAGCAAAGGCATCAGAAGTGCAGCAGGCTCAAATGTATATACATGTTTGTGAAGCCAATGACCACCACACAGATGGATAACTGGTGCTAAAAGTCATCTGTGTGTGATGAAAGGAAGCACAGCCAACAGCCAACATCTCTGCATGAGTCAACCCCTTCTTGCCTGCAAGTCCAGTTTGCCACAGGGATATTTGCATGACACGCATGCACAGAGCACGTGTTGTACGTCAGACTTTGAGTTTACCTTTTGCTTTTCATTGGCATCCCATTCTGCTGGCTCTCAAACCGGGAAGCAGCTCCTCCACCGGCCCTTACCAATTGCTCCCCAAACCCTGCTGGTTCAGCCTTACGGCTCTGTCTGTCCACAAGGGGCCTCTGGCTTGAGAAACTCCTCTTTGCCAACTCTCTCTTCTCTCCCAAGCTGCCACTGGCAAGGCTGCCATCCAGCTGTGCTTCACTCTCCAAAACACCGTCACGCCTCTCCCGCCTCTCACTGAAGTCACTGCTTTCAGACGCTGTCTCCCACTCCTCATTGGCATGATCTGACGAGTTCTGATAGGACAGCTCAGGAGACCTCTGGCCAGAGACACCGTTCTTCTCCACCGTGGTCAGCTTGGGTCTCCCGGGCCACTGGCTGGGCAACAGGCTGGTTCCACCTTCCTCGGGGTTCCACTGGCCGACAGATTCTCTCTCTTGTCTCAGGCGCCTGAACCGGGGGGGCTTGTCTTGACGAGGGGGACGCCGCCTCCTGAATGGCCTGTTTTCTATGTTCTCTTGATCTGCAGTGTAATCCTCCTGGAACAAAGGCCTTCGGTTGTCAATGTGATTCTCCTCAAAACCCCTGCCAGTGAAGGAGTCCACATGCTTGTAAGAATCTTGGATATAGTCCCTGTCAGACTGTCGCCTGATCCCAAAAGTGTCTGATGAAGGGCAGTGGCTGTACTCCTGCCATGTGGTTCCCCCGCTTCTGCCCTGCCACTGGGAAGGCTCCTTTGCCATGAAGCCTCTTCGCCCGTACCCAGAGTTGCTCAGTCGTGGGGGCAGCGACCTCCCAAAGGCTCTCGGGGCCCTCACCTTGGCATCCAGGCTGCTGTGATCATCAGAGTAGATTTTATTGGACCGCCAAGAATCTTTGAAGTCTCCCGTCTTCAGGTCGCTCTCCTCCCTCTCTAGGAGAGAGCTTTCATTGCTGTTTTCAGAACCCCTCTGCCGGCGTCGCTTGGGGAGCTCCTCGTACTCAGAACCTTCACTATGTGTCTCGCTAGCAATCCTACGCCTGGGCTTGCCCCTCGGGAAGTCTTCCGGCTGATTGAACTCCCGCAGGCCCCGCCCTCTGCTGCTTCTTTGGTTGTTATAGACGCCCCTGCCACCAACGGCAGTGCCACGGCCTCGGAAAGTGAACTCTCTAAAGCCTCTGCCTCTCCCTCGGCCTTGGCCTCTCCCACCAAAGGCTTGCTCCTCATCGATAAAGATCCAGTTGTTTCTTTTTGTGGGAGGGAGGTCATTAGACTCTCTGGAAAGCTTATTCTCCCATGCCCTTTCAGTCTTCTCCTCCTCTTCCTCCTCCTCCTCTTCCTCCTGAGATTTCTCAGCATCTTGGGAGAAGCTGGCTTGGGAAGAACCCTTTTCATCCAGCAGGTAATGAGTGGAGTTTAGCAAGGTTGATGAATCTTCTGAATCATTCTCCACCTTATAGACAGGTGCTTTCTCTTTTGCTGGGTGGGAGATCTCTTCTCCTTCTAGTTTAATCTTCTCCTGCTCTTTCTCCTTCTCCTCAACCTTGAGGGCTTTCAGGACTGGTTTTTTAATTGGGCCGGATCTCCGGGTCCTCCCCATTTGCTCCTGGTGCTGATTGTTGGTGTTTCTGTTCTCAGGAGCCCAATCCGTCTCTTCAGCAGGTTGCTTGCTGGCAGCATCTTCTTTCTTCCATGGGTCAGCACTAAATGACTGCTCGTCCCTGGGCACTTCTTCATCCGCCTCTGCTGCAGCCTCCAAGGATTTCTGATCGTGGTTGATGTCCCAACCATTATACTCAGGTTTTTTATCGGCTTGTATAAAGTCAGACTCCAGGGGAGAACACCGTAAGCTTGCATGGCGGGTGCCAGAAATGCATGCATCCTGCACGGCCTCCTGGTGCTGAAACAAAAGATCCTGGCCTATTCTTTGAGAAGATATACTGCTGTCAAAGTCAGCTTGGGCCTTCTTGTCAAAAGTGTTTAAGTACTCCTCCCCTCTCTCCTCAAAGAGATCTCGCTGGGCATTTATGCCCTCTGACCTTCCAGATGAGGCAGAGTAAGAGCTGTCACTCCTGAAAAGGAACCAGAACAAAGTCAGTCAGTCAGTCAGTCAGTCAATGAGATTGAAGCACAGCTCCAGGTCCCCAGGCTGAACACAGTAAAAAATAAAGAAATAAATGCAGTTTAGTTTTCTACTTTAAATCATGACAGATCAAGCCTGTAAAATTCACTGCTGGGTTTATGGATCTGCCATGGCCCCAGTCTGCAATACCCGGTCAGACAGAGCTGATGAACAAAAGTAAGTGGTTTCTGCACAGAAAATAAAAACAAGGGAGGTATAGTCAGGAACTGAATGTGGATTCAGCCTCCAATCTTTGTAGTGATTTCAAAATTAGCAGCTTGATTCAGAGTCATCAGAGTGGTAAGGACCACTGATTAAAAAATGAAATAAAATAAAAGTGAGACACCCATGAGTTAGCCAGAATTTTTGACAGCTGTCTACATACGCAAAAACTGTTTCTCCCCACTGAGGCAGCTCCTGCAAAGCCTCAGGGCAGAAAGGTAAGGTGCAATGAGAATCAGTTAATGTCTCTTTAGTTTTTAAAGTTATAAAGTTTTGATTACACATACTGGATGTAATCTTCTTATATGCAAGAACTCAATGGTGTTTTAGTCTATCAATACACAGTACCAGCACTCAAGGGAACACAGGTAACCAAAAATACCTTCTCCTGCTCTTTGAAGAAGTCTTATGGGTAGACCCCAAACCCACTCTTCAAGGGAAGAGGAGCTTCCAGCACAGCGTGCATGGCAGAATGGCATGGTTTTGCCCTCACCTGGTATGCAGTCCCTCCACGCTCATGTTCTCAGTCTGTTTTTGATGTGGTAATGGGTACCCTTTGTTCTGCAGTGATGCGTAGCTTTCCTGGCCCCACACTGAGGCAGGGTCCATTGAGGCAGCTTTCCTTTCCTGCTGCATTGATGGCTGGCAGTTCTGCTCTTCAGACCTACAGCCACTCCCATTGATGGAGTCCTGCTGAATCATGGGCTTCATGATGCCTGAACAGAAGAAAGAATTCAAACCGTAACACTAGAGGCGCACAGCCAAGCAGAATTTTACAGCCTTAGGGCAGGTCATCTCGCCCTCCCTCCTGGATGGTAGATGAATGCACCCATGGAAACCTCCTTTTAAAAAGGAAAACTGAGATCAAGAGATATATAAAGAGGAAAGCAACTGCCTCAGAATGAAAGGGAAGCAAGGATCCTTAGGGCCGCTATTTAGAGCGGCTTTCATAACCAAGCCTAAGCATAGCAATACAGAACTTCACTGGCTTGGGAGCAAGGAGCAGAAAGAGGGGGTAAGAAATACAAAATAACCACACACATAAGGCACTGGTTTACTCATCGTACTGTTTACATGCCCATCTCTGGCAGATTAAATACAGGATTAACAAGTGTTAGGAGCATATAACCTGAGGCAAGACTTTTTGGCTTGTCCTACCTTTCTTTAGGAGATCTAATAAGGTTTTGTGAGTAAAACCATCTCCAGCCCACCGTTTCCTATCCTTCTCTACCACACCAGACCCTTCCCTTCCATTCCTGCGGGGGGGTCTCTCCCTGCTATGAAATGAGAGCCCCCAGGCAGCACATGACTACACGTGGGGGTATTCTTAGGCATTCCCTATCCCACCCCAAACTCCAAGTACACATCCTAGTGCTGCCCGTTCATCAGTCCCCTACCTCCCTTTTGACTCTTCCCAATCCATGGAGAGGGTCAACAACAGAAAGCAAGGATGAGAAGTCTAGGCCAAGGTAAGGTTGGTAATGCAGAAGACAGGATTTCAGGAAGGCAAAGCAAATTGGGATAGCTCCACCCTCTCCAAGGGTCCTAAATTGCATCTCAGTAGCCAAAAACCCACCCTCTTGTCTGGCACAGCACTCCTTTGTGGCCTGAAACCTTAGGAAAGTGATCAGTCCTCAAGGCATTATACACCTGGGGACTAGTCAGAACCCAAAACAACGTAGCTTGCTCTTTGCAATTAATTCTTCCAGGTTACTGAACGTAAAGGTCCCATCAACTCTCAGTCTCATGAATCCAAGTTCTAGGAAAAAGGCCACAGATATGGTCCGGAAACTGAGTCAGGATAGCATCAGAGAGTAAGAAAGCACAGAAAAAAAAAAACCCAACACCTTTACCTGAAGGATGAAGGGTCGAAGGGTAAAAATCCACAGGGGTGCGGCCCTGAGCCATACGAGGGTCCATGTAAGACGGCATCATCATCCAGCGAGGATCAAAGCCAAGCATCTGAGGGTGTGGCGGGTAGAATGTACGCTGAGGATGGGAATGGGACGGTGGAGGATAGACCTGCTGTTGCTGCCAGTGCTGCATCTTATACAGCTGCTCCTGCGTAGGCAGAAAAATGAGACAGGTTAGCACAGACCTCAAGCATTTGAATATAGCAGGCCATGAATCATGAGTGCATTTTCTTTGGCCTAGGCCAGCTTGCACACAAGCTTGCATTGTAAACTCAAAAGAACCAAAGAACGTAGCATCTTTCCGCTTTGGGTAGGAGCAATGACAGATGTGGGCAGTTCACTACCAGGTTTGATAGGGAGCAGCCTGTGCTTCTTTAGATGCACACGTCAGCTCACGCTGAATTGCTCTCTTCTTCTCACAAGTATTCCTGGTGCTGCTAGGTCAGAGCATTACATTTCACAGCAACACATTGGAGACACAGGAGATTTTTAACAGCATTTTCCTCTCAAACGTAATTTATTAATCTGGTTCAAATACTGTAGATGCTGCTTCTCACTGGAGGAAATTTGATCACTTGATATTTAGTGCACATAGATAATACTATTAATACTAAAACTTATTAACCAGAGAGATTACATTAAAAGGGAAATAAGTTCAGTTAAGAGAACATTAAAATCTTTTAGTATTTCCTTTGTATTATTCTGAGAGATGAAGCAACCATGAGGTCATCCCATTCTATTATCCTGACAGGGCAGGATACAATCCCCTGATAAAGGAACATAACAGATATTTATCTGATTTGACATATGATCTTAGCCAAAAGTCCAGATAGAAACTACACACAGAAGGAATTTTATATTCTGGGAAAAACCTTCAAAATGTAAAAAAAAAAAAAAAAAACAATTAAAACAAGTTATATTTATTCGTCAAACTTGACTCAATTTAAAAACAAAACCAAAAACTATAGTTACAAAATTTACCAGACACTGCAAATGTTTATTAAAAGGTCAACTCCCTTCTCCTCTCACTGAAGCCCTCATTGAAATCATCATGGAGTGTTTGTCACAGAATAAGAGTTTCCACTACAGCTTAGTATCCCAGAGCAAGATTACAACTTCCCTGCAGGATCCAGCATTAGGAGAAGAGAGGCTGGGAGGGACAACAACAAAAGCAACATGTATTTAAAGAGACAAATCTCTTTAATAATAAGCATCAGGAACATGGACACCAGCTAAGTAAGTGGTTTTTCTACAATGTGCTCTCAATTCCAAGTATGCTTAAGTGTGAAAGGCCTTTAAAAGATACCAAACACTACAATCTTCGGAATCTTTGCTTCTTGCTACTCAAATCATCAACAAGGAGAACATCAAAAGGAGCCTAACATTTCACTTAAACAGACTCCCTGATAACAAAGGCACTGAAGACTTCAGTTCATGTGTTCTAAACTAAATGACCAGTACCAGGCAACCCGAGTCAGGATAATGGACAACATGACCCATACCACAGCTGCAATAAAATCAGGCTGCATCAAAGACTTACATTTGAAAAGAGAGAACTTATTTCCCCTAGAAGCTAAGCCACTCCACCAACCTTACATGTAGGCCATTTCAGCAGCCGCATTTAGCCATTCTGTGGGATTCACACTGTACTTCACTAGCCACAACTAACACCATATGTGCTATGCATACGACTGAATTATCCACTATAAAGACAAAAGTACTTTGGAAATATTGTCTAAATGACAGAGATGGAACCTTCCAGGCTAGCCAGAGCATTCTATTTCCTCCATGGAGACAACCAGATGAGAAAGAAACAAGTCACAAAGCCCTAAAGTTCTGACCCTGACACAACACCATGGCAATAGGGAATCCCTTGCTCACCATTCAAATCTGTCACACTGCAGGAGAGAGATAAGGTGGGTGAGGTAATATCTTTTATCGGACCAACCTCTGTTAGCAAAAGAGAGAAGATTTGGAGTTACACAGAGCTCGTCTTCAGATCTGGGAAAGGTACTTAGTGCCACTGCAATGGAGTCAGCTTCTCGTTCCAGCTCACAGCATGAGCTGTGTATTGGGAGACTCTGCAGAAGGAATGAATCCTCTTCTTCCAGCCCATGAAGCAAAGCAAGGCTGCAGTAGCCACTGTGACTTCCATATAGCTAGGGAATGGAATGGTCTGGGAACCTACGTAGTCATGGCCCTGCTTTTAACATGACTGCACCTAAACACCCTTTGAACTCTGGTCTCATTCTTCATATTGTTTTTATAATTCAAAAAGGAGGCCAGCCAAATAGTTTAGGCCCAGGAGTTAGGCCCTGATTAAGGTTGTACTGAACCAAATACAAGCAGAAAAGACAGGATATTTTAAACAAAATAAAACAGGTGTTGGCATTTTAACAGCTATATATAAGTAAATTTGAGCAGTTATTGTGGTGATTTTCCATATGAATATTACCCCCCTAAGGGCTTGATCTTGAAAATATTTCCATCCATCTTTGGTCTTGTCTTCACTAATGCGTTCACTTCAAGTGCTGCTACTAATCTGACTCCCATCCGCAAACAAGAATCTCTAGCTAGAGTTAAGTGATGCTCTCTACACTCGAGCTAGCTAGCCTGTCAGGAGGTACAGGTGGAAGCTTGAGTGCTCGAGCTAGGAACACAGGGGGGACGCAGCTACTCTTTGCTGCATATCTGATCACTCTGTGTTGCTGTTTTGAGGTGTGGTTACTCTCACTTAAGTTAGGCTACCCAAGTGTAGATAACCTGAGCCAAATCTGCAGTGAAGGCAAGCCTGTAGGGCTTTATATTGCTGTCCATCACTATTGTACTGTATCCATCTGTTGTCTCTTGTCTTATACTTAGTCTGTAAGCCCCCTGGGGCAGGGACCGTCTTTGTGTTCTGTGGTTCGTACAGAGCCTAGCATAATGGGATCCAGTAATACAAATAATAAATAGGAGTAGTATTTGAGCACCTTCCATGTAAAATCAATAGCAACAGCGAAGTGCCCAGTGAACTTAAAGGAACCACCGGCACTTCTCCCTTTTCACAAAATAAAAACCTCTTCTTAGGGTACGAATTTTAAGATTGTATTAATTTCTTTTTTATTGCTGTTGGTAGGGGTTAGGGGCTGAAAAGAGTGTCAGTGCTGTGAACGATTCCTACCAGGAATAACGCTGACATCTGACTTCTATGGGGACCACCTATTGGAGGTAAGCAAAGTACTACACCCAGCATGAAGTGTTTGCAGGAGAAGCTGGTTGAGGTTTAAAAGCTGCTTTCTTCCCGCCTTAATGCGGAAGTAACCAAACAGGAAAGATGACTATTCTTAGCTTTACATTTATCTATTGCACTGGAATCTTGAAAAAAAAAAAATTAACAAAATAAAATTTATGGCAGCAGGTTGTATCCTCATTTTTGACTGCAACATCCCTAATGGAATAGCAAGTAGTACAAAGAGATGAGAACCACAAGTGAAACTAACCTATTTATACTAGCCACACAAAAGTTGAAAAATAAAGCAAGACTTCTAAAAAAAAATATTCTTCCAGTGGTAATAATTCAAGATTTATTGGTATGACAGGGAGGACATTTAGAAATATTGGATTTTGAGCTTGACAGCCTCCATTTTATATAAAGTAACCGTAGCAACCGTTAGTGCTGAATCTTTTGAGTCTCCAAAATACCTATCAACCACAATAATAATTATGGGGTAACATGGCACTGAAGAGTAATTATTAAAACCCCAAGCTAAACAACAGGGCTATATTAATTTAGTGATATAATTAGGCTTGGCAGAATTCAATTTTTATTTTTTAATAATTTTGATGGAAAAACATCAATGTTGATATTAAGCATTTTTTCAATTTTTATCAAATTAAATTTGCATAGTCACAAGAAATTATGAGGGCATCAGACAATTATTGAATGACAGCAGATGAGATTCAAAAAGTAAAAAGCTTTATAACTGTTAAAACACAAAATTGTCAACATAACGTTAAAATATCCTTAAGCTGGTTCTCAGTCATTTTTCTTACCTTTCCTACCTGTAAATTTCACATATTGTATATTTTCTTGCCAGTTTGTGTGTGTGTTGTGTATTTGTGTGCGTGTGTATGGTGAAATCAATTTTTATCGAGATTTACCAATAAAAAATATAATCCTTCCAAGCCCAGATATGATTAACCCTTTTTGTAACCACAGATGCTCCCCGTGAGACTGATGCACAAATGGCTACGCTGAGAAGGATTACAACAAACACCTAATCATACCAAGCCTGGATGCATTCTTGTAGTGCTGCTCACACAGAAGTGGCTAGCGACAGCTATAAAGGAGAGGTGGGGAAATCATAGTTATAGAGCAATCCAGGCTGGGCAGGGCACTGATGAACATTCTGTAATGAAATAAAAACTTAAAACCAACTACACGCTTAAAATTCAAACAAATAAGGTTCACTGAAGGAGCCAATACAGGACAAAAGGGATGGGGGCGGAGTAATAGAAGGCAGGTAGCAGGCAAGCTGAAAACACCATCTTTACACAGAACAGGGAGGAGGTGGACTGAGACACATTCCAGTTCCACACCCCTGAAACCCATTTGAGGCAGGGCATAATCACCTGCCAACCAAAGATGCAACAGTGGGCTCTTCTAGTAGGCAGACAGCTGACCACACCCTCCAGAACAAGGGTACAGAGCGAGGGACCCTCAGTAGATGTACTGCATACTAGAGTCCAAGTCTACTCAGAAAATGAACCTATTGCACAAGGGTCTGCCCCCCCTGCAGCCTCCTTTATTTCCCCTTCCATGCATGCCTGGGCCTGTTAGCACCCACCCATTCCCTAGGGAGCGGAGATATCGCTGACATACATCTTGGTTAGTGGGAGTTAGGGGAGATGTTCACAAAAGGCCTGATCCAGCAAAGTGCTAAGCACACTTTGATCCCACTGGAGGCAATGGAAGCCAAGGGTGAAAAGCACCATGCTGGATCAGGCCCACAGTGGCAGCACTGCATGGATACGAGAAGACCCCACTGCTGCACCTTTAATTTTGGCCATGGGAAGAGGAACCCACCCCTGTATATTTGATTCAGATGATCCTGGCAATAATCTTACAACCCAGAGCTCCGTTTTAAAAACTACATAACCCTAAATTGATACTGCCAGGAGGCAACAAGACAAATTTAGCATACAAGCCAACACTTCACACATCACTGTATAGTACTATTATTTAAAGTGGATGGCAGAGACGAAGGGGCAAATCCTGCTCTCCCACCCATTGCTTCCACAACCACAGAAGCCTGTAGATGTAGGACTGGAAAACATGTCTTACAGTGAAAGCCTCAAGGAGCTCATTTTATTTAGGTTTCAGAGTGGTAGCTGTGTTACTCTGTATCAGCAAAAACAACAAGGAGTCCTTGTGGCACCTTAGAGACTAACACATTTACTTGGGCATAAGCTTTCGTGGGCTAGAACCCACTTCATCAGATGCATGGAGTGGAAAATACAGGAGCAGGTATAAATACATGAAAAGATGGGAGCTGCCTTACCAAGTGTGTGGTCAGTCTAACGAGACAATTCAATTAACAGCAGAATACCGAGGGAGGAAAAATAATTTTTGTGGTGGTAATGAGAGTGGCCCATTTCAAACAGTTGACAAGAAGGTGTGAGTAACAGTAGGGGGAAATTAGGTTTAGGTTTTGTAATGACCTGTTTAGTTTAACAAAGAGAAGGTTACGGGGTGACTTGATCACAGACTGTAGTACCTACACGAGGAACAAAAATTTCATAATAATGGGCTCTTCAATCTAGCAGATAAAGGTCTAAAATATCCAATGGCTGGAAGTTGAAGCTAGGCTCATTCAACTAGAAATAAGGCTTAATTTATTTATTTTTAAACAGTGAGGGTAATTAACCACTGGAACAATTTTCCAAGGGTTGTGATGGATTCTCCATCATTGGAAATTTCACATTAAGACTAAACAGGAAAAGTCCCATGGACTGCAGGATGTCATACTAGAACTAGATGATCACAATGGTCTCTTCCAGCCTTATAATCTCAGAAGCTACAAACAAGGGCATGAAAGATGTGTGCAGTCCACACAGAAAGTCTATGTCTCCAAGTACAGCTCCGTAGGGGATTCTTGTGTCCAAGCATGCTGCAGAGCAGAGCTGGGAGGAAGATTCCTGTTTCCCACCCCTTGGACCTCCCTAGCACAAAGCCTGATTACTTGGTGCTGAGCATAAGATTTGGCCCCAAATAAACAACAATATTTGATGAGGGTGTGCAGTGGGGGGGGGGGGGGGGAGGAGTGTGTGTGTGTGTTGATGGGGGAAGGAGGAGCTCTCAGACCTCTTACCTGTTGCTGCTGCTGCCTCTGGAATCTTGGAGGAAGTGATTTCTGGTATTTGTTGAACTCTTGTGCTGGGGATGTGACTTCTCTAATTTCCTCCTCACTGCTGCTTTGGGCAGCTACTGTTGTGACTGTGGTTTCCTCTTCTAGATAACCAACAGAGACATCCTGTGCATGAAATTCAGAAGTAGCTGGGGGGGATGAAAACAAGATTCGATTCAGTTCTGCTGCCCACAAGAATAGCCCACATTATAAAGCAGCTAGCTTAGGCTACCTGTGAGAACACTGCACATACACTGTGATTGTATTACACAGGTGAACTCGCCATTCCACTCTCATTATTATGCTCTACCATATGTACAGTATTTCAGCTGCTATCTTCCTTAGACTGCCCTAAAGATCATTCCATTTTCTTTGCTCTGCCCACACATCCATCCTACCGAGACCTTCCAATGCTACATTATCCTTCTGACCAAGGAGAAATGAACAATAATCCATTTTGAGCCCAATGCCACGCCTTATATTGGCCACAAGGGTCATTTTAATGACAAGGCGCTTGCCCTCTGCCCTTATGATTCAAATACACTTTTTAGAACTTTTTAACCCTTGGTGGAGCAAGAGGCAGAGCTCTCGAGCACAGATCTCCTGCAGGACGCACAGGACACTGCCATTAATCATCCAGTTGGCCTTTCCACATTAACTAAATGAGGAGTCAATGCTGACGCTGGGAGTCAAGATCCCCTATTCCGTGCATTAATTTTTATGCAGGAGATTATAACCCCTTCATCATTATTTAAGTTACACTAGCAACCAGAGGCCCCTGTCACAACAGAGCCCCACTACACGCACACACAGCAAGTGCCCACACTGCCCCAAAAAGCGTATGTGCTAAGGCCCCAATCCTACACATACACTGAACTCAATGACCCCACTCTCAAGTTACTGATGCACATAAGTGATTTCAGGACTGGGTCCTAAATTAACACAAGGAAAAAGCAGTTACTCACCTTCTCGTAACTGTTGTTCTTCGAGATGTGTTGTTTATGTCCATTCCAACCAGGTGTGCACGCGCTGCATGCACGACAGCTGGAAGATTTTTCCCCTAACAGTATCCGTAGGGTCGGCCTGGGCGCCCCCAGGGGTTGCAACCTTCATGAAGCTCAATATAGTGCCCAGCTGAGCCGACCCCCCTTCAGTTCCTTCTTGCTGGCTACTCCGACAGCAGGGCAGGTATTGGAATGGACATGAACAACACATCTTGAAGAACAACAGTTACGAGAAGGTGAATAACGGTTTTTTCTTCTTCGAGTGCTTGCTCATGTCAATTTCAATCAGGTGACTCTCAAGCCTAAGTTACGGAGGTGGGGTCGGAGTTGTTCACTGATTGGAGCACTGCTCTACTAAAGGCCACGTCATCTCTGGCCTGCTGGGTAATCGCATAATGCGCGATGAAAGTGAGTATGGAGGACCATGTCGCTGCTCTGCATATTTCCTGGGTGGGAATCTGTGCCAGAAACGCTGCTGGAGAAGCCTGTGCCCTGGTGGAGTGCACAATGAGCAGAGGGACGGGCACCTCTGCCAGTTTGTAACACTCTCGGATGCAGGACGTGATCCACGAGGAAATCTGCTGAGAAGAGACAGGAAGACCTTTCATTCTGTCTGCCACAGCCACAAAAAGTAGGATGGACTTTCAGAACGGCTCTGCAGACATCCAACGTGTGAAGCCTCTGCTCCCTGCCGCTTGAGTGCAGCTTCGGACAGAACACCAGGAGGAAGATGTCCTGGTTCATGTGGAAATGGGAGACAAACTTCAGGAGAAAAGCCGGGTGGGGCCTGAGCTGAACCTTGTTCTTATAGAACACTGTGTAAGAAGGCTCTGATGTTAGGGCCCTGAGCTTAGACACCCTCCTGGCTGAAGTTATCGCTACCAGAAACAGCACCTTGTAGAGAGGGAGAGCAGGGAGCATGTCGCAGTTCAAAGGGCAGTCTCATGAGTCTGGAAAGGACCAGGTTGAGATCCCAGGCCAGGACCGGCTGTCAAACTAGCCAATATAGCCCGTTGAGACCTTTGAGGAAACGGCTGACCATAGGGTTGGCGAAGACCAACCGGCCCTCTGTACCTGGATGGAAGGCAGAGATGGCGGCCAAGTGAACCCTTATTGATGACATGGACAGTCCCTGCTTCTTGAGATGGAGAAGGTAGCCCGATTTGAGTGGAATAGAGGCGAGGACGAATGATGCTGTGCTGACCAGATTGAGAATCTCTTCCACTTGAAAAGATAAGTAGTCCTGGTGGACGGTTTCCTACTGCCAAGGAGGACTTGTCTAACAGGGTCCGAGCAGGAAAGCTCCACCAGGTTTAGCCACGGAGCTTCCACGCTGTGAGGTGCAACAACTTGAGGTTCGGGTGCTGGAGACAGCCGTGATCCTAAGTTATCAAGTCCAGGAAGAGCGGCAAAGTGACTGGGGCTTCCACAGACATGTCCAGGAGCAATGTGTACCAGTGTTGCTGGGGCCAGGGTGGGGCTATCAATATTACCACCACTCGATCCCTCCGTATCTTGAGGAGCACCTTGTGAACGAAAAGGGTAGGCTGGAACGCGTATAGGAGAGCCCTGGAGCAGCCCTTGATCAGCCAGTTGTCGAGGTACAGGAACACCTGTACCCGGCACCTGCACAGAAACGCTGCCACGACTGCCATGCATTTGGTAAATACTCGAGGCACCGCTGACAGGCCGAACGGGAGGACTGAACTGGAAGTGGTTGTTGTCCACAACAAACCTAAGGTATTTTCTGTGGGACTGTGTGACTGCTATATGAAAGTACACATCTTTCAAGTCGAGGGCGGCATACCAGTCCCCTGAATCCAAGGAAGGGATGATGGAGGCCAAGGAGACCATGCTGAACTTGAGTTTCTTCATGAACTTGTTGAAATCTCGCAGATCTAGGATGGGCCTGTGCCTGCCTTTGGCTTTTGGTATTAGGAAATACCGGGAATAGAAGCCCTTGCCCATCTGTGCCTGAGGAACCTCTTTCACTGCCCACAGCGAGAGGAGCGATTGCACCTCCTGTATGAGGAGTTGCTCCTGAGAAGGGTCCTGGAGACGGACAGGGAAGGAGGGTGGAAGGGCAGAGATCGTCGACATCAGTGAGGCTGCCGGATGGGTCCCCTGCAGCAGTGCGGAGGGCGTGTGGGGAGGCCCAAAGGACACCAAGGCCACCGAAGCCAGTCTGGAATCTTGGCTCAGGGGATAGGCCCAGGGTGTCCAGAAGGGCCACTGAGGAGTCTGACACTGTCCCGGCCCCTGTGCTGGGTAGGGCTGTCGGTCATGGTGGGAGCGGGATCTTCTACTCCTACTGGAGCGTGATGACTCCACTTCCAACTCCGAGGTCTCCAACTGTGAAGACCAAGGATGAGCGGAGCCACTCAGCACCGGCGAGCAATGCCAACTGGGGGACCGGAGTGACTTCCCCTCACCGCCACTTGCCCACAGAGTGGATTGGGCCAGGAACTGGTGCCAGCGACCTCTCCCGCCTTGCAGGGGAAGGTGGCACTGTCAGTACCACTGTCTGATGCCACCTCAAACACTTCGGATATAGAGAGAAGGTGTAGGTCCTCGTGGTGGCGGACTGGCGAGTGGTGTGGGTCCAGACTCAACTGGACCCCTCCTGGGGCAGGAGTTGATGGAGGCCCCACCGATTGGACGCCTGATGTGGGCTTGCTGGCCACCTGGTCTTTAGACCTGGTCGGGGAACGCCCTCTATCAGACCTTCTTTCTTTTATGGGGCACCAGGGAATGAGACCGGTGCCTGACTGATGCCTGGGACCTGTGCATGGAGCCGTGGTGATGCCGAGGGTCCTTAGAGGAGAGGAAGCACCCCCAAAGGAAACTTATGAGAGAAAACTATCTATACTAACTAAACTACTACTGAATCTAACTACACACACACGCGCACACACGATACTGCGAAGCACGCGCTTGCCGAGGCAAGAGCAATGGGGAGTTCCAGCTAGCCATCACAGGCAATAAGGAACTGAAGAGGGGTCAGGTCGGGTGGGCAATATACTGAGCACCATGAGGGCACAACTCCAGGGGACACCCAGGCTGACCCTACTGATACAGCGAGGGGAATGCACACCTGATTGGAATTGACATGAACAAGCACTCAAAGAAGAATTATTTGTATTGTGGGAATAAAACGAAAAGAAACGAGACTAAGACCCAACACTTCATATAAACAAAAAATAAGAGTCTGCTAGCTGAGCGAGTTCAGACTGCTGCATTACTGCTTTAGCGCAGGTACATACGCAGCATCCCCTTGTCGAGAGCCAAGCAGCACAGTCCCACTGCTTTTCATGTGTATTTAAGGACCTACTTAAGTGTCACTGGTTGCATCAAATCTCATCTTAAATTAATTTGTTTCAAATTAAGCTCTGAAAAAGCATACCACCCAAATTCAAACAGTTTTTCTAAACATTTCCTGCAGTATTTGCACCCTAAATATTGCAGTGTTGTATTAAAGCATGAAAACCTGAAAGCAAAATTGACTATATAAACAAAAATGGAATTTGAAACTTTGTTCTCATCTAAATTGAGAGACAAGTAAATAGAGGGCATAATAAGTAAATCAGACTGTAAAAATTCTGTCTAACCAAGTAAGGTGTTGTTTGCAACTTTGATAAGGAAATTGGGGTAGTAGGGTTTTTTGTCTTTTTAATACAGTTTTTAAATCAACTGTGTCCCTTTAAAGGGGGCCCTAGGTTATTGTCCCAAAATAAATGTTCTTTAGAAAACTAGAAAAAATGGATCCCATGTGAGGTGACTCAAAGCAGTCTACAACCACTTTCTTTGCCCACCCAGTGCACGTAGTTACATCCTTGCCTGGCTAAAAGGGGTCAATTATGATAATATAAAAGCAACTTTTATGAAGCAAGGTAAGTAACATTTCCCTACCTCTACGGAACGTATGACCATTCTCCTGAGTCACCTTCTTTTCCACACTTGGGGGTTTCAGATCTTCATTCTCCACATGTTTCTGGGTCTCTCCTGTTTTCTGAGCCAGTTTGCATTTCTGATCCAGCTGCTTGAGTTTGGCAGCACAGGCAGCCAGGCGTTCCTCTCTGGCTCGTCGTTCTTCCTCCTCACGTCGCCTCCTGGCTCGCTCGACAGCTTCCGAGATCTCAGAGTGGACAAACTTCTGTCTCAGGGGAACTTTTTCTTCTTTATCCTCCAAGGACTGCTGTCTGAGAATACATCCCAGTGGGGGCTTCTGCCAAAGGAAGGAATACCCCACTGAGCATCATCTGAAAACACTAGCCTCATGCAGCTTGACCTTTTTAATCCCACACAAGGTACAACCCCGCCACTCCACCTACAGAGAGCTTCTTAGCTGAGAGTATGTCCATGATCCCACTTGGTTCAGTCTTAAATTTGGTTCAGCCCAAATGATTAGGAGCAGAGTTGGTAGGCTCAAAAAAATATCCTCTCCCAGTCTTCCGGGCAGTTCTGATGTTATGATTAGCTGCTCAATAACTACTCATGCTTTACTCAGATTTCATTTTGTCACAATGGGTACTTCGAGCTAGACTGCTGTTGGTACCATTCAACATTGCTTCTGAAGCAGAGTAATTTGTTACATCAAGCGTCCTGTCAGCACAAGCCAATCTGTGCAAGGTCAACATACCTGATATTCTGATGCAGGGGTCCAGCCATTCAGCTTCCTTGAAGGCTGCTGGGGGCCTTGCACCTTGAGGACTGACCGAGACAAACCAACTGGGTCACCCCAGTTCTTTCCTTCCTCCAGGGTGTGTTTAATATCTGCACTGTCTGCAGAGCTCAGGGACAGCTGTCGCTGCCTTCTGGGGTCCCAGCTGTTCCTGTTGTATAAATGCCATTGATATTACCATTTCCAAATAAGCTCAGAAAACATTTTCAACTCATTCAAGTCATAAAGAAGGCTTGTTATAGAAGCTACAATACAATGGAAAGCGGGACTAGAGACTCTAACAACAAAAATACTTGACATGTATATTAGGCTTTTCATCCATAGATCTCAGAACACTTTGTAAAGATGTGTAAATATTATCGCCACCATTTTACAGATGGAAGAAATGAGGTACACAAAGATGAAGTAACTTGCCCAAGGTCACAAGGCTGGTCAATGGTATAACAAGGAACAGAACACAGGTCTCCTGGGACCCAGTCACATGCCATATCTATGCCACAAAGCTGTTTCAATGTAGATTTTGAAAAGTGGAATCCATGAGGTTATACCATAAGTTTGGGGGGGGGGGGGGTAAGCCTTTGCTCTTGATGATTAGAACAAATTTTAAGTAGCTCATGATAATTTTTACACATTGAAACAGAAACCAGAGGTATGAATGCAGCATCAATGGAATCTCAGACAGACACCTCTTACCATTTCTGTCTTCCATCTTTAAGAGCTTCTTCCTCTTCCTCATCTTCGCTAAACTTCAGTTTCTCGGAGTAATCCACTTCATCATGTATGCCTATGGTGGCGGGAGTGAAGAAAGGATACATCAAAGGAAAGAAAGAGGGCCCTATAACAAACTGAAAAGCATCTTGAGCTGCACCACTCTTTAGGCATAAACCAGACACAATTTAGAAAAACAGTGTCCAAGCACAGCACCATTATTAGGACTACTGAAAACAAGCACCGTAGGTATTGACCCCACATCTCCACAGCAGGGCAGATTTCAGAAGACTGGTAGCATGCATTACAGACAGGAAGGAAGCAAACTGAGATGAAGCATCCTGTGCATGAAATCATACATAGCTAGACTTCAGCTGCATGCACTGAGATGATGGGACTCTCAGGATTTGGGGCAAACTTTGACTCAGTCTCTTCCCAGAAGGGAAGATCACCTCCAGCTTCTCCCTTTCTGTTACATGGCGTTATCAAGCTTGTGAATCCTCAGATCCAGTTCCTTGGGTACAGCATGATGGGAGGACCTGAAGGATCTATTGAACCATTATTTACACCACTAGTAGCTGCCAGATTGCATAGAACACTCTCCTCTTTTGTGTGGAGGGCGGGGGAGCACGGGAATGAGCTACCAGAATAGTGTCTTTGGGGATGGAGGGGTTAGCAATTCATTCTCTTCACTCCATGGGTGGTTACCGCTTGCTTGACGCAAGAGGATAATGGCACTTTACCTGCCCAACCATCATCTGCATCAGTGTCAAGTTCATCCAGCTCCTTCAAGTTTTCTGCATTGATAATGGTGGGCCGGGGAGCCCGCTCTCCTTGCTGCCGAACTGGACGAGCTGGGCGAGATACCCCAGGTCTATTCTCTTTTCTATATGGTGAGACAAAAAGAGATTGCTGTTAAAAGAGAAGGGTGGAAAGGGCAGGGAATCTATGTGCCTTCAGTTTATAACAATGCACCAGGTTAAGCTACACTGTGTGTTGCATGCTTACGCAGCGAGCCTACAAACAACTATTATTGCCCTTTAAATACTCCCTCCCCTGCCCTCATTGTTTATTATGGAGCCTCCAATAGCCCCTCCCTGAAGCCTATAGGTCACAGACACCATCCTTATGACCTAGAATTGGACAGGATTCCTTTTGAGGTTCTTCTGCTCCTTGAACAATGTGCAGGACTCCCTCAGCTTCCTGCCTTTGTAACACTCCCAGACCCTGCTGCAGAGGAAGCAAAACACTGAGGCTTTATGTGAAGCCAGGCATACAGCTTTATCCACCAGGGTGGCTCATTCATAAGATTCTTGCAAAAGATAAGGAACTTATCCTATATTAATTTTCCTCTGCAAGTTAGTCAGTTCTGGAGGCCTTACCCATCTTGGTCATTCATCTGGTATTGTCTGAAAGGGACACGGGGCTCAAGCCGAAGCTGAGGAAGGGGGTAAGACCCACGGTCCAGTGATCCAGGGACCTCAGATGACTGCTGTGGACACATCTGAAACAGAACAATGATAAACATTGTGGTTTTAATGTGCCAAGAAAAAAAAAATCCAAACTATATTACAAGGGCCTTTTAGTGCTGGGGTTGGGAAGGGAGGGAGAACGTTTCAGATTTATCTGATTGGCAGGCTTGGTGTCATCTTGGACACCATTCTTTATGGTGCCAGTTGAGAGGTAATGAGGCTTTTCAGCGGGCACAGACATTTCTTTCTGAATGGAGGGGATCAGCGTTGCATTACTGTTAGCTACTGAGGACAAATGGCAGAGAAATCTACAAGATGGGAATGGAAAGACCAATAAGGGAAGAGATCTCAGCTGTCCCAGAGCAATACCTGGGAGGGGAGGGTCTGGAAATTTAGTGTCTCTGCTAGCAGAGTCAGACATAACATTTCCCCCCCTCACACACTATTAATTCCTTTAGGTGGGAACGGTGACACCCTACAATCAGGGAGAAACAGACGTGCATACAGAGCTTGTGGGAGCGGAGGGACTCACAAAAGCAGGTAGCATGTCATGGTACGTAGGCGGATGATACGCATTTCCCATGAACTGCGAAGCCCCTTTACGGATAGGCTGAGCCGGGCGGAGAGAGGGCTCCTTAGAATCGCTGGCACTCGCTGAGGAGGGGGCTCCATCTCCTGCGCTAGAGGTCTTGCTGCCCGGCTCAGGAGGGGAGGCGGTCAGAGATGTGGCAGAGGTAATGTTCCTCCCACCGCCCTCCCTCCAACTTGTGACATCTGAAAATGAAATAATACATGTGTGAGAGTGTGTGGGGGCACACGTAGACAGTCATCAAGCAAAGCGTTTCCAGACCCAGAATAACCTGGTGGCTTCGTAATTAAAGTCAGAGGAGAGAAAGAAGAAATCAATGAAAAATGTACAGACATTTCATAGAAGAGACTGGTACCATCGACTGTTACTAAGGAATTGCCACAGCAGTGGCTGTGCAAGCTTACACATGCACCTAGCTGTCAATGCGCCCCAATAATGACCTACAACATCTCTGCTATCCCAATAGTGGGTATTTCCTATCAAAAGTACTGCTACAGTTACGTGATAGTTTGTGCTAGGGACAAATGTTCATTAGGGAACAGAACTGATACAACCAAACATATTTCATTTGCATCCCACTGCCCAACATAACCGTCTTCCCTCACACAAAGAGCAATTTTAAAGTCATTATTAGGCAGATGACAGTAAATATTCAGCTGCCTGTCCTGCAGAACTCAGGTACCCAATTTCAGCCCCAAGATTCTGTCCTTATTTGCTGAGCCAAGCAGACCATAGAGGCTTGTAGGACTGACAGACAACATGGAAGAGGAAGCATTTGAAACTACTGCAGACTGGCCTGAAGGCCATTTCTCCAAAGTGATCTAAAGGGTTGTGGCTGGCTGGCAGGAAAGCAATATGCTGACATTAACTTACTCTGGGGGCGGAGGCTTGGTCCTGGCCCATACGACAGATCTAAGGCGCCCTTTTCTTTGCCAACCTTGTCCTGCTCGCCAGCTGCTTTCAGCGTCGGAAATTCCTCGGGAGAGAAGGATAACAGTCGGCTTGAGGCCCTTGAACCTGTCAAGGAAATAAGAGCACAACTCAGATAGAACAAGGCTTTTCTGCCCTGCAACAGCCCTGCCTCGTTTGTGATCACCTAGGAACCAACCATAGCACAAAAACGTTTCTCAAGAAAATCTCGGTTTCTAGCACAAACACAAATTATTGCCTGTCTCAGCATTTGCTAACTAGTTAATGACATGCCTGGCTGTGGCTAACATGACAACACACGTCCATACTGAAGTACCTAGCCACTATTAAGGCGCGGGTTTCATTTAAATTGCTGTGTTCAACAAAACTAATTAAAGTTCTGGAGCTCCCTGATTATTTTTGTACAGGATGTTCATTCACACTGAACTGGAAATGAAAATGCAGCAAGCTCACTTCAGAAATGCTATGAAGCACTCAACATTTATATTCAGAATCCTCCAACTTTTATTATTTGTCCACTGCAGAATTATGTTGTTATGCTCCCTGCAATGTTCTCTGTGAGAAGTTATAAATAAGCATCAAGTGTTACAATGTGGTACATACACTGCCCTCCTTCATAGCATTAAGATACAGATCACTGACCAAATCTGCCCGGCTTCAGTCGCTCTTCCTGGAGAGTTACCCTGCTGAGTTTCTAGCTATCATAAAATGCAACTCTAAGATGGCTTTTTGTTTGTTATAAAGATGTAATGGTGAGTAGAAAGCAGTGCACCACAATTCATCCTAAATCCATTCGCAAAATTACACTGCGCAGAAGAAAACTGCCAGCATTACAATCATACACAATATTAAAAAACACTTAATCAGAAAGTCATTTTGCAACTAACGCACAGAAATCCTGAGCCTGTTGAGTAGTGTGTGCTTTGTTTTGATAACTGTTTCCTTGCACTAAAGGGGCACAGTCCAAATAAAAAGTCCATTTCAAAATTACACACCCCACCTGTGTTTATTAAACACACCGGAAGATCTTTGCCATTTCTGCACCGAAGAGTGAAGCAGAATTGGCCTGTTTAGTCAGTTTCACTTTCTGGAACTCATACATTAATTCAGTGCTGTTGTGTTCATGTTTCCAATAAAGGAGAGGATGTGTCAATTAAAAACCAAAAAAAAACCAAAAAAAAAACCCAAAACCAATAAAAAAAGCCAAAAGAAAATCCACCCTACCATTTTCTTTACAATTTCTTTGAAAATCCGTTTAAAGAAAATATTTCTATCACTTTTTGTAAAAGCACAAAAAACATTTACAGATTGTTAAAATAGGTTATGCACTAAATTTTGGTAGTGTCCCTTTAAATTCTGGAGAGACTGTTTTAAAAAATGTTACTTTGTAACATGTTCATAAATTTTGTTTCACAGCATAGGATCTTGCATGATCAAATTCGTGGTTCTTCATCCCATAGTTGAGAATCGTTTCCCAGTTAAAAAAGTTATACGTAAAAAAGTACTATATGTAGCATTTCCAAACAAACATCTGGCAAAAGTTATCAGTCTTAAAATGTACAACATGGACTACAACTGAAACATTTATAGTACCAGAGTTCCTAGCTGTACTGCATTATTGCACTGATCTGTCTGAATAGTGAGAATTCTAATAGCATGAACAGCTAAGGTTGACTAGCATTTTTCAGGACAGATTTACATTATGACTCGGCAAGGGGGATGGGGAAGCAAGCTTTTCCCAAACAGATAATGCTGCACAACAGAAGGATTATTTGTGTGCCAGTACCAACGGCATGGAGCCTAATTCCCCAGCATGCACTGCACTAGGATAATTGCAATGCAGTGTAAACATCCTTCCCTGAAGATTCCTTTGGACAGGAAATACATACAGTTTCTGCATTCACACCCCAATTCATAACACACATACCATATTACAGTACAGCAGATTTACAAAATTCTCCCCTTCCCCCAATGCTTCAACAAAAATGACATCTTTAAGGAAGACACAATAACTAAAATAAATGAGCAAATGGACAAAGATCTCAATCCTTGTTAATACTTGAAACTGTTGCTTTAACTAGACTGTAAATGCAATTGCTCAAAGCAGTTGCAGAACAGGTGCAGAGGACAAGATGACCTAATAAGTCTTTGCAGCCTGATTTCTATGATTCAATTATCCTCTAAATAAGCTCTTCTTAGCCCTGCATGTAGCTCTTTCTGCAGGTTTAAGTAATGTATCTTAACAATGGCCTGATCTACACTGAGTTCACAAAGCACTTTAGCACTTTCTTAGAGGGCAATGTTTGGCCAGAGTTCTCTAGGAGATACTAATTTGGCCCACAGATTTAAGACCTACCCTACATGGGGTCCATATGGCAACAATCTCAAAGAAAGCGGCAATTAAAAAAAAGATACAAAGGTTAAATACGTATTTGTGCTGGTAGTCACTTTAGGCAAGTGTAAGCTTCTGCTTTGATGACTGAGGTTTGAGACAGCTTTCATAAGCTTGTTACATCCATTTTTGCATTCTAAATCTATTTAATTCTTTAGACACTCCCTGCAATTTTATTTGAAGAGCTAGTGGCTCCTGGTCTGTTAAAAGCTCAGTGCCACGGGCCTACTGCTATTCTTTCTGAGCCTTAAATATCAACATTCATGGCAACTACAACCTACATCTTGTATAAAAACAGCCATACTCCCAATCAAACTGAGATGCCAATTTAAGGAGTTAACTTTTCTGCTAAAAATGTTACCTTGGTTTCAGGATCCTCAGTCAAGCAGAAGCCATTAGCAGCATAGATAATAATGACCTCACTGTAGTTATACTAGTGCAAGTTTACCTATGTCTAGACAAGCCCTTAGACTGGGAGTGCATCATGGAAGAGACCTCATCCTGTGTGTTAATAAAGCAGTGTGCACGTACTTTGCTCCATTATTCATAATCATACTCACCACCTTCTTGTCCTGCTGGCTTTCCATTCAGCTGTGCCCATGACTTTGGTCCACCTGGCACTGAATTTGTACTCTGAAAAAAGAAAAAGATCAGGAGACCCTTGTGAAAGTTCTTCAGCTTCTGGGTGAAAGTAAAACAAGACAATGCTATCATGGTCAGATCTCTCTATCATCCAGATGTTACTAGATCCTGCTAGTGCCCCAACTGAGACCGCCAGCTCTTCCTCTCTGCATCTCCCCCACTCCAATCTATCCAAAATGCTGCAGTTAAAATCCTCTTCCTCGCTCCGACCCTGACATCTCCTGCTTTGGATACTTTCACTGGCTTCCCCGTCTCTTTCTTCTGCCTGTTCCCAGTCTGTTCCTCGGCCAAAGTCTCCCTTCTCTGCCACTTTTCCCACACATTCTTCCACTCATCTTTCAGTCGCCTTCTACGCCAAATCTTATGCTTGGAAGACTTTCACTCTCTCATATACACCCAACCCCCTCTCTTCTCCTGCCCTGACTTTCCAAAAATCTCACAGGTTTGGAATTTTTAGCTACAGTAGAAGCTTAAATTCTGCAGCTATAGATGGGTTAGGTCAGAACGTTCACTGGCAGGGGAAACGTCTCACTTGTCAGGGGATTTTTCAGGCCCTGAGACTCACTGTTTGTCACGCGCAACCAATCACTTCTTATCAAGTGAAACCTTTCGCTAGAAGTAGCAACTGGATCTGTTCTCACCTAACTACCTTTAAATGAGAACCAAAATAAAGTGCCCTAACAAATGCAAATCAAGCTCCTTATATTTCAGCCATTTTCCCTAGGTTTCAGCTAAACACTTCCTACAGATTTGTAAGGTATATAGGAATATGCCTAGACTGATAATTTAACAGCAGCAGAACTTTCCAGAGGCACAGTAACTTGGAGTCAAGACAGACTATTGTTAACAAAATTGATCATTTGGGAGCTGCTCTCTGAACTATGATCAGTCAATCTTTAGGCTGCATGGGCCTGGGAAAAACTGAGTAGTCGTCGTCAGCGCCACTTGCACCTACCTCTTGACTGATTGACTGTGTCGGCTTCTGTAAATTGGAGACAGATTTCTGCAAACCCTGCTGCGGCAGCGACTCCTGCGGCTGTGCAGCCGTCACACTGGAACTGGGAAAGGACAACGGAACAACGGAGATTAGGTGGGGTAAAGGAGACAATCAACTCTCGCAATACAGTGGCCCCTCATATGAAGCGTGTGCACTGGCTCAGTACTGATTCAGAGTGCTTCCTGCTGAAAGGAATGAAAAGAGCCCTCAGAATCTGTGGATATCCACGGACCATGTTTGCAGACCGCAGATCGGATTCAGATACAAATTTTGTACACACGCAGGGCTCGATGGATCTAGTAGTCCAACAGTATCCTTAAATCTACATGGTAACCAATCCCACCTGGGGAGAGGTCACTAGTAAAGCCCAAAGAGAATGCTCAGCATGACCGAGTATAATTTCTGTTTCTTCTTTAAGAGGGTTTAGCATAAGAATTGCTCCACTTGCCTCTTTTGGTCTGGCTGATCCTGCTTGTTTGCCCATCCTGTACCGTCCTTGGGTACTATAATGATGTTGGGGTCGTTTCCTTTGTTCTCAGACTTCAAGCTTGGCAAGTTTGCAGGAGGTGGCATGCGCCGGGCAGCAGCAACTTTCCCAAGACTCTGTAAGCCATGTCTAGGAATAACTGGTGAGAGGGACAGCAAGTCATTAAGGGCTAGATTCTGCCACCCTCATTTACTTCAATTAGTGCCTTACCCCTCAAATAGTCCCACTGGGATGAATAGAAGTAAGGTACTACTTAATGAGAGTAAAATCAGATCCTAATCTGCAGAATCACACTGCAACAGCAATGCTAATATGCACTTCTATAATATTAGTACTTCATATTTATTCAGATTCTCTCCTCCAAAAGAACCACTGCAATGCTGTCACCTCTGTGGTGGACTGACAATCAGCTGGCATGTAACCCAAACACAACAGTGGGAAGACAGGAGATATTGGCCAAGGACAGAGGCAAAAACCTTCCTCTTATGGAAAGTGTCCTGGGATTGTTAGTAACCATGCAGAACAGACAAGGCCGTGGGTTTTTATTTAAAGCTCTAGCCCAAAACCTCACCTAGAAAATCACATAAAACATCAAGTTTATCTTCTCCAGCAGGAAGAAGGGCTCAGTTAACTTTGCTGGGACTGAACCTGTCTTTCTGTTGGATCTCACAGTGCTTTCCAAACAGCGCATTATATCTCATCACCTATAATCAGGTAGGTAAATAGAATTATCATCTCCATTTCACAGCTAGGTAAAGGCACAGAGACAGTGAGTGGCTTGTCCAAGGCCACATATCTGTAGCACTAGAAATAGAATCCAGCAGTCCTGGATCCAAGTCCCCTCTGCTCTAACCACTAGACCTAGTTTACCAGATTGAAATAATCTTCCTTCTGTCTACTCTTCCATCCCACACTGAGTTCAGAATAAACCCAGCCTATTAGTTTCAGTTTTCTGACCTCAATATCCCCACTTCTGGTATGTTTTCACTGCAGAGTTCACCTGGGCTCCTAACCCAGCTCCAATCCACACAAAAAAACCTCTAGCCAGAGTTTAGTTTGGTTTACATCCTGGGCTAGCTGTCCTAGGGCGTACGCTAAAACCTGAGTGAGGCTTTTAATCAAACTGGTAACCTGTTCACTTTGCAGTGAGGACACAGGCTAACCCGCTTGAGTGCTGATAGTCTCCCAATGCCTTCCCACAATTCCCCCATGTGCCCAAAGAACCGACAAGTTCTCCCACAACTAACTGGGAAAGAACCATAAAAATACAGGACTGGATAAGACCTCAAGAGGTCATCTAGTCCAGTCCCCTGTGCTCAGGCAGGATTAGGTATACCCAGACCACCCTTGACAGGTGTTTGTTGAACCTGTTCTTAAAAACCTCCAATGACAGGGATTCCACAACTTCCCTTGGTAAACTATTCTTGTACTTAACCATCCTTAGAATTAGAAAGTTTTTCCTAATATCTAATTTAAATCTCCCTTGCTGCATATTAAGCCAGTTATTTCTTGTCCTACCTTCAGGGGACATGAAGAGCAATTTATCACCATCCTCTTTATAACAGCACTTAACAGATGTGAAGATTATCATTAAGTCCCCCTTCAGTCTTCTTTACTCAAGACTAAACATGCCCAGATATTTTTAACCTTTCCTCATAGGTCAGGTTTTCTATACCTTTTATCATTTTTGTTGCTCTCTTCTGGACTCTCCCTCTTTGTTCACATCTTTTTTAAAGTGTGGTACACAAAACTGGACAAAATACTCCAGCTGAGGCCTGACCAGCACTGAGTAGAGCGGGACAATTGCCTCCTGTATCTTACATGCAACCATCAGAGTGCAGCAGCTTACTGTAGCAAAGAACCACGGGTAGCGACATACACAGGCGAGTGTAGCACCAGGGAGGACATATTAACTCAAGTTTGGCTTTGTAGTGTGGCTGCTCACACGCAGGTGCCAGTCAACTGAGTTAACACTGCAGTGAAGACACACCCTGCAAGAGACACATTGACTAGCTTGTCTCTGGCATTTCTTACCTGTAGTTCTGATAGCTTCTATTGACTTTCCTTTATACTTATCAAACAGGCTGAGAGTCGAGTACTTGCTTTTCCCATCCTTTCCCTTGGTTATTTGCCCCAAACGATCGGACATTGCGATGAAATGTCATCTAGTAAGGAAATTTCTGTGCGCCGCTTCTGATCTGCCTTTTAATGAGAGAGAGTCGGGGAAAAAAGCATCAAACCAATTATTTATCCTTTGATAAGTGAAAGTACAAAATATCCAACATGATAGTCGCTAGGACTCAGTGGGAAACAAGATAAACTATGACACTTTAATCTCTCACTTTATAGTTACGCCTGGAGGAATTCTGCACAATGCAGAATTCTGAAGAAATTCACGTTGTACGTGCAGAATTCCCTTTTCCCCACAGAAATGGGCTGCTGGGGGGAGGGAGAGGGAGCTAGAGGGTTCCTGGCAGCTGCAGTTCCAAGCTTGCCCTGAGGGAAGGAGAGGGTGGTGCACAGGAAACTCTGTGCAAGCCTGGGACTGAGCATCAGGCTGTTTCTCCTTCTGGATCCCTGGGCTCAGGTGTTTGGGAAGGGGGGGCCCTGAGGTTGGGCTCTGGGGAGGAGGGGGTTCAGGTGTTTTGGCTGGGAGGGACCCCAAGGGGGGGGAGGGGTTGTGGGTGTCTGCCCCCCCATGCTGGGCTCGGGGGGGGGGGAGGGGAGCGGGGGAAAAAGGTGGCAGAGAAACAGGAACTGGGTTGTCACAGGCGTTTCTTTAACTCTCTACCCCTGGGGGAAATTGTGTGTGTCTGTGTATTGTTACAGACATACTTGCGGACAGGTATTTTGAAATAAATTACCACAATAACTGAAACTGGCATGATTATGTAGTGTTATTTTGACAACTAAAATTTGCAGAATTTTAAAATATTGTGTGCAGCATTTTAAATTTTTTGGCGCAGAATTCCCCCAGGAGTATACAGTGCAAGCTTTTGGGCTTCAAGAGAATTTATTACAAAAGGTTTAAGGATATCAGTTGAACACCACTGAAAGGACATGAGGAATAAGCAACATAACTGAAAGTTCAAACCTTTATGGAAGATTTAGAAAACTCTATAAGCAACTCTAAGTACATTCAAGTTCATGAAATTTTTTTGAAGTAAAAAGGTGATTTTTGCATCAAAATAAACACATGAGTAATTATTAAGATAAAGATATACAACTCCAGGAACAAGCTTTTCCTACAATGCACATGTGCCCAGTGACCACCCCTTGACAATGTACCTTCATTTATTTAAACAGTCACATTCTGAAAGAGATTAATTACTTTTGGTAGAAGAACATAGGAAGAGACAATCAAGAGTGAAGCCTTCCCTTAAAAATGAAGTCTACTACTTCAGAAGTGTCCTAAGTATCAGAACTACTAAAGAAAACCAACGAAACAGTTAGACAAGGTGGGTGAGGTAGTATCTTTTATTAGACCAACTTCTAGTGGTGAGAGAGAGAAGCTTTCAACAGAAGTTGGTCCAATAAAAGATATTTCTCTCTGCATTTGAAATATCGATTTAGCTTAGTGAGAATCATAAAATGTAAGAGAGCAAAAAGGTTCATTAGATCAAGTCTATCGTTTGCCAGGGAAGGATGTTGTACCCAGAAAACCAGTCTAATGGATGTTAGTGATGTTGTCAGACTAATTTTAGGCCACAAATTGAGGTTTTGCAAAAAGAAACAGATTTTGAAAAGTTAAGCTAGACCCTTAGGTTTAATAAAATTTAAGATCAGTGAAGTAATCTTTAAAATGGACAATAAAACTAAGCCAAATATCTAGTGAAAACAGGCTTGGTTTCTTTTCTTTTGGATTTAAAATGTTCCTCTACAGTGTTTGGAACTTTTAATGTTGCAGCTTTGTTCTACTGCACAAGAGACAAAAAGTGAAAATAAACAGAGACTGCTGATTTGACAGAAATATATTAGGTTACATTGTCCAGGCTGAGTTCAGAGTTCAAATTAAACAAATAGCATCAATTATGGAAAGTACATATATTATTTTAATATTTTGTTGTAATAATCTAAAGTGACTACAGAGAAAATGCAATTATAATGTGCTTTCAGAGCTGACAGAATAATTGATAAACTGTCATTTTATATGCATTTTAAAGAGTCAAAACCCATTTCTCTTGAGCCATTTTTATACCAGCCCCTGATGTCTGAGTATCCTCCTTCCTAGCCAGCAGATGGAGATGGGGGAATTTGAAGAGGTGCCAATCCATGGTAATTTTAAATTGATTCTTCCAAAGCAATAATTGCCACTAAAACTAATTAACTATAATTTGGAACCAAAACACAAAATATAACAAACCTGGCAAACAACAACTCAGGTGGAAGGGTTAGTATGGAAAAGCTGATCATAAACACAGTTACTGGATAAAAATGTTAACTTTCTCATTATTGTAGCCATGTTGGTCCCAGGATATTAGAGAGACAAGGCGGATGAAGTAATCACTAGTTCTGAAAGAGACAAGCCTCTGACCACAGGCAACAACTTCCACTAGTAATCCCTTATCAAACATTATTTCTAGGTAAGAGGATAAATTCACCACATATTATATACAAAATAAGCACAGGCCACACACATTGAACACAACCAGTTTGATACTGTGCTGCCATTTGCCTCTAGGCTAGCAAAGCATATCTAATAGCAGCAGCCAGGAAGCAAATTTGTGACCAATAAAACTGGCATTACAGGCTGAATGACAGTGCTGCCAGGTTTAAATCCTAGGATGGAGCTTTGGACTCAGCATGCTTAGTCTCAAGAAGGTGGGAAGAATTTGGTACCACTCAGTAACAACTTCCACTGGCTGATCGAGGAAGAATGACATGCTCTGAAAGGAGTCCCATGCAGTCCTCACAGACAGACTGATGGGGCTGCAGGGTGGGGCCTTGCACAGACAATGAGGCTTAAAGACAATCTTGGGACACGTTCTCCTTTGGCATAGCAGGCACATCTTTGGCACCTTCTCTGGTTCAATATTTTCTCAGACGTTCATCTTTTGCCCAAGAAAACAATGGTCCCTCCCTTATTTCCACAGTATTTTATTAGTAGGACAGGCATGAAAGAGGAAGGGAGAATTGTGTCCTGATTAGTGTGGAGGGCAATATGGTGCTGGACTGAGGGTAATGTTTTCTGTTTGCTCTGGCAGAGCTGTAGGGAGCCCTGTGACTGGCGTAGAAGAAGAGGCGATGCTGTAAATCAGGACTGTGGTGCACTGACAATGCTTTGTGGGACCCCGGGACTATTTTAGCAGGCGTGTTGGAGATCAGGATTGAGGTGTACTAAAGCAAAACCCTCTGAGGTGGAAGTCTGCTAAACACCTGTCCACTCTGCAGTTTAGGTATCAATCCTTCACTTTAATGAGAGCAATAACGTTTTTCAAACCCATTTAGAATTTTAAAATGGTAATGGTGGGGCGGGGGGGGGGGGAGAATATATGCTGGTTTGGGAGTTGGCTGCTTAACAGAAAAACCCTGTGTTCCTGAAAGTCAGCATGCAAACAGATATCAGGGTAGATCTGCCAAAGAGAAACCCTAGCAACGAGTTATGTAACTGAGTCTTAGCTGCCTCTTGATCACATCTCGTATCATTAAAAAGGATGAAGGAGGAACAAACAAACAACCACTTCAAAGCAGAGAACTTAGGGGCATGCTAGGAAAAGCCTGTTGTCAAGCCTTATGGAGCAACCACAGTCAGAATCTCGACAAGTGACATTTACAGAGTACTTTGTACTTACTGTAACGACTTTCAGCTGAGATCTGAAACCAACCTTTGCAAAGTGCTAAGTATCATTAACCCTGGTTTCAGAGTAGCAGCCGTGTTAGTCTGTATCCGCAAAAAGAACAGGAGGACTTGTGGCACCTTAGAGACTAACAAATTTATCTGAGCATAAGCTTTTGTGAGCTACAGCTCACTTCATCGGATGCAACCAGAACAGAAAATAGGGGCCCAGAGCGGTGAAAGGACTTAACCAAGGTAACACAGCGAGCCAATGGCAGAACTGGGAACAGAATCCCATTCTCCTGACATCCAGACCTTTGCTGTAACCACTGACCACACTGCCTCCCCTCTTATTGTAAGTGACCCTGCTACAGGACAGCTGCTGATCTGAACAAAACTGACAGGCATTCCATCTAAGACGGAAGACAAACACCGACCCTCAGACCTTAAGGTCTGTGCAAAGGCCCTAGAAACTGAGTATTTTTGCCCACTTACCCTGCTAAATTCTTCTTCTGGTTCTGCTCACCCAGCTGGGTCCTCTGCTGTACTTTGGAAAGAGTGCACCTGCCTGTAACTCCAAAAGCTACCTTGAGACAACTGTATTTTCCAATCAGACAGACAGACTTGGGATCCAGACGGGCATCTTAAAAGATTTCCCAGCCTGGTGGACTGAAGCTCTCCCATATAAAATCCCAACACATGAAGAAATGAATTACCCTCCGGTATGGTTATTAAAACACATGCTGCAGCCAGCTGGCACCTGCTGATTGCAACATCTGAAAGCTGGCTGCCTGACTATAGCCCTTTACTTTGGCCTCTGCTTGGGGCCATTAACGTAGGATACAATAGTTACAATGAACTCAAGATCTCAAAACACCCACATTTCCCTACTCTAATATCTAATCTTGAGGGAAAAAAAGCCATTTTATTGGATGGTCTTGCTCAGAAAGACTATAGAAGCCAATTAAATAATTATATCTGTGTTATATATCCCTTTCTTTTATCCTCTGTGTTTTGTCTATTTAAATCACAAGGTCTTTGGGGCAGAGGCTGTCTATTAGTATATTTGTACAATGACTAGCACAGTGGGCCCCTACTTTTGCTTGGCCCCTATGCACTTCTGTAATACAAATAATAAATGATAATAATAGACTACAAAATCCCAGTGTCACAACAGAAACAGAACACTCTGTTAGATGTCTGTCTAAATCAGGGCTCCCCAGGCTTCAAACAGTTACACCAAACTCAGATCACTAGATGAAAACCTGTGCTGTACCAGCCAGCAATCTGGCCAGCAACCAGCCTTAAACACGGCGTTCAGCATCCAGGCACCAGTGCTGCCTACTTCCCGTTCCACTGAGCGTGTTCTACCCAACTAAGGTAATGATGCTGCTTTAAATCACAGAACATGCAAGACACTGAAGTTGAGGTGTGGGCCACCAGTAGTTCTGATCGCGACTGACTTTCCTTTATACTTATCAAAACAGGCCGAGAGTCGAGTACTTGCTTCTCCCATCCTTTCCCTTGGTTACTTGCCCCAAATGATCGGACATTGCGATGAAATGTCATCTAGTAAGGAAATTTCCCCAGCTGGGGGGAACTTGTCATGGAAATGCCAGCACTAAAAGCTTGATCTATTGGTGCTGAGAAACCTCTGGGCTGAAAACAAAGCCAATGAGCAACATTCTTGCCATACAGAAGTGTCTGGTGGGCTTTTTGTGAGCACCTGTATGAGGAAGACTGAGCTGCTGAGGTTTAATTCACTACATCTCAATAGAGATGGAATACCTGGAAGTTAGCATGCCTCATTTGAGCAAACAGATTTATGGAAGGTATTGCACACTTTCAATTACTTTCAGACACACCACCAAGTTCTAAACCAGCGTTTCTCAAATGCAGCCACCAGAGGCTTTTCTTGCGGCCACAGCCTCCTGGGCAGTGATTGAGGGCGGGAGGGAGGAGGGCAGTGGCTTCTCTCCCGGGGCTGCCAGCAGGGGTTGGTTCCTGACCTCCTCTGGAGCCACAAATGCCAGAGGAGCAGGCAGCTGGTGAGAGTTCCCCACCTTCCGGCTTCAGCCCTGGAGTGGTGGGCATCAGGCTCCGGCCGCAGGGCATCAGGCTTCGAGCTCCAGTCCTGGGGTCTTTCCCCTCCCACCCCCCCAGGCTCCCACTGCCTCCCTACCCTCCTCTCCATCCACAGCTTAATTTGTCCCCTGGCTTGCCCCGCGGGGCTGCATAAGTCTCCTGTGAAAAGCGGTATTTGTATGTTCGTTAATATCACTTTTCACTGCCTCCCAGCTAACTAGTAAGTCTGCTGTGAAAAGTGATACATACAAATAACAGTTTTCACAGCAGCAGCCTTACTAGCTAGCAAGTCTTTAAAAAAAAAAAGGGGGGGGGGGAGCCAAAAAAGTAAAAGAAACCAACATAAAGACAAGAATGTGCAAAGCACCTTATTTTGTTTCTATTCTGTTTAGGTCAAGTAAAGAATAGAGACAACTGTACGTTATTTTTATTATTACTGTCTGCAAAAAAACCTACATAAATAAATTACAATGATTTGGACTTGGATATGTGCATATTTATTTGCTTTTCCTGAAGTTAATTAAATATTTTAGGAAAAACTGTCAGAGCAGCCACCAGCAAGAGTTGGTGGTCGCACTCTGAGGCCACCAAAAAATTTCGTGTGAGAACCCCTGTTCTAAACTATGTATAATCACACAAGAAAAGGACCTGGACATCAGGACACTTCAACAAAGACCTCTACTTGGTTTACAACACTGATCATAAAACCTAGCATAAGGAATGGGATAGAGAATAATACTGAAAACATTACAATGTCACTATACATCTCAACTGTATGACCTGACTTGGAATACTGCCTGCAATATTGGTCACCATAGCTCAAAAAGGATATTGCAGAAATGAAGACGGCTTAAATGTGACCAATCAAAATGATTTAGAGGCACTCTGTATGATGAGTGATTGAAAAGACTGGGACTGTTCAATTCAGAGAGGAGATGTGACAGAGGTATACAAAATAACAGATAGTACAGAAAAGGTAAATCGGGTGCTCCTAATTACCCTCTCTCATAACATAAGCGCCTGGGGACAGCCAATGAAACTCAAAAGCAACTAACTGAAAACTGATAAAAGGAAATACCTTTATACACAATGCATACCTAACTTTGCAATTCACTGCCACAAAATAATAAAGATAATAGATTAGTGGGATTAAAAAAGGATAGACATTGATATTGTTAATGAGGACATGCATAACAACATCCGTTTTGTTTTGTGTGGTTTTTTTTTTTTAATTTGTTTGTATAAAGCAGCATGTAAATCCTCATGTTTCATGACAACTAAGGGCATCAGGAACAAAACTCCCTTATGAGCAAATGACTCCATCGTTGTTCACCATGGGATTTCTTGCACTTTCCTCTGAAACATCCATTACTGGCCAATGTCTCAAACTTGTGACTGAGAAGAGAAGTCTGTGTGCATGGATTCACAGCCCACCTTCCACCTGAGCAATAAAGGGTTACTTGTGCAGACTGAAAAGTCTGGCAGGGGAGCATGCCAATATCTATACAAAAAGCACACCAGGTCCATTAGTAACCTCTGAGGATCCTGCTTCTCCACAAGGACTAGACAGACAGTATTATACATGGGAAGGCCTTGGCCTCCAGTAATTGAGGGCTAAGATGAAGAGGAAAAGCTAGGTAAATCCAGCCTGTGAGTTGGTCTGTAGCTCATGCAGAGAAAGAGGTGCATACAAGATCCTGAGATAAGAGATTTCAAGGTCCATCCTTCCTTCCCTGAGAGCAATCAGTCAGGAACTCAGGTTATGGTACACTACTGAGCAGATGCCAGCATAGCTCTGTAGTGTAGATGCAGCATATGCCAAAAGAAGGAGTTCTCCAAGTATAAGAACACCATCTCCCCAAACAATGTTAGCTACACCAAGAGAAGCCCTCTTCCGCACTGGGGGCTTTGTCTGCATAGCTAGGTTTCTAAGGGGTGTGTTTTTTTCCCCCCCATGCCCCCTGACCAACAAAGCTAAGCCGGTACAAAAGTGTAGACCTGGACCAGTCTTCAGTTTTGCAGGGAAAACACTAGTGTCCTGCACCAAGAATTTCATGCTTTAAGGAATGAGCTAGTTATCCGAGTGTCAGGAAAGGGGGACTCCTGCCCTCTAATTTCAGTTGGGCAGATACATTACAGGGGTTTCACGTTACTCTGAAGCATCAGGAATTGGCTACTGCTGGAGGTGGGATGTCTGATAAAATGGACCAATTTAGCAGCATCTGCAAATGTCAGTAACATGCTGTTTATGTCCTCATCTAGACAGTGAAGATGTTAAATAAAACTGGACCCGTCACCAACCTCTGACAAATCTTATTCACATAAGAAACATTACTAGGCTAGAAGCTGTGACTTCCTGAAACCACCTGATTAGTGCAAGCTAGCAAGGCCCAAATGGAAACAAATGCAACAAGCACACATTTCACATTCAGAACTCAAACCACAAAGGACAGAGTAGCTCAGTCAAATGAGAACCACCTGTGACTTCCACAAGTCAGACCTATCACCCTCTTCCTTTTGTACCTGGGGAAGTGACCTAGGGTTTTGCAAGCTGTCTTTAAAGCACAAAGAAGAGGAGTGTTATTTAAGTGCAAATGTTTACACTTACAATTGTATGTATGCTCTGAGCTCTCTCAAAGCTAACACCTGGAGGACTCAGCACAGGTACTACTGTATTTTCTAAAAGTCATTTGCCTTCCACCTTGCCCTGCTGAAACTCCTGAGACAGCTGAACACCCAGGGAAGAGCTCATGGAGATGCAACAGCCTCACTTCCTCAGCATCAAAAGGACAGGACGTCTCATGATTAAACAAATTGAAACCAAGCTGAGCACCTCCTGTATTTATAAGCTTCTCCCACACAACCTATTAGGATGGAGTCACCGTACTTTAACCCCAGATTTCACATGGGCTATAGAATATTTTTAATTAGGTATCTAGGTATTTGAACATTTCAATAACAAACAATATTTAGCTCTTATTGGAATCTCAAGTGATGTACAGAGGGGGGTTAGTATCATTATCCCTTGGGAAACTCAGCACAGAGGGAAGTGTTGTGTGATCTTGGGCAAGTCACTTCAGTTGCAGAAGGAAGAGAGTTCAGGTCTCCTGATTCTCACTACAGTGCCCCTTCCAAAGGACCTTAAACACTTATAGTTTTATAAATAATATCACGCTAACTGTTCACTGCTGAGGCCTCAGAAGCATGGCGACTATTGGGTAGGAAAAAAAGGAGAAAAATCCATGAAGGAGCAATGGTTGTAAAGAAAAACGGAAGAGGAGAGAAATACTGAGATGGTAGTTCTGTTGTGTATCTGACAACAATGTCCTTCAGAAGAGAATCACACTGTGTGAAAATCTAAAATAGAGACAATGGGCCAAAGCCTGCTCCTCTTCCCCATGCAAGTAGCTCACTGAAGGCAGCAGGAGTGCTCCCATAACTAAAAGTGAGCATGAATTGATCTCAAGTTATAACAGGTGCACAATTGCTCAGGTTGTTACACCTATCATCAACTCAGAGTCACAGAGTGATTTCCACGACTGACAAGTCAACTTTAAAAATACAATAATTTAAGCTAATAAATTCTCCCAGTCTGCCACATGGAGCCCACATTCCCTTCTACTTTAAAATCATTACAGAGAGAGTCTATCCAGCTAAGTAACCCAGGTGCTTTATGATAAAACTGGTCTACTTAAGTAACTGAATACACAAAACAACATCTCCAACATCAAAACACAAATAAAGCCTATGCACTAGCTAAAGCCCTATGGAGGCCTTGAATGTAGCGTCCATAATATTCATTTGTACATGCAGTGTCACCTTGGAGATCTTGATACATGCTGAAGACCAGAGGTATGAGGTACCAGTCTGTAAGTACGGCAATATATTGAGGTGGGTGGGAAAAGAGGAAGCATTCACTTAACCTAGGGAAGAGCATGTTTTGAAGACAGACAAGCCACACTCCAATAATTGCACTTATGGCATAAAGAGAGAAATAAAACCGATATGAGATTTCAGAATTGTCACTCTGAAGCCTAGAATGTCGTAAGTCAATGTGAAGTGATGGAAACAGCTACAAGCATAGCGGACAGCTCTTTCTGTTCAGAATAGTTTAAGTCTAATTTTTAAAGTTCTCAGCTCCCCCCACCCAACTTTATGAATTACTACACCCATTGGACAGCGCACATTTTAGCTAGTAGTAAACTAATAAAACACAACTCTTGATGCGTCTTTCAGTAGGTGACAAGCCTGGAAATTTATCACATATGACACTAGCACACATAGGGGTTGGGACAAATGGGAAAGGGATCATTAGAGGCCCCACAAAATCAATTTGGTTTCTCTGCACACAACTGCGGTAGGATTTTGGGAGTCCATGTCAAGGATATGACCCACCACTCCTATAGACCAAAGAGCTCAGCTTCACAGGATTTGGATATTAGGTAACCTATACCTCTCCACCCTCTCAGGCTGTCTCCTGACTACACTGAATTGGCTTACACTCTGGTTATCTTCACAACCATAATGACTAAAGACAAAAAAAGAAAGTTTCAAATCCGCAGAGATTAAAGGCCAAGTCCCCAACAAAAATACATACAAGGGAAAGTTTCTTACTTGTCATTGCTGAGTGGATTTGTTAAGCCCCTGTTGATTTGAATATAAAATCATCTCCACAGGAAATGGTGGGAGTCCCATTGCCTACCACCTTTAGAACTAGACAGGACAAAGTACTAGTACGTGTACTGTAGGGAACAATACTGCACTGGCAAGGAGATGAATAAATCATTCTCTATATCAACTTTTTCTTGTTTCCCACATTCATCAAATCTGTTGAAACAGTTGGGTCAAACTACAAATAAAATTCACAACAATTCAGGCAAGTTCGTAGTTCAAATACTACAGTATCTGAGATGTAAGTTCCTAAAAAAGTATTTCTAATCCTTTCCCTTTTAAAAAAAATACCATTATAATACCGCATTTCACCCCACAGTTGGTTTACATGTAGCCAGTTATTCAAAACACCTGGTTGCACTGGATATGCATATTGCGGTCCATGGGAAATTAGAGCAGATTGATTTAAATTAACGAGCTTTAAATCATCAAGTAAGAAACCTCCATTTCAATCACTGATTTTGTGTTTTTAATTTGTACTTTTCAGTTATTTTCCTGAAGAAAGGTTGATTCTCACTGGCTGGTGACCATTAAAACATATTGATTTGCAATTAAATATAGCCTTCATGATAAATTTGGTATTGCTTTTTGCTAACCAGCAGGACATGCTATATGTATATACTTTTATTTAAACAACCATATAGCTTAACTTACATTTATTCAGATTCTTAATTTCTATATATTTTATATAGTTAGAAAATGATGAATGATGCATTTCTTATTTACTAAATGATGATTAACATATATTTAAAAAGCACTTATTTGTTTGTTTTAACTAAAATTACCTTAAATGAGCTGGATATATAACAAAAAATAGTTTATCAAAAGTTTATCAAAATATGTTTTGTACTTAAAACTAATTATTAAAAAAAGGAAGTATTATTGGCAATTAGCTAACTAAACTGATTATCTCCGGTCACCATGTCACCAGGGGTCACCCAATGAAATTAATAGGTAAGCAGGTTTAAAACACACAAAAGCAAGTACTTCTTTACACAATGCACAGTCAACCTGTGGAACTTGTTGTCAGGAGATGTTGTGAAGGCCAAAACCATAATGGGGTTCAAAAAGAATTATGTAAGTTCATGGAGGACAGGTTCATCAATTGCTATTGGCCAAGATGGTCAGGGATGCATCCCAATGCTCTGGGTGTCTGAAGCTTGGAGTGGATAACAGGGGATGGATCACTCAACGATTGCCTGTTATGCTCATTCCCTCCGAAGCACCTGGCATTGGCCACTTTTGGAAGACAGGACACTTGGCTAGATGGACCATTGATCTGACCCAGGATAGCCATTTTTATGTTCATGTCCTTCAAGATTTTAGAACTAGAAGATCTCATCCTTTCATGCCTAGTTTGTATTCATAGTTGGAAGAGAAAACAAATTTTCTTTTTCAACTCCCAGTTTCTCAACTTTGAATGAATTAGCCATTGAGCTGAACTAGTTATATAAACTAAAATGAACCAATTATTCTCTCTGCACCTCCAAAAGAGGCTACTGCTGTCAAAGACTGGTTTAGCACTTCAACAAACTCTGGGCGCCAGGTACTTAACCAGTGACTTCTTCCACCAGTTCACTGGTTTGACTTTCCTTAAAATTTGGTAGCAAACATGTACTGCTTAATAATTTTGTTTAATTTAGATGATGTTAGTAGATTATAATAAAGTAAAGCCTTAATAAAAGTTGTCCATTTCAAATTTAATTTTAAATTTCAACTTTTTTTAAACTTGAAAATTAAAAATAAACTTGAATTTCATTTAAATTTTAAAAAATCCAATTTAAATTAAAAATTAATGATTGACTTATCAACCATGAATTAGAGAAAGTGCTTAATAGGGCAAAGGCAACAAACACAAGGAAGTAAGTGATCATATTATAGTGTGAGTAGCACTTTTAACGTGCTTGGAATAATGAAAAGCCCTGCTTAGGTCTTCTGAAAAGCAGCTGTGTTCTGTATGCAGGACGTTTGGACTGAGCACTGCGGGACAGGAAGTGAGAAACATCTCACCCATATATTCATACTTCTCATGTGTGGATTTACAGAACACTTTACAAAGGCGTGTAAGCATCCTATCAACTTTACAGATAGGAAAACTGAGTGGATCTAAGTCAGTGGTTCTCAAAGCCGGTCCGCCACTTGTTCAGGGAAAGTTCCTGGTGGGCCGGGCCAGTTTCTTTACCTGCCTCGTCCGCAGGTTTGGCTGCACTCATCAATACACTGCCCTCAGTATTTGGTATAATCATGTGGCATGATAAAATGCTATATTTCGCTTGAATACAGAACAATAACACAGTTAGCACAGTATCATGGGCGCACTCATCAATGACCGGCAGGAAACTGCCCCTGGTTAGTTGGGGGCCTGATATTCAGTTTTTCCAAAAATTAAGCTTCTTGCCCCTTATGGCTATGAAGAAAACCCTCCAGAATACGACTTGATGGGGCATTGCTTTTCTGTAAATTCAGAAAAGCATAATGAACCAGAGACATGTGAACTGCCTAGGCCCAAATGCTGGCACAGCAGGAGATAAATCCTTCCTCCCTGCCCCCCAGCCCACTCCAGGACTGCTACTCCAGCCTCAAGACTAGAGTAGCCTATTGCACATTTGCACCTGCCCTTATTCCACACATAGGTGGAGATACCTGACAAATCTACATAGCAGCAGCCCTGGCACTAAATCCCCACTGTAGAAAGGCATGCAGGAAGCTCATGAACAGTATGTGACACATACATATCCAAAGCAAGCTTCCTAAACCCTGTCCCGAACTACTCCTTGCGGTAAATCTATCCCAGCTCCACTAGAAAAGAGTCCTGTGCAGCTACACAGGAGGATTCCCCCATATGGGTTAACTCTGCAGTCTGTTAGCTTTACTGCTATAGATCTGAAACTCCTGGGAGGCTTCAAACATCCCCTTCCAGCCAACCACAAGCCCTGTTACTCATGTCAAGCATCAGCATACAATAGAGTAAGTCTTCCTGATAGTGACAATGGATGATTTGTCAAGAACTACCAGCTCATCTCCCTATCAGAAAGATTTCCCAGAGTCCCCCACCTTAATTTCATCCCATAGCTCCAAATTATTCCCTTATGTACCACCCAAAAGAACTCCTTTTTCTCTTTGATTTTTACATCCTTCTGATAACTTTGTAATCACCTTTTCTCACACTCAATCAAGATGTGGCCCTTTTAATCTTTCCTCCTAAATCAACGCCTGCAGCCTTCTAAGAGTTTTTGTTGCTCCCTTTAATTGGTCAACACTTCCCTGGTAATACAGGTGCTCAAAATTGGACACTATATTCGAGATGCAGTTGCACCAGAGGTACAGGGGATGATGATCACCTCCACATGCCTCTGCATTTGCAGCTCCAAAATTGCACTAGTTTCCTTGCTGTCTTGTACCTATAGATCTTTTAGCACAGCAACTCAAGAGATACCAGCCCCCTCCAGTTCCACAGTCAAATACAAAAGCACTGTTAGTGGAAAAGGCTCAGGCTACTATAGATGTGGTCTTACAGCTTCCTGACAAATTCAAGTTTTACACATACAAACCTAACAATTTTAATGCAAAACATACAGCTCCCTTATCTTTGCACCAGCATGACTAAAACCGATTTCCTAATCTAAACCTACATGTACACACACACAGAGCTCTTGAATGCTACATAAGAAGTTTCTGACAATCTCTCATAATGAAACCAAGTCATGTTTCAGTGAGTTATAACATTATATTATAGCTCTCTGCTTTATCCACATTTATTCTTCTCTGGAAAAAGTTTTTATCCAAACAAACTTGTGTTGCAGTCACAAATCTGCAGACATCTTCCACTGGAAGAAACTTTTGGTAGTGGATTATGTTGGTTTTAGTAATGAAAAGTCAGTTTATTTCAATAGCTATCCAAAAAGTTGTTCTTAGGAAGAAGAGATTTACAGTTCACCAGCTTTTACCTGTTCAGAATGTTTCTATGTGGCCATGACACAATTATCTGAAAGACCTACATTTATGATTTTTCTGTTCCCAATGACAAGCTAGTCAAGCTAGGGAGCTGTGAGATTACTAACTTATTAGAGGAATGAGTCAGTGCTACATGAAAAGCAAAACCCACTTAGAAGGTATGATTATCTGAAGAACAAAAAAATAAAACTGGGACAAAATTTCCATCGCCCAATGACAGAACAAATGGAAAGTCCACTGGCGATGGAATGGAGAAGGGGGTCACCCACTCCTGCAATTCTAAAAATTCGTCCCTCCCCTATTTCAAGTTAACATTTACTATCCTAGAAGTTCCCCCCGACACCCACCCCTTCAATTTGGGCAGTCACAAAACGAAGTCTTGCTACAGTGAGATCTCTCTGTACTGAGAAAAAATAATAAATAATAAGGTTGTCATGACTTAAGTACTACTGCAACTTGAGTCCTAACCCTACTGGTCCTACAGTACATTAAACTACCTGGATAAGTACAATGGAGATCTTGGGCAACTGATCAATGTGAACCCTAAATAGCTGATTATTTCTGCAAGGAACAATAGAATACACATTGTATTTCAAAGGTTAGATGCACAAGAGGTCCTACTGCGACACCCAAAACTATGGCCCTGATCTGGCAAGCTGTACTTCATGTGGGACAACTTGCAGGAGCAGGACCCAATATGCTGTTGGTGGCTTTGCAAAAATACCAGCACTTTACAGAGATCTTAGAGATTTTTATATTACATGAGCACTCAAATACTCCAACCAGAGAGATCAGGCCCCATGGTAGTGGGGCTCTAACACTATGGACTCTAACACTATCCCAGTCTGATAAATAATACTTATCAAAACATTATGACTTATTTATTTTTAGGACACTGTTAAGTGGAAGTTAGTTCCTAAATTTACGCGCTGGAAAAAGCTTTAATAAAATCTAATACTGAAAGGGTCACTTTCTGGTAAAAAGTCACGATGATGCTTTTTTTAATTCCTTACCTAAATTACTCCGGTTAAAAACTAAGATTTTTTTAAAACCTCCATTTACTTTTCCCTGGTTTTGCAGTTTGTTTACATTTTGTGCTTCAACCAGCTTGGACAAAATAATTTTACTTTCTGGATTTCAGGCACTAGCAAAAAGGAATGATGTTTCATTTGCAAATGTTGCAAGGCTGGATTTAACGCCAAACAAAATATTCAGTGAATTATGAAAACTTTAATGTAGCCATTTCTACTCAAAATAGATTCTGTGAAACGTTAAATAAATAAAACCACAAGTTACAGACTAAATTCCCAACTGGAGTTATAAAATGAACTCTCCATCCAGCTGCATCTCAGGACTATGCTTTAAGTGAAAATAAAATTGTGTAATCATATTTTTATATATTTCAAAAAACTGTTTTATTTCCATTTAAAATTTGCCCTGAAATGTGTCCATCCACTGGACTAGGGTAGAGAACCAAACAGTGAAAGTGACTAAAAAGGGACACAGAGCAGCTTATCTTCAATGTCCAAGCCAAATTAAGTCCAAAAAGAAAAATTCAGAAGCAATGGTGAAAGATACATTTAGTTTTAATTCCTCAAATTTCGCCAAACCTCTATGGATTTTTTTAATGTAATTTTTAACCTGACATCATCTTCATAGGCCTTAAAGAGAAAGCACATTTCAGACAGGTCATCATGAAAATAGAGATTGACAATGAAGTTCTGTTATCAATCCTTCACACCTCAAAAATATAAAAACAAATGGAAAAAAATCTCTAAGGTCTCAGTCCTGTGAGGAGCAACATGACCATTCCACCCACCCAGAACATCACTGTCTTCAATGGGGCTCTGTATAGCCCCAAGGTTTCATCCACTTGTAGCTCCTTACAGAACCAGGGCCCATTCATTTATAGAAGCAAAAGTGCACTTAAAAGTTTTAAGTACTCTGGGACTTGGCCTGACAGCACAGTGAGAGCAGCACCACCTACCACTTTCAACCTCTCTGCCCCAGGTCATTTTGACTCCAAATTTATATTTGGCAAATCCACCTGTCAGATGCCAACACTCCAATGCAAGCTCTTTGGGGACAGGGACTGTCATTTTCTATATTTGTACGGTGCCTAGCACAATAGGGACTGATCTAGTTGAGGCATCTAGGCACTACTGCAATGAAAGTTTTAAACTAACTTATAAATCCTTAATCAGGACTCAGTTCTGCAAGATGAGAGGCGTCCTCTGTTAGTACTGAAGAGGGAGTACCGAAGCTTTCAGGATCAATGCCCATCCTCCCCCCATGTCTCTTGAAAGAGACACAGGGCCTTAAATATTTACATAGCCTGTTTATATTATACCAAACATTAGTACCATTAAAATTAAAATGCTTCATTATATGAAAGTATTAATCCATCAAATACAATCACGGCCTCCAAAATTTCTGCTCCTCTATCACCTTTTCTACATAAAGAGCTAGGAAAAAAATTTTCATAACAAAACCCAAATCTCAGGATCAAAGAATGTTTGCAATCACTCAAACCAAAGCCCACACAGTTCTGCTAACCAAAACATCCACAAACTCTAATGAGATGCATGGAAAAAACATTACATGTCGAGCCAAGACCTATTTCAGGATTTTCATCTCCTCCAGCTCAGAGCCCTTAAGAGCCCAGAGGTTGTAAATTCTTTGCTAATAAAAAAATATATATTTTTAAAAACCATATGCATCTTCCAAGATCCAGCATCAAAACACAAGAAACATCCCCACTGCATTTCACAGCCTCAGAAGCTGCACTGTAAACACTCCCCCACAAGCTGCATTTCAGCTCTTAGTCTGGTCTTTGCACAGCTACAATAAATACAACAACAAAACAATCGGGGCTGCGAAACTGAGATCCCAAATGTTGTGTTGAAACATACATTGCAACAAGAATCTTTTCACTGTAAAATCAAGATAGTTATTTCTGTTTTCAACCGCCTTTGCAGAAAAGAAAAACAAAAATCGACTAGTTAATAACAAACACACACTGTTCAATTAAACTATTCCATACACCATTGTCTGTGCCGTAGCGGAGCAATGCGGGGTGGGCAGGATGCTCTGTAGCATGTCTAGTTTTATAATCCCAAATGGGGGAGGGTTTAGCAGTTTGTAATAGCAGCAGCAAAACACACACACAGACCAGGCCTCCCATGACCGGAGCGCAGAACCAAAACAATGGGGCTAAACACGGGTTTAAAACACACACACACACACACACACACACACCCATATTTATTAGGGATCTGAAATTGGAAACCGACCCCCCACCTCTAAGCCCCTCTCCCCCCTAGCTAGGCGTGGGGGTGGCCGAACAGGCCCCGCATCTGCTATTAACGGAGGGAGGCTCCATCACCGACTGGTTTTTGCAGACTCCAAACCACCGACGTACAGGCTAGCTCCAGACTTAAACAGCCCCCTCGGCTGGGGCGGACCAGAGGCCAATGGCCCTGCCCGCCCCACACGGCGTCAACCCCAGCCCCCGGGGGCTAAGCCCCCAATTCTTTGTTCCGGGGCACACGGAGATCGGGCTGGGCCAACAGCGGGCACTGCCGGCCTCGGCCAAGCGGCATCCGGGGGGGCTGGGCTCGGCGCCGCGGCAGGGGGTGCACCCCGCTCCAGGCTGGGGGGAGAAGGCACAGTGGGTTCGAGAGCCAAGGGGGGCTGAAACGGAGACAAAGCTGGGGGGGGGGGGAGGTTCCTTCAGGACTCCAGGCAGCCTCTGGCTCAGGCTCCATTTTAGGGCTGCCTGGTCCCATCCCCCCGCCGCCCCAACCCCCCCCGAATAAACCCCCTCCGCCCTGCCAGCCGGCCCCAATACCCACCTGTGGTGGTTGTCGGGAGCCGGGTCTGCCTGGGGAGCCGAGTGCGGAGGGGAGATGGGGGCTCGGGGAGCCGGATGGCTGCGGATTGAAAAGGCAGAGGCGGCGCTGGCTGGATTGCGGCTTCTCGCTCGCTGGCTGCCTCTCTGTGTTTGCCCGCCCCTCCTCCTCCAGTCCTGCCCGCCCGGCCTGTCAATCCCCGGCCTGGAGTGAGCAACTCATCCCGCAGCCAGAGCCCTGCAAACCGGACAGCGACACCTGCAGGGACCCCGGGGGAAAGCCAGGCGCCCCGCTGCACAGAGGTGTTAATGACACAGGCGTGGAGGGAGAAAGCAAAAGGAGAGGAGGGAAAAAAAGGAGGGAGCGTGCCAGGGAGGAGAGGAGGGAAGGAGGAGAAAGAATGAAAGAGAATTAAAGAGTCAAAGATAAGAAAACAGGAGAAAGAATGATTGAGAAAGAGGAGAGATAGGGAGGGGCCCACACAACTGTCTAACCCCAGGCTCTGCTCTGGGGAGCTCTCTATAGTCTGATTCCAAAACCTCAGGGATCTTGGGAGAGGACAGCACAGTCTGTGCCATGGTTACAGACCATCAAACTGACTGCAGGAGGAAAGCCTGTGAGCTTGGTCCTGCCAAGCCAGGCTCCAGCAGCAACAGCTCTAGGATCCCTGAGCCTTGCTGTTGTCAGGATTACTTTACAGCCAGGCAGAAATTATTCTCCTGATTTAAATAATAGTAATAATAAAAAACCCTGATTAGATGTGCATGCAAACAAGAGAGAGAGAAACCTGGGCTGAACAGGAGTAGGCCTGGTCAAGGAGCAGTCAAGAGGGAAATATCAGACTTCCCCCTTTCTCATTTGAGGCAGGTATGGGATGAAAGCTGAGGAGGAAGCAATTAGGGAAAGAGGAGACATCAAAGGGCTTTAGATCAGGCCCAGAGTGTGCAAAGGGTGAAGCAGTTTCTCAGTAAGGTGAAAAGCCAGGGAATTTCTGTCTCTTTCACCCCTCTCTCTACACATTAAATCAGTTCCCAAGCTGGCAAAGATACTGCCCCCTAAACACCTCAGCTATGGGTTTGTGGGAGTCACAGCCTTGCCCGTAGCTCCCTGACCTTGATGTGGCTTCAGACCCTCCCACAAATGCCACAAATTGCTGGAGCCAGCATCACCTCCCAACAGCTTTATTTTCTCTAGCTACCTGTACCTCCACCACAGTGCCACCATTTGGGCCATGCCCTGGGGCTTCCACCAACATTACTGGGAGCTCTGCATCCAGGATCAGGCCCCGGAATAATAATGAAAGGGAGAAGCAAATCAAGAGGCATATACAGCCAGGGAGGAGAGAGAGATTATCAGTGGAGATTTGTCACACACAAGATATGGCACAAGTAACATCAATGAAAGTTTCACCTACCTACACAGGCTGCCGACCCTGTGTTGCAGCCCTGTCCTGCAGCGACCACCTTTAACACTGAGATGGGAGATCATTTTCCAGAGCTCATTTAGTTCACCTCTTTATTAAGGCTGTCAGAAAGAGGCCCAGTTAATGACAGATGGGGTAGTACAGGGGTTCTCAAACTAGGGGTCATGACCCCCCAGGGGGTCACAAGGTCATTACGTGGGGGGTCATGAGCTGTCAGCTTCACCCCAAGCCCTGGTTTGCCACCAGCATTTATAATGGTGTTAAATATATAAAAAGTGTTTTTAATTTATGGGGGGGTGTCACACTCAGAGGCTTGCTATGTGAAAGGGGTCACCAGTACAAAAGTTTAAGAACCACTATGGTAGCAGTTGTGTGGCATGGATACCTTCTGGTAGGAAGTGGGCTGAGACCATTTCACACTGGCTCTCAGCTACCTGGCAAATGCTGAGCCCTTTTTCTTCATATCTCAATAGTATTTAAAGTCTCACTTATGATTCTTCTTTGATTTTATGATCAGGGAATGCCTACAGCCAGCAGAGAATTCCCTCTGCCTAGCATATTCCTGTTTACAGTGGAATACCTGATATGATGGCAATAGAAAATTTATTTAATTCTCCTTAATGACGACATTCATATTTAGTGCCCATCACTGTACCATGCACTGCTGTTGTAGGGGGTTTCAGTACAGATCTTCATCACCTCCTCCAGTATCAAAACCTTCTCCCTTGAGGAGCACATTTCTTCCAGCTCCCGTAAGGACTCTGCCATCTGAAAGTGTAGGCTGCTAGCTTGAGCGGAGACCTCCATCCCATCAGCCATGGAAACCCCTTCGCTCAGATCTCTCCCATCCAGCCTTAGGGCAGCCTAGTGGAAAGCTGTTGGGGTTGCAGCCTTCCCTGCTAAGTCTGCCCTGCACATTATCTTCCCAGCTGTGCCAGTCTTTGGGTCCCATCCCTCCTTATATAGCTGGGCCAAGATAAAAACCAGTGGGCAGTAAGGTCCTGCAACTGCTGGGCCACTACATTCTGGTGTGCTCCCCATGAAATGTTTGGACCCAGAACCAGTGGCAATATGCCTCCAGAGTCAGTCTCTGTCTGTTTAAAATGGCAGCTTTTACCTCTGGATATGAGCCAGACTGCTCAGCACTCAAGGTTCTGTACGCTACCTCACCTTCTCACCTTGGAAATGGTGCCAATCACATCAACTCTTTCCAGCTGGCAGCACTGGCCACTCAAAGGCCTTAGAAGTCACCTTCCAGCCACAGCTTTGCAAACCCAGGGCCAGGCCTGCCTCAACTGCACTCTCCAGATCCAGCAAGACTCCCTGGAGTTCTCCAGCCATTTCAACCTTTCCCCCTTGGTGCTGAGGATGGGCCTCATGCTGTTGAATGGCAAACTGAAATTTTTGCCACTTCTGTTAACTGCAGAAGGAGTGGCTGGGTCTGTGGCTGTTCTGCCAGCAGACAGACAATATCCTCCATCCTTCCTCTCCATACCTGTCAAAAACGAAAGACAAAAAACCAAAGGGTGTGAGGTCTGGCAGCCTGGTTCCACCACCTATTACATCTGCCAGTTACAGCCTGACTGTAGCAACCTCTGTGCTTACCGGGACCCTTAGTCAAGGAGAACTTTGTATGCACTATGAGGAGAAAGAGGGCCAAGGCTTCAGTAAGGTAGAAGTCTCTGCATACACTCAGAAGTGATGTGTTTCAATTGCTTAAAACTTTATTATAATTGATTAATTATTTTTCAGACTTAGCAAAACTCCATTTCCACACTAAAGGCTCCACTGTGAAGTCTCCAACTTCTACCAGTTTTTAATAATCTGATTGAAAAAATAGAACTCAATGTTTTTTCCATATAAAAAAGGAGTGATCTTGACCATTCTGAAGCAGAAAGAAGAGCAGCCCCTTGTTGCAGGCTGATCAGCAGAGTTTACAAAGTATCAGAGCACTCAGTGCCCATCCATCCCTCCCAGTGGAAGGTGCTGTTATTGCTATTCGGCTTTTCCCATGGAAAAGTGAGCAATGCCTGAGAAGTAGTAGTAGCCCCTAGGCTAAGAGAAAACAGCTAGGCCTAATCACCTGGATTTCTGCAGATTGGAGGTGCCTGCTCTAAGATCCAGTCACCGGGAGTAATACTGAGGGAGGGAATGCCTGAGCAGATGCTCGGTCCATGTGCCATGTTCCTAAGTGGTGCTGCAAGCCTATTATCCAGACATCAAGCTATCAAGAGAATCAGCAGTACTGCAAAAACCAAACAAACGAACAAACCCATAAGCATTCTGTATGTCAGAGTCCCTCCATTACTGGAGTCAAAATAGGCCTCTTGTATCTCTCGTCTCACTCTCACTGTATCTTACCTCTTGTCTGTGGAGAATGTTGGCCAATCCCTCTGTTCCTCATCTTTCAGCCGCTCAGGTGGAACAATCCATCCTCCTCTGGACATCAGCACACCCTCACTCACACAGTCTCATTCAGAGAATCTGGGCATCAGTCTGGTGCATTTGCTTTTCTTTCTGTCTGTCTCTATCTATTTTCCTCCTCCTGGACAGGCAAAGTAAATTCTCTCTCACTTGCACATGAATATATTTTCTATCTTGTTTCCCCGAAGAGCTTGATCCTTCTGAGCACTTGTATAGAATATCTTACAGATCCAAGCAGGGCAGAGAGCATAGGGTAATGCTCTACTGCAATAATGAGCATGCTGCCCCCTGGTTGCTCCAGCCTTGTTAGCAGCATGAGGCTAAATACTAGGGCTTTAAAGAGATTTAAAAAATTGTGATTAATCACATGATTAAAAAAATTAACAGTGATTAATTGCACTGTTAATAATAGAATACCATTTATTTAAATATTTTTGGATGTTTTCTACATTTTAAAATACATTGATCTCAATTACAACACAGAATGCAAAGTGTACAGTGATCACTTTATATTTATTTTTATTACAAATACTTGCACTGTAAAAAACAAAATAAATAGTATTTTTCAATTCACCTAATACAAGTACTGTAGTGTAATCTCTTTATCATAAAAGTTGAATTTACAAATGTAGAATTCTGTACAAAAAATAACTGTATTCAAAAATACACCATTCCAGAGGACATACATCCATGCTGATGACGAGTTTTGTTCGATAACAATCCAAAGCAGTGCAGACTGACATGTTCATTTTCATCATCTGAGTCAGATGCGACCAGCGGAAGGCTGATTTTCTTTTTTGGTGGTTCGGGTTCTGTAGTTTCCGCATCTGAATGTTGCTCTTTTAAGACTTCTGAAAGCATGCTCCACACCTCATCCCTCTCAGATTTTGGACGGCACTTCAGATTCTTAAATCTTGGGTCGAGTGCTATAGCTATTTTTAGAAATCTCACATTGGTACCTTCTTTGCATTTTGACAAATCTGCAGTGAAAGTGTTCTTAAAACGAACATGTGCGGGGCCATCATCCGAGACTACTATAACATGAAATAGATATTGCAGAATGCGGGTAAAACAGAACAGGAGACGTACAATTCTCCCCCAAGGAGTTCAGTTGCAAATTTAATTAACACATTATATGTTAATGAGCGTCATCAGCATGGAAGCATGTCCTCTAGAATGGTGGCTGAAGCATGAAGGGGCATACAGATATTTCGCATACCTGGCATATAAATACCTTGCAATGCTGGCCACAAAAGTGCCATGTGAACACCTGTTCTCACTTTCAGGTGACACTGTAAATAAGAAGCAGGCAGCATTATCTCCTGTGAATGTCAACAAATGTGTTTGTCTTAGCAATTGGCTGAACAAGAAGCAGGACTAATAGGCTCTAAAGTTTTACACTGTTTTGTTTTTGAGTAACAAAAAAAAAATCTACATTTGTAAGTTACACTTTCATGATAAAGAGATCACACTACAGTACTTGTATGAGGTGAACTGAAAAATGCTATTTCTTTTATCATTATTACAGCGCAAATATTTGTAATAAAAATAATATAAAGTAAGCAGTGTACACTTTGTATTCTGTGTTGTAATAGAAATCAAAATATTTGAAAATGCAGAAAAACATCCACATATATTTAATAAATTTAAATTGGTATTCTATTGTTTAACAGTGCAATTGCACGTGAGTTAACTGTGATTAATTGACATCCCTACTAAATACCTCTTAATAGGATGAGGATTGTTCTTAAATCCATGCCTGTTCCCTACCCTCTCCCTGCCCTTTTTACCCTGGACTCTTATGAGTAAGAGAGTGGAAGCGTCAGGTCTTGAGATTCACGAATGCTCAGTACAGAGTGCTTAGCCTTAGTGTGGGCACATGAAGGCACATGTAGCCTTAGTGTGGGCACAGAGCAAGGGCTTTTGCAGAATCAAGGCCAACATTAGCTGATCGATGAGGAAGAGGGGAATGAAACATCTCGTGTTATTTAATGTCATAACATATTGATGTCACATTATAAAAAATAAGCAAAGCCCACAACTCTGCACTTTGTAACATCAGTGTCCCTCTTAGATCCATCACTCTGTGATCACTAGTGCAGTCACCAGCACCCAAACTTTAGAAGAGTGACTCACTTGGGCTGCACTAGAATGCACTCAGTTTCATGCACACCTGATACTATAATAAGCAATTGTCCAGAGGTCTACTGTTCATCTCCAAGGAAACATTTCAAGGCCTGGGAATATAAATGCCAATTAATAAACCCCAGTGTAGAGTTCAAGAAGGCGAAATAAACAAGCAAAAGATAATAATACATTCATTTATATAGTGTGTCCCCCTCCGCCACAGCACTTAAACTCATTGCTCATCCATCCACTCTTATCATGTAGTGGTCAGAAATGTCAGGGCCACTGCTGAGACAGTGTGGTACTGGTGAGATGAAAGCTGGGTGTGAAGTGAAGACTGGAAGAACCACTCAAAAGAGTGCAGTCATGACTTTCAGAGGTACTACCTCTGCTTCTATACCCCATACATCAATTCCACAAAGACATGACTGGTCAAGTACTCTCAGATGGTAGCCTCCCTAAACCAACTCCCATATCTAATAGGGTGAAACAAGGCTGTGGGCTGGCACTGATCCTTTTTGGTCTCTTCTTCACACCCATTCTGAATAATGCAACTGACCACCTTCAAAAGGGCATCTACATAATGTATAGAACTGATGAAAAACTGTTCCGTCCCAGAGGCTTACTGCAAAGACAAAAGTCTTTGAGGAACTCATACGTGAAACTGTTTTTTGCAGATGATTGAGCTCTATTTACTCAGTAAAAGTGAGCTTATCCTTCATAGGTTCTCAGAGGCAAGTGAGTGAGAGTGTGTTTACTTTGCCATCCCAGGGAGAGAAAGATGGGTGGAGACAAAAAGAAAGAAATGGACTCACCATCAGCCTGGGGGGAAAAAATGAAGTCCTCCTCCAACCAGCCCCATTAACCATTACCACTGAGCCATCATCATCATCATCAATGGTATAAACTAAAGATCAACAATCACTTAGCATATCATGACAGTACCATCTCAAGTGACGATTTCCTGGATCAAAAAATATCAAACAGAATATGAAAGGCAACCCTGGCTTTTGGTGATTTCACCGTACGATACTCAACCTGCATACCATCAAACTGCCAACAAAACTGATGATACACAATGCAGCAGTGATACCATCCCTTTTATACGGGTGTGGGTCAGTTTACTGCAGACACATCAAGCAACTTGAAAAATTTCATATGCACTATCCTATGGGCCAGCTCCAGCTCATCGGCCACTTGGTGGATGGACCAAGTTTTTGAATTCGTGGGCATGCAATGCATGCATTGCATACATAGACGGCATGCTGCTGGCTCTTGGTAACCAGGGTTGAGTTGAAGGTCTCCCCTGCAGCAGGCTCTGGCTCCTTTCTTTCCTAGCTGGGAAATGACTCATCAAGCAAGGTCTCCTCTTCTTGTGAAGGGGAATTCTGCATGTCTGGGTGAGGCCCAGCTGCCTGTGCTTCTCCTGCTCTTTCTTTAGCCAGGTTGGTTGTTTCCCACCTTCTCTCTTTCTGTGCAGGAGGACTTGTGATCCCTTGTCTCTAGAGAGACCTGGGATGAGTCCAGCCAACTGGACTCCTCTGGGGCTGACTCCCAGGGTGTCCTGATGTGCCAGAGAATGGGAAGTTCTATGTGCTCTTTTCACATGGGGGAGGGGGAGACTAGGTATCATGGAGTCCAGAATTCTTTGGCTGTCCTTTGGCAACCTCTGACCCCAATCCCATCGTGTCTGGGAGTCAAAGGGCCTCCAGCTGCCACCTGATTTGTAATCTTCTCCTTGCTGAAGTCACTGGGTGAGAGGTGAACCAGGGGGGTCACTGTGACCTGAAGAGCATCCCTATGCCAGAAGGCAAGGGGCTCATATGTAGCAGTGTGTTTCAGCTGGGCTGACCAGCTCAATGTACCCCAACTCCCTGTTGTTATAATTTATATCTGAAAGCTGTCGTGTAATACATCATTAGAAAACTAATACCACACTGGTCATTAATATCCTTGTGAAATGTTTGTAAAAACATTGTAGATGAAATTATTAATACTCACTGATATTATGTTTTGGAGACTGTAAACAGACAAAGGAGGCATATCAGTTTTTTTCAAGACAAAGGGGAAGGCAAACATCTCTGGCTTAGAGGCTAACTGAGCCAGACGTGACCAGAAATACAGACAATGAACTATTCATTTGCCTTGGCGGTTGTAGGAAAGACATGGGCATTGTAAAATCACAGGAGACTTCAAAATTGACATGGGGTCAGCTCCCTGGGGGACACAGCAAGCAGAGCCAACCTGAGCACCCAAGAGGGCTTCCTGACTTGTAAGACAAAGACATTCCCTTTGGAGATATAAGGAACAGAGAGACACTCCATCTTGATCCTTCACCTTAGGAAACAAAGGAACCAAGTGACCTGATCTCTAATGGATCCTGGCCAGGCTGGAAAGGAGACTGGGGGTGAGAAAAACCATCTTAACCAAAGATTGCACCTTGTGAGGTTGTTTTAGTCGGTGAGATGTGTGTTTTCACTTTTATTTGTTTGTAACTATTTCTACCTTTACTCCTGCTACTCGGTATCCCTTAGCCCAGTGGTTCTCAACCTGTGGTCCACAGACCACTGGAAGGTTCATAGATTATGTCTAAGATTTGCAAAGGGGTCTGCACCTCCATTTGACAATTTTTAGGGGTCCGCAAATGAATAAAGGTTGAGAACCACTGCCTTAGCCTATGTCCCTCTGTTAATAAACTTGTTTTATTTTTGACTATAAACCAATTCAGTGCTGTGCTTGAAGGGAAGTGTGTATTTACCCAAGTTAAGGTAATGAGCTGTAATGTACTGAGTCTTTAAAAGAGCAGCAAACTCAATACCTCCTGTGAATAACCAGTGACAGGGGCTGTGCATTGCAGAGAAAGATCTCTGAGGAGCTCAGGGCTGGAATTCACAACTGTTAACTGCTAGGCAAGGTTTGGGCTGTGAGAGGCATGAGGAGTTTGTTGACAAGAAAGACAGATTGGCATGGCAGGGAGCTAACACCTAATCTAACCTCCAGCAAAGCACATGCTTGCTGAGGCAGAAGGGTAACAGTGGCTCCCAACTCTGCGTATCCCCTACAGCATGTTACTGTTACAAAAGCAAAAGATAAAAGCAATTATTTCCCAGTGTAAACCACAGATCAGGTGTTGGCTGTTCCCTTTCTTCACTCTACGACATTCTAGACTGCCCTACAAAGAAAGCAACTGTATAAAACCAAGAAGCCAGCTCAATGTTTGAGGTTGCCAGAGTATGTTTTTTAATTCTGCAACTCCACACCATTCTTCCTAAGTGAGCAGTGACTGAGCAAAGCACAAAACCCAAGTGTCCATTTTCAAGGTGCTAACCTGAAATCACTTGGAACATGGCTGATTAAATAGGAGGAAGCTACTACACTTCCAACAAGTGAATCTACTCCTGCAGTTATAGCACTGACCTATCTCTTTAATCCCCCTCAACAAGAACCAAATGCCAGTTACCTGATACTGTTGGTACTTCTGAGACGCCTGGTCAACCACTTCATGACACAAGTCTTTCCTCATGTGTTGCTTTAGAAAACAAGGCCGTTCTTCCTGCTCATCCTGGTTGATGTCTATCAACAGCTCCATTATTTTGAAGCTAGTGATAAAGCACTTTGTTGCGTCTGTTGTAAGCCTTTTAGATGCAAAATACTTTTGACTAAGTGCACCGGTGATACTTTCACTGAGTCTGAATTTCCTAAGTGGAAAAAGACTTGAGACAAATTTGAGAAGCACCAAGCTTCTCTGTGTCACCACAAAGTAGCTGAAGTGTGTATAAGTAGGGGCATAGCGAGCAGATCGAGGGACGTGATCGTTCCCCTCTATTCGACACTGGTGAGGCCTCATCTGGAGTACTGTGTCCAGTTTTGGGCCCCACACTACAAGAAGGATGTGGATAAATTGGAGAGAGTCCAGCGAAGGGCAACAAAAATGATTAGGGGTCTAGAGCACATGACTTATGAGGAGAGGCTGAGGGAGCTGGGATTGTTTAGTCTGCAGAAGAGAAGAATGAGGGGGGATTTGATAGCTGCTTTCAACTACCTGAAAGGGGGTTCCAAAGAGGATGGCTCTAGACTGTTCTCAATGGTAGCAGATGACAGAACGAGGAGTAATGGTCTCAAGTTGCAATGGGGGAGGTTTAGATTGGATATTAGGAAAAACTTTTTCACTAAGAGGGTGGTGAAACACTGGAATGCGTTACCTAGGGAGGTGGTAGAATCTCCTTCCTTAGAGGTTTTTAAGGTCAGGCTTGACAAAGCCCTGGCTGGGATGATTTAACTGGGAATTGGTCCTGCTTCGAGCAGGGGGTTGGACTAGATGACCTTCTGGGGTCCCTTCCAACCCTGATATTCTATGATTCTATGATTCTATGAAATGACCACAAAGAATGCTGGTGACATGCTAAGTTTTCAGTTCTCTCAGAAGAAAACAGGAATATCCTAATGAAAATTATAGTAGTACATGTCTTGCCAGCCAAGGACTTGCACTGAGAGGCCATTATACTAAACAAGCTGAAAATATACCTTTAAGTGGAGAGGTTGACTGCAACTTTATTAATCTGCTTTGTTTGCCGCAGATTATGATCGATACTTCAAAATAGCTGAAAAAGAGTGAAGACAAATTCACAAGTCCAGTTATTCAAAATGAAACAATGGAAATTGTGTTTCAATGGCATTGAGGGGGATTTCTGAGGGAGTTTCTGGGAAGTGCTATACAAGGATCAAGGCTATACAATTATGGTAAAATAAATAACATTCTTCTTCAACAAAAAGCAATTGGTTTTTGCCTGTTATGTGGATGATGACACGAATGGCTTGTACAATCAACTCTTCATGAACAATATGGCCTGTACATCCACTGAGGTAATCATATCAGTAATTAGCTATATATCATTGTGTCTAACTCTGGGGAATAACAACTGTCACAGGCAAGGCTATGACTGTGAAGTTTAGCTGAGTATCAAATGTAGCAAGCAGAGTGCACCAGAAGGAACCCCAAGCTACATATACTCATTGCTATGGACAAGCTTTGAATTTGGCATGGCAGGACACTATTCAAAATGCTTTTCTAAGATATATTCTTGGAACTGCTTACAAAAAATATAAATAAATCACCCAAACAATTTCAATATTTCAGGACAAAACATGAAGTGTTAAATACACCACTAGGTATCTGTGTCCTCTGTCCAAGAAAATGGACTCTCCACGAAGCAGCATTGGCTTCAGTTTCTGAGACCTACCTTGATTGTGTGCAACTTGGGAAGTTGTGAAGGACGCAACGAAAAAGATACTGAAATAAGATCTTAAATCGTTGGCATAGCAGCTCAAATGGAAAAGTTTAGCTACCTGTTTGGTATTTGAACTAGGTCAGAAAGTCCTAAACACGAGAGAAACTTTCTGAAACTCTGCAAAGGTCAGACATTTAATCAACAGAAGGCCAATCTAGTATGAAAACAACACTTAGTTTAGTTCAATCCATCCAATCAGATAAAAGCTATGACTTATTCTGGGAGCAAATCCACCAGTAAAGTTGGAGATAGATGGAACGCCTGAGCTTCCAGGGAAAAGTTCCCAAGAAAATGTAAATAAGGACACATGAACCCAGTTTCCCAAATTCAGCAAAGGAATCTTATAAGTAACTGATTTTACAATGTCCAGTATTCAATCAAGACGTGAACAAAAAGGCTACAAAATTATTCAAAATCTTGAAACTCTCATAACTCCAAATGCAATAGAAACAAAAGTTCAAGACTTCCTTCAGGTGTAGGCTTTCGAGTTCAACCATGATCAACTGATTACTCAGCCTCATCTCTCGCAAGCCAGCTGTCAGCTTACAGAAGGATCACTGAAGTCCATTCAGAAATATCTCAGTTCACTCAGCCAGCGTGAACACTGGCTGCTTTCCAAAGGGGTGAAGCTGAGCATCATTTCAGTGTTCTACATCATAGTAAATCATGGCCTCAAGTAGGCAATCACAGCTCAGACAGCATGTGATTTTACATGTACACAAGGACAAGACTGATGTACAGAACTCACTTCAGGAAACCCAAGGCAAAGATCTTTGTTTGGAACTTTCAGATTTGTAAGTCATTTTCTGTACCCATGTTTTAAAAAGGAATGCTTGAAGCAGTAGTTTTGTACCATGACACACAAACTGTCCACTTTTAATAAAGTGAGAAGTAAGCTTCTGTTCCAAACTCAGTGTTTCCTTAATTAATGCAATCTCTAAAGATTGTGCCTGCTGATACTCCCAGTTGTATACAGCCACGAAAACAGTCTCTGCCCTAAGGAGCTTACAATCTAAGGGTAAGATTCACTATTGCCCTGCAGCCCCTTTGGCACTGGCATAAAGGGGCTGCATGGCAGCTGCCTAGGACCAACAAGGAATAATCTGGGCACAAAAGGGCTTCTGTGGGAGCTGCAGAGCCAACTCTGCCCCCTCCTCTGCCATAAGGGCTCTAGGGGGAATGACCAGAACATTCTTATGCCCCAGCTATTCTGCACTCTTTAGCTGGGGTGCAATTTAGGGTAACTTTCAGGGCTGCCCTAAATTGAGCCTGAGGCTGACCTACCCCTGCCAACTTTGGAAGTGGAGAGATGCAATGGCTCCCTGATGGCCATGTTCTGACAACAGTGCAGGGATGAACTCCCCCTCTAGGAAGACAAGTGACATCTGAAAGAGGGGGGGGTCGAGGATGCAGCCCAATACATATAATTTGTGTGTGTATATGAGAGAAAATATGATGTACACATTTTTGTTAAAGTCATCAATAAATACACCTTAATACACCATTTCCAAGAGATGTCACATCAACGGATGTGGGATTTGGATACCGTACTGTCTATTTATGTGACATGTGCACACTTTCCCCACCAGAGGGTACTGTGTGACAAAAACCATCCATAAAGAGGTGGCTGGGATCACATCCTAAGAGCACACAAAATAACCCAGAAAGTTAGCAGTTCAGCCTGCATCATTAGCCATCAAGGCTGGATCTGGCACAGTGGTTTTTCAACCTGTGGTCGTCCGCGGACTATGTCTAAAGAGTCTGTGGAAGGTTGTCGTTACCATAGAACAGTTGTTTTCAGCCCATGGTCTGTAGACCCCGGTCTAAAATTTCCAAAAGGGTCCACACATCCATTCAAAATATGTTAGGGGTCCACAACCGAAAAAAGGTTGAAAACCACTGGTGTAGGGTGTTGATTTCTGGAGGATGGGCGTGAAGGAAAGGCTTTTATGTCCATCTCCACAGGTAAACACTACCCAGAAGCCCAGCCAATGGAGTCAGTGTTTCCCAAAGTGCCACTGGGTTTGCACCTATTTTCCAGAATTCTAGCTGAATTCAAAGGGAGAGGCAGATGCTCGAGACTGTAACCCCCGCCCCTGTCGCTTCACGCTCTGTAGAGCATTCTGGGATTTGCATTATCGTCTAAATGTAGCCAACATGCTGTTTTCCTTGGTCTGCAGCTACTAGCCCTACATGGGGCTTGCCTGCCTTGAGGATTTTTACGTTCACATCATGGTGTGGCACAGCCTCCCGCCCTCCCTTTCCGAGGGGAAGCCTCTCTATAACCACATCAGCATGGTGGCATTTGTGGGGGGCCTGCAGCAGTGCGTGGGAGCAGTAGACACTGCTGAAAAGCGCCTGCCTCAGCTAGCCTCAGATACCCGACCACAGCTTCAAATACCAGAGCACCTGAGGGGATACCCCATGAGTCAGTCAAGTGGTATCTCCAGGGATTTCTGGCTTGGAAGCGGGAGCCATTGAAATGGCTAGTGTGAGGGCACCAAATACCCTTTGCTCACCTTAGGACTGAGTCAGTGTTCTGGGAAATCCTGTCCTGGAGAGGCCCAGGAGAAGGAGAGAAAAGCAGAACAGTGAGGCAGAGAGCAGGGGGCAGTGCCCAAGGGGTAGGGAGGAGGAGGAAAGGGAAACTGGGAGCAGACAGATGCAAGAGGGAAGAGGAAGGGAAGCTGAGAGAGACTGGGGAAGATGTGGCAGGAGTGGCAAGACAGGGAGGCAGAAGAGAAGCAGGGGAGCAGAAGGGCAGGACGAAGCTATCGGGTCGGATTCTCTGTCATTGTAAGGCCCCCTTACACCATGCTGTTACTGTAAAGAGGCCCTATAGGTGAAGAAATGACCTTAGTACAGGCAACGTAGAGCTGGTGTAAGCCCTGCTCCAGTCATGTCAAGGCTGAGGCCAGAACACATTGCGTTTGGGATCTACTGTGTTCACAAGCCCATGGGGCAGAGACAGGAGATAAATTGGAGCAGCCCTGGAGCTGCTCAGGCCCCAGAATACAGGCAGCACAAAGGGGACTTAAAACCCACTGTTGCCCTCTTCCCCTGCACCTGCCCCAACCACAGGGAAGTGGGTTGGGGGGGCGGGGGACTGAGAATCAGAAGCTAAAGGAAAGGAACTGGGGAGGGTCAGGAAACAAAAGGGGGCATGAGGCTCACTGAGAGAGTCCGAACAATCCCCATGAGCAATGGCTGCTGGGAACGTCTGCTGTGGCCAAGAGGTCCCCTCTTCAGAAAGCAGAGCGCAGCAAACAGCCAGAACATTGCAGAGTGGTACAGCAGCCTGCACGGGCTTGCTGGGCTGGAAAGGGCATTGTGTTTGTGTCATAAATATAAAAGGAAGGGTAAACACCTTTAAATCCCTCCTGGCCAGAGGAAAAACCCTTTCACCTGTAAAGGGTTAAGAAGCTAGGATAACCTCGCTGGCACATGACCAAAATGACCAATGAGGAGACAAGTTACTTTCAAAGCTGGAGGGGGGGAGAAACAAAGGTTCTCTCTGTGTGTTGCCTTTGCCAGGACCAGAGCAGGAATGCAGGTCAGAGCTCCTGTAAAGGGTTAATAAGCAATCTAGTTAGATGTGCGTTAGATTCTGTTTTGTTTAAATGGCTGATAAAATAAGTTGTGCTGAATGGAATGTATATTCCTGTTTTTGTAACTTAAGGTTTTTCCTAGAGGGATTCTCTATGTTTTGAATCCGATTACCCTATAAGGTATTTACCATCCTGATTTTACAGAGGTGATTCTTTTACTTTTTCTTCTATTAAAATTCTTCTTTTAAGAACCTGATTGCTTTTTCATTGTTCTTAAGATCTAAGGGTTTGGGTCTGTGTTCACCTATGCAAATTGGTGAGGATTTTTATCAAGCCTTCCCCAGGAAAGGGGTGTAGGGTTTGGGAGGATTTTGGGGGGAAAGATGTTTCCAAGCAGGCTCTTTCCCTGTTCTATATTTGTTAGACGCTTGGTGGTGGCAGCAATAAAGTCCAGGGGCGAAAGGTAAAATAGTTTGTACCTTGGGGAAGTTTTAATCTAAGCTGGTAAAAATAAGCTTAGGGGGTTTTTCATGCAGGTCCCCACATCTGTACCCTAGAGTTCAGAGTGGGGAAGGAACCTTGACAGTTTGGGAGGGGAGAGCATGAGGAGATTTGGGCTCTATTCCTAGCCGCATGTGACTAATAATGCCCTCCATCAGGTACTCGAGATGGTGCAGACCTCATCTCCGTTGCGTAAGGGGTTAGTAGGAGGTTACTGTTCCTTTCCTGTTTGTGGTTTGCAGCCTAAGCTCCTGCCCCCCCTCTCCTGCCCTCATGTTGTAAAATACTTAGAGGGAGAGCAGAAAAGAGGAACCCATTGCGGGGAGGGCAAAACAGAAAAGGGGAAGAAAAGAAATCAGAGCTCCAGCTGCTAGGATGGTTGTGTAACCAGGCACAAGCCAGGTTTCCTCTTTGCTATTCAAATCCAATGGGTTGAGGGAGCTGGGGACCAACAGGATGGGCACTCCTGCTGCCTGGACCAGACTGACCCATGGTACCAAATCATGCTGCAGCCCTTCAAAGCCAAAGTCCTTAACATGGGGCTGGGGCCTGATCACAATGTGTTCTTCACTGCCAGGCTGAATGGTGCTGTCTGCCCATGAATGCGATGATGGGGTAACTGGGTCTCTGTGCCCTGTAGATAGGACCTGATTCACTGGAGTCCATGTCACCTGACAATGGGCAAAGCGTGGGTGCAAACTGGAGGCACAGGCTGGCAATGGGCTTCCCTAGGATATAGCCATATTTCTATAGGCCAAGAAATCGGTGAGGCTGTTAGTGACAACCCCCAGTACAATACTTACCTGGGGAATACAGGTGCCTCAGTAGACTGTGTTCACCTGGGGCTTAGAGCCAGAGTATCCCAACCCCAGGTTACGTCATCTCCCCACAGCTGGAGGGGTGGAGGCAGGGCTTTTTGGTCTTTGTTGCATTGGTCTTGTTACGAACATCCCCTCCTGTCAGGTTCACACGGGTAACAGCAGGGTCACGCCTGCACCAGGGCCTAAGGTTTGCCTGTCTTGTTCTCCTGGTCACAGATACAAAGGGAGGGTGTGAGGGGCACGAACACAGCAAGGCCCTGCAAGCAGGGCTGTCCCTACTCACATGCAAAGTATGCACCTGCGTAGGGCACCAGGGAATTTGGGGCACCACCTTTCCTGGTGCCCTGCACAGCTGTGTGCTGCTCCAGCCCCTGCTCCGCCTCTTCCCCATGGTCCCTGCCCCAGCCCCAGCCCCACTCCACCTCTTCCCCAAAGCCCCCACCCTGTCTGCCCTACCCCCACCCCTTCCCCAAAGCCCCCACCCCTGCTCCGCCCCAGCCCCGCCCCCACTCCCCTGAGGACTGCTGCAGGGGTCAGGCCTGCACTCACCACCTGGTAAGTGGAGCAACCCAGCCCCAGCCTGCTTCGCCCCCTGGTTCCCCTCTGCCCCCCCAAGGCTGGGAGCCAGGGGAGCAGAGCGGGCTGGGGACAGGGGGCGGTTCCCCCCGCCCCCTCCCATGGAGGCCTGGGGCCAGCTCCCCCCCACGGAGGCTGGGGGGCTGTGTAGGGCACCAAAATGGCTAGGGATGGCCCTGCCTGCAAGGGGATGCACAGAGACAGAGGACAGGGGCCCAAGAACCCTGTTCTGCTCCTGTGACCTCATTAGCCAAAACCCCTTAGGTCCCAAAGCAGTGGGTTGGGCTGCACAGTGTTCTCACAGGCACAGATCCTGGTGCTATGAATTTCAAGAGTGACTCCTCATTAGGGTTGCTGGGCACAGATGGACCCTCAAATCTTCTCTGGAGCCCTGACTAGCAAAGCCTCCAATAACTCGTGCCACCACACACATCCGCTAGGGCTCGGCCCGTGCAGCGCTGGAAAGCCAGCAGCCCACTGGCTACACTACAACGCCCAGGGGCCTGGAGGTGGGCAGGAACCTCTAACCTTGCCTAGCGTATGCATTGCCTTGTCCCAGAGGAGAGGAAGGAGAAGCTGGGGCTGGCAGTCGCTGCCCTGGGAAGACAGCCAGGGTGTTATTATTAACCTGCTGAGTCAGGGAGGCTCTTGGGTTTCAGGATCACAAGATGCAGATGCCGGGTGGATTGGTTAGATTTTTAACACTCCTTCACATTTTTTTTTTTTTCTTAAAACACTGACGGAGAGAACTGTGACACCGTGCCAGAGCTCTGGCCAGAGCTGGGCTGCATGGTGCCCTTCCCCAGCCAGCCAGGCGCAGAGGTTGCTCTGTCCTGATCCAGGGAGCGATGTCTGCTTACAGGAATACAAGTGTTGGAAACAGCACAAGGGTTTATCCCAATCTCCAGTGGGCTGGAAGGCCTCCAAAAACAATAGCCAATAGGAACAAAGCTGCTAAGCAAATATAGCTACAGCTGGTCCATGGACAGGCAAGCTGGCTTGCAGAATTGATTACAGTAATGCATTGCTTTCCCTCCCAACTCTTAAGTGAATATAGCGCTGGCAAAAGCAGCAGGATTGACAGCCCTGCAAACTGAAGCCTTCCCTTTATCCACAGGTATCAATGTATGGCACATTGCCCTGCTAATGTGCTTCTACCTTCTGCTGGGGGAAAAGAGGAATTCAGCCTCCATGGCCCGTTCAATCATTAGACTCCACTGAGGCTGTCAACAAGGTAGAGATCATTGGTGGCAGCTAGCCCCTACTTAACGCCCTCACTTCACAACCCCACCCCAGGAGTGATCCAGATTACAGTGGCGGGCAGAAATAAGTGCTGCTGGCTTTAGGTGTTTGTGTTAGCAGCTGTCACGCCTGGTCCATATGACCATAATCCCCCTGTGGTGACACACACATCATCAGAAGTGGTCAGGGATCTAGTACTCATGTAATTAGACCGTGGAACTCATTGCCACAAGATGTCACTGAGGCCAAGAATTTAGCATGATTCAGAGACAGTTCAGATGTTCATAGAGATAGCAGAAATAGCCAGGGTTTTAATTGTTAATGCAAAACGAGAGTGTTGGAAAAAATATAAAGCCTCAAACTTCAGGGTTTAAAACAGGCCCTGTTAGGGAGTAGGATGATTATCCCCTATCAGTTGACTGCAAGGTTTCTTGCACCTCCCTCTGAAACTGCTGGTGCTGGCCACTGTCAGAGACACGATTACTGAACTATATGAGCCAGAGTCTGATCTGGTTTGGCAATTCCTATGCCAATGATGTGGAACAGATTATTTTGCAGATCCAGTCATCAGTAGTAGCAGTATCTTTTCAAGGTACTGTTACTCTGGCAACTACAATGAGAGTGCAAGTATAGGCAGAAGAACAGTTCTAGTCACAGATCCAGATCCTCAGAGGTATTTAAGCTCCTAACTCCCAATGAAAGTTAAGAGCATAAGACCTTTGAAGATGTGGGCCTTAGTCTCTAGAGTCAGTATGGTGGAAGTCTCAAGTGCTGGGATATTGCACATGTAGGCAGGGTGACTTACTAGTACAGGTAGGGACGCAGTAGCAGTTACAGTCAGATAGCAACGTTATAGTCAATATCCAAGTCTCCTTACTAGTTGGTCCAGATACGGTCAAAGACAATGCAGTCATAACAGCTGCAGCTGGGCAGCACAACTGAATGACGGCCCTAGAAAGTGACCTGGGCAAAAGGGCTTCTTGCTCCCTTGGCCATTTGGAATTACCCTGCCTGGCTGATCCAGGCTCACCCAGCTCCATCTCTGCACCTTCCCCAGCTCTCTAAATTGCAGGCAAGTGGAAGTGCTGATTATTTATCAGGTTCCTCCTCAAGGCTGGCCCCAAGAGCCGACATTTCACAAGTGCCTCTTGTCTATTTTCCCCAACCAGAACTGGACCAAAATAGACACCCCCACCCCCGCCCCTCTCCAGCAGCTGTTACCCTCATCCCCCCTGCCAAGCTGGCTTGTTCTGTTCCCTCCTCTTTCATCACCCCAAGACAGGGCTACTGCAACTGCTACAGTCATGTCTGTAACTTACCGAGAGGGAAATGAGCGAAGTGCTGCAGCACTGCTTGACTCCGGTCACTCATCAGTTCTGGTTCAGCTCTCACAGCCTGCCTTCACTGCTGAGTCCATTCATTTCAATTAGTCTATTAGCTTGAAAATCCTATTTACTCTTATTGTTGTGTTTACATATTACCTTGTTCTAAATCCACGCCCAGACTAAAAAGACATTTCGTGGAAAACCCCCACGCAAACAAACCGATTCTTCCTCATAACATCCTTTGCAAGGCAGGTATGTATGGTGAACCCTTTTCCACAGATGGGGAAACCCAGGCCCAAAGGGGTCAAGACTTGGCTAACAACACAGCAAGGCAGTGGCAGAACTGGGAATAGAACCCAGGAGTCCTGACTGCCAACCCCCAATCAGCTGCTAAGCCTGAGCTGCTGCTTTTCTGACTCTGATTTTAAATGGTGGTTTTTTTGTAGGCACAAGCCCTGGTGCCTACAGCCTGGTTCCTGTCTAGCAGGTGCTGTCTCTGTCAAAGGTGTAGCCTCATATCCATATATATATCACTTGTATTTATACAATCAATTACCATTGCAACACATTCCAACTCCTCAATAAGCTCCTTGAGAGGTAGAGATAAGGTATCAGTTTTCCGGTTACTCTTGCCAGTCTGTCTGTAGTAGATAATAAGCATGCTGGGTAACAGGAAGAAGGTTATCTAGAAAGGAAGCTGAGCAGCTGCCGTTGTTGTTACAGGAGACTGAAAAAAACCAAACAAACACCGGAAATCTTGTGAACCATACAAATCTTTCCCCTCCGAATTCCTTTTCTGATCTAGACACTTCTGGTCAGACTCCAGCCGCACCTTCCCATAGCAGTAGAGGCACCTCCCCAGGTGAGAGCTGCTGAGCTCTCTGAGTGCTAGACATATTGTAGTGACTTGTTTTAGCGGGAGGGTGGAAACAGGAGGTTGGCAGATTAGGTCACCAGGATCCAAAATATAAAGCTTCCCTGCCCGCTCTCTAGCTTGTGCCTCCCATTCTGCCCCCACCCTACCAACCAAACTCAGGGAAGTTGAAAATGGAAGAGTTCATATTATTTCTCCTGTTTGAAGTATATAATAAATGGACTAATTCAATGCTCCTGGGCTGAGGGCCCTGCAGACTGAAATTCTCTGTTCACATCTAGCCTGGTTCTGATTCAGCTCTGGACAGGGCTTTAGAGAAATCAGCCAAGCACACATGACCTCATGCTGATTTAGGAGCAAGAGAAAAGAATATATGAAACATCCTGAAACAAGGAATATAGAGGAATAGCTGAATACTTCCAGGAACTGCTCTGGCTCAACTCAGATCATCCAAACCATCAGACCAGCCATACTTTTGATCTGGTACCTGACGGCTCCTCCTGCCGCATCCCTTCCTACGCAACTCTCATCACATGGCCCAATGTATTTCTTTCTGTTCCTGCTATCCCATTAATCTGCTTTATGTAACCCCCCATGTGTGCCGGACACAAAACCGACGTGGTAATATGCTGCCGTTGTACATCTTTAGCAACTGGGTTAAAACAAAAACACACACCGCAAAAACCCCTTTAAAAATAACAAGCCTGGCAGCTTCAAGGTCAAAATCTCAACAAGGCTGGGGAATCAGCACTAACCGGATCATGTCTTTTTGCAGCTGACCTCTGCAGCCAGATGTGCAAGAAGCTAATTCCTAAACAAACTGTCAAGGAAAACGCTTTCACTGCTGCTCTGCCAGGCAGGGACATGGAGGCAGTATAAGGACAATGCACCCGTGTCTCAAGGGGAATGTTTAGTTTACATCCATCATCTATTTGCAATTATCTGAGCTTTTCTTCCCCACTATTTTATTTGAATTAATCCTGTGGGTCTGATCCTGCAACCCTTGTTCACTGCTGATTTCAGTGGGATCCTTGGTTGTGCAAGGAATGCAGGCTAGGACCCGATGAAGAGGATAAGCACCATGAAAAGAGGGAGTTTCTCCATGTCTGCTCCCTGCTATCAAGTGCTGTCCATGTGTGTGGAAGGGTGGGTGTGTGGGGTGTCTGGAGGAGCAGGGGAGTTTCTGAGGGTCAAGGCATCTATCTGAAATTGCTTCTAAATCTCACTAAACAGGATCTCGGAGCAACACATCCCATCAGTTAAAGAGCTCAGTCAACCTCCTATAAAAATCCCCATGCCTGAAAGGGCTTCTGCAAACCCGAACTCTCCTTTCATGGACAGGCGTCTCTCAATAGCAGGGCACGGCAGCTTGCCTTCAAGGGCTGCAGGCTGGGGTGGGGAGCTGCTGGGCAGAGCACAGGGCCTGCCTTTCAGTGAGGAAGCTCGGGTGGGGGCTGTGAGCTCAGGTGCACCCGCAGACCTCAGCGCAAACACAGAGGGACACCTCTAAGGGAGCCAGGGTCTAAACCACAAGGGGCTGTACCGGTGAAAACCAATGCCTGAAACTGCCCTCAGGAACGAACTGCAAGCCAGTGCACCAGTGGATGTATTGGACCAAGTTCTGTCCTTCCCTTGCTCCAGTGTCATGTAGGGGCCTGGAAGTGGCCCAGGGAGAATGCCCCAATGCAGGCACACAGCCCTACACGCTGCCAAGCCCTGGCATGGGGGGTGGGGGGGTGTTAGGGTGGGAGGTCCCTACCTGGGGGCTATACATGTCCCATGTTGTGCTGCTGCCCATAAGCAGGGAGCTGCCGTAACATGTGCTGGGAGCTGTTTCGCTCCAGTAACAGCCCAGAATCTGAAGGCCACAGAAAATCAAACCCACTCTGTACATCTTGAAGGTCCCTGGGGAGGTTCCTGTCCAAGCACCAGGTGTATTAGCAATGTCTTTGTATTCATGCCCTCAAGAGCACAGACCTTACTGCAGATCCAAGACCTTGGAACTCGAGGGGCAATGACATTTCTAATTGTATTCGACTCCAAACTCTGGATGTAAACGCCTCCTATTCAGGCCCCCTGCATATGATGCGTGTCACAATACTGAGGACCCAAATGCTGCCCTAATCCATGGCCTTTGATGTTAATTACTATGGCATGTGGGCCAATTTGTCAAACCACCACCAAGGTTTATTGCTGCGATGCTGTTGCAAAGGAAGTAGCTGCAGCTCCACTTAGTGGCTGCTGGGAAATCCCTCGTTAATTGCTGGAGCGTATCTCTCCTACTAAGCAGGAGGACCGTGCAGGCAGGCAGAATCTGCTGGTATCCTTTGCCTGTTTAGCATCTCCCAGCAACAGCCAAGCCTCCCTTCCAGCTCTGTGCAGCTGGGCCAGGAGAGGTTAAGGATGCATCTAGGTGATTTTAATGCCACTTTTGTGATTAACTTCTCCTAATTCTGCAATTCTTCTTTGCCTTCTATTCTGATGAAGGGCAAAGGGGATAGGAGCGGGGAAAGAAGGTATTTACCAAGGGATTTCACTCAAATAATGAAATAAATGTGATCAGCTAAGGGACTCTTAATCCGCCTTGATTCCTGCATCCTGGGGAATGAACTCAGAAAGCAGCAAAGATCTCTTGGAGTTCCAATCAGCCAATGATAGGAGCCCATCCAGCAGAGGGCCCATGCACACCAAGTGCCAGGTTAACATGCTCAAACCTGCAGAGGGGAAGTGTATTCTGATGGCTGGATCAGTGAAATGGGAGTCAGGACACCTGGGTTTTATGGCCAGCTCTGCCACTGATTCACCTTGGAGAAAGGTGTGTGCCTCAGTTTCCCACCCCTTTAAAAAGACAGGGGTGTTGAGAGGGGAAATCAGCGTGTTCATAGAGTGCTCCGAAATCCTCAGATGAAAGCTGAGGAAATGCCAAGTTAAATAATGCCCCATACCCTAATATTGCCCAAAAGCACTAATGAGAAATATCCGTGGGCCAGCCCTACCTCTGACAAAGGATGTCAAAGGGGGACTCCTGGGTAACTAAGGTCAGCATGGGAGAAAAAACACCTCCCCAGTCCTTCAGCATGAAAGCGCAATATCAGAGACTGCAGTCAAGGCTCACTCTCCTGACTTTCTGGTTCCCCCAAAGCTAAGACAGGGATGCAGTCCACAGTGCAGAACAGAGACACACTCCCAGATATACTGACACCCACAAAGTAGCAGGTCTTAGGACAAAGGACTCTGTCTATAGCATTCGCTCTTGGGTGACCCTGACAGCCCAGCAACACCAGGTTACTGTGGTCTGTGTGTCAAGGGGAAAGGGTCATTTATCTCCTATTTGAAGCCTCCCTCTGCCACCAAGTTGCCAGTAACTGGTCTAGTCTCTGAGAGGGGATGTGCCATCTTAGATATATGTGCTGTGCGCATACATCTTTTTTTCAGTCCAGTGACTAAAGGCTTAATCACCACCTAATTTACGTACATAGGCTAAACTGGAGTTCACATGAACTACTATTGTCCTTGTGGGCTAGACGTCTCTGAGCATAGAAGAAGATAGTGTATTGTTGCAACAGATGTTCTAGCACACACCTGTGTTTAAGTAGTTTAACACAGCTACCCTTGATAGATTCTTCTGGATTCAGAGAGCTGCTGAAAGCTGTTTAAGCTGGTCTATGGATCTCTTATAATTTCTTAGAGCCTCTCTCTTGAATTAATAAAGGGGAAGCATTTTCCCAAGGAAATCTAATAAGAGGCTAGAGCCACATCACGGCATTCCAGGAAAGACTCTTCCAAGATCACATCTTGACTCTAGGAGACAGGCATTAGGGAATGGCTGGCCATCCCGCCGGAGAACTAGACCTGTGTAGCTACTCTCCTGCTGCTGGCATTCCTGCCAGCTGGTCCTGCCATAGCAGAGAGACCAGCACCAGCTGAACACAGCAGGGGAAAGGGGCACCGAAAGGTGCCTTTCCTTAAGCTCTACCGAAATGAAGTCTTGCATAACAGAGTTAATAACACCCCCGAGTCCTCAAATCCGCAGAACAGCTCTATGGGATTATGGTGTCTCTGTAGGAGGCAGAATTACACCCCAGTTCAACAGTATAATCAGATGTAGGGGGAACTGTCTGCCATTTGAACACACACAAACACCACAACTGCACGCACGCACACACAAAATAAGCCCCTCCCCCTTATGCATACATGCCACACACATACAAACACCACACAGACATGCAATGTATGAATACATACCACACACTCTTGACACACGTGTCCATGCCATGCACAAACACCATGCACACCCCATGACATGCACCCACACTTGTCTGAAGCTGTTTTGTGACTGTCGAGATACAAAAACCCAATCAGCTGCAGCACAAGCAGGTGTGGGAGGAGGTTGTGTGCGGCCCTTCAGAGTTCCAAGATGCTCACTGCTCCTCCAGCTCTCTGCTGACTCCACTGCACACAGCACGAGGTGAAATTTTTCAACCTAAACATTTTTTTTGGTGACAAGTGCAGATTTGGCCACAACAAAATGCTTCATGACTTGGTGCTGATTTTGCCAAATTGGTTTGGCAAAAAAAAAAAAGAAAAAAAAACCACCTTAAAAAAAACAACTTTAAAAAATTCCAAATAAAATCAAAATATTTGGTTTGGACCATTTCGAAAGGAAACATTTTGATTTTCTGATTTGAAGGGACTTTTCATTTTGAAATGGCTTTGAATTTTATTTGGAAGAATGAGAAGTGTGAGCAAACATTCAAAATGGAAAGGAAACGGTTAGTACAACCCAACACAATTTTCCCCCTGGTTTTTCAGAACTACTGCCAGTGACTGAAAAAAGTCTGTTCTTCGCCCAGCTCCAATGACATGCGAAAGGAAAATAACCTTCCCTCCTCACCCCACCCACCTGCTGGGTCTTTGCCCCCTCCAGAGGGGTCAGCTTTAGCCATATCACTCCAGCATTCTGCAAGCCTGAGCTTCTCCTCACCAAACTCAAACCACCTTCTCTGGTCTCAGGGGGGTCCCATTCCCTCTTCCTCTCCCCTTCCGCCTTGGGGGAGAACAGAAACGGACCCATCATGAAAGAGGGCGGTGAGAGAGCAAAGCACAGACCAGGGCCGAGACTCCACACAGCCCTACCGAGAAGGGATGGGTCTCCCTCTTTCTTCCCCACAGTTCCAATCATCAGAGGCCAAAAATAAACCAAACAGCTTGTTCAAATAAAACACAAGCTTAGGGGGTGCGGGAGGGAAAGAGAGACAAACAGCCCAGCTCCGATTCCCCCATATGCCTGAGGTTATAATCCAGATTTGCTACTTACCCAGTGCTCTTCATTTTTATAAATTAAAACCTCTTTTTGCAGCTGAATTTAATCAGCATTAAAAGCTTGGAGGCATGTTATCACTCCCACCAAAAATAAAAATGAAATCCTCCTCCTCCTCCTCCTCCTCATCTCCACAACGCATTGGCTTCCTTAGGAGGCGCTCAGTGTCAGCGGGAGCAGCCCACGCCCACAGCTCGGCATGAAGCAATTTGCCTCCTCTGGGGCATTTGTTGTGCTGAGTGTGTGTTCAGTGAAGATGCCGGCGCTGCCTGGCTGCAGTTGGGACTCATTCCCTCTGGCGACGCTAGGGCGACACTACCCGTAACGAGGAGTCCTGCACTGTTCCACAGCCACGGTCCTAGCCCCTTCTAGTGGACGGGCAGCTCGCCCAGAACAGCCCCCTCCCACAGATAAATCTACAGGAAAACACTGCACTCCAAATTGTTTGGTGGCAGGGGACGCCTCCTCCCCTGCAGTGTGGGCAGCGATTCTACCCCCAGCTCTGGTGGGAGGGGAAGGGGGCGAGGGCCTCCAGCTGGAGGCCTCATGCTTGTGTGGCTTCCTACACCCCCCCACCCCAAGCTACTCTGCCTAGGCTGGAAAAGAAGTCAAGCAGCTGCACCATGGGGTCAAGTGGCTAAACAGTAGCACCATGGGTGTCACCAGATTGTTGGTGTTGCGTGAATGGATCCGCACCCCCCCAAGACACAAAGCTGTCTGTTGGGAAACTTCTACTGCAGAGCCCTCGGCTACTCCATGCGGGCTGGGCCCACAAGACCACACATCAATGCGATGCATGCTACCAACACACACCTCCTCTTATTAAAGCCTCAACTGATAGCAAGATCTCTGTCCTTCAGTCCCAGCAGGCACCTTGCACAGGTCCCGAGCTCTACCCTCTGATCCCTTCCGTATGTGGAGCCTCCACATCTCACACATGATTCTGCTGCTCCGAAGCTGGCACCAACCCTCTCCATCCCACACAGAGGCAGCACATCACCCCACCCGGCCTCTCTGCCGAGGAAAGCCCCACAGGGGCTTCATGTACAGCCCAGCTTTTACAGCCCTGTCCCCACTTCTTGTGGGCTGGTGGTTCTCAATTATCCAGGGAGGCCTGGGCCCTCCTGGGCTTCTGAGGGAACACTTTCAGGGTGTGACTGACTGACTGACACACACCCTTTCCTCCCCTGCTCTTATCACAAGAAACACCGCTGCTGCTCAGCACAGATGAAAAATAGCTCAGGAAACAGGAAGAGCCCAGAACAGCCTGGCTTCCTGGCCTTGTCTTGTAGAGCAGAGTCTGTCTCTAACCACGGATCAGGCCTCACCAACCCTCCTCCCTCCCATGTATTGAAAACGCTTTACGTGTGAATTAGGTGCTGGTGAAAGGTGCCAGTCTCACTGTTCTGGAGGCCACCATAGAGTGCATGGGCATCTGCAGGGCAGGCTCCTACATCCATGGGCATCAACCATGACCTGTAGGAGTTCAGTTCCTGTGGCTCCTTCAGCCCTTTGCCTCTACTCAAACTCCCCACCGAGGTGCCAGTTGGGGTGATTGGTGTGACGGGGACACCTACCCTCCGAACACTGGACTGGGGACACCAAACTTGTTTTCCACACAGCCATGGAGCAGCAATTTGCTGGACATTATGCACCCAGGTTGGATTTGAACCTACGATTTAGCAGTTGAAGGATCTGATTCTCCACCGTCCTTTACTTGTAGAGATGTTGACACCTGTGCACAGTGGGTGTCAGATGTTACCAAACCAGAACAGTGGCCTTCACCCCCATGTTGCAGAGGTGTGAATGACAACACAGGTTGTAAGGAGAACCAGGCCCAAAGGCTCTATATGCTACTGACAGCCCTTTGAGACCTGCGGAGAGGCAACAAAACTCACACTCTGCCCCTGACTGGAAAGCCCTGCTTTTAAAAACAACCATGCCTGTATCTCAGTTCTGAGCAGTGAGCAGAAATCAGACACTAGCGAGAAGTAAGCGCCTGTGGTGTATGAAATACAAATGCGGGGGAGTGGGGGGGCGGATTCTCCTGTTACTTACACCAGTGTAAACCCCACTGAGTTCAGTGGAGTGATTCCTGATTTACACCAGGATGAGGGGCAAATCAGGCCCTGAATTTCTGTGACTGCAGTGTCACGCCATCCAATCCCATCTCCCCACTGCCATCCTGGCTTATCACTAGCACAAACAGCAATCATCATAAAAGTAGGTCTGTATTATTTATACCAAAGCTTAGAGCTACAACAAATCCCCTTAGATTGTATCTTATAGGCTGCAGCACTGTGGTCTCCCAGCCACCACCACCCACACAATTCTAAACTACAATCAGAGAACACTGCTTCAAAGCTGTTTCTGTAAGTCTGTGAATTTCATGCCTCCCTCCCTTCTCGCCCCCAGGAGCTAATCAGTAACCCATCCATTCCCTGCCCTGCATGCCCGCTTGTAAGATGGCAGTGATTTATAATGGCGATCCAAGGCATCTGCCTCCCAAGGGGCTGCAGTGGAGTGGCTCTCCTGGAAGAGACCTGCCCCGGTGCCCGCTGAAGCTCATGACAGAGCCATTGGACAAGTAAGCTCAAGGAGCTCCGCTCAGCCCTGGTGCAGAAGTTGAGCAACACTGACCAGGGAACACCTGGGTATCCTGCGATCCCGGTCTGTTGCTATAGTGACAAAGGTAGGATCCTCTTGTTCCGCGGAGGCTAGAACTGCACACAGCTCCACTGGTTGTTTTCTAACCGAGCGGCACGATCACGTCCTTCGAGAGCTGACTTAGCCTCTGCAAATGGATTTTCTGGGTGTCCCTGAGTTCAGTCGCAGCCCTGTGTTCCCTCGGCTAATGACAGCTCAGCCAGTGGGGGCCCTGTATCCCTGCATCCCTCAGGACAATGAGGAAATAAAGAGCAGAGTAGAACAAATTCGCCTTCCTCCCAGTGCTCTGTGCCCTCTGGCCTTGTTGTGTCAGCATGGCGCTATCAAGCTACATTGATTTCTAAACTGATTTAGGGCTGGCCTCCTCACAGAGCTGTACCAGCTTCACCAAAGGTGTGATTTCTGAAGTAATTTAATTAAATTGGTGCAAATCCCTGTGTGGACACTTATTTCCATATAAACCAGGTTTATTTCAATTTAGCTTAGGTTGATTGGGGAAGGTCTAAGGGAAATCAAAACAAACCACTATAAACGGGCTGTCACCCCCAGAGCGCCCCCTCGTGGCCTGGGATGGCTCTGCATCTCTCACAGAGCTCCTCAAAAACGACACTCAGTCCCTATCATTTTATGACATTGCCCTTCTGGAGGGGGACCCAGTCTAGTTAGTCCATACACATGTTGGCTCTCCAGGCCCCAGCCCTTCCCTCTAATCCAGGGAGCCCACAGCCCTGCTTCCCAAGCCATGTGGCACTTCACACCGGCTTCACCCGGCTGGCCCCAGGCACCCATTTCAAAGTTCAGCTAGTTCTCTCCTCCTGAGTCAGGGGTCCTCAGCCCCACTTCCCAGAGTGCCAGACAGCCCCTTGCTCCCTACCAGAGCCAGCCTTGGTCCCCTCAGCCCTCACCGGCAGCTGCTTCCTCAGTCCAGCTGCAGCTTCCCGGGCTTTTGTCCCACCTGGCACGCCCAGCCCATCCTCGCTGGAGTGTCCAGAGCCCGAGGCCTGGCCTGAGCTGCCTTCCTGTCACATGACCAAAATCATTTTCCCACCTGGGCAACAGAAGGGGCCAGCCAGGCTGTGCCAGCCACTCACAGGGAAATAAGTGTCCACCCGGAGGCAGCTGGGGCCTCAAATTGTCCCCCTCCTCACTTCACGACCATCCAGAGGGTGCTGGAGAGCAGCCTGGGCACGGAGGTTAGTCAGCAAGTCTGTGCTGCACTCTCGGGGCCTAATAGGCCTCCTGTTTATACCACTGTGAATCTCACTCTGCGGAAGCCAGCAGAGAGACTCCAGCATGAAACTGGAGTAAGTGAGAAGAGATTCAGGCCCTAGCAATGGATGCCTGGAGTGCAGCTATAGAAGCATCCAGCCCATTAGCAAAGGGGTGAGAAAATCTGGGGCTTGGGATTAAATGTCCCTAAAAGTGATGAGTTTCCTCATGGAAACCAGGACAGAGGAATCGACTGCTCCCTTCCTGTTCAGACAGCTATTGTCCATCTGACAGGCAGCTACATACACTCACCTTGGGATGCTCCCACCCATGCCTCAATCTTCCCTGAAGGTGGAGGTCAGTCGTCTTGAGAGCAGGGAAACCTGGAAGAATAAGAGGTGAGAGACACAACAGCTCAATTCTGTGCATGAATCAGCACCCGTGGGTGTTTGCAAAGACCCTTCCAGTCCTGGGAGGCATAGGAAATGCTGGTTCTCCTTCCTCACCCAGCAGCAAAACCAGACATCAGATCAGAGCCTCTCTTCCAAAGTGCGGTAAGGTCTCCCACAGAAATCAACAGATGTATTGCCAGTGAGCGCAATGGGAGCTGAAGCCGGCCTTATCTCCCCATCCCCTATACACACCTAACTCACTACTGCTCAAACGACGACAGACCAACCCTCCAGCCGCTTGGGTGCTCTCCAAGAACACGGGTGCTGCTTTCCTGGAAAAGAAACGGGATCCGGACTCAGCATTTGCACCTCCCCTTCCCTGTCACACTCCCTACAATCACAGGTCTTTCCCAGAAGAGACTTCCTTAGGAACTGCTCACAGGGAAAGCTCCATAAGATTCAATCATCTTTAAATGTATCTCTCGCTACGCTCTGCCTGATGTAATTTCAGCATGGGGAGAGCATTCAGTTGATGCCTTTGAAGGCTCTTTGCGGTCTTCCCCAGCTAGAGATGTCTGCCTGGGATAGGTGCTTCATACGAATTATCACACAACAACAACAAATGTTAAACACCAGCAACAGCATTTAGCTAAAATGCTTTCTCTTTCTCACCAGGCAGTTTCTACACAAATTACACTACTCTTACCTGGATCCTATGGAATCAGTGGTCTGGTCTCTCATTTGGTAGGCGGGTCAGAGGGAGTGGGCAGATACTTACATCTTTGGGATCCAAACCCCACATTTTCCCCACAGATAGTGACGCACAGGAGCGGATGGGAATGCAGCACCATGCGGGCCAGGTTTGGCTGGCTTGTATGACTTAATGAAGGGTGGGGGCCATCAAGGACTCAGAAGTGGGAGAAAAACAGAACCCCAACCTGGAGCAGGGAAGAAACACCCAACCACGAGAAACCCTGATGTTCTGGTGGGGTCCTCCACCAAATGCCAGGACCCCTTTTCTGAAGGGAAAGGAGACAGTTTTCAAAACCTGGGGCTTCCCCATACAGTTGTTGCATTATGCATCTGAGATGGATCACATTTATCAAATACAGTCAATTCTTAGATGAACTGGCCAGTTTTCACAATGATAGCTCAGAACAACAATGCTGTGCACTTGTGCTGCACTTGCCATCCCATAATCTCAAGAGAGTTCACAAACATCAGTTAACTCAGCCTCACAACCCAGGAAGGCTAAGATCATTACCCCCATTTTATAGATGGGGAAACTGAGGCATGGAGTAATGAAATCACTTACCCAGGTCACAAAGGAAGTAAGCCGTGCCCAGGAGTAGAAATGACAACTCTAGGCTCCCAATCCCTTGCTCTGGCTAGTACACCTATGTGCTGGATTGCATTCCACCTGAGACTGGAGCTGCCATGAAAATCACCTCATCATATTTTATTTATTGGCATGAATCTAAAATCATACAGTTAAGAGACAGAAAAGACTCATGGGGTCTCATCTAGTCCAGTCTTTCAAAATTGTCATGAACAGACACAATCAAATCACCCACCCTTGACCATGAGGAAAGTGTGCATTTTATTTGTCCTTCCAAAAAACAACCCCCCCCCCCCACACACACACACATTCTCCCTAGCTGAGTAGAATTTTGAATAGCTGGTCTAGGGCCTAATTCAGCAAACTACTTAAGAAAACATTTAGCTTTAAGTATGTGCAGAAATTCACTCCTATTTAGCAAAACATGTAAGCACGTGCTTAAGTCCCATTGGAGTTAAAAAGACTTAAGCACACACTCAAAGTTAAGCATGTGTTTAAGTGCTCTAATCAGGGCCACTGTTGTGTTACCCAAGGGGCAGTGCAGAACTGTTCCCTACATGGCATTGTTCAGCCTTTATTTAAAAGTCACAATTGATGGGTTTCCACCACTTTCCCTTAGGAGATTTCCCCAATATATGATAAGAAACAAACATGGCAGAAGTTTTATGATTATTTATTATCTGTGAGGCATCAGCAGTGCGCCTGGCCCGGTACAAGACACAATCGTTGGGCTAGCAGACAGAAAAAGTGCTGTAGTACTTTGCCCCAAAACATTTTGCCTCCAAGAAGCTAATTAACGCATCCCAAAGGGATAACAGGTTTTCTGAGAACACACCTGGGCGTCAGATGTGCACCACCCAAAGAGAACTCATTTTGTGTAGCCCATGAAAGCTTATGCTCTAATAAATTTGTTAGTCTCTAAGGTGCCACAAGCACTCCTGTTCTTTTTGTGGATACAGACTAACATGGCTGCTACTCTGAAACCTGACATTTTGTTATCTGTACTGCTTAGTTTGGTTACCATCCAAATGGGATTTTAAAAAGTGGCCAAAATACTGTGATGGCTGGCCCTTGATTGCTGAAGCCTAACCATCTGCAAGAAACATTTTTTTTCAGGCAGGGGAGCAACAGTAAAAAGACTACTACTACTCATGGAAGTTAAAGTTTTTTCCAATAAATATGAAGAATTATATTTAAAAAAAAATCTGAGAGAGAGAGAAAATCTTCAAAGTGTCTGCTAGTTTCCGTCAGGGATTCTTGCGTTCACCAGATTGATATTATCATCTGACATGTGTTGGAAGACATCCACATCAACTCCACCAGCCTGAACTGCAAGTAGCCAAAGACAAAGCCGGAGAGGACATCTGTGATGTGGTGCCGTCCAATCATGATGCGGGAAAGCCCCACGCAGAAGGCCCAGAGGACCAGCAGGATCCGGAGTGGGATGGCCAAAACCAGGTGATTGAGAAAGAATTTGGACACCATGGCAGCTCGGCTGGCGTGGCCGGCTGGGAAAGCATAGATGTCCATGGTCAGATAGTCCAAGAGGCCAGGGTGGACATCATATGGGCCTCGTCGCTTGGCCAGCTTCTGCAATCCTGCCACAATCATGACGTCCAGGAGCAAGGCTGCAAAACAAGGGAGAAAGCGGGAAAGGTCATGGAGACAAGCAGACAGGTCACTGTTATGAGATGTTCAGCAAAGGAAAGGGAGGATCTCGGGGCAGCATCTGTGCTGGGGCAATAATTGTCTTTGCACAGAAGACCTGAGTTCAAATCTCAGCCTAGATGAAAATGAGTATGGGTGCCCTCAGCCCTGGTCATCGCCAAAGCATTCTGCAAACATGAATTGACCCTCCCAATCCCCCGTGAGGTAGGCAAATATTGTGTTATCCCCTTCTCACAGGAGGGAGAGCCTGCGGCACAGAGAAGACAAGGGACTCACCCCAAGATCACAGAGCGAGTCAGTGGTAGTGCGGGGATTAAAACTCCAGAGTTCCTAGCCCTATGCTTAGACAATGGCTCTCTAGCTTTGTCCCCAGTTGTGTGCCAATGAAACTATCCCACAGTACTGCACATTCTGCTGTACAGATGGTTGAGGCTGCGAGTCAGGAGGACTGCACTGCCGTAGCAGAACTGGCTGGGGAAAGTTTACACAATCTCTGCCTTAAAGTAGGCTTAGCTCATGCCAGAGCTATTTAATTCCTTGTTCTCGTAAGCCTTTAAAAAGAACAACACACACTCACAAATACAACAGCCTCTTCCTCCCCACACCCACAGAATTCTAGTGAACTGGTGGATTCCGCTAGTGGGAGGACATTAAGGGATAGCGACAGGTTAAAAATTATATCATTGAGAAAATGGCCTCATCTGCATAACACACACCACCCTGGTGAACTGAAAATGAAATGTGGTCACAATTCTCATTGACTTCTCACTTTTCTTTTCGCATTCTCTAGAGCTGGAGCAATGGAAAAAGAGCAATCCACATCACTGCGATTTCTAGTCCGTTTCCACTTTCTGCGTCCCATGTGCAAGGGCTGCAAATTTTACACGTCAGGCTGTTTTGGTTTTTAGAAAACTCGCTATAGGAAGGAAGGAAGAAAGGAAGAAAGGAAATATTTGTGACATTTGTGCTGGATTTGGAAAAAGCTGCTTCTTCTGAGGCCTAGCCTGGAGGACAGAAAGGACAAACTCATGTACACGAGTGTGAGATGGTCCAGAGGATGCAGACAGACATTTCCCCTCCCCCCCGAAAGAGAGAGAGTGTGTGACACACACATATTCCCCTGTATAAATGTTAAAGACAGACAGCTCTTGCTTTCCGAATGCCACACAGGTGGTTTCTATATCATTCCTGGCTCCTCTGCCTTAATTGCTCCTGTCCGGAAGTAATTTCCGGTGGAGCTTATCCTCATCTCACTCATTTCCCTCCCTCAGACAGGTGCTGTTGATTTTATTCTTCAATTTGTTTAAGCCCCTCATCTGCCTTTCTGCAGCGTTTCTAATTAGGTAGAGTGCTGATTTCAACTCCTTGCTGGGAAGGAGCTGCAGTGACAGCAGATATATACCATAGCAGGCACAGCCTGCTCCATCCGCAGGAATGTCAGAGAGCCAGTTGCCTATTTTCTCAGGGACTGACTAAGACTATTCTTATTTGAAGCTGCCAAGATTTTGCCGAGATTGGTGGGGTGGGGGGAGGGAGGGGGTTTCTGTACACAGGAGATGGCAAACAACAAGGTAAGCAGTTATCCCAGATACTGACAGACCTCAGCCATGAGGCCAAAAACAAGGGCCCAATCCTGCAAAGTGTTACTTGGGTGAGTAATCCCACTGAGTAGGAATGATGAGTACTACAGTCCTAGTAACAAGAACAACAAAACCCTCTTTATCCAAATAGAATAGGGGACAGGAGATTTATTTGGTTAAATGGGGCTTCTCCTTAAGAGACGTTAGTTAGTCCAGGGACAGTAAAACAGTAATGCACACGGAGGGGATCACAATATACATTCAGATAATTGGGAATAAGAAGGTCTCGACTCTCTATTGCTGCTCTGTAATATTCTTGTCACAACTAGCTAGCGAATTCTGACCCACGGGTTATACCAGATACCTGCAAAGATGGCATCTTTGCCAGTTGTGTTCTTCCCTGCATAGTGTCTACCATGAATACATGCACCTTGTATACACACTCCTCCCAATATACATTTCAATACAGCTTGAATAGCATCTTCCATGCAAACTGTAGCCCATGCAAAGCTAAGCACCACAAGATCATAGACAGTGCAATGGCGTAACTTAGAGGTAGCATATAGAGGCTGGAATTTGTTTCTGCAAAGCCCAAATGAGGGGTGGTTTGGCTCCAGATCCCGTGTTATCAGAACCATCAAAGGGCACTAGACTGGGATAAAAGATTCTGATTCCAGCTCATCTTTAGGATAAATGAGAGGCAACAGTGTTGTAAATCCACTGTAGAGCACAGGGAACAAAAGTATTCCATTCCTAAGCACAAGCGGTGGAGACAAAGGGGAGGAAGAGGAGAGGTTTACAGACAAGATTTGAACGGAAGTGGAGCGATTCAAGGAGGAAGAGTGATGCAGAGAGGCTGTTCACAACAGCAGGGGTCCTCCCAGGAGAAAGATCTTGCACCAACAATGGTGAGATTGTGAGAAGAAACGCAACAATGGGTGCTCCTTTATTGTATATGTCAGGAGTTCTCAACCCTTTTCTTTCTGAGGCCCCCCCCCAACATGCTATAAAAACTCCACGGCCCACAACTGTTTTTCTGCATATAAAAGCCAGGGCCGGCGCTAGGGGGTAGCAAGTGGGGCAGTTGCTAGGGCTTCAGCTCACGTAGCGGGCCTTGGGGCACCGGGCTTCAGCCCCATGCAGTTGGGCTTCTGCTCTCTGCCTTTGGCCCCAAGAAGTCTAATGCCAGCCCTAGTTGGGGGACCCTCTGAAACCTGCTCGCGGCCTCCCTGGGGGCCCCAGATCCCTGGTTGAGAACTGCTGGTATATGTGATGCACTAGCTGGGCAGGAGGGGAGCTAGGGATAGAATGTCAGGTCTGTCGCTGTTCTTTCTGTAATAGTATTTGAATAGAAGGGGGTTTCCTTTGTGTTTCAAGATTTGCTAAGACTGATTTTTCATGGGGGTGGAAGGAATTTTAAAAATAGGCCAGCAATCTTTGAACAAGCCATTCACTGTTGTTTCTTGTTAAGAAACCAAACGTTGTCAGCAAAGCTAACAGCTGCAGAGGGCCACCGTTCAGCTTGGCTAGTCATTATGGGGAAGTCTTGCTTGGCCCTGACTGTGATCCAAGTGGTCTCATGTTCTCGGACTCTTATTTTGCTTCATGAGCTACTGCTGGCCACCAGCTTGGGAACCCTTATCATCGTGCCTGTTACGGCCCCGATTCAGCAAAGTACTGAAGCACAGACTGAATCAGGGCCTATTATACAATTTCTCAGAGCTGATCTCTCATATGAACGAAGAAAGTGGCCATCTCTCTCCCTGGGCATAAAAGCCACAAGATCTGAGGCTCTGGGATAGGGTTGTCTTGTTCTGAAATGGACACTTGTTTTAGCTTCACTGGACTTATGCATGACTTAATGAAGAGGCGAGTTAGACACATTTAAATGACGTTTGTAATGCAGTCCGTGGCCCATAGCTGATAGGTCCTAGCAATGACCTAGGCAGCAGAGGTTGTGAGAGTCGGCCTGGGAGCTAGAGAACCTCAGAGAGCCAATGGGTCTGTCTGTGCCTTCTCCAGCAGCCTCAATAATATTCATTACAACCAACCCCTGTCCCTTCTCTATCACAAGATACTACAGCGTGGTTCCCCTTCCCCTGCACCATGGTCACCACCACTGAGCAGCTTATTCCATGATGCGCCTGCAGCAGCCTCAGCGGTGCCCTGGCTCTGAAGCACCACACACGGGGTTGAAAGCAATGCTGGGCGGCTCACCCCAGCGCTAGAGCACATACCCAATCAGCGCATTTAAACAACACACCAAAGCAAAGGTTCTAACCTTGCCCTCCCTGGCTCTCTTATCCTCCACTGCTTGCCCTGGGGAAACACTACGCCAGAGGGAATCAGCGCGTGGTATTATTACAGTTCTGACAGAGTCAGCAAACAGCCCAGCCTTCAGAAATAGATACAAATGGTGCAGTCACTCAGGGAGCACATATTCCAGCCCATATGCCCCTGCAATTCCCCAACCTACGTACTTGTTTGGATCTAGGCTGTGGGCTGGCTGAATTGCCCTCCCCCATCACTGTTTCAATCTTGCAGCCCAGTGCAAGTAGGATTCTCTCTCCAGAGCTGGCCAGTTGCGTTCACAGGAAATGCAAAAATAAAGGGTTAAGATTCTAACAGACTGTCTGAACTGCACCTGCACACTTCGCCAGCACATCCATTTTGCGTGAGTACTTGTTGATTTACAAGCTGGCATCCGCATACCCAGTTCACCTGTCCTGTGCACCCAATATGGAGACACAGGTAAAATCTTCAGGCCCAGATACTTGATGACTGTAGAACATTTGGCCCCTGTGACTCTACCCTATCCAGGATAGGCAGAGGTCTCTGAAGAGAGCCTGAAACTGGCTCTCCAGACTGCACTTGCCCCTGCTCCCTACAGAGGGAGGAGTTTTTCGGGTTTATAGCAAAAATGGCAAAATGTCACCTGAGGCAAAAGTGTGATTGGCTGCAGAGCTGAATTTTTATTGCAACAGCGCCTATCAGCAGAACATCTAGGTGCCACTACATAATATTAGGAGCACATCAAATATTTCAAGGGAAGGAATCAATTCTCCTTTTCTTCCCTTTAGGTTTAAGCCTTCCCTTGCTCCCCCCCCACCCCCACTTTTTTTTTTTTTTTAAATGGTGTGTGCTCAATTTCTCCTGTGACCCAATGTTTTTTAAAAGTGTGAAAACCTAAGATTTCTTGGGCAAAAAATCTCCCAAAGTGCAAATCGAGATGGTTTCACAACTCTACTCAGCACATAAAACCGAGGGCCAAATCTTACCTATCTAGGGAGTTCTAGTACGATAAGTCACGGTGGTATCTAAATTGCTAAAGTCTGGCCTCTGATGTTCACCCACTGGATTCCCACTGAAATTAACGGAAGTCACATGGGTAGCTATTAGCTCTGCTAACAGAGAAAGGATAAATATATCTACCTTGTTCCTACTGCATTCAGGAACCACTTAAAAGTTACAGCTCAGTAACAGCAGAGAGGTAACCTCCTGCAGAGACAGGTTAGGGACAAACTTAGAAGTGTTAATACTTCCATTTATGTCTTAAAAAACTATACCTCTAATATCACCATTAAAGGAAGACTGAATAAAAGGATTTCCCTCTTTGTCCTTTCTTTCCTTTCTGGTGTTCTGAGGTGTGAACACTGCTGCTGTCCCTTTAAGAAAGGGTTCTGAAGTAGATTCAGGAGTGATGATCTTAAAGGGGCAGCAGCTCTCGCTGACTGTGCAGGAAGGCTGGCTGACTCCCATAGGTTGGAGCTGGAGAAGCGACTCCAGGGATGCGGCAGATGCGCCAGGGAGATGTTTATATGAATAAGTTCTCAAATGATTACTGCTGAACAGCCTTGGTGTAGTACTAAAAAAAGACACAGTCCCAAAGCCTTTTGCTTCGGCTGCTCCTGCAGATACTCAGATGGAACCACTCAAATGACAAGGACAACTCTTGGCAGTAAGGGCTCTAGGATAAATATCAAACTAAAAATCACAAGCCAGGACCTAATGGTTCAGCTAGTAACCCCAGGCATCATTACCACCTGCCAGTCATGGGGGTAGATGTGAAAAGGGGAAGTGAAATGGGTGGAGAGAAACTCACTCAAGCAGGAGAGCTTACAATGAGCTCAGACAACAGCCAGAGAGTAATACCGGGGAGTTCCACAGACAAAACCCTATCCTCAGACCAATCCCTACAGATGTTAGGGCATGGGCATTATGGCTAACCCCTATTTATTCCTTGTATTACACTAGAACGCAGAGGCTCCAATCTGAATCAGGGCCGCACTGGGCTAGGCCCTGTGCAAACATAAAGGAAAAGACAATTGCCCCCCTGGAGAGCTCACAGGAGCCACGCCTATGGTAATACACAGGGTCGAAGATGGAGCTCAAACCAAGCACTTTCAAGGCTGTGATTCTCGTCTCCTGGAAGTTGTGGCTCCAAGATGGTTTGTGAAGCTGTTTTCTGGAACTCACAGCATTTCAATAGCACCTACTGCTTGTGTGGAAAACATCACAAGTGTAAGCTGCTGTAGAAATTAGTTTCCCTGAACATGTAGCCCTGGGGAACGTGCAAGTTATACCATTCCCAACAAGGATATAAATTGATGGGCCCGGTGTTCTAAAGCCCTGAGGTCAGTGGGAGTGGGAGGCACTCAGCAACTCTGAAAGTCCAGCCCACTACTTCTCAATATTCTGACATGTGAAATGATCAGGTTCACCTGCTACACACATCAATGGAGACAGTGGCCACAGATCGCACAATGAACTTAAACAATAATTAATGATATATTGCAGCATTTTGGGGAGGTTATTTTTCAGTCAAAACAACACAAAGGATTCTGGAACATGGGGTCCCAGGAGGATAATATAGTGGAGGAATTTGGGGTCATTGGAATTTAAAAATCCCTCTCCTAGCTTATCAGAAAACAGCCCTGAGTGAAACCACAGGCTGCCTAGAGAGCCTCCCCTTGGATATAAGATGCCCCTGGGAGCTGGGCAATTTGTATCTTAGAACCAATTACTTAGCATGGCTGCTTCCCAAATTTGCTCTGCCATGCATGGGCTCTGCAATTATTCTGGAGAAGCGAAGAGCAAAGGGTGAGCACAGTGAAAAAACCTTGTGCTATGCAGGAGCTGGGCCTCTGCGGGGCACTTGCCTCTGAACATCTTGTTTATTGGGTTGAAGCGGATCTGTTGCCTACAAATCCTGCTAGCTATGTGCAGAGGCGAGCTGACGCGCCAGGAGACCTCTCTCCCAACTGTGCCACTAGCTTGGATAGAGATTGCACAAACACTGCACTGATAACACCCAGGCACCCATAATGACACCAGAATAGTACCGGTGTATCCCATAATGGCAACCATACCAACACAGTGCTAATGCATCCTGTAATGGCACCATACAGCATGAGACAGCATGGTGCACAGGCAACCCGTAACGACAGCATATCGCATGAGACCATTGCATCAGCGTAACTAGATTTGACTTGTGGTCCGTGTCTCTCATGGGAGGGAAGGCTTGGGCCAGGTGTGGAAATGAAAGAAAAGCAGAACATTTTGCCTGTGGGGAGAAGGAAGAGAAGCACTTTGTGCTGCTCACCCGCTGGCGATGCAACGCCGAGCGCCTGGGCAACCCATAATGTCATGATTAAGGCCCAGCTTCAGCTAAGTACTTAAGCACATGCTCAACATGAAGCCATGCTTCAGCTTATCCCTGTTCAGCAATGCACTTAAGCATGCGTTTAAGTCCCATCGGCTTCAGTGAAAGTGGAATCAGCCTCTTAGATTTTTTTTTTTATAGCCTTGGAGGATTTACAGTGCCTCCCACCTGTTGAACTCAAAGCACTTTATGAACCTTGAGGACTTGGGCCTCTCAGTGCCCCAGGGAGAGTGATAAAGGGGAGCCAGGAGCAGAAACCTGAAATCACATCTAAGAAATCCTCTAACAAAGTGGAGCTTTTCAGCCTGGCTCTGCCAGGAAGAGGAGAAAACCTCTAATACTGTCTTTACTTCCTACTCCAGACTGACAGCAAGAGTCCCTGAGCCCCTCTCTCCTGCCCCTCAACACTCCCAGCCAACTCTCTGGCAGCCTTAAAGAAAGCAACCGGAATCCACACTCCTGTCCTCCTTTCCCCCAACTACTTCTCTTGTCAAGCTGCATTAGAGGCAAACACACACACATTGCCCCTGGGGCGGGAGCCATCACTGAGGCTTCTCCCAGCAGGAGCAGGATCCATCTCAGCTGAGAACACCTACTTCCAAGGGTGCCTCTTAGAGTTCAGAGCTGGGTGAGGCAGATCCAGACAGCTGTCCCCTGCAGGGTAGCACAGAAATACAGCCAATTTCCCTCTCCCCCATTTAACAACCACAGCACTTCCCTTTGCTTTGAATCCACATTCGGCCTCAGGGCATTTTACCTGCTAGCTTTCCCTGGGAGTCTTGCTATTAAGGCTCCTGCGTTACCACCTTCTTCTGAAGTGCTGGGCCTTAGTCATGGCTGAGATAGCTGACTAAGCTAGCTGGACCAGTGCTCTGGCAGGGGTCCTACATAGGTCCTCGTTTCTGCTCCTGCAGCAGCTGAGCAGGTTCCAGTGTGTCACCAGGCCTGCCACTATATGCAGGGACACTGCAGAGTTGCTCTTTAACAGAACATATTTGCTCTAACTGAAGCGGGCGGGGAGAGAAGTAGGAGGGGAAGCCAGCAAGTTGGATGCAATTTGCCATTCCACAATGCCTGAACTCATCACTGAGGATAGGACAAGAGGGGAGGGAGACATGTGGCAAAGGACCTGGGGCTTTTACTGCATTGCCTGAGAAGGATAATGAGAGAGATCTGCAGCATGACGAGTGATGAAGAGGAATGTTCACTCCCAGTTTGAGGCGGTGTGGATGTGCGATGCAGAGAGCACTGGAGGTGGATGTGTGTGTGAGGTTACCTCTGATCAACACCCACCATGGGCCAGTCACATTAGCCCACTTGACATTTAAAAATTTCCACCTCACTGCACAGACAGGCTGCAAACTTGCCAAGATTTCAGCGGGCAGAGCAGATCCCAGGAGGGGAGGCTAGGCAAGGGTCTCCCTTGCATACCAGGGTGACAAGCCGGGGATGGGGCCACCTCGGAACAGAGTGTCTGAGCAGGGAACGAACATGCAAGCCGCCGGGTCTTCAGAAGCGGTTTCCTCCACCATTGGAACATAATTTGTTTCTGCTTAATTCAGATGCTCCCTAGCATGTCGGTGGGTTAATTAAAAAATAATCATCAATATGTCTGGCCTATAGGCAATCCCACCTGGGGCCCACAAACTCTGCTGCTTATATACTGATGCTGGGCAGGTCTACACTAAAAACACTGCATTGGTGCAACTGCATCGATGCAGGTGCGCCGCTCTAGTGCTTAAGTGAAGATGCTCCTAGACTGATGGGAGAGAGCTTTCCCATCAGCAGAGTTAATCCGCCTCCCCGAAAGACAGTGGTTATAAATCAACAGGAGAAGCACTGCCATCAACATAGTGCTGTCTCCATGAGGGGTTAGGTTGATGTAACTGCGTTGCTACGGGGTGTGGATTTTTCAAACCCGAGTGACGTAGTTATAGTGACATAGGTCTGTAGTGTAGACTTGGCCCATCTGGCCATGCAACTCCCCTTAGAGCAGAAGAGGAGGTAACTCATTGCTTGGGATGTGTCCAGGTTACTGAGCCCTGAGACTCGACCGAAAGGATACGTCTACATTGCAGTCACGGGGCGTGATTCCACCTTGCGTAGACATCCTGAGCTTGCTCAGGTTCCGGAGCAGAGAAACCAGGGTAGTACGCAGGGTTCTGGATGAGTTTCTGGAGCCTGTGTGGCCGTGGCTTCACTGCTACCAGCACCCAAGCTAGCAAAAGTATGTCTACACGGGCTGCAATCACACCCCTTGATTCCAATGTAGACATACCCACAGACACATGAACAATGAGCTTGTCTGCACCGCATGGGTATTCACCTAGTACTCTCTAAACTCCCAGAGTCCTGTCCCTGCATGTACTGGGCTCAGTATAAAGGCAGGGATGGATTTGTAGGATTGTTCCAAAGTCCTGGTCAGGAATCTGTAGGGGATTTCCCCAGGACATTACAGCCTGGTTCCCCACCCGTCCTGGCTACTTGGGGCTTCACAGATCTTAAGGCTGGCTCTGCATACAGGGAACAGACTGAAGCGAGCGTGCTCTGACCTTTTGCTTACTTTTATGAAGGAGGAAATCCCTGCACCCCAGCCTTTCACCCTCATTCAGGCAGACAGTGAATCCTCATCCTGACGCTAAGCCCTGGTCTACACTAGGACTTTAGGTCGAATTTAGCAGCATTAAATCGATGTAAACCTGCACCCGTCCACACGATGAAGCCCTTTATTTCTACTTAAAGGGCTCTTAAAATCGATTTCCTTACTCCACCCCTGACAAGTGGATTAGCGCTTAAATCGGCCTTGCCGGGTCGAATTTGGGGTACTGTGGACACAATTCAACGGTATTGGCCTCCGGGAGCTATCCCAGAGTGCTCCATTTTGACCGCTCTGGACAGCACTCTCAACTCAGATGCACTGGCCAGGTAGACAGGAAAAGAACTGCAAACTTTTGAATCTCATTTCCTGTTTGGCCAGCGTGGCAAGCTGCAGGTGACCATGCAGAGCTCATCAGCAGAGGTGACCATGATGGAGTCTCAGAATTGCAAAAGAGCTCCAGCATGGACTGAACGGGAGGTACGGGATCTGATCACTGTATGGGGAGAGGAATCCGTGCTATCAGAACTCCGTTCCAGTTTTCGAAATGCCAAAACCTTTGTCAAAATCTCCCAGGGCATGAAGGACAGAGGCCATAACAGGGACCCAAAGCAGTGCCGCGTGAAACTGAAGGAGCTGAGGCAAGCCTACCAGAAAACCAGAGAGGCGAACGGCCGCTCCGGGTCAGAGCCCCAAACATGCCGCTTCTATGATGAGCTGCATGCCATTTTAGGGGGTTCAGCCACCACTACCCCAGCCGTGTTGTTTGACTCCTTCAATGGAGATGGAGGCAATACGGAAGCAGGTTTTGGGGACGAAGAAGATGATGATGATGACGAGGTTGTAGATAGCTCACAGCAAGCAAGCGGAGAAACCGGTTTTCCCGACAGCCAGGAACTGTTTCTCACCCTGGACCCGGATCCAGTACCCCCTGAACCCACCCAAGGCTGCCTCCTGGACCCAGCAGGCGGAGAAGGGACCTCCGGTGAGTGTACCTTTTAAAATATTATACATGGTTTAAAAGCAAGCATGTGAAAGGATTACTTTGCCCTGGCATTCGCGGCTCTCCTGGATATACTCCCAAAGCCTTTGCAAAAGGTTTCTGGGGAGGGCAGACTTATTGTGTCCTTCATGGTAGGACACTTTACCACTCCAGGCCAGTAACACGTACTCGGGAATCATTGTACAACAAAGCATTGCAGTGTATGTTTGTTGGCGTTCAAGCAACATCCGTTCTTTATCTCTCTGTGTTATCCTCAGGAGAGTGAGATATAATCCATGGTCACCTGGTTGAAATAGGGTGCTTTTCTTCAGGGGACACTCAGAGGAGCCTATTCCTGCTGGGCTGTTTGCCTGTGGCTGAACAGAAATGTTCCCCGCTGTTAGCCACAGGGAGGGGGGAGGGTTGAGGGGGTAGCCACGCGGTGGGGGGAGGCAAAATGCGACCTTGTAACGAAAGCACATGTGCTATGTATGTAATGTTAACAGCAAGGTTTACCCTGAAAGAGTGTAGCCAGTGTTTTATAAAATGTGTCTTTTTAAATATCGCTGTCCCTTTTTTTTTCCTCCACCAGCTGCATGTGTTTCAATGATCACAGGATCTTCTCCTTCCCAGAGGCTAGTGAAGATTAGAAAGAAAAAAAAACGCACTCGAGATGAAATGTCCTCCGAGCTCATGCTGTCCTCCCACACTGACAGAGCACAGACGAATGCATGGAGGCAAATAATGTCAGAGTGCAGGAAAGCACAAAATGACCAGGAGGAGAGGTGGCGGGCTGAAGAGAGTAAGTGGCGGGCTGAAGAGAGGGCTGAAACTCGAATGTGGCGGCAGCGTGATGAGAGGAGGCAGGATTCAATGCTGAGGCTGCTGGAGGACCAAACCAGTATGCTCCAGTGTATGGTTGAGCTGCAGCAAAGGCAGCTGGAGCACAGACTGCCACTACAGCCCCTGTGTAACCAACCGCCCTCCTCCCCAAGTTCCATAGCCTCCACACCCAGACGCCCAAGAACGTGGTGGGGGGGCCTCCGGCCAACCAGCCACTCCACCACAGAGGATTGCCCAAAAAAAAGAAGGCTGTCATTCAATAAATTTTAAAGTTGTAAACTTTTAAAGTGCTGTGTGGCATTTTCCTTCCCTCCTCCACCACCCCTCCTGGGCTACCTTGGTAGTCATCCCCCTATTTGTGTGATGAATGAATAAAGAACGCATGAATGTGAAGCAACAATGACTTTATTGCCTCTGCAAGCGGTGATCAAAGGGAGGAGGGGAGGGTGGTTAGCTTACAGGGAAGTAGAGTGAACCAAGGGGCGGGGGGTTTCATCAAGGAGAAACAAACAGAACTTTCACACCGTAGCCTGGCCAGTCATGAAACTGGTTTTCAAAGCCTCTCTGATGCGTACCGCGCCCTCCTGTGCTCTTCTAACCGCCCTGGTGTCTGGCTGCGCGTAACCAGCAGCCAGGCGATTTGCCTCAACCTCCCACCCCGCCATAAACGTCTCCCCCTTACTCTCACAGATATTGTGGAGCACACAGCAAGCAGTAATAACAGTGGGAATATTGGTTTCGCTGAGGTCTAAGCGAGTCAGTAAACTGCGCCAGCGTGCCTTTAAACGTCCAAATGCACATTCTACCACCATTCTGCACTTGCTCAGCCTGTAGTTGAACAGCTCCTGACTACTGTCCAGGCTGCCTGTGTACGGCTTCATGAGCCATGGCATTAAGGGGTAGGCTGGGTCCCCAAGGATACATATAGGCATTTCAACATCACCAACAGTTATTTTCTGGTCTGGGAATAAAGTCCCTTCTTGCAGCTTTTGAAACAGACCAGAGTTCCTGAAGATGCGAGCGTCATGTACCTTTCCCGGCCATCCCACATTGATGTTGGTGAAACGTCCCTTGTGATCCACCAGAGCTTGCAGCACTATTGAAAAGTACCCCTTGCGGTTTATGTACTCGCCAGCTTGGTGCTCCGGTGCCAAGATAGGGATATGGGTTCCGTCTATGGCCCCACCACAGTTAGGGAATCCCATTGCAGCAAAGCCATCCACTATGACCTGCACATTTCCCAGGGTCACTACCCTTGATATCAGCAGATCTTTGATTGCGTGGGCTACTTGCATCACAGCAGCCCCAACAGTAGATTTGCCCACTCCAAATTGATTCCCAACTGACCGGTAGCTGTCTGGCGTTGCAAGCTTCCACAGGGCTATCGCCACTCGCTTCTCAACTGTGAGGGCTGCTCTCATCTTGGTATTCATGCGCTTCAGGGCAGGGGAAAGCAAGTCACAAAGTTCCATGAAAGTGCCCTTACGCATGCGAAAGTTTCGCAGGCACTGGGAATCGTCCCAGACCTGCAACACTATGCGGTCCCACCAGTCTGTGCTTGTTTCCCGAGCCCAGAATCGGCGTTCCACAGCATGAACCTGCCCCATTAGCACCATGATGCATGCATTGGCAGGGCCCATGCTTTCAGAGAAATCTGTGTCCATGTCCTGATCACTCACGTGACCGCGCTGACGTCGCCTCCTCGCCCGGTAGCGCTTTGCCAGGTTCTGGTGCTGCATATACTGCTGGATAATGCGTGTGGTGTTTAATGTGCTCCTAATTGCCAAAGTGAGCTGAGCGGACTCCATGCTTGCTTTGGTATGGCGTCCGCACAGAAAAAAGGCGCGGAATGATTGTCTGCCGTTGCTCTGATGGAGGGAGGGGCGACTGATGACACGGCTTACAGGGTTGGCTTCAGGGAGCTAAAATCCACAAAGGGGGTGGCTTTACATCAAGGAGTAGTTCAGGCAGGACTTCATGGAGGGTTCCAATAAGAAATGGTGCACCTAAGTTATTGTTCTTATTGGAACAAGGAGGTTAGCCTGGCCTCTGATTGATACATGGCTAGATTTACCTCGCTGCACCTTCTCTGTGAGTGACTGCAGTGTGACCTAGAGGAATGAGTCCCCTAGACAGGGGAGGAGGCAAATGAGTACAAAACAAATCTGGTCTATTTCTTGTTTTGATCCACTCCATCTATCTTTTACATCTTTGGCTGGCAGCAGACGGTGCAGAAGGAAATATTGCCTACCTGCTCACCATAAGATGGTTCAATAGGACTGACTGCCGGACTTAAGAGAATGACCTGGTCAAGTCACTAAAAATTTAGTCCCTGCGCCCATGTCTGCCCAGGCGCTCCTGATCGACCTCACACAGGCGACCAGGAGTACCTCGGACATGACGAGGACGGCTACCAGTCGTATTGTACCGTCTGCTGCCACAAGGCAATGGGTTGCTGCTACTGTGTAGCAATGCCATACCGCGTCTGCCAGCACCCAGGAGACATACGGTGACGGTTACCTGAGCGGGCTCCATGCTTGCGGTGGTATGGCGTCCGCACAGGTAACTCAGGAAAAAAGGCGCGAAACGATTGTCTGCCCTTGCTTTCACGGAGGGAGGGAGGGAGGGAAGGGGGGACTGACGATATGTACCCAGAACCACCTGCGACAATGTTTCAGCCCCATCAGGCATTGGGATCTCAACCCAGAATTCCAATGGGCAGCGGAGACTGCGGGAACTGTGGGATAGCTACCCACAGTGCAACGCTCTGGAAGTCGACTCTAGCCTCGGTACTGTGGAAGCACTCCGCCGAGTTAATGCACTTAATGCACTTCTGTGGGGACACACACACTCGAATATATAAAACCGATTTCTAAAAAAACGACTTCTATAAATTCGACCTTATTCCGTAGTGTAGACATACCCTTAGAAACGAAGGATCTGTCCACTTTATTCAGTGCTGCTTCTTTGACAGTGATAAACCCCCTGTGACAAAGCCAAGGAGCCAACGTACGACTTAGATACAACATGCAGGGCTCGTAACGAATGGTAACATCGTATTTAAAATCTGAGGGCCTGGTCCCCAACTGTTGTCGCTTCACTAAAGTCACTAAAGTCAGTGGAGCCATGCCACTCTGGACCAGGTAAATAAACTCTCACCACCACCAAACCTCATGAATAACACAATCCAGTTGACTCCTAATGGGCTGAGAGGCAAATGCTGAGGGATAGGAGGGGGAAGGACAGCGTAGACTAATGGGCAGAGCAAGGGATTAGGAATCAGGACCCTGGATTTTTGTGGCACGTTCAGCAAGCCACAATCAGATGTGGCACCGATGCCCCAGAACCTGGGGGCTGGTGTCTCCACTGACATGCATCTTGTATAAGCATTTATGCCTGTGCAAGCCGAGTGCAAAATGCTACCAAATCCACATGGTAGCACTTGCCACGCCTTGCACAGGTGTGTAGGACTGCACCAAGAGCAAGCCAATGGAGAATCAGGCCCCAGAAGCTAAACTGCCTGATGTTACAGAACCCAGTATAATAAACCAGGTTTCCCACAGCCAGAGTTTTACATTGAAGGTTCATCAGGCTCCCCCAGCCTGGTTACTAAATGAAATTAATCAAAAGGGGGGCTTTGTGCAGCCAATGGCTGAGTCCTTCAAAAGAGGACTTTTGTGTTCTCCATATCTCCAAGAGGGATGAGCCCTGGTACCAGCCAGCCCAGACCCTTCACAACACCTCAGGCCTGATTCTCTTTTCACTCACACCAGTGTAAATCAGGAGTAGCTCCACTGAAGTCAACAGTGTAAACGAGAGCAGAATCAGCCACTTCTGGGTGCTGGGGGAATTACCTAATTCCCTGGGCCCAAGCAAACTTCCCTTATGGACAGGGCCCCTGACAACCATTCAGCATGACCTTGGACAAGTCAGCTCCCCTCTCTCTGGTGGCTCAGCTTCCCCAGTGATAAAGTGGGGATGATACCAGCTCCTTCCTTCCTAACAGGGTTGAGAACTAAAACTCATATTGGTACAGCATTTGAACATCCTTGCATTAAATGGTGCCACAAGAAGGTTCACTATTACTATTCTATTGTTATCCTCAGAAGTATGGCGTTCTGCAGGAAGAAATGATTTAAAACCAGTGCCTTCTCTGACTCACTACCAGGGAGCTGGAGCACTTACCCTTAAAGAGGATTTGTGAGTAGGGGAAAGGAGTGAAGATGGAACGGATACTATCAGGGCCCAATAGGCAGTGTCCTTTGAATCAGAGCTTGCATTCGAACAAAAAGGGGCCCAACACTGGGCAGCAGAACCGAGCCTCTTCAGGCTTAAGAGATTTCTGGATCCAGAAAGAGCATCAGTTTATTGAGCTCAATTTGTTTGGTTTTAACAAAGGGAAGGTTAAGGGATGACTTGATCACAATCTATATGTAACTATATGGGGAAGAGAAATTTGATAACAGAGGGCTCTTCAGTCTAGCAGACAAAGGTATAAGATGATACAAAGGCTGGAAGTTGAAGCTATTGACATTATTTAGACAAGACTAAATTTACACTAGAAAAAAGGTACATTTTTTTTTTTAAACAGTGAGTCATTAACCATCGAAACAACTTGCCAAAGGAAGTGTTGGATTCTCTATCACTTAAAAAACAGCCAACATTTCCAAAGATCTGCTTTAGTTCTGACAGAAATTAATTCAGGGACGTCCAGTGGTACTTAAGATGTCAGACGAGACGATCACATAGAATCATAGACTTTAAAGTCAGAAGGGACCATTATGATCGTCTAGCTGACCTCCTGCACAACGCAGGCCATGGAGTCTCACCCACCAACACCTGTAACAAACCGCTAATTTATGTCTGAGCTATTGAAGTCCTCCAATTGTGGTTTAAAGACTTCAAGGTGCAGAGAATCCTCCAGCAAGTGACCCGTGCTTTATGCTACAGAGGAAGGCGAAAAACCCCAAAGCCTCTGCCAATCTGTCCTGGGGGAAAATGCCTTCCCGACCCCAAATATGGCGAACAGCTAAACCCTGAGCATGTGGGCAAGTCTCACCAGCCAGACACCCAGGAAAGAATTCTCTGGAGTAACTCAGATGCCACCCCACCTAACATCCCATCACAGGCCATTGGGCCTATTTACCATGAATAGTTAAAGATCAATTAATTGCCAAAATCATGTTATCCCATCATACCATCTCCTCCATAAACTTATCAAGCTTTGTCTTGAAGCCAGATAGGTCTTTTGCCCCCACTGCTTCCCTTGGAAGGCTGTTTCAGAACTTCACTCCTCTGATGGTTAGGAACCTTTGTCTAATTTCAAGTCTAAACTTCCTGATGGCCAGTTTATATCCATTTGTTCTTGTGTCCACATTGGTACTGAGCTTAAATAATGGTTCCTTCTGGCTTTATAATCTGTGATTCTATGAACTTAGGCCCATTTCTGTTAGGTGGATTAGAATCAGAACACCAGATCCCATCTCCCTTCAGCTTTGGGAAAGTTTGGATCTGGATTGAAGCACTGGCCCCAACTTGCCAACTGTGGCAATTTTATTGTGAGTCCCAGGATATTTGATTTTCTCCAGCTGCTGGAGTCAGATGATTATCTGAAAATCTCAGCTCTGATTTTAAAAATGTAAGTTTCTAGCCCTCCTTATTGCAGAGAAAAACTTGAAAATGTGACCTCTAAATGCTCCAAATAAAATGAACCCACACTGTACGGTTTTAAATCTCATGATTTTTAAGCCAATCATGATTTTGGGGGCCTGATTCGTAATTTTTGAACAGATGAGATTGGCAGCACCCAGGCCTCGCTCTCCTGAAAGCGTGTTCTAGCAGCGCAGCCCTTATAATGGGGACAGATACGCTCCTCCTAGCCACAGGCCATGACTCTGCTTCTTTACTTTGGTTGCTTGGCATTTGTGGCTGGGGATGAAACAGAGGTGAATTAATAAATCCCAGCATGGACAGCAAATGTGTGGGCCAACGTGGGTCCACTGGGCCTAGGGAGGGGATCCACAGCTGGGATCCATGCTATGGGGAGGGAGAAGAGGATGATGCAGGGCTAGATTTCAGCACCCCCACCCAAACAGACCATCATACCGCCGGGAAGTTTTCACCCAGCACACAGCTCGGGGCATGCAGCCCGCTGTCCATCTGCAGCTGTGCCTCTGCCAGGTCCCCAGTCCCATTTCAACAATCTCCTTACTCCTTCCCTTTGCAAAGCCTGATTACAAATCCTAAACAAGCGCTTTGTGATGGGCTGGCTCCCTGCCCAGAGACTGCATCAGAAATTCTGCTCGCTGTATCAGACTCCGAGGGGGCTGGGGGAAGGGAGGAAAGCCAAGTGGGGTGAACAGCCTCGCTGCTTCCCCTTCCAAAGGGTCAGGACGAGGGTGGGAAGAGCTCATTCCCTCGGACCCATCCCCACCCAGAAGGGCTTTGTTATCACCAAGTACTGCTGGATTTGAATGCATATGGGGCTGAGCCAAAACAAAAGGGTGATAGAGGATGTCGGACAGTATCAGCAAACCAAGTTTCTTGCGGGGAGGTAAAGTCTGTGACGGGAGCCCTGTCTCCTTCTGAAGGAGAGCTGAGAAAATTAAAAGGTCACTGAAATATTCAAGGATCCGTCTTGGGGGAAAAATTCCAGACTCTCAGTGAGAAGCAACTCACGAAACAGAGGAGCAGGTAGACACACATTCGCTGGCCATACTATGCCCGTCTCATTCTCTTAGGCGCAATGGGTCTTGCGGTCACTGGCTGGGTCCACCAACCACACATCCCCAGTATGGCCTTTTATCCTGACAGCACTTAGATATTATTGCAATGGCACTCTATAAATAGGCAGATCTCTGCCCTCCTAATTTTGGGCATTTAACTGGCCACTCCTGTTGTATCAGCCACCCCCTTGTACATGATAATGGCAAGTCTACGAGGGGAGATGATGGAAATGTGACAAGGGGGACGCAGGGGACAGAAATGTCTCCGTGCATCTTGTTCCAAGTCTCCTGCAATCTCCCTAATATGCCCCTATTTGGAAACTGCCTAGTTACTATGGCAATGGGTGTTAGACAAAGTACACCATCCTTTGATCAATAAGGGATGAAACTAGCCTTTACGTTTCCCATGAAGAAGAACAAGATCAAAAATAATGATTTTTTTTGTGGGTCACTGGGAGCTGAGCTAAGATTAGGGGGAAGCCCAGCAGAGGCTATTTTGGGCACCACCTCAGAACTGAGGGGACCTACCAATGTGGGTTTGTGTTCCCAAGAGGCCAGGTGCTAGCAGCTGCATGGCTAAGTGTGAATAACCTGTGAGAAGGGGGCCAGCCCAGGGACTGCTTTGTATTTGGAATCGTAGCTTTGCAGTGAAAAGGGCAAGCAACGGGGGGAAAAATGTGAAAGCTGAAATTAGCATTTGATCTTCATTGGATTGCAAATGTTTAGAGGCCCAGAGCCGCAGGCTTCCTGGGCCCCAGAGGCTAGCCTTGCATAGGATATGTGTACAGGCCTGCCAGGGGCCTTTAGTTCCTCACCAGTTGGTCCTCATAGTCTTTTAAAAGGGGCTTCTCTCTGCTCAGTAAGGCAAGGCAGAGCAGCAGGTGATGGTGCAGAGTAGGCACCTGCTGAAGGAAGGGAGGAAGATCAAAGAAGCAGGAGCAGGCGGGAGACGAGACTCCCCTTGGGGCAGCTGAGAAGAGGAGCCAGAGTCTGTCCAAGGTAGAGGGAAGGGGGACACAAAACATTTGCAGAGAGAGCACCGAACTTGGGTGACTCTGATCCCCATTTTGCCTTCAACCACCCTCGACTGAAATCTTAATTCATCTTTAAATCTGCCCCAACTAAGCCTCTGAGGGAGACAGATACAGTTTAAATAAAGGATCTGGCTGACAGCATCAAAGCCATAAGGTTTTCCTGCCCACAGGTTTGGTCGTTAACCGTTCCAGGTCTCATTCTGCTAGTCTCACATTGCACAGGTCCTTACTCCAGGAGTAGCCAAATGGAAGCCAGCTGGACTTCTTAGGCAGGAAGGCACAGAACCTAGCACGTGCCCGCTAGGTCCTTATGTTGCGCCCATCATCATCATGGTATCAGAGCACCTTCCTGCGCCCATCACCATGGTATCTGAGCACCCTACTGCACTCATCAACGGGGTATCCCAGCACATCCTGGATCTACAGAGATGGCCAATAAATGCCATGAACCCCATAAACATAAGTTTTCTGAATTTAAGTTCATTCCCTCTTCCTTTAAAAACCCTGGAGATGGATGAAAAAGACAGAGGAGGGGGGAAAGCCTGCTGTCCCTTGTGACTAGGGGCTGGGCTTTGAGTGCAGGAGGTGGAGTATTTTACTCACCTAGCAGCAGGTTCATGAGGACCTCCTGTCCCGCCAGCGTGCTGCTCTTCACCAGGCAGATGAGTGTGCCCCCGATCCAGGGTACACCATGCCCTGTGATCCCGATGAGTGTGATCATGGAGCGGGCGCTGCCCCAGGACGAGGCGCTGCTGGCACAGACCCCCAGCCTCTTGGATATGCAGATATCGATGGCCAGCAGGGAGTTGAAGGCAATTCCCTTGAAGGAGGGGTTCAGCTGCATGCAGTCCTCCTCAGGAAGCTGCTGAGATTGCCTCCGCTCCTTGGTGCCTTCGTTTTGGGTGGGAGCCAGACCAGACTGACTGCCCTGCTTTCTGCTGGAGCTCCTGGTCTCCTGGTTTCCTTTCATGGGCTGGTTCAACGAGAGGAACTCAGCCCTGTTCAGGACATTGTTCCGCTCTCTGGCTCTGGTCCGGCTTTGGGATGCTGGCATTGTGGAGTCTCCCTAGATGAAACCTGCTTTCAAAAAACCATACAGGAGAGAAATCCCTCTCCCCTTCCAATCAGCTCTCCCCACCGCCCCCCTTCAGAGATATGAATTTGGTAAGCGACACAGATTCCCCTCTTGTGCAGTCTCCCCCAGCACAGACTGCAGCTGTTAAATATAGAGCAAGGAATGCACATGGCTGTTTACTTCATGGGCCTAGCAAGCTTGGAAGAAAAATTAATGCCAGGCTGGGCAGCCAGTCCAACACCAGAAAAAAGGTTAAACAGCCAATGGATACAGAGAAGAGGAGGGGAAATTCTATGTGCCAAAGGTTGGTTGCTTCAGGCCTGGTCTATTTAAATCTTCCAATTGCTTATATCCCCAGGGCTGCAGGGGAGACTGGGAAATGTAGTTTTTCACCGTGCTCTTGCATTTGATTTAATGGAGGAATTAGAGCTGGAAAACGTCACCTCCCGCCCCCCTCCCTACCAGGGCAGGGCTGATCCCTGCAGGCTGTTGTGCAGCCTGGGTTTGAAGTCTCAGGAGAGGAGGCTTCCTTGGGGCACTGTCAGGGAGTTTCTCCAGTTCTTTTCCCTCACTTAGTTTCAAGCCCATGGCTCATAACTGGCCCCCTTGTCCCCCTTTGTGCTGCCCTAAATAATTCCCATCACTCCTCGGTGTTAATTGCCTTCAAATATCACTAGTCCTATATTCCCAACACCCAGCCACCTTTTCTAAACTCCTGCAGTAACTGCTCCACCAACCCGCTCGCCTCCGGGCCGTAGGTGTAGCAGCACCTGCCTTTGGACTAAGAGAGATGCTGGATTGCTAATGATTTCCCCCTTCTCTCCCGCCCGCCTCATTGTAGCACATGTTTGTACTGCATCACACAGAATCACAGAACCCTGATTCCCAGCAGGCGACACCTGCAAACTCAAATCAGCGTGGAAGATTGCAATGCAGTTAGCATCTGTAGCAGAGCAAGGTGTGACCAGAGACACTACAAGGCACGACATTCAAGGGGAAGCATGGAGTATGGGAAAACTGACAGGCTCAGGGAATAGGACGTGATTGATTTCTTAGGGAGACGTGTGTTGAAGTGGTTATAGGTAACAGGCATGTTACTGGGAGACCAACTGATGCTGCATAGCTTTGAGAGGGATGGGGAATTCAGGGGTTTAAAACGAAGAGTACTTTATGGGGCAGAGAAGAAAGAGGGGCAACATAATGACCTCGGGAAAGGCAGCAGTTAATAAATGAACAGTATTAGGCAAGACTCTTCCCCCCTGCCCCAAGGTGTCTTAGCAGTAGTTCCAAACTCAGTCCTCCTAATGCACTCTGGCCACTTCTCTCCTCCGCAGCTCCCCCACTTGCAGTTTGGCGTCCAGGGTTGGAGGTGTTCAGTTCAGTCGTCAGCCCCTAAGGGAAGTGCTGCCTGGGTTGCCAGGGGGAGGGGGAAGGGTCTTCTACCGCCTGACCCAGCGGAAGCGATTTCAGCTTTGATTGCTAGGTAGAGATGCTTGCACCAGAGTCCCTCCGGTAAGCTGCGGTTCTCTGTGGCTTCAGCCCAAGCCACCTCAGCTCCCTGCACGGTCTTGAAGCACCTCAGTTTACCTCTGTCCACCACCTCAAAGCCAACCACCGTCTTGAAGCTACCTCCGTAAGGGAAAAGTCAATGACATATAGCATCCCTAAACAAAGCCCCTACCACCAGGAAGGGCATCTCAACAGAAGGTAGAGCCCAGTCTATCCATTCAAATTACTTACTTAGACTTTGTCCAGTAACTGCTATTCAGCTGTGCCAGGTCACAATCGCGGTTAGGGTGACTTCTCACCCTAGGCAAATTTGATGCAGTTCTCTTGTCCCTTCATTTCCCATCACGGACAATAGCATTTTACTGCCCCCAAACTCAAAACTTAACTGTGTCTTAACCAAAATGCACCAACCTGTCACATAACTGAAATGCAAATGAGGCCTGGCCCATTCAATCATTTCCCCTTGCTCACCAATAGATGCCAGCAGAGAGCTTCCTGCCCTTTAGAGCTCCTGTCCAACTGGAGTTCTCATGCAGCTCTGGGCTGCTCTTCTCCCTGTTCACCGACAGATGTCAACAGCAAGTTCCCTACTCTTGCTTCAGGCCACATCTGCATAGGGGCTCAGATCAAGCTCTCTAATGCAATACAAACAGGACAGCAGAGGACAGCTTGGGCCAGCCCCCAACCAAGTCCCCCCCCTCCTCCCCCCGTGCGGGTGGTAGCCACACCTCAGTAGATCTAAATGCTGTTGGAACTAGAGCCTTTGCCATGTAAGATTTGGATCTACAGCTCAATGGATCTGTGCTTAATCTGGCACTGCTTGGAAAGGAACAGGGGGTGTCTCCAGGGACATTTCTCTGCAGCCCTGTAGGCCAGGCTGAGTCTTTTGGAGGGGATGCCTTTGCTACTTTGACCCCTCCATATGGTGACAGGAGCAATATTGACAGTATTGCTGGATTGCCCTTCAAGCCACAAGGCCTCTTTGCATGCCTCAGTTTCCACATTTGTCAAGTGGATATAACACACACCCATCTTTGTCACAGGCCTCGAAATCCTCAGATGATAGGCAGTGCAATTACAGATTACCATTGCCCTATGGCACACACATTCCTTGGTTCCAGTACTATTTATCAATACAAGCATTAAGTCATACATTGCACGGGAGAGCTGAGACCATCTGTAGGAGGTGGTTTTGGCTTTGGAGGATAATAAAATAAAAAAATAAATAATAAAACTTTACACATCTATTGCACCTTGCATCTGAGTCTTTCAAAGTGTGTCACATGAATTAATTAAGCATCACAACAGCCCTGTGGAGGGAGGTGGTATAAGACCTTGTTACAGACAAACTGACACAGAGAGGTTAGCCCATGATGTGCCCAAGCAAATCAGTGGCAGAGGTAATAAAGGGACCCAGGAGTCCCAACTCCTAGCCTCTTTCTCAGACCACCAGATATATTTTTTACCTGTTATCCATAGAGAGGGAATGTATTTCAGTCTAATGCAGCTTCTCAGCCACTGTTGCCCCAGGGATCAACCACTGCTATGTGATGACCAGCTGAGGACAGAGCTCTTTCACTGCGTTGCAGCAAACTTTTCTGTCCCCTCCCCTCTCCAAACACACCTATCCCATCCCAGGAGCCACACCCCAGCTTGGCTTGTAAAGACAGCTACCACTTATATGCATATACAATACACACAACCACACACTCGTGCGGACACAGACAAGAGGCAGCACAGGAGGGCTGTTAGTAGTACACCACAGGCACGCAGTAGGTCCCATTTGATCAGAGAGTCATGCAGCTGCGTTACTCTGTGCTGAGGTTCCACGGCATGGGAAAATCACCACCCACGTGCCATAGGCTAGACAGGTCACCGCTTTAACTTTATGACAGCTGTCACTTTTGCTCTGAATGGCCCAGACACTCCTACTCCCTGCTGCAGGGGTGTTGCTCGGGGGCGGGGGGGGTCATTTGCAATTAAGTGTTATTTTTGTAGCAATGGTCCTAACAATCAGGAGGAAGAGTTCTGTCTCTCTGGGCCATGGCGGGGGTGGGGTGGGGAGGAGGAGGACGTTGTTACTGGGCAGTTTCCCTAGTGGAGTAATCACAGGGAAAAATACTTTGAAAGCAAACACTTGGGGTTAATTTTAAATCTGACAGGTCTCTCTCCTGCCAACTACTTTCCAGTACACAGGGGGGACATTCTTTCTCTCTCACACATACACACATTCCACAAGCTCTAATCAGGGTCCCAGCCTTAAACATAAGCACAAGTGGTTAACTAGGGTACCCCACAGATTTAGCAGCTTATTTCCCAATGTCCTCCTCCTAGCAGCTTGATGGGAGAGGAAGGCAATTATCTGTCCAGTTCCCACTCTTCCTAAAGGGAGGAGAGGCGGCAACTCATCCCTTTCCCCCCTTTTCAGGGGTAAGACTGGACTGGGCAGGGAACTCTGCTTTTAGCAGCTTGTTGCTAGCAGCCCTACAACTAGGAAGGCTGCAATGGTCCATCGCCTGGGAGGGGAAGGAGAGTTCAAGAGAAAAGTTTTGGGTTTCCTACAGATCACACTGAGGCTGCATCATTCACAGATTGCCCTGAGCACAGACACATGTTGCACCTGCATGTTGCATGTCAGGAGAGGTGAAGCAGGGTTCACAGAGGCACACCATGTTTTGGAAGCTAACCAGAAATACACGGCTTTGAAATATTATTAATAAACCATTAAAATGTGCCTTCCCTCCCTCACACACGTTCTGCTGAGCGCTGTGCTCTCTGCTCAGATTTCCTAAGCTGCTGCTGCTGGGTTATTTTGGTCTTGCAATCTGATCCACACTGGGTTTATTTTAGCACCTTGGAGAACTCCCAGGCTGATGGATTCCAGCTCCCTTCCCCAGATCCCTTCTCTGAGGCCACAGTTCAGAGGCCTTGCTAGCTATAGCAGACTAGGCAGCTAGCTAGAATGGCAGGTTTTGGAAGGCGGCAGACTGGTGGTGGCGGCAGAGGGGCTGCCCAGACATGTGGGCAGCCACCAGCCGTGGCTCCACGAAGCAGGAAGCGGTCCCCAGCTGAGCTGCTGGGGAAGTGTTCCTGCCCTCACTCCGCTATTCCCTGAGCCCAGTTCAGGTAAGATAGTGATCACAGCAGTGGCTTCGGTGCTGAGCGGCTTGGGGCTGCTCCTGACAGCACCACAGGTTCTGCTAGGCCTTCAGCCACAAGTGCAATGCCCCACCCGGCTTCAGGTTGGCAGCTAACCCCCCTGCTGCCCACGCAGTGCCTGGCTCCTGCTCCACCTTCTGCTTCAACTCCCCCATGTGTGGGCTCTGGAGAGACTGACACGGCTACGAGCCCAACACTGAGATGCAAATCCAGAAAAGTGCAGGGGGTGGGCCGGGCGGTGCGGGGTGACTGGTGCAGGCAGGGATACTGCGGGCCCAAAGAGCAGGTCTTGGCAGCTTGCAAGGCCTAGGGCACAGGCCTGAGGGGACTTTCATGGTGGCCTGGCCCAGCTCAACCCACTGGGATGTCAGATTGGGGTCTGTCCCAGAGGCCCAGGCTGGGGTCTGGCCCATCAGCCTCTGACCCGGCTGCATGAGGCTCAGGGCTGGGGAGTAGCAGCAGTCGGGGAGGCGCAGAGGGGCTGTTGCAAACTTCTAGGAGAGTAGGTTGAGGGCAGCAGACTGAAGTTTTGCCTAAGGTGGCTGATTGCTGTGAGTGGCCTCTGCCCAGGCCCAGCACATTTCCCCTCCTTGCCAGCTCCCTCCCCAACCAGCAGGCTTGTCCTCCCAGGCTGGCCCCACATTCCCCTGGGCTGGCGGGGTCTGACGGCCCAAACCCCCTGCATAGCTGTTGCTGCCTATCAGCTCAGTTGGCAATCCCAGCTGCGCAGCCTGCACTGGAGATGCAGTCAGGGAAGAACAGCAATGCCTCTGTCCCCATGATTCTGGAAACCTCCCCATCCCCACCCACACCAGCATCACCGACACCTTCAGCACACCCCAAGCTCCAGCAGCCACAGCCAAGAAGCAGCAGCAGACACTTGCAGCCAAACTGCTCAACAGCAAAACCTTCTGCCTTCCTACAATAGGACTGGTTTTCAGTAGGCTTTTGATTTGGAGGTGGCAGTGAAGGAGGTGGTGGTGGTGATGAATGGGAGGTGGGGGAAGGAACCTTATTTAAAATAAACGACAGTATTCTGGAGTATTAACCCGAAATGCTACAGCAACGCTGGCTCCAGCTGCAGTATTTGAGTCCTTTAGTGGAGAATACTGCAATATTTCCTCCCCCCCACCCCATAAAAGAAGGTGTTGTATTTCCGTCATCCTCTGCTGAAACAAGGTGATAGTGCAGTATATCAGCCCTGCTGCCAGGAGAAAACAGCCCCAGGAGGAATGGAGAGTGGGCATGTTATAATGTGAGACTGGGGCACACAAAAACAGATTTAAGAAGGAAAAGCATAGACAACCAAAGGGATCAGCAAATATCCCCAAGCGCTACATTATGTTGGGTTACTGCTGGGCCTCAAAGGCCGGCCTTCAGCGTGAACATTTTCACCTTCAAGCTCTTCTCCACACTATAGCACAGGTATTGCTTTACCCAGTCCTCACATGCAGCCACTGCTGGAGTGGAATGTGGCAATTGTTTAACAGTCCCCAGCATGCTATGCAGCCACGTACTACTAAACTTGAAGAAGAATCCCACTGAAGCTGCAGAGATGATTTGGAGTTATAAGTAGACTATAATGACCCAAATTAGAAATTGACGAAGACAGCAAAGTTAAACAGGCTCAGCGAAATTGTAACAGAACCAGATTCTATTGAAATCAAAATGCTTCTTGAAAACTGGGTTAATTTCAGAAGAACACTGGGGGGGGGGAGAGGGGAAATCTAACAAGGTAGAAATGTCCCCTTGTCAACATTTTCAGAATGAAACATCTCAGTTTTTTGTTTTGAAATTATAGTTCTGCATTGGAATAGATATTCAAAAATTGGAGATTCTTAGTGCAGAAAAATTCCCCCCAAAATTAGGATTGGGTCAATGGAATCATTTTGGTTTTATTTCAACTTTTTTTTAATTTTATGTTATAATATATTTTGAAATTTTCAGTTTCTGTTCCCCTTCAGAACAAAGCCAGATTTTAAAATCCTGCACAAAACAGAACTTCTGTTGGCCACACAGCTCTACTCAATTCTTCCAAAAAGTGCAATGGGATTTTGAATTACCTTGTTTTAAGTCTTGTCTGCAGAGCATCACTCCCAGAATCACAATGTCCAGAGCACTGGTTCAGTACTGACTTGGTAGAAAGAAGTCTCTTGGGAGTCAAGAACTTCTGAATTCTACTTCCCCCTCCACCAGACTTGATGTGAGCTCATGGGCAAATCACTCCCTTGTACGCTCTGTGCGGCTCCGTTTCCCTATCTGTTGCAGGGATAGTAATAATCAGTAAAGAATCCAATGTTTGCATGGCAGTTTGAAAAATGTAAAGCAAGAAAATATTACCACTTGCTGAATGATCAATGAATCCCCCTTCTAGCAGCTGTTTCCCTGGAAGCTTCCATCCAAAGACTGACCAGCTCTGATCCGGCTTAGCTTAATTTGACAATTTCACAAGACAACAGGGTGTGGCTGCAAAACGTGGAAGCCTGTGTTCATGCCTAGCTAATCTGTAGGTGATCTCTGCTGAGAGAGTAGACTGTAAATGACTTTTAAAGTCAAATAGGAGCAACCTCACAATCTCGCCTGCTCCATCTGGGGCTGGTCTCTACTCCCCACTCCTGTACAGTCATGGGCTTGCTTAGCAGCTCACCACTCCCCTCCCCATCAGCCCATCACCCTGTCAGCTAGGGAAATTCCTTCTGTGGTGGTCTCTGGGCCTGTTTGTCCCTCCCTGGCTCTTTCTGCCCCAACCTATTGAGTGTGGTGGCCAGTTCTGCTCCATTCTGCACGAAGAGTGGAAGGTGCATGAAGAGGGGGAGCAGGCCAAGGAAGGGGCGTGGGCTCAGCATCCCACCCACGCTGAGGCACTTCATTCTGTTCTCCAGGGCAGAAAGGTGGAAGAAGGAGGGAGCCTGGCTGAAAAGAAGGAGGGGTGGGGAAAGCCTGAACATTATTGGTCCGACTGAGCATTGGAGACAGGACTTTATGCCAGCACACCCCAGGGAAATTCTTGTGTTCTCACTCGGGTCTCAGATCCAGTGGGCTCCATTGCAATTCCAGCACTGCCCACGAGGAGCAGATACAACCTCGCCCTGTCCCGAAGGCATCTGCGTGTCTGAATTTCCCTCTGCCTCCCAACCTTCTGTGTATCTATTAGAAGGCTGTAGAATCAAGGGCAGAGATTGTACCTGGGTAGATTGCAGTGCAAAGCACATTGTCTGAGCTAAATTGTGAATTTAAACAACACACAAGTGTCCATCTTATTATATTGATATAATACACTATACTGCTGGTTGACCTTGGGCAAGTCATTTCACATTTCTGTGCCTCAGTTTCCCCAGCAATAAAATGTGCATAATAATACTGACCATCTTTGTAAAGAGCTTTGAGCACTACAGATGAAAAGCACTAAGACCTATAATAATTCTATAAACACGTGTGCACACCCTCTCCCCCCCCCCCCCCCAGGTTTGCAGCTGTGTTTAGCACCCAGCAGGGTTCATGCTCAGATCTTCACAGAGCTCTGCACCCAACACAGTGAGGAAAACTCTCAACCTTAGCCATTGGCTATACAACAAGACCATGGCAAGTATCAATAATACAAGGTAATAACTTTCCACCAGCCACTGCTTCCTCACAACCACTTTCAATTTTCTGTTTGTGCCAGCTACTCCTCAGTCCTTTTCCCACTAGGGAGAGCTTTCGATTTTCCACTGCCAGAATCCCCACCCAGCCCAGAGAGCCTAGGACTAAAGGGATGTCGTACCCCTGATTGAATCCACCTACCAAACTTCAGCCAGCAAATATTCCAGAGGAAAGAAAAGGGCCAAAATTAAAGTGACCGAAAATGCGTTGCATTTTTTTTTTAAATAGGTGGAATTAAAAAACCAAAACTACATTACCCAGAATGCCTGAAGCTGTTGAAAGGAAATGCCGTTTTGCAAAGAGGTTTAGCTCCAACAGCTGCAGTTTAAGCGAGGAATACAGGGGGAGGGCGGGGAGAGAGAGGGAGGGAGGTATGAGCGGCAGAGAGAGAGACCTGCTAATACTGCAGTTGGACTGGGGCGGAGGGAAAGAAGCTGTCATGCACAGAGCTCCCTCCCTGGAAAGCCTGCAAGAACAGCTGGGCTGCATGAGAATGCCACGGGCATGAAAATGAGTTTCTTGCAAAGTTTGACCTGGCTGCCTTTCTGATGCTGCAGCAGAAACTGAAGCAGGATTTTGTTCCCCCACCGTCCAAGGGACTGATCCACTGGAGAGGCTGAAATACAATTCAGATCCTGCCCCCTCATTTATTTCTTGCAACAAGAGGAGGCTTGCAGCAGCGAGGGGGGAATCGCTCCTGCTTTTCTCACCTTCCGAGACATAAAGCAAAAAAAACAAAAACAAAAAACCCGACCCCCCCCCCCCCCCACACGCAAATACAGGTCTGGCTGGAAAAGCCTCGCAAACGGATGCACGAAGAAGCTGCTGTCCCGGCACCAAGAAGCCCCCAGCAGCTGCAGCTCCAAAGCGATCTGAGACTGTGAATGACACTTGTCCAAGGGGGGGGGGGAGGGGGGAGGTGCATTTGTGAAAATGCAAAGTCCCCCCAAGGTGCAGGATGCTGTGAAGCTCTGAAGACACAAGGATCCGGAAGCACAGACTGGGGGGAAGGCTGTTCTCTCTCTCTCTCTCTCTGTTCACACACATGCAAAGGACCCTCGCCCGATGCCTGCAGGTGATTCCCTGGGGGTGACGGCGAGCCTGGTCCCCGGAGACAAGACGGAGGAGGGCGGGCTGCGGAGCCAGGGCTGCCGAGACATCCGAGGACACAGGCGGCGTGACATGCGATCCACTGCAACAGCGAACTAAAAGCCCAGCGCTGGAAGAGGAGGAGGAGGGGTGGGGGCAAGCTGCGAAGCCACCGCCGGGCTCGTATCCTCCCGGCTTCGCATCCTTCCCCAGCCCAGGTGGCGGGTGAGTGGCGATGTCACGGGGGGCGATTGTTCGCTGCAGGCTGGGTCACCGCGGCGGATCGTGACCTGGGAGAGAGCAGCCAGGAAGCAGCTCCAAACTACCAGTAGCCGCAGAGAAAGTTTGACAAAACTTCTAGAGATCTCAGAGCCGGCTCCTCCCCATCCCACAGCCAGGTCCGGAGAGGAGAGGTGGAAGGACTAAACCCAGGCGGGGTAGCCCCCCTCCCCACAGCTCGCGGAAAGCCCAGGAGGGGAGGAGACAGGGCGTCTGCCGGGCTTCCAGTGATGTTTTTGCAGTTGGAATCCGCAGTGATTGAGGGAAGAAGGGAGAGCAACGTTGAAACAGAAATCAGCGAAGTGGTGCAACAGAAAAGCTAAAATATCTCCTTGGGAACTGCTCTCATTTTCGTCATTTCCCCTCCTGTTTTATTTCTAAATGCAAAGCCGGGGAAATGTGATGTGTGACAAAGACCTGTGGTTTATTATTTAAGCTATTACTTAAAAAAAATATATATATCAGCAACACCCATATCTCCGCCACCTACAGAAGCCTGCAAATCAGAGAGATGTGGCTGATTTAACATTTTCCACCTTGATTTTTTAATTACAGTACTATTTTTCTTTGTAAAAGGAAGTTATGAACAACTGCAAGTCCGGAAGTGGAAATCTACAGGGGCTGTGACCAGAAGTATTTTATTATTTATATAGATGTGTCTATCAGCATTCTGCTTTTTCATCCAAAGAATAAAGGGAAATGCTTTGCCGATGTTTCATGGTGAACAGATGGCATTCAAGAAAAAGGAAGGACTAAATATCTCATCTTTAAAAAAGGAGAGGATTATTTATTGAACTCAAGACTTTTTTTAATCCAAAGAAGATATGAATGAAAGATTTCTTGTGTCATTAACTGGAGAATAAGAAAAGGCCCCTTTGCTTCTGAAGTGCAGCTAACTCCATAAGAGCCGAAGCAGCAGCGATAATACTGAAATTCAAATAAAGACTTTATATGATGAATTTTCTATCCTATGGATATCAATTTTGATATTACAAACCAGGAAGATCTATATTTGATCTAGCACCATATCATTTCAATGCCTAAAATCTTCCCCAGGATTGCTGGAGTGTCCTAGGAATTGCACTGGTGTTGTATGCCATGGGCTGTATTCAGAGTATTAGCTGCAAATCCAAAGTTTTCCGGGAAAGTATTTCAGTGATTGAAGTGAAAGCCTCCATCGATCCCGTTCCCACCAGCATTGACGAGTCATCCAGCGTGGTTCTGCGATACCGGACCCCTCACTTTCGAGCCTCTGCCCAGGTCTTGGTACCCCCTATCCCTAAGAAAGAGACCTGGATTGTGGGTTGGATTCAGGCGTGTAGCCATATGGAGTTTTACAACCACTACGGGGAGCAGGGAATGTAAGTATTTCCAGTGAGTGCGAGAGCATGTGTGTGTATGTGTGTGTTGCAGCAGGGGAAGCAAGACTTGGTTGGTGAAGCACCATTTAGCCCATTTGATTTAGCTTCTCTAATATTAAAACTGTACACTTCTTTAAAAGAGAGATAAAAGCTTGAACTTGCCCCCTTAAAGGCAGTGGGTGTTTTTCCATTGACTCCCAGGGGAACAAAATCAGGTCCTAAAACAAACGCTTGGTTTGGTAGCCACCCAAATACAATACCATTTATACAGAGGGTAGTCCGAGGGTTCCAGCAACACTGTAAATCCTGAAAGCAGAAGTCACCCCTGCCACGAGATTGCAGATATGGTAGAAGACAAGGGTGTTGCTTTTCATATATAAGCGAGTCCCTTCCATGCCAGATCTTTGCCGATGCCCCCCCTTTAAAAAAAAAGGAAAGGGTGTTTTTTTACAAATCAGAATGCAAACAAATGCTGACACTTACAGCGTTCTGCTGTTGTAAACAAGTTGGGTTGCTATTCCTGCAATGTGCTATCAGCAGGGCTGAGTGCTTGACATTACACCAGCTATGAATGTATGGCAGCATTAGGGGGCTGAATCCTGTTTGCTTTGCTCATTGCAACAGGCTGTCTGCATGGGTGAGGCAAGCAGGATTTGGCTGCAAGAGTGAAGGGTTAACGCTGTGCATCACCCTGGGGCTGCGGTTAAAAATGTACATCCCCATTCACACCACGTAAGAACAAGAAGTGAAAAGAACAGGGGGAAAAAAAAAACACACACCTCTCTACCTCCAAATTGTGATGTAAGTGGAAATGCAGCTCCACCTATATATATATAAATAACTATTACACACATACCCCCACACAGAATAGCAAGTGTGTGGCTCATGGGTAAAACTAGTAGAAGACTCATGGTGCAGCGGAAGTGGTTTGCCCAGCCAGCAGTACAAGAGCCTGAAGTTGGAACATAGCGTAGGCTAGGAGAGGCAGGTGGCTTGGTGACTGGACACACTGATGCTGTCCAGTCTCACAGAGGAAGATGGGATGGAAAGGTCAGGCTTAAGCAACCTTCCTGATTGCTAATTCAACAAGCACCGCATGAGGGAAATGCTTGCCTAGCTGGGGGAAAGACAGGCCAACTACAAAATGAAAGGTGGGGAGGAGGGAAAAGAAGGGGGACAGAGGATAGAACCAGAGAGCAGATGAACCTAACATATTGCCTTCCCAAAAGGTCCAACTGCATCTCTGCTGTACTCTACCTTCCAGTGCCTCTCCCCTCCAGGAGCACTGCAGGACCCAGAGAGAGCAAGCTTACATACAGTATTTGCCCAGCCTAATGACACAAGTTTGACATTTCAGGCATGAAGTGAATATGTGCCTGACAGGCCCAGTGCCCCAGGGGAGCAGATTGCCAAGGAGAACAGTTCCTGCTTTCTGTCCCCATTTCCTTTCCCAGCTCATTGCCCAAGCAGAAAGCGCTCCCTCACCAACACATGGGCAACAGCCAAATGTTGGGAGTTAGGTTGGATAGGGAAGGGGTAAGATTTTACTGATTCTAAAGTACACAGTGGGCCTTGAGCCCTGGAAGGTTGGGCTCACTGTCTGCTCTTTAAAATGGGGTTCTGCAGGGTAGGGCCCAGCAACAGGAAATTAGGGCCGGGGGTTTCAAAGGAGCTGAAACAAATTGGGTGCCTAACTCCCATAGCCACATTTGACAATCTTAGCCTAGATGATCAGGTGCGAAGGAAAACACACAAATCCACTGGTACATAAATATAGGTGGGTATTCAGTAAAACAAAACTAACAGGGCAGCTGGATTCTATACCCGACTGTCACTCACACACACAGAACTGGGGCAAGTCACTTTGTCTCTGTGCCTCAGTTTCCCCACCTGTACATTGAGGATAATGATGTTGACCTTCCTTTCTAAAATGCTGTTATAGCTGTAGATTAAAAGTTCTGTATAAGAGCTAAGTATTATCAGAGCAGCTGGAATTAAGCTCAGCACATACAGAGGAACAATGAACTATAATTCAGTAAACAATGCAAATTTAGGGATGAAAATATCATTGTATGTGTGCAAAGAGATGCTTTCCTCTGGGGTCAGCCATATTTAGCTGATTTTATACATTATGAAAACATGATTAAAAGTTTGTTAGCCTCTCCATGCCATTTCCTTAGAGGGTTGCCCCCAGACTTGCCACATGATAAAGCTATAAAAAGGGCATTTGGGGAGAAAGACCTCTTAATGCCACTGCAGTACACTGGACTGCAAGAGTTTTTTACCAGTGGAAATCTGGCTGAAAGAATGGGCCAGGTCGTCTGCTGGTGTCCATCAGCAGAGTTCCATTTTTGGAGTTTTACAGCAGTGGAGAATTTGGCTCAAGGAACACTCCCTCTTAAATAGGGACAACTGGATTTTTTTTAAAAATCACTGTTGCAACGGACCATTAAAACAGGCTCTAATGACTCTGAATAGAAAAATTAATGTCCATGCCCTGAATGAAGTCTGATGGCACGGGAAGGATTCAGGTTGAGAATGGGAGCCTCATCTTCGCACCAGGCTCTGAAGCATTTTTGCTTTTACATCCTGAAGTTGTCACTCAGTCATCGATACACTGCCCATTGCACTGAAAAAGGCAGGCATGGCTGGGGACCGCAGGAACAGACTGAGCTGTGCGTACCCCTCAGTACTAGATGGAGGAGAGGTAGAGAGGCAGTCCTTCAAACACACGCTTGTTTAAAAGGATGTCTGCAGCTCGGGGATTAGGTGCCACATTTTTAGGTTTTACACACAGACAAAGGTGGTCTTTTGAAAAACCTAATGCTAAGAGAAATGCCATTGCTTAAAAAGTCACTGAACTCTTCCTTGGCCATGAAGATTCCTCCTGCAGTGTCATGAGCTGAAAACAAACAGCAGAGCAACAGAGCACAAGGACTACGAAGTGAAACTGCCTGCTGGTCCTATTCTGCTGTCCTTTTGCAGACAACTTGAACTGGTTATTAGGTTGCATTGAGAGCCCGGTTCTGATACCATTGCTTACCCGGAGTAGCACTATTTGTAGGAGGGACTACTCATCGAGCAAGGTGCTACTCAACTGGGGTGATCAGACTCAGGCAGTGAAAGCTTTGCTTAAGCAGGGACGGCAAGGTCAGGCCCTACTTAAATTGTAAGCTCTTTGAGGCAGGGACCGTTTCTTTGCTCTGTGTTGGTACAGTGCTTAGCACAGTAGGGTCCTGGCCATGACTATCTCCTAGGTGCTACCACTATACAAATAAGAATATAAAATTTATGTGAAGTTAACCAGGTTATTTTCACTGTCTCCATGGAGTAAAGTGCAGGTAACAGCACAGATGGTGATAAGCAAAACACAGACTGTGATAAATAAATCAGACTTTTCGAGTCATCTGCGAAGGCTTTTCAAAATAAAATTGTATATAGATTTTTATCTCTACAATGTCCCCTGAAGTTTTAAAAGAGAGATGCCTTAAAGATTATATCTTCCAGGGCCTACAACAGAAATAGAATTAAACTCATCTCTGCTATAAAAACAGGCCTATATGAAGAATAAACTTCCAAGACCCCAGGAGGAGAAATGTGATTGGAGACTAATCCACTAAAAGAACGGTGACATTTTTGGAGTGCAGCAAACCAACGTTTGTTTAAAAAAAAAAAACCCGCATTGAGGTTCCCCCAAAGTCTAAAAGCGGTAACAGCTCTGCTACTCTCACGCATGAAAGTCTGTCCCCATTCCACTTTCTCATTCACTTCTTGTTCTTTACCAGGAGCCCTACTGAATTGCTTTGCAGTGCTGAAGTAGGTGAGGTAGAGGGTAAAAGCCAATTTATAAAGGGCGTTGTATTGAACATGGAGGATCAGGGGTATAAATCCATAGAAATCCAGTTCAGGATCATTCCCGCTTGTTGCTAATGGACAGTGCTGCCAGTCTGTTTCTGTCACCAGCTACAGACTTGGTTAGCTGCTGATGTTAGTCACAATGAATCATGGGGAAGGATGGGTGGAAAGCCCAGGATGGCTTTGCATTGCCCCCCCCCCCCAATGGATTCCTTGAGCATCCGTGCAGAGCAAAGTCTAGATCTGATGCAAGCCGCACCCGTTTTATTATAAAAAGGATATGCAAGGCCATAATGTCCTGTGACTAATTAAGGTCTGGCTTCAAGCACTGAGGTCCGAGGATGAGCTAGCACCCGAGTGTTTACTGATGGCACATTATGCCTGTCTGAAAAGGTTAAATTTAATGCACCCATGTCATCCTGCTTGCTGCGGAAAGCTGGAGGTCACTTTGCTTGAATTTGCTGTCACTGCACACAATGCTGCACTTATGGCCTCATGTTATGCTGCAGGGGAACATCCAGAGGGATTGTATAAGCCAGCGACTAGGTCCCCTCGTTAGGGAATAGAAAGAAACATGCCTCAAAAGGAAATTGGGAGGGGGTCAGAACCCAGATTAGGAAGGCTGGAAAATATGGCTTGACAGGCTACAGCCTGGGCACCATTGTTCCACGGAGATGTAGCTGAAAGAGTATGTGTGTGTTCGTAAAGGGCCCGTGGTAAGTTAAAGCAGGCCTTTCAGCTACCCTAGTTTCTGGGGATTCTGGACAACCGAGCAGCAGAGTAAACCACAAACCTGTCAGCATTACAAGCCAGAACCATTGATTCTGGAGCAGCTCAGCCTGAAATCAGACAGGCTTGGGAGTTCACACAGCTTCCCTAGGGTCGAAGAATTTACAGTGCAAGTTTCTGGGCTTTCCATGGCACGGTTTTAATCCCAGAGAGATCCGTTTGCAGCAACTGGGCATTCTGCAGCACCATCTTCTGATCATGTCAAAATGGCTGGTTGGGGGAGAATTATTTGACTTCATATGGACAAGCCACACAAGCAAAGGTCATGATCCCTCATGGCAAGGGATCTTTGATAAAAGCAGGCAAGGGGCAGGAAGTCCAGGGTTTGTGGTTCACGAACTATGCTATTTAGTTTCCCTTTGCTCCAGTAACAGGATGACGACGAAGGCCTACTTCTTCCCCTCGCTAACATTTGCGAGTAAATTTGATGCTCATTGAAATCCTCAGGATTAGTCACACTTGCTAGAATTAGGGATGGAGCCATTGGGTGTTTGTGCAAATTTCCTCCCCAAGCCTCTCACCTGCCCTGCAGCATCCACTCCTAATCCCCCATCCCGAGCCCGAGTCAGTCTATAAAGTTAAACCAATGCACCTTAGCCATATAGAACCCCTTGCCGTTTGAGTCCTTAGCCTTCTCCCTAAACTCTGCAGATGCACCTCTTGATTGGCAACACTCCTTACTGGTCTAATCCAGGGCCCAGCACAGATTCATAGATACTAAGGTCAGAAGGGACCATTATGATCATCTAGTCCGACCTCCTGCACAACGCAGGCCACAGAATCTCACACACCCACCCCTGCGAAAAACCTCTCACCGATCTGTCTAGGCCTCTCAGTCCTGACTTGCAACCACCTTTGCAAAGCTGCTCCTGACCAGAGACTCTTACATCGTGGTTTTGGGATGCAGACAAAAGATCCATCAGACACTAAGGTGGAACCAATTAACTCGTTTTCACAGTTCCAGTGGCATCCTCAGCCAGACTGTTTTTCCACCGGCCTGTGGCAAGGGTAGGGCAAAACAGCTCAGGATTCAGTTACAAACCTTAAGTAGCGGACGGAGTCCCAAACGAGATGTCCCAGTGTGGCACGCCCACGTTTATAGAGCCCCAGCGTCTCAGCGGTGGGCACATCCATAATGTATAGGAACGTCCAGGAAATTGTCACATCTCATCCCCAGGCCTCAATCAAGCTGAGCATCAGCAATGATTTAATTGGAAAGTAATCCTAAATCATCTGCTGAAAAGGAGAGAAAGGATTCCCATATAGTATTTCAGAGATCACACTTGATGAGACTCTGCTGCAAGGGCTAAACCTGTTGCTATAGTACATGACCTCCAATTCATCTTCCCTTGCAGGGAAGAGTTCACTGAAAAATCCCTAGAGCTTTTCTTTCTCATCCGTTGTTGAGGGGCATAGGGGAGAAATGACTCCTCGCTGTTTGAGACACTCATAATCAGTCTCCCCTGTGCCACAGGGGTTATGGCTAGAATCCACTCGGGTTTTCTTTTTACAGTTTTAGGTCAGAAGTGGCTCTCGGGAAAAGGACTCCCTCTGTCCGTTAGCAATATACTTGGAAGAACAAGAACTGCCGCAGACAGTATGTTAGCCAGTAGGTTTGTAGCACATGAAAAACCGAATCAGGCTATATACCGCTACAGGCTCTGATAACATAACATGGCACTGAACTTACCAGGCTGGGGTCAGGATGCCAGGTTTCTGTGGCCTGGACATTTTGAGGCCAGGATGTTCAGAAGTGACTAGTAAAAAGAAAAGGAGTACTTGTGGCACCTTAGAGACTAACCAATTTATTTGAGCATGAGCTTTCGTGAGCTACAGCTCACTTCATCGGATGCATTCAGTGTATTTTCCACTGAATGCATCCGATGAAGTGAGCTGTAGCTCACAAAAGCTTATGCTCAAATAAACTGGTTAGTCTCTAAGGTGCCACAAGTACTCCTTTTCTTTTTGCGAATACAGACTAACACGGCTGCTACTCTGAAAGAAGTGACTAGTGATTTTTAGGGGCCCAACTTGAGACACCTTAAAGGGACCTGATTTCCAGGAAGTAATGAGCACCTGCCTTCTGCGAATGAGGCTCCTTGAAGGTGGGCACCCAAAGTTGCTAGTCCCTTTTTAAGATCTTGACCCCAGATCTTCACGCCCTATGCAGTTTCCTAAAATAATGCTTTGCACTGAATATTTTCCTTTGATGTCGTGTCTTCCATCCTGCAACACCCCTGTAGACTGTACAGACTACAGCAGTAGACATGCAGCCACGCCATATACAGCATGCTGCAGCACCACAAGTGCAAGGCTTTTAACCAAGGAGACCACGACTAACCTCGGATCGTAAAAGATACCCCGCAGGATGGTTAGAGTCAAACGTCTGCTGCTAACTAGTGAAAGAGAAATCTCATAGGGCTTTCCAAACATTAATCGTAGAATATCAGGGTTAGAAGGGACCTCAGGAGGTCATCTAGTCCAACTCCCTGCTCAAAGCAGGACCAAGCCCCAATTTTTGCTCCAGATCCCTAAATGGCCCCCTCGAGGATTGAACTCACAATCCTGGGTTTAGCAGGCCAATGCTCAAACCAGTGAGCTATCGCTTCCCTCTAATTAAACTAATTAGTCCTCAGAACAGCTTTGAGAGGTAGCTTGTATTATTCCCACATTACAGATTGGAAAACTGAGGCAAGGAGAGGTTCAGTGACTAGCCCAAAACCACACAGTGAGTCAATACCAAAGCTTGGATTAGACCAGGGGTGGCCAACCTGAGCTTAAGGAGCCAGAATTTACCAGTGTACATTGCCAAAGAGCCACAGTAATATGTCAGCAGCCCCCCTTCAGCTCCCCCACCCTGCTCCCAGCGCCCCCCCCAATCAGCGCCTCCCCCTCCCTCCCTGCACCTCCCATCAGCTGTTTTGTGGCGTGCAGGAGGCTCTGGGAGCAGGGAGAGGAGGAGGAGCGAGGGCATGGCAGGCAGCGAGTGGGGGCCGGGCCTGTGGCAGAGCTGGGGTTGAGCAGTGAGCACCACCCGGCACATTGGAAAGTTGGTGCCTATAGCTCCAGCCCTGGAGTCGGTGCCTATACAAGGAGCCGCATATTAACTTCTGAAGAGCCGCATGTGGCTCCGGAGCCACAGGTTGGCCACCCCTGGATTAGACTGTAGAGTCTCCCTCTCCCAGTGCTGTGCTCAAAGCATATTTCTCTGATTTACTCCAAGGGCTGTTTTAAGGCTGGGACATAGGACTTGTACTGAAGTGCAAGAAAATCCCCCCAAAACACAGTAATTCTGGCGTGTGATAGCCAGTAGGAATTCAGTGTGCACAGGAGAACCAGCGTTGCCAGCCCAATTTGTAAAAACATGCCTCCAGAATGCATCTTGGCCTTTGGGCTCCTGTCAGCATTTGTGGTCGCTCGAGTGGGGTTTACTTTGCCAAAAAACGGGCTCTCAGCTGAGCTCAGCTACTTCTGGCATCATGTCCCTCTTACCCAATAATCAGCTTCTCATAATGGGCTTGAAAAATCCAGCTGGAAGGGTCAAAACTCCAGCATTTGATGTCAGATGTGCAGGTGGGGAAGGAACATTTTTGTTCATCTTCTCAGTAGAAAGCACGAGCCTTTTGGTTGGAGTCCTGTGATTATGTTTAAACTTGCAATCAGAAAGACTGCAGCTGCTTTCCCCTCCCCCTCCCAGTTTAGAGGGCATTGAACCACCTAGCCTTTGCTTTTGCGGTTACTGTGATAGCCTCCAAACCCTTGGGTCTGCGGTGTGGCACTTTTGTCTAACAGTGACAGCAGGTGATGAGGAGTCAGAAATTCTAGGTGCTTTTCCCAGCTCTGCCACTAACATTTATCATTTGTATTTTGGTAGGTAGTGCCTGAGGGTCCAACCAAAATTGGACCCACCTTGTGCCTGGCACCACAAAGACGTGAGGTCTCTGCTCTGAACAGCTTACAGGCTAACTAGACAAAAAGGTGGGAGGGGAAGGGACTTGTCCAAGCTCAGCCATGAGGTCAGCAGTGGAGCTGAGGAACAGAATCCGGGTCTCCTGAGTCCCACTCTAGGGGCCTAGCCACTGGACCGCACTCTCTCTCTCACCGCTCTAACTTGCTGTGATGTTGGGTCAGGCATTTAGGGCCAGATTCTCAGAAGCATTGAGCACTCCCAGACGCCACTAACATCAGTGGGCTCTGCAAGTGCTCTGCAACTTGGAGGGGGGAGGGGGGGAAAATCAGACCATTCACCCCTCTGTGCTTCAACATCTGTAAAATGGATAAAACACAAGGTAGGTGGGAGGCGGGCTACGGTGCTTATTAGCGTTTGGAATATGCAGTGAGCACCCTGAATTTAGAAATGCAAAGTATTCTACTCAGATCCTCTATACATGTAAGTCAATCCACAGACTTAAAAAAACAACACACAAACCACAAAACCCAGCATGCACGCAAACCTCCAGCCAGTGGTGTAATATTTTAAATGCTAGTGTTGCTTCTCTTGTGATGAGTTTTGAGATGTTTTAGCAGACTTGGCATATGAGAAAATGGGGTGATGGGGGTGTGGGCTAATTTCTGCATTTTGATTGGCCACAATAAAATAAATGGCAACACTCTGGGAGTGAAGGGGTGGGGGCAGAGGGGGAGGAGGTGGGGCTTCCCTTGAGTGACATTTGCCCTCCTACTCCTGCTCTCGTGGGGGTGGGGGTGGGGGGTCCTTTTGAATGCAGAACAGACACACCTCACCTTTTAATTTGCCAGTGGGGCCATTTACCTCCCTGCACTCTCCAGCTGCCTAATTAAGAACAATCTGCCCAGCTGTACCACTCCCCCACCCCCACAGGGAAGGCTGCTCTGTTGTAGCTGAACTGCAAAAGTAACAGCCCAAGGGTCACTGGAACAACTTGCCTCATTATTATTGGTTTGGTTGGGTTTTTAGCTGCACAATCAAGTCTTGTGCTGTAAGAAAGTTGCCCTAGATTAAAGTGGAGAGACTGGGGAAGGGGTAGAGGGAGAGGCTGGGCCTTATTTAATGTAATTTGTATTAAAGTAGTGTCCAGAGCCCCTGGTCCGTATCAGAACCCCATTGTGCCGGATGCTGGACAAGGCAATCCTTGCCCATGACTAGTGCCCTACCAAATTGACGGCCGTGAAATCTGGTCTTTTGTGTATTTTTACCCCTTATTATACAGATTTCACATGCGAAACCAGCATTTCTCAAACAGGAGGTCCTGACCCAAAGGGGGGTTGCAAGATTATTGTGGGGGGGGGTCATGGTATTGCCACCTTTACTTCTGTGCTGCCTTCAGAGCTAGGTGGCCGGAGAGCAGTGGCTGCTGGCCAGGTGCCCAGCTCTGAAGGCAGCACCCCACCAACAGAAGCGCAGAAGTAAGGGTGGCAATACCAAGACCCCCCTACAATAACCTTGCAACTCCACCCCCCACAATGCCCTTTTGGGTCAGGACCCCTACAGTTACAACACTGAGAAGTTTCAGATTTAAATATATGAAATCATGAAATTTATGATTTTTAAAATCCTATGACTGAAATTAACCAAAATGGACTGTGAATTTGGAGGGCCCTACCTATGACTGGTATATAGCAGGGGCAGATGGAGAGGACAGTGGCTTGTCCAGAACGTTGAACAGTGGTGTGTGGTTAGAGACTGAATGAAGATAGGAAGGTCCCTGCTAAACTCAAGTATTTATTTCAGGACTTAGCAAGCGGCAGGGCCCGCTGAAAGCTATTAGACTGGGGACCTCCTCTCCCCACCACTTGAGGCTGCTCCACCTGTCCCCTAGGATTGGGAGTCTGCCTGCCTGCCTGCTTCGCAGCAGCTCTGCCTACTTGGGAGACTTGGGTTTGACTCCTGCTCTTACTTAAAACCAGCAGAGGCCAGGAAACTGGAGGCAGCTTATTTGTCCTGGAGGCAGGGAGTGAGTAAGAGGCTGAGTAAGGAGCAGCACAAGATCGGTTGCAATAAAGGGTTTTTAAGGGACAGGAGAAAAGAGAACTGGGATGGGTCTCATGGCTCTGATAGTGATATAAAGGGCCATCTGTAGGAGTTTAGAGACACCAATATATTTGAGAGCACTCCCAGTAGTTAAGTTGTGACCACACTGGTACCAAGCCTAGAGACTGAGTTTCCAATCCTGTGTGATACCAGTGTAGTGGTGCCCCCCACCTCTACGATTGGGCCTTGGCATTTGCAATGCTGTTTTAAGGGATGAGCTCTCATTGCAGAGGAACATTGTGAGCACAAATCCCGATAGAGGAAGATACAGGGAAGCCACACTCAGAGCCGCCCCCGCTCTCAGGCCGTACAATGAAAAAACCCAGCCCAGTGAGTCCCTGCGCTAATCAATTACTGTGATTCCTTCTTGGTTGCGGCAGGTCAAGTTGGGAGCTCCCGGATCTGCAAGATGGCAAGATCCAGGCTATAAGTGACTCAGACGGCGTGAACTACCCCTGGTACGGCAACACCACAGAAACGTGCATGATTGTGGGGCCCACCAGGAAGGAATCCAAGTTCACCATCAGTATGAATGATAACTTCTACCCAAGCGTCACGTGGGCAGTACCTGTGAGCGAGAGCAACGTGGCGAAACTCACGAGCATCCACCGGAATCAAAGCTTCACCACCTGGTTGGTTGCCACCAACACAGCCACCAGCGAGATGGTGATCCTGCAGACTATCAAGTGGTGCATGAGGTTGGGCATAGAGGTGAATCCCAGCAGACCCTTGGGGCAGCGTGCCACGCTGGGGCAACCCTTTGCTCAAGAGCAGCCCCAGGTCCTTAACAAGAATGAGCCAATACCACCCAGTGCCCTTGTGAAACCCAATGCCAATGATGCTCAGGTACTCATGTGGAGGCCAAAGGATGGGCCACCACTAGTGGTGATCCCTTCAAAATATCGGTAATAGCAACCTGGCATCCTGGCACCAGAAGGGAAGAAAATAACCCTGCACTTAGATACTTTTAGAATCTAAGCAAAATTGAGATGCACTTTTTATTCATTCAACAGAAATGCAACCATTCTACCTTCTCCCATTGGGACGGATCTCACTGTGCTAAAGCTAAAGAGAAGACCTTGACCAGGGTTTGTATCGTCACCTGATTCCTAAGGGAGGAATCAACAAACTAAACTTTATTGCCAGCCCCGTAGCTTTCTTTTCTTCCTGACTTTAGTTATTGTTTGAACTTCAGTCTCATTAGCTCACCCAGATTGTCCAGAACAAAACAAGGTTTTTATCTGGGATTTTATTATATTTGGCGGGAGGAAAGGGATTTTTTTTTCTCCCCAGAATGAAACTCAAGTTCCTGGAGCTAAATGCTATTTATTTATTATGGGTTTTTTTTAAAATGATAAAAGGTTCTGAGTTGCAAACCTAAGTCATGCGGCCTTATGTAGACTTTGCTTTGCATTGCCAAACTTTTGCCTTAAAGCTGTGTTTGAAAGAAAATTTAATCTCACCAAGCAGAATCTCTTTTCTACAGGATTTTAGGGAGGGTCAGGGGAAGCGTTCTGGAGCGAGGGATAGATTGTCAGTTTATCAAGGGATGAGGAAGGAATGATAATGGAAGAAACCAGATTAAAAAGAAAACCTTCCTGGTTTTAAACATGGAAGAAGCAAGCATGGAAATAAACCCAGCTCAAAACCAGTTGTTTTGCTCTATGAGCAGAAATGGGACTAGTATTGCACACAGAGTTGCAATGCAAGTAACAAGTTTGTTATAGAAATGTCTTTGGACGAGAGCTGCCAGGCCCCTCGCTGCTCAATAGAAAGGGTCGTCACAACCTTGCATTGCTTAAGCCTTCTGAGCTGAGCCTCTTTTGGCACGAGAATACGGAACAATCCAGCCAGTGGTGGGAACGACTGGAGATGTGGTACTCAAAAAGAAATGCAAATCAGGGGAATTAGTTTCATCTTGCTTGTCCTGAGGAGATGACTTTCTCCTTCCAAACTAGCACACAATTATTTTCCCCTAGGGCATCGTGACTGGTGGGTCACACACAAGCTGTAATATACGTGGGGTCAAATTCTGCCATCGGTTACTCCCACGAAACCCCAATGAATTCATAACGGGGTGGGGTGAGAAGCAAGATACAGAGGGACCCATCTAAAATCACTGGGGCTGCATGGGTGTAAATGAGGAAAGCTGTTGTCCACTGGAGTCTCTGACTCAGGAAGAATTATACCTGTGAAAATAATATGCACCCTTCCTATTAACAGTGAAAACAAAAAAGTCTCCTCTTACTATAGCTTTAGTGCTCACCTGGGCTGATGGAGAACCAGCTTCATGGTCCCACCGGATTCAGATGGCTTTCAGTGATAAGGGTTGTAGGTGATAACATAGCTGCAGAGATATGGTGGAAGCATACATGTGTAAGCAGGCAACCCAAAAGAAGGTGTAAATATTGCAAAATCTGCATCCTCCGGGGAGGATGCTCCGGGAAGTCAGGTCTGTTTGGAACATAAGTCAGGGCCCTAAGAAATCATTTGGTAGATCTCCTGGTGGCCTCAGAGACACCACCAGTATTTCTCCAAAGACTGGAGGCATGAAAAGGAGGCAGCTTGACTGAGACACGTGTGGCTGAGGGAAGTTTAGAAATGGAGGAACCTGTATGATGGAGGCAGTGTGGGCCGGAGGACAGGGCAGGGGCTGGGATGAGAAGACCTACCTTCTGTTTTCAGCTCTTGTTGTATGGCCTCATGGATGTCACCTCACCTCTCCTCTGCACCTGTAAAATGGGGATAGTGACACTTCCCCTTACGGAGGAATTGCTTAGGGACTAAGAGTGCTCAAATGTTCTGTACCTGGCTGGTCCCTGCTCAGCTGGTTTCACCGGGACTCCCCAAGACTCCCATCTGGATCTGCCATTTCCCACGCTATGCTCCAAGCAGCTGTCTCTCCCCCCCCGACTCATCGGCTAGCTGCTAGCATTGCAGCCAGCCTCCATGCACGCTCTTTAAAGAGCTCACCAGCAAGACAGCCTTACAGTATACCAGGACCCTCCCTAGTTTGTGTCCAACCACTTTATTTTGGCAGCATGCTCAAATGCCACCCTCCCACCCAGGGACCAGAGGCCTCAGTGCCTGCTTCAAAGCCCCGGCATCCCACATGACAGCACCCATAGTCATCCTCCACACCACCAGACTCAGTTTACTCCCAACAGCAACAGTGTTCATGGGCATTCTGGGAGAGACTGCTCCGGATGGGATTGTCCACAGATGCCTGCACTCTTCCCAGCAGGCAGATATTTGACTCAGGGAGCCATTCATGAGAAGCAGTTTGCCAATGAACAGCCGAAGAAGGCTTAAACCCAGGCCCTAGATCCAGAGAGGATGATGAATCAAGCTTGTGAGACCTTGTGGTGTGCACGGCAACTGCCCCCACCATTCTTAAGTTCCCCTTTCTTATGTCTAATCAGCTCCCAGCTATAGCTTGACTTGTACAGACCCTTGAGACTTATCCATATCCTCCCCTGGGCAATACCACGCAATAGCAAATCACTGAATACAGCAAAACCTCTTCCTGCTGCAGCCGGACTGGTGATAGTTGGGATGGACCCAAATGGTGAAGCTTGCATCCATTTCTCAGCAGCCCCAAAGTTTGGTGTGCGTGTGTGGGGGGTGAGGGGAGGTGTTCTTCAGGCCTGGCATTGTTTTGAGCCTGTTTCTGAAGTGCTGAGTATTTACAGCTCCTTTTGACTTCAGTACAGCTTGTGGGTTCTCAGCACCTCTGGAACAAAAAATCAGAACCCTTAACTAGCTATATGAAGGAGTGTTCGGAGGAAAGCTTTCTTCTCCTGCTCACCAGAAATCACATTCAGGGAATCCTCAGGTCGTATTCCATTTAGCATGGCGTTAGGCTTAGTCTCTGGGTACATTAAACAAACCAGATTCCCACCGCCTATCTTGCTGGATTGGATACACCCCTGCAATTTGACATTAACCTCTTTGCAAAGACTGTCCTGCTGCACTGAGTAGACCTGGCTGTGCAGTAAATGTGAGAATGAAGGTTCACGTCAGGGGTCAGAGTTTTGCATGACCTTTGCAAGGCCTTTAACTCTCACTCCATCCCAAGAATGCCTCTCCCGTTTCCTTGTTGGAAACATCCTTTCCTCCTCCCTTTGTGCTGTCAGACGCGGGGGTAGAAAAAGGACACTGCCTTTTTAGAGGCTTCATGCTTTGTGATTAAATAGTGATGTTTTTCCAATGCTGCTTCATTACAAAAACTGCCGAGGACAGATTGAGCCAAACACAAAAGAGGTGGCTGCTGGAAATGGAAAGTGCTATGCACACCGCTATTTATATGGCTGGTTAATAACTCAACAGCCATATATTTAGAATTGCTGTGGATAGCACTTAGCCTCTCCTTTGGTACTTGAATGTTCAGGGCACCAGCTCATGCTGCATTAAGTGGCTGCAATCAGCAGAGGGAAATACAGCGACCTCCCTATTAGGGTGCTCTGGAGCCAAGCAATTGATGGGATTGTACAGGGGACGTGTCCTGAAGAAAGTGCAGAGCTAAAGTTGGGTATTGCAACACGAGCCATTGCAACTCTCTGTTCAGATCTTGTGCGCAACACGAGTGTGGTAGCTCTGGTGGTCCCATCTTACTCCTCTCATGATGGGCAATTCTCTACAGCCCCAAACCACTGCATGAGCTGAAATGTGCCAGTCTCTGCTGGGGAAGGACTGGGTCAGTCTCTGCTGCAGGTCAGGAGAGAGAGGATGGGCAGAGCTGCGGAGGGACCAAGATGGAAATAGCAAGGGGTCCCTCACGTTAACTTCCATCTCTCACACACTGAAAGGAGGCAGGACTTCATGTGTGCTAGTGAAAAAGAACCCCACGTGAGCAATGGCACGTGGATTCCATTCCTCCATTGTATGCACCAGTGAGCATGGCAAGAAGCAGCAGAGAGCCTGCAATGCTGCTCAAGAACAAGGGGAAGGAAGACCAGTTCAACCCAGGGCAGCTCAGAGAAAGGCAGTCGGATTAGGATGGTGCTTTGGGGGGAGAGAAGGGTTACCTTAGACCCCGTAGCAGAGGTTCCTCTCTAGCATTCTGCCCACATTCATGCCGCAGCAATATGAACCGTCCTTGGGGTCTTGCAGAGATACTGTGAAAACATAACGAAAACATTCTGGACACTTAACAGAAATGTAAAAACAAAACCCTGCTTTTGTAATGGAGAGAAATAAAGTGGAATTTTCAAACAAGTCTGCCGGAGTGGTTTTGAGAGAGGGAGGAGGGTTTGGATTTTTTTTTAAGGTAAAGAATACATGGTGTTTGCATTCATGCTCAGATCTCTACATTAAACACTCTGCGTGCAGTGTATGTGCTGTTTGCGTGTGTATTTCCACAATGTGTGGAGGTACTGCTTAAAAATACAGGGGAGCTTTCCACCTTCCCCATACCACCATCTGGGCTATGTGCCCTGTGATAAAGCTGCCAGGCTAACCTAGTCTGGAGCACCCACCAGGGTAGACACCAGTTGAGCTTCTGCACAATTTGGTTACCAGATGTGGTTTTCACACTTGCTCGGCAAGGGGCTTGCTAAACTTTTTATCTGCCTAGATGCTGCATCTTGAGAGACCCATCTTCTCCCAACCTGCTACCCTCACTTGTTCCTCAAAGGGTTCCATACTGAGCACCACCAAGCACTCATGGCCATTTTATAGGGGCAGATGAGCAGGGCAACTGCCCTGGGTACCAACTTGCAGAGGTTACCATCCAGCTGTGCTGATTGGCTGGATTTGTTGATGGTATTTTTGGGAACGGCGCTTCGATGTGGGAGGGCGGTGGCTGAAAAATGCCTAGGGCCACTCCTGCAAGCAGGGCTTTGTAGACCTTTGTGGGGCTCAGGATATAATTTTAGAACCACTGGTCTATAGGAATAACCTCAACCTCCCCCCCCTCCTGCCCAGCTCCTGCCATTGTTCAGATTCATGTCACTTTTCAAGAAGAAAGGAAGCATCTAATCCACCAGGAACGCGTCCAAGGAGAAGGCAGGGACCTGGGCTTTAGGCCAACAGCTGCAGGCAATAGGACCTCTTGTGGCATGACTTAGGTCTCAACTGCAACTTTCTCTCTCGACATTCAGCTAGCGGCACTGCGGGTTCCCCACCCCCCTCAGGAAATACGTCTTTGCGTCTAGTTTTGGCTGGTCGCTTCCCCTTTTGCAGAACCACTGGTGTCTCAGCACCCACTGCTGCCAAAGGTGCGAGGCCAGGCAGGGACGTCTCAGCAAGGAGTCTGAGAAAGGCCTAACCTGTCCTGTGCAAGAGGTTTCACCCTGCAGTGCTGGCTATTTCCTGGCAGATCAAGGGCACCTGCTCTCGTGCAGGCTGTCTTTCTGTAACTGCAGCAAGGCAGGTCGGTGGCTTGCCCAGCACATGCCCATGACACAGGGCACAAAGGGACTGCTTCTGCTTGCAGATGCGGGTGCACACATGCTCCTTATTTTGTCCACCAGTTAGGCCTGATTTCCAAAACACCAATTTTGAATGCTTGATTTCTGCTCTGCTTGTTTACCGGTCATAATCGTAACAGTCCTTGGGTGGTATCAGTTAACGCTTTCTGTTTAAATTAATTCAGTCTGTCTCCTCACAGCTTTCCTTAATCAGTGTTAGAGAGAGTTCATTGTGACCATTCATGAACCTCTGCCCACTTTTCCGCAGTTGAGCTTAGGACTATGGTAAATTTGTAGACCGCATTACCACAGCAGCCCCCTTCTGTGTTCAACCCACAGAGGATGAGAGTCTATTAAGGCCCCCAGCTACCAAGCCTGACTAACTCAAACTGGAGAGACCCCTGCCATTAGATCTAGAGGTACCTAGTGCTAACCAAAATGGCAGCAAACACATGTGGCACCAGGACAAAGAGAAAAGGCCTTCAGTTCTAAACCCTTTATCCTCAAAGACCCTGCTTCTCTCCCTGGTCTCCTTTAGGAATCAGTACAGCAAGGGCCTTTATACTCTCTATATGCTGCAGCCAACTGTTTGAGGGCCAGAGCATCTCTCACACTATTACAAGGCTGTGTGCAAGGTATGCACCATCTATTTGTGTACAGGAAGCTATTGGTTGTATAGACATGTACCCGTGACTGAGTGTGAGTGGCATGACATTGAACAAGCATATAGGTAAACGCATAACATGAACATGAGGATGCATATGAGTATGCAGCTGGGGAGGAGATGGCGGATAAAGTATTTTGTAGGCTGTGGCTTAGAGAAAGGAATTTGCAGGGATGGAGACTGTGAACAGAAGAGAAGACAGGTTTCCAAGTGGGATTCATTTCCACAGTGGAAACTCTCCAGCCTTACATGTTGATAGCAGGTTAAATTTAGATGTCCTGGGGTTTTTCTTCTTTTCTTTGCGGGGCGGGGGGAGGCAGGGGGGGACAACAGAAAGTACCAGTCTATTCACAGCTGTTTGGGGCTACGCACTCAAGGAGATGAAAGGCTCCAGTCACTTGTTGTATGCGCAGCAGAGTCCAGATATTTCCCTACGAGAATCTGAGAGAAGGAGCAGCAACGGAAGCTGTTGCATTCATTGCTGAACCCCTAAACCCCCCATGCATCTTAAAAAAAGGCCCAACACTCTTTTTTCATTGCCAAGGTTGAGAAACCCAGCAGAGAACACAAAAAAACCCCCAAAAAACAAAAAACAAAATCAATCAGGTCCCCACCAAGATCAGCCAGGAACTTCTGGTTATAGTAGTCGGGGGTCAGGTGGTAGGGGTGTGTGACTAGAAGTCATGTGAAAAGGGAGGCAAAGCTCTATGCCAGGATTCCCCCGCCACTGGGCTAAATGAAAATGCAAGTCAGTGAGGCCAGCGTGAGCACCAGACGTGAAAAGGAATGACAATAGCAAGACTGGACGTGTCATTTACATCAAAGGCTACAGGGTCACCTTTAGCAACTGATGTCAGGAGTCGGCAGGTCCCTCAAGCATTTTAGAGCCCTGGCTGGTGCTGGAGGAATACGTAGCAGCTTCATCCAACTCATAGGTTCCTGCTCTCACCAAACACTTATTTCCCTTCGAGGTCACCAGTAACAACAGTGCTCCAGGCTAGAGCAGCTCTTGCTCCTGTTCACATGGCCAGACACGCTGTCAGGGAAAGTAGAATTACAGTCCAGTCACTGGTTACAGAAGATGGCATGGGGATTGGCCATGTGGCCAGACTCCTGCACCATAAACTGAACTGACCATAGGCTCTCTGTGCAGTGCCTCCACTCTTAAGCAGACACTTCCCCTCTCCGCAACCCATGGGGGCGGCGGGCGTTGAAGCTGGTGAGCCTAGTTTCTGTTCCACAAAGGCTTCACCACTTTGGTTCGTGATTTCATGGCCTCTTTAAGTGGAATAATGTGTCAGATTTTATTACTCTTCAGTTGTTAGCGGAAGTCTCCTATTTATCTCCACGGTGCTGCTCAGAACCATTTTCAGTGGACTTCCATCTGCTGTCACAGGCTGGGCTTTGTCTTTTGCCATCTTGCACTGTGGTGACCTCTGACATGCAGCAGCTGCAGATGTTGCTTGTATTCCCCAACGTTGTTACGTTTTAAAACAAACGCTTTTCCGTACAGAGATGGTTTGCTGAATCCAGAAACATCTTTAATTCGGAGTGCTGTGTGTTCTGTGCACTTAACTAAAAAAAGTTGCACAAATAACTGTTCTAATTTTCCCACCGGACTCTCCCATGCTAAACCTCGGTGCGTCACCTTTATAACAGAGCCAGTTTTTTATGGGGAAATAATAACTTGAGCCCTTTGGCTTCCCACAACAATACTAAAAAAAACAAAAAATGAAAAAACCGAAAAGCCCCCACACCTCTCCCCAGGTCTTGGATTATGGCACAGTCTGAATGCTGTCCGGGTCACTCAAGAGTCAGATCTGAACCTCAAGCAAATTATAGTTTTGGGGTAATTCAGGCCCCTCCCCTCAAAAACCAACCCGGGGTTTATTCTTTGATTTTGGAGGTTTCAGGCTCATTTGCAGCCAAAATACTTGGAAGCCCAAACCTCCCCCCACCTGCAAATAAAACCAGAGAGAGAGAGAGTGCTCTGGTGGGATTTGCCTTAGGAGAACACTATCAGGCTAATCCCGGCATCCTCAGCTTATCTGCTCCTCGGGAGGTCGCAGTTGTTCCCTTTCCAACCATGGTAACATAGTCATCTCGAGTCCTCAGTGCGGGAGCCGACAGTTTGCTTTAATTAAAAGAAGGAGACAGCCCTAGGTCTAGCTGAGATGGACAGAAAAGCCTCTCCCAGGAGAGGGGAGTCATGGGGCAGGATCCCCGTGGCAGTGATAGAGGGGTCTGCTGGTGCCCCTCCCCTCCTCATTCGGCATGGGAGCGAGTCAGCCAGGGAGGCATCAATAACCCTGCAATACCAAGGGAGACATTTACAGGACAGTCTCCACAAGAGCTTCCCAAAGGCCCCCCATCCTCTCTCGCTCCCCCCCAAAACATGCTGAACATACCCCTGTGCAGGGACTAGAGATCAGCATCCCCCCGGGAGGTTAAACACGCCTCTGACCAAGCTGCACTGCTGGGGAAGGGGGGCCCTTTTGCTGCTGAATCACAGATTTTGGTCTATAAATTCTGAGCTGCTGCTGGGCCCCCTTCCAGCTGGGGGCTCAACTTGACATCTATTCACCCCCGAGCTCTGCAGCCAATTAAAGGGCATCTCCATCCAGCCATCTCTGTCACTACTGGAAGCCCAGCAGCCATCTCTGACTTACCACTGAAGGAGTGCATACCACTGTGGTCGTTGTTAAGCAGTGGAGCCTGCAACAAGAGGGACTGTCTTTTGAGAAGTGGCCTACGTTAAATCCTTGCAGCACTGCTCTGTGGTTTTGTCTCGGCAGCTAGAGTTGATGTGCATGTGGTAGGTATAACCAAGGAAGGTAGGTGGTTCACCCCTCCTCCAACACTTGGTGGCTTTCCTACCTGTCCCATGCCTAGCATCCCCTCTCTTGCTCAGATTCTGCAGGCAGAGGAATGTAGTTGTAAGTGGTCTTGTTATTTAGCTTCTGCAATTAGCAGTGCTGCCCAATCAAAAGATTCCTCTTTGCTGAAGGGCTTTAGTTTTCATTCAGGAACTATTTGGAGCTCAGGAAAAAACAACAGACCTGATGCTGGCACCAAGCATGGATGGATGTGTGTATCATCTTCTCAGACATCAGCCACTTACTGTCAGCAGAAGGCACGGGGCACTAACTTCAAACAGGAGGCATTATACAACCATGGCCTGAATGGTGAAGAGGTTTAATCAGCCTTCTGGGAACCTAAATGCAAATTGGCCTTTGCTCATGATTAGAAAGGAGTTGGAGGGGCTGACAGTGGAAGTGACCCAGGACTGGAATGGAAGGCAGGAAAGAATACAGTCAGTAATTAAGTGTGTTGGCAGAGCTAGGTAGATGTCTAAGACTGGAATAAGAGGTTAACCTAGAGGTGATTGGGATCTGGTATGAGAAAAGCAGGGGGGCCCACTGACCTGAGACACACTGACTGACCTGTTTGTGGAAGTTCACACCATGTCTTTATGGAATTTGCTAGGCCTGGCTCCAGGAGGGTTATCGGTGCCTTATCTCCTTGAGAACTAAAATCAAAAAACAAAACTCCAAATAAAACAGTGCACAGGGCCTGAGCTCGCCCAGAAGCAAGATCTCAATCTTTTCCTACATTGCTGTGAATACTATTTGGTATCCAAATCTGAGTCCATGAGGACACCCCGGGCAAGTTTTCAAAGATGCTTCAGCATCCACACTCAGGGACAGATTTTCAAAAGACACATTGAGTGCTGAGCTGTTGAAAACCTGGCCTTACAGCTACAAGAGCAGAACAAAGTTATTTCTTAAGGTTCTAATTCAGTATTCCTCTCCTGTCTTCCCTGGCACTGCCCTCCCTGACATACTGGTTGACTCTCTCCAGCTGCCTGGTTTAGGATAAAATAAGTTAGCAAGGGCTGAGAAAAACAAAGTAGGGCAGAGCACCAGCTCCTGAAAGCAGCTGGTTTCTTCTACTAAGTGTGAATGGCCAAAGTCTGAGATGGAGGGAATCTCATCCATGTGGTCACCCCCCACTCGCCTGTTCACATACACTGAAGTCTTATCTGTCTCGGTTCTTAGACGACACCCACTACTGTAGCATCTGAGCTCCCCAGGGTTTAGTACAGGCTGTGCAGCTGGAGCGCCAGATGCCTGGACCCAGGGATTCCCTCAGGTGAAATGGAGCTTTAGAGGAGATGGCACGTGAATTGGAAAACAGGAATAGACACAGCAGCAATAAGCTACTTTTCCCAGCTGACCTGGTTACTTGGCCTTCGCCTGGGGTCTAGGCTAGTATGTCACTCAACGGTGGCTGACGGATCGTTGTGATAGCTAGAATTAGAGCGTGGTGTGGCGGGTCAAACCTGGAACACTAGGGGTGAAATCACAGCCTTGTTGATATCTATAGCAAAATCCCCCAGCTCCATATGTCATGACCTGCCCTAGAAAGGTCCCCTCAACGCTGGCATTCCCTGCTGCCATTGGTGGTGCCTGCAGTGTCATCACAGGCTTAACTGATGTTTAAGAGTTACCTTAAAGCTAGACCATCCCAGGTTTCTCCTATTAGCGAAGTGGGGCAGTAAGACACATCTCCACCCATCCAACACTCTTCTCACACCCACTCCTCCAGCTGGTGCTTCCCTCCCGCCTCTTTGGCGGACTGTTTAAGAACTAGCTTCCACAAAGACATGAATTCAGAATATTTGCCATGGGTGAACTCCTCCTGGTACCTGCAGTTTTAGGAAGGTGCATCTGGAAGGAAGTGTCAGAGCCCCCCTCCCCAAGGGTTGAGACCTTAGTGACACTCTCCTGGGAAACACTTAATGCCAGCTGAAGCCACTTATAAACACAGTATTGTTGCAACTTTGGTTCAAGGGCATATCTGTAAGTGGGTCATAGGTTGGAGCCTTCTGACACCCACTTGAGGATGTGAGAGTAGAGGGAGGGGGAGAGGAGGAGGAGATTGGCAGCCTGTGACTTCACTAGAGAAGGAAGGTATGAATCAGCTTGGCACAGCGATCAGCAATATATCTCCTTAAGAAATCCCCGTCTTGGGAATATATGTGACATCAATGCACTTGGGAACAGATAGGGAGCGGAGGTAACACTCAGGATCCATCAGGTGTTGCTATGTAGTATGAGGGGAGTGGGGCCAAACTCTCAGGCTACAGCTCACCAGAAACACAACCAGCAGCACTATAGGACACCCCCACACACACACACACCAGGCACTCAAGTGTGACTTGGTCTAGAAATCTCCTCTTGCTTTAGGCCTCACAAATCCCTCCAAGGTTTGAAAACAATGCTGGGAATCTCTGGTCAAGGCCCTTCTCCGTATGGGTTTCTATTTATAAAGTAGTGGAATGGCTCACACAAAAGTGGGCAGTTGGAGCAATGTCACACCTTCTCCCAGCAGTTGCTGGAAGCAGCGAGATGAGACTGGCTCCTGCTGAACTCCAGAAACAACAGGGCTTCCTGTATACCAAGGAAAGGAGCAACTGGAACACCTAAGAAAAGCCAAACAGCAACTTGCATCCCAAGGCATGTAAACCTGTCACAGGCTCTCCCTCACCCACTGTCGTGACCAGAGAAGCAGGTTTTGCATTTAAAACTACAGGCCAGTTTCCTGGTAAGTTCGACTCCCTCAGCAAAAAACAGATGGTTCAATATTCCCCCCTCAACTCATACCTGACAGGTGCCCAAAGTTCCTCTGATCTTGACTATCCAGAGATGTATCCAGAAGCGCTTTATCGTAGGCAGAAAATTAGTATTTTAAGCAAACTAGAGTAGGAATGGGATAGCACACATTATGCAATACAGCACTTAAAAGTGAAATGAAAATAATTTTGTTGGAGCCTTTTGTGCATCTTTATGATATAACAAGAGCATCCTTCAAAAAAGGAAGATTTTCCCCCTCTTTGTTACAGACCTCAGAAAAGGAATACCCAGTCTGGTTTCTCCCCAGCCTGACTAGACACCCTCTTCAAATATACCGATAGGAAGAGTCTATTTCACATCACTGCATCTTACCAAGGAGGCATGGTCTTATTTTTCAGCCTACAACCCATGTTGTCACTGGCTGCGCAGACAACTGAGTACCATTCACAGATACCCTTGGGACCCCTCTGCCTAGGATACAGAATACTGCACAAGAAAAAAACAGACTGGAATATCTAAGGTAAAAAACAAAAGCAGAAAAAAAACATCTTTGACAAAAAACTTTTCAGACCTCCTTTCTCCATCATAAAAAACAAAAGTACAACCACCATTTATCTCCCTTTCCAGGTCACCTTCAAGGCATCCCTTGGGTGACTTGCTCTCCTGAGCTTAATGGCTATTTAAGGATTAGCCAATCTGAGGCAACAGAACTAGGGAAGTTCAAGTGCCATTAAGTCATTGGCGTCGTTGGTAGGAATGCCAACAAGGGTGCCAACTGGAATAGTAACTTTATTCTCTGATGTGAACACCTGCCCACTAGAAATTGGACAGAAGCCATCAGCTCACAGACAGGCTACCTAACAGCTGTCAGATGGTAATGACTTTCGGCGACTACCAGCCTGGGTTGGATTTGAAGTGCACTGAGCTATAAGTGAACGGCTCCATATACAGTTGCCAAGCCCTCGAGCCATCCAATAAAAATGCACGTAATTCCTGCAAGCCAAGGATCAATCACAGCCTTCTCTATGCTAATTTGCTTCTTACATAGCTAAACTGGAGGTCTACACACTCTCAGGTGTTGGGTGCCACCCATTTCGCTCCAGCAGAGGATCACTAAAATCGTGGGGTTGCTGCAGTCAGGATAAAACCACGAGTGTTTTCTTTTAATTGATGCCTGAAGCAATCCTTTTGCCACTCCACTTTCACTGGGAAAGGAGCTAAACAGGTACTGAGAAAGAGCAGGGACGACCCCCAACTGCTCCCATCATCCTAAAAAAGGAACTCTAATGGCTTAACATGCCAGCCTCACATTCTTACCAAGCCAATCTTCTTCGTAGCAAGTGATTTGTTAGCTATCTGGGGGAGCACAGCTGATACGGCCTTGCTAGGAGGTGTCACATGCCACAGCGATGGAGGATTAATGCAAAGAATTTAAGGTCAACCGCTTGGGCCAAACCAGCTTCTATTTATAAGTATGAAGGAAACCACAGGGACGGCAGCAGCGCAATTAGGCTCGGTGAGATTGGGTGTAGTCAAGGAGTACACTATACAAGGATGCCATGCTCTAAGCTCTCTGATATGTACCTCATCTCCTTATTAGTTTGGAACTTCAGCATCAGTTTTCTCCAACAAAATTCCTGGAGACTGTCCCTACTGGGTTCTGCATTAGTACTAGAGGGGCTAAAACAGTGCTACTTCACCTTGAGTGGGTTGTGAAATGCAGGAAGCGTGTGGAGATGGAGTGCTTACAGCTTCATAAAAGCCTGTCCACATCAAACAAAAGCTTCCCCTCTCTCTTATACACATTAAATTACAAATCCTGCATTTTTACGACTGTCCCTTTAAACTGAACTTACTCAGTGTCACTCCTAGTTGACAAATGGGTGTCACTGTAGAGACACACGAGGGCCACCTTCCACAGCTGGGATGGGAGCAGAGTCAACTGCTAGGACTGCACATCAATTGGACTTATGAACCGCTGAAAATAGGGGCTTTTCAGGGGACTGCTGATATGAGATACTGCCTTAACTACAGAGCTGTAAACTGGATGCAGTAAAAATAAAGTCAACACCAGCCACAGAACAAAAGAAATGTCTGGCTGGAAGGGACCTTGAGAGGTCATCAGTCCAGCCCCTTGTGCTGAAGGATGGACCAGGTGTAGATGGTCCATCCCTGACAGGTGTTTGTCTAAACAGTTCTTAAAAACCTTCAATGAGGTCGATTCTACAACTCCCTTAGAAGCCTATTCCAGTACTTAGCTATCCTTATAGTTAGAAAGTTTTCCCTCATATCTAACCTAAAACTTCCTTGCTGCATGTATACACACAGCTGCCATTTCAACAAGCAACTCTGCTCCCAGATGTCACCCAAAACCCAAGATGACATTTTCTTGTCACACAGTTGCACATCTATTTAAAATAAGATTAGAAAGCTTTTAATCTGAAACATTGCTACATTCCATATTCCTAAGCGTCCTATTAGAATCAATGACAGTAACAGGACAAAGTACTGTACAACACATCAAACTAATATCAAGCTGCTACTTCAAATGCATCTTTCACAGTGCAGAGAAAATCCATTACATCACTTGGGGGTTTCATGGAGGTCAGACGCATTAAAACAGAGAGAAAATGTTTTTCTGGATGCCTTTGAGGCATGCTTTAAAAACATTTGCTAAATATTTTCAAGTAAACACATACAAGACAAATTCACAAATGTTACTGACTGGAGCGGAGTGCCACTAAGAAAAGTATCTCACAGAGGCTGGTAGAAGTGTAGCTGACAGGAAGATCCGATGCCCAAAGCCATAAGATGAAAAGCATTAGTGCTTCTAGATGGATGTCATACTTTAAATACAAAGGCCAGAAGTCTTTCCTATAAATTGTATTCAGTCGTGATAATTTTTATAGTAGGCTTTGCAAAAAATGAAGAAAAGAAAGCCCTTGCTCCCCATCACTTTACTGAGCATGACAGCTAACAGTATTCATGCTGTACTCTCCCAATTTTTCATCTGAACTCACTTTCTACTTCCCCACCAGGCTCAGACTGGACCCATGATTCTTGGAATTTCAGTGAGGTGAGCGTGCACATGTGTCACTTGACGGGTCAAATATACTAGCCTGGTCACAAAAAAAAGACGGACTTCCATTGACTTCAATGAAAGCTGCACTGGTTTAGACCAAGGACTGCATTTGGCCAATACATCATCTTCTCTCTTACATAAGTGGGCTGGGCAAGAGGCATCCTTTAACAGCATCTATATCCAATCCACATGGAGCTGGTATAATGCAAGCTTGTTTTTTCTGGATACATGCTGAAAAATTCTTCCACACAAACCACAGTGAAGCAGATAAAACAGTTTATTAAAGAGCAAGAACAATTATTTCATAAAAATAAGCATTAAGTGTTTTTAAAAAAGGAAGCAGAACTGGTATTTCAAAGGAAAGCTGATCTGATGCTTGATCATGAAGAGGATCCACAAACGGAGCAGCTCTAAATTGGCTGACCACAGAATTGGTGGAAGGGGCTCATGAACATCCCCTCTCAGCTTCTCCAACCACTGAACCCAGAAGTGGATCTGTGAAACAGCAGCACAACACAACAGTGAAAGCTAGAGCCCCTCTTCATCTAGATCAATCTAGAAAATCTCTAAAGCTTCCAAGAACCTCCATACCCATCAATGTGCCACTGGAAGCTTTTTAATAGAATGCATTGGCACTTCCTGCATCTTTCAACTGAGGATCTGAGATAGCTTTAACAACACTGTCTCAACATACCTGTTAACTGGCTTATGTTTATTCTACTGATAGGGAAACAGAAGCACAAAGTTTAAATGACTTGCTTAAGGCAACCCAGCAACTCAGTGGCAGAGTGGGGAATAGAAATAGGAGTCTTGTCATCCAGGAGTACTCGAACCACTAGACAATAAAGCCTCATTTAGATCAGGAATATGATCTGGTATTCTGCATCATATTTCCATTTCTACTATGGGGATAAATATTTTCCTATCCCTACTATGCACTTTGCAATCGAGGAAAAAAGTACTGCATAATCCCCTGTAAAACAGAATTTTCAGTTAACTACACAGGAAAGGACACGATCAAGAAATTTGCCATCTAGATACTGAGCTGTGTATACTACTACTAAAAGGAGAAACGAGAGTGAATGAAATAAGAATCCTCCTTTCCTGCTTAAAATTTCAACTAGGATTAGCGTTTTAGTGTGCTTTCCAAAGCTTCCTTTCACACATCGTCTAGCATTTCTATTCTAGTTTTTTCTATATGTTTAATGAAAATCAGATATAAGGCAGTGATGGGTACTTACGAGTTAGATGATCCAAAGCCAAAGCCTGAGAGAAGTGCAAGATTAAAGAAGGATTATTGTTAAAGGCATAAGGAATGCATGCGAGACACAGTACGGTCACCCTCCCATAGTCACTTAGAACAGGGGTTCTCAACCTTTTTCTTTCTGAGCCACCCCCTCCCCCCCAACATGCTAAAAACTCCACGCCCCACCTGTGTCACAACAACTGTTTTTCTGCATATAAAAGTCAGGGTTGGCATTAGGGGGTTGCAAGCAGGGCAACTGCCTGAGGCCCCATGCCCAGGGGCCCCTACAAAGCTACATTGCTCAGGCTTCGGCTTCAGCGCCGGGTGGTGGGGCTCAGGACCCTCAAGGCTGGCTGTGTTCTCTTGGATTCTGCCATTTAAGATTTCTGGGCAGAGATCCACCTGATGCCTGTTTAGCCTCTGCTCTCTCAAATTTGGGGTAAAGCCCAATAGGAAACTGAAACATGCATTTACTGTAATCAGAAAGGGGAAAATACACCTCTCAATTCTCCTCCCACTCCCAGTTTCGTAAACCCCAACTGGTCAACAACAGACAAACGGAGCAAGCGTCACAGCTGAGTTTGAGGAGGACAGGCACAGGAATATGCTAGGTCTCTCCCGCTTCACTCTCTGACAGGGACATTTCAGCTCCTCATACCTCCTCCACTTGACCCAAAGCCAGAGAATCCACTGCTTTGTGCGCCAAAACCAGTCGTCTGTTGGGATAGCGACCCGAATGTAGGAGCATTTTGATTTGCTAGGGTGCCAAATGATGCAGTATTGTTACTGGTGCCACCAAAACTGCAATTCAAAGAGGAAAAAACACAACTATTTCATCACTCAATAAAGGAAGACCACGTGTCTGCCCCCACCCCCTTAAAGCAGCACCCCCTGAAGCCCACAGAACCTCTTACTATATACCCACTCACTGAGAGATGCTTATTTCTTGGTTTTATTAAGAATCTTGCACAGTACTACAGCCACCCCTCTGCCCACCTGCCCTTCAGAGGGAACAAGAAGTGAGCACATGGAGAAAAAGTTCATCTTAACACACGACAAGCAACTGTGGTGCATTTTCATGCCACGAAATCCCAACTCCTGCCATCATGGGGAATATAATAAATTACACCCCCCTCCCCCACCACTTTTTATCCATCCAGCTCAAAAGTGCTGCATCATTACTGTACCCTACAGAGGGGGAAAACAGAGACAGAGAGGTTGTGAGATTTGCCCAAGGTCACATAGCAAGGGGTATGACAGCCAGGATTTTGAACCCAGTCTCTTGTTTCCCAGGCCAGTGCCTTATTCAGTGAACAATGCAGCCCTCCCATAAAGCCTTCTCCAGCCTTATTCCCTTTCTCCTCCCTATCTCTTTTGAAGTATGCCTCATTCTGCTTCCTTCCTGAACCTCTCCTTGCCTTTGACACTTCTCTCTCACTTTACCTATTAGAACACTTAATTTATTTACCTCTTTGTATTATTAACTTGATAGCTTTTGGGGACACAGTCTGTATGAAAAATGATACTCAAATGTAGCTTTATAGAGAGAAACCAGATCTACCCTTCCCCATTCACCCATCTAACCAAGCATTGTACAGGCAAATATTTCCTTTTTAAAAATAACCCACCACCACCAGTATCACATCAATGAAATGCCATGATAATTCTGTCTAGCATGGTTCTCACTGGCACCAACATCCTCTCACAATTTTGTATGCTATATTTATGCTTGAAAACAATGGGCTTATATCACTGATATAGTATCTGGAACTGGGAATAGTGTGGGCATGAGCTATCCAAGTTTCTCATCACAAAGCTCTGACAATGCACCTCAGTACTGAGTAATGCAGCCAGTGACGCTAGTCAAGTTAAACAGCGTGCTTGTTTCCTGATGTTGATAAAATGTCAAGTAGGCAGTAGGCTGAGCCCAGCAAGCTCCATTCATTTGTGACGCTCAGTCTGAACTGACAGTGAATTAATCCACTTCTCCATCCATTCAGATCAAGGGTACGTTCTTGGAAGCATCAAAACATACATCTCGAAAAGAGACAGCCCTTGCAGAAGTGCTTCATGCAATTCTCTTGATAAAGAAAAGTAATCCTCTCTGCCTTGCTCTCTTTGTTTAAGAGAGAGTTGTTTATGCAGGTAGTTTCCATATATGGTGTTAGATTCAGACAGGCATTTCAGTGACTTTGCCTTTCAACACTTAAGCCTGCTAGCCACTTTCGGCCCCGAACAAGATTCTTGATGGGGCTAGTTGCAGATGGCCTTGGCTCTTGATTGTAAATGAAGCGTGGGCTATATTGCTTTTCTTAGTATTTTTTAAAGAGTGGGAGGAAGGGCCAGTGGTTGACAAGGTTTTTATGACTCTTCTGTCTCCCCAGGCTCTGTGCCTCTATCAAATAAACCATCTCTACTAGCTATCAAAGGAACAGGACGTAAAATTAGCAACAAAAACCTGTGGTTTAACTGCCTCAATCTTTCACTGGCTACTACAGGCTGTTGAAAGAGACTAAGAGAGGTAAGAATACAAAAAACTAGAAAAATTACAAGTCATTGCCATTGACTTTATTTTAATGGTGTAAGTTCCATTTCTAGAGCTGGAGATGCCATCTGTTAACACCTTAACCTATCAATCTGGTTTTGACCAAACTCCTCTCCCAGATTCTCAGGGATTTTCTCATGGTGTGTCACTGTGATATTGAGAATTTGGAGGGAGTTGACATTAAAGTGGTGACAGTGAAGGACCGTCCCCATCCCAAGTTGTCTTTAGATTTGATAAGGAACTTTGCAGGTATCAAGAAACAGAAACTGCTTTTTGCTGCACTTCCTCAAACCAACGTAAACTGTTGAGAAATGATGCAACTAACCACATGACTGAGTTTGCAACACTGTCTAATGGGCTGAGCACAAGACTGAAAGGAGCTGAGTACTAATCCTACCTCCAACACCTTGGGAAAATGACTACCTGGATTTCAGCTTCTCAACCTGTCTCTGTCCCTCCCACCCCCGTGTTGTGATTGGGGGGGGGGGGCGGCGGGGAAGAGGGGCAGCGTGGACAGATTCCACTATTGTGGTGGAAGAGGGAGTTGACAGGAAAAGTTTGGACACAACTGATTTAAGCCAATTCATAGATACTAAGGTCAGAAGGGACCATTATGATCATCTAGTCTGACCTCCTGCACTACTGAGGCCACAGAATCTCACCCACTCACTCCTGCGAAAAACCTCACCTATGCCTGAGGTATTGAAGTCCTCAAATCGTGGTTTAAAGACTTCAAGGGAGGGATTTCAATGCTTCCTAAGGAATCTGGACGCCCAATTCCTTTTTTTTTTTTTTTTAAAATAGGGACACCAAATCTCTTGGAATAAGATTTTCAAAGCTGCTTAAGTCTCTAACTTCTAAGGTTGTGAAGAAAACAGAGCAAGTCATTGAAGTGCTTGCTTCCCAAGTCTTCAATTCCTTAAACAAGAACTCTCATTGAGATGCGAATAGCTACATTCCTGAAAATAGAAAAGGAGCACTTGTGGCACCTTAGAGACTAACAAATTTATTTGAGCATAAGCTTTCGTGAGCTATAGCTCACTTCATTGGAAGGCTTGGTGTTTTTTTCCACTGGATCTTGCAACACAGTTCGCCAAGACTTCTTTGCAGAAAATGATTGGTTATGGGATGTGTACGTACAGGAAAGGGTAGCCTTGAAAGCTAAGTATCTATCAGCAACTCTAAAGTGTGGGGTGGATCATTTGCTGCTTCACAAGGTATGAAGCCATGTACTTGCTAGGTGGCACAGGGAATAAATAAAGTGCTATCTGCTGCGAGATAAGATTTCAGTGCCATGTAAGTGATCAAAGATGAAGAAAAAAACAAAACCGGTAACAATCAGTACTCCATCTCTGGAATTGACCAAATATTACTGTGCAGGGATGAGCGATCATACTGAACTCTTCTCAAAATCTCTATCCCATCCCAAAAGTGGGGATGATTCTAGAGATTAAACATATTTATTATTCCACATGGAAAAGAAACAAGCCCCCTTGCTTGGTACATTTAGAACTAGACTGGAATGCACACTAACAAAAGTGCAAATAGGAAACAAACCGGCACTCAGATACATGGGCTAGATGGCCTAGGTCTTTCCCACTTCAGTATTCTAGGATTCAATTTTGATAGTTTCCAAATTGAAATGAGAACCTGTTACTTTCACTAGGGCCAGCATGGTTGGAATCATAAACTACTGGTTTTTGCTGTTTTCTTTTCAGGTGGGCTTTTCTAATGAGGAAGCCCGTTGCTCAGCGATCAACCCTAGATCCCTAGACCCTTCTTTATTTGCAGAATCTATTGGATACAGAATGAAGCAGAAGAGTTTCACACCGAGTAAGAACACTGATTTCCCAATCCCTAGACCCTCTTTGGCTTACCCAAATCCTCCGGCGTTGGCTGCGGCTGTACCCTCGCCGAACACTTTGCCTCCCGTCGAGCCCAGAGGGCTTGTAAAGGCTGGGGCTGAACCGAATGCTGGCACCCCTCCAAACCCAGGGGACCCCCCGAAAGTGGGAGGGCTGCCAAACACTGGAGCAGCACCGAAGCCACCTGAGCAAAACAGAGGCAAAAAAGGGACAAGAACATCAAGTAAACAATAACAGAGAAAAAAAGAAAAACAGTTAGATTTCCAAGGAGACAGATTCTAGAATGAGGGCTGACATTCCTGTACATGGTCACAGCATTATCTATGGAACTTACAGCTGTGACAAAGCTTCCAAAGTGCAGCACGTTTTATTACAAAAGGCATGGGTAGGAAAGCTCGTGAACGCCTTCCAAAACCAGCCCAAAGAAACAGACTATCCAGTGGGCAAGTGCAGTTTGGGTTGCTTGAGCAGTTGCTTGAGCTCGATTCCCAGAATTACATTTTAGAGAGCATAATTTTCAGTTTAATAGGGTTCTGTAGCTACACAAGGATATATATACAATGTACAAAGCCCACTAACATATACTCATGCCTGTATGGTGTGTGAAGGAATCAAAACAGTCTACCTGCTTTATATAAACTAGATGCTTTAATTGCAAGTTAGCGAGTATTCATGTTAACTGGGTTATACTGGCAATTAAAAATACATGTGGCAATAAATTATAGACTGATGCTTTTCATTTATTTAAACAATGCGCATGCATCCTTCATCAATGATCTCATGTCCCTTACTGCAGAAGGGAAGAGCCTAGCTTCTGCAGACAGTTTTACAAACCTAATCACCAGAAATTAGATAAATTACTAAGGTCTGAAGGAACTCCTGTGCAAAAAACCAGGATGAAAAATTCCCTGCATAGGTTGGTTCTACTGACAACACCCCCAACAAAATGCAATAGGAGCTATTTTACCATAGCTATGTATCTGATATGAAAGATAGCTTATACACAAGCCTGTTGGATCAACAATATTGTTGTGCTGCACACAGATCCTTAAAAACAATGGAAGGAATCTCTATGCAATGGGTAAGATTTGCTCTTCTCTACCTATGTTCTTATACGCTACCCACCATAGCATCCGAGCACCTCAAACAGTAAATTTACCTTTAAAGGACTAATGAAGGAAGGAGATTTTTTTAACCCACACTTAAAGATAGGGAACTAAATCATGGGGATTAAGTGCCTTGTTCATGGTCGTGCAAGAAATCAGTGGCAGAGCCAAGAATTAAACTAGGCCTCAAGTTCCCATTCAGTGTCTTAACCTCCTCCTCCTACACAATCTAATAAAAACCTTTTATTAGGATTTTTCTACTCTACATTCACTCTGTTGATACTGTTTGCCTGTTTAGAACTGACTACATGGATCTTGAAGGGCACATGCTGGTTTGTTTGATTACGGCTGAGGTTTGGAATAACACCATGCATTTTAATACCCTGGGTGAAATTCCAGTCCAGGCCAAGATAATGGATACTGTCTGGTTGTAAACACAAAGGTCTAGAAAAAATAAAAGCTCGGGCTGAATTATTGAAACACAGATCAGATATCCAGTTACACTTTCTTTCTAGAGACACAGGTCTTTACCTAGCTCCTTGGAGCTTAGTTCTGGACTGGACTCTCTTGTATACTGTGTGTTAACAGACATAAAAATGAGAAGGCGATGCAATATACAGACAGCAAACCAAGAAAAAGAAAGTTCTGTAGCAAGTCATGCCCCTTCTTCATCCCACACTAAATAGGAAAGGAAACTACTGACTATTTTTATGGTGTCTAACACCTAGAGTTGGATGGGAAAGGACTTCAAGGAGGTTCCACATCAGTAAATCGCCTTCTGCAACAACCTGTCAGGAAATCCTATCTCAAGATTTATTTTGAAACAGGAATTAGAGAACTCTCTCCTTTCCTTCAATAAGGAAGGAGAGAGGAGAATCATTCACTGAAACTACCTATTTCCAACACGCAAGATGAAAGACACAAGGCTAGCCTGACAGGCAGAATGCTTGCTACACTATCACACAAAGTAGTATTTAGGAAAAACACCGGACATTGTTACTGGGGTTAGTAGCATCAACTGACAGTATTAGCTACCTCACTTACCCGAAAGCAAAGCCACCACTAGTGCCACGGCTGCCATGTTAAAATACTATCCCATGAAGTACCATTTCTGTAAGAGGTACGTTGGAGCATCATTCTCTGAATTCTATGGCACCAACCTTTGTATAGCCTTTTTCACAGGAAACTACAAGTTGCAAGGGTGCCAACTGGAGGAGTATTCTAAGGTTACAGGAAAGAACCCTTGTTTTGTCTAACCCTTTGGTTTTCTATTTTTGTTTGGTAATTATCAAGGCAAACACCTTGTTTGGTTGAAACAGACTTCATATCACAGTCACCATTACTCCCATTGTTTGCAGCAGGCAAATTACCATGGAATAGGAAAAAGGATTAGGCAAGATTTCCAAGAACGTAATAGTCAACAGAACAGCATGAAGGACCATGTATTTCAGTGTTCACTACAGACTAATTACAGACGAGAAAGTGCCACATGTGTAACAGCAAGGTCAGACTGATTTTAAAAAAGTAGATTGAAGCTTTCCTGACTTGGACTTTTTGGGGAAAGTCCCACCAAAGACACTGGTGCATACAAGGCCATGATGAGTTTGTCACAGAACGGGTTACACAAGAAGGAATTTGGGATCATCAATAGGCAAAAACACCCAGTTCAAAATAAGTTCTATAAATCACATTGCATGTTACACTGTCAGTGAGCTATATAAGCCTGGCACGAATGCTCACAGCTCACTTCCCTACAAATGGAATGGCAGTTTCTGCAATGAACCCTGTGAAGATAAAGTCTACTCAGTGTTTTTGTGCAGTTCAGGTTCTAAATCATTAAGTTTTGAATCTAGCATCTGAATTTCCACTTGCTGGGACCTGTTTTTTCGAAGGAGATAGATGGTACCATATGGTGGAGTATCATGCAGAGGCAATACTCATGCATATGATCTTCCATACACTGGGTATAGATCTTTGACCACTGGAACACACTACTCAATATCTTACAAGTAAGTGTGGGTGTTTATAGCGGGTTTGTTAATACAATACAATACCTGCTTTGGTTGGACTAGAGAACCCAAAGCCTTGAGCGGCCACGGTCCCGCCTCCAGAACTGAAAGTGCCTGTAGGTTTCTGTTCTCCATAAGATGAGTTGCCAAATCGAAAGGTCTTGGCCCCATTGTTTCCAAATAAGCTAGAGGTATCTAGAGAGATGAAGGATACTCGTGAAGCTCATAAGAGACAAAAAGAAGCACTTTCCCAAAAAGCACATAATGAATGTTATATCCAAAATGATAGTCTATGGAGAGACACTGAGCTTGTCCTAATCCCTGTTCGAATAAACTGCACTAGTAGCCACTTCATTGTCTCATTCTCCACTGACAACAAGACAAACATAACTACTGTCATCTCCAGCGTTGACCAGCTGGTGTGTGACTTTTTTGCACCATCTTGCATTGCACTAAGTGGAAGTCAATCCTTCAAATCAGAAATTGTGGTCACTGGAAACAGTCACTCATGGTGACACAAGTTTACCATCTAGATTTCATGCCTTGAAAAGAATGGTTATGTGACCTAGAGTAACTGATTCTTTGAGACGTTGTAGTCACTGCGGAGCCTACTGTAGGTGCAAATGCACCTTTCGCACACAAGTTTAGAATCTTTTGAACAGCCACTGCATGCGTCCTGTGCCTATTCATGCTCCTGTGAGGGATGATAAAGGTTGGAGTAGCCACGACCCTCCCTCTGTTCCCTCACAATTCGTAGCCCATGTTAGCGGAGGACTCCAAAAGCAGAGATGGAGGGCAAGTCATAGGATCCACACTAATTACAACATCTCGAAGAACCACAGTTAATGTAGAGAAAGTGATCATTCTCTCTTCTTCTAGTACATCAGTATGGCTCCCACAGGAAGTGACTGGCAAGCAGTATCCTCTTCAGGATGGAGGAGTGCCAGGTTCATCAGTCAACCAGGAATCTGAATACTGTTCTCCTGAATCTGGCATCGGATCTATCAGCCAAGTCCAATGCATAGTGCTTTACAAACAAGAGTGGATTGCTTCAACTAGCAGCCTTGCATATACGCATTCTGACACATTTTGGAAACAAGTCGAGGATGTTGCTTGAGGTCTGGTAGACTGATCCTTGACAGACAGTGGGAAGCTCATAATAGTACGATATGCTGAGCTACTGTCTTTGGGATGAAATAACAGACTGGCGGGCTCCAGCAGCACCAAGAGTGCAATGGTGGCGCATTGGACTGGTGCTGGCCAGACTGTGGGTGGCACATCCACTGCAGGTGCTGCACTCAGCATATGACGCGGTGTTTGGGGTCTCTTTGTCCTGGGGTCGGTGCCGAGGAGGTCTGCCCCATCTATGATGCCAAGGAGGTGCCTGTGGGGGCACACGCGCCTGGTGCTGACACGGTTCTTTTTGATCTCCTCTCTTCACTGGAACCAGAAGTGAACCTTGTTGCTGAGGCATTTGCTGAAGAAATGCTCCTTGGTTCCACCTTGGATGAGATCTCCCTGAGGTCTGAGGCCACCTTCATGGATTGCTCCAGGAGGTGCAGTTTGAGCCTTACATCCCTTGATTTTTGGTACAGGAGGAGGAGCAGCGAACGGAGCATTTATCAGTGATGTGTCCTTCCCTGAGGCAGAAGAGACATCAGCTATGCTTGCCTATTGGGGGCAACAGACTGTTGCCTGAAGGGCAGGGTTTAAACCCTGAGGGCTTAGAGTTTCCATTTCCAATGGTTGCACGACCTCACTTTGCTGTAGAGTGGGTCTCCCCCTAGAGTCTCTTCTCTCTTACCATCCCCCCCAACTCGGAAAGGTCCAACTAAATGGTAAAATCGATAACTAAACTAACACAAGTGAGGAACAGTTTTCACAGCAGTTTTTTGAAGCTCAGACGAATGCTGAAGCAGGTCAGACCCTTGCTAGCTTCCGCCTCACTACCATGGGTGGTAAGAAGGGACTGAGAAGAGGGCAGGGACTGCTCTGCCTGTTAGGCTCCCTGACAGGGGAACACAAGGAGGCATAGGGTACATACATGGCTGATGGACACAGCTGTTCCAAAGATTCCAAACTCACATGTACACATCTACATTGGGATCCACACTGACAAATACTTGAAGAAGAACTAAAGAGTCTTAGCCATTTTGGCAGGAAGAGCCAGGATTTCTTGACATGACACGCTGCAGTATAACTTGCAGCTGCAGTTGTGCTCTTACAGCCTCACTGGCTAAACAGGGCCTGAGGTTTTTATCTTCCATGAGGCAGAACTCAGTCTATGGCTTCGGTAGTCAAATGACCCTGAATGGCCTAAGTTCTTCTTTGGTGAACTATTTGTTTTCCATTAGCATGAAGATTAATTTTAAAGTTAGAGATGGGTGAATTTGCAAGGACAAACAATTGCCCACAGCCTTTAATGCTGGTAGACTGTTAAAAGGGTATGAAGGGACCAGATTCCTTCTTCAGCGGGTTTAAATGGTCTTTTCAACTATACAGAGCTAACGTGGCTGCTTCCCTCTCCTCCCTACTTCCACCTGCTGGCAACTGCATTGCTCCCTTTCAGCCAACCTACCCACTAGACGCTCTTCTCCTATTTCCCTGCTAGCTGCTTGGACAAATTTACAAGGGAAGAATAATAAAGGCACTCGAAGCTCCTAATTTAGTAAAAGGTACAGCTGATCAGAAAACAGGCTTCTAATTTTGTTTAAATATAGATGTACTTGTTAACCTGCTTATGCAGACCACTGAACAGTCTGCAACAGATACATGTATAATGTTATGGTACTCCAAGTATTCCAAACTGATTTTCAATTCTGGAGACTGGTGGGCATGATATTCAGTCAGTTTCACAGGGAATTACAAAGACCAGCTAGTTCAGAAAACTCAGACTGATGCAATTTTAGTCCGATAGCCCTGACAATAAAAAACTTTACACTAACAGCCAATAATTTGAGCCTGGCACTAACTACTAGATCCAGAGGCAAATTTATGAGGAATCGGATTAGCTTTTTCCCACTCCTCAATATACACAAACATCTAAATAGCCTACCAAATCCTTAGTAGCTTCCAGAGGTTCTCTCTCGGTTTTAATATTTCATGACCAACACAATGCAGATTTCTAAAGAAATGAAAAATCACCCCTCTACAATTGGCCTTTAAAAGGCATCTTAACGGGTGCACATGCCTTGCAATGACTGAACAGGCTTAAAGTCAGCCCCCAAGACAGAACAGCTTGTCCAGGAGTAACACGTTGAATATGTTTAAAAGACCATCTTTTTACAGCATTAACTACATTGGTTGCCCTGTAAAACATTCATGTGAATTAAATGCATTCTGAGATTTCATCATTTCTTTGATATCTCATCTTGCATGTGAAAAGTGACTGAAGGCCTGTGAAATTTTGTGCCAGAGATTTAGTATATTTTCTTATGCATACAGAAATTCATCTGAAAGAGGAAAATGGCGTCTCAATATTACTATGCTCATTTCTACTGACTTAGTTACACTCAAGCCCATGATCCTTAACTATTTGTACATCTGGGATTTGGTCTCCTATTGATTTATGCAGATCAGTGGATTGAAATCCTCTTGCAGCGAAAATAACTCACGTCTCCCTCCGCTACTCACCCACTCCCCATGCACCAGTTGCTTCATTAGTCAATAGATTTCTGATAATTTGTTAATTAATAAAAAGTTAATGTACTTTCCATTTGAGAGACACACTGGGACTTGAGTCCTGAAGGTAATAAATTTTGGCTTTGGCATTAGAGAGAAAAAGGCACCCATTCCAGCTGCAAACACAGTGCGGTATTAACAAGGTTGTGTTTGAAATGACAGACTTGCCTTTGCAGGTAAAGAAGTGTTACTGCTTCCTTAATGGGTGAAAAATGCTACTAGACCTAAATGGGGAAAAAATCTAAGGATCTTGCTTAGACCAGGGTTGGGGAGAGGGGCGGAAGAGGGGAGCAAAAGGACAGAGATCCCCAATCTCTATTCCAAGGAGAAACATCTGAAATGAAAGTTAGATGAAACTGGATTTCATGCCATTATAAACCTCTATCTAGATTTTTTTTGTGTCCTTCATGTAGTATCTGACCACATTACAAAGTAAAAATATTCAAACAGGAGGACAGATCTTTGGTCTTGCTCCCCCTCTCCTCCTGCCCTTTCCCAAAGGGATGTTAAAGTTTTCAAAAGTTACCTAGGAACCTACATCCTGTTGACTTTCGAAGTACCTAAGTTACTTCTGAAAATGGCTGTAAGTGCTTTTAAAAATGTTATCCCTGCTAACCAGTGGCAGGAATCAAGCTACACATACAGCACTTCAAGAACTACAACCCAGAAATGTATGAGTTGAACTTTCCAGGGGAAGATGGTTTTGTCCTTGAAAATTTTGACAAGTCTGTATGGTAAACAACTCTACTTTGATCGGCAGTTTCCCTGGGGGGAAAGTGGGCCATTAAATGACCTCTGCGTTTTATGCTTATGAAAGTAAGAGCTATGTAGAAGGGCATGTCAACTTGTCTCTTCAGTACAAGTCAGGAGAAGGTCCTTAAAATCAAACTATGCCGAACTCAGTACTGTAAAAGAGAAGAGGCTAGCACTTGGAGATGCACGTAGATATACACGGCAGAAGGCTCCATGGCTTGCTGTAGATTAGACTGTAGTTAACAGGCCGCACTGTGCTGCGGAGCATGCCTCACTTCCACTCAATAGCTCCCACTTTCAAGTTTCCTTTTTCACTGTTACTCAGACATTAAACACGCTCTCTATTTATAAAATCTGAAATATAATTTCTCTCAATTTAAAAAGCAAAACCTTGCTGGGTGAAAGTGGGAGGACTGTCTACAGCTATGTGACCCATCTACACTAGCTCTGAAATGTTTTGAAGTGGAGCAGAACACTTGTCCAGAATGAGTGCAATTATACTGGTACTGGAAATGCTTATGAATTGCTAGAGGCACCTAAGGGTGTGCACATCCATGTCTTTTTTTTTTTTTTTTTTTTTTTTTAAAAACATGAGATCCAGCCTCCGGACCCAAGAGTGGAGATGCTAGTTTTCTAAAGCAGAAGGGACTTCATAGTCTCAAAATAATCTCATTTTCAATCCTTGCTTACTCATTCCTAGATTTGAAAGTAAAATCACCAGCATCACCTCTGGTCTATGGATTAAAAGAGACGGGATGTTTGTACAGAACTGCCTGGGATCTGAATAGTAAGTGGATTCATAAATTGAATACATCTGTTGTATTTAAGTGCAGTGCTCGTGCTTGGCTCATAAATATCTTGTATCACACATCAACATGAGAAAGACTGCTAAGATACCCTGAGAAAGGCAGGTTCCTGGCTCCTCTACCATTAGTAGCAAGAATAAATATTTTAACAATTTTTGCATAGTTTCCAGCTACAAAATGACAGATCAACAAAAGAATGCAAGAAATCAAAATCACAGGAGAGGAGAGTGGTAACTGTGGGACTCTGCAGTAAGTAAAAAATACTGCAGAGGAGAAATAAACAAGGTTTTAACATCCAATTTAAAAGCTGAAGTTCACTGGTAAGAACTGACAGCACTGAATTTTTAAGAATTGTATTTTGATACTGAAAATCCCTACAAAATCTGCATGCTCTCTTCATACTTCTCCCACCCGTCCACATGGCTGTTGAACAGGGAAATAGTCCACATAATTTTGCACAAACCTGCAAAGGAAAGTAGATTTTGGGAAAGTTACACACCCGCCGCCCCCTTCCAGCACATCCCCCTCCAACCACTTCCCTCTGTTGCTTATTAGGCCTTTCATGCTATCATGGAAATTACCCAAGGACAAAACTACCACCACCAAAGCAAGATGGAAGCTCAGTACATTTTATACTCATTTCCTTTACTTACTCTGGGAAGCTGCAGAGCCAAATCCTCCAGTGGCAGAACTGAAGGGGTTTTTATTGGCTGCATCCTGGCTTGGCTTTCCTCCTAGGCCACTGAAGAAACCTCCACTTCTTCCACCACTTCCAGACCCAAACAAACCCCCAGCAGAAGGGGATGACTGCTAAAAAAAACAAAGGGCACAAGGCAAGAAAGCATTATAGGTCACTGTAAAAAAAACATATGCAGCTGATTTTGACTGACCTATTTCCATTCACAATAGTGATACAAAAGGGACGAGATGGTGGTCTCCTAAGGTTGAACAAAATCAGCATCTACTTAGGTCTCTCTCAACCTTTAGTGACACTGGAGAATTGTACAGTTATAACTTGCACCAGGTTAGACGCACCAGGGGAAGCTGCAATGGTGCATCACGTCCACACTAGCCACCCTGTCTCACATCCACATAGTGCACTTGCAGGACCTACCAACTGTTGCAACCAGCCAACAATTCCATACACAGCTCACTGGCCCTTCCCTGGAGCAGGTGCATAATGAGTCCATGGTATGTGTATTGACACCTGTTCACACTGTTTTGTTCTGTTGTCTGTTTCAAATGGTTCTGTCTTGCACAAGAGTCCATGCATGCTGCAGGAGGGGCAGAGGCTATGTCCTCTCACTCAGATGCCATAGTGGTACATCCCTGAATAATCAAATATTACTGATATAGCCTTGGATAGTTTTTACTTACTGACTGTAAAACAGGTTCTATTTTGCTTGATACAACCAAAGTACTTTGGACCAATCTGTTTGCAAATACAGGGCCCTACCACGTACACTGAGACAACACACATCGTAGTTACCTGGCCAAAGACAGCGCCCCCAGTGTTGGCTGCCTGTCCAAACACGGAACCTGTGTTGCTGGAACCAAAACCTGGCCAAAGGAGAAAGGGAAAGGATGCTCCGATATAATTCGATCTAGTGCAATACTATGGTACCAGACAATTTAAAAGGGATTGCCATTCAGTACTTCAGAAGAGAGGAGTTACAGAGGCTCCAGTAAAAAGAAGCAATGCACTTCAAGACCCAAATGATACTTCAGATTTAACTTTATAATACTGAAAAGGTTATCACCAAATGGAGCTGGAATGACTAGGTACATACCAACACATGAATGGTATAAGACATAAGGGTAAATATCATTTACATTTTATTTGAAAGTCATTATCCCCTCTTCCACATTTAAAACAAACAGAAAATAAAATCTGTTTTAGTGTTTGGGCTGTGGCTAATAATACTGAATTTCCAATTGGATTTCTCTTAATGTCACTGTAATGCGGCAATCTATGAACAAATGCTGTAGGATTTTGATTTCCCTTGTGTAGAGAGGATCTGAGCTTTGTTACCTAAAGATTCCAGTTAAAGATAATGAAATGTTTTGATTAAAAAGAACTCACGACTCCATTTCCCAGTTCACTTAAATACATACTTTGTAATAAAAGATTTGAAGTCTCTATAATTAGAAGCACCTTCCTTTAGCAGGAGTCCCCCAGACTTAAGTATTCTTTATTACAATAGTTAATGCAAGAGGCAGGTCTCCTATAGTCCCATCTGTTATAATTAAATTAGACTAATTAGTTTTATTGGAAATACATTTTATCTAATATTACTTTGCACTTAGCACCTTTCATTCAAGGCTCTCAGAAGGCTATAACCCTGCCTGAACAGAAAAGCAATTTGTTTTAGTAACACAGGTAACAAGAGAAAGATTGGCAAACAACGTTCTAGCCTGCGTAAACATTCAATTTATCGGCACAGGCAGGGACTCTGAAGCCACATTTCCCCCCTTGTTTATTTGCAAGATATTTCATAAAGGAAAAGAATACTTAGCTAGGTGACTAGTTCCTCATTAACCCACGGCTCTGGGGTGGCTAAAGGTATCTGGTTTAGTCCCTCAGATCCTGATATAACAGTACATCTATATGCTCTGACTGCATGTATGCAATACAGTTCACTTAAGAGGGTCCTTTAGCTGTATTAATTTCTTCACTGTTACAGGCTTACCTTAGAGCTCTGTTTACTTTAATGTAATGCTCTGAAGTCCTTAAATAGCCATTTAATTCTTTGTAATTTGAGACTACACTGAATCCAAAACACTTGAATTATTGGTCAATGAGCAGCACAGTACACTGCTCAGAATCATGTCAAGGTACAGTTAGGAATGGGAACCTAAACTGGGACTTCTTTATTCAAACAGAGCTCCCACTGGAACTGTTAGTATTAAAGCAGAATGTTTGTTCCCAGAAAGTTTCCAACTGCAGGTCTCACACATACCATTGGAGGTGCTATGTCCACTGCCAGCAGAAGGCATCAAAATTAGTCCTAATTTTCCCTAGGAAATACTGTTCACCTACCTCAACCTGACAGCTGTATTCGAACTAGACTACCCCACCATCACCACTCACTCTTACCTGAAGCTTGACAGAAGCTGAATCCAGCAGATGATGTAGTGGTGGTGGCAGTAGCGTTGTTACCAAACACTGATCCACCCTGTGCAAAGCCAGCACCCTGCCCAAAAACTGGAGCACTGCTTTGCCCGAATAGTCCACCACCAGTGCTGGCAGATGACTGGCCAAAAGAAAAAGAACTGGGACTGTTGGTGCTAGATGGTGCTCCAAAGACATTCCCACTGCTTGAAGCTGCGGTGGAGGAAGATGGCTGGCCAAAAACAGGCATTGTCCCAAACCCACTTTGAGTGAAGGTAAAACCACTTGAACTGCTTGCTGGCTGTCCAAAGGCTGGTGCTTGCCCAAATGCTGGTTGGCCAAAGCCACCTGCAGCTGCTGTGCCAAAAGCAGATGCACTGAACCCCGAACCAGCTACCTGAGTAGTAGCTGCAGTGGTGGAGACAGGGCTGCCAGTGTGTTGACCAAATGGAGAAGATGCTGTGGTAGCTGCTGTTAGCTGTCCAAAAACAGGAGTGGAAGGGGTGGTGGTCGTGTCACCAGCAGGCTGACTAAAGGCCGAAGCAGAAGAACTGGAATTTGGAGGCTGAGAGAACACTGCAGAACTTGAAGAAACAGCCCCAAATTCAGAAGTACCTACAGCTGGGCTTTGAACAGATGTATCAATGTCCGCGGTGGTAGTCAACGTGCTTGTAATTTCTGCAGAAGGGGTGATGGCGACATCTGCTGCAGCTGTGGTCACTGAAATGTTCTGGTCCAGTGGGGCAGAGGTAGAGACTGGAGGAACTAACTCTGCCTTAGACTCACTAACACAGGTAGCTGTAGAGATTGTATCTGTGGAAGGAGTCAAGGAGGTGCTAGGACCTGTAACATCTGCATCTCCTGCTATAGACTGAGATAAAGCAGGTTCGTCTTTAACAGAATCAGACAGCTGTAACTGTGGTTGGGGTGTTTGTGGCTGAGAAGTTAGAGATGCAGACACAGTTGTTCGTGCTTCACATTCAGATGGCTTTTCATCAGACAAATGTGGTAGCTTGACATCCCCTGCACCATTACTAGAAGCTGCTGGGGAGACAGCAGTTGGCGCTGAACTCAGAAGACTTCCAAATGACAGGGATGCTGAAGTGGGGAGAGTTGCAGGTACAGGGGTGGATGTTGTGATACTGTTTGCTTGTGGAAGCCCAAATGTAAAAGGAGGCTTGCCGCCACCTGAAGATCCTCCAAGACTAAATACCCCAGAAGACCCTGTGCTGGTTAACTGGACATTGCCAAATATACCGCCTGTGGTATTTGTGCTGACTGATGTGGATACTGTACTGGTGGCCACGACTAATGTTGAAGTGGCTTCCACGGGTTTCCCTAACTGCAGAGGGCTGTTAAAGGTAAATCCAGGAGGTATTGTAGATGTTTTAGTTGGCTGTCCACCAGTAATGCTGGTGGATGGAGCTTTAACACTGACCTTGGTGTTATCATCTGCTTGACCAACCCTTAATCCTGAGAAGCTCCCAAGAGTTTCCCCAGCCATATTACTCTGAAATAAATGATCTCCTGGCTTTGATGGAAGGACTTCCAGTTTGCCAGAGGTTGTGGAGGGAGCAGAAGTGGCAGTTGGAGCAGGTTTGCTGTTCATCTGGGTGGCATCTACAGAAGAGCCACTCGTCATGGAGACTCCTGAAACGTTGGCTGGCTGGATGGACCCAAAGTTAAATGAGCTCTCAGGAACTGTTCCAAATTTAGTACCCCCACCAAGTGAAAATGCATCAGGCTGACTTGACTCTTTAGCAGGGGCTGTCACTGCTACAGAGAGAGACATAAAAGGAATTAAAATGGGTTACAGGTTGCAACACTCATTTATCATCTGTATAGTACCAGCATGTTGAGTGCTTTACAGACAGGTATGAAGAAAATTCTCCTACCTCAAAGACTTTACAGTCTCATGACTATCAGATGATTAACTATCCCTGCCACTTTCTCAAGCCTTGCTTTCATGAGGATAACAATGGCTATAACTGAGGCCCACTTCATTATAGATTGGGTTATAGCCATTTTACGTGCTCTTACTTCCTTCATTTTTCAAGAGTTATAATTATGTAACTAAAAAGCCCACTCTCTTTACTACAGTACATTTTGCAGTTACCACCACTTTTTATACCTTTTATTTACTTGCAAAAAGTTCTGGCACGCAGTGAAGAATTGGTAGTCTAAAGCAGTGGCTCTCAGCCAAGGTTGGGTCACAAAACCGTTTTCTGGCAGATGCTAAGTTTTCTACAGAATTAAGTCATCTTATATAAAATCTTAGCTAAAAAGAGAGCATTAGCCACTTTTATCTAGTCTATCCTAAACTTTGAAATACTGAAGAAAAGCTCCCAAATGTAATTACATTTATTCAATATATAGTTATCAGAATGTGCAATTTAGAAAATTTTCAGTGTGATTGTATATTTTATACATTTCATCACATTTATATGCCTTGACTGTAAATGCCTACTTTGGGCATAAATATATGGTACAATATGCTTAAATTATGTATTAGTTTTGCGGTATTTAGACAGAGCGTAAGAGACTTGATGGGGATCAGCCAATAAAAAGACCAAGTAGTTTTGGGACCACAGAGGGAGCAAAATTGAAAAGCCGTAATTTCTCTTCTGTGCCCTTATTGACCCATATTTTTCAAAATAAATTAAAATGTCAAAGTGATACAGATTAATATATACTAGTGACAGACACTGAATTAGTATGACTCATTTCCTCATGAAACCTTAAGGTCCTTACCAATTTTCTTCATTCAATTCTCATCTCCACCATAAATAGCTACCAAGGCTAGGGTACTCTTGCTGACACAGGGAGAGCGGCATGAGGAACTGAAATTACTCATGTGCAATGCAGAGCACTACAAATAGTTCATTAGGCCTGCTGAACCTTCCAATCCCCCTTCACTACCATTACTTACCCGAATTTGTAAAATCTTGATCTGGAAATTGAAGATTAAATGAAATCAGTTCTTCCCCCTTGCAAGAGATGGAATAATTGCACTCTGATACAGCAGGGGCTCTTCCATCCAGGTAGCTATTGGTAAATATAATCTACCCATAAACCAAAGTATTAAGTAGGAGAGGCAGCCTGCCTGTTTTTCACATCAGCTTCCGAGAAGCAAGAGGCTATAAACCATTCCAAATCACTCACCATGTACACGTTCTACTTAAGGCTGATGGCACTAGGCAGCCAGCCACCTATACCTATGCCATTTTAAAGCCTGAAGATTAGAGATAATAGAGGAAATCATTTCAGATACTGCCCTTTTCATATGCTAATACTTCACTCGATGTTCTTGGGAACAAATATTTTGCTTATTCTTAATTGAAATGCAGGTGGCCTGAATTCCTGCATATTACATGGCTTAATCCAGCATATGGATACAAAACACAGTATTATTACAGCTACTGCAGTTTTAACCAAAAAAAAAGCAGCAACAGAACACAAGAATTGTATGCATGAAGAAGGCATTAACTATTCATCTGGAGGAGAAATAGAAAAGACGTTATTCCACACTTCAGACAATTTACCTTGTGAGGTGGCAAGGCTGGGTGGTGTTGCTGCAATGGACGTGGCTGCACCAAAATTAAACCCAGTCCTAGGGACAAAAATAAAAAGGGACAGAAGACATTTAGTTTATAGTATTAATACTGCCTTCCTCATGATTAACCCAGCCAGTGAAACCCAGATTCCCAGCACAGGGGTGTACAAAATCAGGCTGTGTGTACATGTGTATGTACCCCTGCTGCCTACCCACAAACCTGTTATGACTGGAAATACTTCTGTACAGCAACTGACAAATGCAGGGAGAATGGCTTGCATTTGTTTCCCTACCTATGACAAAGCTCTTAGTTATAGACAGTAAGAGTTCAGTTCAATTCAAGACCCTTCAGACCACTTCTTCTTCCCATGTCCTCTCTCTGCAGCTTTCAAGCCAAATGGTTATGTATATAGACTATGGGTTAATTGTATGCTCTTTACTCCCGCTCATGAAGGAGGAAACCATCCACAACAGGATATACACAAAAAGATTATTTCCACAGCTCATTTAATAATACAAACGTACTTTAAGGGGGGAAATTCTTGAAATATATTTTAATCTAGTTTTAGTTGAATACAGAATAAAGCCACCATAATGAGGTCTGGGATCCTTTGGGGAACCTAAAAGCCTGCAGGAATTTCAGCATTCTGGCCATTTCACCCTGAGTCTCTGTGACAGATGCTGCTGCATCTTTAGGAGAAGTCTGTGTTGTTTCATTACACTCTGCAGGCACAATCACAGAGGCTCCACATCCAGTGGATGCACTCTAGGCTATGACAAGGGGGCTGTAACTTGGAGAGGGTTTTTGATTTTCTCTTTTATATACAAATTTCAACGTCCTCCTTTAAAGATTAAACACCTAGGTCCTTTGAAGAGTGCAACAAGTCGAAGTGTCTACGTGTTATACCCAACATACAGATTAATAAACTAAGGCAAGAGGGATTAAGAGACCAAAATCATAGAAGTGGCAGTCTGCAACAGAACTCGGAAAGAGAATTCCCAAACCTCTGTTTTAAAATACTTGCCTACACCTGCTTCAAAAAAAGAAATTCACCTGAATGTGTAAATACACACAATATCTATTTAACCTGCCTTTGCCAAGTAAATTTAAATATATATGTTTGTTAAAATGTTTTTTTGTCTCACCCTTGAAACATTTTAGAATAAATAATGTGATAATAATGTGCTCTTATCTCATAACGCATGCCTCACTGTGTGTTATTGCTTATGCAACAGAAATCACCAGATGGCATTGGGACTGTAGTCACCTCCATGACAAGATTACTTTTCAAGTCACAATATGGCATTCATGCTGTTGTGTCTTTTTTTTTTTTTTTTTTTTTTTTTTTTTTAACTTCAGTGAGTTCAAACTGGACTGTCTGTCCAGATTTCCAGCCATAAGTGGGAATTTCAGTGCTTGTGTGTATCAGAACCTTGTTAGCATGTACACCCTCCCTTTTGTAATGAACATCTGTATAATCCAGGGTTGGAAAAATTAACTGGAGAACGAAACCTATCAGCAAAGGTTAGTTAGGTTACAAGGATAGTCAAGGTTAGCCCAGATCCCCTGCCTCTCAATTTTAGCCTCTGGAATAGGAAGCTTCAGGCTTTCTCAACAGCTAGGAGCTGAAGATTTGAAGGTTCACTCTCTCATGTTCTTATCCTAGCTTCACTGTTACTTCTCTGTCCTGGCTGGATAAAGAGGTAATAAGAAAGCCAGATCCATTTTGTCTCTGTCTCCTTCACAGAGAAGTGACTATCCCCCATCATGTGTTCTTCTGCCCCTCTCCAAAGGGGAGCACTCTACTCTACGCTTGTCTGAAGCACATAGGTAGAGAGTGGTGTGTCTGCTGCACATTTAGGAGGCAGAGAGTGAATTCAGTTTGTCTGACCATCAAGTTGGTGCTTTCATCACTAAATACACTACCACATTTACCACCACAATTAAACCCTTGGATTTCAACCCAACTGATTCAAAGGTTCTTAGAACTGTATACATTCTCCACAACCTGGCTAATGCCATGCTGCCAACCAGCCACCCAAAACCTATGAACAGAATTCCTCATCCACTTCTCCTGATGGAGAATGTTCACGGCAAAATAAAATTGTGCCAAATTCCCACAGCTCTTCTAACCTTGCTTATGTAGCCTGTGAACCATGTAAGCCTTGCCAAGCCCTTGACTGTAGCCATTGGCTTCAATTATACACATACTACTAGAAAATGCTTATAATTAATTACAGTAGCTATTTTTCATTGCTACATAGCTCTCCCATATTATTCGCTGTAGCAGCACTCTAGTACTTAGAAGATATATCATACAGAAATAAAAAGGCTCATAACAGACCCCAATGAAGAGAACGAAAATATCTTGTTAAACTGTGCAGCAGCCACTGGAGTTGAAGTCACTGTAGGAGAGGTCACAGCTGCAACTGTTTTTGCTGTCGCTTGCCCTAGGGTTACAAGAACAACAAAAGTTGCAGAAAGCAGTACGTACAAAACCAGTGCATCATCTTTTCACCTTCAGGTCCCGCTCAGCATAGGCCGGTCATGTCACGCGCTCTACCTAGAGAATTTTTTAGGCCAAGCCCAGCAGAGTTCTCACATATTGGATGGATCATGTGCAGCATCAAAAGGAAAAGAGCAGTTCACAAACACACATTGTGTCCTATTGCACAAACTGGAAACAACAGAAAACAAAAGTCTTGCAAAATTCTAACATCATATCCTCAGAAAGTGCATTTCAGTTTTATTTTATTTGCTTGACACTTATACATAAAAGTATTAATGCTACTAGTGCAAGACTGCAGATCATTTGAACCATTATTTAACACAACTGAAGCAATAATTTGTATTTGACTAGGAGCGAAGTTAATGGTCACATTCTCTCATAAAATAAAGATTATAGAGCAAACAAAATCTACCAAGAGATCCTTGACAGTGTTCCCTCCTGAAACCATCACCATAACAACCAGTGTTCAAATACAGAGAAGGTACTATCAAATTCAACATCTGACATTTTCAACTTACATTTTACGAGGCTCGTGTTCTTTTCTAAAGTATTGTTTTGTTATGTAAAATGTGGTTCCTGACTACTTTTATTGGCTCTATTCTCTGATTAAGAAGCAACCTACATCTATGGATTAAAGGGAATATTTCATGAGTATCAACGATGTGATGGATTTCAGAAATTTATGCAAGAGGTTTTATAAAAACCCATACCCATTTCAAGCACTGCTATCTAACACATGCATGAAGATAACTCCTCCTGCCACCACTGATTTCCTCTTTTCTTTATACAGTGAAACAAGCAAGCATTACTGTAATTCTTAATTTTCTCAGCTCCATTCCATTTTACATTTTGTTAGAGGGCAAAGGGGCACTAATTTGGAATTCTTAAGCTACATGTAACTGAACAATCTTGAGTGATACTATAGTTTGAAGTATTTTTGTTTATGGCGATAAAGGATGACTACTAGGTGATCTGCCTAACAAAAAGAGATATATCTTCTAAATACTGACTTTTCAGACACTACAGGCTCTTGCTACTTGAAGAACCTAGATCCAACCCCCTCCCAAAACAAAAAAAACAAACAAAAAACTTGGGGGGGAAGAGCGTTGGGCTTTAACTGCTCTCAACCTTTATTTCTTAAGAGCAAGATGGCTCCTTATTTTGAATCCCCTTGGCACCAAGAACATGGAGAAGCCAGAGCTGCTATTGAGAAGCCACTGGAAACAACGGAAGAGCAGACAGGGATACTAGTCTGGTGTGACTGCAGAAAAACATCTTGCTCCACTCAGAAGGCTCACTCTAATCCTAATCTTTGCAAGCATGCAAACACTTATCTAGTTATTTACTTTTATCTATTTTTTACTACAGAAAAAAATGTTGAACTGAATAATGCAGGAGACAAGTAACCTTGTGGGGACTTTTCTGCAATAGCTTCTTCTTCCTACTCCATGAATCCCTTTTCTACACCATATTTCATAATTCTCCTAGCAGTCCCTTCATATAGATTTCTAGACATGATTTAGCTGTGCACTGAAAAACAAGGCTTATTAACAGTCTCTAGAGTATCCCCAAACTGATATGCAAAAGCCAGAAGAGCCTGGAGGGAGAAAATGTTTGACAGTCCCTTTGATCACATCTGAGCACAAACCTCAGAAGTCACAGAAAACCAATGGTGCAGTCAAATGGATTAGTGATTAATTCATGCTGAAGTATATTCAACTACTATTTAAAGCCATTTGCAATGAAATAGCAGTGTCTCATTTTCTAATAACTAACCCAGAACTGCCAAGTTCCAGGTGTCAGAGTGCTATGTGCCAACTGCTTGCCAGGTTCCTCTTTTGGCCTATATACCATACGGGATGGTTGAACTAGGCAGCTACAGTAGAATAGATTAATGCCCACCTATTATCCATCACTTCTTCAGTCTTAGGCCATATCTACACGACAAACTTAAGTTGACTTTATGTAAGTCGACATTGAGCCTCCGATTTAAGCAAGTCGATCCTGCGCGTTCACGCTATGCTCATTGGGTCATCAGAGTGCATCCTCATTAGCAGGGCTTGTATTGATGCACGGAGCACTGTACTATGGGAAGCTATCACACAGTGCACGGAGCTGACTGGAATTTTGGGTTGGGCTTGCAATGTCTTATGGGACCAAAACATTGACGCGGGTGGTTAAGGGAATATGGCATTAGCCTCCCATTATGCACTTACCTCCCTCGCTCCCTGAAATCAACAGCAAACAAACCAAGCCTTTTTCGTAAGCCTGGGTGCCTGCGTGGACACCATAGCATAATAAGCATGGACTGCGCTCAGCTGTACACTGTTGTTGTGAGCAATACAAACACCCTGCGCCTTATCCTGCAGTATTTACACAGCCGATACAGGAGCTGCCACGTGGAACAATGTGATGCCATGCAAGCAGCTCTGCTGGAACACAGAGCGGAGCAATTTACAGTTGATGGCAACAGCCAGGCATCACCTTGACATGGCTGAATGCTGTTTCTGGGCCTGGGAAACAAGCACTGACTGGTGGGACCACATCGTTATGCAGCTAGGGGATGGTGAGCAGTGGCTGCAGAACTTTCGAATGTGTACGGTCATTTCCCAGTAAATGGTGTGAAGAGCACTCCCCAGCCCTGAAGAGCAGCAATACTAAAGCAAGAGCTGCTCTGACAGTTGAGAAGCGAGTGGCAACAGCTCTGTGGGAGCTTGCAATGCCAGACTGCTACCCATCAGTGGGGCATCAATTTGGAGTGGGTAAGTCTACCGCGGGATCTGTTGTGATCCAAGTTTGCAGGGCCATTAACAGACTTTTGATAAAAAGGGTAGTGACTCTGGGCAACGTGCAGGACATAGTGGATGGTTTTGATGCGATGGGGTGATAGACGGAACACATATCCCTATCTCGGCACCAGACCACCTTGCCAAAGAGAACATAAACCGAAATGGGTACTTCTCAATGGTGTTGCAAGTGCTGGTGGATCACAGAGGCTGTTTCATAGACATCAACATGGTTGGTTGGTTGGGAAAGGTGTGTGATGCATGCATCTTTAGGAACACAGGTCTGTTCAGAAAGCTGGAAGCAAGGACTTTCTTTCCAGATTGCAAAATAATCATTGGTGATATTAAAATGCCAATCATGATCCTGGGAGACCTAGCCTACTCCTTACTCCCATGGCTCATGAAGCCGTACACAAGCAGCCTGGACAGTAGTAAGGACCAGTTCAACCATAGGCTGAGCAAGTGCAGAAAGGTGGTAGAATGTGCCTTTGGACGTTTAAAAGGTCGCTGGCACTGTTTGCTTACTAGGTTTGACCTCAGTGAAAGCAATATCCCCATTGTTATTGCTGCCTGCTGTGTGCTCCATAGTATTTGTGAAACAAAGGGAGAAAAGTTTCTGGTGGGATGGGGTTCAGGCAGATCGTTTGGCAGCCAATTTTGAGCAGCCACACACCAGGGCAAGAAGAAGAGCACATCAAGGGGCTCTGCGTCTCCATGAGGCTTTGAAAACCAGTTTCAGCAACGAGCCAGAGTAATGCGACACTTATCTGTGGTATTCCTTACCAAACTGTCCCCTCCATTGCATTTTCTCCCCTGTAAACTCCACCCCCACCAACCACCATGTGTTAAATGAATAAAGAGCCTTTTCTCCTCAATCCATTAAGTTTTATTATGCACACAGACAGCAAAGAAAAGTAAGAACCTGGGGCAAAAGGGCTCTTAACACTGGGGAGAAAGAGGAAAGCTTGCTTATGGATGCACTGTAACAACAATCAAAGGTGTGGGAATGGGCACCTTCTGGTCCTTGTACCCTCCCCTGGTGTTGAGTGCAAGGGATACCAAAAACTCCCTCTCCCCGCCCCACAGGACATTTTGGGGAGGAGGATGTAGAACTGGTTAATGATGGCAGCAGGTTCAGCATAGGCTGCAGAGGGACTCTAGCATCCAGCTGCCTTTTCTGAACCTCAGCCAGACGCCTCAACATGTCTGATTGCTCCTTCAAAATCGGCAGCATCTCTTCCTACATGGCACGCTCTTGTTCCCTGCACGCTCTTCTGTCCTCCCTGTCCATGACCAGGTCCTCGGACACTGTAATCCTCCATGCTCTGAGCTCTGTCTTGCCACTCTCGAAGGCACGCATTAACCTATTGAACATGTCCTCCCGAATCTTCTTTTTTCTGCCTTCTAATCTGGAAAAGTCTCTGTCCCGGTGTGGAGGATGGGCCAATGGACAAGGTTTCAGCTGCAAGGAATGCAACGCACAAGGGTAGCATTGACAGTGCATGCATTGTTTCTGGTGCAAGGTTAATTTTTTCTTTTTCTTTTTTTTTTCTTTCTTTTTTTTTTTTTTTTTGAAGAAAACAACACCCTGCAATACACTTCACTGCAAGCCACTGGCTATTGCAAGCGTCGGTTTGCTGCTCCAGCCATGGTGAGTAAGGCCATGAGGCATGGGCAAGAGGTCTTGTGCTGCTGCTTTTGTGAAGACATCCTTGGGATCACAGGTTGGAACTTGAGAAAAGGCCCCTTTCCCCTTAGCAACCTGGATGGTGCTTGAGGACAGGGACCAGGGTAGAGCCCCCCAAATACTTTGTTAAAAAACAAAAAACAAAGAAACAAAAAAAACTATTTTATGGGTCGGGGGGGTGGTAAGGAGAAACAGGAAGTCACCTCCCCCCCTCCCTTTTTTTTTTTTCCCTCCCAACGCTGCTTGCAACACAGTGATCCCTTCCAACTACAACCATGGCATGTTTGGGAAAGAGTGGTTGTGAGACCCATATTTCACCAAACAGGGGGGGTGGATTACTAGTTGACTTGTTTGCGGTTTAAGGGCGAGCATCGAAAACTTCCTCCGTTTCCCCTACGTGACCCTATGCGATATCACTCTCCTGAGGGTAACAGACGCAGCAAGGGAGCAGATGCTGCAAGCGTCTGGATACAGAACAGGTCCTTATGCGGCAATGCTGCGTGCTGCAGAGTTAATACTGGAGTGGCATGGGAAAGTGTCTTACCGTGGTGGATGAAATAAGGCAGACCTTCCCAGAAACTTTCTGCAAAAGGATTGCAGAGTACCTCCATGAAAGATTCCTACAGATCTCCAGGGAGGATTCCCGGGCCATCCCCACGCACATAAACAGTCTTTTTTGGACAGCACCCTCTGCATAGCTGGAGTGGCCACCGATACCCACTACACTTATTTTTGTGTTCAGATTAAACATAAAAAATAATAGCATGTAACCCCGACAGTTTGACTGGAAATGTGGACTCACCAGAGGCGCCTTCCCCAGCATCACGCTCTGCCGTCAACTGGTCCTGCGCAGGGATGGGCTCCAGGGTTAAAAACAGTTCTTGGCTGTCTGGGAGAATGGATCCTCCACTTGCCTGCCTCACATTCTCCTCCTCCTCCTCTTCATCAATGTCCTCCTCGTTGTTGCATCCTGGGGCTCTTGGGAGGGATCTATGAAGTGTTTTGGGGTCGTGGTGGGGTCACCGCCAAGAATCGCATGCAGCTCCTCATAAAAGCGGCATGTCTGTGGGCCAGAACCAGAACGACTGTTCGCCTCCCTTGTCTCCTGGTACGCCTGCCGAAGCGTCTTTATTTTCACGTGGCACTGCTGCATGTCCTGGTGTAGCCCTTCTCCCCCATGCCCCGCACTATATCCCCTATGCCCCGCATGATCTTGACACAGATGTCAGAGTTTCTTCTGCTGGATTGGAGCTCTGCCTGTACAGACTCTTCTCCCCACACAGCAATAAGATCCAACACCTCCTGTGTACTCCATGCTGGAGCGCGTTTGCAGCCTTGTGTCTCCATGATCAGCTATGCTGGCGAGCTCTCCACGCTGATCAAATAGGAAATGAAAAATCAAAAGTTCCCGGGGCTTTAACAGGGGAGTGGCTGCTTCCTGTGTACCTGACATGCAGTGGAGTGGAAAGTGCTCTCCAGAGTGGTCACAGCAGAGCACTGTGGGACACCTCCTGGAGGCCAATTCATTTGAATTACACAACGCAGTGTCTACACTATCCTCATGTCAACCCGTGGATGTTGAATCAAGCACTACACCTCTCACGGAGGTGGAGTATAGAAGTTGACTTTACAGGCCACTTAACGGTGGAAGGGACTCGGTAGTATAGACACATACATTATTAGATCGACTTAACATGGCTTATGTCGACCTAAGTTTCTAGTGTACACCAGGTCTTAGTCATGGAATAACAAAGTCCATTCACATGTATCTTCACTTTGAAGGCAGCAAACGACTGTTGTATAAAGACGTGTGGGCAATTCCAAACTCTACATAATCACAGTAGAAGTTAACATTGATCTCTGAAACATTCTTGGGTGTATCTTTGATCATATTTCAAACCATTGGTGTAGCAACTCATTGTAAGGAGGTCTGCAGTAGCCCTCAAAATAGGTAACTTATCGACTGCCTAACATGGGTTATTCTGGTTAATACCACAAATTCAGAAATGAATAGGGGACAGTATTACTGTTACCTCTAGACAAGGATGTCATTGTGGCACTTCAGTGGAAATCCTTTACACAATCTAAGAGCTTGCCTACATAGTAAGTTACTGCATGGCAAGCCAGGGTGTGAATCTACAGTTCAACAGCTTGCCACAAAATCATCTCGTGTGGATGCTGCTACAGTGCAATGAAAATTCCATAGTGCAGCTAAGCGTACCGCGCTTTCAAGCCCTAAACAGGCTTCCGTTTTAACTGATTTTTTTAAATACACCAGTGTCCAGTTCAGATACTTCAAACATTTAAAGGGAACACACAAGCTAAATATTACGTGTAGTCACCTTGGTTCCAGAATGAAAAAGGAACTTTTTCAAGGCAGAATTTTAGACAAAAACCATGTGGATGGGTTGAGTTTTGAGCAGCTGTTCCATTTATCTTTTGTACCTTTGCTTTTAAAACTCTCTCTCTAGACTGAAATAGTAAGAGGCCAGTCAACAGAAGCTGAATCAGTGTCTTGACTTTTTTCCCCCCTATGCTCTGAAGGACGGGCCTTCTCCCATTTTTGTTTCCATCTCAATAGAAATGACAACTGACCTGAGATTTTGTTGCCCGCTGATATTTGACCAGCTGTAGTAGTGATGGTACATGGTATGGATGCAGATACAGGTGAAGACTGTGCCTTAAGTGAGCTGGTTAGAGACCCCTAAAAATACAAACACCACTTAATGTAAATATTACGTCACTGCACGAGCGTATAATTGAAAAAACTTTTTTTTGAAGTTACTCTGTAATTTTGAGGTGGATTTGGTGTTAAAGAAGGAAAGGAGCACTATATCTAGATAAAACAAGGAGAAGCTGGCCAAAGCACCTGCCAACACTAGCAATGCATCTTGTCCTAATCTGCAGCATTCCCCTTCCTATTACAGTTGTGAGACCACACATAGCTCTACAAAACTCAATAGACAGTCCACACTCAACTCTTCCAATGAGTCTCCAGTCTAGCCCAGCAAACCTCTGTTACTGCAGTTCTGAGGCTCTCCTGAACGAAAACTGACAACGTTAATGGTTTGGGGATGTGGATGACCATTAACCTGTAGTAGAATCGAATCCCCCAGTTGAAAAGGTTTTATGGAAAATACTGGATGCGGAGAATTATTCTTTCTCCTGATTTCACCACCAGCCTCTGTTTTTGCATCAACTCGGAATGTCCATTAACTCAGTTAACACTATCTCCCTCACTGTTAGTTTCAGACTGACCAGCCAGTCCTGATGCTACAGTAAGACCATGGCCACTTGCAGCCGGCAAGCTATTTTCAAAAACAAAACGAAAGCAGTAGAGTTAAGAGACATAATACAGATATGTCTGGCACTATCCAGTCAGGGTCACAGATTAAGCAGGAGTTTGAAAGGAATGCCAGATAGAGATTGTAGAACGGGACTGCAAGACAACCTATTCAACAGCAGCAGAAACTGAGAGTGGTACAGCATCTGCCGGGCACAGTGCTTAATAGGTAAAAGGTAAATATCAAGAGATACCTGCTTGGCTTGATTTGTAGCAACGGTAGCCAAAACTTGGTGGACGGCTTGGGCTGCAGACTGAGGTACGGAAGATCTTTAAAAAAAAAAAAAAATAAAATAAAGATTTAATGAAAGGCTAATTTAAAAGCAGGTCTCTCCCCAAAGCATCGACTTTTGAGAAGTCCAGTACAGCACTGACAGCAAAGATTCTGAACACGTGATTCTAGCAAAACCCAAATGAACAAATCAGATTATGGAATAAACCTCTTAAATGAATAAGCCCCATTTAACAGAGCGTGGCTGCAAATGTGCCTAAAGCGCTAGACTTAAGTGATCAAGTCTCCTTCACACCCATTTATGTCACTGAAGAGAAGGTAGTGAACCCCTCTCTATTTCAACAGGGAATTGAAGAAAGATTCAGCAGGTCAGGGGATTGTGCATGTTATACACCAGGCATAAAAAGGCAAGAGGCTTTCCACACATTCCAGAGCCTGGAACTGGATACAAATATACGTAATTCTCATAAGCGATGAACAAAAGGAGATAAAAATGTGGAAAAAAAACCCTGCACTTTGGCTTCAAAGTTGTACAAACAGTGAACTAGTGAGAAAGGGTGGTGGCCTGGTTAATCTGTGATTGATAATGTGATTGCTTGGTTAGGGTGATATGAAAGCTTAACTTGCTTTATAAACTGTACTTCTGAGCCCATGGGCAATCATTAGTGGAAGGCAACTATTACTGGGATGAAACCTAGCTCCCACTGTGTGTCACATTATAGCTCTAATTATTAGAACATGGGAATTGCCATCGAGTCACAGGAACTCCTCCCATTAGTGGTCCATTTGGTCCAATAACATAGGTTTTAGAAGAAAGCAGTAAGGAAAAAACCTTATAATGACCTGTTTTCCCCACATCTAAACCAGTGACAGGTGCTCTGTAAAAAATTGCTCTCTCCCCACTATGAGACAGACCAAGATTCAGAAGTCCTCCTCTCCAGGCAGAAATCAAATCTGGGTCTCAAAAGTGCTGTAACTACTACACCACACCAACTCCCACACACTAATCAGAAGCGTGTCAGTCAGTCACATGGAAAACTCTCAGAATTTTCCTAACATCCCAAGGGAATGGGATGAGTACACACAAGAACAATTTCTCACAGCCATTTGCCTTTTTATTGCGGGTGAGGGGAGGGGAAGCTTGACTAGGATTTGATGCTTTAAAAAAGACTGGCACTAATCGCAAGTCCTTCCCTACCAGCAACGAAAGCTCCCCGTGTTGCACACACTGGAATAACCCTCTGCCCAGCTATCCCAACAACAATTTCAGCAACTGACTAGCATTAGCGAATGCTCAATATTAGAGGAAGGGAGGTGATAAGAAACATCACAAGATGCTCAAGGTCCCTGGGTGTAGAGAGAATGAATAGATACCGCCATGGCATTGGTAACTGGATGAGAGTCTCTCCCTGTCAAGCTACTTTTTCAAGTCCAGGGCATGTTTGTTATGGCAAGTCATTACAACTGACAAAAGTTCAATGGTCTATGTGCAATGAGTTGGTGATTTCAGTACAGTTTTTAGTAATCTGGAGTCCACATTCAAATCATACTTGACACCCTCAGAGAGGCCAAGAATTAAAAGGGCAGGAAGAGTGAAGTGCTCTCTAGCAATCCAGCGGGTGGGCCCTCCACAGCAAGGCAGTAGGGCATTGGTGTGGACAGATGGCTTCACTTCTTAGAACCCTCAATTCAGCACTTCTCACATGCACAAAGATGTACTCTGCGAAAGCTGCACCAGCCAGAATTAACCCTATCTAGTGGCTCTAGAGGCACGCAGTGGTGCTCCTGGAAGGGTGCTTCATGTCCCTCTGCAGCCCATGTTCGGGGCAGCACTGACTAGTGCGAAGGGTGGTGGTGTGGAGGGCGTGGCAGAAGCTATAGCCAAGTCTCCTCAGGAGAACGCCTGCCCACTGCAGACATCTCACAGCCTAGAAAATAAGTCATTAGTGTTTGTACTAAACACAAACAGCATTTCTGGTTCTACCATATGCCCATCCATCAAGTAATTAAAGGCACTTCAGTCTTGTGCCACACAGTGCATCCAACATCTGAGGTTATTTAGCATAACTGTACTCGTTAATGAGACTGCTTCTAGACAACTATTTTAGATCCTCTGGTTAGCAAGGATCTTTTTCATCCAGATCCCTCTGTCTGCAGACTGTTACACACAGTGCATTACACTGTAACAGTAATGCCCTATATCCTGAATGCTCTCCTCCAATCCTCAGGGCACAAGCTAGTCTTAAGATTCAGACCATGTCTGCCTGCCAGTCAGGAACAAAGCCCTTTTATCTCAAGCCAAGGTGATGTCATGCATTTCTAATACTGAATCAAATGTCTAAGTCTGATGTGACATCATCGTTCTGCACGCGCCCTCTCAGGACCACCACCCACCCACACACTCCCTCCCCACCCGCCAGAACGACAACCATTCAGATGTATTATAACCAGACTGCTACTGAAGCTTCAGGGAAGGGCACCCCGCATTCCTGAACTGAATGAGAACAAGCTATGCAATGAGTTGTAACCAGCCTGTACAGGGTGCACCGTGACCGATATCTCCACAGATGTTTTACCTTCAGCTCTACATACCATCAGCACACCCCGAGCCAAGTGTCAATAAAATTTGAAACCCAATAATGAAGGGGAAAAGCCAGTACCATGCCTGAAGGCTAGATTTGGTAAATATCACACAAAGATTCCTACAGGTCACAAATACATTGAGCACAGGGGATTGCCATTTCAATACTCAGAATCAGTGTACTGGCAACAGAACTTATTTGCTTGTCATCAACACAATATGCAAGATCCCAGGTGGAAACGCCATGGTAGTTTCCTATAGGTGATAACTTGAAAGCTCATGCACAAACAATTTACCTGCCAAAAGCCCTATCTAAAGCCAACTTGACTAATGCACAGCTCCAGCAGATGTGTACACCAAGTTCAGTTCATTTCCACACAAACTAGATTATGTACAGAATGCAGGGGAGATGGGAAAAGGCAGGATTCAACCTCAGACCCACTTACAGTCATAACACACTCCTAGCATTCTTTCATCCCAGGATCTGAAAGCACTTCTGAACATTAAGCCTAATCATACCTCTGGAAGCAAGTGAGCATTACACACATTTCACAGATGACTATAAAAGCATGACAGTTATGCAGCTTGCCCAAGATCACAAGAAATCTGTGGCAGGACTGGGAACAGAACTCAGGAATCTAACGCACAGACCTTTGCAATAACCCCTTGATCTCACTTCTCATTACAGGTGGGGTATTAACGAGCAATGACTGGCAAAATAAGAGCATAAAGACTCTTCAGAAATACAAATCAGGAAGATGAGACATCCCCATAATTTCATTCCGGTGTTCCCTGAAGGTGCAGCAGAGCTGTATTCCTACTGTTGAACTACCCAAAGCAGTTCTCCTCTAGGAATGCTCTGTGTGCAGTACATAGCACTGCTCTCTCCCACGCACAATAATCAATGTTACAAGAGAGAAAATGAGTGAGTTTCAGGGATTGCCAGGGCCTGCAGATGCCCGAGGCAAGCTGGAGGAACAAAGCAGGACATGCTTGGAGACACGAAGCTAGCTTATGTGAGTTGCAATACAAATACAATTCCTTTCTCCAAGAAATCAGAGAATTGGAACATTCACACACAGCTCAAATACTTGATTTCTAAACACTTCATGGTCAGCTAGAGGAGACAGTCACTTGCTAGAGAAACAGATCTGTGGAGTTTTACTAAATAGCAAATGTGTCAATTAAAGTTCGCCTTCCCAAATCAGCTTTTTACAGGGACAGGGAGGAAGAGGGTTCTCTGGACCTTCTCCCCTAGACTTACGTCCCTAAATCAACAGTTGTGGCAATTCTACTGGCAGTGGAGTTGCTGCTCCTTTGGGAGCCACGAGTGTTTGGGAAAATTCTTTAATCAACAGCCTTTTTTGTTTTCCTAATTAAGAGACTATTAAACTAGGCTTAAAGGTCACCTGTGTCTTATCAATGGGTTTGCGTCTTACGCTGCCACTGTTGCCGGGGCTCAGAGCCTCTCTGTGCCTTCTGCTTCTGCAGGGGGCCTTCGGCAGAGAGAGGTGCTGCTGGGGGAAACCCTCAGCATGAAGTCTCTTGGCTGAAAGCCACCTGCTGGAGCAGAGGGCAAAGAGGCTCTCAGTGCAGGCAGCAGATCTCTTTCTAGCTGAATTGTTGCATGGCCTGGCAAGTGCTTGTGTCTGGGGTGCTCCCAACACTGGAGGGTTCCAGAGTATTGCATACTAGAAGCATATGGAAATTCAACTTAGGGCTGTGCAGGGGCTCTGAACAGAAGCTGGGCCCTAGACTCACATTTAACACAGGAGGATGTTCCAGGAGAAATACAGAAGGAAGAGAAAAGCAGGGGAGAAGGGCTACAGAGTAAACAGCTAGGAGATTCAACAGGTGACAGAGTGTGACTGAAATATTCAGCTTCTTAAGAGCCCTCCTGGTCCCAAACCCCTTATAAAAAAAGAACTCTAAAGTATAATACACCAGAAAGTGTCAGGTACTGAGTTTTGAGACAAGGGAGAGTTCTCAGCTGCTGGAGGCTTTTTTGATCCTATGTCTGCAGAATCCAAAGTTGAGATATATAATACACACACGTCAGTCCTGGAAACCCTTAACTAACTTTTATCATCATGATGCAAAATACAGCAAAAAGTAGTTTGAAGCATCCTCTCAAGCAGCACCAGAGAATGCACTTTCCCTTGTCGCTTTCAGTCACTGGTATCAGCTGGTCAAGAAAAGTGACAATTTCCAAAGCCAGTGCAGATATGAACCCCCCCAGTGAAAGCCAACTTTCATCAGCAAAGCAGGATTACTTCTGCTACATGGACAGTTAACTTACTCAAACACTATGCTACAGCCATAAAAACTTTCACTTCTTGCTTCTTCTGCCTCCTATTGGCTACACACAACCACATATCCCCACACAAAAGGAACTCTCAAATTACAAAGGTCTATTATACACCTGATCTAGTCCATCTTATAAACTCCAATTTCTCTGACTGTTACCGACCAGGACATTCATATTCTCTCCTCCTGCTCACGACCTGAACTCGCTTCACTGAATGCGTTAAGCCTCTCCTCTTACTAGGTCTGTTTAAACTTTATGTTAAAATAGCTACAGACTAAACACTTTAAATTTAAAGCAAACATAAAACAAGAATCTAAAGGTCCTTGAATACTTTAGATTAAAAAAAAGTTAAAGATATCTGCTATGATTTCATGAAACAAGTCCACTTAAAAAAAATATACAGACCACCTTTTTTCAGAGGGTCTCAAAGTGCTTCACAAAATATTGTGCCCACTGCACAGATGAGGAAACTGAGGCAGAGGGGTTAGTAGCTTGCTCAAGATCTCACAGTGACAGAGCGCCAAACAAAAGTCTGCCACTAGATAATGCTGACTCATTGAAGGCACTCTGGTTACATAGCACATATCAAGTATAAGGCAGACATCTTGTGTATTATTGCTCAAAACTATATCTTGAAGTTTTGTGGTGACAAATTAGAACCTAGTGATAAAGATGCAGCCTCACTGTGTGATGCTGGATGTTCTTTGTTATAATATATAAAGAAATTAAGAGAATAAAAAGACTCACTGATTCAGCCTTCCTGCTCCTTCTACTGGAGCAGTACAGAATGTCAGCATACAGGAGCAGAATGCTGTCGTAATGCGTCGAAGTAAAAGCCAGATCAGATTTGTCAGCTATTACCTTCTATATTCACGAAGGTTTTCCAAACCAATTTCAATCACAGATTTATGTATAGAGATCATCTCAATTTGTACATTTCTCTGTTCCGTTGTCAAATTACATCCAGATGTCACTGAAGACATTTCAGTGACTTACTCTTTGCAGTAAGAACTTAAATTACTTTTAAAATCAGAGAAAGGTATAAGTGTATCATCTCCATGTAAATGATTTTGTGCAACTCATGACCTTAACATTTGCCAAAAAAGTTCTTCCCAAAGGGGAAATGATAGTGAGCCATTGATGTTTTATTAGAATATGATTTCTACTCACTCAGTGTAGCTACGCTCGCTTGGTCTGATGAATGTTGGTGTAATAGATATATAGGATATTTATTATAAAAGTGCCAGATTGAAGGCAAAGCACAGAGCAGGTAAATACAGGCAGAGGGGGGGCAAGCTTCCGCACACAGTCCCACAATGCTTCAGGACTGTTTCTGAAGGGGTCACCTCTCTGAGAGGAAAATTTGGTCTTCAAGCTCCTTCAATCCTTAGCTCTTCTGATGAAACTATTAACAAAGGAAAGTCTGGTTCCAACTGTGGAGATGCCCTTTGGTTTTTTTGGCGAGGAGATCAACCACACACTAACAACTGGACTGAGGCCACCAACTTGTTTAACTACAGGCCACAGAACACCTGACTAGATAATGACTAGAAATCATTGCAGCTCAACAACCCAGAGAAGGTGCTGCTGTGGCAAGAGAGAAACAGGTAGCCTGAAGTAGCAAAAACTGACAACTTTGCTGGATGGATGCTCTTTATTTAGTAATCAATGTGACTGGCTACCATGGGTTCTATTTGGTAGATTTTTTTTTAGATGGTACACTTTTATGAGGTTATTTATACAATAAGGCTCTAAAAGCCTTTGAAATATAAAGGTATATGGCACCCCATGAATTAGATACAGATGGATACTGCAAGTCTAAAACTATTTGAAGCTAAAATAGTTATATCAGAGTTCAAGTTAACACTCATCCAAGATGTGCATCGATTGTTCATTTTGGATACAGCACTTCTAACAAGGCTGCATAACGGTGAGTGAGATGATCATTGAGGCAATATAGTTTAGATATAGTTTCACTCCTGGGGGAATTCTGTGCCACTGCACACGTGCATAATTAATGTGCCACACATTTTTAATTTTGTTGTTGCAGAAAATAGCTTCTGCCGGAAAGTTGCTGCCATTCCACCTTTTGCGCACAAGAGGGCGCTATGGCACTAGAACAGAGCAGCCGCTCCTGGCCAGCCTCAGCAGAAAATAACTTTGTCTGGAAAGTTGCTGCAATTCTGCCTTTTCCCCACCAGAGGGCACTGTGGCGCTAGAACACAGCAGCCACTCCCAGCCAGCTAGGGAAGAGAAACAGCCTGCAGTGCCTTCTTCACAATGCCTGTCGGGTCAGGTCAGGAGACAGACAGCATGGGGCTGCTGGGGGTCAGACTGGGGTTCATAAGGGCTAGTGGGGGAGGCCAGAACAGGAGTGGAGGCACAAGGCCACGATGGGAAGAAGCTGCAGGGCCACATGGGGGAAGGGGATGGCTGAGTGGGGACACGGACACATAAGGACAGGGGGGAAGGGGCACAGCTGAATGGGGGCACAGAGAGTGGGTGTCTGAGTGGGGATGGAGGGACACGTGGACACGGGGTGCAAGGACACATGGGGACAGGGGCAGATGTGCCTGACTGAATGGGAGAGGCTAGGGGTCAGCCAGGGTCTGCGTGGAGGAAGCTCGCTTAACAATCCCTCCCCACCCCCGGAAAAAACTGTTCCATATTTTTCCAACCCATACCCAACAACCCTCCAGGTTCACACCCAGGCTCCTTCCCAGAAATTACTTCCCTCTCCCTCAGCTCCTCCATTACCCCCGACTCCCCCAAGCCTTTGCACTGCATCTGACAGGTGCAGGAAATATGGTTCTGTATTGTAGTTTAAATGAATTAATACAGAACTGAGTAATAATATGCCTAGTAAGGAATCTATTGGTCAAAAAATATTTCCTGAATCTTTTTTGTTGCCTGTATTGTTACAGACATACTTGCTGACAGGTATTTTGAAATAAGTTACCCAAAATAATAATTGAAACTGGTGTGATTATAGTGTGTTTTGACAAATAAAATATGCAGAATTTTGCAATATTGGGTGCACAATTTTTAATTTTTTGGCACAGAACATGCAACAAACAAACCATGTAGAGATCACTTCCACAGGCTCATCCCAATTTGGCTTTTGGCAGGAGTTCTGGGCACCGTTATTTGGTAGTCTACAGCTCTTCAAGAAAGTACTGTCTCAGAGGAAGGTAGTTGCTTTTAGGGAAAATGAAATACTAAGGAACTTCTGAACCTTCTCCAAGCATAGACCCTCCAAGCTGGACTCCCAGAGGTAAGCAACAACTGATGCTCACCATTAGAAAACACCTTTTCCAAGGCATTCTGATAAGCTACTTCAAAATAATACTGCTTTCCCTTCTCCATCAAAAAGAGGAATACAAAATACATGAAATCCACAAGTGGCAAACTGAAATAGTTCCAAGAGGCGCATGTCCAATGCACACCATTGTCCAGGATAAAGCATTTGCAATTCCAGACAATTTACACTGGAAGCAAATGGTGAATTTATCTCTTTGTAATACCTTTTTTCTTTTCTTTTTTCTTTGTTTTATCATGGTAGGAAGACAGCATAATCCTTAACTCCTCTAATACTTTTCAGTGGAAATCTCTCCTCCCTCACTTTTTAAAAAAATCATTCATTTCTCTTGGTTTAAACCATCACAGAAAACAAGATTTCAAGGTCATTACCGACAGAGAAAAGAATTAGTTTTCTGGCTGGCGGCACTGCCTGGAATGACCTGAGTTGGCAGCTGGCTGTGGAGTATGGGAAGGCCAACAGTTTCAGTTAAACTCATAGGGAAGTCAGAACTGCTTGATAAATTGTAAATTAAAAGTGAGCACATATTCGTGGGTTTCTGTTGAGCAAGACAGCCTAGCATCTGGATATATTTCTGGGGAGCTCTGCCCCAAATTAATATTTAATCCTTGATATATCAAGGGTTTTATACTGTGAAGAACTTCTAACAATGCAAGTTATCAGAGAAGCTGGAGTATAAACTTAATCCTTCAGGGCAGGGACCCAGGGGCATGGCATTAGAGAAGTAACTACAGAGCAGATGTTTTCTATGGCAGAGGGAATAAACAGGAGAGCAGCTGGACAGCTCAAACACACAGACACCCAGTCAGTTGCAGATGGGTGCATTTTCCCCACTCAAAAGTAGAGGATACATGCAAAAATACTAGTAACTGGATAGTGGGGACCAGATAGCAAAGTTTCAAGCTCGCCACTGAGGTAGTAGGATCCAGAGTTTGCATTAGCAAAACATAGGATCTAGAACCATAACAGAAAGGGGATGTACCAACATATTTTATATTTACATACAACCTAATAATGAATAACGAATTTAATACTGATCCACTAGCCTAGATTATCAGGCCTCTAAACCAGACACTGGAAATTTCCTGTTTAGCTAAATCATGTAGCATGTCCTTGAACAACTCGGGGAGGACAGTACCCACCACCTCTCCCCAGCAGGACCTGTGTGCTAACAAAGCAGCAAGGAGCAGCTGTTCATTCCTGCATTACTCCCCAAAACACTTCCGCTTCAACAGGTTCAGATTATATGAAACAGTAATACTGCCCCCTACTGGCAGATGAACCTTATTGCAAGGGCTAATTAAAGGAATATATCAGAATGTAGAGAAAGGAAAATCGTTCACGCACCCTATTACCGCAGAAACAGCAGGGGCCGAGGCATTGTTCTTCAGTTCTCGCACGTTCACCACCTGAGGGACGTTCTTTAGAGTTGATTCAGTCAAGGAGGTGCTCACTGCTTTAAGAGTGAACAGAGATGAATCCCACCAATTAGCTGAAATATTCCATTGCACATGGATTATACAAGTATCCAGAAGAGTAGCTTCTTAACTAGACCACCACCTATGTACACTTGGGAGGACAGGGAGGAAATCTGCAGTACACTAGCTACAAGGGAACTCCTGATCTATTCAAATCAGCAGAAACCATGGATTTGGCTCAAATTTGATATGAGTAATTTATTGCGGATTAGAAAACGTGTGATTTATGAGAGCACGTCTATGATATATAGAGAATTTTTGACAACTATGCATGAAGGACATTAATAACTGGTGTGATAACTGGTATCAATACTTGACAGATCTCCTGATTGCAATTCAGAATTCTGGCTATTTTATCCTTGGAACTGCGATTATGATCATATCCCTTTCCTTGCTCTCATCCCCTCCCTGCCAAAAAATCTTTCAGTGGAGAATAAAAGTCTATATTAAGGTGCCACAATTATACTGTGAAAGAATGGCAAATATAGAAATACCTATTGAGTGTGCATGATTGCTATTTTGGCCACATAAATGCATGCTCTGTGTTTGTGTATATGCAAAACGTGAGTATGTTCAAATATTAGTCCTAGGTATTAAAAGTAATTGCGTGTGTCAGTTTGTGCTGGCAATGTCATATAAACTTTACTATAAATTTAGACTGTAATTACTGTGTAGAATTACTTATCGTAAATTAGTTAGATTACTTTGTATTACTCCAATTTACATAATACAATCCAGTTTACTGGATTCTGTAATATTTGGAATTACTGTATTTTGCATTGAGAGATTTATAGAGAGTAAGTCATACTTAACACAAATCTCTTACCTTGCCCTTTTTTCCCCCCTTTCCCTTATTAAACTTCTAAGATTAATAAAAAAAGAATTTTAAATGCCTAATTTACTTTTCCAGTATTCATGCTGTCCATCTGCTTTTTGCAGTTCCATTCACCTTGGACAAGCAAGACAGACTAGTCAGTTTCCTTTTTGTATGTAGCTGAATTTTTATTATTTCCTGCAATGATTGGGTGCTACAAGGGATGTGTAAATCCAAGCAAAAACAAAAAAAAAACCCCTCATATACGGAGATTTTTCTATTAAGGTCTTTTAAAACCCCACAGCCAGATCTAAGGATTAACCTACCTGAACCTAAAGTGTTCCTTTAATATTAATATTAAACTGTTTTAAAATATACATCTTTTAATGTAACTAACATGGTGAACAACTATTAGAATGGGCAACACATCTTTTCCTTTTACCTTTCATTAATCATGGAGGATTTTTACATATAGATTGATTATTATTTCAGTTGTGCAATAGTCAACTATCAGGAATTCCTCGGGGCTTATGTATATCAGATGATCATAATGTTAGTTTTTGAAGATATATAGCAGGCGTGGCCAACCTGCACCTGAGAAGGAGCCAGAATTTACCAATGTACATTGCCAAAGAACCACAGTAATACGTCATCAGCTTCCCACCCCGCCCCCGCCCACTGGCAGCCCTGCCAATCAGCACCTCCCCATACTTCCCAAACAGCTGTTTCATGGAGTGCAGGAGGCTCTGGTGGGGGGAGGGGGAGGAGGAGGGAGGGCACAGCAGGCTCAGGGGAGGGCGTGGGAAGGGGTGGAGTGGGCGCAGAGCCTGTGGCAGAGCCAGGGGTTGAGCAGTGAGCACCCCCCGGCACACTGGAAAGTTGGCACCTGTAGCTCCAGCCCCAGAGTCGATGCCTATACAAGGAGCCGCATATTAACTTCTGAAGAGCCACATGTGGCTCCGGAGCCACAGGTTGGCCACCCCGATATACAGTCATCAACTCCTGTGTTTCTGCATAGATTAAAATGAATATTAAGTAGCCCTGGATGTTGATTCTTCAGGCATTTTTTTCCTGAGAGTTCAAATAAGAGAGAAGAGACCACTGGCAGCATTGTGTGGGGAATAATATACAGATCCTGTATGTATCAGACTTGGCTCATGCCAAGGGCAATGGTTTCTTACCCTCAAAGGCATTAAAAGTCTATTAAATGCACTCACTACATAAATAAAAATAAATAAATGAAACCACCACACATGTGTAGAAATGCCCAGATTTTAGTCAGTTAACAGTTTTACCTGGAGTCTGGCTAGCCATCTGTCTTCTCAGTGCTGCTGCAGCAGCTGCTTGTGGTGCTGGGACGGTGACAGTGGGAGCAGGGGCCCCATGTTTCACAGTCTTTGTTGCAAGCATTGTGCTATCTGCCCCTTGTGGAACGATTCTGCTTGAAGATGTAGGCACTAAAAAAAAAAAAAAAAATACAGTTCATTGAACTCCCATGAACAAGGGAGACTCAAAAGCCCCTACTAGAATGTAGTGACTCTTTAAAAGCAATACACTATATACCTGTTCCCGCTGAATCCTCATATAGTCAGACAAGACTAATTTACAACAGTCAAGCAACTAGCAATTCATCAAATCTGGCAATGTTCACTTTCCCATAACTTCTAATGAACTGCAAGTGGTGGAGTCCTAATCAGCTATCTTTTCAGCATGCAGGGTGGGTCAAATTGCCAACCCTTAATCTTACTCCCTTTCGAAAAACATAACCCAGTTCCTACATTAATTCCTTAATAAACCTTAACAATCAATCAGAATGTCATCTGCTGAAAAAACACCTTCTCAATCAGCTACCAGATGTAGGCAGTCACATAAAAGCATGGACATATTGGGTGGCTGTTTCTCAGTCTGTCCTTATAGTCATGTCTACTGACATCTTGCTTGATCACTTAGAGGATCCCTACAGAAGTGAGCACAACTCTTCTGGGTGTGGAGAGAAACCGAACACACACCAGTAGTCACCTTACTGTCAGAAACTGGGATGCCAAGTGTTAAACCTGGCTACACCAGTTGAAAGCGGAAGTTAGACACAAAGCTACAAACTGAGGCCCTCAATATGCACATTTGAGCCGCAGGGCCACCTCCCATGTAAGAATTCATATTTATGGCTCAAAAAGGTTCATCCCTTTTTACTGTTGCGGAACCTGAGGCACAAGAAGGTCAAGTAACTTGCCCAAAGTCACACATTAGTGGCAAAGGCAGGCGTCTTGACTTTCCCTCCTGTCCTCTAGCCAATAGATAAGATAATCTTAGTTGAATTTCTCAGTCTTGATCTAAATGGCCCAGGCTATAGGAAAAGCACAATAAAGTTTCCAATGTTACTTCAACACTAGTGGCCTGAGTTCAAGGGGGCTATAATTCTGTACTGTTCATTGCTCTTGGATGTTTGGCAACATGAAGACAGACACCACAAAATCATTTCACCTAGAACTGAAGTTATGACAAGCACTGTAGAGATTAAACACATCAACAAGGTCATAAACAAGAAGGGGAATGCAGTTCCAAAATCTACTCACTTAAAGTGCCCATTGTGAGATGAGGTTTACCAAATGGTGGAGACTGTGCCATTAGACCAGGCTGAATAGAGGGAGTACGGACTACAGGGGCATGTCGGGGAACTTGGACTGGAGCAGCTTCCTCTTCCTGCTCTACGACCTGTGAATCCTCATTCTCCAGTGACTGGGAAATGGAGGATGTTGAGCTGACTTCATCCAAATCTTCATAATACCTCAGAGACAAGAAGGCTGATCGGGAGAGACTGGCTGCAATTGGAGAAGAGCCATATTATTTTGTCATCCAAAGCCAATGAGGGTGCTATTTAATCTCAATGGCTAGGATAGAAACACCATGTCTATAAAACTTTTTAACTGTCTCATTTTAACTTCATAGTGCAGAAGCTAACTTCTCAACTCTGGCACCACATGCTGTGTGGCCAGGCATTACATTACGGTAACATGCAATCTCCTGATCCTTTCAAATTTAAAAATAAGGGCTACTTTGTTATATTCTTATAACTAATTGGGAGAGATGTTATTTATGGAAGAAACAAAAGAGAAACATTACATGTTTGAAAGTTACCAATGCGGTCACTGTCAATGGACATTTTTTGGCTATAGGAACAAAAATGAAAGGAGGTCAAAAGTGTCTAAAGTAAGGGAGAGAGACTCTGAAGACACTTTTCGTACAATGACATCAGGGACCCCATAAATGCTGTTAACTCACATGGTCTAATATGAACTGCTGATACACTTCCAAGGCACACAGGGCCGTTGGGGTTCTTCTCTTAGGAGCCTGGGTGCCAACAACCCCCAAATATTGGGATATTGAGACTGATTCAAAAACTACATTGGAGCAGGTGACATTCCAAGGCTTCCCAATGCCATAAGAACCACTGTTATGAGTCATAGGAGCCACCCATCCGAAAAGCCACCCACTGTGGTTATAACAGATGGAAACCTTTATTTTTAGTGGCTGCCCCTATTGCCCTGAAGGATCTGAAGGTCACACTTGAAACTGATCTGTTAATATGCAAATTAGGACTCATCTCAATCTCCATATTTGTTACACTTAGTGAAAAAAAACTTTTCTTCACAGTGGCATTCAGCATTTGATGTTCACCAAGTGATGTGACACCTGGTGGAGTAATGCGTGGGCCAAGAGTTCTTTGGAACTCTCAAAGTGTTCATGATAAAGCAAGAGAAAACCCTAGTTTCCAAAAGGTTAAAGTGCAGGAGCTGTTTGTGATCCCGAGATTCAGGTTTCAGTCCAAATTGCAGCTTGAAATTCCCCAGCCATGTGTGCAGCGAGACAGCATTTTGGCTGCTGAAATGCAATGCAGGTAGGGAGATGGCAGCGGGAGGGTCGTAGAGACTGACACAATGACAATGAGACTGACACTGAAATACTGGAAAGGCCAACTGTAGTAACTGTGACGTCTGTGTGTATGACAACAAGCTGCAGTGTTGCACTATTTCTGGAAGTTCTGTGGTGCCAAGACAATACTTTCAAGAATGGCATAAAGAGCAGCAGGTTATCAAAACACGGAGTCTGCAAGCGTCTCCACACTTTAAGATACTGAGAACCATTCTTAAGATAAAATCTAGTTTAAAGGTTTCTTGTTAATCGCATGATTATAAGCTTCAACCTCACATCATTCCTCCCAGTCTCATGTAGAAACTATTGTGAAACAGTTATTCATCAGTCACATCTATATCTGTCTCACAAGCTACATTGTTGTTATCTCCTTGACAAACCTGAGACTTTAACAATGAAGTACAATACTTATGGTTCTTAGTACTGTAGGCCTGGTGTGAGGGAAGGAAAGAGGCAGGAACTTGCTATCAGACCACTGCTTCCTGCAACCCTTTGACTGCCTCCAGCTCAAGATTTTAATGACAAATTGTTCTCTGCTGTTATTGTAAAGAAATGGTTCTTTGTGATTGAATATGCAAGACTTACACTGAATAACTACTTCAGAACAAGAGCTACTGGTGTTTGATTCTGAAATGAGTGCCACATACTTTGATTAAACTAGAGAACATCAAGAAAAGAGGCATTTAGTTTTAAACTGTCCTATTTTAAAACAATCCTGAACCTGGATTTCAGACTGGAAGGCTCACTGAGATTAAGAGACTAGACACTCATCTTAAATCTCTCTCATGAACAAAAGCTATAGTGTGTGTTTGTGTGTGGGGGGGGGGTTGCATATATATATGTACAGTACAAAGTTTAATGATGCTCTTCCCATGCCTTAGATCAGGGGTTCTCAAACTGGGGGTTGGGACCCCTCAGGGGGTCGCAAGGTTATTACTTGGGGGGGTTGCGAGCTGTCAGCTTCCACCCCAAACCCCGCTTTGCCTCCAGCATTTATAATGGTGTTAAATATATAAAAAAAAGTGTTTAATTTATTTGGGGGGAGTCACACTCAGAGGCTTGCTATGTGAAAGGGGTCACCAGCACAAAAGTTTGAGAACCACTGCCTTAGATTGTAAGCTCTTCGGAGCAAGGATCACCTTTTGGGTTTGTATTTGTACAGCACCTAGCACAAAGGGGTCCTGGTCCATGATTGGAGCTCCCAGGTTCTAGAAATAACTCACTCACTCAGCCATAAAGAGATATTTAGAATTTAGTCAAGCTTAAATAACTTTTAAATATTTAGTATTTTGAGTGATCATGGTTCACAACTAGTTTTTACTCTGCATTTTTGTGAAAGGGCTTATAAAAGCCTTCTTTGTATTTTAGCACTGTAGATGCATTACACAGAAATAACCAACACTACTATGAAGAAAACAGTTAAGAATTAGGGATTCCCTTTAACTTTGCCTCCATTTGCTATTTAGATTCCTTTTCTTAACTGTTTAGCAAATGGCACTATTGTTACTGAAAATAAGGCGGCCAACTTTGAGGACAAGCCAATAAAAGAGATATTCATTAGTCTAGTCTGAGCGGGGAAAGGAAACTTCTAGCTAGAACTAGTTCCACAGAAGCACATTATTTGGGGAAGTGAGGAATACAAGGGGCTACGGTAGGAATTTTTCCTTCTACAGATAAGGCAGGATATTAACAAGTTCTGTGGGAAGGCTTGCATGTTTCAGATTCCTAATGTATCAAGGGTTTACCTGGAGCAGTGGATCTCACAGGTGGAGTCTTCCTCTTGGCTAGGAAATTCCTCAGCTGTGCCTGTTTAACTGGGGACAATTTGGCTGCAAAATGGAGAAAAAAATCACTAGTCTATAGAAACCATGGAGATTCAGTTAAAAGTCATTTTTAGAATGTGCAGGTGGGGGAAAAAAAACAGAACAATGAGTTACCAGGTGCTTTTGGCAGAGGCTTGGCATACGATTCCAAGGTAGTTTTCACCAAGGCACTGCGCAGGCTCTCAAGGTCACTGTCAAAGCTGAAACAAGACAGAGCGGTGAAACAAAAGACAGGTCCTGCAAGAGGAATAGCCATATATCTGCCCCACATAAGCAGCTGTATGGGAATGAGAAGGAACCACAGGCTCATGTGGAAACACCATAATTTGATGCCCAACTCACCTGGAAGGGCTAAAGGACACAGGATTGTCTATCTGCATATGCCTCAATGACACTGCTTTACAACAGCCATTGTTGAATGCCACCAGAACCTCTTTAGATGTTGCAATATTTAAACGCATGCACCAAGACCTTAAGTTACTTATGGAAAAAAATCAAATGGCTAATAAATTCCCTCTTGTCCTAAATTAAAATTCTATTGTAGTCCTCATGAGACATGACAATGGTAGATCATTTTTGAGGCTACATTTTCACAGTGTTTTCATTTCTGTGAGAGCCCATCTTTCATAGAGAGACACACCGATATATTAAAACAAGCTATCACAAAATACAACAGAATTAATTTTCACGCCTATATGAGGAGCACCTGTGTTACTGGTGAGCAGAATTTGCATATTTACAGCCCATGCTCATTTTTGAGGATTCCCCCCCCTCCCCAACATCTCTACACTCAATTATATCTACAAAGCATGATTATTAAGTCTGTTTTGGACATGCACTTTCATACATTACTATTGGGAAGAGACTTAACTCAATACACTTCTTGCTACAACCTGCAAATATTACACATACCTTTGAGAACTGCTAAGAGAAGACGTGTCACTGGGCATACTCCATTGAGAAGTCTGATTATATAAGCGGAGCTGCTGCAGGCTGTCCACCAGGTGATTCAGCCTCTTCCTCTGCTGATTAATTATTTCACGATTATTAGCAAGTGTGTTAAACAAAGTCTCTCGCTCAGGAACAATCAGGCGCCTGGAAACAAGAAGAAACAAAACAGGAAAAGATGAGAAGACCATTAGACACCTAGCTGCAAGTGCATGTGCATACATACACAGGTTTATTTCATCTACTGACTTCAGACGACTTCAGCCCCCAAACCACATTTTGGTTTGAATATCAAGGCAGCACAGGTCAGTTGTGTATTTCTCTTTGTAGTACACTGCAAGTTTATTAATTTAACATGTAGGTACTTGTTCAACAAAAGGGCTTCATTACCAGTCTCCCCTGGATATGTTTAGTGCATACAAAGCCTATTTTACAGACATTTGGGAAAGTGGAATTTATAGGATGTAGAGAATTTGCTGGAAAGCATCTAGCAAAGTCAGTCACAGTTAAATAGTCCGCAGTCTGAACTTTTAAATACAGGCAAAAATGGCTCAGTCAAATGTTGTTCACAAACTCTTTGAAAAAGTTTTGGAGTGGTAATCATAAAATGCCTTTTGTCTATTTATTAATGTCCTATTCCTAATTCATTAGTATGCTCCTTAGACAGAGTAATTTTCTATTCCAATTTCACTCACTTACTTTTGGGTTTTTTTCTGTTCCAGATGCCGGTCCCACTCCAAATCCAGAACATCATTCACATCCTGAACAGCAAACTTCACATACTGGTGTAAGCGTCTAATTTCCTACCAAAGAGAAAAAAATGAGAATCTTTCAATTCTCTACGGCAGTGGTTCCCAAACTTGTCCTGCCACTTGTGCAGGGAAAGCCCCTGGCAGTTTGTTTATCTGCCACGTTTGCAGGTTCGGCCGATTGCGGCTCCCAGTGGCCGTGGTTCACTGCTCCAGGCCAATGGGAGCTTCTGGAAGTGGCAGCCAGGAAGTCCCTCGGCCCGTGCCGCTTCCAGCAGCTCCCATTGGCCTGGAGCAGCGAACTGCGGCCACTGGGAGCCGCCATCGGCCAAACCTGCGGACGCAGCAGGTAAACAAACCGTTCCATCCCGTCAGGGGCTCTCTCGGCACAAGCGGTGGAACAAGTTTGGGAACCACTGATCTATGGGAATCTTAAATCCAATGAAGTAAATTAAAGACTCTGTAAAAGAGCCAAAATAGAAGTCATGCAGGACACTCTTACATGTTCACATCTAGAAAATCTAAATCAGAATGGCAGAACCCTATACAGTGGAACTCTGTTTTACTAATCCAATCTGTCACTAGCTTACTGTCTGCCCTTGAGCAAGCCAACTTCTGTACCTCAGCTTCCTGCTCTCTACCAGTGCAAAGTGTTCAAGATGAAGTGTGTTACAAATGTTAAGTATTACACAGATCAAACCTCACTTTTCTAGAGCCATTTCCTACTGATGATGTGCTTGTCCCTAGTTTACATTACCTTTAGAAACCAGCAAAGTGATCAAAAATTTCAGGTTCTGTTACCTAGGTACTCATGTGGCCCCGCCCCAATCACTCAAGGATCTGAGCTCTTCCCAAGCACTTAAGAACCTCTCCTCCCAACACCCACTATCTTCACATTACAGATAAAGCACTGAGGCACATGGGATATTAAAGTGACTAGCCCAAGGCCACAGAGTTCATTAGTGTATCTGACAACAGAACCCAGACATCTCTAGTCCCAGTTCAGTGCACCAAATGTAAAACTATCCTTCACCCTGCCTTCATTCTTCTCACATGCCACAGCATGAAAATGCCTAGTAGAACTCTGCCTTTGTGTAGTGGAGGTGCATGCAATGGGAAGTTTAGTTTTACTGATTTCAAGAGTGCCCATTTAAATATAAATATCAAAATGAGATGGGATGCCAAAATCTATGCCTGTGACAGGATTCCATTGTAACTGGTTTTAAGATTAACACAAGGCTCTAGTAAGACAGACCAGGCCAACATGAAACTGAGTCCAGCTCTGCTGCTGACCCAGGGTTATACATTGAGCCCTGGTCTACGCTACGAAGTTAGGTCGAATTTAGCCGCGTTAGGTCAATTTTATAAGCAATGCAGCTACACAATCAACTCTGTTCCGTCAACTTAAAGGGCTCTTAAAATCGACGGCTGTACTCCTCCCCGACGAGGGGAGTAGTGCTAAAAATTGACCTTCTTGGGTTGAATTTGGGGTAGTGCAGATGCAGCATTGTGCAATTTGATGGTATTGGCTTCCGGGAGTTATCCCAGAGTGCTCCAATGTGACCGCTCTGGACAACTCTTTCAACTCTGATGCACTAGCCAGGTACACAGGAAAAGCCCCAGGAACTTCTGAATTTCATTTCCTGTACGGTCAGCAGCACAGGTGACCATGCAGTCCCAGAATCGCAAACAAGCTCCAGCATGGAGCCAAGGGGAGACACTGGATCCGATTGCTGTATGGGGAAAAGAATTTGTGCAGGCAGAACTCCGATCAAAAAGAAGAAATGCTAATTTATGCCAAAATCACACAGGGCATGGAGGAGAGAGGCTACACCAGGGACACACCAGTGCCACGTGAAAGTTAAGGAGCTCAGGCAAGCCTACTACAAGACAACGGAGGCAAATGGTCGCTCTGGGTCAGAGCCCCACAGATGCCGCTTCTATGATCAGCTGCATGCCATTCTAGGGGGAGGGACCCTACCAGTACCCCACCACTGTCCGTGGACACCTACAAGGGGGGAGTCTCATGCAACACGGAGGAGGATTTTGTGGATGAGGAAGAAGAGGAGGAGAATGAGAATGCGCAGCAGGCAAGAGGAGAATCCGTTCTCCCCGGCAGCCAGGACCTTTTCATCACCCTGGAGCCAATACCCTCCCAAGGCGGGTTCCCGGACCCTGATGGAGCAGAAGGCACCTCTGGTGAGTGCACATTTGTAACTACACTACAGGGGTTAAAAGCAATTGTGTTTAAAGTTTGATTTGCCCTGAAGAATTGGGATGCATTTGTGGCCAGTACAGCTACGGGAAAAGTCTATTAACGTGTCTGGGGATGGAGCAGGAATCCTCCAGGGACATCTCCATGAAGCTCTCCTAGAGGTACTCTGAAAGCCTTTGCAGAAGGTTTCTGGGGAGGGCTGCCTTATTTCGTCCTCCATGGTAGGACACTTTACCACGCCAAGCCAGTAGCAAGTAGTCTGGAATCATTGCAGTACAAAGCATGGCAGCGAAGGGTCCTGGGTTTTGGTCGCATTCAAGCAACATTCGGTCTTTATCTTTCTGTATCAGCCTCAGGAGAGTGATATCATTCATGGTCACCTGGTTGAAATAAGGGAATTTTTGTAAGGGAACAGTAAAAGGACCCCACTCATGTTGGGCTGTTTGCACTTGGCTAAAAGGGATCATCCTGGAGAACAGCCACACAGTGGGGGGAAGGGTGTGCTGCACATCCAACCCAAAACCACAGCCCCTCCTTTTAAACAGCAAACCCAACTGGCATTGCTTCCTATGGGAAAGGAGGGTACTTCAATTTGAAACCATTCCCACGTTATGAAGGCAGAAGAAGCCAACCCCGCGTACCCTTTGGCTTACCATGGCCGCCTGGAAACCGAATTCTGTTGCCCAGCCACGTGTGATGTGTCACCATACCGGCAGGCACTCAATATAAAAGGCAAAATGCAACCTTGTACCTAAAACACATGTGCTGTCTGCTGTGAATTGCTTGATTCACTGTGAAAGTCTCCCTTTTGTTCTCAGAAATGTATTTTCTTAAATTTTACTCTCCCTTTTTATCCCCCTCGCAGGTGCAAATGTTTCTATGCTCCCCATATCAACTCCGTCTCTGAGGTCATCGCAGATTAGAAGGCAAAAAAAAATACTCGTGATGACGTCTTCCAAGCTCATGCAGTCCTCCCGCACTGATAGGGCACAGCTGAACACATGGAGGCATTCGGTTGCAGAGGTCAGGAAAGCATACAGTGAGCATACAAGAGCACAGTCCGCCGCTGCATCCATTGTATAACTGCCTGCTTTCCTCGCCAAGTTCCATATCCTCCTCACCCAGACGCCCAAGAATGCGGGGGGCTGGGGGGAGCCCCCTCCGGGTACACAGCCACTCCAGAGGATGGCCCAAGCAACAGAAGGCTGTGATTCAAACAGCTTTGATTTGTAGTGTGGCTACAATAAGCAATGTGGCCTTGTCCTTCCCTTCCCTCCCCCCCCCCCCCCCACCCGGGCTACCTTGTCAGTGATCTCCCGAAAGACTGCATGGATTCAAAACAATAGGGACTTTATTTCCTTTGCCAGCTGTGGTGGAAGGGGGATTGGCTTACAGGGAAGTAAATTCAACAAAGGGGGCAGTTTTGCATTGAGGAGAAAAACACACAACTGTCACACTGTAGCCTGGCCAGTCATGAAACTGTTTTTCAAAGCCTCTCTGATGCGCAGCGCGCCTAGCTGTGCTCTTCTAATCGCCCTGGTGTCTGGCTGTTCAAAATTGGCCGCCAGGCCATTTGCCTCAACCTCGCCATAAACGTCTCCCCATTACTCTCACAGATATTATGGAGCACACAGCAAGCAGCAATAACAATGGGAATATTGGTTGCGCTGAGGTCTAACCTAGTCAGCAACCCGCACCAGAGAGCTTTTAAACATCCAAAGGCACATTCCACCACCATTCTGCACTTGCTCAGCCTATAGTTGAACTGTTCCTTACTACTGTGTACGGCTTCATGAGCCTTGGGAGCAAGGGGTAAGCTGGGTCCCCAAGAAAAACTATAGGCATTTCAACATCCTCAACGGTAATTTTCTGGTCTGGGAAGTAAGTCCCTTCTTGCAGCTGTTCGAACAGTCCGGAGTTGCTAAAGATGCGAGCGTCAGGCACCTTTCCCGGCCACCTCATGTTGAAGTCAGTGAAACGTCCCTTGTGATCCACCAGTGCTTGCAGCACCATTGAGAAGTATCCCTTGCGGTTTATGTACTTGGATCACAGCAGCCCCCACGGTAGATTTGCCCACTTCAGACTGATTCCTGACTGACCTGTAGCAGTCAGGTGTTGCAAGCTTCCACAGGGCTATCGCCACTTGCTTCTCAACTGTCAGGGCAGGTCTCATCCTGGTATTCCTGCGCTTCAGGGTGGGGGAAAGCAACTCAAGAAGTTCCATGAAAGTGGCCTTACTCATGCGAAAGTTTCGCAGCCACTGGGAATCAAAGACCTGCAACAGTATGCAGTCCCACCATTCTGTGCTTGTTTGCCGGGCCCAGAATCGGTATTCCACTATCAAGCAGCCCCACTGCCACCACAATGTCCCAAATTGCCACAGCCCATGCTTTCAGGAACATCTGTGTCCATGTCCTCCTCACAATCGTCTTCGTGCTGGCGTCTCCCAGCCAGGTACTGAACATATTGCAGGATAATGCGTGAGGTGTTTACAATGCTCACAACACCAGCGCTGAGATGAGCGGGCTCCATGCTTGCCGTGCTATGGCGTCTGCACGGGTAACCCAGGAAATAAAGGCGCCACATCATTGTTTGCCGTTGCTTTCAAGGAGCGAGAGGGGTGACTGATGACATGTACCCAAAGCCACCTGCGACAATGTTTTTGCCCCATCAGGCATTGAGAGCTTAACCCAGAATTCCAATGGGCAGCGGGAACTGTGTGATAGCTACCCACAGCGCACCACTCCGTGAGTTGATGCTAGCTGCTGTATTGAGGACGCACTCCGCCGACCTATTGCGCTTAGTGGGGACATACACAATCGACTGTATAAAATCGCTTTCTAAAAATCGACTTCTATAAAATCGACCTAATTTCGTAGCGTACACATACCCTGAAAAGCACAACTCCATCTTGTAACTATGAGCACTAATGTAGCAACAGCTCTCAGGTGAGTGAGTTGATGTGTTCAAACATCAAAGAAACCCCATGATCTTTAAAACTCTGCTAAAAGCTCGTATAAGAAGTTGGTCAAGTGAATATTCTTATGCTAACATTCTGCACCCAGGAGATGTAAGAATGGCACTGACTAAGCAAAGTTTCACAGACAAAAAGGATCAAGAAGATGGGAGGCAGACTCTTTCAGAGAGTTTAGCTGAAAATCCTCTGTCCTTACTCCTGTCTCAATTTTCCTCCTTCTCTCCCCTTCTGCCATCCTTCCCCATGTTCTTTTTTCAAGGTCTGTGCAGTCAGCTCTTAAAACCAGGTTGTCATACCTTTAAAGTCACACATGCTACTTTGCAAAATGGAGAAACAAGGCAAGTTGGACCATGAAAGAATCTACAGCACCCAGGGGAATTTTAGTAAAATCTGAAGGAGAAAGTGGCTATTCTTTTCAATACAGCAATATATGAATAAATATATGTATAGAACATTTTCTTTTCCTGGTCCTGGATGGGATTCCAACAGGCCCCATGTCAGCAATGAACACTATACCAAAAACAAAATATGTCTCTCTATATAAGGACTACATACAAACATGCAATACTGCGAATTAGGAAGGTAGATATTTTCCCTTTAATAGAAATCTGAAATTGCATGCAAAGTGGTGCACTCTGATGTGACATTAACTGCCATACCATTAATTTTTAGTAGCATAAAACCATTTTAAAATTACTATAACACAAAAAGGTACCCTCAACTGCCTAGTCACACTCCCTGAGATGAGCATGCTTTGTCTATAGGGAACCAAGAACTAGATAAGTATCACAATTATAGCACACACTTATTTTACTTTCCCTGATGTACTTGTCATAGTTCAGGGCAACTGTACCTGTATTCCCCCTCCATGGCCCAGTAAGGGCACCACTCTTAGGTTTCCGGCTATAAGCCATCACACCTCTTGCGTGGAGAAATGCGTCGCTCCCCCTCCCAACTGGGGTTTGTTCAAGCTGAGCAGTTCCCTGATCACCGAGTTCCCCAGCAAGCCAGACTGCACAGAGAGGCCTGCATCTGCACTTTGCTTTCTCTCCAAAGGCTATGAACAGGTTAACTGCCCCCCAGTTATAAATTACCACACCGCTCTTTCTAAGCAAGCATAATTATTCTTACAATGAAAGCATTACTGAAAACTACAAAGTTCCTATATGGATGCTAGAAAGCTCATCAGAGGTCACCTATCAGTCTTACGGTACCTTCATAGGAAAATCCTTGCAGCCCTTCCCAGGCCGCCTTGGAGAGTAGGTTCTATCCATTTGCTGGATCAGAAAGCAGGCCCTGAGTCAATTTAAACCTCAGGCTATTTATGCAAAAGTCCTTTCTTTGTCTGTTAACCTCTGGATAATCCAGTTTAAACCAGTATATGCTAGCCTCTCCAGGTGGTAGTATCTCTCTAGCAGTGCTACAATCGGAATGAAATTACCTAATCACCCCTCCCCCCCCCCCCCCCCCCCCCCCACACACACACAGTTTTTAGTTGCTGGACGGCTGTGGTCACCATTCCCCATGGTAGAACATATAATCCCTGGCCCACAATGATACATAAACTTAATACAGTAAAATCTCCCAGAGATACTTTAGGAAATTGCCTGGGGGAGAGATGTACTTTATCCTGGTTTCTTTTATCTCTTTCAAAGCCTTTTGAATATTTTGGGAAATTTTCCATTGCGATCAGGCATTTAGAACACCATTTAGTTTTATGCTCTGCCATCCATGAAATTAACCACAATATTGTAAGCCATTATAAATCATTAAATTGCTCCGCAAAGCATTTGCGAAAGATAAAAATTATTCTGAAAAGGTTTTATGAAGTGCTTAAAAAAAAAATTAACTGGCACTTGCCAAAAAAATTCACTTAAGTAACCATTATTGGTTAGACTAGGGTACTGGGAGTCAGGAGCTCTATTTGCAGCTCTGCCATTGACTCTGATCTTGGGCAGGTCACTTCACTTCTGCAGGTCTCTGGTTCCCCCCCATCTATACATAGCAGTGTTAGGGGTGTAATGTCTGCAAAGTACTTTGAGATTGTTGAGTACTTTGAGACACTATTAAATCATACTGTTGTTACACTGTGCTGAAGCAATGTGAGTGTGGCAGGCCAAAGCTTCTGGGCAACCTACATTCAAGCCTCAATTAGTCGCATTTTATTTTAAAACTCCAGTTTAAAAGTAGCGAGCAGGCTTTATACCTGAAGTTGTGCTTCACTTTTGGGGTCCAATGGTTTCTTATACAGCAGATGTAAATATCCCAAGTTATGATTTCTCTCGTTCTGTTCTCTAGCATCTTCCACCCCAGCAAAGCCCTCCAGCAGGGTCGTCTTCAGAATGCTGATATCTCCATGTAGGGACTGTGAACAGATGAAGAGATGAGCCAGATCTCAACGAAAGACCTTAACGGTGCCGTTCGCATCAGTACCCATTTGCGTTTCAGCAAAAGTGTTTACTTTCAGGAACAATTGGGTATGCCCACGCACACTGAAGCAGCACATCCAGACATCTCAGCTACATAGTTCAACACTTAACAGGTTAAGCAAAGACATCTACCCCCGAATGCTAGCCTTGAAGGTCTCAACCAATGCATAAACATTTGGGAGAAGTTCTGGTGTGCTACTTACCTCTGTTGTCTCTTTAATCTCTAAGAGAAAGGTGTGAAGGTCATGAGACTCTGTCCGCAGCTTCTTCATCTCCTCAGCAGTGCCGACTTGGAAACAGGCATTAGAAGTTCGGGCCTTCAGCTCTTCCATCTCCTTTTGGAAATGGGCAATCTAAAGAGCCAGAGGGTAAAGAAAGTTCAACCATTGTGACATGACTTGCTTCTGGAACAAATGTTACTGCTCTGGGGCTGGCTAATATATTTATACAGCCATGAATGCATGATAATTTACAGACAATAAAGGCAGGTCTCTTGCATTCCCTTCCAACCCAAGGAAGAGAGCCCTATATTCCCAACATAAATTTAATGCTAGCAGCTTAAGCAGCCAAACAGGGGTGACAGTATTTAAAGAAGTGGTTCAGAGTATAATGGAAAGATCTCCCATGGTAACTAAGTACTGAAGAGGCAGCAAAGAGTCCTGCGGCACCTTATAGACTAACAGACATATTGGAGCATAAGCTTTCTTGGGTGAATGCCCACTTCGTTGGATGCAGCATGCATGAAGTGGGCATTCACCCACGAAAACTTATGCTCCAATATGTCTGTCAGTCTATAAGGTGCCACAGGACTCTTTGCCGCTTTTACAGATCCAGACTAACACGGCTACCCCTCTGATGCTTAAGTAATGAAGGACACTAATGGAATATGAAAGAGTGACAGATGACCACACGCCTGTACAGGGATATTTTTAGAAGTTGGAAGACAAAAATCCTTGAAAATCTCACCTCCTCTCTGATTCCTGCTATGACAGGGTCCGAATCCTTCCACTGATGGACCTGTTTTTCTAACCCAGCGCTGGACAATGCTGACCTTCCCTAGAAAGCCAGGTGTTGAGAATGTAAACTTATCAAAATGAAAATCTTTATTACCAACCAACATCTGCTCCTAGAAATAGTTTGTGTATAAAGTAATTTAAGATGCATAAACTGTCCTATGGAACAACTCTCACAAGCACAAATGTTCACCTAAACAATAAACTGAAAATGATATCTAAGCATTCAAACAACGCTGCGGAGATTTAACCACATTGAACATATTAAAGCTGTTGGAAATCATGGCTAAATCTTTATGCACCACTTGGAGTTATCCCTTTCACTATATTTTCTAATATTGTTAAATAGTCAAAGCAGCTCAGAATTTTCAAGGAATTACATCTTTCTGCTGATAAAAAGATGTGATTCCACATTTCCACACAGCACAAAGCATTAGTTATAGCTCTGTTTATTACATCAGACTGCAAACCATGTCAGAGCTCCAGCTTCCCAAAATTACATAGCATATCAGTCTAATTTTGATAGTTTGAGACTTAGATCTCAGTTCACTGGTCCCTTGACCTAACAGCATTAAATCAGTCCACGACTAAAGTAAATCACAGGTCAGAGAAATTTCTCAGCTCCTGCATAATCTGCTTAAGTTCTCTTAACCTGAATAGAGCTTGATTTTGTTGCAGGAGGGGTGATTCTGGCTGTCTTCAGTAGATTAGATGCTGCAGGCACATTCTGAGCAGGCCGCGCCACTAGAATTTAAAGAGAAAAATAACTATAGACAAACACATATAGTTCTCTAAAAAACAGGTTGATCATTGGAGATGGGACATGCCCACTGTTGGGGACATTCTGATCACTAGAAGGAAGGGTACAAACCCTAACAGCGCATTTCAACAAGTCCACCCCCCTAAAATGACGCATCAATCTACATCAAGTCAGCAAGGTTCTACAAGCCTAATCCACTACCCTTGCTCCCAGACCTCAGACACAGGACAGATGACTTGGAACTGAAGAACAGGTTCCAGTCTGGCAAGCACGTTCCCCAAATTCCACCCACACTTTTTATTTGTGGGAGTAGTTTGGATGAACTTTGACTCTCATGAAAGTGAGACCAATGGCTAGACTGGCTATAGAACAGGTAGGTGCTCCTCAAGAATTCCTCCTTCCCAACTGCAAGAGCTCTGCTAATACTACTACTCAGTATTAACATGTGGCATCCCTTCGTCCAATGCTAGACAGAGTTTACTACTTTTCAAGTCTGATCTCTACCACCCTGGCAATTTCAATCCTGGACAACTCCTGCCAGAGACAGCTAATCACATGATAATATGAGAAATGGAATAACATTAACTTGTTAACAGGATGAGATTTAGTTTAATTTCGTTTGTGATCAGTTTGAACTCTGGCCATTAGAGATGGAAGGTAATGCATTAAGTCACTGCAGCAGAGCAAACACATTTTGGCAATATAATGAGCTGAATTAGTCCACTGAAGGCGCAACAGCTTCTAGGTGAAGATACGAAGCTAAATAGGTTTTAGAGTAGCAGCCGTGTTAGTCTGTATCCGCAAAAAGAAAAGGAGTACTGAATGCATCTGATGAAGTGAGCTGTAGTTTATGAAAGCTTATGCTCAAATAAATTTGTTAGTCTCTAAGAAGCTAAATAGGTTACTTGAGACAATGAATAGTTATCCCTGTGGGGAATGAGGGGCAAAGGGGAAACCCTTCCAGTTCCAGTATTATGCTCATTGCACTATATAGTTTGCAGTTTAAAGACGGGCTATGGTTCCTGAAGTCTCCCAATCTGCACTAGCTGAAAGCAGCACAGAGAAAACCTCTCATGCTCACTTTATACCTGGTAAGATAGAAATTTGCAAAAAAAAGAATCTAGCCTTAGCCTCAATGTCATACTTGTTGCAGACACAGGAGTGGATGCCTTCATTGGGGTGGCAGGTGAAGCTGAGAGTGGTGTGGACTGGCTTAGGGGCCCTCCAGGAATAGGTTTGGAGGTAGTGGAGAATGAAAACATCGTGGAGCTGTTGTGACTGCTGCTGCCAGCAGAAGCAGATGTGTCTATGGCAGTGAACCTGAAAGACAAAAGGGCAAATATTTCAGCACCCTGAACTGGACATAACTTACTCTTATATACTCAAAATAAAGCATTAACATCTAAAGAGGAGACAGTTTTTCAACTTTCTGAATCAGTACTGGGACTCAATATCCAGATACCAAGTACGGTTCTAGCTGGCAGTGAAGATGGGAAGAAGCCATTCAGGGAATATGGATGAGACTGAATAGCAGAAGGAGCAGGTGATGTTTTCAGAGGATGGAAAATTGGTGAAAGGACAAAGTGGACTCAGGGACAATCACCGAACGGGGGCTTTTACACCTCGTCCCAGAATGTTGGATTCAAGAGGCATGTGTAACCCAGACAATCTATTCGGAGAAGGTTCCGTGGCTCACATGGCACGGCTTGTGGCTGCTATAATGGGTAACTGCACAGACAATGTCATGAAGGAGAATGGTCTTGGTGAAGGTTATTTGATACTTGGCTCCTGCTGCCTCAGCCACCAGAGCAGAACTGTGTGGAGACTATTTCCCCACAGAACTGCCAGAGCTGTGTAGGAGTCAGCTCTGGATCAGGGAATTGCTCCGTTCTAGGAATCATCCCACCCCCAGTTACATCAGACACAGAGGAAAATTAATAACCAGCAGCCTTAAAACCTGAGCTATACATCAAATGAAACTAGTGCTGACACTGTAAGGTCTGTCAAGTATTACTTTTAAAAGGCAAATGCTGCAGGAGAACAGGAACTTCCATTTATCTTAAAAACCAGGACCAGCACTTGAGATGAATATTCAGCTGATTCAGGAATTGATCACCTTGTTTGTCTTTAACATTAACTTTAAAGAAGCTTTAAAAGCTACAGCCAGAGATCTTAGTGGAAGTAGATTTTCTAATTTAAAAATAATTCTTAGAACCATTAGAAATTTCCTTATACAAATATAAAGAACTGATCTCATTAAACCCCAGCTTCAATTAACATTTCCTTTGGTGTTCTAGTCTCTTCCCTTTAAAACAGAGTGAGTTAAGGGAATTAAATATCTGTGGAGACAGACAGTGGGCTTTGGAGACACAATAACTCTTTGCACCGGTGACTCAAATCCAATTCATATGGATGCTGATCAGAAGCAGTTATCCTCCAATTGCTTGTGTGAAGTGAGTTTGGAGGTCTCAGGTCCAGTTCTCAATGAACAAATGTCAGCATAAAAAAACCACTGTTACCTCTTATTGAAAGGCTCAGTAGAGAGAGAAAAGAATGATAGGGACCTAGAAAACAAATTACTCTCTCACCGCTAGGTCAGGGGTGAGGCACATGAGCGAACAGTGGAGGAAGCCTGCATTGCTACTACCCATTCTGTACCTGCTCTGGACACAGAGAATTTCAAATTGCGATGGTGTTAAATTGGTACCTTTCACTAGTATTAACAAAACCAAGAGACAAGATTATGAAAAAAAGAGATAAAAGTACTAGGTATATCGCAAGCTGGTGCTGTGCAAGTTTTGCTGCTTTATGAGTACAACCTATGACAACTCCACTATTCCAACCTCATATCTATGACAAAGCCTTGGGTAGAGAAGGCTTTCCTTAGGACTCCATCTGGAGTATAGAGGATCCCCCTAGAAAAATCACAAACTGGTAACAGCTGTGTGATCTTAGTAACTATCACCATATGCTACACATTCCCAAACTGATTTAAGCACTGCCCACCCTTTAAATAAGCCATCAGCCTGTACTTACTTCTCGCTTAGGTTTACTTTGACAGTAGATGCTGTAGGGGTGAAACATGGTTTCTGTCCGGCAGATGTGGTAGACAGTGGTGGCACAGGTGCGCTGTCTGTAGTTGGTTTAAAATTTGTAGATCCAAAAGAGAAGGAGTTGGCTGTAGCTGCCATGGGGCCTGCAGCAGGGGAAGGAATCATGGAAGCTTTGGAAGAAACAGAAGAGAAAGAGAAAGCAGCTGCTCCAGTTAGACTGGAACCCAGAGCTTGCTTGGAAACATCTGATGCAAACGGATATGGTGGGGGGTCCCCAGACATAGAGCCAGATGTCTTTACAGCTGAAGATGTAAAGGAAAAAGTGGCTGCTCCACCACCAGCAGAAAGCAGACAAGAGGCTGAAGATGCAGGAGCAAGAGGATCTGAGGCAGGAGTGACAACTGGTGCAGTTTCAAACTTTGAAGGAGCAGGAGGGGTGGTCGGGGTTGTAGCAGTACTTCCTGAAGAAAAACAATTGGACCAAGTTAGTATTCTATCATTAAAGGAAGGAAGTATTGCAAGCCAAATACTGTTCATTGTGGACAGTAAAATTCAATCACACTACAGAGACTGACATCACCACAAAATGACAGGGAGGAAGGGGTTTCAGTCTCCAAGTCAAGCCGCTGAGATATTGAATGGACAAAACCCAAGACCTGCTCGATACTACCATTTTCCCAAGCCATTCTGAATTAATTCAGTCTGGAATTTCCAGTGAAAAGGCTTCACCATTTCTCCATCAGTTTTGATGTGGTGTGTTTCATCCCATATAAAGCAGCCTGCCAGAGCACAAGTCTACTATGGATGCAAAGAGAGGCATAATGCCAAATTAAGGCATATTGTTCCAAGCGGTAAAAACAAATGTTTAGATTTAAAAAAGAAACTGGTAGCTTTGCACTGAAACATCACTCCATGTATATAGGGAAGTGAAACAGAGAATGAATTAATCTGCCCAGGATGGCACAAGGAGCCCCCTAATCTACATTTTACACACACTGTAATATGCTCAACATGCCTATTAGACTATTTACTTCCCACCAGTTTTCCAATGCTATTGTTGCAGTTGATCCGAAACCTGTTTCAATAAGCCCTCATGATCACAAACAAAGCATCTAACGCATGTCACGGCCCCATGAAGAAACAACATATGGGAAGAACACAAAAGTTATTTAGGACAGGCACTCTTTTTGTTCCATGTTTGTACAGTATCTAGCACAATGGGACCCATGACTGGGGAGGTCATAAGTGCTACTGCAACACCAATGATACATAACACCACAACGAGAGTGCCCAAGATGCCTTCTTGAAAGATACAGGTTATGGCAGTTGGTTTGCCACATAGTTGCAGCCCTGTACCCCAAAAGTGACTGGGTATAAGTGTACAGTTTGAGAAATGCTTTGGGTTCCCTATGTACATTTACACAGCTGGTGGAATGGAACCTTGAGCATGGAAACCATCATGAGCTGGTTACTACATGCTATATGCTGGGGCACAGGCTTGTTTTATTTCACAAAAGCCTCCTGGCGGTCCCCCTCTAACTACCTGGATAGCAAGCTTAACAGCTAAGTATTTCCAAGTGCCACAAATTAAAGCAAAAGCCTCTTCCCCACACATGGCAGCACCCACCTGCTGCTTTTGGTGCTCTCTCCCCTTCTATTGACAGTTGGTCTGGGGTCACTATGAGCGATCGGACACCTGGGTTTTGATTGATCATGTAAAATGGACACAGCACTCCATCCGTAGAGAGCAATATTAGAACTGGAGCTGCAGGGAGGGTCTTCTCATCACCTGCAAAAGACCACACAGCAGGCTAATGACACTGTCAAAGTCACCTGCCTTCATTGCCACCATCATCACCCCAAATCCCTCATACTTGACTTTCTTACCATCTCACATCAAAGCTACTTATTCTCTAGAACATGTACTATGATTTTTTTTATATGTAACCATTTGCTTCCAATAGTTCTACTTGCTATCTCTTGACTCTCTATTCATTGTTAAATAAACTTATACTTGATTTCAGTATAAACACATGTAAGTGTTAAGCGGAGCGGTGATCCGAGGTGAAACTGTAAGTTGGAGTGCACTGTTTCTTTGGAAGCAGCGAATGTGTGACTATCCAGTGAATCCAGGGACACTCCAAGGAGACACTTGGAGGGCTCAGTGGTTGCAGCATGCCCATCGCTAACCTGTATGCCTAGAGGGGAGTGCTTGTATTGTCTGCGGCTGGTGGAACTGGAGAGCTGACCCCCTGCAGGCACAGACAAAGCTTCCTCATGCTATAGGAAGGTGGTCGTGAGGTACCTCACAACTCTGGGTACTCCTGGCAGAGCCGTCCCTTGGGTAGGGCGAATTGCAGCGACCTCTCCGGGCCCCGTGCTTTAGGGGGCCCCACGCTTCGCCATCACAGCTCCCCCGCCCCATGTGCCCACCCTGGCCCCACCATTATTCAAATGCAGAGGCCGGGGAATGTGGGGGTCCCAGCCCAGGCTGGGCAGGAGCAGCATCCTCACCCAGCGGACAGGCACCCCTGACCACTGTGGGTGGGCCTTGCTCCAGGTAAGCCTCCTCAGCCCCACCGCCACCACCAGCGCACCCCTGGCTCCATCCCTCCACCCCCAAAAGGGCCCCTGGGGGAGACCCAGCATTCCCCCTGCCCCATAGGGGACCCATACAGGCGAATTTGTCCTGGGCCCTGCACCTCCCTAGGGACAGTTCAACTCCTGGGAAGTATCAGAGAGTGGATAAAGCAAGACTAAGCGCAGCCAAAAAGGAGCTGATTGGGTTAAGTGGGGAGGGTATGGAATGTGTAGCATTCTCTGAAGAGATAGCCGAATCCTGAGACGAGAGACATGGACCTAAAGAAGCTGCTCCAGTAGATTCCTTAATCCAATAAGTGTCTGGATTAACACACAGAATGCTTCAGATCCAATTCTGCATTAAACACAAATTGCGTACCATAGCCTGTCGCTACCATAAAGGCTACTGCTGTTCTCAGTTAACTGGCATCCTGCTGTGTTCTACATGCAGCTTGTCCCTACCTTCTGCTCTGCCCAACGGCTCCTCCATTTCAGTCTCACTCTGTGCTTTGAGGGAAGGTTTTCAAAATCCATCAAGATACAGCACAGTGGTGCCATTATATCTTCAAAGCACCTTGTCAGAGACAGAAGCTGAGGAGCCTTCAGGCAGAGCAGAAGCTATAGCAACAATGTAACTGGCTGTACCTAGAGCACAGTAGGGTACAAAGCCAGGTCAGGCCTTTTGCTTTAATGCAGAGCTGATTCCTAGGCATTTACGAACCATGCATTTTCCTGGTTGTGGAATTAGCCTGCTTTTCCTTAAATCAATGCAAATTATATAAGAAAAGAGCCCTGCAGGAACAACTCTGCTACAAGAGCACGCCAAGCACTTTTACAGGCAATACTGGAGTGAAACACTACAGGTAGTTTCAAACCCAATATCATCTCAATTCCATCAATTGAGGTGGTGATGGAAACAAAGCACAAGTTATATATTGACGATTGCTGAGTCCCAGGTTACTAAGAGCTTCTTTAATTAGACAAACTAGATGCTGAACTGTACCAGAGCCCTGGTCAAGATGTAACCTCTCAGGACACCGATAAATGCAAAGTAACGCACATTGGAAAACGTAATCCCAACTATATATATACACAATGATGGGGCCTAAATTAGCTGTTACCACTCAAGAAAGATCTTGGAGTCATTGTGGACAGTTCTCTGAAAACATCCACTCAATGTGCAGCGGCAGTCAAAAAAGCAAATAGAATGTTGGGAATCATTAAGAAAGGGATAAACAATAAGATAGAAAATATCATATTGCCTCTATATAAATCCATGGTACACCCACATCTTGAATACTGCATGCAGATGTGGTGGCCCCATTTCAAAAAAGATATGTTGGAGTTGGAAAAGGTTCAGAAAAGGGCAACAAAAATGATTAGGCATATGGAACTGCTGCCATATGAGGAGAGATTAATAAGACTGGGACTTTTCAGCTTGGAAAAGAGACGACTAAGGGGGGGAATATGACAGAGGTCTATAAAATCATGACTGGTGTGGAGAAAGTAAATAAGGAAGTGTTATGTACTCCCCATAACACAAGAACTAGGGGTCACCAAATGAAATGAATAGGCAGCAGATTTAAAACAACAAAAGTTTCACACAACACACAGTCAACCTTGTGGAACTCTTTGCCAGAGGATGTTGTGAAGGCCAAGACTATAAAAGGGTTCAAAAATGAACTAGATAAATTCATGGAGGATAGGTCCATCAATGGCTATTAGCCAGGATGGGCAGGAATGGTGTCCCTAGCCTCTGTCTGCCAGAAGCTGGGAATGGGTGACAGGGGAGGGAACACTCAATGATTACCTGTTCTGTTCATTCCCTCTGGGGCATCTGACATTGGCCACTGTCAGAAGACAGGATACTGGGCTAAGATGGACCTTTGGTCTTACTCAGTATGGCCGTTCTATCACCCTACCACTCCCCAGAAGATATCTGAGTTGCTATTATTAATAGTATTCCCCAGTAAACAAAACAAGCAGATAGACTTACTGATAGATATTGGCATGTTACTGGTGTAATCTATGGCAACACCTACTGGTAAGGTGTCATCATTCTTATCTGTCACAGGAAGTTCTGCTCTGCTGGAATCTTCTAGAACCCACGATTCCCAGTTGTTCTGAAAAGAAAGAATATTTTTGCTACTGTTCTGTGATTTTCAGCACTCTCACTCACGCTGGGAACAAGCTGCAGAAAAGCACAAACACCTTGCACATGAACTCTGGATACCCTGGCTTTGGAATGTTAGCCAAAGATTTAGAAAGAATAGATAGCAACAAGATGGGCTATATCTGTCAAAATTTGCCAGATTAAAAAAAAAAATCCTACAAATATCAAAAACCTTCACAAATTCCTGAGTGACTTTTACATATGGTACTTACATTTTCTGGAATGAGTTCACTTTAAGTTTAAAGTTAAACTAATGAGCTCAGCAAGACTAAAGTCACCATGGTGAAAAGCGATTCAGGATGTTAAACTTGCACAAAGCCACTGATGCCACATAGCCCTTTGGCACTTTGCTCATTACCTGCTATGCTTCAGTACAGTCGTCTACTTTCTGGTTACTAAAAACTCTCTGGCTCATAAGCAAGGCAAGGATGTAATAAAAATTTCCTTTCATCTTAAGAGTCTATGTATATCAAATGGGTCAACTCTGAGATAAGCATTCTCTAGCCCTCAGATTTTGATATCCAGATAGCTTTCCTGGAAAAGATACATTTAGTCAAGTGCAGCAGAAAGGAAGGTTACCTGGTCCGCTTGTCTAGAGAGAATGCTGACTTCTGTGGAAGCTGCTGACGCTGCCAGGACTAGATCCCTTCAAGTATAGAACCAAAACAGTGTTAAGTCCAAATATGATGACAACACATATAGAGTTCCTCAGCCCATACTATTGTAATGGGCATCCCAAATACTTATGGCATGCTATATGAATCAAGAATGAAATTGATTTGTCATGCTCAAGTGGTAAAAGACAGGGGAGAAATACAGGGAACTCTTCATCGTTCTAAACAGGTGTCATTAGCGGTCAGGAGTTCAGTTCCTTTGTCAGAGGTGACGAGATAAGATACTCATGCAACATCATTATTCTAAGCCATTTGTGATGGAACAGAAACAAACAGTTTAACAAACAGGACATAACATATTCACACAGACCTGTGAACAGAAAAATCTAAAAGCCATGCACCACTTAAAGCATAAGTTTCATTCTTAGTGGAAAGCACGACTTTAAAAACCTTTGTGCATTTATGGCATATTATACATTTTTACCACCCAAAAACTGAGAAATTGATGATTTCTTTTGACCCATGTATAAAGAGCTGAAGACTTGGTCATAGGTCTCTACACTCACCACTCCTCAACATAGTTGAGAAAGTAATGATGCTGTCTCTCGGTGCAGCTACCATAGCAAGGCTCCATAAAATTCACAAACTTCTCTGGTCGTTTCTCCTCCTTTTTCTGCAGAGACCAGAGGAACAGAAATTGACATTCAATTTAGCTTCCATTAAAGCAAGTTAAGTCAGCTTCTCATACAAATAGGCATACCTAGAGAATATAATTACATTACACTTCTTAGAAATATGCTCAGATCATTACAAAGTTAATCGGGTCCAACTGCGTAAAGAGAGCAGGAGCAATCAGGACTGCATGTGTGCATCACTCTACACAAACAGTCCTAGGAGGGTACAATTTGGTATTGCATACAGCAGGAGGGTACAAAAAACAGTCTCTCGGTAGCCCACACTGTGATAAACCACAAGGTTACCTTCCAGAGCACCTGATACGCAGGACTTAAGTCCTATTAACTTGGAGACCTCAAAAGGTCTGCCACAGTCTAATCTCAATAGAAAATGGGATACTGATTTCTTCCCTATTGGACCCTACTTCAATTTTTTGCCATTAAACCATTAAGCTTCAGAATTGAGTTTGATACTGGAACCTCTATTTGATGCTAACGAGAACAATAAAAAGAACATAGGACACTAATAAGCAGGTCAGAAGAACAAACATTAGCATAAAATCCTTAAAATGAGAAAAATAAAGTTGAGACTTCCTAGCACTTACAGGCAATATGGCCATCACCACCTCTGGGGATGTTTCCAAGGTCCCATCAGCAGCAGCGTAAACTATAGTGAACACGTAGGTGCCAACCCAAAGCACATCCAGGACTGGAAGAAAAATGAATAATCATCATCCAGAGACATCTTAAAGGAGCACTGCCTTGGATATTGTGTACTATGTGCAACTAAAACCAAACTCGAATGCCACTGTGACATTGTAAATCTCATAGGGATGGTTTACACCTCCGCAGTAGGACGAAGACAACTTCTAATGCGCTACCTAACCAACTACATGTCATCTAGCAGACAACATTCAAGAAGTGTTTGAGTGACATTAGGAGACCAACTTGATGTGAGCAAATTCAGAAACAAAGCTGAAGCACGTGCCTGGGCCAGTCTACTGTGCCTTGGTACACTGTGGGCAAGAACACACCATTGTCTTCACACACTGAACATATCTAATGATGGAGTTGAAGCTTTAACTCTAAATTTTCTGCATTCGCATCAGTATTAGAAAGTTCTGAATGTAGTTTTGTAGTGGTGGTTTGAATTTTATTATGAAATAAGGAAAATTATGAATAAAATAAGGTCAGTTCTCTCATGAAGTGTCTGGAAATCTCCATGGCAAAATGTAATTGCAGCCTTTAGAAAGTACAGTCCATCTTAAAAGTTGTCATCACACATTGACCTAATGCACATGTTAGAAGCCCTAGATATGCACAGGAGCTACATTTCCCCCCACCACTAAGGTGCATCGCCCAAATTCATCTTAACATTTTAATTATTTAATTTTTTTGCACGTGCATTAAAAAGCAGCTTGTATTCATTTTAAAAAAAACATTTAACAGTTTTTTAAATGCTTGAATATTCATAGAATATGATGCCGGAAGACACCATTGTGATTATCTAGCCTGACCTCCTGTATAACACAGACCATGGGACTTCCCTGAACTAATTCCTGTTTGACCTAGAGCATATCTTTTAGAAAAACAGCCAATCTTGACTTAAAAATTTTTAGTGATGGCGAATCCACCAAAACCTTTTATGAGTTGTTCCAATGGTTAATTATCCTCACTGTTTAAAAGTTCATGCTTTATTTCTACATATGAATGTCCAACTGAAACAAGACCTTGTATATTAAATTTTGGCCTGGAGGCAGTTTTTATTACCAAATTAACCCCCCCCCCACCCCCCCCAAAAATGTGTCTATGGCAGAAATGCTGGCACATCCTTAAGTACCTTACCACCAACAAGAATCAACTTAAAGAGGACATGACATGGACATGACATTTTAATGGAAGTCCAAAAAAAAAAAAAAGAAGAAGAAATACTGTACCTTTAACAGGATTATCTGAGTCATAAAACGGAGGACAGGGAATTACTTTTTTCTCCTGCAGGCTCTGAAAGAAAAAGAATTCCTCTTTCAGAAATAAGAACACTAACCCCCCACATCAGGAGTTTTGCAGATCCCAAAGAGTTGTTTTTAGGGTGCTACAGGTCCTTTTTAAACAGCTGCCACATTCCTCCTCAGAGACCCTTGCATTTCAGCAGCAGCAGATGTCCCAATACCTCTCTCAAAGGCAGACTGAGATGCTTAATGTTTATGATGTGCTTGGAAAGTCCCACATGAAAGGCACTGTACTACCTACATTATGCTCCCAATATCAATAACCACATGCTGATGAAAGGCAAAATTAAAGCTAATTAGAAGTCAGTGAAAAGAAACAATGAATTACTGCAAACAAAAACTTACAGGCAGATACTGGACCACAGTGCCATTTTGTTTCCCTACAGCCAGTTGCTTTCCTTTGGGGCTCCAGCACACTAAGTAAACAAGAGGGTTTTATCAGCACAAAATAGAATGGCAGTGGAAGAATTGAACACTTACAGGACTTCCCAGTGACAGCATCAGTAAACTAAATACCACTCAAACTAGAGCCAAACAGCCGATCCTACTGAAGTTGTCCTCTCTTGTGGATTCCATCCACTTTCATTACCATATCGCAATGCAGAAAGATGAGTCCAAAGAGGCTCCATGGCTCAGATTAATTAAAATTTCAGCAACATTTAACTTTCTGCATATCTGCCTTAGAGTCTGGCTACACACAAACTTGCAGTGGTTTAAACTGGTGAAAATCCTGTGATTTAAGAGTAGCCACAAAGTTGCATTGATTTAACTAAATCAATTTAAAAATCACACCTTTTGTAAAACCAGTGCAATGTGTGTTTGAACCAGGCCTCATCTGGGCTAGAAGTCTGGAGAATGCTTGCAAAACACCAATTCTGCTTGCTTGCACTCCACATCACAGAAGACAAAGTTCCTCGAGCACTGATGAAACTGAAAAACGCAGGGAAACAATTCTATTTTACCTGCAATACTGCGCCTTTCCCTCAAGCGATATTGAAGGCCTGATACAATGTAATCTTTTGTCAGAAACATTTAGCTCTAATTCTCAAAGTGGGCTGCTCAAAGAAGATCATGAAAAAAAATTTAGAAACCGTTATTGGAATATAATTAAGTTCTATTTAAGTTTAACTCCATTTGCTCCCCAGGAGAAGATTTTAAAATTGTTGTAAAGGCAAATACGCCCGTCTCTCTAGTGACATCTACACTTCCACACTCTTTACAGCATCTTCCATCTTTACAAATTATCACTAAGTCAGAGTTGGGTCACCCACCTGATGTAACAGCCACCGAGGATGGAAGAGTGGCATACACTTTCACAGACTCTGTGACCTGCAGGACAGAGATACTACCATCGGATAGACAGACAGCGACCATGGAGGGGCTAGCAGGGTTCCACTTCAGATCACAGACCATTGCCATGCTGCCTGAGTCTTTGGCCAGTTTATGATAAGCAAATGGACGTTTCTGCTGTTTAGCCTTTTAAGAGAAAATAAATGAATGCCTCAGCCCATAAATTCAGTGCGCAAACAAGTTCTCCCAAACTCATAATCCATAACTATTTGGCCTTGCTGTACTCTAACAATTGCAATGTAGGAAAAAACACTGACCGCTACAGCACACAAACCAAGATTTAATGCAAGTTAAAGTGCCATGTTTAGGTTAAAAGTTATGTATTTATTTAAAAATTCTTTCCTTGTGTCATGTTAATTTCTCCAGATTACTAAAAATTTTAAATATCGAGTTTATTTTTTCACCATATAGGTTAATTGGGGGGGGGAAGGGGAGGGAGAGAATTAGTTTCACTGTTGATTTCTTGTCTGTTTCCCTTTCCTATTCTATAGTGCTGCAATAGCTGGGTTGCGAACAATGAGGGGAATGTGTAAACGTATGAGCACATTGTTTAGCCAGAATATAAAAATGTCACTGCAAACGGATTAATATTTGTTTAAGTATGTTCAGCACTGCACAAGATCAAATATTGTCATTGTTTCTGGCATTCAATAATTGGGGTTTTTTAGGGTTTTTTTTTAAATCTATATTTGGACCTAAACCACCTGATAATGCCAGTAGAGCAGCTGTGGAAATACTGCTCCCTGTACTGGGGGCTCACAGTCAATACTAAAGTTCAGTCTTCAGCACTCTAACATGCAACCCCTTGATACTTGATGCAAAGCAAGCAGTAAACTAGACAAAATGTCATGTGGAATAATTGAACAAGGCCAAAATAAGTCATTTTTTAACACTACTGCAGTAGAATTTTTTCTGGATAACGATTTCATCTTTTCTTTCAACACGTTCCTTATTCAGAGAGAAGTTACAGCTATGCAATAGCAAACAAACAGGGACAATCACAAACACTGCTTAGCACAGCAGACAGGGCTAGCATGCAAGCAGGAGTCTGAATTACCACATTCCAAGTCAGAGGTGGGGCTATTAATATTTGGCACTTTTCTTATTCACAGGGCTGTTTAAACATCAGTTGTGAGATCCTCACAACAGCCCTATGAGGTAGACGAATACCCTCATTTTACAGATGGGGAAACTAAAGCAGATTTTAATTGAAAAGTTATTGAATAAACCTCACAGTTCTTTACCTACAAAGCATACTCTACTGTGGACACCCAGGAAAACATTTTGAGATATCCCCTTTCTGCCATCAAATGCTCCCTTTCAAGGTGAAATTTGTACATCTGTTTGTATGTACCTTACCTGATTTGAGAACATGCGGACATCAAAAAAGCCAATGAAGGAACCAAACTCACTGGATGTCATGCAGACAGACAGTGTGAGGTTATCACAGCTCAGAGCCAGGTGATGCACAGGAAACTTCATAGGAACCAATATACTTTGAACATTTTCAACTTAAAAACAAAAGGAAACGGAAGAGGGAAGTATGGAGCGGTCACTCTTAGAAAACAGTCAAAAGTAAGTGAGTCACTTTAAGCAGAATTATTAAGAAAAGTAAATACAGATGCCACCTGGTAACCTAAAGTGCATTCATGTAAAGCTAAACACTGCAGACTAATTCTAAAAGATGCGTAGAGACATGTACTCCACTTTCCATAAGTCAAGTCTGAATAATTTTTTGGATGCTTAACTATCTCGAAGAGGGACATTTCTAATTACAGGTTTTTGAGGAATTTCCTTGTTCTGGATCTTGGCATGTCGATTGCCCTAAAACTGAAGAGGCTGAGACTTACATCTACTTGGTTGTAAATTTTAATACACAAATTACTGGAAGGGTCAGATAGCACAGATCAAATTGAACTCATGACAATTTTTTTTAAATTTGATGGATAATATCCCAGCAGGTCTCATTACTTTTGAGGCTAAGATATGGCATCAGAATCACAGAAATGAGAGGAAGACAATATTCCTTATAGCATCCGGTCCTGACCTTTATCAGAGACCAGATACTGGATCAGATGGATGATTTGATTTGATATAGCCAGGCAACTCCTAAATTCCTGTGAATATCAACTGTCAGAGCTAGGAGTCTGGTAACGCTTCTCAGGTGAAAGAACGTACTTATATGGCACACATCACGATTGTACTTTTAATTACTTGGGAGACATTCAGATACTAACAACCACCTCTAAGGAAAAACAGCTTGATGAATTTATAGGTTTGTTTACATGAGCAAGAGGGTGTGTTAGGTAATTTATGAAGAAGTTACTGAGGGAAAATTAAATTGAAGAAATTACTTTTGCACTGAGGTCTGAAAGTGGTAGTTTTGTGATGACTCATCTCTTTTACTGGAGAGAGTTCCACAATCTAGGTTGAGCTCCTGTGAAAATTCTATCTCCTGCTCTCACAAGCCTCCCTAAGTGAGTTCACAGGTTCACTATTGTCCTGATTGACTGCAGCTGTCACAAGAGATCATGGTTGTGCACAAAACACCATTCTCTCCAGAAGCTGAAGTCAATCCCATGGAGGACTCTGAATGTCAGGAAGGAAAAACTGAACAGGAATTTATTCACTGGGGAGCCCGGGCGGAGAGTACGGTATCCTGATAACACGTTCCCAGCAATTTATATTGCAAAGCGGACAACTGCTGCATCTTGTATCAGCTGGAGTTGCATCAGCATATGTTGCCTCGTTCCTAAATACAACAAATTCAAATAATGAAGCCTGGTAGTCACAAATTCATGGATCGCCACAGCCAGGCCTGTATCAAATGGAATGTGGCACGAGTAGACTAATCAACTATGTCACAGACCTTCCAAATGCAGCTCTCTTCACTGTAGAGCAATAATTTAAAAATAGCTTACCAATTTTATTGCGATCTTCTCCTGCTTGATTCTGCATGAGAAGGTTTTTAGTATGAAAGATCTGCAGGCCAGTTGCTCCACCAGCAAAGACTAGCCCATATTTGTTCGAGATGGCAAGGAGACTGGAACGTTCTTTAGGGAGTTCGTCAGGAGCATCAAATATTCGGACCTTCTTCAACGCTCTGAACTGAAAATCCTGTCATAAAAATAATAGAGTTAAAAAGCAATTCTAGTTGTATATATGTGGGGCAGGGAAAGGGACAGAAAACTGAGTTTCACTTACACCTGGAGAAACTGAACTCATTAAAAAGCACTTTACACTTTCCCACTACTATACATACAGCCTCTCAATTGTTACTTCCCACATGGTTGCCAAACCACGAGCTCCTGAAAATGATTTTGAACAGTTTACAGACCACAACGACAAAAATATTGACCCTAAAACCGACCCAAGGAAAAATCATTTGTTACAATCACTTCCAGATTTTTTTAAATATACAGAGAGTGATAGTTCCATGAATTATCTATAAACAGATGGGCCAGGGACTTCACTCAGCACATTTGGTATTGGTGAGATAAGTAATGCAGAATAGGAAAGGCTGTTATTAATCTCATGAAACACTTTAACCACAAACAGTAACAGGTGCCTTTTCAACAGGATAAGGCAATCTCTCTCAGAGAGGTCTACTAAATCATTTCTTCTTCACTTTATCTACTTTGCAGCTTGAGCGCCAAGTTATTTTCAAGCATCTTTTTAAAAGTATTTTTCTATCAGGTGTCCTAAAATGGACCACTTCTTTTCACTGTTTACAAAATAAATTAGGAAGTCACCATTTTAATTCCTGACAGGTATATTTTTTTTTCCAAAGTTTGATAATCCTTAATATACTTGGCACTAATTGGCAGCATTTTGAGAACATGAAGACTTTCCTAGAAGGTAGCACATATCTTCCATTTGAAAAAAACCTGTGCGTCATGGCTACTAGAGTCAGAGTGACAGTTAGGGGACACTGTCAACTTAAGAGTGGTATACGTGTCTGAATATATTTTTACCTGCTATTGTAGTAACACTTAAGATAACTATACCCAAAACAGTAGAAAAAAAATCCCCCGCCTTCTCCCCTCTCCCCCTTGAATGTTTACTTCGTGCATTTGGCAGTAGTTTGCGTGTAATCACACACACACCCCCATTGTTTGCATTGGGCTTCTGCATCACAGGAAACAGAAAAATAGGAAAAAAGGTGATTACAAACCATAAAATTTTAAAGCTACATATAAATGCTGATTGATTGGACAGAGAACTTAATGGTAACATTATGACTATGCAGAAAACAGGGGTTCTGTTTAGGATTCCAGTCTCACTCCCAAATAGGTTGACATAAAAACACACACAAACCAATGTTTTAAAATGTAATGGTGGTGCCTAACGTTAGGCACCTAAACAAACTGCCTGACTGGGAGAGGGAGGATACTGACCCCTCACTAGGGTGACCAGATGTCCTGATTTTATAGGAACAGTCCCACTATTCAGGGCTTTGTCTTATATAGCCACTTATTTTCCCCCCGTCCTAATTTTTCACACTTGCTATCTGGTCACCCTAGCACAGGAGCTCTCCAAACTGGGGGTTGGGACCCCTCAGGAGGTCGCAAGGTTATTACATGGGGGGGTCACAAGTTGTCAGCCTCCACCCCAAACCCCGCTTTGCATCCAGCATTTACAATGGTGTTAAATATATTAAAAAGTGTTTTTACTTTATATGGGGGGATTGCACTCAAAGGCTTGCTGTGTGAAAGGGGTCACCAGTACAAAAGTCTGAGAACTACTGCCCCAGCACCTGCTGATGTAAAAGGCACTTGTGGGTGCTCCACACCCCTGCAAAAAATATCAGGCCACTTATTTAGGTGTCCCCTTCCCTTAGGCACTTAGTAAAGTGCTTAAAAATAGATACAGGTGTCTAACTCGATACCCCTGGGCATGGAAAACTGAGGAAGCAACTGCATCCTGCCATACGCAGCAATGTGTCAACTAAATAACCAGCCTTGCTACCAAGCTCTACGAGGGAAGCTGGCTTAGCTCGTGCCTGGAAAGAGAACCAGCCGCCCAGGCCGCCCCATGCGCGGCGCTCGCCTTGGTCCAGTGAGTAACATGGACCCTGACAGCCTAGGATCCCAGTTCCAGGGCTCCCCCTATATAGGGGAGAGGGGGATGACTGGGGCCGATGAAGAAGATACGTCTGAACACTGGAAGAGGGGACAGCTGCTGGGCTGGGCGACAGGCTGCCCCTCCGTCCACCCCAACTCCCGGCCCCCGGAACACAGCCCCCCCCCCCCGTCCACCCCGACTCCCGGAACACAGCCCCCCCCCGTCCACCCCAACAATCCCCCCACCCCCAGCTCCCCGGCCCTGGAACACAGCCCCCCCTCGTCCACCTTAACAATCCCCCCAGCTCCCTCCCCCCGCGTAGCTCCGCACCCCGGAACACAGGCTCCCCTCTCCCCCCACCCCAGCAACTCCCTCCTACAACCCCCTGGGGGCCCAACGCAGGGGTCGAGCCCCTCCCGCCCCAGGGCCCACCAGGCGTCCTCCCGCAGCCCCTATGCTCCGCACCGGGCCCCAAACCCGCCAGCCCTCCCGCACCTTCATCTCCCGCTCGGGGACCACGTCCATATCGTCCCCCATGGCTCCGGCTCAGCGCGGGCGCCAACCGCTCGGCGCCTCCTCCCCGCCTCAGAGCTGCGCAGGGACCTGAGCGGGCGTTTCCGCTTCCGGCGGCCATCAAGCCGAAAGAGCCGCTCTCGCCGCAGCGCTCTATGGTAGCGCCTCTGGCGCAGGGAGAAAGAAGCCTAGACGGAGGTTTAAGATTGAGGGGCGGGGCCTAATGCCTGGGGGTGGGAGCTTTGACAGGGAAGGGGCGTGGCCAAAGGGGCCGGGGGGGGCCGTCCGCTCTGCGGGGCAGGCACCGTTGGTTTGTACAGCGCCTAGAGGAAACAGTCCAGGCTCCCGCCACCTACCGGTCACAGAGTGAGGCGAGAGACTTCCTTCCTGAGCACAGCTGAGCCTTATTACACTGCAAATCAGGAAGCGCACCCCTTCTCCTGGCCCCCAACACTAGAACAAGGTAGCAGGGAGGTTTCATCTCTGCTGGGTTCCCTTGTTAAGCTGCGGGGGGCTGGAAAAGCAGCGTAGAGAGAGTTCAGGTGCAGTTGTAAGGTAGTACAAGTGCATGTGTTTATATCACCCTAATGGGCATTTTAGAGCCTACAAAACACTTTCGACTACTACCCCTTAAAACATTTTATCTCTAGATCAAGTGGTAAAACCCTGTTTTGGGCAGGGGGAGCTGAAGGAAAGGTTCTAGTCACAACTCCACACCTGTATGCAAGGATTAAATGTCATACTGTATTATGTGAAGCATGTAAGAATGTCAGAAAGTCTTCCAAGTGTAAACCTTCCCCCTTTTTAAAAATGAACAATACATTCTAAACTTGCACTGGCCCCAGCGAGACGTATATATTCTTTAGAGAGGCTGCTGGCAAGGCCTCATCCCCGCGTCCCACTATGCTGGGGCAAAAGGGCATCTGATACTCAGCCTTCTGTGATGATGGAAAAGAAATCCACCTGCCATCTCCTGGAACCATGAAGCTTGGTCGCTGCTTGGATGATTATTTATGGAGACCCAGATGGTTTAGCCAATCCATTGTAAAAGCGAGGGTGGAGAAGATCTGTCAGAAGAGTCTTGTTGCTCCTGCCAGACAGGTGTGCATGTCAAACAGTGACCCTGAAGCAAGTGAGCAGCCAGGAGGCAGCCTGAAATTTATTTCATGAATGTTTGATTTTATAAAAAATAAAATAAAATAAACCTTCCCTTGCACTGTTTAACTCAAACATTGAAGCATTTGATCAGTTACTGACTTAAATGATTTGCACCTGTCTTATACTGATGTAATTTAAGTGCCTATCCTGGGATTCGCACCTTTTAACTAAATTGATTTAAAAACTAAGTTGTTGTTTATTGGGAACAACTTGAGTTTAGACAAGGCTCCGGAGTAGCAACATTAAATACACTGATGCTTCACAGAGTTTCAGAAGATTTATTTTCAGTCTGTACAAGTAGAGCTGTGCTGCCCTCACCCACAATGTCTCTCTCCGTTGCCATTCTGAGACAAACAAGAATAGCAAGGCATTTTTTAAAAAGGGCAGCCTTTGGCAGGCGCAATAAGACAAGTTAGAGTTCCAAACAATAAATTGGGTATCTGTTTTTATTTAAGGCATGATTTAAAAAACCACAAAAGTTAAAAGCTGCCAAGGACAAAGGAAAAAAAGCCAGAGTGGGAGGGAAGAAACACGATAAGCAATGAAACCCCAGGGGCAAACAACTAGGTTCCAAGCATTGTAAATACAGAGTACACAGCAACGAACACTTCAATGTCCAGAGCACAGTCCTGCTAGATCTAAGTTCTGGTATGCAGGGGAGTCTTTCCCACCCCCAAAAGTGAGACATAAGATCCCTGTTCCCATAAAAAAAAAACATTCACGTGCTCAATTTTAATCGCAGAGTAGTCCCATAGAAATCAACTGACTCTGCATGTGAGTAAATTCAAGCACATAGGAAGGAGTATGTTTGCAGGATCAATGTCTAATTTAGGAGGTTTTGAGGGCATCAATATGAACAAACAGACTCATCCACAGTTCTTCTGGAACAGCTTAAAGACTCAGACTGGAGTCCCATTTCCTTGACCTACAGGTTCAGCACATCACAGGCCTCTTCTGTGAAATTCGAAGGCAAAAAAGCTGGGCTCATTCTCCCACCACCCCCAATATTTCAGGTGCAAGATAACAGCCAGTTGGAACTGGCTGTTAAAACGGGATTTATTCTAGGCACTTGAACGGATCGGTCAGTGGAGCAGAGGAAGGCTGCAAGCTTCAGAAGCCAGCCACTTATTCACATTACAAGGAAAACAAACCCAATATATTACGAAGTTTACATTTTAACTATATAAATATAAGCAGACAATGGATCCACAGCTTCTACCACAGATGACTTAACAGAATAGTTTCTCTAGCTTCTAAAAAGGAGATCACAGTTGCAAGGGCTTATTCCCCTTGGTCAAAGAGGGACCCTACGGGGTGCTTGCTCTCTGTCCTGCACCATAGTCACAGATGGAAGTTTTTTGTTGTCTTCTCGTTGGAGGCCAGTGATTGTGATTGGGAGGGCAATTCTTGCCTATTTTTAGTCTCATTGCTGTTATGAGCTCCTTTAAGTTACAGCTATGCAGGAATTCTTTAAGTTACTTGTGCATTCTTTAGTAGTTGCCATATAAGCAAACAATTATATGTTCTTGCAGACAGCTTGAGAAGTACACTTAGGGCTTAAATCTTGCACCTTGGGCAGGCAAAATACTGGTGGATGTCAGTGAGAATTTAGCCTGCCTTAGAACTGCAAGACAGAATGGGAAATCCAGGCCTCATTAGAAAGTCAATGGCAAAATTCCCATTGATTTCAGTAGGGCCAGGATCTCACCCAGAGGCTTTAACAGGTCTGCACTCTCTGGATTTGCACCCTAGTTCAGAAAGACACATGCAAGGTGTAACCACCAGCAAAATCTCTTCCACAGTCCTGATCAACAACGAAAGGAAACAGGCCCCAAAGAGCCATCCCAGTTCGGCACCAGATCCCGCGCATCCTGGAACTGGATGGAGGTGTAGGGTAGAGCTGAGAAGGCACTTTACAAGGTGTGGCAGGGCAGTACTCAACAGCAGCCTCAGGGGACGCAGATAGCAAGGTAGTGACTGGCAGCAAGGCCATGTTAAGAACATACCAATTTCCCATGGGAGTGACTGGAGGATACTCTGTGCCGAATGCAGATTCGGCATTTGATTCATTGTGGCTCAGGATCCACCTGTTCAAAAGGAGGCAGCCCTTTCTAGCAGAGAGATCCATGCTAGAGACCACAGAGATCAATCAGCAATTTCTCACCTGAGAACCACAGGTGGGGTTGCAGTTATTTTTGGTTTCACGTTTACACTTTTGTTACCGATGAAACTGGCTAGGGGATGCAGCAAAGAGACAGCTACCTGTGGACTGGGGGTCCTTGGGCTTCCCTTGTCATTCCTCTTCTAAGGCAGATTAGTTTCTATCACTAAGACTGACCAATGTAAAAGTAACAAAAACAGGTAACCCTCCTTACAGACCACCATGGTGCTGACAGATTTGGCTCTCAGCCTATTGCCTTCAGGGAAGACTGGCAATATCTCTCTCTGGAGGTGGGCCAGAAGGCTTTGGGATGTTTTCATTGGCTTTTCCTTCAAACAGCATGACTCTGGAAAAAACAAACAGTCAGAAGCATGAGTTAAGAAAACAGGTGAAAGTTTAACCCATCACCAGGATCGACAACATCTGTTGGAAAACAACAAGGTCTTTCTCCTATGCTAGAAAGTCCAGTAGTTGGAATGCAAAACTGGGTGTCAGGATTCCTGGGTTTTATTCCTAGCTCTGCCCCCGACATACTTTGGGCAGTGTCTTCACCCTACCGCGTATCCATTTCCCTAACAGTGAAACAGAGATGTTCTGCATTGCACAGGAGTGTTGTGAGGCTCAATACATACCAGCAAAGTGCTCGGAGATCCCCAGATGCAAGGCCTTATAGATGTGCAGAATAGTAACTGATTTATGTTTTTCTTGATCCGCTCTAAGCTGCAAAAATATGGCTGTGCTATTTCCCCATCGCCACCACTACTCTGTAGCCAGTAGAGGGCAGTATTACCAACACAGTACAAGGCACAGTATCTCATTTTTGAAGCAGCCATAAAAGTTGTGCCTTGAATGTCACTTGCAAAGTCGCCCATTTGGTTCCCATCTGAGAGCACAAGGGATTTGTATGTTCACTTTAAGCAGCCACTTGAAGTTGATTGAGAACACATGGCAGATCACTGCTTCTAATACACTATGCCTACAGACATGTGCATTGGACAGCATAACTAGCCACCCCCTGGAAACTACACTGCATGCACATTCAGAAGCAACAACAAGCAATCCACAGCGACTGTGTGCTGGAGAAGGAGGGGGAGTGACTGCCGATTGGGTGGGGCCGTAATTGGAAAGAGAATCCAGAATGCTTTTTAAAGTGTCACTGCTTTATTCCTCCCTAAGAACTGTAGCCACTTAGCAGCTGCCAGCTGCTATCTCGGTTTGGTGGCTTTTGCTGGGACTGGAACTTTGCATTTACAATTGGAGCAGAAACTCAACCCTGCCCTGAGGACAATGGGATGCTTGTTTGGGTGTCTGCTGAGAAGGGACCTGTCTCTGTCTATCTAAAACTAGTTATATTGGGGCAGAGGATGGAGAGTATCAAACAGGCTTCAGCAGGGGAAGAAGGTTGCCATGAGCGTTTGTGGTAGGAGTCACGGAACTATCAGGAACAAATCCATCGCTGGGGGAGAAAACTCCAGAAACATCCTTCACTAACATGCTAACCAAGGGCAGTTAAGGGGAGAGGGGTGGTAAAGATTTCCCTCACCATAAATACACAGCAGATTAATGGCAATTGTTCTGCTGGTGTGGGGAATAAAATGATTCCCTTAACATCCACTTTGGAGAGCCAGTCGCACTAGAGGTATCCTTCAGAAACGGACAAGGGGCACAGAGGAGAGAGGACCCCATCTATCCATCTCGGTTAAGCACAAAAGCAGTGCTAGCATGGTTGGTGGCCATGAAAGGCAGAGATGATTTAGGAGGGTGGGGAAGGAGCCCATAGACTCCACCCCACTGCAAGGAGCAGCCAAGCTGGTGCCCAGAAGCCATTTGTTACAACAGCAGGGCTTTCACCGCCCTTGTCAGGAGGGCACAAAAGGCTGTGAGAAGCTTACACCAGTGGCTCATACCACAGTAGAAGTACCTCCCCTCCCCCGCATGCACTGCTTCAAACGTGCCTCCTCCACCCACTCCGGTGCCAAGGGAACAAGGAAAATCTTGGCGCCAGGCAGGGGCGACTCTGGAATGGGTGTGAGGAGATGGGAAGGGGGATTCTGTAGAAAGAGGCAAGTGACAGGAGCCTCCCTGCTTCTCTGCACTGTCGCTGAATTCCCAGTTCAGTGCGGACGCCTTTCAGACAGGAAAGCAAGAGGGAACCTACTGTCCTGCAAACCTGGACAGACTCATGTGGGAGAGAGGCGAAAAAGACCTAATCGCTACACTAGCCTCCCCCACCCCAGTTTAGGGTTACAGCTAGATTGGGGCATGAGCGTGATAGGACCTGGGTGGTCCCTGGGGAACACCTGTGTGGACACACACCAGGCCGCAGGATGAGAGTCACCCTCAGCCTGAGTACGAGGCTATGTCTGTACTGCAATCACAAAGTGTGACTGCAGCTCACGTAGACGCAATCTAGCTAGCTCGGTTACCGGCGCAGTGAATCATGGCAGCATGGGCTACAGTACAGGGCTGGCCCCATGAGTAATGACCCAGGGTTCCAGGCAGGCTTGGGCAAGCCATGCTGAGGTGCATGGTGCCGTGGCTTCGTTTCTATCGGCACCCAAGCTAGCTAGATCAAGCTAGCTGGCGTACGTCTACTCGAGCTGCAGTGGCACCCCATGATAGACCTATTGTGACTGTGTGGCGCACCACCTAGGTGGGCTGTGAGACGGGCCACAGGCTCAACCATGCAAGGGGCCGAGGACTCCAGAGTACTGCGTCCTGTGTGCTTTGGAGCTGCTTTAACCCTGCCATGTCAATGCAGGACAAAGCCTCTTCCAGATACACCAGGCACCTCTGTAGCGCATTCCTGGCAGCATGAGGTGGTGACAGACTTAGGACAGCCCTACCCCTGGACCTGGCACATGGTCCAGCTTTGGAAGGTAGATTGAAAGCAAAGGGGGCCTGGAGCCACCACAACTTCAGCCCCCCCCTCAGGCTCAGCCCTCACCCTGGCTGGACTCCGACTCCCGCCACAGTGACTCCCAACTCCTTCCATCCTTGAGATGCCGTTCTGCTCATTGCCTTCCAGATACGTTCTTCATCTTTTTCCCCATTCAGGCTTCCCAGCTTGTCTAGGACACATGGGTTCTTGCTCCATCTTTGCCCCTCGGGGACATGCAGAACAGCCCCTGCCTCCTGCTGCACCTGGCCCCTGAACCTCCAAAGCGTGGAGCTCAGATCCCAGCATCACTTCCTTTGTCTGCCCACCAAACACCGCAAAGACTCACAATTTAAGGACAGCGGAGCGCTTGCCAAGCATCACGTTGACGAAGTCCTGGTAAGAGATGGTTTCGCTAACCCCTCCAGTCACTTCAGAGATCATCTTCTTCAGCTCTAAGTGCGTCTTCGGAGCCCCCAGTTTCTCCATCATCCTTTTGACGGACATCAGATCTGCAAGAGGAAGAGCCAGAGAACCAATGCCAGGAATGGTGGCGGCGGGAGATAGTGCAGCGCCGAACGTGACTAATAAGCCTTCGGGATACAGGACATCTACATTAACAACTCAGTCCTCCCCACCCCTTCAGTTACAAGCCGAGCATGCTCAATGGGCAACTCCGAGATCCAAAACAAAAGATCCAGCAAAACCTAAGCTGCCATTTTTTGCTGACCGTGGCCACTGTGCCTCACGTTTCCAAGGTATAAAATAAAAAAATAATGCAGGAGAGACCCCTTGCAGCCCCATGCTGCTCTTGCAAAAGTCAGGGCTGACAGTCAGCAGCAGAAAGGTACCACAGAAACCAAGAATTACAGATATTTTTCCTCTGGGTGATGTCTAAGTTCGTTTAGTTACCAAACAAGTATCGGTGGCGTCCATACTATTATACTCGTGTGCCTCAAACACTAGTGAATTCAGCCTCCTGTTAGAATCTACCACTCTCTCCTGCCCCGGCCCCACAACATTGCTCTGGAAGCGTACGGGGGCCATAACTGACTAGAGATTATCCTGAGGTAAAACATAAGACAGCCCCCACCATAAACCTGAGCATAGAGGTTGTGCCAAGGTGGGAGGAAGCTGCAAGTTAGACAGCTAAGGGCTGCTCTGACTTTTGCTGAGGCCAGTGGCCCTGGAGTAGCGCAGGGCTAAGGTGGTATAAAGCCACCTTTGCAGCTCCTCCCACTGGGTTTTGACTTTTGAGGTGCAGCCATTTGAGGGCACAGCATAGGACCCCTCGCTTCTAATCCTAACCCAGCTACTGACTCACTGCATGATCCAGGGCTAATCATGGCATCTGTGCCTGTTTCCCCATCCCTACCCTGTTGTGAGTAGATACGAGGGTCTCTGGATTCCAACTCTCCTGAAGTGTAGGAGGCAAGCGGCGGGGGAGGGGATTGGGGGGAGGGAGAGAGAGAAGCACGAATATTAAAGAAACCGAGACAGACCCCAACAGGCCCCTTGGAAGTGGTGCTAAAACCCCACCCTCAGGCAGAGTCTGAGGCAATTTCCTTCAGATTGTTCTCACTTGAACAATGAGCTGCAGGCTCCTTTCCTCCTCCTAACCAGCACCAGGGTTAGGAGCCAGGTCTCCTTCTCCCTCCCCGCCCACCAGGGACACTGGATCAGTTAAAGGAGGTAGAGGCGGCTGTGGCTTGCAGGGAACTCACAAGACAGACAGACACAGTGAATACGCTGTACTTTGGGGAAATTAGCAACAGGGATGGGCCCAAGGCAAAACCTGGGACCCAAATCCTGAACGTTGCAGAAGTCTGGATCTGGACACCGTGGCTTGGCCTCATCTCTTTTCAGCTGCCGGGGCCTGTCCCTGGGAAAGAGCAAGATAGCACCACTACCAGATGTGAGAAAAGCCTTCCTTAAAAACCTTAAGCCGGGAGATCTCAGCAGGTGAAAACAGAAAACTGGGCCCAGCTCCATAGCCTAGACCTCACCTTACAGAGGTCTGGGGGACAGCCCCTTCTCCACCTACAGAGAGTCTGGAGGTGGGCAAGGACAAGCGAGCTTTGGTTTTGGGTGGAAACCTAGGAGCTTTGCTTGGTTTCCACCTCAAACCAAACAAAGCCTTAAAGCTGCAGGCTCATCCAAGCACAAAACCCTGGATAGGAATCCATGACTCTTCCTGATACTTACTGAGACAGAATCATGAGGAAAGAAGAGCCCAGAACAGAAAGAGAAGCAAGAGGGCTGAGCAGAGATCCAGGAGAAAGAGGGGAGCCTGGGACCAAGAGCAGACACATGTCTAATGCTTGAAGCAGGAGAGACCCAGAGAGAGAGAGAGAGAGAGAGAGAGAGAGAGAGAAAAAAAGACAGACCATGGACAGGAGGCTGGATATGTGAGCACAGAGTCAGTCTCTCAGAAGCCAAGTGACAGAGTAAGGTTCCACAGGACCAGGCAAGAGATTTGGGGGGAGCAGCCCGTGGTCTCTTTATCAGCACCTGGAGATAGAGTTTGTAAAAGTAGCAGCAACCCTGGCTTTATGCTTTGTAGTCCCAGTGTCTGCCCCAACAGACAACTCTCCTTCTGGCCCAGCAGCACTGATGTGTTCCTCAAGGGGTCACTCACCAATCTCGCCTTGGTTATTCAGGTCAAACTCCATGTATTTCTCTGGAAGAGACACACAGAAGGGAGTTAGCAAATCAGAGCAGCTTCAGCAGGCTCTCAGGGCAGCTCCTTCCATATCCCAGCTGAGGTAGAGGACAGCACTGAGTGGCACTGCTCCCTGACTGGGCACAGAGGCTAGATCACCAAGAGGATGCAATGAAACACACAGGGTGGTTATACTGGCATGGATCGTTTGCCAGCTAGTCTTGCACCACGTGACTCCTCAGAAGCTGGCAACAACCAAGCCTTTCAGAGGAAGGCAAAAAACCCCACACCCCAAAATGCCCAACAGTTGCATTATTGTGTGTGGGTAGGGGAGGAAGCAAGATGGTGAGGCCTAGTGCATACAGCACTGAGCTGGGAGTCAGGAGACCTGACTTCTAGTCCTGGTTCTACAATGATCTGTTATGGGACCTCAGGAATGGGACCTTTCTCTGTGCCTGTGTCTCCCCTCCCACCTGAGAACCATCTGCCTAGTCAGACTGTAAAGTCTTCAGGGCAGGGAATGCCTCTGACTGTGTACGTATAGCACCTAGCACCATGGGGCCTTGATCTCAGCTGGGGGGGCTCCAACTGCTACTGGAATACAAAGAGTGATGTGCCTAATACCACCACGGGGTGGTCACACAGGGACACAAATGTCCAAGCTCTTGGGGTTAGTGCCCAGCCTTGAAAACAGGCTCAATGGGCTCTAAAGCTCAGTAATGACTTCCGTCGTGGTTCCTTTCCTACAGGGAAAGGAAAGAAAGAGACATGGTACAAAGCAGTGGCCAGTGGCAGACCAAGGTAACGAGATACGGATGAGGACATTGTGGTATGAAGGAGGGATTTAGATTAATACAGTATTGCACAGGTAAAGGGCTGGGTTTTCCCCAGTTGCTTAGGTCTGATTTCTTGATGACTTGGAAGGGGCACTGCTCCACTGGGTGGGGTAACCTGTCCATAGGATTCACAGGGAGACAAGAGATCCAGGCAGGCCTGCCCAGGTCATGAATTCATCCCCTCTTCGAGGCACAGTGGCTCTTACAGGATAGTGCTCTTTCTTTAAGAAATTTTTAGCCCCACCACTTAAAGGCGGCATCATCACCAGAGAGAGATCAGCCATTAGCAACCATTACACAACGTGCACTGAATAGATTTTCAAAGAGTGCATTTTTTTAAACTTTGAGGCATCACGTCTATTACCAGCAGAGACACACCTTTCAGAATTCGCTGATCCACGGGAGACATCATATACAACATGAGCGAGAACTGGGCCAGGGGTTCTGCAATTGAACCTGATCTCAGGTCACATAAAGGGGCTTTGAAGATACAAAAGCCTTTTTGATGGACTAAGAACCAATTAGGCCAAATGCCAGTTCAGAGGTGCCAATTAGTGCCACAGCCCCCCATTCAGAACTGTGACAGGGTCGCCCCTGGGTGAATGCATAGGGCTCGTTAGTGCTAATGGGAGCTCCGTGCATGCAATGCACCTGGGCAACACGTACCACTCATTAGAGAACTGTGTATTTTCCACACTGGATAGTGCAGCAGGCCTATATCTCCTCATGTGACAGAGCCTTGCTATATTTTACTTGGCTGATCTGGTTTCTAGAGTAGATGGATAACTGATTTGATGTGGTAAATGATCCTATTTCCTGAAAGATCAGTGCAAGGTAGATGTATTGGGCCACAAATTCTTTGATTTAGCCCCAAGCTGTCAGCTAACTAGCCATTGGATGGTTGAATGACAGCCTTCACTCTGGATTTAAACACTAAGGCACAATGGGCATGGATGGTTGGAAAACCAGTGAGGGAAGAAATTGTGTCCTTTAACACACCTAAAGAATCAGGAGAGTCAAGACAGTGTACAGCTTGGGATGGCTTACTGCACGGAGAGCTGGATATTTACTTTTCAGAAAAGGCATTCCACTGAAACCCACTGTTTGGCACTTGGTATAATGAACTGGCTTTTGGGTATATGCACAATTTTCCTCTAGCAGCTAGAATCAGAACTCATCTTTATGTCCATGGCCCTATACTGCTAACCTCTAAAAGGAGATTCTCCTCAAGCTCAAGTAGTAGGAGTCTGGTTTGGGTCAGAAGATTCTGTTCCTCCTGGCAACTTGAAATTCCAAGTTGCTACAGTCTGCAGCATGGCAATAATTGATGCATAAGAGGGCTACAGATGCGTTACAATAACTTTCTATTATGAAAAACAGCCTATGTCTAATACTATTTGAGTTGCTACCATGTAGTTAGTTCCACAAGCATTCCCATTACGCGGTGCGCTATTCCTAGTGGGAAGAGGCTGTGTTATTGTCTCCCCATGCCAGCAAAGCCCCTGGGCAAGTGCTGGATACTGCTCGTTATTAATCAGCATCATTTCAGAGTATTAGAGGGGTAGCCGTATTAGTCTGTGTCCACAAAAGACTTGTAAGGTAACTCCCTTCTCTTCATGTGTCAGTATATTTATGCCTGCATCTGTAATTTTCACTCCATGCATCTGAAGAAGTGGGGTTTTTACCCATGAAAGCTTATGCCCAAATAAATCTGATAGCCTTTAAGGTGCCACTGGACTCCTTGTTATTTCAGAGTACTGTTGTGCTTTACAGTACCAGGCTCAGGAGGACACTCCTGGATGGACAAAGCTACATTCCTCTGCTCCTAAGCAATACCCTGATACCACTGCGGTGGGCACTATATTAAGAAATTCCCTCTCTTCTCCACCATATTTTTGTAACATTAAGCAAGGTCATTTATAGCGGCACAGGGAAGTCCCAGCTCCATCACAGTATTTCCTTGTTCTACGGGCAAATTGCAGTTTAATTGCTCATTGTGCCATGTCCTTGTTCTACCAGCAACGGGTAAATAGCTGCCTCTGTTTACATTGCCCTGTGGCTCAGCTCAGGGCAAGAGGCCTAACCAAGCACAGGCCAGGGCACGATGCTAGAACTGCCCCTATGGCTGAGCAGCAGAGGACCAGCTGCAGGAGGGAATTTCCACCTTGACAAATGTCTCGTTAGCAAGCCCCCTTTCAGTCGCCAACAGAAATCCTGGGCTTGTTGGGGGAATAGCTTGTGACTGGCAGGTGGGCCAGAGGTACAGAGAGCAGCAAGGGACTAGGACGGCAGCTCTTGGGACAAGAGGCAGGTTTAATTCTCTACTCGGAGTGTCCTCCTTTGTGGCTCTGAGTCACTTGGCCAGGCCCAAGCACTGGGGTCAGTCCTCCCAGCATACGAATCTGAAACGTGTCCCCCACTGCATGTCTGCTGTGCGCAGTGTGTGTGTTATTTTCTCTGTTCCTCTGAGGATGTTTGACAGGCAGTGCAGAGAACAGAGGCGGCTTTATACCATGGCACTCTGAGCCTGAGCCTACACGTTCATGTTTCTCTTTCATCCTATGCTGCCGGGATTCAATGGGGTGAAATCCTGCCCTGCTAACCCCAGCGCATTCACACAAACACCGCTTCTGCACAGGGGCTCCTGAGACTCTCTGGCTCAGCTGGGCGAGGGGGACACACAATGCGCCGATTGTTGGGAGAAGCTGGAGGAGGTGTTGGCGGCAGGGAGCGGGACTCCCACAGAACAGGCCATCGAGCCATGGAGACAAATGCACGAGGTGGCGGGGGAGGAGATGCCGAGGCCTCCTGTTACAGGGAGTTCTGCGGCTGCAACCCAGAGTCACAATGTTTGAAGAAAGCCCAATTCAGAGGGAAAATAATTCAGGGTTTCAGCAAAAATGGAAGGAGAGGCAGGTGATGGGGGTGGGTGGGAGGGAGGGAGAACTGGAGGAAATTGGAGACATCCAGTTCCCTCACTCTCCACTGGGCAAGGCACCAGCCAGCACCCTCCAGGGCTGAGATCAAAGTCAAAAGCAGCCAATGCCTGGAATGGAAGCAGGTTAGGCAGCTGCCCCAGGGCCCCTAAAGATGGGCCCCTATTTGCTGAGGAGCCGTGCTAGAGGACAGACAACCAAGGGGAGTATGGCACAGAAGGCATGTTTTCCCAGGGCTCCCGGGGACGGGGGGGAGGGCCTGGGGGGCAAGGTCTTTAAGGGTTTGTCCACACTGCAGCTGGAAGGTGCGAGTCCCAGTGCGGGGAGCCAGACTTGCACTAGCTCTGCTCGGCATGGGCAGCAGCTCAGGTTAGCCACCGGAGCTCGGATCTAGGGGATCGGGCAGTCTTGGAGCCTGGTGGCTAGCCCGAGCCGCCGGACATGCTGCTATTTTTGGTGTGCGAGTTCGAATGGAGCTAGAGTGAGTCTGTCTACCCACTCTAGGAATCCCCCTCCCAGCTGCAACACAAACATCCCCTAAGGTTTGACCATTGGCCTGCTAAACCCAGGGTTGTGAGTTCAATCCTTGAGGGGGCCATTTAGGGATCTGGGGCAAAAATTGAGGATTGGTCCTGCTTTGAGCAGGGGGTTGGACAAGATGACCTCCTGAGGTCCCTTCCAACTCTGATATTCTATGATTCTAACGGCCTGTTGAGAAACAGAGGCAGCCAAGACAGCTCAGCGTGAGACTTGCCCCACCCAAAACGGGCCCAAACCCCGCACCCAGAGAGCCCCACATGCAGATCCATGCTTTGTGCTGCCCTCCTCCCCACCGCAAAAAGACAAGAAAAAAAAACAAACACCATTCTAGGCCTAAACCAAAACCCCAGATCTAGGAACAGGAGAGTTTTGGGTGGAAAATGAAGATGGGGCACATCTCTAAACTCCATCAATATGGACTGGACTAGGAGAAGGGGTCTGGGAGGGAATGGGTTGGGCTGGATGGCAATCTATAGCGTGTTAGGAAAGACAAGAGGGACAAGTGGCCTAAACAGGGATCCCAAGACCCTCCAATTTTGAGGAAGTTTGGAGCCCAACTTTGTAGCAGAGGCTTCTACTCACTTGTCTAATCAATCTAGGTGCTTATATGGCTACAATCACTGTATTGGCTCAGTACCTCCTAGGATCTATCGAAATACTTTTTCTCTCTTCCCCTTCTCACCCTCTAGGGCCTTACCTGCACTGGAAGATTCTGTACTTGTTTTCAAGCAATGGTGCAGCCATTGCTAGCATGGCAGCTGTGCTGTTGCTGGAAAACAGGAACACACGTTTGAGCGCAGAGCTGCCCTTAGAGGAGTAACTATTTTGCCACAGTTGTGTGAGAGGTGCCTGCGGAGGGACCATTTGAGGGTGTGTGTCTGTGTGTGAAGACTCATTGTGGGAAAACAAGTCACAGTGAAGGTTAGCGCTTAGTCTGAAACGTGAGGAGGCTGTTATCTCAGTTTAGTCACTTATCTCTTCTGGCAGCGAGTTCTACAATCTGGCTGGTCCTAGCTCCTGGGAAAAGGCTACCCCTGGCACACAGAGTACAGGTGAAAGGGGACAGAGAGCGGCAGCTAAGTCTCACCTTTGAACACCGCAAGTTTCTCCTCCAGATCTTCTTCATCACTGAACTTGGGGTCACAGAGAAATTCCTAATAGGGGCAGAAAAGTCCCAAAAGTTAAAAACACAAGGCAAAGCTCCTCAAAACTCCTAGGGCAAGTCTAAAGATGGGATGTGTGTTTGACTATATAAATACCCAAGAGGGGAATTAACTGCCAAAAGTCAAAAACAGATGCTGTTTACAAAGCTGAATATCATCAGTGCCAGGAGAGATCTAAAATGAGTCAATTCCTGCCCCCACCCTTATAGTGAGAATCCTAGGGAACCAAGAGGGAATCACAGTGCCTGGAGATTTCTTAATGACAACACCTTCATTGCACCAGCAACTCCGGAACTGTTCTAGCGGCAATGCCGGGGGATTCCCTGCAGTTCTGTCCATAGGCAGACACTATAACAGTGTTCCTGATATAGCCATATAGGGTCTGAGGTAGCAGATGAGAGACTCCAGCCCCCTCACCTCTCTCTCCTCTATGCATACACACCAATGGCTTTTGGTTCTTTAGAGCCAGCACAGTTCTCTCAGTGCTTTGAAGCTCCTGGATTCACACTGGATACTAAGTTAGGAGCTAAGCTTTTACTAGCAAGACACAGCTAGTGCCTCTCATGCGCTGAGGCAGGAAACAGGTTCTCCCAAGTGCTGGAGGAGTGGCATGCCTGTCAGTTCTGCTCATCCACTTGCAGATGTCTCCAGGCTCCACTGCCATCATCTCACGGCTTTATTATTAAAGTGCCTTAGCACTGCAAGGTGAAGAGCCTGGAGCTCCAGCACAGAGCAGGATCTGGACAGCAAGCCCCACCACTGTGCCCCTCCAGCGAACCTCTGCTGGCAATATACTCCCTGCAGCTGCAAACTGCATGGTCTTCCGCTTCATTTCCAGCTTCCCATGTCCACCCAATGTCCAGGAATTTAGTCACTTGGTCCGTGTTCAGCATTCTTCTCTGCAGCAATCATGAACAGCTGCCGTTTATTTTTTTGCTTGTTTGGGGCAAGGACCCTCCAAGGGATTGAGGGGCAGTGGGCTGAGGCTGCTGCACACTCCATACATGCGTTGCAGACACAAACTGTGTAGCCATGAATGGGAGTAGCAGAAGCAGCCCCTGGCCTTAAGGTATTGGGATGCCCAGTCGTCACTAACATTACTGGAAACTTGCATGTTCTTTCCTACAACCCTGCTGGACACAGTCTTTATTGCTAACAAAATAGGAACCAGGCTTCTGGACCCCTGAGGTGGCTCAAAAAGTCTCAGCCTACAGCTCTGGGACCATCAGGTGCTGACTCAGCCATCTCTAGTCTGGAGATTTTAGGGCTTTAAGTACATTTGACACCTGTTTCAGAAGAGAGAAAACAGCCAGTCAGCCACACCCAAAGCAGTGACCAGCGTGGATGGTGGGAGGGGCGGGATGTGATGCTTCCCAGGGATACCCAGGGCTGAGAGGCACTTTGCTACCACCTACCGGAGGTCAGCTCCATGACTGCACCGGCCACAGGCAACACAAGCACTGCCCACTAGGCCTCTGCAGGCCCTGCTGTCTCTCAACCGGTTAGTGATAGGCACACTCCAACCCCTGAGCCCTCCAAGCGACTCCCAGAGCTCCCAGTCCCTGATCCACTGGACACTCCCAGTATTCGCAGATTCACTGCTTCCAAAGAAACAGTGCACCCCAGCTTCCCTGTTACATCTCAGATCATTGCTCTGCTTAACACACAGCACTTAGATAGGTTGATAGTGAAATCAAGTAAAAGTCTATTTAACAACGTGTAGAGGTTCAAGGGATAGCAAGTAGAAATATTGGAAATAGACAGTTACATATAAAACAAAATCAGAACACGCATTTTACAACCTAGACTTACTGCACTAGTTACTGTCATGTCTTCTATCTGGAGCAAATCTCAGCCCAAGTCCTTTCAGTATTTTACAGCCAGGTTTGGCTGTGATCTTCCATTTGTGAGACAAGTCATTCTATCAGCTTGCCTCCCTCCCAAGGAAATATCCAGGGTCTACCTACCTCTGTGTCCCATTATAACGCAACAACCCATTGGGTTTACTTGTAAGCAGGGCCCCCTCCTGCTGTTTATTTCTTTCTGCAAATTTCCTCTCTTGAAGGTTTTTGCAACCTCTTGATTAGCATTTGGCTCAGGATGCAAACCAGCCTCCACTGTGAGACATACAACACACAGGTGACTGGACACGTTACCCCCTGCCGTAAGAATATTCGAAGTTTGTCCCCTCCTGGTCACCTGCCTTAAGAACATAATTCTCAGCATAGAAACCTAACTCCTTCAATATTACCCATACACACTTGTCACAGTGATTATGGTAACCAAGTGGCTGCTGGCTTTCAACAGAGACTTCACATGCCACCCTTTAGTGAATTATTATGCTTATATCCAGCCCAGCAGATGCTTGTAAAACTCTATGCACTCCTGTGCCCTCTGCCAGCTGGCACCAAGAGGTCCCTGGGTCACACTGGGGAAACCCCCAAATGCACTGCTGGCTCCTCCCCAGCACAGAGCTGACCAAGAACCCATCTACATGATTCAATTGCAGTCATTTTTTAAAAAAATCCTACCATACTTGCCTCCTCCCTCTCAGAGCCCATCCCATCCCCACTCTGTACAAACAGCTCCTGGCATTCTTACTTCTAGCACAGAGACAGGCCTGGATCAGCACACTAGGGCTGAATAGTAACACCTCGCTCTCACACCGTGCTTTTCATCAGTGCCTCTCCAAGCAGGTCAGTATCGTTATCCTCACCTAATGACTGGGAAACTGAGGTACATAGTGGTGAAGTCTGGATCCAAATCTGCATTCTGTTAAAATAGCCCCAACTCTAATAGGGTCCCTCTCAACTCTTGCTAATTAATTAGTTATTGCTTAATATACCTCTCGAAGGTGCTCAGATTTTATGGTGATGAGCACAGTGTAAGAACCAACACAGAACAGAATGACGTCCTTTAGCTCTGGTCTCTCAAGCAACCTCAGAGAGATCAAGCAGCTCTGCTGTGTAAAAGCCCCTCACTAAATATTTCAGTCATGTTACCGCTGGATCATTCTCTCACCACTAGTGAGCCACACTTTATTCAGGTTCTCCTCATGCACAAGCCTGCCCGTTCCATTTACCACCACCCCTGCTCCCAACCATGCTCTCTGCAACTTAACCTGACCTTTCTTTACAGTGACCAGATCTGAACACTGCTCTAAAGGTGGCAAAAGCACAGTATCCTTAGGCTTGTGTAACATACGCTGCCTGATACAGCCTAGCGTTGCATTAGCATCTGTTACCACTACAGCACCTCCACTTGAGAATTTAAACAGCTGGTCTAAGCAACACACCCAGATCCTTCCCCTCACCCACGTAAACCAGTCTGGTTCCCTTTGAGCCACACTTGAATAGAAAAAATGATCCAGCTAAGAGTATCACTCTCCAGTTCAATACTATGTTCAGCCCTGGAACCCAGCTGAAAGTGCAAGGGGAGTTTTGGGCAGCAGAATGCCATTACTCAAGGTGGAATTCAGCCAGGTCATCAGGGTTAGCATTCTATACGTAGAGAGAGTCTCAGGGGAGCGGTGATGGACACAAGTGGTCATGCCCTTGGCTTCGTATCTCATCCAGAACTCCAGCAGCACACTATCCCCAAACACCATCTGCCCACCCTCTGTAGAGCTCATGGGGCATGGTGGCAGACTCGCAGGCTACAGAGTGAACCTGTGTTGGGAGGGAGGGTTATTATGGGTATAAACAATCTCTGCAGAAGTGACCTGTCTAACGTCACAAGAGGAGGGAGTGGAAGAGCCAGTACAGAACCAGGGCCTGACTCCCAGTCCCACGACTTACTGCCGGACCATGCTGAGCAGAGCAGTGGGTATATTTTTCTCACAGAATGGAGGGGTGGTGAAAAAGGAGAGGCATTTAGGATGGGAGGACACCAACTCCTGCTGCCCTAGGCCAGCTATAAGTTGCCAGGGAAGGTGCCCAGATGCCAACACATAAGAGCAGGTGGCACTGACCCAGCAGGTATTCAGCTATCTTGATGTCAGCAGCCAGTTCTCTTGCTACAAGAAGTTGGGGCCGGGGAAGGGGGGGAATGCATTTCATCGGCGGGGGTGAGAGTCACAGCCCAGCAACCCTCACGGGGCCTGCTCTGGAATGTGCAAAGCAACAAGGAAGACATTTCAAATGGAAACATTCCACCCTCAACGAACTGTATACAATTCCTGTTTGTAGCCACTGTGATAAGAACAACAGGCATTAACAATATCACAGAGGAATTCCACCCCCAGGGTCTGGCGACTTGGGCTCTGCTCTAGCGATTAAGGTTGCTCCCAGAGCCCTCTGCTGGGGCTCCAGCTTTTAGGGGCATAGTTGCCTATCTAGCATTCTTATTACTACGCGGAACTGCACAAATGAGACACACGAGTGCACAGATTAGACAGAGCTACTCTTGGTTAGAGGTCATCTTCTTTAGGCATATGGACTTGGATGCACAAGCCCTCTCTAACTGCAAATCAACTGGGGTAGCAAAAGCACAGACCCCCTCCGCCCCGCCCCACTAACACACCTGGACCTTTCAGGGTATGGAGGTAGGATTGCAGCATGTGGAGAGGTACCTGAGCTACCTAGTTCAGGAACCAAGAGCAGTAAAGCCACGGCAGCATGCACGGTGCAAGCCTGCCCAGGACCCTGGGTGTGTACTCGGGTGGCTAGCTCTTGCGGAAGCCCATGCTGCTATGGCTTCACTGCTATTGGTACCGAAGTGAAATCAAACCTACGCATGCTGCAATCACACCTCCAACTGCAGTGGAGACATGGGCCTGTCCCTCACGAGGGGTAGGCCCATCTACCTATAGCGTTTATAGCGTTTGTAGAGTGCCCATCACTGGGCCTGTCGCAACGGGCCATTGAATTCTTAGGCTCTGCTGAGACTGCCCCTTGAAGCGGGGACCTCAACTGGGGCATTTTTGTCAAAGTCCCTAAACCAGTCCCCTAAGAGAGAAACACATTGGAAACGATAGCTTCAATGCCCTTTGGCAGCCAGGAGGCAGCAGTGGGGAGTGGCTTCCTGCCAGAGATCCTTATCCACACAGGAGTCAGGAGAGTGCTAAGTGCACCATTTCAGCTTCTGACAGCAGAGTCCAGAGGGGATCAGCTGTTAGCTTCCCAGGTGGCATCCCTGACTGTTCTCCCCAAGCCTGCTAGGGAGTGATGATAGGTGCTCCTAACAGATCTCTATCCTGCTTAATGGAGCTTGTTTGCAGCCCTGGGGATTTTGCAGGCTGGAAAGTCCCCTCAGAAAAAGGTGGAGAAAGTTTCTCCTTTTCCATATACGGTCCGGGCTGGCTCTCGAGGGCGACCCCGCCATGCCATCTGCACAGCCTGGTATGCCAGCTATGTTACAGTTGGGAGGATTTGGAGAGGTTTAAATCTCTGCAGTTGCACAGCTGATCAGATTTTTAAAAAGGCAAAAAAACAACTACCCTACCTCACCCTCAGTGAAGAGAGGAAGTACAGAGGCTGGTCAAGAAGAGCAGAACAGGGTTAACTGCCCGCAGCTGTTCCAGCCCATTAATCCCGCAGTATTTGCAGGCTGTTTGCAGCCTGTTTTATGCAGCAGTTGTGTGCACAGAACATGCATCCCTAACACTCAGGGCAGCACACCCTAACACTCAGGCCCAGGAAAGGTGTTAAAGTGGGGAGGGAGAAGCCAGCAAGGGCATTAAGTAGCTCTCCAAGGAAATCCAAGCTCATTGCATTTCAGACACCCAAACCTCCCTACAAGGAGACTCCTGCCGCAGAATGAGGGTGGCACAAGTCATAAGAATGTTCCCACTCAGTGCAATGGGCTGAAACTACCACAGCTCAAAGTGTCAGAGGGTTCTGGGAAGAGCAGCTTTCCAGAGTCCTGGCCCTTGACACTTCCAGGTGCAATTGGGGGAGGTTAGAGAGCAGAGCGTAGCTCTTTCCTCAGCCTTCTTATCCCCAAATCTCGCAGTTGCCCCTGGATATCAGGCAGTGCTAGAACTGACCCCAATCTCTCTAGTCTCCACATCTCCCAGCCCTGTAAGCTGCCCTGGTATCTCACTCTTAAATCACCCCCACATCAGACACTGTCTCTACCTCTCCTTTGCCAGGTGCTCTCTTATTCAGGCCTCTCACTGGTTCAAGTCCTCTCCAATCCCCTCCTCTGTGGTCTCCATAGGTCCCAACTCTACAGGGCTCAGTCAATCCAAGAGATCCTGGCTGCTCTCATCCATACCCAGAAGAGAAACCCACCAAGTGCAATACATTGGCACACAGTGGGGGCAAGAGATTGGGATTGGGGCACCTCAGTTCTACTCCAGGTTATGCCACAGGCTTGCTCTGTGACCTTGGGCAAGTTATTTCCCCTCTGCGCCTCAGTTTCTCCACCTGTAATATGGAGATGACACTCCCCATCCCCATGGGGGTTGGGAAGGTTCATCAGCCTTTTCAAGAGATGCTCAGATTGAAGGTGCTGGCCTGGATGAGCTCCAGATGTTGTCACCCTCCTCCCTGAAGCCTTCACTGGCTTTTGTCCATCTCAGAATCCATTACACGCCCCCACAGCCTTTGAGACCCTTCATGGACATGCCCCTTCACCCCACACCCTCTTCTCTTCCTAGCCTCCAGCCCACTCGTAATGGGCCTCCTGACAGGTGGAGCAGCAGGAAGTCTGGTAAAGTGCCAAAGCCACCCAGAATTAACCCAGCCAGCTTCCTATCGCCAGCACTTACCATCCCAACTCCCCTTCCTCCATGAAGCACCTCCCCTGAGAGATTAAGGCACTTACTGTCCATGGCATGGGCACGGAAGAAAGGAGGGGGCGGGGGGATGGAGCCATCATGTATCCTAGTCTCTGGGACAGGAGAAGGTTTCCCCCTCCAGCCCAGGGGCCTCCTCTGTACTGCACCAGGGAAAGGGACCTCATCCAGCCCTGGTACCCAGGGCATTTACCCTAACGGTCCCTTGAACCCTCTAATCCTTGATTTGCTGTTCCTCCCTCCAGCCCCCTGCCAAGGTCTGCAGGACGTCCGGAGGCCCCACCACCGAGCTCACCCACTGGCTACACAGAGCATGGAGAAAAGACCCAAGTCAGCATTCACAAGAGGCAGAAACTGTGTACTCCTGGGAGAGGAAATCAGAACAGCTCGGTACAGGCTGGGGTGAAAGTTGAAAGCCCTTCCCAAGAACAATAGCTCCTATTCTTCCCAGGGCGCGCTCCTGCAGGGACCGTTATGGCAGCTGGCCACAAAGCATCCACTGGCACACAACGGTCCCTGGCACAGGCCCAGCCCTTATCCACACACACGATTTCAGTCCTCACCTTGTAGTGAGGAAGGGGAAGAGCCCCCTAGCTCGGGGGTTGCTGTCAAGAGACAGCCCCTGTGTAGATCCAGCTTTGCTGTCCTGCAGTCTGCTGCCCTAACCTCCACCAGCTCCGCTGCAGCGGAAGTGCTCCTCCAAGGGCCACTGGCTGTGGAGAGAACAGGCCTAAGTTTCAGGGTAGAGTGCAATGGGGTCTCTCTCATAAAGTGCCCGCCTGGCACCAGCCATGTGCCCAGCACAGGTTAGATCAGGCCAGAAGAGTGTGCAGGGAGCCCACTGAAGGAGAGAAAAAGGCACCCACCTCCACCCCATCCCTCCCACTGAATGTACCTCTGATCTCTCAGCTGTCGGAGACTGGCCCCCTGAAGGCATTCCTCTGCCTCAGCACCACCTGCTCAGGGACCTCAGGGCCTGAGGGGACACAACGCTAGACTCACGGCCAGTGGCTGTGGATGCAATACAGATTCCCCACTCCTCACCTTGCCGTCTTGCCCCAGCCACCCATTCCTGCCCCACACCAGACCAATCTCCACCCCAGGCTCAGGCCAGCTCCATTCCTTCCTTGCTGCCACAGCCCCGCCCTCTTCTCAGGCCAGCCACACTCCCTGCACAGCACCACTGTGGTTTATGGGTGTGACCTGCTGGGGAAGCATTACTGCATACCTCAGGGTTTGCTGCTGCCCCTGTTGAAGGCACAGCAGCACTGAGGTCTGTGGGGAAGAGGGCCGTTTACACTTGTTTTACCTGCACGGGCCCCTCTGCTCAGGTCCTGGTTCAGTCTGGTTGGATTATTCAAACATAACCTCAGATCTGAGCTATGCAACTAGGACAGGAGTGGGAAGCTGCTGGGAAGGGACCAGGATTTAATCCACCAACCCAAGAGCGAGGACAGGCCTGGCTGCTCATTCCCACCATCCTGCCAGATGGTCCCATGATGTATGAACCTTGCCCAGCCTGCAGACCACACCCAGTGCTCTGTGAGGCTCAAAGGGGCAGCTCTGTTTTGTTGGGCCCTCTGCCAGCGAACACCCATACGGCTCTATCCAGCTACCTCTCCGCTTTGGACACCTCCCCATCCCACCCTATGGCAGGCTGGGGAGACACCCTCCTTCACCTGTCCACAAGTTTCCATAGTCTCTGAAGATCCCTACGTGCGCTGGGAACTGGAACTGAAGCACTCAGAAGGACAGCTGGGCACCTCACTCACTACCATGGCCCCCTAATACCAGAGTCACAGAGCCAGCCTGTGGGGATGGGGCTCTCATTGCTGGGGCAGGACTGGGTCCCTCGAGCCATGACAGTAGGTCAGCAGGTCTATTCCCATTTGAGGCTGGGGGAAGCAAGCCAGACACCAGACAGGAGGCAGTTACACGAAGAACCCAGTGGAAATTAAGACTAACTAAGGCCTGGCCCCACAGACACTTTGGTCTTTCCACACACCCCACCTCAAACAGTGCCCTTTCATAGACCCCTCCTGCCAGCCAACACTCCAACTCGGATCTCCATCCAGCCCCCCCCATATGGATTCTTCCCCCGCAGCCTCCTTCCCCTGCAACCGCCTTTGTCTTCCCCTCCCAGCTCTCTACACAGACCCTTAGTTCACGCCAACTTCTCGTCGCTTTTGGGCTTCGAGCTGAAGGATTCAGCTTTAACTGGCTCCTAACCATTTCAATCTGCTTCACAAGGGAGACGAAAAAGGGCACAAGCCAAGGGATCAGCTGCCATTTACACTGGGAGACACCCAGGCTTTGTCTGCAGACAGCTCTCCCCACCAGGCACAGGCGGTGGTCTCACTTGCAGCCCAGTTTAGGAGCTGGAGGGCTTTAGCGACACGCTTGGAAAGGTGTTTTGTTTAGTTGTTTGGTTTTTTTTTTTGGGGGGGGGGGAGAGGAGAAGAGGAGGACTGAGCCAGATCTAGGACCTTCACTACACAACGCCACTGACCATGGTCACTCCGGCTAACAAAAGGTGTCTTAAGAAACGGTGCATGTTTGATTGTTGTGTCAAGCTGAGAATCTGATGGGGGAGGGGGAAAGGGGGATTTCAAACTTTTCAGTGAAGAAACACAAATCATCCATCCTTACCCCTAACACACTGGCCCCCACCTAGCACGGCTCACTGGATGAGCTCAAGGCTGGAGGGAGGCACATTAGAACTGCTTTAGAAGGAGGCTCTTCAGCAGATTTTACTAGCGAGCAGGGTAACTGAGGTAGGGGAGCATGTCCCTGGGGGTAGAGTCCTGAACTGAAGTTCAGGCTTTCCCATCCCAACTTTGGCAAGTGACATCATTGGTCCGTGCCTCAGTTTCCCCAGAGGTCAGCTGTGGCTAGCTAGGCCCTGCCTGGCAGGGGGAGTGATAGGGGTGGTGCAAGCACCTAGACACACCTATGCCCCCAAAACACACCCACGCCAGAAGCCAAGATTTGGCCCCTTTCTCCAGTTCACACGTGGGAGACCTGGGCTGGACGCACGTTCAGCCGCGTGCGACGTGTGTCAGAAATCGCAGGGCAGCAGGAACTTCTGGCTCCCACCAGCCACGTGGAGCTGCGGGGCGGCCTGTCCCGGCCACAGCTGGGGGGAGCCGGAGCAGAGGCGGCTGGGACCGCAACCCCCCAGCCCCCTTCCCAGCAGCCGCAGGTAGGAGCCAGCGGCTCAGACCCTGGCAAACCAGCACCCACAGGGGAGGACCCCCCCCCAGAGCAGCTCGCCTTCCCAAAGCCCCTTCGCAATCCAGCTCCCCAGCCCGAGGGGCGCCGGATGGACGCTCTGGCCAGGTCCCCCCCGCCCCGTGCACCCAGCTTCTCCAGCGCGCCCCACGCCGGCTCGCCTCCTACCTTGTTGATCTCCTCCAGCCGCCCCTCCTGCTGCGCTCTCTGCTGCCCGTAGGCTTTGCCTCCTGCGCCGGGAAGAGAGGGGCATTAGCGGGGTGGGGCGGGGGCCCGGCCGCGCAGCGCAGCGCAGCGCAGGGGGCTGCGCGGGTTCCCTTGCGCCCCGGAGGCGCCGCCGGTGCCGGGCTCGGGGCGCGCTTACCTTGGAAGCGGCTGTTGAGGGTCACGGCCATGCTGAGCTGCCCCGCGCCCTCCCGCCGGCCGGGCTGGCTGCACTGCGGAGCGGGACGAGCTGCGAGCGGGACGAGCGGAAGGGCAGCCCAGCCCCTCTTGAGCGCAGCCATTCACCAAGCGGGGCCCTGGTGACTCAGCGGCCCCTCTGCTGGAAGAGGCAAAAGCATGCACCGGCCAGGCACTGCCCGCTGCCGGAGCCAGACAGGGGTTAACCCTTCCCTTGCCTCCCTCCCCCGCCCCTCCTCCTGGAGTCGGTTCCGCAGAGCGCCCACAGCGGGCACTTGGAAGGGGCCAGGGCTCCGGAGAGCGTTTCTAGCCAGCCCAAGGCTCGGGCCCTGCCAGCCGCCGGCTTTTCAGGAACCGCTGCAGGCGGCTGGTTGGGCCTGGGTGGTGCCCGCTGAAGCAGCAGACTGACAAGGTCTCGCAAACCGCTTTGCTGCAGGGGCTAATAACGCTGGCCTCTCCATCAGCCCAGCGAAAACTGAGGTTATGTACCAGCCAGCGCCTCACCTAGACCCGTCCATAAGCTTTGGAAGACACCAGGCTCATAGAATCATAGAATATCAGGGTTGGAAGGGACCTCAGGAGGTCATCTAGTCCAACCCCCTGCTCAAAGCAGGACCAATCCCCAACTAAATCATCCCAGCCAGGGCTTTGTCAAGCCTGACCTTAAAAATATCTAAGGAAGGAGACTCCACCACCTCCCTAGGTAACGCATTCCAGTGTTTCGCCACCTTCCTAGTGAAAAAGTTTTTCCTAATATCCAACCTAAACCTCCCCCACTGCAACTTGAGACCATTACTCCTTGTCCTGTCATCCGCTACCACTGAGAATAGACTAGATCCATCCTCTTTGGAACCCCCTTTCAGGTAGTTGAAAGCAGCTATCAAATCCCCCCTCATTCTTCTCTTCCGCAGATTAAACAATCCCAGTTCCCTCAGCCTCTCCTCATAAGTCATGTGTTCCAGACCCCTAATAATTTTTGTTGCCCTCCGCTGGACTCTTTCCAATTTTTCCACACCCTTCTTGTAGTGTGGGGCCCAAAACTGGACACAGTACTCCAGATGAGGCCTCACCAACGTCGAATAGAGGGGAACGATCACGTCCCTCGATCTGCTGGCAATGCCCCCACATATACATCCCAAAATGCCATTGGCCTTCTTGGCAACAAGGGCACACTGTTGACTCATATCCAGCTTCTCATCCACTGTAACCCCTTGGTCCTTTTCTGCAGAGCTGCTGCTGAGCCATTCGGTCCCTAGTCTGTAGCGGTGCATGGGATTCTTCCGTCCTAAGTGCAGGACTCTGCACTTGTCCTTGTTGAACCTCATCAGATTTCTTTTGGCCCAATCCTCTAATTTGTCTAGGGCCCTCTGTATCCTATCCCTACCCTCCAGCATATCTACTTCTCCTCCCAGTTTAGTGTGGCTCCAAGCCACGCACTGACCTGTGTTGGCTGCATGTTGACTAAGGAAGCCACAGCTGACCACGAAAGGGATCTGTGAATTAAGAAAGCCAGCACCACATATGGTCACCTCCACCACTGGATCTGGAAGCAACATGGACTCTGTCTACAGCCAAAATTCACAGTCTATAATGCTGTGGTCCTGCAGGTACGAAACATGAGCCTGTTATCAATGGCACATTAGAAAGCTTGACCGTTTCCGTTTGCTGTGATGGTTGGTGGTGTTCTCTAAGGGTGAGTGCCCACAACTTAGAGAAGAATCGCATCGAACAGCTGGAAGCCCGGTGCCAGGCATGGCAACAAATTATTCTCATGAGGACAAGAGGCTGGTGGCCCAGAGTGCTGGAATCCAGAGCAGTTTGGTCACTGGTGAGATGAGTTTGGGGAGCTCAGCCTGCTCCCTTGTGGTCCTTTGTCCATATCACAAAAAAAACAACAAACTGTTTGGCACAATTGCAAGATTCTTCCTCACTTGCTCAGAACTGAAACAAAAGGAGGAGACAAGGGTCAAGCTGTGCAGGAGCCAGGAGTGGGGTATCAGGGACTGCTGCAGATGGCCATCAGTACAGCTAGGAGAGGGGGGCAGAACTGGGATAGCACGGGGTGCAGTGGTAAGGATTGAGGTGCATCAGCAAAGCTGGGGAAAGATAGTGGGGTGGGGAGGATCTTGCCCAGCGCCTTCCTGCAGGTTAGTCCCCCATGCTGGATTCCAGCCCATTTCACTCTCCCATTTTCATAACCACTAGATCCCCACTAATAACAATACTGTTCATTTTAATTAAAGAAAATAAACGAAACAATCAGAGTTTGGGTGAGTCCCTTGGAATGGCTGCTGCCTGGAGAAGCCAAGTCTGAGTCACCAGCTGGAAGCCCAAAAACAACAGGAGAGGTGTCCTGTTTTTGGATTTAAAGTCCAGGGACAAGGGGCTGAGGGCCGCACCTCCACCCTGCACGTACTTGCAGTTATTCTAGCATCTGCTCCCTCTCCTGGTCTGGTCTTTGCATCTTCCTCCACGCTGCCCCCTTGACGTCGGCATCCGACTCACCCCTCTCAGACGGCTCCTTGAAACACCCAGCTTCCAGCAAGCCTTTCAGAACGGACCTCTGCAAGATACTGGCACCTGTTCATTCCGCCACACCAGAAAGTAAAGGCCCTGCACGCAGAGGGCCTTGCATCTTATGAGAGTAGGTAAGTAGATCTTATCTATCCAAGGTGCTTATGTGACCCTTGCTCACGGTAGTATCTGAGCACCTCCCAACACCCCCTGATGTTGGGCATCCCCATTTAGAGATGCAGAACTGAGGCAGAGAGAGATTAAAGCCCAGATCCTGATTTTAGTGGAAGTCAAGAGTCTAAATACCTTTGAAGATCTGGGACTAAGTGACTTTCCCAAGACCCCCACCAGAAATCTGTGCCAGCGGAGGGTATTGAACTCAGGCCTCCCAAGTCCCAGACTAGGGCTCTCACCCCGTTCCCTCCCATTCCATTCCATAGGTGCTCAAGATTAGCTAACGCTGTCTTTGCCCACGAACAGAGCTGTGCCCCACGCATGGATCAAACTGACAGGAACCGACTAGGTTTTAACAGCAGGCTGAAAGCATTGGGAACGGAAAAGCCTCCCTCTAGTGTCCGCAGTGTGGGCGTGATGCTGTGTCCAGCTAATGCAAGCTAGAGAAGGGGTTTGTGTGGGGGAGCCAGGCACCTCGGGATCGCAGGGAATGCTGGGCCAAGTCTGGGCAGTAGCATGAGGAGCTTCAGGGACTGGGGTTGCATGGTCCCCGAGCAGATCCTTAATATCCCCTTTGCACCCTGCAGTGTGTCGTGGATCACTGGGGTGTGTGTGGAGTGTTCAGGGCTGCTAGGAGAGGCGCAGGAGCAAACAGGTTTCAGAGTAGCAGCTGTGTTAGTCTGTATCCACAAGTACTCCTTTTCTTTTTACAAGCAAACAGTGTTACTGGTACCTGCCCAGGAGAGACACAGGGACCCATCCCCTTTGTGGGAGTGAGCGTTTGGGTCTTGGAACATTGGACAGCGACCCACAGAGCTGCTAGCCTGCATCCCTCCAACCTTGACTCTCTCCAGTCTGGCTTCCTCCTGCTCCGCTTCACTCATGCTGCTCTCGCTAAACCTCCCTCCTGGCCCTGTTCCATCCTCATCCTCACGGACCTCTGCTGCTCAGACCCTCCCTGCTGAAAATGTGCCCCTCCCTTGACTTGCATGGCTCCATCCTCTCCTGCTAATTCCTTTGGCATCTCATCCGGTGGGTCCCCATCCTCCCCTCTTCAGGGGCAGCCCCCACAAGGCTCCAGCCTTGGCCCTCTGCTTTGCTCATGTGATGGCTTTTTTTATGAACAATCTCCACTCCCACAGCTTCAGCGCCCATCTTTAACTCACAGATCCACCTCTCCCCCCGACTCCTGCTCCCCACAACCCCACATCTTGGCCAGTGGGCCTCTTTTGGATGTCTTCTCTTTTGGATGGACTTGTCATCAATTGGTGCTGTGTTACCTTCAAATATCCCGCCCCCAGCCCATCTCTGTCACTCAACACATCACCCTCCTCCCGGTCCCTTGCCCACCTTGCCCTTCACACTAACAGTTTGGGCCTTCTGTTCTCCCAACAGGCTTGGGTATGTGTCCAGGCCACACATGTGTTATCACTTCCTGCAAACTGCACCAGCCTTCTGCGGGTTACATTTGCTCCATTCCTAGGAAGTATCAGCAGGAGGAACTGGGATTTGCATGACTCCTTTTTCTAAAGCTAAGGGGAGAGCTGCTGGGGTGCTCTGCAGTTGATAGCAGTGTCTTTAGGAACATAGGAGGGGGTTGGTTCCTTTCTACACCTCCACTGGGGACTGGCTATACAGCCCTAGCCTTGTTAGTGCACTACACGCACACAGAACCAGGAACGGTGCAAAGTAACACAAGGATGCCTATTGAATCAATGGGAAACGACAAGAAGCCGGATGGTGCAAGCAGTGGCATTGTCTGAGTCAGTAATTAGTCAGCCCCCCTGTGGTGCTGTGCTAAAGAAGAAACTGAGCTCCCAAACCCTTATGGTCATTAAAGATCCCAGACACTTTTTTCAAGAACAGGATGTGTTAACCCTAGTGTCCTGGCCAGAATCTCCAATCACATTCTGCCTCCCTAAATTCCCCCTGCAGTTTCTACTGGCTACTGGGGTTTTTACTTCCTCTCCTAAACTGTTGTGCCATTGTACTGTGAGCTGTTAAACAGCTGCCACTTTCCACCCCAGAAGCAGCTGCACTTCACTGTTAGGTGAAGTCATTCTTGTAAGGCTTTCCTTTACAGAACTCTGAGAGCCTGCTGGAGGACAGATGCTAGAGGTATGTCATGTATTTTCCCACACACACACGCAGCTACCAGCTGTTTTATAGCCCGGGAACTGCACTACCAGCAGAATGTAACATATGTATTATATTAAGACTTTTTTTATGGATACAGCTACAAGCACATAGCATCAGCTAAGGAAACAGGTCTCTAAAGAGGCCGGGAAGGCGGGTGAATCATGTCTTCTTCAGCACTGGGCAGGTGGCAACGGCTTGACATTTCTCTAACAGCAGCGAGTGTGTGTGCAGATTGAAGATGCCCAGTTGTTTTCCTAGGGAGGCAAATATGTGGCTGTGTGTCCAGGCCTCCCAGCCAAGCTAGAATCGTTCTGTGCTTTGCAACAACTGTTGTGCTTTCACAGAGCTGTCCTTGGGCAGGGAGAGGGGGAGAGTCTGACAACACCCAGCTGGGGCTTTCTTCTCCGGTGCCAGCTTTTGCGCAGAGGCGAGAACAAGGTGGTGTATTCTGGGAAAGGAACGAGCTCTGTGTCACTTCCAGAGAGCTGGGCCAGTGGGGCGAGGGGGATCCACAATCCGCTCCAGCAGCCTCGCAAAAGGGGTTGACAGGCGGCTCTAGCTAAACCAGTTTCTAATAGTGTGAATGGCACCAAAGCACATTAGAATCAGGTTAAAAGGCAAACCAGAAGCAGGCCCCTAGCATGGCTCTTGCATGATCTTACTTACACCAGTGAAAATCAGGAGTCACTCCCCTGGAGTTATGCTACTGCAAAACCAATGTGAATGAGAGCAGAAGGGGCTAGATCTCTCTTACCTAATGTACTGCTTGGCTCCAAGCTGGACCAACCCATTAGAGGAAGGGGAAAACAGCGGACACTGCCCACTTCAGAGGATCATTCTATCTGTAGCCGTTCCCTGCAAGTGATCCCATCTATTGGGAATTATAGTCAAGCTTTAGCCATTAGCCACTGGACTTGTCAGCAGTCAGGCCAGATCCCTCTACCACAGCTGCAAAGCCCAAGGCAACTGCCCAGCTCTTCATTGCTTCGCCCTCCTGGTAGGGAGGGCAAGGGGAGGCCAACGAGCTGCTGGGAATTACGGGCTGCAGCCAAGCTGAGCTTGAGAGCAGGGGTGACAGCGATGCAGCCGCAAGCGCGAACATAGGCCATGGCTAGTAATCCCCCCCCCCCGCCCCCGACGTATTGAGTGAGATGGTGCCATCTACACAGAGACCATGGCGTTGGGCCATTCACATCCCCTGAGTGCTCGGAAATACGCTGTGCCACAGGGGAGGCCGATAGCGGAGCTGCTACGGACCCATCCCACCTTGGCAGAGCTGTGGAAGCACAAGAGGCAGGGCATGGCCTGTCCACCGCACCTCAACCAGGTTACGGCTGCCGCCGCACTTGCACTGGTGCCCATTACAACCAACGCTGGTGTGACTGCAGGACCCATGGAGCAGGCAGTTGTGTACTTCCCCCATAGGGGGCAGCACTGAGCCCTCTCTCAGTCCCACACCCCCCTCGCGAGCTCTTTCTTCGATGCTCTCCCATTCGATTCAGGGTGCGCTGTGGTCCACCAGCCCGTGGTGTGTGAGCACCGCCCAGCAGAGCATGGAGTGATGTGACTAGCAGTGACTGTGTGTGTCTGTGCGTGTGTGTGTGTGTGTGTTTCGAAGGCCAGTGGAAGAAGCGCACCTGGCACTGGAAGCGGCAGGTGGGTTGGCCTGGGGATGGTCCTTAGTTCCTACAGGAGTTTGTTCCACAGTCTGGGGTTGGTTCCCAAGACGGCTCTGGCTCCCGCACGGACAAGCTTTACCCTTTGGACTGGCAGTTCCGCTGGGGGCTGTGGTCCTTGTCCCAGAGCTTTAGACAGAGACCTTGCCTCGCTGTTCTGTGGGAAGGCAGCATAAAGAGCGGAGGTCAGGTTTGAGGAGCTTGTCGGTGAGCTGGGGGATGTCCATGGCTCTGCAGTTCCTTGTGGAGGTGGGGGCAATGGGGGTTGTCCATGGGGCCCGCTCACTGCCAGCTCGAGCAGCCCTCCGGCAGGCTCTGTAGAACCTCCTCCAGGTTCAGCTTGTCGGCTCTGATCTCCTGAAGGTCACGCTCGAATGCCTGGATCTTCTGCTGCTGCTGCTCTGCCTCCCGCTGCAGATGGCTCAGTTTCCTCTCCAGGGCTCCAGGCCTGGCCAGGCGCAGCCTCAGGCGGTCCAGCTGCAGGCGGCTAGTGCTCAGCACAGCGGCTGTGTGCGTGTCCTGCTCCAAGTTGCCTGGGCGGGATGAAGAGGAGACAGCAGTGAGGGAGGAGGCAGAGAGCCCTGGCAGCCCTGTGTGGAGCCAGGCTGAAGGGGCTTTAGACAGATGCTGGGCTCACGCCTCAGGGGTGGGAATGAATTAAAAGGGTATAAAGGGAGTTGGAAGCTCCCAGCTACTGCAAAGAATAAAGCGGGGTGGGGGGGGTTAATGTAAACATGGCTCCCTACTGGACTGGGAACAGCCTTGTGGTACCTGGGTGCTATCCTCACCCTGCATTGCCTTGCTCTGACCCTGGCCAAGTGACTTCACATTCCATTCCCACACCTGTGGCATGGGGCTAGCGATTGTCACCCCCCGGCCCCCACCCTGGCAAAGCACCTGGACACCAGTTTTAGGTGGGAGGGATAGCTCAGTGGTTTGAGCATTGGCTTGCTAAACCCAGGGTTGTGAGTTCAATCCCTGAGGGGGCCATTTAGGGATCTGGGGCAAAAATTGGGGATTGGTCCTGGTTTGAGCAGGGGGTTGAACTAGATGACCTCCTGACGTCCCTTCCAACCTGGATATTCTATTATCTATGGCTTGGATGTGGGAATGTCCTCAGTGATGGGGAAACCTGACCGTGAACCTGACTTGCCACAGTGAGCAAAACCAACCAGGCTAGTTTCACTACTCAGCCTAAGCTAAATGCAGAAAAAGACACTACCAGCATCCAGAGAGAGAAGTCAATTTACTATTGGGCCCCAGCTGAGATCACAGCCTCGTTGTGCTAGGCACTGTATGTCCACACCGGGAGAGGACGTGCTTGTCCCAGTGAGCTCAGAGCCTACAGAGGCAAGACAGGCAAAAGGTGGGAGGGGAAACAGAGGCCCCAAGAGTGGATGTGACTTGGTCAAATTTGGCTGTTGAAATCCCTTTGGGTTCAATAATCTCTGGCGTTTTCAGTGACACAGAGTTTTATCTCCCCTCCACCCCAGATCTCAGTAATGTAAATTAAAAACATCAAATAAAAAGGATACAAAACTTCCCGTTTCCTTGTGTGCCCCAAACTCCTGGCTTGGTAGGAAGCCTGATTCATTGCTGGCTGCCCTCCCTGACACTGCACCCAGGCCATAGCTGACCCCACAATTACAGTCTGTTCTCACCACTGAGGATCCAACGGGGAGAGGGGGGGAAGACAACCCATGCAAATCCAGCACCTAGGTCCAGAGGCCAGGACAAAAAGCAGCTCTGGATGTGGATTGTGCCACAAGCCAGTCCTGGTCTTTTCGTGAGTCAGGAGGCCACTGACAACACTGGGAGAGAAGTGCTCTCCTTGGCTGCCTTAGCAGCAACTCAAAAAAGTTCAGGCTTAAAAAAGAAAAGTACAGCACTGCCCTTTACTGGCGAAAACTGGAATTGCACGTGGTGCAGCATGCTGACAGCAGGTGGAGATTCTCCTTTCACTCAAGTGCTTGGGCTGTGGTTTCAGAGCAGGAAGCTCTGGGTTTGATCCCTGCTGTGGCTATCAAGGTCCTAGTGACCACAATGTAGAGCAGAGACTCAGCTGTGACATCCTAGGTGGCTACAGATCTGTTGTAATAAATATAGGGCCAAGTTCCCAACTTGAATTGCAGCATCTAAGTAAACAGAGATGCCCGAACTGGATTTGGCTCACAGAGAAAAGCTAACACCAAGGGATTCCAGCAGGCCAAGCTTTGCAGCAGCATTTCCCTCTGAGGTCCCACGAGGGCATTTATCCCTCAGGAGATTTCTTCAAGATCAGGATGGTGGAAGCTTTCATGACACTCACAGGTCCCAGGCAGCGTGGCCCCCCGGCAGCACATGCTGCTGGAGTGGAGCTGTCCCACGTGACTGTGCAACAGGGTCGACAGACAGCTGAGTGGATCAGATGGCTTCGGTGCCCAGGAAGGGGATGTGCCACCAGCGCCCCGGGGTGGGTTCTTACCTAAGCTGCTGAGCAGGTTATTCAGGGTCCCAATGTCCATCTCCAGGGAGCTCTGGGCTTCTCTGAGGCTCTTCTTAGCTTCACTCATCCCTGTCCTCACCTTCCAACAGAGACACGGACGTGCATTAGCCACACCCAAGATAACAAGCCCTATGGAGGATTCTAGCTGCCAGTGCCAACAGATCAGCCCCATGTGGGTGATCCCATGGATGGCGTCCCAGCCTGCATGTGGGGTATTCTCCAGAGCATGCCACATGCGTGCCTTGCATGCCATGGTGCCCTGGGGTTCCTTGGACAGATCCTCAGTCCAAATACATTGCTGAGATTTCCAGATTTGCGCCTGCCCTCAGAATCAATGGTGTGGGAGCCGGGGGGCAGGTCACTGGTGAGGAAAGGGGGAGTCTTCCCCACAGTCCCATGGGATACAGCTCACCTGGTGAGACGCCTCGAGTTCTTCCCCGAGCTTCTTGGACACGTGCTCCTGCCTTGAGACTTCTGCCAGGGTTACATTGATGCGCTTGGCGAGCTCACCAGCGCGCTTGCGTTCCCGCTTCCCTTCCCTCAGCACGGCCTGGGACCTCTGCACGGCGTGGGCAGCACAGGGTTACAAAGGGGAAGGATCTGTAGGAGTTGGCTTTTGCATAGCTCCTCTCCCATCCCATCCCCTCCTTGTGCTGAGACAAGACATCCTCTTAGAGAGGCTATCGCCAAAGCTCGGTTGGTAGTCCGGACCCCACCCTCGAACAACAAGAGCCTTTGGGCCACTCACCTGGTGGCGTAAGTGAAGGCTCCATAAGGGGGATGCTGAGCTCGGAGAGTGCACGCACCAGCCCTGCCCTCCTGACACAGGAATTCATGTTGGACTTGAGAGGCAAGTCAGCCGGAGCATGAGACACGCTGCAAAGCCAGCCCAGCATGACTGACAATCCCTGCTCAAGAGAGGGCCTTGGATCTAAAGGGCAAGGGATGCTGCATGCCAGGAGGCAGGGCTGTGTGGGGATCAGGGGGCTGCGGGTTAGAATCAAGGCTGATTGACAGAAGGGGTTCTGAACTGCTCTTAGGAAAGACAGGGGGTGCTGCAGGTCAGGATGGGCGTGCATTGGCAGAGCTGGGGGGGGATCCTGTACCAGGGCAGCAGGGGTGTTGCAGGTCAGGATGGGGGGGCATTGGCAGAGCTGGGGGGGACCCCCAGGGCAGCAGGGGATGCTGCAGGTTAGGATGGGGGTACACCGGCAGAGCTGGGGTGGGATCCTGTACCAGGGCAGCAGGGGGTGTTGCAGGTCAGGAAGGGGGTGCATTGGCAGAGCTATGCTGGGGAAGCCCGTGCAGCATCTCTCTGCATTAAGCCTGACTCCAGCTCCCCCTTCACTTGCCACATGCCAGACTCCCGGCAAGCCCTGCTCAGGCTTGTCCTGCCCCCCTCTCTATGCATCACCCCCGTGGTTGAACACCAGCCTTGCAGACCTTGGAGCTCTCCCTGGCGACTCTCTCTGCTTCTCTGACCGTCTTCTTGGCTGAAGTGGAGACAGACACAGTGTTTCCCAGCACCCTCTCTGCCTGTCTAATCTTCTTCTGGGCATCCACGGTCACTCTGTCCCGGACGATGGCCAGCTTCCTGCTCACGGCGGCCTGCCCCTTCTGACGTCCAAACACCCTCTTCCCCCCTGCGGACAAAGGCAGCGTTTAAGAGACTAGGCCCCTCCACCCCAGCGTGCACTGGTGTAGCCTCCTGGACATCAGTGGAGTTAATCCTGATCTACGCCAGGGACAACAAGAGGAGAAGCAGGCTCAACAGAACCAGAGCAAGAACCCAGCAACCCCCAGGCATTAGAATCTCCCTGGGAAACGGGGCGGAGCCAAAACCGACCTTCCCCTCCCAGCATCCAAGCAGGAGGGAAATAAACCCATCCCCAAACCGTAGCAGGGAGCCAGCCATGCTGGAGGACTGGTAATAGACTCCACACCCTGTCGCCTCTAGGTCACTGGTTCAAAGGCTGCCGTGTATCAGACGTCTGTCTATCCCATGGCGCCCCAAGAAAGGAGCTAGGGGATTAGCAGCCTCAGCACAGAGAGCAGGAACGGAAGGGGCTGGGCACGGCCCCACTCTGTGTCGGGAGAAGGGCAGGGTGGGGAAGCTGGCAATGGTGCTGCTCAGGCGGTGCCTGTCCTAGCGGCCTCCGAGAGGTTTTAACCCCCAGGGCTTGACAGATGCCGCCCCCTCCAGCCACATCTGCTGCAGTACAGTGGGGTGAGGGACGCCCCCAGCGCATCAGTGTTTGACTGATCGGAAACGGGAGCAGAGCCACATGCGCCCCACCACCCCGGTCAGGTCCCATCCTCGGTGCTGCAGAGAGCAGATCAGAGAACTCCCTGCTGGCAGTGTAGAAATGTGCTTTCCCTGCTCCATCTGCATTTGCCTCTGACTCCTGCAGGGGCTCTGAACTCCATGGGGCTGAGCAGGGTGGCGGCCCCATGAGTCACACTGCAAGGCAGGGTTGGCACATCCCACACCCTGGCTCTGCTGGGATAAGTTGGAGGGGGTCGGGGGGGGAAGAGCTGAGCTCTGGTGAGATGCTTTGGGCAGAGATTTGTTACCTTCCAAGCTGGACAGCAGGGACTTTGCTTCAGAGACCACGGCCTTTCCGTGCGAAACTGACGAGGCTGCCAGAGTCCGGGCAGCATCAACCCCCTTCCACAGCTGCAGGGGAAGGAGAGGCAGGAGTGAGATCTAGGGGCGTGAGGGCGTCTCATCGGGGGAGCCTTCCTGCTGATCCGACGATGCTATTCAGAGACTGCTTGGGTGGGTTTTCTTGGGACAGGAGAGCAGGGGGCCAAGACATGCTCTGGGCTGACTCCAGAGGACCCAGGCACTGCCCTCTGCATCTGAGAGCCCTACAGGGCCCAGGGAAAAGAACATATGCCCAGCTTTAAATATTCCGGCTCCTATTCTGCCCATGCCGGCCTGGGTGAACCCCCAGTGAGCGGTTTTTTTGAGGGGGGAGTGTCTCTGCCCTTCCTGCCCCTGTTCCTTGCCCCTGAGTGGGCCCAGCAGCTGCAGACAGTCCCCTCTGGCTGGTGGGGGAGGAGCAAGCGCGGGTGCCGGGGAGGTCGGGCTCATCCAGTTCTCTGTGGCCAGAAGGACCGCAGCAGGAGACAGGGCCTAGAGAGAGGGTAGGGTGTGTGGGAGGGGAAGGGATGAGGGAAACTGAGGGCTCCAGTGGAGATGCAGAGGCCTCTGTCCCCCAGAAAGGATGAAGAACCTCACTCTTCCCACTCCTGTCTGCGCTGGTGGGTGCAGATGGATGCAGATGAATTATCACCCCCCCCCAGCCTAAATCAGTGGCAGGCTCCGAGTTTGCCAGGAAAGTGGCTCCCCGGTTTCAGCCCCCGGCCACCTTTCCCTGCGACACTTGCCTGCTGAAACTGCTGAGCCCTCTGCAGCTCCGTGCGTGGCGCGGCCATCAGAGAGTCCCACGCATCCAGGACCATGCGCTCTTTCACCTCCACCCCCTGCTCCAGCTCCATCACCTCCCGAGTCAGGGCTCCGGTCTGCACCACTAGGGAGCGCTGTGGGATCAGGCACCAAAACAGCTTGGTCAGAAAGCGGATGCTGTCGGGAGGGGGCATCTCCCATTGCTCCAAGCCCCCAGCATCAGAGAGGCAGGGAATGAGCTCAGAGGAAGTATCTAGTGGTCAGAGCATAGGACAGTGAGTCAAGAGACCTGGGCTCTGTTCCTGGCTTAAAGTGGGGATAATATTCAGCCTCCCCAAAAGGCCCTTAGAGGCAGGCGAGATCTGAGCTGCTGCTGCACTCGGCACCATTCTCAGGCTAGGAGCTGCCCCCTTCCCTCCCCTGCCAGCCAGCGCCTGTGGATGGAGAAAGGCCATGCTAGCCACACTACGGTCACACCCATGGCCACACCAGAGGAGGCTCAGACTGTCCCCTGGCTGGCTCAGCACAAAGGCAGAGAACTAAGCTGGCTGGTCTAGTGGGAAGGAGTTGGATGGAACCCAAGAGGCCTGGGTTCAATTCCCAGCTCAGCCACAGGGTCTCTGGATGACCTTAGGCAAGTGTCTTCATCTCTCCTGTGCCTCAACTCCCACCCTGCTTCACAGGGGTGTGAGGATACAATCTAGGCACAAGTGGGAGGTATCCAGATACCATAATGATGTGGGGGGGACAAGTACCTAGACAGATGACTCGGCCATGGAGCCTGAATCTCCTTTCCACCCTAGAGGGGCCCTGCTGCGCTGGGACTGGGCACACTCCTGGGTGGGACCCGTCTGAGTCTCCAGCATGACTCCCCAGCCCTGCAGTCGTTAGCATGTGCAAGCACTAAGGGCTGCCCACCAGCTCTGGAGCGTCGAGGTTCTTTGCCATGTCTGCATTAGCTTGGTGGATGGATACAAAGGTTCTCTTGGCCTCAGCTGCCACCTCCAGCACGCCAGCAGCCAGCTCCTCCTGCGCCCGCTGGATTTCCAGGTACCTAAACAGAAGGGGCACAAGACAAACCTGTGATCTCGCAGGAGGAAAGGGGCCTGGGCTGCTCACTGCAGGAGTGTCTTCTGCTGGCAAAAGGACACAGTGAGCTGGCAGTTGGCCAGGTATGCAGGGCTCAGGGGATTGCTGGTGTAGGGGGTCCCCTCTAGCCTGCTGGGTTTGAGGCGGGTCCAGACTGATCATGATCTGGGAACCAGCACTACCCGATGGCACTTTGGTGGCTTGTGTGCAATGATTTTGGTGGGTCTCAGCCCAGGTGTCCACAGCACAAAACCACCACAACCAACCCCCTTGTTGGCAGGCTTGGCAAAGAGGCCAAGGACTGAATGGGCCATGCAGACAACTCCCCTCTTGCCCCTAGTGGGGGTCCCTGCCGGCTGGGGTTGAGGCACATTGGCAGGGCATCGTGGGGAAGAGGCTCCTGTGCCACACTCCCATAGGCACCCTGCTGTTCTCATACCGGTCTTCCAGCTCTCTCTTGAGCCCCAGGCTAGCGCTGTCCTCCAGGATGCTCTGCAGGAGAGCGTAGCTGGTGTTGGAAGCGAGCAGGGCTCTCCTGGCCACAGACTCCAGCTGAGCTGCTGCGTCCTCGTGACTGCAGAGACAACCCCCCACCCGAGAGATGCTATCAGAGGTGAGCCCTGAGGTTATGCCCCAGAAGCAGGGCGTAGATGGGATCTAACCTTGTGCTGTCAGTCTGGCCTGAACTCACTGTCTCAGGCAACAGAACGAGATCGAGTCGGATGGATCGCCACCACTCACCCGATGCCCGCAGCGGGAACGGAACGATTCCAGCCAGAGCGCACGAGGCAGAATGGCATCCAGCTCCCGGCTCCAGAGCCGCACGGTGCCTGTTGGGCTCCTTGCTCCAGTCGTTGGAGCCCAGAAGGCGGGCAGGTGGCGTGACCACCCCTCACCTGCACCTCTCTGCTCTCTAACAGAGGACACCGTGATCCAGAGCATGCCGGTGTCACTGCACGGTCCGTGCACTTGGCTGGTTACTGAAAACTCTCCCAGCACGGGGTGCCTTAGAGCACACGGGACAAGCTCAGGCACCTGTCCCGAGACCTTCTCTCTGCCTCAGGCACAGCACATGGGTCAGCAGACCAGGGAGCATGAGGATGGTCAGTGAGCTGCTCAGAGCAGGGGATCCACAAGAGGCCTGGCTTTAAGGATGGAGGTTCAAGGAGGGGGGAGGGGGAGAGTTGCTTCCAAGAGTGAGGGGGAGCCTGAAAGGAGGCTGAGGCTGAGAGTGGGAGGAGGAGGAGGAAGAGAGGGAACGACCGCAGAGAGGCAGGCCGGGGCAGAGCTTTGGAGAGAAAACAAGGTGCCCAGAGCAGGGAAGCAGGGCCGGCTCCAGCTTTTTTGCCGCCCCAAGCGGCAAAGGGAAAAAAACAAAAAAACCAAGCTGGTTGAGCTGCCGCCGAAGTGCCGCCGAAGAGGAAGAGAGGGACTGAATTGGCGCCAGAGACCCGGACGGGCCGCCCTGATGACGGACGGCGTGCCGCCCCTTTCTATGGCCCGCCTCAGGCACCTGCTCCCTTCACTGGGGCCTGGGGCCGGCCCTGCAGGGAAGCCAGCGAGAGGATTGGAGGAGGAGGAGGTGTCAGAGTGAGGCGAACACGTATTGCACAGACTGTGGGAGATGTGCCCGTGTGCACACGCAGGCATGCATGGGTGTGAATCTGGGTGTGCATCTATGTGCACGCATGTCCAAAGCGCGGTACCTGGCAGCCAGCGCCCGGGACTCCAGCGCGAGGCGACTCCAGTTGGTGGGCTGCTGGGAAATTTCATGAGGAATGACCTTAAAAAAAACAAACATATAAAACAACATGAATGTGAAACCCCAGGGTTCAGCCCCCGGGACCCCTCTGCGGGGACAGCGCAGGGCTGGGCAGACTCCTTCCATATCACATTCTGGGTGAGTCTCGCCAGGTGGCTCTGATCGCACCTTTCTAGGGCTCTCCCCAGCCTTTCCTGGTGGGAAGAACAACCCCCCGCACCCCTAACTCTGCCACCAGGATCTCATGGGGGTGGCAGAGTCACTGAACGGATTTCCCCTGGATTAGAAAGAGAGCAAAGGACGAAATCTCACCCTGGGGGCATTGCACCTGGAGGGCTGCAAGGTTGAAAGGTCACCAAGGGGGGTGGGGGGGGCCGTGCTTGCCTGTTGGTGCTGCTCCTTCACCCGGAGGAGCAGGTCACTGATTCAGGTCCTACTACCCCCTGCGAGCATGGCCCCTGCCGGGCCGGGGATGGGAAAGTAACAAGGGGCCTTCCCTGATGGGGCAGCAGTACCAGCACCTAGCGCAGCTCAGAGCCATTTTGTGCCGCGGGAGAGGGATTGAGAGAAGCCCAGCGTGCTGGGCTTGAGCCAGGCACCGTTGTCGCCAGCGTAGCCGCAGCCTGCTGGATCTCCCGCTGCGTGGACCGCAGCACGGCGCTGATTTCCGACAGGAGGAGGCAGGTTTTCTCGTCACCGCCACTGGCGCAGCCCACGGTCCCGCTGACGGTCCTCAGCCGACCCCACGCGGTGCCCACGGAGCCCTCCAGCTGGGCAAGCTGCTCCAGGAACACCGCCTTGGCATCTGCAAGCAGCACAGCGAGAGCGCTCCTGCAGCCATCACCCCTTCCCTCGGGGGGCGGCGGGGAGCCCTGTGGTGATGCATTGCCGTCTCCTGCCCAGGGGAGGGGAGTGGCGCTCTGGCCCGTGCTCACACCTGTGTGCGTCTACCTGGCAAGCAGGACATCTTCCCCAGCCTCACAGGTTCCAGTGCCGGGGGGCTCTGATGATAGACAGTTGGATTCCTCCACTACACCTAAGTCCACCCTCTTGAGCCCTCCTTAACAATTCCTCTCCCCGGGCAACACCCAAATACCTGTAGCCATTAATCAAGTGCCTCTCTCGTCCCCGCACTGAGTCGTTGCTGAGCCCAGCTCTGCACATTTACCCTGCGGGTCCCTCCACCCACCTCATCCTCTTCTCTGAGCCCCTCCAGTTTGTCAGTATCCGCGTGGTAACGTGATGCCCACAGCTGCGGCAGAGCTGTGTGGGACAAGATCTTTAAGGCCGCTCAGGGGCAGGTTCCCAAGGCTCAGCACCCACAACTGCGGCCAGATTTCCAAGCGTGCTCCGCACCCAGCGGCCCCACCATGACACCGGCAGATCGGTTTCCAACAGAGGGCTCAGCCCTCAACATGCACCCAGTGCACCGAGCTCTTGTGCACTGACTCCAGTGCCTGATGGGGAATGGCGCTTTTCTCTGCTCTGGCCCCCGCTGACTGGAGGAACACTGGCATCCCCGCTGTCCACAAGGGAAGTGTGCCTCTGTACTGCGCGGCTGGCACCCACGTTGCTCTCTAGCGACCCCCTCGGGCCACGTGAACGCATGGCAGAACCAGGCTCTGGAGGGAGCACCGTCCACGTGGCCCTTACGCTGCCTTCATCCCCGTCGCCCCCGAGCGCCGTGGAGAGTGACCGATGTGCACTGCTCCTCTCCCAGGGCCCTCCCTGCACTGACCCCAGGAGATGAGCCTCCCCTGCCTCTGCCCCTCCCTACCTGGCAGCTGGTCTCCTCGGGGCTCCTCTCCTAGCGCTGGGTAATGGGTCCGGGGGCTGCTGCAGCCTGGTTTCTGCAGCCACGCCTCCATCTGCTGCAGCTTGGCCTTCAGCTTGTCAGCCTGCCAGGGCAATGGGGTGTTTCAGAGAGGACGGCTTGTGAGGCAGCCTATAGGGCCAATGCAGAGTGGTGTGTGGGCCGGGATAGGGTGGTGCTTTGGGCCAGGCTGAGCAGGGCGGTATATAGGACAGGGCAGCATATAGGCAAATATAGGGTAGGCCTATAGGGCCGGGGCAAGGTAGGGTAAAGGGCCGTGGCCCGCAAAGCGATGGCACTTGGGAGAGGGCACAGCACATGGGGGTGGGGGAATGGCAGTGTGAGGGATGGGGCGGGGCCCATGAGAAAGAGGGAGCAAGTGCGGCTCCGTGAGTCCGAAGAGCGGTCAGGGTGGGTCAGGGGTGTGCGGGGCGAAGGGGATTCTAGGCAGGCCTGTGCAGAGAAAGCAGGGGGCTCTGAGGCAGGGGAGGATCAGCACAGTCAAGGAGGCAGGGGACGGGGGTCAGATTCGTAATGGTCCAGGCCAGGAGGGTCCATTCTAGTCTGACCTGCTGCATACCACAGGCCATAGCATTCCATCCAGACACCCGGTACTGACCCCTGAGGGGAGCGGGGTGCCTGGGGTGCTGCTAAAGGGCCTGGACAGGCAGGGGGACTGAAGCCTGTGAGGAGGGGGCAGCTCCTGGCTCTGTAATCCCCTTGGCAGGGGGTGTGGCGGGAGGGAGGGCGGGTGCAGTACCTCGTCCTTCACCAGGCCATAGCAGATGGGACACTCCTGGCACAGAGTCCGCTCCGGGGCGTAGAAGAAGTTCACCTCGCACTGATCGCACTTGTAGCCCACAAAGCCCCTCGTGCAGATGCACGTGCTGTTCTCGTGGCACTGGGGGGTGACGGAACCCAGCGGGGAGCAGTTGCAGGCTGTACACAAGGGACAGCGGGGTCAGAGGACAGCAGCTGGTGTGAGCCAGACCCCAGGTGTAGGTGACCCAAGGTAAGGAGGGGCTCTGCGTCCCTGGCAGGGTCCAAGTCCGTCCATGGACTGGAGCCATGACCAGTCAGCCCAGCGGCTAAGGCAGAGACCCTGATCTCCAGAATAATGCCAACGGGAAGGAGTAGCTCCACTGAATCCAGAGCAGTCACTCCAGATTTGCACTAGCGCAATCAAAATCAGAGCCTGACCCACGGAGAACGCACGGCTGACTGCCCTTCTCTAGAGCCTCTTCTCCCAGCCTCTCCAAGGGCTCCAGACACGAGCCCTGGACGGCCTGGAGAAGCAGGCCAGATTCTGACCTCCATTGCGCAGCGAGGGTCACGGGCGCACCAAGAGGTGCAGGACTTGCTGAGAGTCACACTGCAAGTCCAGGACGAGTCTGGGAAGAGAACCCAGGAGCCGAGTCTTCCAGGCTCCTGCCCCGACGGGGAGACCCTGCTGCCCCCTTTGTGTTAGAAATGAGGGGACTGAACTATTCAGTTACTGGGCCGGGAATGCTGTGAGGAGAGGGAATGATCAGTGGACATGGCAAGACCCAGGCATGGCGCAGTTTTCACCACAGCAGCCCGCCCCCTGTGCCAGTCCTGGGTCCTGCACCAATACCATAAGCCATCAGTGATAGGGGAGAGAAACAGAGTGACACGACCTCTCTTGAGAAGCTGCTCCTCATTGCTGTTACCTCGGCAGCCCTTGACCGAGAACCCAAAGAAGCCAGGCTGGCATCGATCACACGACTGTCCTTCTACACCAGGCTGGCAGGGGCACTGCCCTGTGAGCGGGTTGCACTGGCTGTCCTGGGATCCCACCAGGTGACACTCACAGCTGGGACAAAGGCAAAGGAAGGTGGTGAGTGCAGACAAACCTTCGGCCCAGCCACCACCGGGCACCAAGGGCCCAGCCGGATGGGAACAGGCACAAGGTCAGCTGCAGTGTGTGCCCAGCACTGCATTAACACCTGGGTGCTGGGGGCATCCCCAGCCGCCACTAGGACAGAGCGAGTCCCAGGTGACACGTGCAGGGCCGGAGGGTGGGGGGAGCTCTGGTTCAAGGTCAGAGCTCCCCACGCAGCGACTAGGTGACGTGAGGCTGAAGGCTGGGTCCGCTGACCCGTGGGGAGGCTTTGCTGTTGCCTTCAGTGGGCACCGGACCTCATGCTGCAGCTCTAGAATTACGGGGGACCTGGTGCTGGGACCTGGGCAGGGGTCTGGCTCCTGCAGCTGCACCACACAGTAAATACAGAGTGCAGGGAGCCTTGTTAACCCCTCACCAGCCGCTGGGTCCCTCTCCTGTGGGGGGATCCCCTGTGGTCCAGGGCAGTGATACTCAGAGACCATCTTCCCCAGTGCGCTGACAAGGGCTCCATCTCCACCTACCTCTTGCATCCAGTCCCTGGCTGCAGGTCATAATATCCCGGCTGGCAGCGGCTGCAGTCTCGCCCGGTCACGTGAGGGAGGCAGGTGCACTGACCAGTAAGGGGATCGCAGGCCTCCAGCCTCTGGGCCGAACCGACAGGGTTACATTCACAGGCTAGGGGGAGAAAACACCGGCTATTAACCTGGAGCAGGCAGACTCGAGCCGGGGACTGGGAATCAGGACACCTGGGTTCTATCCCCAGCTCTGCCCCTGACTTGCTGCATGACTTTTGGACAGTCCCTTCACCCGCCTGTACCTCAGTTTCCCCACCTAGAAAACCAAGGAACTCTAAAGGGGGCGGAAGGCTTCACACACTACCCCTTGCCCATCTCTTCGGAAAGCTGGGGCGGCCAGCGGGGCAAAGCGTTATAATCATAGAGCCCAAGGCAGGTCTGGTCACACAGGGATGCAATTCCATTAACTCAGCCCCCCACTCTAACCCCTCAACGGCACTGCCCATCCCCCCCCGCCAGCCCACACTCCACGTTTTACTGGTTTACCCTGGCACTACCACTGGCCAAATCCAGCCCTGTAGTGGATGGGGTGCAGATTCTTTTCCCCTCCACGGCAGCGGTGCCCGTTTACGCTGGGAGTGAACGGGGCCCCATGCCCCCGTGAAGTGGAAACTGATAAGCAGAAGGCCGCGTCCAGGGAGGGGGAAGCCCTGGAAGGCCAGGGGTGAGCGAGGGGATCCGTACTCACGGGCACACTTTCTGGCGGGGCTCCGAGCCAGCGCACTCCCGTAGAAGCCCTCCCTGCACTTTTCACAGTGCTCTCCTGACGTGTTGTACAGGCACCTCAGGCATTGGCCGGAGTCGGGGTCACAGTTGCCCACGGCATTGGAGTCCACGTTACCATTGCATTGGCAGGGGCTGCAAGGATGGGCCGGGCCGTTCCTCCCCAAGGGATCTCCGAAAAACCCATCGTCACAGAGCTCACAGCGTCTTCCTGGGGAGGGTGAGCAATGGGAGTGGAGGGACGGGACGACACCGTGTGTGGGGAGCCTGCCAGCGAACCCACCCATCCAGAACCGCTCCCCCCACCCCATCTCAGCCCCTTACCTCTCTGCCCCCGGGGGCAGTGGGTGCACACCAGCTCCCCGCTCTCCGGGATCGCCGTGCAAGGTGACTGGCCGGGGCACGGGCATGGCTGGCAGTCGTCAAAGTGCCCCACGAAGGGGTTGCCGTGAAAGCCAAGGGCGCAGCGCTCGCAGGACGGGCCCTCGGTGTGATGGAGGCACTGGCAGCGCCCTGCAGGGGACAGAGCAGAAAGACCACCCACCCCAGGCTAGAGAGCCCGAAGCCAGGATGCAAAAAACCCAGGCCCCTGCCTGGGCCAGGGATCACCCCCTCATGCTCCTGGGATAAGGTCTGCTCGAAGCTACCCCAGTGTGACCCCACTGAGGACAGCAGGGGGTAGCACTGGGGTAGAGTCAGACATCACCCATTGCATGGGCTGAGTTGGATCCTCTGGTCCTAGAAAACCCTGAAGCATTTTCCCCAGCCCGTCCCTGCAGTGGATAGACTGTGCATCCCGCCCTGTCCTCTCAACAAGCTGGTTTAGTTGGAATGGGCGAGGTCCCTCAGGGCGTGTCTACACTGCAATTCAAAACCCGCAGCTGGCCCATGCTGGCTGATTCGGGCTAAGGGGCTGTTTCATTGCAGTGTAGATACTGGGGCTTTGGCTGGTGCCCAAATTCTAGGACCCTGCGAGGTGGGAGGGCCCCAGAGCTCAGGCTCCAGCCCAAGCCCAAATGTCTACCCCACAATTGAATGGCCCCTTAGCCCGAACCCTGCAAGGTTGAATCAGCTGACCCGGGCTAGCCGCAGGTGTCTAATTGCAGCGTAGACATGCCTCCGTTCATCCCTTCCTCACCAATATCCCACCTTAGTGCCCAGTCTCTGGCCATCCAGGCTGCACACCAGTTTGACAGTCAGCATGGCATTGCCTCTGCTCAAGCCCAGGGCTTGCCACAGCACCTGCTTCCCATGTCAGCCATGGGTGGGTGCCTCTGCCTTCCGCTTGCTGAGCCTCCCTCGGCTCTGACTTCAGCAGAAAATTTCTCTCACGTCCTAAAAGGTGAACCCCCCCAGGCCAAGCTCTATTAGTCACCCCTGCGCTGGATCAATGTACCAGCCCCTCGGCCAGCCCACCCCATCTGCCCATCCCACCACTGCATGCTCACTGCCTAGCCAAACTTCTGTAGTGCTCCAGTGTTCCTTGCCTTGCCCCCTGTACCCTTCCAATGACTCTGGCTCCCCGGGTGCCCAACCCATGGCCCATTCCTGCTCACCCAACTGTCCCTCCAGTCATCCCTAGGGGCAATAGCTAAGCTACAGTTGCAAACCTTTACATTCAGGGATCCCTTTCAACTCATGCTCCAGGTTCTACATTGGATTTATTCCTGGTGTCACCATCCAGACACAGAGGACCAAATCCATCCCTGGCGCAAACCCCGAGACGTCAATGGAGCTGCAGCAGAGATGAATCAGGAGGAACCCCAGCGAAGTCAAACAGAGTTACACCCGGGGGAGAGAAGAGTCAGGCCTCAGCCCCAGGTTGGCGGAATTGCTAGTTAGAATGCGTCTGAGCCAAATTTCAACCTCCCCAGAGTCTGGACCCAGGGTGTTCACTGGGCCCTTTGGAGAGATGGGGCCTGCTGCAAAATTTCAATCACATCCAGGTTTGGATTTGATTGAATCAGCTCCCCACAACAATAGGGGTGTGCTTGTGTGTTTCCCTTTCTACAATTTATGGGCCAAATCCTGCAGTCCTTGCTCAGGCAAGAAACACTGATTGGCTTCCATGGAATAAGGCCTAAGTAACACCAGCAGAATTTGAAAGAGACATGGCAGCCCAGCTCTCCCTGGGTCACTCGACCGTCAGGCTGGACGCCCAGTGAATTCTCAATATTAAAAATCTGTCCGAGTCTGAAATCATTGACGTGTTTCTCCAAGACGGTACAAGATGTGTCCAAACCCATGCACCGTCTGCGTCATGCAACACACAAGGAACCGGTCCGGAACCCCGCAGATGAGTGTAACTTCCTCGTGTGACTTAAGCCAGGGAGTCACAGGTTGAGGAAGCAAGCAGGGGACATGGGGAAACTCTGAATCCCTCCCACTTTGGCTGGAGCCCTTCTGCCTCCAGCAATCGGTCCAATTCACTGGAGAGAGAGCGAGCACAGAGAGTCCCATGATGATTTCGTCATGCAGTTGGAAAGATCAGATCATCCTAGGCAAGCTAGCCGGTGGGAAAGGTTTCTGGGAAAATTTCCCAAGGGCATAGAGTCAGCTTAACACATGGGGGACACACGACAATGAGGGGGAAGAGGGTGCGCTGAGGGGCCTGAGGGACTCAGAGGTCCCTAGGAAGAGCACACATGGGGCAGTTTGGAGCGCAGCGAAGCTGTGAAATGAGTCGGACACGACGGGGAGAGAAGGAATTGAAAGAGAAACGGGGAGGGAGAGAGAAGGGTGGCAAATTAATGAAGGGATGCCTGTATGATGGATGGGCGGCTTGATTGTCAGAATGAAGGCCGAAAGATCAAAGGTGTGGAATTTCACTCAGGAATCATATTAAACTGGAGACTTCCAGACACCGCACTCCACAACAAAAGAGGGAGAGAAGCTGCAGAACATTGTAATATTTCTGTCTGGCAGGGCAGAGGAGCATGTTAAAAACTGCTCTTTAAAGTACTCTCTGTCCCAGCCATAAACAATTCCTCATTCATGCAACACAGATGTTACAATGCCAGGGCCAGAACACCAGCAAGACGTGGGCGGTGGGGTGGGGGTGAGGGGTGTCCTGTTAGTAGTGACACTGGGCCCTGGGTTTCTTCAGTTAAGTAACAAGTAAATCATCATTTCCAAGTCCCTTTGACGGGACTATGTTGAACTGGGCTCCATTAGGGCCTGCCACGGCGTTAGCCGGGGAATGTCGAGAGGAGGACTCATGGACAGACTGAGCTCTGTGTGACATGGACAGTATGTTATTGGGTAGCAGATACGCCAGGTGCCCATGTCTGAGCTGTACCTGACCAGGGGAGTACATCATCTACCGTGCCTGTCTAATTATACATGCTCAGGATGGCTCAGCTGTGTGTCACAGGCCCTATACTGCTAGTACCACTTTCGCTTATGGTCTGTGCTTTTTGGACCTGCGTGCTGTCCTTGCTGTCACCATAAAGCACCATGATGTTCACAATGTTACACACTGACAGCTGCGAGGTCACAGGTGGCCATGGAGTTATGTTATATTATTTCATACAATCAGATGGGTCCGATTCTGCCTTACTCCCTGAGTAAAGCAGCCGCACTGCAGTCAATGAGACAACTTGATGAGCAAAATACTACTCAGTGTGAATCAGGACAGCACGGGAGTGTCCCTGCAGCTCCTTTCATATCTGCGTGCTGTGCAGAGCACACACTGTGACCCCTCTACTGCGGCACAGGCTGGGGTTAAACGTGGCAGCTGAATCAACGGAGCACATTGGCGACAGTCGAGGACAGGCAGTGAAGAACAAAGCCGTGTTCAATGGGAACAGCATGAGGAATCTGCAGACAGCAGATGCAGTCACCCCAGCTGAACTTTTGGTCTGGATACCGGGGTGCTCATGTGATGCCATGAGCCAGAAGATTTTCCCTACTGACAGAGAAACCCAGAGGCTTTCCCTGGAGGAGGAGCTCACAGCAGGGAGTCTCTGCTGTTTGCCATTCGTTTGAAGTTGGCAGCCTTTGCAGATCTGGTTTTGGTTACATCTATGTAGCACTACTCCATGTGTATCTGCTTGCTTTCCCCCCTAGCCCAGAACCTCGGGAGATGTAGTATCAGACCTGTGATCTAATGCTCCTCTAGTGAGGAAACACGGCTGCCTGGGAGAGATCACACATAACCCATCCTACTTGGGTGGACAGTGAGATTTGAACCCTTGGACCCACAGAGCTGAAGGTAAGAGTCTCTCCCACTTGAGCTAAAGGACTAGGTCTCCTCCTGTGCTGCTACAGCAATCTTTTATATAGACCAGCCACTGGAGGGAGACAACCCCATCCCCACACACTCTCCTAATGTGAGGTTTCAGAGTAACAGCCGTGTTAGTCTGTATTCGCAAAAAGAAAAGGAGGACTTGTGGCACCTTAGAGACTAACCAATTTATTTGAGCATGAGCTTTCGTGAGCTATCCGATGAAGTGAGCTGTAGCTCACGAAAGCTCATGCTCAAATAAATTGGTTAGTCTCTAAGGTGCCACAAGTCCTCCTTTTCTTTTTTCTCCTAATGTGGGTTACATACGAACATGTCTCCCTCTAGTAGCCGTAGCCTGCAGAGACTACAAGACCTAACCTAAGTTCCCTGTAAGCTGCGTGGGTGGGCAACTGCCCAGCGGGCTATCAAGTGCCGCACAGTTCAGGTGTCCCTCCGCCCAGTGCCGCGTGCTGCTCCTGCCCTCTGCCTTGGAGCTGCTCCCGGAAGCCTCCTGCTTGCTGTGCAAAGCAGGGAGAGGGGAAAAGGGTGCTGATGTCACGGTGTCCCCCTCACCCCGGCCCTGTACTCCATCTCCACAGAGCGCACGACAGGGGGCGCACGACAGGGCTCAGGAGGGAGGGAGCTTGCTGGCAACTCCTGCTGTGTCTGAACTTGCTGATCTACTTTAAAGGGCAGCATACTTAAAGTGGAGGTCAACTTACTTAAAAGGGCAATGTGCATTTCTGTCTCTGTCACATGCACACTCTGTCCTTCACACTCACCTCCCAACACATATTTGTATGGTGGTTGTTGTTACTTCTGGATACTTCTTTCACAGTGTGTTATTTTAGTTTTTTGACGGGTCTATGCATTTCATAATTTTTATTTCTCTCTTACGCTTAAATTGAATTCTTTGAATAGTGAGTTCTAAAATGCCTAACCTGTCCTGGCTGGAGTAATTATCCCTATAGTAACCTTTTTAAAATATAGATTATATCTAGGTTTTTGGTTTCTACTGGTGGTGCACATCCACACATTACCTCGAAATGGTGCACATAACCAAATTCATTCTGCATATGGATGGAAAAAATTAGAGGGAACACTGGACCTAACAATGGGTGTGAAAATTTCACTGGTTACTGGTAGAGCATTTTGTGTATAAAACCCTGTAATAGTGTAGTTACATTGCAACTGCTGATCATGGTACATGCAGTCTATGTTCCACCTCCAGATAGCTTCTTCTCTTCACTTACCCTGTCTCCTTCACTAAAGCCTGTTGCTTCTTCCCCTTCCTATCCATCTTATCCTCACTGATAAATCCTTTGTCCATGTGCTCATCCATTTGCAACGCAAGTGTGGTAGCCTTTTCCTGCCTAGCTTCCTTACCTCTTACTTCTGCCACTCCAGTCTGCCCCCAACACCCTGCCAAGGTCATCTTCATCTCCTCAAGATCTGCCCACCTCACCCTTCCTCCTTCAATCATTCCATTGGCCTCCTGCTCTTCATGCATTACATTCAAACTCCCCATCCAGGCCCCAGTAACATTTCCACCGACACCTCTGCTTTTCCTTCCTACTTACATTCATAAAATGCCATGCACATCTGTGGTGGTAGATGCATGCATGATTATTATTACCGTGAGGCAGTTATTTTTGTCTCTGAAATGACTGTGTTATGAAACCACCCCCCTGAAATTTACATGGCAATAACCTGAGATGCTGGGTACTGTAACTTCAAGTGTAATTCCCAACCTTCTTTGGGAATGATGCAGATTTATTATCTATTTACAGCCTAACTGCACAGTAATTATATGGATAAATGGAGGCTGTGAAATGAACTGACGCCATGAAGGTCTCTAGAAAAGGAAGGATAGAGATCGTGTGATGGTAAAAGAAAATCACTAACAGAGAGCAGGGCATCCAAACCTGTGTCAGGGTCACAGCTGCCGTGCTGGTTACAAGTACAGGGGATGCAGCTGGTGAAGGGCCCGCTCAATGGAATCTCTCTCTTGTAGCCTGGAGTGCAAGATTCGCAGAACTGCCCAGTGTACCCCTGTGGGCAGATGCACTCCTCCACCCACTGAGCAGGCAGGGAATGACCTGGGCGAGCAGAGGTGAGCTGGACCTCACTCAGGGAAACTCTACCTGTGGAAGGGAAAACCAGAAGTTACGATGGGCGAATATAACCCGCGCAGAGACAATGGACCCATCAATCCAGTCTCTCTAGCATCCCTTCCAGGATGGGCCGTCAAAAGGGATCAGAGCACTGTGCCCAACTCCAGCGCCTTCCATGTAAGGATCTCAAAGCATTTTACAAAATACTCTCAGGGCACGATTTTCACACATGACTAGTGATTCTGGGTGCCTGATTTGAGACATCTTAGGCAAGATGTGTTTCAGAAAGTGCTGAGCACCTCTCCTCTGAAAACCAAGTCTCTTTAAGACATCTTAAGCGTGGCAGCCAAACAACTGAGGGATTGCAAATCACAAGGCAATTTGGAAAATCTTGCCCTTACTAACTAAGCCTTCTAACACCCCCGCAGTATGTAAAATTGAGAGAGATCAGGGCGCCCACCACTGAAATGCAGCCACCTGAGAGGTGGAGCACGGCTGTCGCTTAACAGCTCGGGCAATCTTGCCCAAGAGTTTAGGACGGGAAGTGAAAATGCCATGTTGAGTCTGAACCTGCGGAGGGAATTTTGGGAGGCAGAATGTAACTATTACAGTTTGAATGCGGCCACGACGCTAACTGCTACAAAGAGTGCCATGGGATGGTCAGAAGGGCCCATTCGATCATCCAGGCTGACCACGAGCTGTGGGAACTATAAGCCACAGGACTCTGCTTTATGTCTCATACACAGAAACAGTAACTCCAGCCGCACAATGCCCCTAGCATCAGACCACCCCAATTCAGAGAGAGGGACGCTGCTTATTGAATCCCTGAGACCACGAGATGTCTCGGGAAGGTCTCCCATCCGAGTAACCCCCTAACCCAACCCTGCTTAGTGTCAGATCACAGCCCACGCTGATCAGAGAACAGATTCCCATGATGCCACCTGCCTCCCGCTACTCAGAGGGAGACTCCATCCTCAGACTCAGGGCCACAGGTGGAGTGGGGCGGGTCTCTAACCTCAAGGCCTTGGCCAAAGAACACCCAGTCAGCAACATTCAAAAGAGTCAAAGAGGAACCCAGTGCAGCCTCCACCTGGTGACCATGATTATTAATCATTTATATGGCAGCAGCGCCCACAGGCCCCAATCAGGATCAGGGCCCCATTGTGCCAGGTTCTGTACACACACAGCCCCCGCCCCGGAGAGCTTACAAGCTAAATCTTCTTCCCTCCCCTCGAGCCTTTGACCGCCCTGTTGCACTGCAGGGCTACCCAGTGCAGTGCCCAGCCCCAGAGCTCTCCTGTGTTCTTCGCAGGAGGAAGCCCCCAGCCTGTGGTGCCATCAGGGGGTCACTTACAAGGTGTGTCACTGCTGCCAACCTTGATCCTGAGGGCAGTCAGATTGGAGAGCAGACGCTGGAAGTTGAAGGACGACAGCGAGGGCTGCATCTCCTCCGCCTCGTGGAGCCTGTGGGAAACCAGCCCAGAAGGGAAGGGTGCAGCCTTGCTCCTTACAAGAGCTGCCCACACAAAGACAGTGGGTGCCATCTTGACCTGAGGGAGGGGGCAGCAGGCACGGGAAGGGCAGCAACGAGGCAGGTGAATGTTGGGAAGTCACTAGATGGGGCACAGACAAAGGGGCCTGGCAAGTTTGCAGGAGGAAACCTTGCTCTGTTTGTGCGTTCCCAGGCCATGGAGCAAGGTACTCTGGGTGACTCAGTGGGCCTGATTCTGTTATGGCTTATGCTGGTTTAACACTGGGGTAAGTGCACACTGACCTCAGCAGAATCAGTCCTGATTTGCACTGAGACCAGAACCAGGCCATGGGAAGAAGCACTGGTGAAAGGTGCTGGCCTGACAGAACAGGTCCAGCACACGGAGCACTGGTACAAACTCTCCCCACGGTGCCCTGCCAGTGGGTCTCAAACCTGCCCAGAGAGGCCACGAAGATGAGAGGGGAATTCAGTCTCCATGGCCCACTCAATTGTTGGCCTCCCTGCTAGATTCAGCCAACAGAGGGGCCAGCTGAGGTGGTGATTTTAGTGAGGGAGAAGACTGTCTGCTGGGAAGTGAGATCAGCCAGCCTGTACCTGAAGGTGACGTTGTGCTCTCTATGGTGGGGCTGGCTTCCATGGCCTGCTGGGGCAGCATAGCTCACAGACACCACAATGCCATCTCCCTCTAAGACCAGCCGGATGGGAAATGGAGAGGATCTGCTCCCGTTCCCCTCCGCTCGGAGGAGCAGGGAGAGGAGCTGCCCGTAGCTGAGGCGCTGGTCACGCAGGAACTTCTCTGGGAGGTGAAAGGAAGAGAGGAGAGTCCATGAGACCCTCCCAGCCTCTGGGCCCAATCCTGCTCCCATGGATTTCAATGGCAGAACCAACCGGCCCAGACACAGGCCTGGCGCGTACAGTGGATCCTGGCTCATTTCACACATAGTTCTGGGTTTCCACTGCTGTTCTAATCTGCACTGAGATTAGCACTCGGTCAACGTCAACATGCTTCCTAACAAGGGGGAATGGGAGTGTGAGAATGGCTTTAATGGCTTGGACGCTAAGGGTTCAATTCCCTCTTAGCCTTGTAACAATACTAATGGCATTATGTATTTATATAGCACCTGTCATGGCAAGGGGACCCAAAGCTCTTCACAAATAACAATAATATTAATGCCTAGCTCTTAGGTAGCACCTTTCCTCAGTAGATATCAATGTCCTTTATAATGGAGGCCAATATCATTATCCCCATGTTACAGATGGGGAAACTGAGGCACAGAGCAGGGGAATTGAGTTCACCCAGCAAACCAGTGACAGGGCTGGGAACTGAACCAATGTCTTCTGAGTCCAGCATCCTATCCACTAGCACCCACTGCCTCCCTTACATACAAAGGAATCACTTCATCTACCACTGAAATACAGCCACCTCTGGGGTGGAACATGGCAGCTGGTACGTTGTTTTAACTGTGGATTCTTAAACACACAGTGCAGGTTTTATTGCAGCCACACAGTAACCACAGTTACAATGTAGCAGTTCAGCTGGGCATTCCCATATAGAGTACCTGGTGCTATGAACTCGGCTGGTTCCTCTCCGTCCTGCTCTAGGTAGATCTCCCCATTGGCCCAATGCAGCCGTACTTCCTCGACACCTGGAGCTTCAGCTTTCCAGCCCTCAGGCCCTTGGCAACAAACGCACACAGTCAGAGCATGCAGTGGGGCATGATGGGAAATATAACATGGAGCATGCAGTCGGTGCCCCCTGCAGAATAGTCATCTGTTTGATCTGGGCAGACGCGTCACAACAAGAGCACATTTGGAAATCTAGCCCTTATTTAGATTTTTAGGGGGGCTGCATCTCAGGAATGTCTTGCCCAAATGACCCCCAAACTGGCCCATTAATAGAAGCCAACAGCCCCAGGAGGCAGAGCAAGTTTCAAGACAATCTGAGACAGCACACCGATTTTAGAGCACTAAAAGAATCATCCACTTCTGAACAGAAAAGCTCTGCTCAACGTGAACTATAAAAGAGCTGGCGCTCGACTGGCTAACTGGGAGCTGAGCCCTTGAAAATCTGTCCTGAAACGAGCAACCCAAAGTGGCTCGATTTCCTACCACAGAAAAACACATGGTCTAAAGCCTGGCTCTATTTCAAATTTATGGCACACATGACAGGGATGTGGAAATTGGTAACATATTTTTAATACCATCAGGATAAGCTTTCATCGGATGTCGTTCCACACCACCAGCTCTATGGCAGCCGTGCACAGGTCAGGTTACATTCATGGGCACGATAGCTGGGCTACCCACATGGGGAATACATGGGAATTTTTCCTCCACCGGGGCAGGAAGCCCACCCCCAGGGTGATGCTCAATGGTTGCATTATGTATGTTTCTTGTGATGCTCAGCAGAGGGCAGAATGTCCTCATATATGCAGCACAGAGATGGGATTTGTTAGTTTCTAGTACTCCTGTTCTTTTTGCGGATACAGACTAACACAGCTACTACTCTGAAGCCTTATAAGACATATCCCTGGCTGCAGGCCCAGTGGAGATGAAGTCCTGTTTTCATGGCCTGAGCAGTACCTTCCCTCCATCAAAGCTAGGGTCATGCACGGGCCTTTCCCCGGTGGGAATAACCCACGCTATGCACAATGTTAGGCCAAGGTTGGGAGGAGGAGGTAGGGTGACCAGATAGCAAATTTGAAAAATCGGGATGGGGGTGGGGGGAGGCAATAGGCGCCTATATAAGAAACAGCCCCAAATATCAGGACTGTCCCTATAAAACTGGGATTTCTAGTCACCCTAGGAGGAGGAAAATGACATAGAAGTTCCAAAGTGTGAGCAGAACCCTTGCGCCAGCTGTTCACCCCTTACTAGGAGCCATGTTTGAGAGGCAGAGAGACTCCAGAGGGAGCCAGGGGAAACCTCCTCCCACATGTTCATCTATCCCCTCCCCAAGCCAACAGAGCTTTTTCACCAGACTCTGCTCCATGGTTTTTGGGGGGAAAGGCCATTCAAACCTTTCAAAGCAACCCCGGCCCCTGGCCACTGCAGGATGGTCACAGCTTTCAGAAGCAACATCTGTCATTTAGCCGGTACTTTACAGCCTATATACCGGTATCTAGGGGCCACGGCATCCACCACTTCCATGAGCTACTCTGGGGAGGAAGGTGGTAGTTATGTAATGGTCTCCCATAATGCCACGCAGCAGTTCTGGGCAGGAAGTGAAGGGGAATACTGGGTCCAGTTGAAATTGCAGGGGGAGTTTATGGTGGCAAATTTAAACTTGGCTGGTATCAGTGATTTATTTGCAGAGTGAGGGGAGGCCAGAGGACCGCCCCCTCCCCCAATCTAAGCCAGACCCAGACCCAAACTTTTTAAAAACCTCAGTGCAAAGCTTAGCCTCCATCCCAGGGTCTCCCTCCTCCAGCCCTGCCTCCCCTTTCCCAATGAGCAGGCACTGGCACGGGTGTTGGGTCTGGTACCTTGGCTGAAGTCAGAGCGGACGTGGTGCACCTCGTACTGGGCGGCTGCAGTGCACACAGTCGAGTGGCCATAGCAGAAGCAGCTGGTGCAGCCTGCGGGGTTGTGGGGCTGCAGATTGAATGAGCCAGGTTGGCATCTGGATGCAGGGTGACAAAACAAAGCAGTGGTACAGGCATGGACGCTTGCAGTGGGGGAACTATAGCTACTCCCCTCCTGTCTGCTCCCCACAGCATGCAGTTGAGGAGCAACGGGTGTGTGCATAGGCAGTAGGGAGGAAAGGAGGCAGAAGAAAGGGACTTCAAATCCCAACCTCTCCCAGCAGGAGTCGCTGGAGAGAAAATGCTGCAGGGGACACCTCAAATACTGCATTCCCAGCCTCTCTCAGCCAGCGTGGGCCCCCGGCGCGAGCAGAGCAGAGGCAGGAGGATTGCCAAGAATGAGAAAGGAGTGCAGGCGCCGGGGAATGAACCACTGCACTCCCAGCTCCTCCCAGCAGGAGGCACCACAGGGAGTGGGGTCAGAGTGCTGGCTGTGGGGAACTGGTGGCTGCTGCAGTCCTGTCTTCTCCCAGCAGGTGGCACAGTAGGGAGCAGCGAGCTTGCCGTTCCTCCGGTCTCCACCCCCAATCTCATTGCTCCAGTGGGGGGGGAGGGGTGCTGCCTCGCTCATGCCCACCCTGGAGGGAGAGACTGACCCGGCAGTGGCTTTTTCCAGCCCCCAGCCTTTTTCCATCCCCGGCACGGCCCGAGATGGTGCTTCGCTCACCTGTTGCACAGGTAGCCTTCCACCTTCTCCTTGCAGGAGCAGCGCCCCGAGTTGGGGTCGCAGGTCCCCACGCTGCCGGCAGGGTCGCAGGCACAGGGTCTGCAGAGGCAAAAGCCAACAACGTGAGACCCACTCCCCACTCACCTGTCTGTCAGCCCTTGGCCCTCTCAGGTCAGGGCCAAGGCTGCGCTCAGGGGTGGGAAGCGGAGAGGGGCCAAGCTCCCCTGAAGTGCAGGGGAGCCAGTTCTCTCACCTGCAGCCCCCTGCGCTCAGGGAGTGGAACCCGGCCCGGCAGCGCTCGCACTTCCAGCCAGTCACGCTGGCCTTGCAGTCGCAGGCCCCCGAGCTGTCACACTGGAGCCGCAGGGAGCCTGCGAGGAACCAAACCAAGAGGAAGCCGTGAGAGAGGGGCTGGCAAGAGAGGGAGACTGCTCTCCCCCCCACCCCCACCCCGCCACAAAGGGGAGCAAGGACTCTGCCTCGAGCACAGCGCTGTGGAACCTGGGGGAGGTGGATCGGGAAGGGAGGTGCCTCCAGGAGTCATGGGCTGAGGGAAGAGCATGCTGCAATAGGTGGCAAAGAGGGCAAATCACAGAAAAGTAGAGTGCGTGTGGGACCTGACGGAGAGAGCAGGGCGTGGCGTGGGGCAGGGTGGGAGAGATGCTCCCCGGGATGGGACGTGGTTGAACATTTAAGGTTTATGGTTTTTTTAAGAGGTCTCGAACCAGTCACTGAGGATGCACCTTTGTCCCTTCCCCGCAGTTAACTGGGCCCACATTTCTGCCACAGTTAAGAGGATTTAGGCCTCTTGCTCCCTGGAGTGGGTGAGGGGCCTAGTCTACACTCGAAAAGTTTGGCTGGGATAGCTATACCAGCATAGCTTCCCAGTGCAGACACACTTATATGGCCAAAAAAGGGCTTTTGTAGGTGCAGCTTATACCGGTTCCCGGAGTGAAATGAGGTCTGTTGTATCTACACTAGGGCTTTTGCCAGCATAACTGTGTCGGTGGAAAAAAAAAAAAAAAAAAAAAAAGTCACAGCCCTAACCAACATTGCTGTAACTATCTAGTATAGACCTGCCGTGAGACACAGGCCAAGCGCAGTGCCAGGGTCACGGCTTTGCCAGGTGGAGGCTGGACAAGCTGACGGGACATGGCATCACCTGCGCCAGGGCCACCCGTTTCCTCCCCCCAGCGGTGTTGCCGTGCACGACATACCCGCCGTGTTGCAGTTGCATGGCTGGCAGGCCGTCTGCCCATCCCACCGGTAGTAGTTCTGCCGGCAGCGCTCGCAGTGCGGCCCGTCGGTGTTATCCTGGCAGTTCAGGCAATGGCCGCCATGTCCCGTGCTCCGGTACAGCTCCCGGTCGTAGAAGCACTCGACCGATCGGCCGCTGCAGTTGCACGCTGTGCCGGAGGGAGTTGGGGGGCAGGTAAGAGCGAGAACGTCACAGGGACCAAAACAGACATGGAGATGGAGGGGCTTGGGTCTGAATTGCCACTGGGGGGTGGGGCGGGACTGAGCTGAGACAAACCCATGGCACTCGGGACCTCCGCTGGGTTCCAGCCCAGGTCCCCTGGAGCGAACGGATGATGTGTTACCTCACTGGACTGCTATTATTATTATTATTCTGTATTGTTTGTAATCTGGGAGAACCAGGAGCCCCCGTCATGGGTCAGGACCCCTTTGTGCTAGGGGTTAAGCACAGCACAAAGGTAGGCCCTGTGCCAAGAGCCTATAATGGAAATGCAGCCCCCTTTCCTGCTTCTGGGGTGCAGTCAGGGAATTCCCCGTGCAAGGCCATGCGCATCTGTGCTAGTCCTCAGAGTCCCCACAGTTTCTCTGTCAGTGTCCAGATGGTAAATGCACTGACAATCGTCCGTGTGTCTGTCTCTGACTGTAGGTAGCGCTCTTGCCCCTGAGTCGACCTTGTTATTTGCTGAGCACCCCCGGGGGCTAAGAGTAGTGCTACATACAGGAGATCAGACCCGTGCCCCATGACGCTTATAGTCTTAATTGGATGGAAAACACAAAATATATGCCTGCCCTCAGAGAAGGGCTGATGTAACAGATGGGTGACCCCCTGGGTGCAGCATGGGCATCTCTTTCCACAGTGACTGGAGCTGTCCTGCAAGAGGAAGGAGCTGTTCTCTTGCTGTGCCAGGGTGCAGGAGAGGCCACTGCCCTGGGTCAGAATCAGGACCCTAAGCTGACTTCCCCCAGCATCTGACGTTAGCAGCTTTTGGCCACTGCCCACCAGGGCTGGATTCGAACTGGCAACCTACAGGAACAAGGCTCCCGGGACCCTGAGAAAAAATGATTTTCCGAATGGCAGAGTCAGCCTGCTGAGTGAGGAGTGGGGCCAGTCAGCTTCCTGAGAGCGCCTGCAGGGCCCTAAGACCTGGTACTCACGGAGACACTCATTGGCGGACTGAGCAGTTCCTCGCGCCCATGGCCGGTCCTGGTAGAAAGCCTGGCATTGCTCGCAGTCCACCCCGGTGGTGTTGTGCTGGCAGAGGCAAACCAGCTGGCCCATTTCATTGGGGGCACACTCGCTGGCATGGCCGTTGCACTTACACCTGCAAGGGAGCCACGGGGCTGTCACTGTCAGGGTTCGGCTGAGCCTTGGGAGCGTTAATTAGAATGAACGCTGTGCTCAGCAGAGCCATTCCCTCCGTAGGCAGGCCCAGCTTCCATGGACTGCAGGGAATCCACTGACTCCAATGACGGGCTCACCCCTGGATTTGGTCCAGTTTGTGGTGGTGCCAGGGTGTTATTTCAAGGAGGTGAAGCTACTCTAGAGCAGCGGTTCCAGACTGCTGTACCCCTTTCAGGAGTCTGATTGTCTTGCATACCCCAAGTTTCACCTCACTTAAAAACTTGGACCATGGTTAGTAGACTGGGTTAGGTGGCACATAAGGACATCCAGCTGAACCAAGCTTAGCTCAGCCCCCCATTGCTCAGCCGGGGCAGCTGCCTACAGCACACAAGGGCACTGGTTCTAGCCCAGCTAGCAGAAGACAGGCTGAGCTGGCAGGTCAAGTGCACTGTAGTGTCTAGCCAGCAGCTGGTGAGTGCACTGGGATGTGCCTGAGGGGGTGGGCTGCTGGGCCGGTTTCAGGACCCCCAGGAGAGCATCGGGGTATGGACAGAACAGACGTCACCCAAACAGGAGGAGGAGGGAAAGCAGCACAGGCTGGGCCCATTTCAAGGCCACCCATCCCTCTCCCGCAGGCGCTCCCCAGCAGCACCAGCTGCGAGGTCATTGAGACTGAGGGTGGCCTGATCAGACGCTAATGAGTTCCAGCTGTTTGGGACTGGAGTGTCAGATGAAGTTGCTGTGTGCTCCTCTCCCAGCGTCTCTACTCTGGAGCGTGGGGAGCAGCTCTCACTTGGCCACTGAGATGTTGACCCTGGGGATCCGATGGGAGCAGGGAGATACTGACAGTACAGCCTCATTCCGGGCACCCGAGGGGGAAGAGCATGGAGGGCGGGAGGTGCCCTTCTCCATGGGAGTGCTCATCTGCAGTACGCTCACTCGCAGGTACTGCAGGCCTCGCCCAGTTTGTCCTCCAGAAGCAGAGAACTCCACCAGGCTTTAGCAGGAGAAACCTGGGCCGGCAATGGCGGATCAAAAAAGAGGAAGGACTCAGCTAAACCCTGCAGCAGTTCCAACTTTGTCCTCTCCTTCCTGTCAAGCCCAGCGACCCCAGGCCTGAGCGTCCAGGGCCAGCTGTCATACAAGCCAAGCAAGCGGCCCCTTGCCATACGGCCCACCCTGCTTAGAGTGCACTGGGTTTGAACAGGCCAGGGTTTAACCCTTTGGACACTGAAGAGGAGGATATTGGTGTCCTGGGCCTTCTCCCTCAGTCCCACAGGAGCTCAGCCTCCACACTCTGCAGTCACCCACGGGCCTTTGCACCCCACTCATCTGATCTTGGCCACTGGCTGCTCTTCCCTGCACAGAGCCCTGCACCAGTTCCTCCCCACCCATGGCCTGACCCACTAGGGAGACCTGTCTCGGCTGGTCTGAGGGAGCAACTGGGAACCAGCAGGGGGCAACTGAAGGAAAAGGAGAGAAAAGTGGGGGTTCTCCCGAGCATCCTGCCTGCTAACAGCTGGAGACCCCTCCTCTCACAGACCAGCCTCCCTCCCTGGCTCCAGCCTGCTTAGCCTCACCCATGCCACAAAGCTCACAGACAGTCTGGACCCCAGGAGCCGAGGGCACTGCGCACCGAGCGGGCAGTCTCCCACAATCACAAGCCCTGTGCGCCGGCAGGAAGAAAGCTGGCCCTGCTCCAGGGCAGGCGGGAGCCGGAAGGCTCTGCTAGCACTGCTGTTGTGTTTGGGTGAGTTGTGTGTTATGGCTGGTTTGCTAATCCCCCGAACAGGGCTTTGTTTGGAGCTCCCTCTGCAAGCTATTCTCCCACAATAGTTTTGACCGGCAGCCCGCACCGCAGCTCCATGTCCAACTGCTTGGGCCGTGTAAATGCTCTACGTATTGAATACAAACTATGCACCATATGCAAGCAGGACAAAGCCTGTTCCACACATGAGCAGCTTTCCACAGCCTGTTCCCCTGCCAGGTCCTGTTTGCTGGAGATCCATCTCCCTTGAGTCCCTGCCTGCTGCCTCCTGAAGGTTCCTTTTCCATCTCATAACGAGAACATCCATGCAGCCCCAGCAGCTGGGAGCTGAGACTGGGAACTTTGGGCAGAGAAAGAGCGACACACTTTCTAAGTCCATTGAGATGCATGGGCCTGGGAGAGCTTTCTGGAGGGACTGAGAGGGAAGATGGCAAGTATAATCCTAGAAACATACGCCTGGAAAGGACCTCGATAGGTCATCTAGTTCAGTCCCTTGCAGAGGCAGGATTAAGTATTATTTAGACCATCCCTGACAGGCGTTTGTCTAACTTGTTCTTAAAAGCCTCCAGCGGTGGAGATTTCACAACCTTCTGAGGCAATTTGTTCCAGTGCTTAACTATCCTGACAGTTAGGAAGTTTTTCCTGTTTCTAACCTAAATCTCCCTTGCTGCAATTTAAGCCCATTTCTTCTTGTCCAGTTCTCAGTAGATAAGGAGAACAATTTATTATCCCCTTTATGTACTTGAAGACTTGTGTCCCCTCAGTCTTCTCTTCTCCAAACTAAACAAACCTAATTTTTTTTCCCCAATCTTTCCTCATAGGTCAGGTTTTGTAGACCTTTTAATCATTTTTGTTGCTCTCCTCTGGACTGTCTCCAATTTGTCCACATCTTTCCTGAGGCGCCTTGCCCAGAACTGGACACAGAACTCCAGCTGAGGCCTTATCAGGGCAGAGTAGAGCAGAAAAATGACTCCTTGCATCATGCTTGCTACATTCCTGCTAATACAGCCCAGAACGATGTTCGCTTTTTTTGAAACAGTATTACACTGTTGACTCCTATTTAGATTGTGAGCCACTATAACCCCCATGTGCAAAATAGGGACTGTGCTGCTTAAACAGGGGGAACTGGAGTGTAAGTGCCTCTCATCTGTGGCTCTCAAAAGGCTTTAAGCCTCACATCCTCCCTTTGTACCATCATCTCCATTTTACAAATGGGAAAACTGAGGAACAAGGAGATTAAATGGCTTGTCCCAATCACACAGTCTCAGAGCTGGGGGCAGAACCCAGGAGTCCTGACTCCCCGTCCTATCCCTTAACCACAAGAACATCCTTCCTTCCACTTCTTCTCCCCATGCCCCACCCACGCCTTACCTGCCGCCAACCGAGAAGTCGGAGATGGCGTAATAGTAGGACTGCAGCACCTTGGGATCCTTGAAGATGTCGTCCCCGAATGTGTTGAGCCGGTTCAAGGAGATGAGCAGGTCAGTGCCGGTCACCCACTCCTGAGGAGTTCAGGCCACAAGAGAGTGGCTGGTGAGTGGCCCAAGCAAACACATCACCCGGGGGGGGGGGTCGGGGGGGTCAGCAGCCCCTTTACAAGAGGGAGCAGAGGAGGCAGCAGAACCACCACACCACCTTGAGGAACCACCATGTGTATAGCACTACGTCCTCCCCTTAATTCATCGAACCCTCGTGCTGCTTAGACACGCACATGCACATGCCAGAAATCGTGCAGTCCAGGTGTGGCATGAACTTGTCTTCTCTCCATCTGCACCATGTCCTCCCATGCCGAGGGAGGCCCTGAAACGTTCTCCCCATTTGGCTGGCAGCGGAGAGGAGCCCCAAGACCTGACACTAGATCCCAGTTTCAAAATAGCCAATGTTTTGGGAAGTTTGGGTCTGGGCTTGATTGGACCCATTGAGATGGAAGATGCTCAGATCCCACAGTGATAGGTGACCTAATGAATGATGGATAGATGAGATAAAATTTAGGATCCAAATGTCTTCAAAATGCAAGTGTGTTTGGACCTGGGATTTTGGTCCAGGTCCATTTTGGGTCACAGCTGGTAATGGCTAGCTTTTGAGTGGTTTACGGAAAACAACTTTCCTCCTTGCTTCTGGGAGAATGAGTGTGATAAGGACATTGCTCTGTGTCTTCCCAGGGCATGCAGGCAGCAGGCACCAGCGGGGGTCACTCTGAAGAGAGAACTTTTTTGCTTCTCTACTTCTCCCCCATCCCCACCCCTTCATCAGAGACCTCCGTTCTCTGCACAGAGCTGGAGCGGAAGATCTGACATTTGTGAAAGTCCTCTCTCCGAGGGTTCCGGTCAGGAGGAGATTCACTGAGGGAGCTGCCACAAAGTCAGATGATATAAAGCCAGAGACTGGAACGTTAACATTCCATGGAAGAACTGACGGGAGCAGAAGAGGAAGTTCTGCTGCTAGTGTATAGGATGTATCCTCTCCACTAAGCCCCCTGAATATGTACTTTCCACCATCTTCGAGTCCCTTTGAGAGCACAGTGTGGTCCAACCTTAGGCCTGGTACCTGGACACAACCCTAGTTCCCAATATTGGTAGCAAAATGAGGGAGAACCTTAGACTATGAAGTTGAACGAAGACTAAATGTTTTGAATCCCAGGATACGTCTACATTGGAATTGGTAATTTCCAGTCGAGTAGACATACCCACTCTAGCTCTGGTTGAGCTAGTGCACTAAAAACAGAAGTGTAGCCATGGCGACTGAAGGGCTAGCCATTGGAGTATGTGCCTAGGCTCTCGGACAGCATCGTACTCGGGGCAGGTGGCCCATCCTGCCACTCGTCCACCGCAGCCGTGCTGCTATTTTTAGTACACTAGGTCAGGCATAGCTAGAGCGGGTACGCCTACTCGCGCTGGTAATTACACCTTCCAGTTCCAGTGCAGACCTCCCAATGGTGTTGGGAATGGGGTTAGCCAGCAAGAGTCTGGAAGAACTGGATTAAGGCCAGCCTAGCACGATCCATTCCACTAGGGTGCTGGAGGTTATTCACCAAGGGCTTGGTGGATCAGAGTTTGGGCCAGCTGAACACGGTCCATCAGACCCCTATAAATCCAGCTCAGAAACATATTGCACATCTGTACATTCACACACACATACACTCACATCGGAGCAGAATGGAGTTAAGAGGGGAATCTCTCTTTATCTGAACAGATATTTCTAATGTGCCTATCCCCATGGTACCTGAGCACTAACAATATTACAGATCTCCAAACACGGTTCCCAATGCCAGCTCCCCTGAGCCACCTGGTCTGCTGGACACACATGGCCGCCTCCAACCCTGAGCCCAGTACCTGTAGCACATGGCTCTTGTCAAAGCTGTAGGCGCTGGGCCGGCCCTCCAGGGTGGAGAAGGCCACATTCCCTCCACTCAGCGGGGAGATGTCGCTGAACTCCTCAGTGCAGAAAGCCACTTGCTCATCCTCACCAGGCCGCAGGTACTGCCGCTCTTGCTTCCTGTAGGTCTTCCCACAGGAGGCGCTGTAGTACTGGTACGGGATCCAGGGCCCGTCCACATGGCTGCGTTTGTAAATAGCAAAGCTCTCTGGCCGGCTTGTGTGAAACTTCAGCCGCACATAGGTGATTTCATAGGACTTCCCTGAAGAAGGAGGAGAAGAGAAGGCAAAGTAGTTAGGTGCAAAGAGCTCATCCACAGTCTGTACATCTCTCTTTGGGTACCACCAATTTCAGGAGCTACAAATGCTTGTCAAAATCTGCTGACATAGGTCATTCATGCCATGGGGTAACTGACTTATTGCCCATGTTAACCCCATATGTTGTGCCACGAGGAACCTGTGACAGCTGCTTCTAAATGAGGAGGTGTAACATTGTCCCCGTGTTACAGCTGGGGAAACTGAGGTTCAAGAGAGCTGATGAAGTGATTTTTCCAAGGGAAAGGAATTACTGAAGCAGTTGGGGATAAAACCTAGGAATCCTGAGGCCCAGCCCTGTGCTGTAGGTGTTCTGTGAATACACAGAGGACTTCAGGACTGTCATTCTGACACTCTTCTTACCAGCACAAAATTCACACCCACATTTTAAATGCTAGAAAAGGGAATGTTTTACAGAGATGCTACCCCAGAGGAATGAGCCATCAGAACAGGTCCGTCCCCAGTTGATGGGGCAGGGATGAGCAAATGCTGCCTCTCCTGGACATGCCCCACGTCAACACCAGGCAGGAAATTCTTGCTCACACAGACGCCAGTCGCACCTTGGATTCCCCTGGACAACACCAGCTCAGAGCGACCCAGCCTGCCCAGTGTCCCTGATAACTCCTGCTTTTGCTGGTTCAAGCAACCTGTTTATTTTCTCTCTGTCTGTTTCTCTTGACACACAGAGAGATATGTCAGCCCAAAGACAGCTTTGCAGCTGCTCTTCCAGTGCTGGTCCATGCCAATGATGTGAAGGAGGATGCTGGACATTAAAAAGCATCCAATCCATCCAGGTCAAGAGATCAGAGCTGGGACCCAGACCAGACACTCAGCTTCTCAGGTGCCAGCCGAAATCCAGCCTAGCTTGAGGTCGTTGCCACCTAATAGCTGCTCGGTGATCTCTGCAAAATGGGTTTGCTGGGTCTCAAGCCAGATTCCAGCAGACAAGCATCCTGCGCACACACAAAAAGGCCCAATTCCGAGCTCACTCACACCCATGAGACTCAGGAATGAACTTCACTGAAGTCAATGAGCCAGCTCCTCAGATGGTGAAGTCAACAGAGCTACGCTGATTTACAGCAGCTGAAGAGCTTGTCCAATGGAGCTAGACTGCTGTAAAACCAACGTAAGGGAGAGGAGAATCAGGCCCACCATCACCAACTGGCCTCCTTCAGGGCAGCATTAGGAAAGGAGCTGAAGGACTCAGTGGACCATGGAGACTCAGCTCCCTTGTTGGCCTTTTGAGTGAAGGTTGACACCACCCGCTGAAAGAACAGCGTGCGGGGGAGGCTGCAGCGAGGATAAACAGAGGGGGCTCCAGTCCCCGAGGGCAGTCAATCCACCACTACAATTGCTTATTGAAAACATTAGTGAGAAAAAAATAATACAAACATCAAACTGCTTAATTGCCAGAGACAAAGGACTGGGTTCAACTCCGAGAGCTGGTTCTTCCATAATTACACTACTATTGATAGTCCAAAACAATCCGCTACAAGGTTTGGGCTTTGTTGGAAAAGATAACGAGTCCGGAATGTTAGACGGGTTATCTGGGGACTAAGAAAAAACAGCCTTTAATTGGACCCATATGAATTATGTCGGCTATGGGCTGTGACTTTGTAAGAATGCTGTCAGGGAGCGGAGATAACTCAGGCTACCGCCGGGCTGTGGGGGGAAGAATCTGCCATGGATCAGCAGTGCCCAGATTATCTCTTGCCATCACAGAAACCTGACTACTGTTTGCAGTTCTGTCTTCGGGAGAGATTTGCTGATAACCTTGCAAGAAGGTAGCAAGCGTTAGGGGAAGTTGACAGCAACTGCTCCCCCTTGGAGACAACCCCTTTTACAGGATGACTCTTGAAAGGCGCTGAGTGCTGAATATCCATTGAGTTCAGTGGGAGCTGAGGCTGAGCACCTCTGAGGATCGGGCCCAGCGTGGCTGTTGTACCCATACTCTCTCTTCTCTTTCTTTTCCAACTCTGTTGTTCCTCTCTGGTTGCCTTCCACCCTCTGGGAGCTTTCTAAATTGATCCTAGTGGAGGCTTTATCCGCAGCTGGGTTCTATGCTCACTGACCTGCTTCCAACTCATCGCTCTTGCGAGAAATAATGCATTTCTAATGTCTTTTGTGAGAGTTCCTTTGGTTTGGTGGGTCTCAGTCTAGTTCCCAGGGAGGCAGAACACAAACCACCATGACAACTGGCTCTGACTTGTGTTCTCTGCAGAGGCTCAGGTTTGGCTGGGGTGGGGTGGGTGACCTCTCGCCCCAAATAGTGGTTCCCTCCAGGTCCAGATTGAGGCCACGGTGGATAAAATTGGATGATGAAAAATAATAATAATCATCAGATTTTTTTGGTTAATTTAAATACAGTTTTGTTTGAAAAAATAAACCTATTTAAATTTGAAATTATGATAACCTATGTTATGGGGTAAACTTACTATGATCGATTAAAATAATGTAAATTAAACTTCAGAAATTAATATTAGGCAGTACATGTTTGCTGACAAAGTTTTAGGCAAAAGTCAAAGCACTGAGCTGGTGGAAGTCTGGCTCAGCACCTGGAACCACCGTTCATTGAAGTACAAAACCAGCTTTTGATAGCATTGGCCTCTTCTGCAGATGCAGTGAGAATATATTCTTCATTTCAGTTTATTCAACTTGTTCAGTTCAATGACTAATTCATTCAAAGTCAAGAAACCCGGTGGGAGTTGAAACATTAGAAAAAATTGTTTTCCTCTCCCAATTTATGGATGAAAGTGAGGTGTGAGGGGATGAGATCTACTAGTTCTAAAATCTTGAAGGACATGGTGACCAGAAAGAATCATCTTAATTCACTAACTACAGATAACACTTCCTTTGTTTAATAAGTCAGTCAGTTTTAAATGCAAAAGATGGTTTGATTAACTTTTTTTCTTGTGTATCCAGCACATTTAAGGTTTAATTTAACTAATTTTAAAAAATTTAAATGTTTTTGTGCATTAATTTAATTTCAGTTTCTCTCCAAACAGCTTGATGTAAATCATGAGTGAAAGAAATAATTCCCATCTAGTAAATAAGAAATGTATCAATCACCATTTCTAACAATAAAAAAAGTAAAAATTACAAATCTGAATACATGTATGTTAAGCTATATAATTGCTTAAAGAAATATGTATAGATATAGTGTATTGTCCTGGTTAGCAAAAAAAGCAGCACCAAATTTAGGCTAAAGCTATATTTAGTTGCAAATCAACATGATTCAGTGGTTACCAACCAATGAGAATCAAGTCTTCTTTAGGAAAAAAAAAACAGATAAGTACAAGTGCAAATCAAGATTAAAAATTGATTGATTTAAATCACCAATTTTAATCATGATTTAAACAGCATGGAGTTAACCTTGATTTAAATAATCCATCCTGGCAGAGGCACACTGGACGGGCAGCGCTGTTGAATCTTGCCTTGATGATGCCCATGTCCTGCCTGTCCTGGGAAAGACTCACATCCCGGTCTCATGTAGGACTCCTGAAGGTCTTTGGGGTGGAATTCCAGACACCCTGGGTGGGTTTATTCCCAGACAGGAAATTCCTTGGGGGCGTTTACCAAAATGGCAGGAGGTCACAGCTGTCAATGCGCAAAACAATTTCCTCTGGGAGGGGAGCTGGTCTCTGCACTGTGTCAATAAACAACCATTGAATGACCCTCACAGAATCAGCTTGGATTCCAGCTAAGTAGCAGACGGCGGGAGCAGCGGGAATCGGAGATCCCAGGTTCAATCTCCAGGCTATCAGATTAATAAAAGACTGCACATCAGAGAAGATTTTGGAGTTTGCTCTTGGTCCAAGACACTAGGATAAAATTAATGGGCCAACCTGTGTTCTCGTGAGAATCTGGATAATTCATTTGACTACAGACGTGGCTAGCACCAACAAAAATTCTGGCACATAAGGATTTTCCGTTAGTAGCCCAGCAGGGGCGGAGGGGAGGGGAGGAGTAAAAGAACTGACAAGCAGCAAACTGTGCATAGAGGAAGAAAATGAGCACTGCACGTTGCACGATCTGGCGGGTAGAGGAGGAGAATGGGAGACAGGACTCCTGGTTCTATTCCCAGCTCTGCTGCTTACTCTTTGGGCCTCAGTTTGCTTATCCGTAAAATGAGAAAGATCCACCAGGCTGGGAGGCTAAATTGTTTAAGTCAGTAAAACTATTTTAGGTCTCTGGATGAAAAGGACTATAGATGGGCTGAGTATTATTGTGATATATAAGTGTCACATCCACCTACACTCTCAGCTGTACCCTCCGATGGAGAAGCCACGCATTAGTCCTCAATGACATGAACAGTTGCTACACAAGGATCCATCCCTTAAGAGTCAAACTGGCTCCTCCTTCCCCCTCTTAGGCACAGAGAGATGTTTCATAGATTATAAGGAGGGTGTTAAAAAGCAGCTACTGAAGCAGGACATTTTTAAAATCAGCAGGTCCTGTTAACTTGCATCCAGAAGTTTTAAAACAGCTGGCCGAGTAGCACTCTGGCCCATTAATGTTGATTTTCAATAATTCTTGGAACACTAGCGAAGTTCCAGGGGATTAACACAAAGCTGCTGTTGTGTCAATATTTAAAAGGGTAAACAGGATGAGCCAGTCAAAAAACAGATGATACAGGACTCAGCTAATAAAGAATTAAAGGAGGGTAATATAAATAATGCTAATTACCATGGGTTTATGGAAAAACAGATCTCAAACTAATTCATCATCTTTTCTGATGAGATTACAAGTTTGGTTGATACAGGTAATAACAGCAATGTAATATACTTAGATTTCTGTAAGGCATTTGACTTGGTACAACACAACATTTTGATTAAGAATCTAAAACAATACAAAAACATGGCACAATTAAATGGATTCAAAACTGGCTAAGTGATAGGTTACAAAATATAAATGTAAACAGGGAATCATCAGGTATGTTTCCAGTGGGGTCCTATGCTATTTAACAAGGTAATTTATCAATTACCTAGAAAACATAAAATAATTACTAATAAAGTTGGCAGATAAAGATTGCGGGAGAGGTAAATAATGAAGCGGACTGGACACTGACACAGAGCAATCCAGATCCCTTGGAAAGCTGGGTGCAAGCAATTATGCGTATTAATAAGATCAAATGTAAAGTCATATCTAGGAACAAAGAATATAGGTGATACTTACAGGATGGGGAACTCTATGATTCTGAAAAGGATTTGAGGGGATAATCAGCTGAACATGTGCGTCCAATTTGATGCTGTGGCCAAAGAGCTAATATGATCCTTGGATGTTTCATCATGGGAGTATCGAGTAGGAGTACAGAGGTTATTTTACCTCTATGTGGCACTGGTGTGACCACTGCTGGACTACTGTGTCCAGTTCTGCTGTTGATAGTTCAAGAAGGATGTTGGGGAAAAAAACTTGGAGAGAAGTCAGAGAAGAACCACAAGAATAATTAAGGGATTGGGAAACATGCCTTATATTGAAAAACTCAAGGAGTTCGCTCTATTAAGCTTAACAAAGAGGTTAAGGGATGACTTGATCACAGTCTATTAAATACCTACTTGAGGAAGACACATTTGATAACAGAGGGATCTTCAGTCTAGCAGACAAAGCTATCACAAGATCCACTGGCTGGAAGTTGAAGCGAGGCACATTCACAGGGGAAATAAGGTGCAAAAGTTTTTAACAGTGAGGGTAGTGAACCGTTGGGACAACTTAACAGTGGCTGTGGTGGATTTCCCATCACTGGAATTTTTTCAAAGAAAGTTTGGATATTTTTCTAAAAGATTTGCTCTAGTTCAAGCAGGAATTAGTTCCGAGAAGTCTTGGGTCTGTCTTACGCAGGACATCAGACTAGATGATCACAGTGATCCCTTATGGCCTTACAATCTATGAAGCTGTAAAAGGAAAAACCGGGTTTTATGGAGGTGGAACGTGGAATGAGCGCTTCTCGGCTCCTCCAGCGTCGCCTTTCATCCCAGGCAGGAAGCCCAGTCCTAACTTTCCGGCGATTCAGAACAGATGTCTGCCTGCCTGTTCACGGGGGGCTGGGAAAGGAGTGACCTCTCTTGGAAACAAGCTGCTCCTGTCTCCCTCCGCCCTTACCCCCACTGTTCCCTTAGGAATCAGTGGCCACAGCACGAACCTTCCACCCTGATGGCTTTGCAGAAGCGGTGCTATCGACTGCTTCCATTTGGAAATGCACCATTGCGTGTCCCCCAAGAGTAGCCCAAGCTAAACAGACACACACTCTGACAGCTTTTGGCTGATATTATTACTATTTATTATTTGTTTAGCTCCAACAATGACTCTCTGTAATCTCTTGTATTCAGAATGTGGATGGCAGGATATGAAAGAATGAAAATATTTGCGGAGCTGGCTAATTGCCAGGAGAGTTTATATAGCAGGGAAACCTTTTCAGTTTTATTTATAATAGAAGGCATGAGCCCTTACATTTTAACGGCTGAAAAAGTGGGACAGTTTTAGAATATCTGAAATATATGGGCCAGATCTTCAGTTGATGGAAACTGGCATAGCTCCACTGAAATCAGAGCTATGCTCCTTTACACCAGTTGAAAACCTACCCCATAGGAATTGATTCACCACCATGTTAGTTTAGTTTTACACCCTTGGAACTGCATTGAAGTCAATGGAGATACACACTAGTATAAAACTGAAGGAGAACATTGGTGACCCCGGCCCATAATACACAGCTTTAAATAAGGTTTCAGAGTAGCAGCCATGTTAGTCTGTATTCGCAAAAAGAAAAGGAGGACTTGTGGCACCTTTGAGACTAACCAATTTATTTGAGCATAAGCTTTCGTGAGCTACAGCTCACTTCATCGGATGCTTTAAATAAGAAGCACAAGCTACCATATACCTTCAACCGTTGGTGACTACTTTGAATACCCAAGTGTTATTGGCTATATAGAACCCCATCTGTTTTTACACACCTGTGCAATTCATTTAATTCAACATATAACTCTGTGGAAAATAATGATTTTTCCCCAAGAGAAAAAAAAGGGGTTTGTTGTTACCACATTGGACTGGGAGTCAAAATTCTTGTGACCTACTCTCTGCTCTGCCACTGATTGACTGTGTGGCCTTGGGCAAGTTGCTTCACTTTTCTGTGCCTTGGTTTCCTCATCTGTGAGCTGGAGATCATAATACTGATGGTTGGCACAGGGGCTGAATGCAGCTCCACTAATTACTCTTCATAAAATGCTATGAGATCACAGATGGAAAGTGCTATAGAAGTGCAAAGACTTAGGATACAGTCTATGATCCTTTCACAGGTGTTCTGAGGCTGGACAAATGCAGCTGGCAAATGGCAGCATGGGAAAGGTGTTTTGCCAGTTTGGGACTCACATGCCTTCTGGATCACATTAACCCGTTCAGTCGGCAGGGCCCTATGCAGTCTGCCCCCTCTTCACCGCCATAAACAAACCCCACTTTCCAGTGCCCTGCCCCACTTCACTATGGGCCCAGCTATTTCTAGAAAGTTTCTTATCTGGTTCCCATCACCTCAGCGCCAGAGAAACTCACAGCTTTCAATGCATTTATCCTCACAGCACCTGAGAAGCAGGGAAGTGCTGTTATCCCCACTGTATAAATAGGGAGCTGAGGCATGCCTAGGCTAAGGGTACGTCTACACTGCAATCCAAGGGGCGACTGCAACATGCATACATGCACTAGCTTTTTTAGCCATACATGCATGGCTAAACATAGCAGTGAAGACGAGGGCGCAGAGGCTGTACAAGCCTGACCGGGACCCTGGGTACATACTTGCCTGGTTGGCCCTTACGGGGGCATCTTCACCACTCCTTTTATCCACACTAACTAGTGTAAAGCCAGCGTGGGAATGCCTAGGTGGGCTGCAGTCATCCCTCTAATTGCATGGGCCAAAGTCATAGAATCATAGAAACACAGGGTTAGAAGGGACCATCAGGGTCATCTAGTCCAACCCCCTGCCAAGATGCAGGTCACGCAAGGAATGGTGGAGTGGGGGACTCAGCCTGGCTCTCCTGAGTTTCAGGCTAATGCCCCAACTACTGGGCCATCCTTCCTCCCACAGGTCCAGCTCACATTTTTAATCTCATCTATACATGTGTATAATGTTGCTCTCTCTCGGGGGGAGGGGGGGGAATAATCCTAGATGATCAGACCAGCCAACTCCCTCTTCACTTCAAGGGCCTTCTCTTTCCAGCAGCCCCTGCCACTCTGGGCCAGGCCCCTTGAAAGCAGAAGGTTCCCTGGGGAAGGGTGGTTCCGGTCGCGCTTACCCAGATGCAGGGTGATGTTGACAGAGTTGGGGTGCTGTATCCCGAAGGCCATGGACTGGCTCTGCCACCAGGTGCTCTGCTCCTGGCTGTGGAAGTCGGTCAGGTAGGTGGGGTTGTGGTGGAGCAAGGGGTCTCCCGCGTCGCAGCGGTGGCACAGCTTGGTGGTGTCCCGGGCTCCCATCTGGAGGCAGTAATCCTCGGGCGGGGAGCCGCACGTGTTGGTCGCCCACACCTCCCTGCCGAACGCTGCATTTTCGAAGGCGGGCGTGCAGTGCTGTGCCTGCCCCCACGGGTCGTAGCAGGAGTCCATGCCCCCTGCAGCAGGGTACGGCCCGAGGGACAGCAAGGCCAGGACACACAGACAAGGAGCCTGTGCCATGGTGAGCCTCAGAGGACACTGAGCTTCCTTCTCTCAGTCACAGCCTCTGGAGACTCTGGCAGGTCCCTCCTTTTTTGCCAGAGCAGCCCCGCTCTCGGATCCACTCGCTCCAGGTTCCATCTTGTGGATGCTGATGGAAATGCCAAAAAACAGGCTTATTTTTAAATCCAAGACAACGTATTCACCTTCTGTTGGCCCAAGATTGACGCCAGGGTCTATGGAGGCTTCACTGAACGTGGAGTGACGGAAAGAGGCCACAGCCCCTCTTCTCTCCATGGCCTATAGATGCCAAGGGATACCCCAAAAGTGTCTGGCCCTGGCTGTGGTTGGGGCGCACCTAGAGCCTCAGCACATCCTTGGAAGCCCCTGTGCTGACCCACCCTTACCACCTCCATCCTGGTCTCACCACTGTGGGCCTTTGTGGCAAAGCACAAGGCCAGCCAGAGAATTCTGGGAAGGATTCTATGGGAGGGACCCCCCAAACTAGACTCATTTTCCATAAAAGGCGTATGGGCCCCCGCTGTGGGAATAGGGCCCAGCAGTCTGTTCCCATCAGCCCAGGAATGGCTCTGTAACGTTTCACTTCCCTCACATTTTCCAGGCTCTTTGCAAGAAGAGGGCTAGAAAGAAACTTTTCTTTTTTTACATGAAAACGGAGAGTCTCCCTCTATTTCTTATTGTGCCAAACTGAGGAGCAAGGGAGACCTTGGGTGTCACTGAGCCCAATGCCTAGCTCTGCCTCGGCTCTCACACCCCCAACACTGTCAGTGCTCCCCAGTCCTGACCAGGGGCACCCCTGCTGTTCCAGTTTGGGGTTCCCCGCATAGCTTTGCTTGCAGGGACCCCGTCACTCAGACACCATCTTTGCCCTAACCTCCAGCACCCTTGTTATTCAAGTGACGCCAACCGTGCTGAACTGTGTTTTACGATGGCGAGGCACTCTCCCATCGGGGACTGGACTGAGACGCCCAAACTCCTCCTCTCTGGTTCCCCGCAGGAAGGCAAGTTTGGGGTGCAGGACTCCAGGATCCCCATTCTCTCTTGTGAGACTGAGCAGAGCAGTCAGAGAGCTCCAAGGCCCCTTTCCCCAAGCACTTAAGGAAGCCTCCGGGCTCTGAAGAGTTGAGGTAGCTTCTTCTTCTAGGGAGGCTCAGACTTGGAAAGTGTCTCCAGTAGGTGGCAGGGACAGACCATCATTAATCCCTGTCTAGCTACTAGCAGGGAAATGCTACTGGGGTGGGATGGAGGTGCTCAGAGGAACAATAGGTCACCCGAACAGGGGAGCAGGAGCCCAGCGGGGTTACAAGGAGCGCCAGGCCGAGGTTCCCTGAGCAGCTTCTCAGACAAAAAGAACATTTTGCTTCACCTGCCTTTGTGCTGCCCATTTCTGATGCGTTCCTCACGCAAGAGACCAGTTGAGGATTTAAAACCAAGAGCCGAAAGGGCTGCAGGGTGAGGGGTCTCAACCAGAGAGCACCGGCCCTGAGGTGAATCGGAGTGGTGCCGTCCTGGCCAAACACTTGCTACTCAGCGCAGGCTGCGTGGGCATGGGACATGTGAGATTCAGATTGAGACCAGAAGAAGCATGGTGTCCGTCAGCCAGTGAGCCAGCACTAAGAGCAGACTCAGTCGATGGGGGAAGTACCCACATCATCCCCAGGCTGCGTACGCTAGGTGAGAGTCCTGCGTCCCACAGCAGCTGGGGTCTTGTCTGTAATGAGATACTTGGTCACCCACCTAGCTACACCGCAGTAGCAACAGTCATGCAAACGCCTCCCATAGAGGAGCTGCACTCACGTAACACAATCCTTGCACGGGAACAGCTTATTTTGGTTTGCAAGTGATGGTTCATTCTGGTGCACTGCGTGTCTGCTGAGGGTTTGCACTGGGGCACGGGCACCTACTTTGACTCAGCTACTCCTGTGGCTAAATCCCCAATGGAGACGAGGCCCGAGACTTACCTCCAGAACCCAATGGTCCCCAGCTGCTGACTGAAAGGAGATGCTGGCCTCCGTCTGATTTGCTAGGAGCTTGTTTAGGCTTCCTCCACTCAGACGTCACTCCATAATCCACAACAGGAAGCCTCTGGTCATTCTTTCAAGTTTTTTGTGGAAGAGTCCTACAGAATTTAACAGAGAGCAGTTATTTTATATAAGTCTTTGTGGCCCGCGCTAGGATTCAACAGGATGGGTCACAAAATATGGAAAAAGTCTGCATTTTCTGTTGCATTCTATATGTTTTTAAGAGCAATTTCTATACACCCTCCTGGCTGTTAAATTCTATATGGCTTGCCATAAGGGTGCTGATGGAGAAGTGGGTGCCAAGACACAGAGTAGCTGAGGACACGGACACTTGGATGGACACAGACGCTTCGTTTGGTGCATGCCTCTGAACTGCTATCGGCCAGCGTAAGCCTCACCATGGGGAAATGACAGCATCAATTCAGTCCTGCTAAGAGAACTTCACTCCCAATGCCAACCACTTCACAACGCCTGACTCCCTACAGCGAGGCAGGTGTGAGGCTGAGGCTGTGATTCCACCCTGAACAATCCTCCCACCCCAGCTGCCAGTATCCCCCTTTGCAGCACATACGTTGTGTCTTGTACCCTGGAGTACACACAGCTCAACCTTTACCTCTAAATGTGTCCTAGGTCTATACACTATTCTACCAATGCACCTCCGTCACATCCAGCACCCACCTTCTCTGCTGAGGTTGCACAGTTCTGCCAATGCACCTCACCCCAGACCTGCTCAACCCCACTTATTCCATCCCAGCATCTCCACGCAGCTCTGTCCACGCACCTCATTCCAGCCACGGAGCACCCCCAGCTAGTCTAGCCCTGGGCCTCCACGCTGCTTTGCCAAGACATCTCAGTCCCAGCCGACAACATCCAGCTATTACAGCCCCTCACCTGCCAGCTTGTCCCTTGCAGCTCAACCTTGATTTAACACCCCTTGCTATGCCAGGCCTAGACCCCCCTCTCAGTTCTGCCAATACACCTCAGTCTCAACTTTCAAGAATAGGGTCAGGCGAGGGAAGGGAACTGGAGGTTGGCTGAAAGAGCATAGACTTGATGGAGCTGCTGCTAGCCCCTTCAAGAGCACGGGGCCAGGCACCCTCCCAAAGGAGATCAGGAAGTGTCCAGCTTTTTCCATCTTCAGGCCTCACTGCAAGATTCAACTCTTCACCCATGCATTCCCTGAAGCACCAGAGCAGAAGAAAGCCCATTGGTGCACTCAGAAGTAAATAGAAGCCGATGGCCAAGCCAAGGAGTAGGACAGGGAACAGACTGTCCCTTCTGGACAAGCTCTCCTTGCTTTTCTATAATCTGTTTCAGTTACCCACAGCAGTGCTCCCTGGTTAGAATAACTCGCCCTTAGAAGCTCTCTGGAAAGGTTCTTGAAACTTAGCCCTTATTTATAATTTAAACTCCCTCCCTCGCCTTTTCTTTTGTTCTTATTTATTTATTTTGGTCTCACAGCTTCCCTCTCAGCACTGGGGAGAGGGCACTGGAGACCAGCCGTGAATTACCAAGGTCTTAGGGAGTCCAAAAGCGGTTCCCACAGCACTGCAGTTTCAAAGCCTCATTAGCATGTATCGACCCAAGTTCTGACAGCTGCAACTGATTCCTCAAGGAAGGGAGAGTTCCCAGTGCTGAGAAACTTCACATCAGCTGCTCATGGCGAAATCGCCTGTAGCAAAGCAGCTGATGTTTCCCCGTGCTCCATTTTTCCCCCTTTAAATAAAAAGTCATTTTCCTCCTATGGATTTTGGGGAGGGGGGGGAGCAGGGGGGGAGGGGGAGAATGGGATTGTTGGTGAGCATGAATTCTCCACAGAAAGGAAAGGAAGGAACCATTTCCTTTGGGGCTGGAGCTGTTCAAAGTACATTGCTAGGGGGCTTCTGGCCCCAGGGAATTGAGGCAAGGGAACCGCTAGGAGGCCAGATGGGGTGGGGTGGAAGCTGAGGGAAAGGGAGGGCAGGGGAGGATGAGGGAAGCTGGGGTGTGTGGGGAGCATGGTGCAGTGGGATGGGAGGAGACAGGATCATGGGGGGAAGGAAGATGGTTTGGGGTGAGACTGGGGGGGCTGGGAGAACATGGGGTAAACTGAGTACAGTGATGTGGGGTAAGGTGGGGCCGAGGAGGGGTGGGTGAGTTGAGCTGAGGGGAAGCAGGGCAGAGAAGTATGAGGAGCCAGGCCAGCGGTTTCGGGGAAGGAGGCCGAACAGGCAGGGGGTTTTCTCCGACCCTCTCTCTCTACCACATTCCCATTCCAACAGCTTCTTCTCTCATGGCCAGTGCTGGGACGGGCCTTCTGACCCCCACTGCATGGGGCCAGCTAACTGACTGGCACAGCACGCCCTAAGAGCAGAGCTGGGGGCTGTCCTATTTCCAGCCCCCCAGAATGAGCACACCCTACACGCTCCCAGACTCAGCTGTGACACATCCTCCATGGAGCACAGCTTTGGTCAACCTGCGCTCTCTGCTGTGCGCATGAAGCCCCAACACGGGCGTCTGCCTCCCCCCTCCACCTCACTCCTCCCCTCTACACCCAGCTCTGCGGCGCCCGGCCCTTCAGCCAGGCCGTGGCATAGACTGGTCTGCACACAGACAGCAGGAGAGAGGCTCTGAGCTGAGCGGCCACGCTCAGGGAGGTAGGATGGCTAGGAAACCAGAGCGTAAGAACTGAGCTGAAGAGAATCTGACACTTTACCCACCCACTGCTTATTATCAATGCCACCCAGCCCGGGCAGGAGCCGGGAGAAATGACACAAAATATAAAAGCTGGCCAGCTAGAAGTGGGCAGTGCAAGAGCCCTGGGGCGGTGGATAGATTGCTGCTGGGTGTCCTGAGGGAAGAGGATCTGAGATGAAGGGAAGGGGCAGGGAAGAACTACTTCTCTCTCTTCTTCACATGACTCCGGATATTTGGGAACAAATTTTGCAGTTTATCAGGGCCTCTGGGTGTGCTCTGTGCTCTCTCAGGCTGGCACATTATTGCCGAACAGAGCTGCCTGGGTCCAGGAGGGGATGGGGAAGGCTCCCCCACGTAATAAAAAAAGCAGGGAAGAGAAATGCAAACTGCCTGTCAAGCAGCTGCAGCAGCAAGAAGGGGCCTCTGCCAGGGAGTCACTGACACGATGGGCACTTCAGAAGCAAAGCTCTGCCAAGGTGTGACGATGTGACGCAGCAGGGAGAGGGGAGTGATGACCTGGGAATGTGCCCTGGGGATGGGAGACCTGAGAGCCTGTCACCTGAGCCGGGAGGAGGAGGTAACACCTCTGCCCAGGAATGTGAACAGAGGCTGCAGGAGAGAGCCTGCTGGGAGGGTTTAGTTTGCAGTTTGGGGCTGGGTGGAGGAACGCAGGGAACCCCAGGGCTGGGGTCTAAGCTCCCTGCTCCCCCAGAAGGACTTGACTGAGGGGTCCTGGTTGTACCCACAAGCTCTGTTTTGGACTGTGTTCCTGTTGTCCAATAAACCCTTCTGTTTTACTGGCTGGCTGAGAGTCTCAGTGAATCCCAGGAAGAGGGGTGCAGGGCCTGGACTCCCCCACACTCTGCGATGACTGGTGGCAGCGGTGGGATGTACTGCACCCTGTGAACGGCGCTTCCTGCAGTAAGTGACTGGGGAACAGTAAAACGAAGGGGGATTGACGGGGACCAGGCATGCTGAAGATTCAGAGAGAGACAGTTTCAGGGGGCGGTTAACCCCTGGGAGTGTGTGACCAGAGAGAAGGACTTTTGCAGTAACAGGGTCCCCCGGGGGATTGCAGTGAGCGGTCCCAGGGGCGGAGGAGTCTGCAGCTCGGTGACCTCAAGAAGGACTGGCACACGAGGGGTTTTTCCTGGAAACTGTAGAAAGCTGCCCAGGCCTGCGAGTGGCCAGCAGGAAGATGTACGCTAAACGCCTTAAGAGTGACCTGGTGGAGCTGTGCAGGCAGAGGGGGCTGCGCATTGGGAGGTCCACCAAGGAACAGCTGATTGCCCAGCTGGAGGAGAGGGATCGCTTGGATGACCTGATCCCTGTCCCGGAGGGAAGCCGCCCGGCAGACGCAGCATGGGCCCTGGGGCCTGACCAGGCTGGGAGGGGTCAGACTGCTGCCGAGGACGTCCCCGAGACCCTTCCTACCTATGCCTGGGGGAGGGGTTGGGGGAAGCCTGGCGAATACCGAGGGCACCCTGACCCCGGCAGCCAGCAGGGGATCCTCCCAATGGAGCTCCCCATCCCTGGAGCGGATGCGGCTGGAATGGGAGAGGGAGATGAAAATGAGGGAGCTGGAGGATCATGAAAAACAACATCAACATGAGCAGGAGGAGAAGGAGCGGGAACGTCAGGAGAAGGAGCAGGAATGTCAGGAGAAGGAGCGGGAACGTAGGCATGAGCAGGAGGAGAAGGAGAAACAAAGACAGCATGAACTGGAGCTGGCCAGGCTGAGGAGCAGTGGGGCCCCAGCTGCGGTGAGTGAGGGGGGACCCAAGACTGCAAGGAGCTTTGATAAGTGCTTCCTGGCCCAGCGGAAGGAGGGGGAGGACATAGATAGCTTCCTGACAGCCTTTGAGAATGCCTGTGAGATGCACAGGGTTGACCCTGCAGACAGGCTCCAGTTTCTCACCCCCTTACTGGACCCCAAAGCCGTGGAAGTTTACAGCCGAATGAAAGGGCTGGAGGCAGGGGACTATGAACTGTTCAAACAGGCCCTGCTGCGTGAGTTTGGGCTGACCCCTGAGATGTACCGGAGAAGGTTCCAGAGTCAGCGTAAAACGCCTGAGGTCACATACCTACAACTGGTCAACCGAATGCAGGGATATGCCCGCAAGTGGATGGCTGGGGCCCAAGCTAAAGAGGACCTACTTGACCTAATCGTACTGGAGCAACTGTATGAACAGTGTCCATCCGACCTGAGGCTGTGGTTGGTAGACAGAAAACTAACCCCCCACAGCAGGCTCTCTCCTGCAGCCTCTGTTCACATTCCTGGGCAGAGATGTTACCTCCCCCTCCAGGCTCAGGTGACAGGCTCTCAGGTCTCCCATCCCCAGGGCACATTCCCAGGTCAACACTCCCCTCCAACCAGAAGGTTTATTGGACAACAGGAACACAGTCCAAAACAGAGCTTGTGGGTACAACCAGGACCCCTCAGTCAAGTCCTTCTGGGGGAGCAGGGAGCTTAGACCCCAGCCCTGGGGTTCCCTGCGTTCCTCCACCCAGCCCCAAACTGCAAACTAAACCCTCCCAGCAGGCTCTCTCCTGCAGCCTCTGTTCACATTCCTGGGCAGAGGTGTTACCTCCTCCTCCCGGCTCAGGTGACAGGCTCTCAGGTCTCCCATCCCCAGGGCACATTCCCAGGTCATCACTCCCCTCTCCCTGCTGCGTCACATCGTCACACCAGGGGCCCCTGGAGCCTGCAGCGGTAGCAGCCAGAGAGCTGCCCTTGGCTGGAACAAGGAAGAGCTGCTGAAGATGAGCACCCAGCCCTGTGTCCAGTGCTGTCCAGAAGTGATGGGCACAGGCTGTCGAGTTGCTCTCTTCCTTGCCCCTGCAGCTGCTCCAGGCCCAGCTGGAAGTGTGCACAAACCTTCTGTGATCAGTGAGCCTGGTCCTCCTTTATGAATGGTCCAAACATCCACCCCTTTACCCACTTTGTCTTCTGCAAAGCACTAGGGAGACCAAAAGAGCAGCTCATGGTGACAGTTCTGGACTGGGATTCAGGAGATTTTGGTTCAATTCCCAGCTCTGCTATAGACCTGCTGTGTAACCTTGGGCAAGTCTCTGCATCTGTTCCCCTGCTGAAAATTGGAGTTGATAATCCTTCCCCTCTCCCACCATTCGTCTGTGGTGCCTAGCTTGCTTGTAAGCTCTTTGGAGCCGGGGTTTTTTTACTGTGTATTTGTACAGTCTAAACAATGGGGCAGGGATCTTGGTTGGGCCCTCTAGGCACTGCATAATACATATAATAGCAGGAGAAGGACATTTTTGGGATACCTGCCAGTACAACGGCTGGGCAGTGAGAGTTGTTGCTAACCATGGATCAGTGGCTGGTGGTGATGGCTATTTGTGGACTCAGGCAAAGACGACATTACTGATTTAGTTTTACGGGGATACACAGATGAACGAGAACCAGTGAGTCAGGCCAACGCTTGTGTTGAGATCTGTTTTACTTTATCCAGATAAGGTGCTAGATTAGAGTGACCAGACAGCAAATGTGAAAAATCGGGACATGGGGTGGGGGGGGGCAGTAATAGGAGCCTATATAAGAAAAAGACCTAAAAATTGGGACTGTCCCTATAAAATCAGGACATCTGGTCACCCTATGCTAGATGAGAATCTGAATGAGAAACCATTGCAAAGCAAGTAGGCAAAGAGGCAAGTGCCAGGGCTGTTCACAATGACGGTGGTGAAGGATGCATCTTGCCCAATGGCATAACAGCCGGACTTGCACTGAGTACAAAAGGCAGTGTCGTTCACCCATGCAGATCCAAAGGGAGCAGAACATAAAGCCCTTTATTAAGGCCCACTCTGCTACTACTGGATAAGTATAGCTGGACTAGACTTACACTGGAAGTGACTGGAAGTTCTACCAGCAGCGGGTCTGTGCGATTTGCAGCAATGGGTTGTCACAGCTGGCCAAGAGAAAGGAAAACTTTGACATGGCTGAAAGTGTGTGATGATTTATCGTTGCCACTGCTGACTGACAGTCTGGCAAGGGACCACGGAAGTGTCCTGGAACGTGCTTCATGGCTCGTCAGACACACTCCGGTTGGCACCCTGGCAGAGAACTGTTAACATGTTCCCAGAATGGGCTTTGTCAGGCACTGGCTGATTGATTGGCATGCTGGCAAGAGGCAGAATCTTTTACATGTCCCAGAGAGAACTCCACCGTTTGTCAGGGATCCGGCAGACACTTGGAGAGAGAGAGCATTTCCAGAGACCCCTTTTTGCCAGGATCCTGCTACAGTTATAGGTCACAGAAAAAGCAGCGGAGCTGGCACACAGCTTGGTAACCAGCAGAGCAGTTTGCCCTGTTGCAAGAGCAGTTCCTGCCAGGTGACTCCACTTTGGATGCTAACTGAGAGGTCATAAGAACGGCCCTACTGGGTCAGACCAAAGGTCCATCTAGCCCAGTGTCCTGTCTTCCGACAGCGGCCAATGCCAGGTGCCCCAGAGGGAATGAATAGAACAGGGAATCATCAAGTGATCCATCCCCTGCCGCCCATTCCCCGCTTCTGGCAAACAGAAGCTAGGAGCACCATCCCTGCCCATCCTGGCTAATAGCCATTGACAGACTATCCTCCATGAATTGATCTAGTTGGTTTTTGAACCCTGTTATAGGTCTGTGCTGGATTACTGCAGCAGGGGCCCCTCTATGAAGCATGGCAAAATTGTTCACCTGCTTTCCTCAGGGTTATTCGTGTCATGCCTGGGAGTAAACTCCCTGGAGCGCATGCTCCTGTTTTCAGTCAGCGATCACACTTACAGCCCCTTCAAATGACAACCGCTGGCTTCAGCTTCGACTTGGCTGATTGGAGAAATAAGCTCGAGCCAGGGGGTTTGGTCCATGTCCATCTCTAATCAGTACGTCTTTCTGGGTCAATAAGTCTTGTGGCTGAAATCAAAATTATTTTGGGCTTGCCCTCGCTCCTCCTCCTTTGAGAGCAAGATCATCAGAGGAATCTTCCTTTCATTTCATGTGGCTAGAGCCTGGAAAAATAACGTCCTCTTGCGGGGGAGGGGTCTTGAATGTAGTTACAGGATCCCCCCCTCTCATTCTAAGCCGTGTTCTTCCGTGGGAGACCCCAAGCCACCTCAAAGTATTATCGGAAATTCCAAATGCCACAGGGGAGAAGCCAATGGACTCCAGCCTTCTCAAGGCAGGGGAAGCGGTGGGACAAGAATGGTGGAGGGCACCCAGAGGGCAGCTCAGGAATTGTCCTTGTTCCCTCTGTCAGATTGGGATGCCAATGGCATGGAACTGATCCACAGCCTGGTACCTCCACGGCCAGGCTAAGGAGCCTTTGCCCATCTGCTCTGGTCCAGTTTCTCCAAGCATGATGGAGGAAGAGCTGCATGGGTTTGACTTTCACACGATGCTACGCTGTCACCCAGCCACGAGGCCCCAGAGCCAGGATCCCTTCCCGAGCATTTCACCACCCAGCCCCAGCCAACCCAAACTGGGTGCCTCACAAGGGTTAAGAGCCTTCCAGGCGGCTGGGAGAAAATGTTCCTCTGATTTGCTTAATGAACGTTAATTAAGAAGACAGAAGATAGCAGATTCCTTCAGGGTAGAGATGAAAGGCTCATTAATTAAATCTGGAGAGAGAGGGAGCAGGGCCGACTGATCCTCCTCCTGATCAGACTTGACAATGCAGGCACCAGCAGAGGCAAGGTGTGTGCGAGGGCAGAAAATCCCCCTTCCTCCCCCGTCCCCCAGTTCAAAGCAAGGAGTGTAGCCGGCATGGAGCTTAGTCTGTCTTTTGAAGGGGCACTCAGGTGCGGGGGTGGAATCACTTTGCATGCAGCGTGGCTCTCCGTAGTTTTGAGGGGAAGGGGGATCCTGTCTGCTACCAACACCCCACTGACCTGCCTCTCTGGTCTCTGTCTGGACAGGGGAGGCCGGAGCTGTGCTGTGCTGAGAATCAGAGCAGGGACAGTTACACGGAGCTCCTGTATTCCTGCAGTCACACCCGAGTCCCAAGCTGCAGAGAGGGGTGAACAGGAATGAGAGGAACCGGACTCTGTTCCAAGGCAGATCACTCATCTGGGCATCAGAGGCTCCTTTCCTCAAGCCGGAGTTTTTTATTGCAGAGGAGCCATCTATCTTCTCCAGCTCTGCCTGCTTTCTCCAAGCCCATCCCTTTGGTCACTGGCCCCATCTTAAAAAATGGGTAGCGTGCAATCTGTAGCTGGGGGAAGGAATTCACAGCCCTGAAAAGTGGGCACACCTGAATCGGGCACTGTTTGGAGCTGGAGCCAGACGTGGCCAGCGTTGAGAGCTGCTTGGGTGCAGGGTTTCGGGTTGGGCCCTTCCCTACCTTTAACCATTGCAAGAAAATAAATCCTGTACATAAAGTTCTCTCCTGGAAGTTGCACTTCCCATAGCAGCGAGTGAGAAGAGGTCTCTCTCTCTCTCAATTCACTCCCTGGGGAGGAGGAGAAGTGGGCTTAAATTTCAGCGTGCACCTGGGAGACTCTGGCCTTTCAGCTGCAAATCTGACCCATGGGGTGTCTGTGCCACTCTTGCCCTCAGGAAATCAGAGCCAGGCAAAGCTAACTACAAAGGAGGAGCTGGGATTCTGGGTGCTAGCTCACTGGTGACCGTCCGACAGGACACAGCTGGGACAATCTTCCCTCCTGCAGCCACTAAACTGGCCCTCCCCAAAATTTCCCAACTTTGATCAAACTCAGATGCCAGCCTTCGGTTGGAGCTGGGGTGGTTTTCACTGCCACATGCTGCTACCAGACCAGCTGCCTGGATGGCCTGGCCCGATCCAAGCACCGGGACCGGCTGTGTTCGGAGCTCTGAGGGACTGCTCTTCCCAGCATGGCAGCCGTTGGGGAGGGACTAGGTAAGGGCTCTTCAGTGAAGGTCTTTGGAGCAATTTCCAGCTGTCCTCTAGGGGCCCTGTGCTAGCAGGTGCCATTCATCCTCCACTCCTAGTGACTGACAGGCAGGGGCAGAGATGGCTGGGTGTGGAGGGGAAGTGGGCAAGGCCTTCAGGGGAGGGGAAGCTGCAAGAGCTGGTCCAGGGAACTGAAGGCAGCTACAGGACTCTGGTAGCTGCATTCTGGATGCACCACAGAACTGTCCCTCCGCTGCTAAGGGGTTAATATAGTTCAGCTGGATGTGGCATTCTCCTTCCGTTCCTGTCCTCAGGCCCGGCCCCGTCTTGTACCATTGAAGTCAATGGGAGTTTTGCAACTGACTTCAGTGGGACCAGGAAACAGGATCCGGACCTTAAATTGCTGTGAAGCACTGCTGTGCGCTGTTAAGCAGCTGCCAGTCCCTGCCCAGAGGTGGCTGCATTTCAGTCCCTGGAGCCGCGATCCCCATGTATAATTTGTAAGGCACTTTGGGATCCTTGGCTGAAAAGCCCTGCCTACCCGCCAACTGCTAGCATTACTGCCTTCTTGGCCAACAGTCCGTGACAGTGGGAGCCTCTCGCCTGGGGACCCTCCCCTCCCACAGTGACCAGCACCTGGCATGATATTTCGATGCACTTGCTTTACCTCATAGTCATGAAGCAGGATTCTTCCTTCCTCCATGAGCTACTTATTAAAATGGGCTTTTCTGCCCGAGCTGAGATCCAGAGACTGCCAGGCACTAACAGGACTCTGCTAATACTCTCCATCCTTCCTGGGCCAGGCATTCAGC